>NC_072426.2:55620416-56890833 GCF_028878055.3 Symphalangus syndactylus
TGTATCTTTATGGTAGAACAATTTATATTCCTTTGGGTGTATACCCAATAATGGAATTGCTGGGCTGAATGGTAATTCTGTTTTAAGTTTTTTGAGGATTTGCCACCCTGCTTTTCACAATGTCTGGACTAATTTACACTCCCACCAGCAGTGTGTAAGTGTTCCCTTTTCTCCACAACCTCACCAGGATCTGTTATTTTTTGACTTTTTAATAGTAGCCATTCTGACTGGTGTGAGATAGTATTTCATTGTGGTGCTGATTTGCATGTCTGTAATGATCAGTGATGTTGATCTTCTTTTCATAGGCTTGTTGGCTGCGTGTATGTCTTCTTTTGAAAAGTGTTTGTTCACGTCCTCTGCCCACTTTTTAATGGGGTTCAGTTTTTGCTTGTAAATTTGTTTAAGTTATTTATAGATTCTGATTAGACCTTTGTTAGATGCATAGTTTGCAAATATTGTCTCCCATTCTGTAGGTTGTCTGTTTACTCTCTTAATAGTTTCTTTTGCTGTGCAAAAGCTCTTTAGTTTAATTGGGTCCCATTTGTCAATTTCTGTTTTTGTAAAAATTGCTTTTGGTGTCTTCCTCATGAAATTTGCCTGGTCCTGTATCCAGAAAGGTATTTCCTAGGTTGTCTTCCAGGGTTTTTATAGTTTCAGGTTTGATATTTAATCCATCTTGAGTTGATTTTTGTTTATGGTGTAAGGAAGGGGTAAAATAATATTCTTGAGCAAACTAAAAACACATTTATGTGCTTTTAAGTTTATAGTTCATTCATTCATTTGAAAAGCATCTGAAGGCCAGGTGCAGTGGCTCCCTGCAATCCCAGCATTTTTGAAGGCTGAGACAGGAGGGTCGCTTGGACCCAGGATTTCAAGACCAGCCTAGGTGACATAGGGAGACCTTGTCTCTAAAAAAGAAAAAAAAAATTTTAATTAGTTGGGCAGAGTGAGCATAGTGGCATGTACCTGTAGTCCAAGCTACTCAGGAGGCTGAGGTTGGAGGATTGCTTGAGCCTGGGAGGTCAAGGTTGCAGTGAACCATGATTATGCCACTGCACTCCAGTGCAACAGAACAAGACCCTGTCTCAAAAAAAAAGAAGGAAGAAAGAAAAAAAAGGAAAAGAAAAGGGAAGGGAAGGGAAAGAGAGAGAGAGAGGCAGAAAGAAAGGAAGAAAGAAAGAGAAAGAAAGAAAGAGAAAGAAAGAAAGAAAGAAAAGAAAGAAAAAAGGAAAAAAAAGAAAAAGAAAGAAAGAAAGAAAGAAAGAAAAAAGGAAAAGAAAAGAAAAGAAAAAAGAGAAAAGAAGAGAAGGAGGAGGGAGGGAGGGAAGGAAAAGTATCTGAACAAATAAATGCTGGGTGCTGTTCTAAGTTCAGGTGACCTACCTATGAGCCACAAAGGAAAGATGCGTCCTTGGCATCTTGGAGACTACATTTTACTGGAGAAGCCAGACAATAAATAAGTAAACAAAAGAGTTTCAGAGAGAAATGAGGGTTAACAAAGAAATAAAGCAGGGTGATATGGCAGAGCACGATGGGAGTAACACAACACATAAGGTGATCAAAAACCCCTCCCTGAGCTGAGACACAGATAGCTGAGACACAAACTGACAAGGAGACAGTTACTTGAAAAGCAGGAAGAGTGGGAGGCAGGGCAAAACATGCTTTGTCAACACGAAGAACAGATGAAGACTAGTGCAATTGAAGTGTGGTGGATTCCTACCTATTACCAGAGAACAATTTAATACGACGTTGACGAAGCTGAGCCTCTTGGGCCCTCACTTTCAGAATCCCTTCAAGAATCTGAAGGACCCCAGCATGTGCTCACATGTTCATATGCCTTTGTAAAATCTGCCAAAGTAAATACTTAAACCAAATTTGGTTAAGATTGTTGTTAACTCTAACTTCCCCTTCTCATGGTACTGGAGTAGTCAGAGCAATTTTGGAATCCAAGCTAAAGGGAAGATGAGTTGAGGATTTGTTCAGTTTGGGTTTAGTGGAATATATGTATGTGGTTTGAAATTGCATTCATGTAAAGTTATTGCCACTGCCCATTGAAGAAATAAACAGCTTCCAGTCATACTTCTATCATGTGCCAATTCACCCAGCGTGGAAACATTAAAGGGCAGAGGTTTACCACAACACCAACACATTGTAAGATGCAGACACTGTCAGTATTTGGGTAGTTGAAAAGTTGAAAGGTTGCAATGTACAGAGCCAGAAGGTAGTCTTTGGAAAACGCTTCTAATCATCAAAAAAAAAAAATGTCAGTGAAGGATTCATCTCTTATTAAGGTGTAGTCAAATACAAAGGATTCCCTTTTCAGGAACATGCTAGATAACGGAAGCACACACAATCATAATCACATCATACATTTTTATGGCTATCAGGAGAAATATAATTTATCAGAATTCCTATGTTTTGGGGCACAAACCTGCAGACATGTTACAGTGATGACATCTGTATAGGAAGTTACATGTTGTGTACAATCCAATGATCAATATTAAAAAACTAATTTTGATAAACCATGCTATAAGTTAATGTAAAATATGATATTACAAAATTATTGTCATATAAAATATCAGAGTATTCAACCAAAAAAATAGAGAAAAAAGTATGTCAAATGGTTAATAAAAATACTGTTATTCCAATCTAAATGCCCATCAATGATAGACTGGATAAAGAATATGTGGTATACATATACACGATGGAATATGATGCAGCCATAAAAAGGAATGATATCATGTCATTTGCAGGGACATGGATGGAGCTGGAAGCCGTTATCCTCAGCAAACTAACACAGGAACAGAAAACCAAATACCGCATGTTCTCACTTGTAAGTGGGAGCTGAATGATGAGAACATATGGACACGTGGTGGGGGAACAACACACAATGGGGCCTGTCAGGTGGGGAGAGCATCAGGAAGAAGAGCTAATGGATGCTGGGCTTAATACCTGGGTGATGGGATGATCTGTGCAGCAAACTACCATGGCACACGTTTACATATGTAACAAACCTGCACATCCTGCACATGTACCCCCAAAGTTAAACAACAAGTTGGAAAAAACTACAGTCATTTATCTAAATTTTGTGTATTTTTGCAGCATTGTGTGTTTGTGGTATTTATCATCTTTTAAAATACTTGAAATTTTTGTTTTTTTCTCATTTTAAATAAATATCTGGTTTCATGTTTAATTTTATAATTATAATTTGTATTCTTTTTCTTAAAAGCCTTCCACACCACCATTGAATTGTAACAGTTTAGACCCCACAAAGCCTCTATCTACTCTTTCCCAGTTTACTTACAGCAAGGAGGTCCACAGCAGGGAAAAAAGGCAAAACTTAACCAGCTATAAAAAGAGCCATGGTTCAGTCACAGGGCTAGTTTCAGATATATCAGATGCACAGTTGTATCACATGGTGTCCACTGGTTTTAGTTCTAGTTTATTTTGATTTTTTAAATATATGTCACACAAATTAGGAGAGAATTTTGCCTTTTAACAGGGATTAATTAGTGTAATTTTTTCCATAGATAAAATCAACACTTTAGGTCATTATTATTTATTTGGCCCTCTTCTGACCTTTTAATTTTCCACATCATTCTTCCTATCCCATCTGTTACTTTATAGTTTTACAAAGTGAATTAAAATGTCTGCTTTGCCCTTAGGCTTCTAGAAGCTAATAATGTTAAACATAAATAATATTTACATTTATAATGTCAAATGAATATTTAAACAGTTGCAATAGTAGTATTTAAAATGCCTAATAACATAACATTACCTGACTTTAAATTATACTACAAGGCGATAGTAGCCAAAACAGCATGGTACTGGTATAAAAGCAGACACATAGATCAATAGAACAGAATAGAGAACCCAGAAATAAAACTACATATTTATAGCTCACTGATCTTTGACAAAATAAACAAGAACATACAATGGGGAAAAGGACACTCTTTTTAATAAATGCTGGTGGGAAATTGGATTGCCATATGCAGAAGAATGAGACTGGACTCCACTCTCTTACCATATACGAAAATCAACTCAAGGTGAATTAAAGACCTGAAACTATAAAAATGCAGGAGAAACCCTAGAAAAAACTTTTCTGAATATTAATCTAGGCAAAGAATTCATGACTGAGACCTCAAAAGCACAGGCAACAAAAACAAAAATGGACAAATGGGACTTAATTCAACTAAAAAGCTTCTGCACAGTAAAAGAAATAAAGTGGGCCGGGTGCGGTGGCTCACGCCTGTAATCCCAGCACTTTGGGAGGCCGAGACAGGCGGATCACAAGGTCAGGAGATTGAGACCATCCAGGCTAACACGGTGAAACCCCGTCTCTACTAAAAATACAAAAAATTAGCCGGGCACGGTGGCAGGCGCCTGTAGTCCCAGCTACTTGGGAGGCTGAGGCAGGAGAATGGCGTGAACCCGGGAGTCGGAGCTTGCAGTGAGCCGAGGTCGCGCCACTGCACTCCAGCCTGGGCGACAGAGCGAGACTCTGTCTCAAAAAAAAAAAAAAAAAAAAGAAATAAAGTGAACAGACAACCTGTGGAATGGGAGAAAATATCGCCAAACTATATATCCAACAAAGGACTAGTATTTAGAATATACAAGGAACACAACTCAAAAACAATAGCAAATAATAATAATCCCATTCAAAAATGGGCAAAGGGTATGAATAGACATTTTTCAAAAGCAGACATACAAATAGCCAATAGGCATATGAAAAATGCTACACATCACTGATAATCAGAGAAATGCAAATTAAAGCCACAATAATATATTATCTTACACGAATCAGAATGGCTACTATTAAAAAAACAAAAACAAAAAAATAACAGATATTGGAAGAATGTGGAGAACAGGAAACACTTATACACTGTTGGTGAAAATGTAAATTAGTACAACCTCTGTGGAAAACAGTATGGAGATTTCTCAAAGAACTAAAATTAGAACTACTGTTTGATTCAGCAGTCTCACTACTATCTGCCCAAAGGGAAAGAAATTATTATATCAAAAAGATACCTGCACCTGTGTGTTTGTTGCAGGACTATTCACAATAGCAAGCGTATGGAATCAACCTAAATGTCCTTTCATGAATGACTGGAATGACTGGAGAAAGAAAATGTGTGTGTATGTGTGTGTGTGTGTGTGTACACACACACAATGGAATACTAGTGAGCCATAAAAAAAGAGTGAAATTATGTCTTTTACAGCAACACGGATGGAACTGGAGGCCATTATCTCAAGTGAAACAACTCAGACAGAAAGACAAATACTGCATGTTCTCACTTATAGGTGGGAGCTAAATAATATGTACACATGGACATAGAGTGTGGAATGACAGATAATGGAGACTCAAAACGGGGAAGGGGTGAGAGGGTGTGGATAATGAGAAATTACTTAATGGGTATGTCACCAGAAAAAGGGGTATGATCCAGATCCTAAGAGAGAGTTCTTGGATCTCATGAAGGAAGGAATTCAAGGTGTCTCAGAGAGCAATGAGGAAAGATAGTTCACTGAAAGCTACTCAGATACAGAGTAGGGTGTCCTCAGAAAGCAAGAGGAGTAATGTTTGGTCTTTAAGTTTTTCTTATGTAGAAGTCTTATCTGCGTAAAAGTTAAGCTACCTCTACATATGGGTGGGCTGACAGCATGCCAAAATTTATTCTTTTGCTAACTTAAAAAAAACTACTCTTGCCGTTTTAATGGATAAGTACATCAAAGCATGACTATGATCATTTTTAAAACATGCATTGTTATGCAGTATCAGGGCATCTGGATACTTTTTTTGTTGTCATAGGAGTTTGTTCTTGCAGGTATTTTTAAGCTGCTTCTTAGCTATCAACATCTTATGACCATGGGTTGTGACTGGCAAGGAATGTGCCTTGCTTGTTTTAAGATGAAGTGGATTTTAAAACAGTGTCACCCTGGCTCTCCTATGCTCCTGTTTCTATAACAGGTACAATGTACGTTATTCAGATGATGGATACCTTAAAACCCCTGACTTCACCACTGTGTAATATCTGCATATAACAAAATTACACTTGTACTCCATTCATTTACGCAAAGAAGAAAAATGCCTAATAAGTAAAATAAATAATGCTAATGCATTCCTGAGTGAAGCTTTATATCAGAGCCGAATTTCTTAAATTGGGAATCACTTTTAACCGATTAAGGCAAAAGCATGATAGAAATTGCTACATTTTTTGCACTGAAAGTTGTTTTCCAGACTAAACCATACTGTGCTCTCAACAGGTCACAGGCTTGCTATCTACTCTGCCTTCAGAAACCTGCTTTGACCCAGTCATTCACTTAACAATTGTTTATTTATTTCAGGCATTGTCCTAGGCACAAGGGATGTAGAAATTAACAAGTCAGACAAGGTCCAAATCTCCTACAAGCACATATTCCGGTAGGCAGAACAGACGAGAAATACAAATAACCCTATGTTTTGTCGCATGGTGGCAAATGCTATGAAGAAAAATAAAGATGTGGTATGTGCAGGATCTGGAAAAAATTCTTAAAAAAAAAAAAAAGAAAAGAGGCTGGGTGCTGTGGGTCACTCCTGTAATACCAGCACTTTCGGCAACAGAGCAAAACTTCATCAAAAAAAAAAAGAAAGAAAGAAAAGAAAAATAAAGATACGAAGGTGTGGGGAGGGATGTGGTAGAGGAAGGTTGGCTACTCCAAGGAAAGCTATCTGTTATGTGGAGGTGACATTTGACCTGTTTGGTGTTGATGCACTATTAGTGGTTGTTATAAATTTAAATCATAAAAATATTTTGACCAAACAAGATGCTGAGTATATATTCTTTACAGAGGTAGAACAGGTAGGTATGAGAGCCAAGGCTTGGCATCAATTCAAACCCTAGCTCTGCTGCTAATTTCTGCAGTCTTGGGTGTCACTTGTCTTTCTGAACCTTGGTATTCTCCTCTTTTGAGCTTGCTGTGAGTGATAAATAAGATTTTTTAAACATCTGCTTTTTAAAAATTTTTTATTTTAAGTTTTGGGATACATGTGCAGGATGTGCAGGTTTGTTACATTAGTAAACATGTGCCATGGTGGTTTGCTGCACCTATCAACCCACCACCTGGGTATTAAGACCTGCATGCATTAGCTATTTATCCTGATGCTCTCCCTCCCCCATACCCCCTGCAGCCAGAATGGTGATTATTAAAAAGTCAAGAAACAACAGATGCTGGTGAGGCTGTGGAGAAATAAGAATGCTTTCACACTGTTGGTGGGAATGTAAATTAGTTCAACCATTGTGGAAGTCAGTGTGGCAATTCCTCAGAGATCTAGAACCAGAAATGCCATTTGACCCAGCAATCTCATTACTGGGTATATACCCAAAGGAATATAAATCATTCTACGATAAAGACACATGCATGTGTATGTTCATTGCAGCACTATTCACAATAGCAAAGACTGGGAACCAACCCAAATGCCCATCAGCGATAGACTGGATAAAGAAAATGTGGAACATCTGCTTTTTAAACACGTGCCTGACATATAACAACTGCTTAATAAATCTTTCCTTAAACCCTCCCTTTGCTATCTCAAATGGTCCTCTCTGGATAGAAACAAAGCTGCCTCTGAAGGGGAAGGATCCCGAGCTAACAGCTGAGAGTTTCTGGAAGGAAATGACTTTTCCTTGTGGGCTAGTGCAGCAGGCTTCCCGCAAAAGTGAAGAATTTCCTAGAAAATTGCTAATTATTACAAGGCAGCCGGCAGGCACTGAGCAGGCAGAGTAAAACGGCTACCACTGAGTTTGAAGAGTAAGTGTTCGGCTGACCAGATTTCATTACTCCTCACAACTCTGTAGCAGGCTTTGGAATTAGGCCTGAGTCTGCCAATAGATCAGGAGAGTCAATGCTCACACCGTGCTGGAATACTGGAGGTATTCCGTTTATTTCTGTTGTTATTGTTGTTGTTATTTGTAGTGATATCACTTTTTGACTCAGAATGGTTTCTCATTCACTCATAGGTTTCTCACAGAACCATCAATTTGTAGAAACATCATCATACCTTTGAATAGAATTATGAAATGAGCAAGGTAACCATGGCTGGGATTTCATTTCAGCTCTCTTAATCCCCAGCATTTAGAATGGTCCCTGAAACCTACCAGGAGCTCAGAAATATTTGCTGACAAATCAGCTGTCCTATCTCCCAGTTGTAAGTTTTTTCCACTGTATTGTATATCCAGGCTTAATGAAATTGCTAAATCAGATAGGAACTTGGGAGTATTTTTTCCTGCCCTTCAAGTAGAGGAACCTCTTGAACTTCCAACATGGCCAGTGAACCAATTTTATAGGCCCCAGGCTTTGAGTTAACTGAATGCGATCATGGCCCTTCAGTGAATATGCATGAAATGAAATTGCATAGAATCAAATTGAATTAAATGGAAACACTAAATGCAGGCTTAAATGAACATATTAAATCTGGTTTAAATTTTATATTTCCAGATTTCAATGTTTATTGACTAACAAGTAGAGTGACAAAAAAACAATAATTCTTACACTTCTAAAAATAATTTTCTTAGGCCGGGTGCAGTGGCTCATGTAATTCCAGCACTTTGGGAGGCCAAGGTGGGCGGATCACCTGAGGTCAAGGGTTTGAGACCAGCCTGACCAACATGGAGAAACCCCGTCTCTACTAAAAATACAAAAAATTAGCCAGGCGTGGTGGTGCGTGCCTGTAATCCCAGCTACTTGGGAGGTTGAGGTAGGAAAATCGTTTGAACCTGGGAGATGGAGGTTGCGGTGAGCTGAGATAGCACCATTGCACTCCAGCCTGGGCAACAAGAGCGAAATTCTGTCTCAAAAATAATAATAATAATAATAATTTTCTTTTTGCAATCCTAAAGTGCTTATAAACATTAAGCCCCACCATATGCCATTTGCTAAACTTTCTGGGAAGAGACGACAACGGGCAGCCAGGCAAGCATATCTCCTGAGGTCATGCTGGAATCAGTGGGAAAGCAAGCCAGACTCTTAAGCCCCTCTGTCCACATCAGTGGCACATAGGAAAAGGTAAAAGGAGGTCACTTAGGCCATCTTCCTGGCAACATATTCAGGGTATTTTCCTGTATTTTGTTTTCTAGCACTTAGACAAATCTGGCCTTAAAGTATTTCCTTCCATTTTCCTTCTTTCTAACTTGGGTAATTATGCCAGCATCTAAAAGGAAAAGTTTGCCTGTCATTCGAAGTACAACTTCCAGATCTCATTTCATTATTTCTAGTAATACTCTTCCTATTACTATCTTTTTATTCCTTTTTCATGTTGATACTAGTAATAATTAAGATTATTGGGAATAAGGCCATCGTATATGAAAAATTCCTTCTCTTAAATGATTTAAAATGTCTTTCAAAAATCCTTTCTCTTTTTAAATAAAAGGCAGATTTGTTTATCAAAACATGGACGTGATGTTTGAAAAAGTAATCTGTTCTGCCAAGTATCTATACAATTTCAAAAAAAGTAAAAATTTTTTGAAAGGCATACATTAACCTACATGAAAATTTGCACAAATTGACAATTTTAAGATGTAATGTTATTATTATAAGAAAATTTAATTCACAGGTGAAATACATGAGATACATTGTTTCTTATATATATCATTTATGAATGCATTTTTAAAAATCCAATAATCACCCAAATTTAGAAAATCAATTTGAAAAACAATAAAATCTAGACCAGGTGTGTTATAGTTTTGGATAAATAAAATGTTTTAACGAGAGCATCTAATTTTTTTTAATATGTAAAATTCAACAGAACCATTGCACAAAAAAATTTAAATAAGATTGTGTCCCTTACTCCAATATTTTTCATTAAATACGTAGTTTTTTTTTTTTTTAATGAAAGGAGGGGAGGAGTAGATTAGGTCACTGCAACTTTTTTTCCTATGAAGTACATGTTTTTATTCAAAGTTAAACATGACAGAGACTGACTGGAGGGAAATGTTCAGTCCAAAAACACAATCAGATAATGATCATTGAAACTGATTTTACTTCATTTTTTCCGAATTCATCTTATCCTGCCTTAATAATAAATGAAATCCAGATGTTGGAATGATGCAAGATACTATGCTTTAGATCTAATAAAGCAGAGGCATGCTTTCTACTAAGAATAGTGTTCATTGGAAAAACAAACTAGGTTTTTTGAGAAAATTGTTTTGACCAAGGAACTCCTGGCATATAAGTTATTAAGGATTACCAATAGCTTTCAGGAGACAAATAAATAAATAATAGAGACTAACCAGGTACAGTGGCAACCCAAAACCACAAAATAACACTGTTTCAGAGTTTCAAGTAATTTTTATTTAAAGACTAGTAGGCTTTATAGTATGGCAAATATGCTTATGTCACAGAATTAATGGAAAGACAAATATACACACATAACGTTCAAGATACAGATGAGTTCAGGATAATGTCTGACTAATGATGTTCATCATTAAAGATTAGTTGAACAAATCATTATTAAAAATTATAAGATGTTTCCAGTTCGATTACTCATCAAAAAAAAAAATTCTAAGATTTTGAAGTGAGAGTATACAGACAACCACTGTATTGTATTGGCAGACAGGTATACAAATATTACTTTAGCACAAGGACAACAAATCTCAGCAACTGTGAGCTAGTAAATAATTTCCTTTTCTTGGTTTTTGAGCCTATTTGTGACATACAATTATACTAATTGCCTCTACCTCATTTTTGCCTATGAATAAAGGAGTAGAAAAAGGTAACAATTTGAAGGCTATCTGCTTCTGAAAGAAACTAAATAGAAAAAATTCTTATTGTCAAGCACAAAATTATCAAAGGTATCAAAGATAAATTACAAATTACATTTTTTCAGAAGAAGGTCAAACAACATGTAACATGTTTAATGTAAAAAAGATACATGAGGAAAGATGATTAAGTAACCACTTTTAATAAATATACTGATTTTTTTAAATCAGTAGGCATGACTGATTTGTACTGAAGCATTCATTCACTATGTCCTGTTCTCTTTGTAACAAATAATTACACTTTTGCAACAGGGTAATAAAGGTTACAGGGGCAGTCTAAGACTAAAAAAAAAAAAAGAAAAGAAAGAAAGAAACTAATAGGAACCACAAGAAATTATCTCTATAATCGTAAAACTAAACCCTTTCGCATTATTCTTCAACCACAGCATTTGGCTCACCCAATACACAATAATACAGGCAGATACAGTAAGATCTTTCATTGCATCTAGTTATTTGAAAGAAAACAATTAAGTTCAATATATATTTTTAGGTAAATCTGAGAAAAGTTAAATATGAAGTCAACATATTAGATACTGTAGATGCAAACTCTTGGTTCTTTTCAAGTGTTTAAGGTCTAGAGCAAACATTTGCAAACTATGGCCCAGGGGTCATATGGTCTCTATGGAAACTATTCTGTGGTCTTAGTGCAAAAGTTGCTATAAGCAATATGTGAATGAATGGGTGTGAATGTATTGCAATAAAACGTTATTTCAAAAAGAGGTAACAGCTATATTTGGCCTCTAGGTTTCTGTTTGCTAACCCCTCTGTTAGACTTTAAAAAAAAGGAGAACTAAAGAAATGAATAACTTTAAAAAGTTCTTTGAAATTCTGTTTCTGGATATTAGGGTGTATTAGTCCATTCTCACACAGCTATAAAGAACTGCCTGAGACTGGGTGATTTATGAAGAAAAAAGGTTTAATAGGCTTACAGTTCCGCATGGCTGGGGAGGCCTCAGGAAACCTACAGTCGTGGCTGAAGGTGAAGGGGGAGCAAGCACATCTTCACATGGTGGCAAGGGAGAGAGAAAGAGTGAAGGGGAAAGTGCTGCACAGTTTCAAACAACCAGATCTTGTGGGAACTCTGTCATGAGAACAGCAAGGGGGAGGTCCACCCCCATGATTCAATCACCTCTCACCTTGCGATTCAACATGAGATTTGGGTGGGGACACAGAACCAAACCATATCAAAGGGGATACGTTTCAGCAGAAATAAAAACTCCCACAAAGAGTACTAGTAAAGCTAAAAAGTGCTCAACCAACTAGGGCCAGGCAGTGCCAAGATTCCAAAGAAGGGCAAGAGACTGAGAATATGGGCTTTACTTAGAGATAGAACTGTGCTGGGAGCATAGAAATCATTGCAAAGCCTTGACCATTTTCTTGGTGTTGGAGCGGTTGTTCTCAACCAAGGGTAGTTTTTCCTCCACAGCACATCTGACAATGTTTGGGGACATTTTTGATTGCCAGGATAGCGTGGGGGTCGGGGAGTGGGAGGGCATTCCTACTTGGGTTTAATGAGTAGAGGCCAGGGATGCAGCCAAACATCCTACAATGCGCGCAATGGCCTCACACTGCAAATAATGAATTATCTGGCCCAAAATGTCAATAATACTGCAATTGGAAAACTATGGGCTAGAAAGACAAAACTGGAGACAAACATACACATGCATCAAGGGGTTTATAATTTTTATTCCTGACTTTGGCTCAGATGTTTTCTTTCTTACAGTCTCTGGTGTGAAATGTTTCTGTCCCTATTAAATTTTACACATGAAATGTTGTGAATCAGCTTCACTCTCCTGGGTTCCAATCCCACACCAGACACATTCATTCTCAGCAGAACACTTTATCATTTACCTTATGATTTGGTTACAATTATCCTACAAACACTCTTTCTACTTTCTTGCTTTCCACATAACTTCACCCATTGTTTTCCTTAATTATAAAAGAGCATCTCTTCTTTATTAAGGAAGTGGCTTATCAGTTCTCTTTCCCCTATTCGAATAAAAATCACTTTTTTTAACCCTGCTTTTTCAGGTTATTCCTTCATCTCCCTTCTTCCTCCTGTTTCCAAAGTTTGAAAGAGTAGTCAATACGTACTGCATCTACTTGATTATATACCCTAGCATCTGTTTCAGTGACTCTGTAAACACTCTCAGCCAAATCTCAACCATAAAACAAATATCTTTCTTCAGTCATAACACTCGACACTGTTTAAAACTTCCTGTGTCCTCTGACACTTACCAACCTGATTCTGTCATCTTTTATTGTCCCTTCACCATCCCACCCACTAAATATGCTCCACAATATTTTAATGCTTCTTGTTTCAATTATTAAATATGTCTGTTTCAAACCCAGCCTTCCATATTCAGCTTTATGGTGCTTCAGCACAAAAATCTCAAATCGCCTGCCTTGCCGGCTGCTCTATGTCATGTCTGCCAATAGATGGCACTAGACAGAGAGACTGCATTGCCAGAAAAGAGAGAGGAGACTTGCTCCTACCTGCTTCCAGTTCCTACTGCAGTGAGTTCCAGTGGCAGCTGCTGATTCCAGTGCGTAGCTATTCCAACACCTGCAGAACCAGTCTCCTCCAGCCTCCTCCAAGACTCCAGCAATAGCTGAGCGGCATCCCCCTCCTAAGACGTCTGGCCTGGCCCCACAAATTCCCACCTTCAAATTTCCAAGTTTTATTAATTCCAACATATTCCTTTTATTCCCTCACACCTCTGGGGGCAAGGTTTGGGGGAGCTGCTTCTTTGAGTTTCTGCCTTTATGATGCCTTGATGTTCCTGTTTGCTTTTTAATTATTTACTAATAGAGCCAGTAATAAATAGAAATATATATATTGTAGCTATCAATATCCTACTTATTCAACAGGATATTATTGTAACTTGGCCTGCAAAAAACACATCTCATCTATAAAGACACACATAGACTGAAAATGAAGGGATGAAAAAAGATATTCCAAGCTAATGAAAGCCAAAAAAAAGGATTAGCTATATTTATATCAGACAAAACAGATTTCAAGACAAATACTATAAGAAGAGACAAAGAAGGTCACTATATAATGATAAAGGGGTAAATTCAGCAGGAGGCTAAAACAATTGTAAATAAATAAACACCCAACACTATAGCACACACCCAGATATATAAAGCAAATATTATTAGAGCCAACGAGAGAGATAGATCGAAATACAATAATAGCTGGAGACTTCAACACCACACTTTCAGCATTGGACAGATCTTTCAGACAGAAAATCAACAAAGAAACATCAGACTTAATCTGCATCATAGGCTAAATGGACCTAATAGATATTCACAGAACATTTCATCCAACGGCTGCAGAATACACATTCTTTTCCTCAGCACATGGATCATTCTCAAGGATAGACCATATGTTAGTTATAAAACAAGTCTTTAAAAAATTTAAAATAATATCAAGCATCTTCTCTGACCACAATGGAATAAAATCAATAATAAGAGGAATTTTGGAAACTGTACAAACACATGGAAATTAAACAACGCGCTCCTGAAAACTTGGTGGGTCAATAAAGAAATTAAGAAGGAAATTAAAAAATTTCTTGAAACAAATAATAATGGAAGTACAACATTCCAAAATCTACGGAATATAGCAAAAGCAGTACTAAGAGGAAAGTTTATAGCTATAACTGCCTACATCAAAAAAGAAGAAAAACTTCAAATAAACAAGCTAGTGATGCATCTTAAATAATTGGAAAAACAAGAGCAAACCAAACACAAACTTAGTAGAAGAAAGGAAATAATAAAGATCAGAGCATAAATAAATAAAATTGGAATGAAGAAAACAATACAAAAGATCAATGAAACAAAGATGGGCATGGTGGCTCATGCCTGTAATCCCAGCACTTTGGGAGGTTGAGGCGGGTGGATTACCTCAGAAGTTTGAGACCAGCCTGGTCAACATGGCAAAACCCCTTCTCTACTAAAAACGCAAAAATTAACCAGGTAAGATGGCTTGCGCCTGTAGTCCCAGCTTCTGGGAAGACTGAGGCAGGAGAATTGCTTGAGCCTGGGAGGTGGAGGTTGCAGTGAGCCAGGATCACGCCACTGCACTCCAGCCTGGGTGACGGAGCAAGGCTCCATCTCAAAAAAAAAAAAAAAAGATCAATGAAACAAAAGCTGATTTTTTGAAAAGTTAAGCAAAATTGACAAACATTAGCAGACTAAGAAAAAAGAGAGAAGACCCAAATAAATAAAATCAGAGATGAAAAAGGAGACATTACCAAATGATACTGCAGAAATTCAAGGGATTATTAGTGACTACTATAAGCAACTATATGACAATAAATTGGAAAACCTAGAAAAAATGGATAATTTCCTAGACACATACAACCTACCAAGATTGAACCAAGAAGAAATCCAAACCCTGAACAGACCAATAACAAACAACAAGATTGAAGCCATAATAAAAAGTCCTCCGGCAAACAAAAGCCTGGGGCCTGAAGACTTCACTGCTGAAGTCTACCAAACATTTAAAGGACAAATACAAATCCTACTCAAACTATTCCAAAAAATAGAGGAGAAGGGAGTACTTCCACAATCAATCTATGAGGCCAATATTGCCCTGATATCAAAACCAGACAAATACACATTTGAAAAAAAAAAACAGAAAAAGGCCAGGTGCAGGGGCTCATGCCTATAATCCCAGCACTTTGGGAGACTAAGGTGGGTGGGTCACGAGGTCAGGAGTTCCAGAGCAGCCTGGCCAAGATGGTGAAACCCCGTCTCTACGAAAAATACAAAAATTAGCCAGGCGAGGTGCGGGCGCCTGTAATCCCAGCTACTCGGGAGGCTGAGGCAGGGGAATCACTTGAACCCAGGATGCGGAGGTTGCAGTAAGCCGAGATCATGCCACTGCACTCTAGCCTGGGCGACAGAGCAAGATTCCATCTCAAAAAAGCAAAAGAAAGAAAGAAAAGAAAACTACAAGCCAATATCACTGATGAATATTGATGCAAAAATTCCCAACAAAATACCTGCAAAGTGAATTTAAACACACATTAAAAAGATCATTCATCATGACCAAATGGGATTTATCCCAAGGATGCAAGGAATGGTTCAACATATGCAAATCAATAAATGATGTACATCATATCAACAAAATGAAGTATAAAAATCATATGATCATTTCAATTGATGCTGAAAAAGCATTTGATAAAATTCAACATCCCTTCATGACAAAAATTCTCAAAAAACTGGGGATAGGAGGTACATACCTCAACATAATAAAAGCTATGTGCAATAGATCCACAGCTAGTATCATACTGAATGGGGAAAAATCGAAGGCCTTTCCTCTAAGATCTGGAACACCACAAGGATGCCCACTGTCACCACTGTTATTCAACATAGTACTGGAAGTCCTAGCTAAAGCAATCAGACAAGAGAAATAAAGAGCATCCGTACTGGAAGGGAAGAAGTCAAATTATGCTTGTTTCAGATGATATGATCCTATACTTGGAAAAAACCAGACTCTACCAAAATCTATTAGAACTAATAAACAAATTTGGTAAAGTTGCAAGATACAAAATCAACATACAAATATCAGTAACATTTTATATGCCAACAGCAAACAATCTGAAAAAGAAATCAAGAAAATAATCCCATTTACAATAGCTACAAATAAAATACCTAGCAATCAACCAAAAAAGTGAAAGATCTCTACAATGAAAACTATAAGACATTGATGCAAGAAATTGAAGAGGACACACCAAAGAAATGGAAAGATATTCCATGTTCATGGATTGGAAGAATCAATATTGTTAAAATGTCCATACTACCCAAAGCAATCTACAGATTTAATGCAATCGCTATCGAATACCAATAACATTCTTCACAGAAATAGAAAAAAAAATCCTAAAATTTATATGGAACCACAAAAGACCCAGAATAGCCAAAGCTATCCTGAGCAGAAAGAACAAAACCAGAGGAATCACATTATCTGACCTCAAATTACACTACAGAGCTGTAGTAATCATAACAACAGGGTATTGGCATAAAAATAGACACATACACCAGTAGAATATAACAGAGAAGCCATAAATAAATCCATACATCTACAGTGAACTCATTTTTGAGAAAGTTGTCAAGAACATACATTGGGGAAAGGACAGACTCTTCAATAAATGGTGCTGGGGAAACTGGATATCCATATGCAGAAGAAAGAAACTAGACCTGTATCTCTCACCTTATACCAAAATCAAATCAAAATGGATTTTAAAGACTTTAAGAGCTCAGCCAGGTGCAGTGGCTCACACCTGTAATCCCAGCACTTTGGGAGGCTGAGGCAGGCAGATCACAAGGTCAGGAGATCAAGACCATCCTGGCTAACATGGTGAAACCCCATCTCTACTAAAAACACACACACGCAAAAAAATTAGCCGGGTGTGGTGGCAGGTGCCTGTAGTCCCAGCTACTCAGGAGGCTGAGGCAGGAGAATTGCTTGAACCTGGGAGGTGGAGGTTGCAGTGAGTCGAGATCGCACTCCAGCCTGGGCAACAGAGTGAGACTCCAACTCACTTAAAAAAAAAAAAAATCTAAGAGCTCAGACTATGAAACTGTTTAAAGAAAACATTGGGGAAACTCTCCAGGACATTGGAGTGGGCAAAGATTTCTTAAGTAATGCCTGGCAGGCACAGGCAACCAAAAGAAAAATGGACAAATGAGATCATATAAGTTAAAAAACTACTGCACAGCAAAGGAAACAGTCAATAAAGTGAAGAGACAACCTATGGAATGGAAGAAAATATTTGCTAACTACCAATCTGACAAGGGATTAATAACCAGAATATGTTAGAAGCTAAAACAACTCTATAGGAAAAAAATAGAATAATCTGATTTTAAAAATAGGCAGGCTGGGCGCAGTGCCTCACGTCTGTAATCCCAGCACTTTGGGAGGCTGAGGTAAGTGGGTCATGAGTTCAAGAGATCGAGACCATCCTGACCAACATGGTGAAACCCTGTATCTACTAAAAATACAAAAAATTAGCTGGGCGTGGTGGCATGCACCTGTAATCTCAGCTACTAGGGTGGCTGAGGCAGGGGGATTTCTTGAACCCAGGAGGCTGAGGTTGCAGTGAGCCAAGATCGTGCCTCTGCACTCCAGCCTGGCAACAGAGCAAAACTCTGTCTCAAAAAAAAAAAAAAAAAAAAAAGGCAAAAGAGGCCAGGCAGTGTGGCTCACACCTGTAATCCCAGAAATTTAGGAGACCAAGGCAAGTGCATCTTTTGAGCCCAGGAGTTTGAGACCACCCTGGGCATCATGGCAAAATCCCATCTCTACAAAAAACACAAAAATTAGCCAGGTGTAGTGGTGCACGCCTGTAGTCCCAGCTATTCAGGAGGCTGAGGTGGGAGGCTCACTGGAGCCTGGGAGGTCGAGGCTGCAGTGAGCTGTGATCATGCCACTACACTCCAGCCTCGGCGACAGAGTGAGACCCTGTCTCAACAAAAAGTGAAGGGGGTGGGTTTGTGCACAAAAGATGTGAATAGACATTTCTCAAAAGAAGACATACAAATGGTAAACGGGTATATGAAAAGGTGTTTAATGTTCTTGATCATCAGATAAATGCATATCAAAACTACAATATCATTTCACACCAGTTAAAATGGCTTTTATCCAAAAGACAGACAGTCACGCTGACAAGGATATGGAGAGAAGGAAACCCTCGTACACTGTTGGTGGGAACGCAATTAGTACAACCACTATTGAGAACAGTTTGGAGGTCCTCATAAAACTAAAAATAGAGCTACCACATGATCTAGCAATTTCACTCCTAGGTATATATCCAAAAGAAAGGAAATCAGTATATCAAAGAGAGATCTGCACTCTCATGTTTACTGCAGCACTATTCACAATAGCCAAAATTTGGAAGCAATGTTTGAAGGGTACATCAACAGAAGAATGGATAAAGAAAATGAGATATGTATACACAATGGAGTGCTATTCAGCCATAGAAAAGAATGAGATCTGGTCATGTGCAACAACGTGGATGGAACTGGAGGTCATGAAATAAGCTAGGCACAGACAGATAAACATTGCATGTTATCACTTATCTGTGGGAGCTAAAACTTACAACAATTGAGCTAATGGAGACAAAGAGTAGAAGGATGGTTACCAGAGGCTGGGAAGGGTAGTGGCAGGGGGTTGGCTGGAGGTAGGGATGGTTACTGGGCACAAAAGGATGGTTAGATATAATGCATAAGACCTGGTATTTTCTAGTATAACAGGGTGACTATAATAAAAAATAATTTAGTTGTAATTTTTAAAATAACTAAAAGAGTAGAATTGGATCATTTGAAACACAAAGGATAAATGCTTGAGGTGATAGATACCCCATTTACCCTGAGGTGATTATTATGCATTACATGCCTATATCAAAATATCTCATGTAAACCATAAATATATACACCTATTATGTACGCACAAAAATTAAAAATTAAAGATTTAATTTAAAAAATTAAAAAATAATGTAACTTGTTTTTATCTTAGAACATTTTTGAGCTTACTTTTCCTCTAGTTGACATGAAGGATGTATGGAAATTTGCTGTTGATTTAGCACATTGATATTAAACATGGATAAAGAATCTAACATTATCTTTGGTGTCGATAAAAGCCTAGACTCATCTGGAATCTTTCCACGCTCATGGATGTGTCCATGTTATAAGATGCCAAAACTTTAAGACTTGGCCTCTAAGATTTCACTGAAAGCCAAGTTCACCCTCCCATGCTTCTAGATAACGCCTCCACTACTTATCATGGGATGTGGGTGGTTATGATGTGGGGGCAGGATGGATATAAAACTTGGAGAAGTTTGAAAGGTTGGATGAGAAAGAGTATTTTAGTGACTTACATATTAACTTTGATGAAGTAAGCACTTTGGGCTAAAATAAGGACACCCATAACCTTTGTCTCAGATGCAGTAGGCATTTTGCAATAATAAAAACGAACATTTGCTCATTTTAGATTTGTTATGTTTTATATTATCCCCAAGTCATCCAGGAAACATGGCTATTCAAAGAAAGCTTCCAGGTGTGGTAATATCATAGGGGAACCTGTCCTGTGGTGAGTTGTGAGGCCATTGAAAAAGGAGGGAAGAATGGAAAGCCCTGAGACAGGTGCCCTCACACTGGCTCTGATTTACCCCTGTTGTTCTGTGTCTTCAGGCCTACATCCTGGAGTGGCAGGCCGTCATAGAGAAAGGGATTTTTAGGCTTAGACACAGGAAGGCTAGAAACACGTAAAATCTGCCACCAAAATAAAAGAACAAAACAGGAATCCATCAGCATTTCTAGGCCTGCCAGCCATATAGGAAATTGTGAGGTGATAACATGCATTAAAATGTTGAAAGTTCTCTTTAATTTTATAATTCTCTTAGTCTGATCATTTTTTTCAAGACTCCCTCACAATAAATAACAGTAAAACTTGAATGAAAAGTGTCTAATGTACTTGTTTTCAGGGCAGCAAGGAAGTAGGGAGGTGGAGAGACCCTATCTTCCCTGTTACATACCCAGAATTAGCCAAAGGCCAGCAAGCATTAGAGAAGATAGTGACATCTTCTCTAATGAAGGAGGATCGTAAAGGAGGCTACAGCCCTAAGACCTGTACAGCAGGGAAGAAAGGAATATAAAGAGAACCAACCTAGCATCAAGAATTGACCCTGAGAACTTAATGGCCAGAAAGCCCTGTGGTTTTCAATAACACGAAAGCGGAAAGTGCAAGTGAAGCAAGAGAAATGCAAGGTAAACAAGGCATGACCAACACTTCTTGATTCCTGCAATGTCACTGTGTACTATTTTTACCAAAATTATTTTTTGTAAAGATAGCCAAGAATCCCCTTAAAAAAGCCATTCACTTTCCTTATAATAAATAAAATACTTTAAATGTATCTAAATGGTCAAAGCTATTCAAATAAATGATACTTCATAAAATCTACATGACCCTCAGTACGAGAGCATTTTACTCTATTGGAAATTAAGTACAAACTTAAACCTTACAGTGAATTTCAGAGCTTTTCTTTTAACTAATTTTCATGTTATGTTAATCTGTGAAAAAATTTTAAATGCTAGTAATTTCACAGATTACTTATGGTTTGATTTTTTTTTTAAAAATTCTATCTTGTTTCAGTGAACCATATGCTCTGTGTGGTTCTTTACTGGCAAGTATAGAAATTTTTTCATCAAAGGCTTTTACTGACAAATGCAATCCATCTACTATTAATTTAGAGTGTCTTTGCTAGCCTTTGAGGTTATCATTCATTTATATGTTAGACAATATGTACAGCTATTACTTTTGTCCTGTCCTCAGTTTAATATGGTTATCATTTTACGAAGTTTCCTGGGGAATGGGGTTGCTGTACGTGGCTGGATATGCCCTATGACGAATAATTTCCGAAAATGAAGAATTTTCCCACATTTAGTGTTTCTTTTGCACTTCTTTGTTAAATTATTCTGTGCCTTCAATACAGAAAATGAGAGAATAAATACTTACCTGTATTTTGTGTTTTTAATGTTTGGAAAAGGGTTACAGCATTCATGGATGATAGATCCTGTGGAGATTGCTGAGTTTAATACACTATCATCATATAAGTAGCTTGATTACATATTTATTAATAAATTATTTTGATGCCAATGTTTTCTTTTAAATTATAAATATAAAAGCCTATACTATGGGCTATACTTATAAAGAATACATTTATGAATAAAGAGCTCATAATGATGTTTTAAAATTGACGATTTTAAAAACATTGTAAATGTTTTTAAATTGATGTTTTGAAAAAAAGTAAATTCATATTCTTTACTTAAAATACCATATAGAATGAAAAGAAAGAGAGAATGTCCATTATTTCTGTTCAATTGAAGCCTCTTTGCATTTTTATTCCTCTTACCAACAACAGAAGAAGAAACATTATTTTTAAAAATATAGGCCAGGTGTGGCTCACGCCTGTAATCCCAGCACTTTGGGACGCCAAGGCAAGCAGATCGCTTGAGCCCAGGAGTTCGGGACCAGTCTGGGCAACATCAGGAGATGCCAGCTACGAAAAATAAAATAATTAGCCAAGTGTGATAGTATGTGCCTGTGGTCCCAGCTACTCAGGAGGCAGAGGCAGAAGGATGACTTGAGATTGAGGCTGCAGTGAGCACTTCAGCCTGGGCAAAAGAGCGAGACCCTGTCTCAAAAAAAGTCAATAAACATAAAATAAAATAAAATAACATATATATTCAAAATAATAATCTGGATTAATTTATGTGCATTCCACTATAAACCATGGCTTAGTGCAAACTTTTGCTGGTTTTATAATCCCCCCTAATAAATCTGTATGTGTCTCAAAACTAGTATGCGTAAACTCCAATGAACAAGAAGATATTGGGTTACTTACTTCAAAAAATAATTATTGAAAGCCAACAATGTATTTAACCCTATTAGATGAAAACAATAACTAAAGAGATAATTCATTTGACAGTACATTTTCTGAGCACCGAATATGTTACTTGCACACAGTGCTAGGCACTTAGGATAAAGCTGAAAAAATATATATGGCTCCTACCCTCAAATGACTCGCTGACTAGTTGTGGGGCCAGGTATAAATGCAAATCACAATATACAGTACGACATGGGCTAGAAGAGAAGTATAATAGATCCACTACGTTATGGTATCCCAGAAGATAAAGAATTTTTCTGGGAGATCTGATGAGAAGGCTGCTTATGAAACACTGCCAAGAGAAGAAATTATATTTGAGCTGGATTTTATAGACAGAAAAAGAAAAAGGGAAAAAGAGAAAGAGAGAGAGAGATCCGAGTGCTGCTTGCAGAAGTATATATGTGTGCAAGAAATCATTAAGTTGTAAGTCTGGGGGGCTTTATGTAAGTTATATCTTTAAAGAGATAATCAATAGACAGTAAAAATGATATAGACAATAATTATTGTTATGACATCTTCACCTACTTAAATCAGTTTCTTAGCCGTATACATCTCTAATATCATGTCACTGACATTTTCCTGAAAAATGTTTTATTTTACTATAGTCTAATTATTTTGTATGGGCTTCACAAAGTTACTGGCAATATTTAAAGTGGCATTTTAATGGTTAATATATTTGAAATTATTGACACCTTCAATTGATTATTCTCTTTCAATGAAACCACATTTAATATGAAAATACTCTCTCTACAGTTGTGTGATATCTACTCAGATAAAAATAATCCTAAATTGAGAATATTCTCAATTATTATTGCTTTGTATTGAAAAATACTAATATCTCAGTTAAAATATTTTCACAATTACTGTCTTTTTGCCTCCATTGAGAGTAATTATTTCAATAAATGATTCATCAAGCAAATTGTCTATATGATTCTTTTGAATGCTTACCAAATTTAGATTTTCTTAAATTTCATTCTATTTCAGCACAGAGAATTTTTTCCAACTAAAAATAGAAGATTTATCAAAAGATTCTTTTAATGAGTCAAAATATTCCAAAGATCTACCATCAAATTTCAAAGTCAAATTTTGCCCATCACTTGAACCTTATTTAATGTGTTGTCTTTTTTTTTTTTTGCTTTAGTAAAAATAAATTGGAACGTCATCTTGTTTGCAAATATTGTTGTCATTCATTGCAACTTGCTAAACACTTCACTAGCAGAATTTTGGGCACTCTATTTACTGACAGTTTTGATTTTGAACACTTGCAAGTGAGTTTGATATTATTGTATAACACTTAGATCCATTTACAAAAATGTTAAGGGCTCAAGCATTTCTTTTTTTTTTTGGAGATGGAGTCTCACTCTGTCACCCAGGCTGGAGTGCAGTGGCACGATCTTGGCTCACTACAAGCTCTGCCTCCCGGTTTCACGCCATTCTCCTGCCTCAGCCTCCCGAGTAGCTGGGACTACAGGCACCTGCCACCGTGCCCACCTAATTCTTTTTTGTATTTTTAGTAGAGATGGGGTTTCACCGTGGTCTTGATCTCCTGTCCTCATGATCCGCCCGCCTCGGCCTCCCAAAGTGCTGGGATTACAGGCGTGAGCCACTGCGCCCGGCCAGGCCAAGCATTTCTAAATTCGATTAATAATGAGTAGCAAAGGAGAAAGTACCTACTTCTGTGCTGCATCTGAATTATTTTTTATTTCACCATTAGGTGTATAAAAATTATATAGTTCAATTACTCTGTGTGTATGTACAAAGTATTTATAAAATTTGATAACTATAACTTCAATTTCAGTTGTTAGCTCTTTCAGGATGCCATTATGCATTTTTTATGTACCACAACCAATTATAAGCATAATTCCTCCTTATATGTTTGTTAATTTGGTGGAATATTGTTTTTATAATGACAAGATGTTTCACTAAAATTCGTATTGATTTTATTGCTGCATAAGCAAATAATTTTATCTTCAATGCTGAACTTTAAAAGTAAATTTACAATGGCTTTAACAATAGTATCAGATGTTTCTTGACAGAATGAAATTAAACTGGTTTTACTTTGATTCCTTGATTCATATAGAAAAAAAATTGAACTATTTTGAATTGGCTGGTTTTCTATTTGTAGCATCTAATATGTTGCTATAAAATTCTTATCATTTAACTATTTGTGAAGTTATTCTGTTAATGGAACCAATAAAATAATAGCTATTGCTTTACTTTTTATATGCTTACAAGAAAACTTGGGCTCTAAAATCAACAAATGGAAAGTCATGCTTCACAGAGTGACATGTAAATACACTTTCTGCAGCTGTACATGTTAAATCATGATCTCTGGGCAGGTACAATTATCTTAAGGTAACATTAACTTCTGAAGCAGAAGTTTGGTATTTGTGTAGTTAGCAATTGTGTTCCATCCCTGGATGGGAAATTTCAACATTTTTCTAAGTGACACTTTTATCATTAGCTTTTTTGAGAAACAGAAACAGTACTTAATTTTTCACTAAATATTCTTAGCTTTTGGTTCATTGCTGCCAGGAGAGTTTATTGCATTTTTTTAAAAAAGCATTGACAACAAAATAACATATGAAAGGTTTACACCATAGAATAGTGACAAAATGGCTATTGCAATAGCGTCAGACTACTCTCTGTACAAAATATGGTATCCAGCCTCTATTTCCTGCACATATTCCATGGACACCTAATCTGTAATTTCCCACATTTCCCCATGACACTGCTAATTGGCAGCCTGGTAGCCTGGCAGCTTCTTACATATTGAGTCTTGCAGCACAGGCCATGGCATAATTGGCTAGAATGCCAAGACTGTAGCAGGCAATGATGTTGAATACTTCTCCCGCTACCCCTAAGACCAGAAGGATTTAACTCTCCCTAGCCACTTGAGTCCAAATGCACATTGTTTTACCAGTTATGACTCTGCATACTGTCCTGAACAGGAGGCATTAATTATTCTGCAGTTAGAAAAGTTCTCAACTAGGGAGATAGGCTTATCTCTGTCTTTATATGGGTTAAGATGAGAGTTCTGTTTTCCGAACCATACATAGTCTCACACTTCTGGGTGAACCTAGAATAGAAATTGCAAGTGCCAAGTTCAGATCCATCAAATTCATGCTGACATTTTGTTGCAATGCTTAATACTACTTATTTAAATCAGGAGGGGGGGAATATCCTAAATTTGATGGTATATGAAGAGAATACACATAAGTGGGGATCATCTTGGGCAAACTGGGTCATAATGAAACCCTTACAGCAGTTTAAATTCACAATGGAAATAAATTCAGTTCAAATCTACAAACATCTGTCGAGAACCTACTAAGCCCAAGAACTTTTGCTATGAGCTGAAAGGAAAATACAAATAGGAATGAAGTCGACTTCTTCCTCTTATCTCTAGGCTCCTCAGGAGAATGGCATGACGTTTTCTTGAAAATTACCGAAGTGACCCTCTTACATCAAAGAAAAAAGCCTTGTGTTTCTTGCCAATGATAAAACTTGAGCTTTCAAGTAAAAATAAGAATTTGGAAAAGTTGTATCTGCCACTGTGAGCTTGACAATTTCTTAATATTTAAAAGCTTTTCTGATGAAATTGATGGTAATATTAACAACATGTAATAATGAAATACATCAACATTTGGAGGACTTGAATAACCCAGCAAATCAATGTTTTTAAATTGAACTTTTAAGTTCAGGGGTACATGTGTAGGTTCGTTATATAGGTAAACTTGTGTAATGGGGGTTTATTGTACAGATTATTTTGTCAGTCCAGTATTAAGTCTAGTACCCATTAGTTATTTTTCCTGATTCTCTCCCTCCTCCCACCCTCCAGCCTCCAATAGGCCCCAGTGTGTGTTGTTCCCCTCTATGTGTCCATGTGTCCTCATCATTTAGCTCCCACTTATAAGAACATATGGTATTTGGTTTTCTGTTCCTGTGTTAGTTTGCTGAGGATAATGGCCTCCAGATTCATCCATGTCCCTGCAAAGGACATGATGCTGTTCTTTTTTTATGGCTGCATAATATTCCATGGTGTATATGTACCACATTTTCTTTATCCAATCTGTCATTGATGGGCATTTAGGTTGATTCCATGTCTTTGCTATTGTAAATACTGCTGTAATGAACATACGTGCTCGTGTTTCTTTATGACAGAATGATTTATATTCCTTTGTATGTATACCTAGTAATGAGATTGCTGGGTCAAATGGTATTTCTGCTTTTATGTCTTTGAGGAATCACCACACTGTCTTCCACAATGGTTGAACTAATTTACACTCCCACAGACAATGTATAAACGTTCTTTTTCTCCACAACCTCTCCAGGATCTGTTATTTTTTCTTTTTGACAATAGCCATTCTGACTAGTGTGAGATGGCAGCTCATTGTGGTTTTGATTTGCGTTTCTCTAATAATCAGTGATATTGAGTTTTTTTTTTTTTTTTTTTTTGAGACGAAGTCTCACTCTGTCGCCCAGGCTGGAGTGCAGTGGCGCGATCTCGGCTCACTGCAAGCTCCGCCTCCCGGGTTCATGCCATTCTCCTGCCTCAGCCTCTCCCAGTAGCTGGGACTACAGGCGCCCGCCACCACGCCCAGCTAATTTTTTTTGTATTTTTAGTGGAGATGGGGTTTCACCGTGGTCTCGATCTCCTGACCTCGTGATCCGCCTGCCTCGGCCTCCCAAAGTGCTGGGATTACAAGCGTGAGCCACCGTGCCCGGCAATATTGAGCTTTTTTATATGGCAAATAAATATTTTCTAAGTGACAAATGTGTGATGTTGCAAAATCATTCAAATTTACCATTCAAATTGCATGACAGACCAATGAATTTTAATATAACAGTTCGAAAACTTTCTTGATATGGTTTCAGATTCCGCATTGCAATTAACCTTTAGGGAAAAAAAAAAATCTTGCTGAGTTTTGGTGTGGTATCAAAGAAGAATATCTACAGTTTTCTGAAAAGACTATTAAAATATGCCCTTTTCCCCCCAGCTACATCCCTGTATGAGACTGGATTTTTTTTCCATACTTCCACCAAAATGGTACATCACAACAGACTGAATATAGAGGTGGTTATGATAATCCAGCTGTGTTCTATTAAGCAAGACATTAAAGAGATTTGAAAAAATGTAAAATAATACCACTATTCTCGCTACATTTTTCTGTTTTAAAAAATACAGTATTTTTAATCAAAATGTTATTTACATTGACATGCAATGACATTATTGCTATTTTAAATAAGTTAATAAATATTGTAACAATATGAGTTTTAGTTGTTGTATTCCATAATATTGATAGCTATATCTTATATAAGCAAAAGTGCAAAACTCTTTGAGATCCTCAGTCTTTGTTTTTGCTTTTTTGTTCTTTTTTTTTTGAGGTGGAGTTTTGCTCTTGTTGCCCAGGCTGGAGTGCAATGGTGTGATCTCGGCTCACTGCAACCTCCGCCTCCCAGGTTCAAGCGATTCTCCTGCCTCAGCCTCCCAAGTCGCTGGGATTATAGGCATGCACCACCACGCCAGGCTAATTTTGTATTTTTAGTAGAGGCGGGGTTTCTCCATGTTGGTCAGACTGGTCAATCCTCAATAATTTTTAAGAATGTAAAGAGTTTCTGAGACCAAAAAGTTGTTGAAAGACTGTCTTAAATAATGTAATCGTATTCCATTTCATGACACTGGGGTTACTAGGACAATGTGAGGAAGAGAGATCGTGATAACGGTCAGGAAAGTTCTGACAGAAGACCTGGTATTCCACTAAGACTCTGAAAAATGAGTAGGATTTTAAAATTCCTTTTGAAAAGATGAAAGATATGAGTACAAGCTGAGAAAAAGTGAAGTAACTGATATTCGCAGGCAATAATGAGTAATGAGTTCAGGTGATTGAAATATAAAGAGGACACCATTCATCTCTGCTTCTCTTCCTACCTGTGTAACCATTCCTCTTGTCTCATCTCCTTTGTGGGAGGCTTTTCTTCCTTTCTCATTCCTCAGATATTGATGCTTCCTATAGTTCTGTCCTTGGATCTCTCTTCTCACTCTGTATGACGGTCTCTCTCACCAATCTGATCCATCCTCAAGATTGAAGCTTCGCTTCCGAGTTGCCGAATTCAGATCTTTACCTCACCTTCTCTCCTGAGCTCCAGAACAACATGTTCTGAATATTTTGAAGGCAACAAATTGAAAGTGAAACAAACGTTTTCCTGGAAACTACTCTCTTCCTGTATCCTCTTTCTTGGCCCCTCCCCACCCAGCACATCACCTTAGTTTCCACTCTCACCTTCCTCCGCCTCATACATTCAACTGGATGCCCCTCTGTTAACACTGTTCCTTGTTTTTCTTCTCTATATTATTGTGCTGTTTTCTTAGTTCTTTTTGCCCCTAGTCTCGCAAGCTTGCATTCCATCCTCTACATTGCTGCCAAAACCAATAGTACAAAAGCAACAAATCATGCTGTTTTCCTGTTTTGAAACCTTTTGATGCCTCCCTCCAGGATAAATCACTAACACCTCAGTGGTACTTAAAATGCCATTCATTATCTGGCCTTTGATTTCATCTTCATGCTGTTGCTTGATGGGGCCCTTCCTCAGCCATGACAAACATGTTCCTTGCTGCCGCCATATCAAAAAGCTTGCAGTTCCCCCTAGATCTCCAGGTTGCTTTACATTTCTATGCTCTTGTTCAGGTGCTTTCTCTTCCAGGAATGCCCTTTCCTGCTCTACCAACAAAGAGTAACAATCACTTTCCGGATTGTTCTCAAGATGTTTTCTCTAAGAACACATCTCTTCACTTTGGGTTAAACAGTATATTTAACTTATTTTAATACAAACATTTGAAAATGATTACAAAAGGCCCTCAATTTAGGAAGATTCCACAAAAGTGATACAGTTAATAAAAATCATACTTTGAATTTTGAATTTTGATTTTTTCCTGGAGTGCGATACGCAGTGTAATGCTACTGTCTTGCAGGATGTTGGGCAGTGGCAGTAAGTTGCAGCTCCCAGTTAGCCATATGATCTTGAGGTTAAACACCCTGTAATATACAGTGTACTGTGCTGCTAGATGATTTTGCCCAACTTCAGGCTAATACAAGTGTTCTGAGCACGTTTAAGGTAAGTTAGGCTAAGCTATGTTTGATAGATTAGGTGTCTTAAATGCATTTTTGACTTATGATATTTTCAACTTACAATAGATTTATCAAGACATAGCCCCATCTTAAGTCGAGGAGTGCCTGTATTTGCATTTGAAATCTAATACTATTTTTAATCCACTTCTCCTCTCTACATCCAGAGAAGATGAATTCCTCTTCCACGCACAAAATACTACGGTATGAGGCATTTTACGTAGACTCACATTATGTTAAATAAAGAGCAAAGAAAACTCAAATGTCTCACAGAAAGTACCAAATTTGGTATTTCTTCTTACATTCCAACATATAACCTGGCAAACAAAGAGTTAGGGTTTATAAAACACATGTCCAGTATACAAAGCATGTATTATGCCCTTTAAAAACTTGTTTCACAAATTATTTAATATTGCTAGAATTCCTTGAATGTTATGCAAATTTAGTTTTTTTTCTTTTTTTTAAGAGATTTGACATTTCTTTAACTTCATAACAGGGGTGTTGTTTTGTGAGGTTTCTTTCCCCAGAGCCAACTTTCTAGTCTTTTATTTTAACATAGCTGGTCATTCACAGTTCTTTTGAAAAGGATTAAAATTCTTAAGACCAATATCATGGCCCTATTTGCCATCCCCTGAATTCAAGTGATATCAGTGTTAGTTACAGATAAGCCTGCCAGAGACTTACTTCATGATTGGCTCAAATCCCCATAATCAGAAAACTTGCAGTTTTCTGTGAAAAGTATAGAAACTTGGAAGAGTATTTTATGAAAAGGGTGTTTTAGAAAAAATGGGATATTCTTAGTTTATAAAGCACCTTCAGTTAAATGATTTATCTACACCTGACATTGCACATGAACTCGTAGTGATCTAAACTTCATTAAGTTTTCTAATTCTACTACTAAAAATAATCTATAAGAAGAATTTTGTCAAATAAAAGATTTATAATAAGTGATATAAGCAAGCAGGTTGTTCTCATACTTAAATCCTCATTGTGCTCTGTTTTCCTGGTCTTAAAGGCAGAATGCTGGCACAATATTCTTAGTAAGGTGCCTAGAGATCACATCAATAGGTGCTGCCTAAACACAGAGCTAGAAATAACTTGTTCAAGACAAATTTGGGCCACGTACAGTGGTTCACGCCTGTAATCCCAACACTCTGGGAGACAGTGGTGGGAGGATCACTTGAGCCCAGGAGTTTGAGACAAGCCTGGGTAACACGGCGAGACCCCATCTCTACAAAAAATCTTTGAAAATTAGCTGGGCGTGGTGTTATGCACCTATGGTCCCAGCTACTTGGGAGGCTGAGGTGTGAGGACCGTTTGAGCCCAGGGGGTAGAGGCTGCAGTGAGCTGTGTTCATGCCACTGTACTCCAGCCTGGGCAACACAGCAAGACCCTGTCTCAAAAAAAAAAAGACAAATTTGGACAGAGGTGTATATAAATTACTGAGGAGATGCAGAATATTCATAGTTTTTGTAGTAGATTTTACCAATAGGACATTATCTTCCTTTCAGAAATGATGAGTGATACTTCTATACATAAAGACTCCATGTCTATCCATTCATCCTAAGAGCAGAAACAATAATCACAAAGGCAGGGGAGGCATCATTTATTTGCTATTGGGAGGATTAAGTGACATTGGATTTGTAGTAAGCTTGTTATGGTGGTGATGCTTTTCAGTAACTTGTAAGCACTATATTCATGAAAGCAGGGAGCTGATTTTTTTAAAAGGACTAGTAGAGGAAGACAAGAAAAAAGAAAACAAGACAGAAATTACAGAAGAAAAAAAGAGATGTGAAAATCATCTGAGAAATTAGTCAACATCTGTGGAGACTATATAGGAATATAAAAGTTAGGGTCCTTAATATTAAGAATAAAAAATATTAAGACTTATTGAAGGCTGGGTGTGGTGGTTTATGCCTGTAATTCCAGCATTTTGGGAGACTGAGGCAGGAGGATTATTTGAGCCCAGGAGTTTGAGACCAGCCTGGGCAACATAGTGAGACCCCCATCTCTACAAAAAAAAAAAAATTAGCCAGGCAAGGTGGTGGGCACCTGTGGTCCCATCTGCTTGGGAGACTGAGGTAAGAGGACAGCTTGAGCCTGGGAGTTTGAAACTACAGTGAGCCATGATCTCCCCACTGCACTCCAGCCTGGGCAATAGAGTGAGACGTGTCTCAAAAAACAAACAAAAAAAACAACCCTATTGAAAAAAAGTTTTATGCAGGAGTGATGAGATCTCTGATAAACTAGATTTTTTCCACTTATTTTTCTGTTTAAAATATTGTTTTATTGTAAGCTATGTGGTCAGTTTAGTGGGAGTAACAAATGGTTTGAAAGTCTGGTAGGGAGAGTAGAGGAAAAGGTATTAGCACTATATTTAAGTAGGAAAGATAGCTCTCAGCCTCAGGAACAGGAGGAAGGAGGCTGTCTCGCCTCTCTGAAGGTGTAAATGGTAAAATCATCCTATCTAAGGAGAACAGTTTGGTTTTCCAACTTCTACTCCCCACTCAGAGACACTTTGTTCCTGCTTTATGCAAAGATGAGATGTTAAAGCTGAAATCTGGAGGCAGAAGAACTGGCTTTTATAGTTAAAGCATCAGGCTACAAAAGCACTTTTGCACCTTCCTTTGGATTACTTGGAAACAGTGGATCCCAGCCACAGAAAGAAGGCATCGAGCCTAGAAAGGCAGAAGCTGAGAGCCAAATCCTCAGGTTATCAAGGACTGTACAGTGTTGGGTAAAGCAAGCCATAAATGGAAGACTTTCCCTTCTTTTCCCTTCCCTTCTCTCCCCTCCCCTCCCTGAGTTGTGTCTGTGTGTGTCCGTGTGTGTGGGTGGAGGTGGAGGCATTTTAATACGTATATAAGTGTGTGTGTGTGTGTGTGCATACTTTTTTAAGAAGCTTATTCTGTTTTTTAAAGTTGGTTTCAAAATATCATCTTAACATGCAGTTATAATTTGAAATTAAACTCTTAAAAGAGGCTTTTGAATGAAAGTACAGAAAATGTGGATAAAGTTTGGAATCATAAAAAGCCACTGGAGTGCAAATTGAGATTTAGGTTCTAGTTCCAGCTCTTCCAAAATTCATGGCACTATGAGCCTGACTATCTGAATGAAAGTATTGGGCTAGAATGATGTTTGAGGCTACAGCTCTGACACTTGATTATCCTGTGAATTCTAGGTGATGTTAAGTAGACAGCCACTCTTGCATGGCACATTAGCTCCGGTAAAGAGGCACACCTAAAAGAGTAAGAGTAGGGAGGGGCAAAATCAGCCTCTGAAATATTGAAATTGCTCCCCTCAACAAATGAGTAGCTTGCTTCATAACAGGGGAACAAAAGAGATCACGGTAATAGCAACATGTAGTATTTCTCACAAGTAAATAGGGCTAAAAGTAGCAAAGCCAAGGCTACATACATAAGTTCACTAAAAGACAAGAACCAGCATGTATGCTGGGCTGCCCTCTTCACTAGAATTTCCAGATAAAATAGATGACGCAAATAAAATTTAGAAATTTAATGCAGTTGCAATATGGAAATAAATCCAGTGTGAAGCCAACACTCTCATTGGAGCATTGCAATAGTTTAGTGATCAAGGGTTCAACAGATCTGGTTGGGTATACTTGGCTTAGCCACTGGCCAGCAATATGTACTTGAGTAAGTGAATTATGGGTTAATTGTAGAAAATTTGGAAAATACAGAAAAAAAATCAATGAAGTTTTAAAAGCCTTAATGCAAGGAATTCTGGAAAATGTAGTTTTAGCTTTCTACACTCTACTAAAGGAAAGCAAGCAAGCCAGAACAGGTGTTTCTGTATTTGCCATGCCCACTTACACTAGTCAGGATTCTCCTGGGAACAAAAGTGCAGATGGCAGATTAATGTCTCAGCTCAGTAGTCAGTTAGAGAGGGAATTCAACTTTCCTCTACCTTTTTGTTCTATTCAGGCTCTCAACTGATTGGATGAGGCCCACCCACATTGGGGAAGGATACCTGCTTTACTCATTCCATCAATTCAAATACTATTCTCTTCCAAAAACAATCACAAACAAACCCAGAAATTGTGTTTAATCAGATATCATGGCACAGTAGGGCTGATACATTAAAATATTATTTGAAATGCATATGCTAAAGTCATTTCCTTTAAAAGCACAATCACAGAGAAATGTGCAACAGCAAGTTTATTAATCAGTATTATTTTGGAGTTTCTTGCAAGTGCAATAAGAAAAAAATGCAATGCTGATGAAGTTGCTGTATATCTAGAAAACCCCAAAATTGCGATTTTAAAGTAATAAAATAAGAAAAATAATTTGATAATTTCATCACTCATATTTATTTAGAAATTTCTTTACTGATAATAAACACTAGAAATAGAAATGGACAAAAGCAAATTCACACAAAACATAATAGTAAAAAAATAGGTTAAAAAATACAGGACCTATACATTAAAAAACTAAAACACCTAACTTATTGAAGGGCCCAAAGGCAAAAAAACAAAAAAACAACAACAACAAAACCAGGTTATGTTCTGGGTCTAGAAATCTTAATATCACAAATATATCAAGCCTCTAGAAAAAATCATAAATTCAAGGAAAAAATGTTAACAACTTTATTGAAATCTATTAAAATACAATTAACTGTACTTATTTAAAATATACAAATTGATACATTTTGATATATGTATATATACATATACACACCTGTAAAACCAGTCTAGATAATGAACATATCCATCACCCCAAAGTATCCCCTTCTCCTTTATAGGGCCCCTCACCCACCTCTCTCTGCCCTCTCCTCAGTTCCATGTTCCATGCAATTACTGATCTATCTTATGTCACTATAGATCAGTTTGCATTTTCTTGAAATTTATGTAAATAAAATCATATATTCTTTGTATGTCTGGCTTCTTTCATTCAACATTATTGTGAGATTTATTTATTTGCTGCATGTACCAGTAGTTCATTTTTTTCATTGCTGAGTATTCCTTTGTCAGGATATACCACAATTTGTTTATTCACCTGTTCATAGACATTAGGGTTAATTTCAGTTTTTGGTTATTATAAATAAAGCTGTTATAACCATTTGTATATGAATCTACTTATGAACACAAACTTTTTTTTTTTTTTTAGATGGATTCTCACTCTGTTGCCTAGACTAGAGTGCAATGTGCAATATCGGCTCACTGCAACCTCCACCTCTTGGATTCGAGTGATTCTCCTGCCTCAGCCTCCTGAGTAGCTGGGATTACAGGTGTGCACCACCATGGCTAGCTAATTTTTGTATTTTTAGTAGAGACGGGGTTTCACCACACTGGCCAGGCTGGTCTCGAACTTCTGACCTCAGGTGATCTGCCCACCTCGGCCTCCCAAAGTGCTAGGATTACAGGCATGAGCCCCCATGCTTGGCCTATTTATGGACATATACTTTTGATCCTCTAGGAACTTAGAAGTATCCAGGAAAAAAGGAGAAAATCTTTGTGATGTGATTTTATTTTAAAGTTCTAGATTTTTCATTTAGGTCTATACTTTATTTTGAATTAATTTTTTTATATGGTACAAGGTAGGGATTGAGATTCATTTTTTTTTTTGCCTGTGTATACCTAATTGTTCCAGCACAATTCGTTAAAGAGACAAGAAAAGTCTGTTTATACCTGTGCCAAAAATCAATTTACATATATGTGGATCTATTTCTATAATGCTGATCTGTTTTCTTAATATTTTTATCTTGATGGCAATACTATATTGATTTGACTTTCATAGCTTTTCTTTATAGTAGTTACCAGAACAAATGTTGACTCTTCTATTGCACTAAATGAGAAAAATTTCAACCTGGAAACAAATCTTGAAAACTGAAATCTAGAAAGTATGTTCTCAGAAGGCAATATGATACTATCTGCTAGTGATATATATATATATGTATATATAAAATGGGACAAGGTCCTGTCTGTTCACTGAATTCAGTCCCCACTTCAGGGTGACACAGTGATTTCTGAAGGTTCTCCAGGGACTGAATTATGGCTATTTCTGAGTGCAATCCTCAGATTTGTCCACTTTAGCCAGATCTTGCCACCGTGCTCTGCCATCTGCATCTCCTCCACTCCTCAGGTCTAAAACCAGAGAGAACCCCGCCCCTCGGGATTAAAGAGTTGCTCTTGATTCTTGTTAGTGGTGATGGAACTCAGAACTGCCCCTGTGGGGCTGAAGGGCGCTGACACATGGGGCTGGCCTAGAAATGGGCTCCCAGCCTCACTGCTGCAAACTCAAGCACTGGCTTGAGACCTGTCTTCCTGTGGCTGAGATTAACTCTCGAGATGTAACTCTCTCAAGTGGCACAGTTGCAGACTTCTCAGTATCTCTCAGTCTAGACTCAACGTTTAGACCTTGGAGGAAGAGGAAGGCGAGCCTCTCTTTTCTCAATCCAAAAAGTCACCTTCATTCTTGGCCAATGAAACAGTATCCATTGTGATTAACAATGGGAACATCAGCTCTCTTCAAAAGAAAACTCCACCCTTAAACATCGGGGTGCGTTTTTACTGAACAACTCCATTAAAACAATAAAATCACCAAACAGTCTATGTTTTCCCCTCTTTGTGGCTAATTCAGTTTTATCCATAGTCCTCTTCTTACTCTAGTAGATTATGATGTGTTATCGGATTGTTTCTTGTGGTAGATTCACTCTGACTGGTACAATTTACAAGTATCTCTCTTAATTTTTAAAATATATTAATTTTTAAAATATGCTAATTTGCTATAAAAGATTCTTCCCCCACCCAAAGTCAGTGGCTCAAACTCCATAGAGTTTCTTTTTCTCTCATATACCAGCTCAGAGGTAGACACACGGTTCAAGAGGGGTAGGTGGCCCTGGTTATGAAGACAACCAGAGACCAGGGTTCCTTATTTCTTGCCATCAACCCTAGAGCATTATCCTCACCTGGAGGGTTAATTTGGCTTTACTACTACCACGTCTCCATTCTAGCTTGCAGAAAATGAAAGACTCAGGAAGCGACTTTTAAAGATGAGACAAAGAAGTTGCATATATTATGTCCACTGTGCTCTGTGAGCCATAAAGCTACAACCAGCTACAGGGAAGGCCGGGCATCCACACACCAGCCACACACTCAGAATAATGGATATTCCAGAAAAATGTCCAGTCTCTGCCACATATACAATATTCCAAAATCCAAATTTCTGATATTTCTTATTTATGCAACAATACAGTATTGCATTATTTTTCTAGGTAATCACATAAGTAGATTTGAGGAAAAAAATCGAAGGAACATCATTTCTTCCTACTAATGATCACATATTCAGGCACTGACTTCAATTAGATTGTTAGTACCATTTTTACCTCTTCCTGTTATTATGATGAGTCAGGGGCTTTTAATTTCTCAGTTCAATAGTACTAGCTTACTTGTCTCCTTAGATCACTCAAGAAAATCAGTGCAATGAAAACATTGAATCACATCTTACTCACTTCATCAATTGGAAAATCTTTCAAGTCACCAGGAATGTGGTGGGAGTGAGGGGTGAGCTATGAATACAGAACTGTGGTCTTGCAGCAGTCAGAATTCAATTTTCCACCTGCTTTTATAGTGCAGGAGGCTCCAAAACACTTACTGTTCTTCTCAAATCTTGGCCATGACCAAGAAAACCTGTGTGAAACCAAACAATTAGAGAATACATTTCTGAGGCCTGAAATCTCACTGTGACTGTAAAAATAAATACTGTTCTCAGCACCTGCCTCCCATATCAGTAAAAAAATATTGGAAAGTGAGTCAAGTCATGTCATTCCTCAGTTTAATACCTGTAAGGACTCCTTTTTCATTCAAATTAAAAACCAAACTTTAAAATAGCCTAAGGATCCTATACTATCTGCCTACCCCCTTACCTTTAGGCCCTCCTCTCCTACAACCTTCCCCTCATTTCCTCTGCTCCAGACTCTGTGGCATCCTTCTACTCCTGAAACATGCCAGACACCTACTTCCTGACATAGGAACTTTTGGGGGCTCTCTCTTCTGCCTGAATTCCCTTCCCCGCCCCAGATGATCTGCATTGCTAACTCCTTTACCTCCTCCAAAGCTTTGTTCAAATCTCACCTTCTCCATGAGGCCGTCAGGCCAGGTCAGATGAAAAGCAGACAACAGGCCGGGCACGGTGGCTCACGCCTGTAGTCCCAGCACTTTGGGAGGCCGAGGCGGGTGGATCACCTGAGGTCAGGAGTTCGAGACCAGCCTCAACATGCAGAAACCCCGTCTCTACTAAAAATACAAAATTAGCCGGGCATGGTGGCGCATGCCTGTAATCCCAGCTACTCGGGAGGCTGAGGCAGGAGAATTGCTTGAACCTGGGAGGCAGAGGTTGCCGTGAGCCGAGATCGCGCCATTGCACTCCAGCCTGGGCAACAAGAGCGAAACTCTATCTCAAAAAAAAAAAAGAAAAAAAGAAAAGCAGACAACAACATGGAATGAGATATGTAAGAGATTTATTGAGAGGAACACCTATAAGAACAGATGAGCTAGGGAGCAAGAGGAGGAGAAAGAGCCTTCTGGTGCGTGCAGATCTGACACCTGTGAAAAAGAGAGGGCAGGAAGGAGGATGAGGTAGGAAGAACCTCAGATTGCAGTGCAGCTCTGAGAAAGTCTTGGCCAGGGCAAAGAGAACCCCAGAGAAAAGATTTCCCTCTAGAGGTGTCCCATGTTAGGCAAAAATGCTGACTTCATTAACCCCACCAAGTGCAGTCTTTGGCTAGGGGCTGCTGAGAGAGTGGCTTTGGGCTAAGTGCCTTAGAAGCTCCAAAGGGGTAGCAGCTGAAGGTTGTCAGCCACTTATATTCCTCAGAGCAGGTTATATTGAAAGGAATGCTGAGCGGCACTACTTCCTGGCCCCAAGAGCCCTGCCTACCTACCCCATATACTACTACTGATCACCAGCTCAGCATTCCCAATGCTTTTTACCCTGGTCTACTTTTACTTTGTTCCGTAACCCTTTTTACTCCATGACAATGAGAGAAATGTAATATTCCTAATTTACAATGAGTAAACCAAGGTTTAGTAAACTTAGAACATGCATCTAGTCTAGGTTCCCAGGGGTTTCATCCTTTGACTTTACTCATATGGCTTCGATTGTCACTTACATGTTATTAATAATGATTGGGATGATGATGCCACAATGGTAACATTATTGATCGGTTGTTATGTGCCAAACATTGTGCTGAGTGATTTACTTGTATTATCTCATTTAATCCCCACAACGACCTTTGAGATTATTATTATTATTCCTTCAATTTTTGAAGATAAAAATACTGAGGTTTAGGGAGGGTACACACAGCTTATAAGGGACAGAACCAGAAGTCATGACTTGGTCTGACTGCAGACCCCGATTGATCTCTTGCCTGCCAGATTGATTTTTAAATTTTCATTGATGGCTGCCTTATCTTACCTCCAGTTCAGATTTGTCTCCTAGCTGCAGACACACGTATCTGACAGGTGACTGGACACCTCCACGTAGATGTCCCACGGATAGCTCAAAATGAACTTCTCCAAAACTGAACACATCCCCTCCCCATATCAGCTCTTGTTTTTGTTTCCCTCACCCCTTACATAGCTCTACCATTCATCCACTAATTCTTGCAGATCAAAAATCTGAGTGTTTGTCCGTATTCTGCCTCACTTTCCCGATTTCTGTACCCAGTCCCATTGATACGCCTTCTAAACCTCTTTCCCACCTGTCTGTCTTCTCTACCCACATCTCCACTGCCTTTGCTTAGGCCACCATATTCTCATCTGGATTATTGCTGACGGTGTCCTAACTCTTCTTCACCTCACCAGTCTTGCCTTCTCCTCTCTTCCACTCTTTCACTAACTCCAGACTGATTTTGCTGGAAAGAAAAAAATAATCCACTGTGTCATTCCCATGCTTAAATTGTTTCATTGCCTTTCCAGTGCCTTTGAGGGATCCATGAGCTACCCTAGCCTACCTGCCTAATCTCATTTCCTTTAGAAACCCATGTCCAAGCTGTACGGGACTTCTAGCACCTCTGAATGCCCTATGTTCCTCATCTTCCTCAACTCATTCATGCTATTCCCTGCTGCCCTTCACCCTTTTTTTTTGGCCTTATTACTGTCCTCAGGTCCTCAGCTCAGGTGCCACCTCCACCAGGGAGATGTCACTCACTTTCCAAATCTGGGTTAAGTGTCCCTTCTTACATGTTCTCATGGCAACCTGTGTCTCTTCACAGAATGAAAATGAACTATATTGTAATTGTACATCCTGCCAGACCAGGGGGCAGCAAACTTTTTTCTGTAAACGGCCAGATAGTATATATTTTAGGTTTTGCAGGCCTTGTGGTCTCTGTCACAACTACTTAACTCTACCTTTATAGTACAAAAACAACCACAGAATACATGATAATAGAAAAGCATGGCTGTGTTCCAAAAGAACTTATTTATGGCCACTGAAATTTGAATTTCATATAATTTTCATGTGTCACAAAATATTTAAAAAAATTTCAACCATGTAAAACTGTAAATGCCATTCTTAGCTCGAAGGCTGTACAAAAACAGGTGGGTAGGCCAAATGTAGCATATTGGCTGCCACTGGCTGATCCTTGCACTATTCCATGAGCTTCTCACAGCCAGGGCAGTGTCTCATCTGACTTTGTATTCAAGTTCTTAGTACAGTATCCAGTTTATAGTAGGTGCTTAATAAACATTTGTTGAATAAGTAAAACTTCCACAGCTAGTAGTAAGTGATAGTGTCAGGATTCAAACCTGAGCCAATCCGAGTTAGCAGTGTGATATCCCACTGTCCATTTTGTGATTGAAGCTGTATGTGATGTAGTATACTTACAGCATGATATTTGAGATATCAAAAGAGTAATTCCAGAAGCACCTTGGGTATTACTTGAACTCTATCATTACTCTTATTAGTTGCTACTCAGCCTACCCTACCATGTAGCCTTCCCTTCACCCCCGTTTAACTTGACCTTATTTACTCCATTTCCAGGTATTTAAAATAGTCCAGGATTTGGCCATATCAATTTTTTTTTTTTTTTAAATAAAGCTTCTTCAAGCTGTTTTCAGCTTTGGAACCAGAAACCTCCAAACTTTGTAAGTTACATAAATGCTTAGAGCATCATAACCTTCAAAAGGTTGCCAATTAGAAGAAATCTTAAGCATTGTCAGGAAATTCCTTCTCTCTATATGTAGCCTTATGCATAGTTGACTCTCTGCTTTCTTTCCTTTTTAAAGTTGGAACATAGAACATAAAACCCCAGTACATGGGCATTGTGAGGTCCTTGTGACCTCACCTTTCAAATAGGATATGGTTACCTGGGAAACTAAGTTTATTACATATGGAACATCAGAGGCTAAGCTCAGGTGGCAACAGGATGGGTCAGATCAAGGAAGACTGAGACTCCGGGCCAACCCTCAAGGCTGGTGAAGGCCAGGGACTCAATCACAGGAACAAGGTTAGGAGTTAGTCACCTAAGGCATGGGCACTTGGGGACAGGACAAGAGAAGCAGGATGCAAACCAGAAGCCCATTTCATTTAAAAAAGAGATTCGTGATAAGTAACTCCAATTGTTGGTGGAACTATGCAGTCAGTTAATAGTTATTTGAGAACTTGAATACAAGGCAGTCATGGGAGAAAAAGGCAGAACCAGTTAAAAGAGAACAGCAAATCAGAGTATCAGAAGGTAAAAAGCATAGGGAGGTGAAAAGAGCTTTGGAATTGGAAGGGATGACTTCCAACTAGCTATAAATGACTAGTAAGTCTTTTAAATTTTCTCAATAAACCTATTAATCCATTAGATGATTAAATTGAATTCAGTTCTCACTGAATATTGAGTTGAATACTCATATCTCTAAAGTCCCTTCCAGATTTTTTTTTTTTTTTGAGACGGAGTCTGGCTGTGTCGCCCAGGCTGGAGTGCAATGGCGCGATCTCGGCTCACGGCAAGCTCCGGCTCACGGCAAGCTCCGGCTCACGGCAAGCTCCGGCTCACGGCAAGCTCCGCCTCCCGGGTTCACGCCATTCTCCTGCCTCAGCCTCCCAAGTAGCTGGGACTACAGGCGCCCGCCACCACGCCCAGCTAATTTTTTGTATTTTTAGTGGAGACGGGGTTTCACCGTGTTAGCTAGGATAGTCTCAATCTCCTGACCTCGTGATCCGCCCGCCTCGGCCTCCCAAAGTGCTGGGATTACAGGCGTGAGCCACCGCGCCTGGTCAAGTCCCTTCCAGCTTTGACATTTAGGAATTAAAAACTGTTTTAGAATTGAAACCACAAATTGTCCTCGTTTCAGACAAGTTTGGTACCTGAGCAGGAGGTGAGGATGTATTTACAATTCAAATGTAGTGGTTTTGTAGGGGTAACAAGTCAAGCGGGTCATCACATGGTGTGACTGTTTCTGACTTTACTCTCTCCTATCTTTGTATCATAGCTTCACTCGCTCCTTGTAATGTAGCTGTTACCTGACAACTTCTTTCACTGCTTTTACAAGCTGTACTGCTTCAACACCAGCCAAAACTTCCTAAACTTCCACCAAACATTTTCATCACATTGAGAATACAAGAAACAATTTAAAACAAAATTTTCAATGTGGTTTTTCAAACCTGATCAGTGTTGAAGCTGGATGTAGGCCGGATATCTCACCTTAAAATCTTTTTTTCTTTTTCTTGAGACAGGGTCTCACTCTGTTGCCCAGGCTGGAACGCAGTGGTGTGACCATAGCTCACTGCCTCCTGGCCTCAAGCAGTCCTCCCTGCTTGGCCTCCCAAAGTGCTGGGATGACAGGTGTGAGCCACTGTGCCTTGCCCCATGCCTTAAAAACTTCTAAGAGTGGGAAAAATGGACCAAAAATCTTTACTGCTAAAATGACTTAAAATTCCTGCACAATTCATGTAGCATTTCAGGAGTAGCAACATCCCCATATACGTTTTTACCTAGGCAGTTCATCAGTAAAGGTATTTGTCAAGTAGTTTTCTTGTAGCCCGGAAGAAAGTGAATGTTAAAAACAACAACACCGGGCTGGTTTTTACTTTGTAAGTTTGAGCAAAGTGGTAGCTATACCAAACCTGGGAGTGGCTGAATGTCTTTCTATTTAGCAGTGAAAGATGATGGGAAACCAGCCATTTGGTCCTGATTTTAGGGTGAGATAGAGAGGTAAGCTCCAGATCTCATATAGGTTGCCTTTATTTCTGAGCGGTTTCTCACAGGACGGTGAGCTAAACGCTGGGTGCTTTTACACGCAGAGATTCCTGTTTGGGGCTGGGATCAGCCATCCTACTTCACAAACAAGGAATATGCGGACGAAGGAGTATACACAACGCTAACAACGCCAATATCAATGGAAACCCCACTTCCCACACTTTTCCTTTGGGACATCTCCCCCACCCCCCACTCCTCCTGCGTTACACGTTGCCAGGCTACTTTGGGCGTTCCTTCCTCTAGTGCGTTGCACGGGTACGTCATCAAATATGCGTGTACACGTGCCAGATTCGCCTTTAAACGGTAATTTCTCCTAGGTCCAGATCGTGTACTTTCCTGTATGTAATGGTAGTGCAGTACCTGAACTATTAGTTATTTAAGTAATACGTAATGAATGAAGAGCTGAAACTGCAACCTGTTGATGGAAGAATGAATGAACGCGCTCCCCTCCTTCCTACGGGGCTGCGCCGAGAAAACACGGTTCTGATTTAGCCACGACGTTAAAGGCTTTGACCTGTAGGGGGAGGGGAAAGAAAAGACGGGAAAAAGAAAACCAAAAAACAAAAAACCGGAAAAAGGCAAAAAGCGAAAAGGGGGAGGTCGCTCTGCCCCTCGCTGGCTCAGCCCGGTGGCCCCGCCCCGCGGCGGCCGGTGGCTGTGCGCGTGCGCAGGCGGGAGCGCGGCGGCGGGTCCTAGCCGGGCGCTGGGGGTGCGCAGCCGAGAGAGGGTTTGACGTGGCAGTTCCCAGCCCAGCTGCAACTCAGAGCGTGAGTCCAGGCTGAGGGGACGCCGGCCGGGGAAGAGGCGCGGCGGGAGAAGCGACCGCAGCGGGAGCCCGGCCACCGAGGGCTGCCGGCACTAGGCGCAGAGCCGCCAGCGCTCGGAAGCCCGCGGGGTGCGGGAGCGGGAGCAGGTAAAGCCTCCCACCCGCGGACGCCTTCAGGCGGGACAGCCCCTGCCCAGGCACCGCGGGGCGGCTTGCGGCGCCCGGCCCGGGGACGCGGCGGGAGGCCGGGTGCTCACCTGAGGCAGGGGCGGCGGGAGGAGAACTCATTCTTTGTTCTTTAGCCTTTTAGTGCAGTTTAATAGTGGGGCCGGCGGGATGGGGGAGAAGAAGGTGGGCGTGGGCATTTTTTACCCGCCCCCACCTTTTGCCTTGGGATGCAGTAACTGCCTAGTTAGGATCCTCAGTGGCCACCATCCGAGTGTCATTGCCAGCGGTTTTTTCTTCTCCTTATCAACTTAATTTGCTTTTTTGAAGGAAGGGAATGTTGGAAATATTAATGGTAAAAATGGCAACTATATCTGAAGCTTCGGGACATCCGAATAGTGAAACTGATCTGGCCAAATACGAACTTGTTCCAGGGTTAGAAGTGCACCTTGGCTAGAGTTGCTGGCTGACAGTGAGCCAGGGGGCCGTTCTGGGGCTGGGGCTCCCCAGATTTTGATCCTAGGCCTGCTCATACCAAGTGGCTTTCTGCCATGTCGCCGCTTGAAGCTGAATCAGGTTTCTTTAACTTGGTGCTCTGTGTGAGGAAGTTTGACGTGGCAAACTGGGTTGCGTGAGGAAGCTGATTTCTCTGAGGACCAGTTCAGAGGGACCTGGCTGCTTCCTGTTCTTTGGAGTGACCATCTCAGCCTCTCTTTTCTGTCACTCAGCAACAGGCTGCTACTTAGGTGTGTTCGTGCCGACTTTCTAAGTGCTCTTGGTTGGATGAGCTTGACCAAAGCTCAGGCTGCCACGTCTCTCTCTGCTAAGTGGGAGGAGGAAAAAAGGGTTGTCAGGAACAAAGTGGACCAGAAGGCCTTTGCCTGCCTCTCTCCACTTTTTCAGTTCTCCCCTTCCCAGGAGAAGGAAATGATCTCATAATATTTTTACATGGTTGCTTTTATTTTGGAAACTTATAGTTTAATATGGAAACAAAACCAAATCACAAATTTTAGGCTTCAGATTTTTATTTTGAAATGTTATTTCTTGAATATAGACAGATTCTAAGTCTTAGCAGGTATCACTGATCTCTTATCTTAAATTGTAGCAAATAAAAGAACAAAAGGAAGAATATGCCTGTATGGGGCAAATAAACTGGAGATAAATTGTAGAATCAGTGGAAATCTGGAAAGGCTTCATTTTCTAAAAGAAGGAACTGAGGCTCAGAGAGGTTCTTCAGCTCATTCCATGTCACACAGTTAAGTATGACAGATATAGAATGAAAACCCACTTCTCTTGCATTCAAAGCATTTTCTGTCGTATTTAAATTTTTTTTTAAATCATCAGTCCTATGAAATACCTCTTATTTTGTTAAAACCTGGAAAAAATGGAAAATTTAAAGCAAATTTGGGTTCCGATTAGAATCAAGATTAAAAAAATCAAGATGAGTCTGTTATATTTGTAATGTGTGTGCCTACACACTTACAAAATTACACTTTTTTTCCTTAGTCCCTTAAATATAGGTGCATATGTTCTTAGAGATGTGATATCATTTAAATTAGAAAGAAATTCTGTCACCTTTGAAAAACCACTGACAACACTCAAGTGGTTATAGTGACCACCTGGCTTGGTCAAATTATGACTCATAAAATAAGCCCATTATCAACGTTACCTGTTGCTATCTTTGTTGGACTATGATTTCTCTTTGTCCTAATGACTAGATTAATTAATTAGAGGAGCACTAAAAAGACATAAGTCATAAAACATCTGATTGCAGGCTACTGGCAGTTACGGTGGTCAGTCAATTGAACGGCATGGTGTGCTCTGTGCTGAAATGTGACCATGGAAACGAAAAGCACAAAATCATAGGAACACTATGAGAGACTATCTGCGAGATGCTTCAGGCTTCCATTAAAAAAGTGGTTGCGAGTTGTTATTCAGGTCTCATGCTTGAGAATTTGCCCAGGATTATTGAAGTGATTTACTGAGTTTCAGAGAGCTATGGTTAGACCTTTTTTAGGGGATAATGATATATTGTATAATACAAAGATTTCTCATGTACCTGATATTTGTACTTTTCCTCAAACCATCATAAACATGTAATAACAGTGTCTATATTTTTAATAGCTTTAAGTGATTGAAACTCTCTTGGTAACATGTTTCTTGTTTCTCTGTTGCAGACTTCTTTTGTAGAATTATCCTATGGAATGATATTTTCATAATGAGTCAACAAGGTTATGTGGCTACACCTCCATATTCTCAGCCTCAGCCTGGAATAGGCCTTTCTCCACCTCATTATGGGCACTATGGGGATCTATCGCACACAGCATCTCCAACAGGTAAAGTGTGTTATTTTGACTTGTATGTGATTATTCAGTTCTCAGGCTCAGAGACATAAGATGTTCTGAAAGAGGAGATTTGAAAGCATTGAATGATCATTATATAATGAAATGGCTTGAGATTACAGGATCATTTGGAAAAGGTTCTCGTAGCAGAACTCTACATCAGTAGTTTGGTTATTGCATGGAATACAAGTTTGGTTTTTAAATATAGACTAAAACAAACACTTCCTGTTTTATTTTTACTGTGAGTCTTGTTCTTGCTGTTAATTAGTGGTGTAAGGCTATTGTAAACATTGAATAAAAAATGAATTAAATTTATAAATGAGTTAAACTTATGTATCCTTATCTAGGATTGGCCCTAGATAAATCTATACATCAGTTATATGTGAGGATAATTCTTTGTACAATTCTTTGTACAAATGGACCATGTATAAATCAATGAGTAACTCTCAGGGCTCACTGGAACTAGCTCAGATATCTGGGATCCAGGCTGTGCTAGGTTGAATGTATATAGTGCAGAGTCAGCAAGGGGTGAGGACTCCCTGTAGTGGGGCTTGATGTTAGCAGCCACACACAGTATGCTGCAGAAGATGCTCTGAGATTATGAATTTCCTGTGGAAAGTCAGTCTTATGATTTATTCTTCCCGAGATTTTAAAGATGTCCAGATGAAGCATCCCTCTTCTTGTTCAGGACCATCCTCTCCAGAATGTTTATAATCTTGCCTTACTGGATCCTGTAGAAACCATTAACCCCTCCAGTTTCTATCTGGTGGTTCATTTCTCCTCAGCATTTATTTATAATGATAATTATAAATTACTCCTTTTTATGATGTATCGAAATCTGGCCCTAAAAGCTTTTCCTGTATTGTCTTATTTAATCCTCATACAATGCTATGCAGTAAGTTATTTTTGCAGCTAAGAAAACTGAATATCTGGTGTCATGTGACCTGTCTAAGGTCATAGATAGCAAGTAGTAGCACCAGGATTCATACCCAGATCTCTCAAGAAGGCAAAAAACAAATTGCATACACACCTAAGTATAACACTCTATATTATTCACCCTTCCCTCTTCACAGGCATCTTCTTGAGAAAGTACTCATTATGCTTGGTGATCTCCACCTTTACCTCTCCTTCCCTCCATGGCTCAGCATAGTTTACACTCCATAGTTTGCCACCCCATCCACACTTCCGCTTCCCTCACCAGGACTATCAGTGTCCTGTTTCTCAATGCAGTAGACATTGTGCTGTCTGTCCTCTTTTGTATTTGACACTGTTTACCACTCTCATTTTTACAAAACTCTTTTCTTCTTTGGTTTCAATGACACTATCCTTTTGTTGTTGTTGTTTTTTTTTTTTTTTTTTTTTTTTGAGACGGAGTCTTTCTCTGTCCCCCAGGCTGGAGTGCAGTGGCACGATCTTGGCTCACTGCAAGCTCTGCCTCCCGGGTTCATGCCATTCTCCTGCCTCAGCCTCCCGAGTAGCTGGGACTACAGGCGCCCGCCAACACGCCCGGCTAATTTTTTTTTGTATTTTTAGTAGAGACGGGGTTTCACCGTGTTAGCCAGGATGGTCTCGATCTCCTGACCTCATGATCCGCCCGCCTCAGCCTCCCAAAGTGCTGGGATTACAGGCTTGAGCCACCGCGCCCGGCTTGTTGTTGTTTTTTGAGGTGGAGTCTCCCTCTGTCGACCAGGTTGGGGTGCAGTTTTGCGATCTCAGCTCACTGCAACCTCTGCCTCCTGGGTTCTAGTGATTCTCCTGCCTCAGCCTCCTGAGTAGCTGGGATTACAGGCACCCACCACCATGCCTGGGTAATTTTTGTATTTTTAGTAGAGACGGGGTTTCACCATGTTGGCCAGGCTGGTCTCGAACTCCTGACCTCAAGTGATCCACCTGCCTCCGCCTCCCAAAGTGCTGGGATTATAGGTGTGAGCCATTGTGCCCGTTTTTTTGTTGTTGCTTTCTGGACATTTCTTTTGAAGGAATTCTTCTGCATGACTCTTAAGTGTTGCTGTTTCTCCCTCCATGTTCCATCTTCACCACTATTCTCCCACTCTGTAGATTTTTCCCTAAGCTGGATCATTCACAGAAAGTGCTTGTCTCTCAGATCTATTTCTCCAGCCCAGATACCTCTCCTAAGCTTTAGACCGGGGTATCCAGTCTTTTGGCTTTCCTGGGCCACACTGGGAGAAGAATTGTCATGGGCCACACACAGAATACACCAACAATAGCTGATGAGCTAAAAAAAAAAAAAAAAATCGAAAAAATCTCATAATGGTTTAAAAAAGTTTTCAAATTTGTGTTGGGCCACATTCAAAGCTGTCCTAGGCTGCGTGTGGGCCGTGGGTTGGAAAGGCTTGCTCTAGACCCATATTTCCTGTTGCCCACCTTTGTTGAGGCACATCACAGTCACCAAGCCCAAAGCAATTCCATATTCATCAGGGAAGCCTATGTTTTCTGGCATTTCAAATCTCGCTCATTAGCATCATTTTTTTGGTGATCCATACCAGAAACTTTATTAAAAAAAAAACAAAAAAAACAAAACTTGGTGGGGTGTGGTGGCTCACGCCTGTAATCCTAGCACTTTGGGAGACCAAGACAAATGGATCACTTGATGCCCGGAGTTTGAGACCAGCCTGGCCAACATGGTGAATCCCGGTCTCTACTAAAAAAATAGAAAAAAATAAAATTAGCTGGGCATGGTGGCACATGCATGTAATCTCAGCTATTTGGGAGGCTAAGGCGTGAGAATCGCTTGAACCAGGGAGATGGAGGTTGCAGTGAGCCAAGATCACGCCACTGCACTCCAGCCTGGGGAACAGAGTGAGACTCTCTCAAAAAAACAAGCAAAAAAACCTCTCCCTCCTTTTTATCTCCTCCAATGTAATTGGTCTCCCAAATCTTTTTGGAGTGATTGTAAACAGCTTTCCTACCTGCTTTCTCCTTTCCATTCTCCTGTCACTCTTTTTGTTCAATCCATCCATCTCTCACATGGATTACTAAAATGATCTTGTAACTATTATCCCTCTCTCCAATACTGCCTTTTTCCAAACCATCAACTCCTGAGCCAGAGGGATTTTTTTAGATTTACCATGAAAATCTAATTTGAATTCTCCTTTTGCATTCTAATACTTTTTCAGGCCTCTATACTATTTGCCATACTGTGTTATAATAGATGTTCCTGTAGTAGATGTTCCTGGAGCAGAGAAGGCACTCATGGCTGTTTAAAAAAAAAATTTTTAATTGGTAACTAAAAAATTATATATACATATATGTATTATGTACAACATATTGTTTTGAAATATGTATACACTGTGAAATGGTTAAATTGAGCTAATTATAAATGTTTATTCAATGAAGTGAATGACAAACTTTAGCACTCATTAGCAAAACACTCTGGTATTTACCAATATTTAATTTAATTAAATTAATTTATTTATTTGAGACAGGGTTTTGCTCTGTTGCCTAGCTTCCAAGTAGCTGGTAGAGATGGGATCTCCCTATGTTTCCCAGGCTGGTCTTGAACTCCTCAGCTCAAGTGATCCTCTCGCCTTGGCCTCACAAAGTGCTGAGATTATAGGCGTTAGCCTCGGCACCTGGCCTTACCAGTGTTTTTAAGAGCTGTTTTTGTTGGATTAAATCCTTCATGCTTTAATTTAAACTGCTTTCTCCTTACTTAATGGATACTAAATATCAGGTGAATAACCAGGCTATTATATTCTCTGCAAATACATCTTTCTATGCATATTATGGTGTTTTGGTTTGATTATTTAAGACTTTCACTAAATTACTCCAGCTCTTGTATCTCTGATTATATTCTGCTGAATAACCTTAGATACCTTAATCTTCAGTCTTCCTGTGTCTTGTTGTCTAGCCTTTTAGTGACCCTTTTATTGGTCTCCTGACAGACACAAGCAACTTGTGGTTCTTTGAAGTATCTATTCCACTATAGATCTGGCCAGTGCTAACTCTTGCTTTGTGTTGCTCACATTATCATATCTCCGTTTATGCCTATTCATTGTGTTTTTGTAAAGCTAGTGCTGTATACTAACACTTTTTTTTTTGTTTTGAGATGGAGTTTCGTGCTTATTGCCCAGGCTGGAGGGCAATGCCACGATCTCGGCTCGCTGCAACCTCCGCCTCCCAGGTTCAAGCGATTTTCCTGCCTCAGCCTCCCAAGTAGCTGGGATTACAGGCATGCGCCACCACACCCAGCTAATTTTGTATTTTTAGTAGAGACGGGGTTTCTCTGTGTTGGTCAGGCTGGTCTCAAACTCCCGACCTCAGGTAATCCGCCCGCCTCGGCCCCCCAGAATGCTGGGATTATAGGCGTGAGCCACCACGCCTGGCCCCTAACACTTTTTTTTTTAAAGAGACAAGGCCTTGCTCTGTTACTCAGGCTGGATTGCAGTGATGAAATTATAGCTCACTGCAGCCTTGAACTCCTGGGCTCAAATGATCCTCCTGCCCCAGCTTCCCAAGTGGCTAGGATTATAGGTGTGCCCACCATGCCCAGCTAATTTTAAAATTTTTTGTAGAGATGGGGTCTCACTATGTTGCCCAGTTCTGTCTCGATCTCCTGGCCTCAAGCCATCCTCCTGCCTTGGCCTCCCAAAGTGCTGAAATTACAGACATGAGCCACTGCACCCAGCCACAAATTTAACAGTTTGATGAACAAAATAATTGTGGTAATATGACACTTAATAAAATAAGCCTAATCTCAGTCCTCATAGTATTTACTTAGCTAGTGAGAAATGCACTGAATAAATTAACAATGACAATTTTGGGGGGAAGTACTATTGTAAAGGAAGTAGAGGGTGGTATGGAAGCACGTGGCAGGGGCACCTAAACAAGACTTAGGGTGGAAGGGCTCCTTCCCGGAGGGAATGCCCTGAAACATGAGTGAGAATTGGCCAGGTCAGGAAGCAGTTTGCTGGTATTAGAAGGCGGTACTTTTCAGGACCTGCAAGACATTTGGCATGTCTGGGGAGTAGCATGGGAACGGCGAGAGATGCCACTGGCGGGGGAATGTGGGATCATTTTAAGGAATTTAGACTTTATTGTAAGGGCAGTAGAGTACCACTGAAGTGATTTAATCTGGGAAGGGTCACAATCCAATGTATGTACATTTTAGAAAGCTACACAGCACATTAGTAAGTGTGGAGAAGGAATTACAGCTGGGCATACTGCTCTCTGCAGCAGGGTTTTTCAACTTCAGCACTATTGACATTTGGGGCTAACTAATTCTTTGTTGGGGGAGGGTAGCAGAGTGCCATCTTGTGCATTGTGGGATATTTAGTAGCATCTTTAGTCTCTCTCTACTTGATGCCAGTAGTACCTCCGCCAACCTTCTGGGAGTTGTGGCAACCAAAAATGTCCCAAACATTGCCAGATGTCCTATTTTAGGGGCAAAATCGCCCTTGCTTGAGGACACTGGTCTGGAGACTGAGAGTTAAGAAGTATTAATGTCAGGCTGGGCACGGTGGCTCATGCCTGTAATCCCAGCACTTTGGGAGGCCAAGATGGGCAGATCACAAGGTCAGGAGATCAAGACCACCCCGGCTAACATGGTGAAATGCCGTCTCTACTAAAAATACAAAAAAACTAGCCGGGCGTAGTGGCAGGCGCCTGTGGTTCCAGCTACTCGGGAGGCTGAGGCAGGAGAATGGTGTGAACCTGGGAGGTGGAGCTTGCAGTGAGCCAAGATCGCACCACTGCACTCCAGCCTGGGCGACTGAGCGCGATTCTGTCTCAAAAAAAAAAAAAAAAGTATTAATGTCCTGAAACTAGGACAGGGGCTGTGGGGTGGTGATAGGGCTCCTAATAGTGAGCTTATATAGGTGTACCACCCAAGCACGGTGCTTTAGGGACCATAGTCATTACAATTCTACCCATATAATAGGGAGCTTATCTTTGTTTATTTTAGGTAAACATTTTCCCCCCAACAAATGGCTTTTAATTTTGGTTTTAGTTTGTCAGGTCCAGGACCAAATTCAAGGCATGCTATTCTGTGATGTGGTTTGGTCAGTGTTCTTTTGCTGATAACAGTCCCCTCTAGTGGAAAGGGATTTGTTAAAGGGTATCAGGAAGCAAATAAAACATCAGAAAAAGGCAGAGAACCAGACTTGGGAGTATGTGGTACATGAAGATGAACATTCCCATGCAGGACCATTCCACCAGAAGTCACCACCTTTCTCTCCCAGGAGAATCATCTCTGCCACCACGCTGGCCAGAGTCTCCCAGAGGTGTGCTTTGCTGAATTTAGAGCACATGGCAAAACAAATTGTAAGGTAGTCTAGGAATTTTCACTTTTCCACCTCAAGACCATATATTAATATTAATAGAAAAGCAAGTCAGAAAGGGATTGGAATTGTTGAGTTTACTGGTCTGTAGTATCTGCCACTGTATGAGAGACCAACTTGTGATCTTAGATTTTTTTTGGTGGGGGGTGTTTAAGAACAGTTCATTCTCATTGCACGGTGTTCCTTTCCTGTTAAGATTCTCATACTGCTCTATAAAGAACCTGATTCTGTTTGTGTTTGAGTACTTTTGAAAATGCCAATAATATGGCTGGGGGAAGACTATGACTTTGCAGATATCAATGATACTGACTTCCCTTTGCCCTGGGGGTGGAGTGCAAGTGACACATAGGACTTTGCAGTCTGACCCCAGCCAACCTGGACAGCTTCCACTCTGGCTGCTTCCCCTCCCAGCCTCTCCACACCAAGCCTTTCCCCTGTCCTGATCGTGCCATCCTCTCTCATGTCTTTTCTCAAGCTTTGCCTTCTAACTGGAATCCCTTATCCTGTCTTCTATACGAAGAAAACTCCTGCTTGTCCTTCAGGATTCAGCTCAAGCAGTCCTCTTTCTTTGAACTCTTCTCAATTCCCCCAGGAAGAGTTAGGTGGTCTCTCTGCATATTATAACAGTCATCACAAGACATTGTAATGATTTGTTTACATGGTTGTCTCCTCTCAAATGGCTCAAAGGCACCTTAAATGTATGTTGAATAATAATGAGAACGATTTGAGAATGCCACAGAATGATTTGGATCATTGCCATAGAGTTGATTCCCAAGCAAAAGGGAGAGCACAGTAAGATTGATGTATAAAGTTCTGCTTGCATATATCAGAGCTGTTTTTTTTTTTAATTCTCTAGACATGTCTATAGGGGTTTTCATGAAAATTGCTACTATCCTACTTATTTTTTAAAAAGGGGAATATTTTTGGAGAGCCATGAGGCAAATTTAAAAAAAGAAAAAAAAAGAAAAAAAAAAAGACCAAAAAAAAAAAAGAATATTTTTGACTTCTCGTAGTGGATGTAATTATTTAAGTTGAAAATATATTAATGCTACTGTTGTGAATTGCCTACTTTTGTCCAAAATAATGTTTTTAAAATGAAAATATAAATGTGCTTGTAATTATGGTGCATATGCTTTGTTAGAATAAAAATGCTTAAGAACGGAGAGCAGGGGCTATGGCCAGGGAAGATGAAACAGCTGTTTTAAAAACTGTCATATCCATTGGTTCATTTAATTCTCAGAACAGTCCTTGGAGCTAGGGAATATTATTGCCATGACATGGGATTACAAGTTGAAGCTCTGAAAAATATAGTATCTTATCGGAGTCACAAATTCAAACTTGTCTGTGACTGCAAGTCTCATGTTTTTCTAACTTTGCTGGGTTTGGGGTTTAGAACTTTGTATTAAAATGTAGTGTTATAAGGATAATATTTATTGAAAATAGTGTTATATGAATTTGCTAAGTAAAACTATGTAGAATTAATATAAAAATGTCCTCAGTTTAAGGAATCCTATTTTAAGAGAAGAAACCTTGTAAAAGTTTCAATGATATTCATAAAGGCTGGCACTTCACTAGATACCTGTCATTTTAGGTTACGCAAACATCTGAAAGCATTCTCTCGAAAGCAATTGTGATGACAATACAAGAAACTCTTCCTGGGTGACTACACATCATCAGTCAATTCCTTTCTATCTGAGGGAATAAACTTTCCGGAAGAATATAACAGAATAAAGGAAATGTTCATATGAAATACCATGACAAAATCAAAGGAGGAGTGCACAGCAGGCAGCTAGGTGGTCATCGATGACCTTGCCAGAGAGCAGGGTATGGTCAAAAGTAAATCGATTGAGTGAAAACAAGCTAGTGGAGACAGCAGATAGAAGAACTGAAGTTCTTCTCTTTTTTTCTTTCTAGAAGCTGGAAGAGGTCTCAGGTAATCTAGTCTAAGCCTTTCATTTTGCAGGAAGAAAACAGGTCCTTAAAGATAAGCTTCTTGCCCAGGGTCATACAACTAATAAATAACTATGTGGGGTCTTGAACTACTCTAACCCAAGCCCAGTGATTTCTCTCCTGTACTGCAATTTCTCAAGAAGAAAAGAGAGAAATCTGAAGACAGTTCCAAAGAGAAGTCTTTAAAGGTCTCTATTTGAGAAGAGCTGCTAATAAATGAAAACACAGACATTCCCAGAAGCATCCGTTAATTGCATGTGGTCCCATATTTTGTCTGAGCAAGCATGATGAATCTGACTCTGAGTGAGCAGTCCTCCAGCTGTTTATCATCCAGCTATTTAGGATCCTGGAAAGATTTTTAAGCTCTGAAGGAAGCACTCAGGATTTTTAGAAAGATAGACCCTACTCCCCACCCGCTTTTGTTGTGCTGTAAGTCAAAGGCATTTCTAGTGTCCTCCCCCATGCCCCATTTAGTTACAGTTAGAATGCTTTACCATGACCCTTCCTGCTTTTTCCAGGTTTATTTTCTGATATCTAACTGCCATTTTTCATTGCGTGTTCTAGTATTCTTTGCGTGGTAATGTACTTTATCAAGGTGCCTCTGTCATATGCAAATTTATTTTTTTCTGTTCTAGTTTCTGTTTAGTGATAAAATGATTCCCTTCTTTTCTGCTCTCTCATCATTATGATAGTCAAATACTCATACCAGAGCCTGGTATTGACAGGTCTGTAGGTGATGGTTAAGCTTGAAAGAGATTTTGTTCTAATCCATTTTTTTCCCTCCTCCTCCACCTAGTTTTCATTTTTAACCTAATGACTTTGCCTCATCTCTCTTTGTACTTTAATACACTTCTAAATTCATGCCCCTCTCTTGCAGGTATGATGAAGCCAGCAGGGCCTTTGGGGGCCGCTGCCACTGGGGGAATGTTGCCTCCGGGTCCTCCACCTCCTGGACCCCATCAATTTGGTCAGAATGGAGCTCATGCCACTAGTCACCCTCCCCAAAGGTGAGCTAGGTAGATTCCAACCTTCGTTTGTATATTCTCCTAAAATGATTTCAGAAATACCTTCTGAGCTTGTATGTTTATTGGTTGAAAGTTTGACCTTTTGATAATGTTATACCCCTGAAAGGATCTGTTAGATAACTGCCCTAGGAAACACAGCAATAAGAAAAGTTATGGCTGGGCATGATGGTTCATGGCTTTAATCCCAGCACTTTGAGAGGTCGAGTTGGGCAGATGGCTTGAGCCGAGAAGTTTGAGACCAGCCTAGGCAACATAGTGAGACCCCGTGTCTACAAAAATAGAAAAAATTAACTGGCCTGGTGGTGCACATTTGTAGTCCTAGCTACTGGAGAGGCTGAGGTGGGAGGATCCTGTAAGCCCGGGAAGTCAAGGCTGCAGTGAGCTATGATTGTGCCATTGCACTCCAGCCTGGGCAACACAGTGAGACCCTGTCTCAAAAAGAAAACAAGAAAAGTTATGAAGAAAAAGACAGTATTAGTAGATATTTAAAAACGTATCAAAAATTACTTGTATCAATACCATACATTTTAGTTTTGAGTTATATTCAGTTTATTTTAGAATTTTATATCAATTTTAATTCCTTTAGATGCCCATGGCCTTTATTCTTGAATAAAACTTTAAATCATTCTATTTTCTTGGATCCTTCACAGAACTGAGCTCAGTGCCAGTGGGTGCTTAATAAATATTTTGAAATTAAATCAGATTGTCGCCAATGGGTCTGTGAGCTTGATGTGGAAGGCACACAGATGCCAGTGAGGGATTCTCAAAAGGCAGAGCTATAGTAAAAACAACACAGGAAATAAATCTTGTGTTTGTGTTTATAGTAAATTGGGGAAGGGAAAAGCTGGAAGCAGGCCTGGAGAAGCCAAGATGTATGAAATATTTAGAGCCTACAGCCCACTAGGGACTAATCCCTGGGAAAGAAGCCAGCATCACACCTTCCCTGTTAGAAATCCCATTATTGTTTATCCGGTGAGGTGTAGCTGCCGAGAACCTGTGCCAAGCCAGTGCCAAGCCGCAGGCAGTGTTTGCTTCGGAGTTTCTCCAAGGATTACCCAGAGGCTTCATTTCTCAGGTTCCTTCCCAGGTAGAAAGGTTTGGGGGTGGGGAGGTGTGGGCAGTACCCCCTAGATATGACTCTAGACCCTCCTAATGGTGAAGCCTTTTAGTCATGGCCTTTCACGAAGTCTATAGTCCTCCATAATAGGAAAACTCCCTCTGGGATTTTTTAAAGTCATCAGGTTAATTCTCCTACAGGGCATTTGTGAGCTTGGCACTTGCTGGCTCTTGTTTGTCATGGTAACGTGACATTTGCTGGTTGAAATGGTAGCTATGGGATGCAGAGGGTAGGTCATTAAGTGTGATTGTGGTTTAAGCTTGGAGCAAGAAGTCAAAGGGTCTTATCGGGACTGATCCTACTGCCCTGAGTCTCAAAAGAGTGACAGAAAGGCAAGAGAGGAAGAGCAAAAAGACGGAGAACCAAAATGCCTCTTCTGGTTCAAGCAGTTTACTAACTGTGGACACTAGTGAAGTTCCTTGGCCATGCCCGTCCTCATTTTCATTTGTAAAATGAGAATATAGAATTCTCAGTCTAGAAGTAAAGGGGAGAAGATCTGGAAAAATTCATGGTTGCCGGGCGTGGTGGCTCACAGACTCACTTGTAAAATGAGAATATAGAATTCTCAGTCCAGAAGTAAAGGGGAGAAGACCTAGAAAAATTCATGGTTGCCAGGTGTGGTGGCTCACATCTGTAATCCCAACACTTTGGGAGGCTGACACGAGAGGATCGCCTGAGCCCAGGAGTTCAAGACAGCCTGGGCAACATGATGAGACCCCATCTCTACAAAAAAAATAAAAAATTAGCCAAGCATAGTGGCATGCACCTGTGGTCCCAGCTACTTCGGAGGCTGAGGTGGGAGGATTGCTTGAGCCCAGGAGGTACAGGCTGCAGTGAGCTGTGTTCATGCTATTATACTCCAGCCTGGGCGACAGAGGGAGACCCTGTCTCAAGGCAAAAAAAAAAAAAAAAAATTATTGTTGTAAACTTCCAGGCATCTCAGATTTTTTTTTTTTTAAAGAAAGAAATGCAAAGATTGAACAGCTGGTTTCAAGTTTAGAAAAATGTTTTGGTCACTGGTATTAGCCTGGAATTGATTGATCTTTTTGGTTTATTGCCATTTATTTCACTTGATCAGGTTGCTTAGGAGTGAGTAAACCATGGAGTTTACCATCAAGCAGGCCCTAACTTTGTAATTGTGAGCCCAGCACAGGGTTTGGCCCAGTGAAGAGCAGAGGACTCTAGAGTCAGGACATGTTTGCTAATCTTGGCCCAGACAATTACTAGCTAGATAAGTTACCTAACCTCTGTGTGCCTCCGTTTGCTCATGACGATTTTAACAATAGTATGTGGTTGTGAGGATTTTAATGATTAATACATGCAGAGTGCCTTACACAGTGCACTGTGCCCATGGACTCAACACCTTAGCATTTGTCAGTATCATTTCCATTGGATCTGAAAAGTCCACTGTTTATAGCTTGTCTGTCCTTAGAGCTCAATCTGGTTACTCATGACAGCTCAGGAATCTCTTGATAGCTTAAAGAATCTGCTTTTGTGGTGATTCTTAGGGAAGTACTGACAAATTTTACTCCTTCTCTTGTACTGTTCACTTGCTACAACTTGCATACTGGATCGAAGGTTAGAATTGGGGTTAAAAAGTGAAAAAATCAGGGAAAAGTATGGTATTTCAGGCTGAGCCTTCCTGGTTACCATGCTGCCTTGCCCTCATGGGACATGCCTCTGTGAATGTAGCGCAATGCAAGGGTAAAGTGCACCGTGCTTGTGCAGGTGAATCACACCAGTCTGATGACAGTGGCTGTCAAAGAGCATAGATGGCATATGACTTTTCTTTGTGGATTCTAGCATTTTATCTGTGTCATTTTTACTTAGTATACCAAAGAAATATTTTAATTTTACTGTATCTAAATTATCAAATAAAAACAAGATATAAATAAGTTACTATGTTGATTTGAATTTAACATGTAAAATTTTTATCTTTAAAATACTGCTATTTTAAATATAATGTTTTATAAAATTTAAAAATCATATCTAGTTATTTGTCTTTTTGATTTGACTGAGGAAGAATAAATGTCTTAAACTTGCAAGCAGTGCTAAAGTTATCTACATAGAGTTACTACTGGGTAGGATATTAAATAAAATCTGCAACCTAAAAATCAATGTTTTTCATTATAAAATAAAAATTCAATCAATCAATTGTAAGTGATGTATTCTGATGAAGAAACAGTGAATTTGAGGGAACAGTGGACCCATCTTCCCAAATTGAAGCTGATATATGTGAATCTACTAAGAAATTGATTTCAACAAAAGTTGAAGGAAGGAGCAATAAAAATAAGAGAAGTAGTTGTTTTTTCTTCAATTTTATTTAGTGTGGAGAACGATGCTAGGATTTGGTAGAACTTTCATTTTTTCTCTATGGGCTAGGTATTCAAAATTCTGATTTTGTTTCAATCAAATCTTGAAAAATTTGGCATCTTAATTCCGCATACAAACTTCAGCATACATCTCATTTCTTGAGCAATTTATTGCAAACTTGAAAATGGGGAGTGTTTGAAGTTGAACAGGCCACAGAAAACTGAGTCAACTCTACAGAGGATTAGGATTAAATTGAGGCTGAGTTTTCATGTTTTATTAATCATCTGGTAGTAATTCTTTATTGAATTCTTTCTTATGGTGAATCTGCCCTTCTCTGACATTCAGTGAAACAGTGAAATTAAAATATATACTTGACATTCAATGAAACCATAAATTAAAATATATAATTGAATGTTTTTCAGTCCAGAGCCATGTTAAATAAAGGCAGTCAACATGAGAAACATTTATTTAACTCTGTATGGTTCTTAATTTTAACATTCTATTTATAGCAAAAAAAAAAAAAAAAAAGGATCACTCCATTTCACTTGCTCTTTTTCAGAATTTGAAAGCTGAGAGCTACAGAGATTAAGTGGCTTACCTATAGTTACACACCAGGTTTCTACGCTAGGGCAGGAGGACCTGGATTCACACCTCAGCTTTGTATGACATGCTATGTGACTTTGAATAAAGTAATGAAATTAAAAAATATTGGCCAGGTGCGGTGGCTCATGCCTGTAATCCCAGCACTTTGGGAGGCCAAGGCGGGCGGATCACAAGGTCAAGAGATTGAGACCATCCTGGCCAACATGGTGAAACCCTGTCTCTACTAAAAATACAAAAATTAGCTGGGCGTGGTGGTGTGTACCTGTAATCCCAGCTACTCAGGAGGCTGAGGTAGGAGAATCACTTGAACCCAGGAGGTGGAGGTTGCAGTGAGCCAAGATCCCGCCATTGCACTCCAACCTGGGCAACAATAGCAAAACTCCGTCTCAAAAAAAAATAAAAATAAAAAATAAATAAACTAATTTGTATGTTTAAGATGTTCTTTCATCTCTTCCCTCATTTATGTGAGGGGTTTGTTAGCCATTTAATACTATTCTATTTATTTTAAAATTGATAATAATTGCTTTTAAAAACCAAATCTATTTAAGACTTACCATATTTAAGTTGGTCAGATAGAAATAATTGTGAATTTCTGAAACCTAACTCCTGGGGTATATGTTAGGCACTGAATCATAAGTAGGCATTTATGGGTTGAAAGTAATAACTGATGGTTATATAGACTCTCATTCTCTATTTTAAATCCTTAACCTTTGTTAAGTTAAAAAAAATACTTGAAGCTGCTTGTGTTATAAGTCCTGTTTGAAATATATTTTGTCCTACCTGTATTGTAAAACAAAAAATGATTCACAGAATTGTTTATTTAAAAGTATTAACATTTATGAAACACCTTTGAAAATGTTTTGGGGGGCTTTTTCTGCATGTAAATGCAACATCCCCAGTTTCTGCTTATCAAATCCAACGTCTGTAACCATACCTCATTGCATCTGTGAATATATTCTATAGTACATGTATATTCTGCCTGAGTGTAATTACTTCATTTATTCCCTATGACAAACTTTTTTTTTTTTTTTTTTTTTTGAGACGGTGTCTCCCTGTGTCTCCCAGGCTGGAGTACAGTGGCATGATCTTGGCTCACTGCAAGCTCTGCCTCCTGGTTCACGCCATTCTCCTGCCTCAGGCTCCCAATTAGCTGGGACTACAGGCACCCGTCATCACGCCCGGCTTTTTGTATTTTTAGTAGAGATGGGGTTTCACTGTGTTAGCCAGGATGGTCTCGATCTCCTGACCTCGTGATCCGCTCTCCTTGGCCTCCCAAAGTGCTGGGATTACAAGCATGAGCCACCACGCCCCGCCGACAAAGTTTTTTTAAAAGACGAAAAAGTATTATTTCTTAAAAAGAAGAAATGTTTTCATCTTAGGAAACAATGGATTTACAAAACAGACCTTTAATGTAATTCTTGAAATCATTTTTTAGTGATCACAACATATTTTAAATGTGTCATGCAAGACTAGAATTATATTTTTTGTGCTTGTGTTTCACCAGTGTCATTAATTGATTAGAGATATAAAGAAAACTTTTACTGTGAAAAGCTAATGTTTGTATTTTCTATCTTTTATTCATTTTCTTCCAAAAAGTGTTTAAGTCAAAGGGTGCTTAGCCTAACTGTGTTGGGCTTTTTGAAAAATTTGACAGGAGAGAAATTGGATAGTTTTGTTTAACAATATTTTTGGGTTACAATGTTATTCATTCAATTATTTCTAGCCAATTTTCTGCTATAGGATAGCTTGTACTTGTGTGTACAATGGAAAGAATGGAAAGAGCATTTTCTTTTTTTTTTTCTTGCAACATGTATTTTATTAGGCAGCCTTTTCTGTATCATTACAGAAGAGTCCTAAATTATAAATCAATTCCGGCTGCCGATAAAACATAGACTCTGCAGAAATAAGCTGTTCAGAGGTATGAGCGGAAAAGAGCATTTTCATCACTCACCTATTTATCTCAAAGTGTGAGATATTATTCTGCAAATATGCTTAATGTCATGCACTCAGAGTAATGGTTGGAAGGTTAATTTTCTGTCTTGTTTATAACAATTATTCAATTTAAACGTATGGAGAAAAATGACAAGATAAAATTAGTGTGATGCTTTTGAAAAGTGCACTCACTGAAGACCTGGAAAAACACTGGTCCTAGTGTTGTCACAAATAAATTGTGGGACTTCAGGCAAGCACTGGCTTCCCTCAGGCTCTGCTCTTAACCTCTCAATGGCAGTAGGGGGCAGATGGCAAGACATGGGCCATGGGGAAATAGTTTCCAGTTTTCAGATAGAGAAATTGAAATCAGGGTATACCATTTGGGAAAACTTAATTTTATTTAAAATTTAAAATAAGAATTTATAATGTGACTCTCAGGCAGGCTTTAATCGCATTTGGCAGATTAACCTTACTAGGTACATTGTCCAGATAGCGGCCGTTGTTTAAAGCAGAACAAGAAAAAATAAACGTCTAATAAGTTCAAGGTAAAGCATGATGTAATTTTTAGATTTTTTTTTTTTCTCTTTGGGACAGGGTCTGGCTCTGTTGCCCAGGCTAGAGTGCAGTGGCACAGTCTCAGCTCACTGTAGCCTTGACCTCCTGGGCTCAAGTGATCCTCTTACTTCAACCACCCAAGTAGCGCCACCACTCCTGGCTAATTTTTTATTTTCTTTTATTTTTTGTAGAGACAGGGTCTCACTATGTTGCCCAGGCTGGTCTTGAATTCCTGGGCTCAAGTTGTCCTCCCACCTCAGCCTCCCAAAGTGCTAGGATTATAGGCATGAGCCGCTGTTCCTGGCTGTATTATTTTCTTGATTTTCATTCTACTGATGATTAACTTTAGTATAGCTAAGGCTCTGATGGGCTCAGTTTCCCAAATTGATTTCCAGAACTGGTTTTATGCTCACATTAGGATTTTTTTTCTGTCTTGGTGTGTTCAGCATGTGAGCATAAATATAAGATGATGCTACATGATCAAGCTTAATTAAAGATTTAGTATATAATATCAGTCATTTTCCTAGGCCTACTAGACAGGCTTATTTAATTTTACAAGCTATTAACATTATTATTTGCCATTTGCTTGAGACGCTGTGATATTGTTTAACATCTTGTTTTCCTCTCTCAGATTTCCAGGCCCTCCACCTGTCAACAATGTGGCATCCTCATACGCACCATACCAACCCACTGCACAATCATCTTATCCAAGTCCTATATCCACTTCATCTGTCACCCAGCTGGGCAGCCAGCTCAGTGCTATGCAAATCAACAGCTATGGTAATAGTTTTATTATTAGTGTTTATTGACGGCCTTGTGTCCTAGTTATTTTTAATGAGAGAGGTTTTCTTCATTTTTAAAATAGATGTAACTAGGGCATACTGTGTTGAAGTAGTATTTGGACATTTTTAATAATAAAGCATCTATCTTATGTATGGCTATAGTTAATTGTTTTCTTGATCTTGCTGCCACTTATTTCAAGGTAATTGAAGGACCCTCAGAATACCTTCCATTCAATGATTGAACAATAAAAAAAGACAAAAAATGCTGACTTAACAAACATTAGAATAGTGAAATTAAGAAATAAGGATAATTTAAACCTTGTATTGTTTATGATGGGGCCCCCAAATCAGAAATATAGTACTCATTGTTTCACAGTGCATTTTAATTATGTGTTTAGATCATGGAAAGAATGGAAGCTCAGATGTTGTGAGGCAGAAAAGAGAAGAATAGGAGAGGAAAGAGTCACAGTACTGAGATTTACATCAACAGAAATGCTGTATATCCTGTGAGTCATGGAAAGCCCCACTGTAATGACAGCACAGTTGGCCACTTATCTAGATGAAGAATGTTTCCATGTTACTTAAAATTAGTTTTCTGAAGTATTATTAAAACCCCTCTATTTTCTGTCTTTTACTCATTCCAAAATGGATAAGTCTCCAAAGAAGCAACCCAATTTCCCATAATCAGAGAAAGGAAAACATAATCTGGCTTTACAGCTATTTCCAATATGATTGGAGAGCATGTTGGTGGCCCTTCTCTTCTGTCTGGTTATTTCTACCTAATTCTGAAATTTGTTTGGTCAAGTCACGCACAGGATGCAAATAATTTATTGAATGTGCAATTTACCTGAGTAATGCTTGTTATGTAATAGAATTTTTATATGATTTTCTAGATTTGTACCAGATACAGATGCTTTAATTAATGCATATATCATGTAATTACACAACTGAGTTAAAATTTATTCTATGAATTCCCCACTTAAATTATAAATGTTGCTTTTACCTTTTAAAAATTTTCCAGGCCAGGCATGGTGGCTCATACCTATAATCCCAGCACTTTAGGAAGCCAAGGAGGAAGTATTGCTTGAGCCCAGGAGTTTGAGACCAGCCTGAGTAGTATCACGAGACCCCATCTCTACAAAAACAACAACAACAAAAAAAATGAACTTGGCATGGTGGTGTGTGCCTGTAGTCTCAGTTACTTGGGAGGCTGAGGTGGGAGGATCACTGGAGCCCAGGATGTTGAGGCTACAGTGATCCATTATCTTGCCATTGTATTGCAGCCTCAGTGACAGAGCAAGACCCTGTCCTAAAAAAAAAAAAAAAAAAAAAAAAAAATCCCAGTTGTGTAAAATAGCATTTGTTCTGTTTTCTGAATGAAGATTTCAATTTGTGGCAAAAAACCCAAACGTGTTTCTGAGGGTGTCCTCTTGCTTTATGTCAGGAAAACAAACATCTCTGTCATGTACTTTGCAGAAGTCAGAGAGTTGAGAAATGTGGTATTTAAGTGGGCTGGTCTTCTTTCTCACACAGGTTCAGGCATGGCTCCTCCAAGCCAGGGACCCTCTGGCCCTCCGTCAGCCACATCATTGCAGACTCCTCCACGACCTCCACAGCCGTCCATTTTGCAGCCTGGATCTCAAGTTCTTCCACCACCACCCACCACACTCAATGGTCCTGGTGCCTCACCTTTGCCTCTACCAATGTACAGGCCAGATGGGCTCTCTGGGCCTCCTCCTCCAAATGCCCAGTACCAGCCCCCACCTCTTCCAGGCCAGACCTTGGGTGCTGGATATCCTCTGCAGCAGGGTAAGGCAGACAGGGTGCAGGGGAAGGCTTTGTGTTACCCAGGGGAACCCTTAACTGAAAATCAGCTTTGTTCCTATGTTACTAGTTATCTATCACTTTTAAGAAATGGTAGCTTTTGAAGAGTTTTGGCAAGAGCAAAGAAATGGGGAACCACATTCATACTTGACTCCTTGCCTTTTTTAATAAGGTGAAAAATAAAACATGCTTGACTGAACAGCATAATATCGTCAACAAGTCTTACATGCTGGATTTGGGATGATAGTCATTTCTCTTTAAATTTTTTCCAAGCAGCCAACTCTGGTCCCCAGATGGCAGGCACACAACTCTCTTACCCAGGAGGCTTCCCCGGAGGTCCTGCACAGATGGCTGGTCCGCCACAGTCCCAGAAGAAGCTGGATCCTGACTCTATCCCTAGCCCAGTAAGTGCTCTTCTCACTCTCACAGTGTCACTCACAAAGGAGCATTCATTTTTCTCAGCAACTCGTCAGTTTGTTAGCATTTATCTTGTTCATTATCATAGAAGTTATGAGATACTCATCACATAGAGGGAAGGCTTCCTTCCTTATATGCATGTATGGGGGAAAGCATGCTAGGGTTATGGGCATACTAAAGGTCTCCATGAAAGAGCAGCCTATGCTGATTTTTTTTTGTTTTGTTTTGGTGTCATATAAACTTGGCAGTGTCTATAATGTTTACATTGACATATTTTGGCAGTATCTATTGCTATCTAATGAGTAATTAACAGACTATATCCTATAGAAATAGGCTATTTTAGATAACTAAAGGATCCTTTTCAATAAGAGAAACCCATAGAGACTGAAAGTATATTTTACATCTTGCACATTAAAAAAACAAAACTTTTTTAATGTAAAGTTAGAACTAAACTCTTCACTCAAGTGATTTCTTTGGAGGGTTACTCTTTGATAATTTTATCAGTCAAGCTTTGCAAGGCTATTCTGCATAGCAGACAATCCCCAACTTGGCTTACAACTGCAAAGATGTATTTGTCACTCAGTTTACATGTAGGCTGCAGCAGCTGCAGATTGGCTTTAGGCTCTGCTTCATCCGTCCTTATCATTCCAGAATCCAGCGTGAAGAGGCAAACACTACTGAGGACATGCTATTTTGTGGCAGAGGGAGGAAACAGAGCTGGTCAAAATGTGCAACAGCTCTTAAAGCTTCCACTCATGTGTGGCATGTGTCATAACCACTCATGTGCCCTTGGCTGAAGCAAGTCATAAAACAAAGCCCGATGTCACTGAGGCAGGGAAGCTGCCAATCTTATGGCATTGGGATGTAAAATCCTTTTGGAATAATAATGAAGTTGGCTACAGTTAATTTTGTGTCTTTGAATAGGTTCTATAAACATAAGTACTTGAAGAAGTTAGAAATAAAGGAGCAGGAAAAGCTACCATATTAGCTAACTTATGCTGTGTAACCAACTGCTACAAAACAGTAGCTTAGCACTACTATTTATTAATACTCATGACCCAGTGGGTTCCCAGTTTTGCTAATCTGGGCCAGGCTCATGGATCTGGGGTCAGCTGGAGGCTTGGCTAGGGTGTGGATGGTTTAGGATAATGTATTAGTTTCCTGTGGCTGCTGTAACAAATTTGTGACAAATTTCCACAAATCAGGTGACTTAAAACGACAGAAATGTATTCTCTCACAGTTCTGGGGACCAAAAGTCCAAAATCAATGTGTTGGCAAGTGCTATGGTTTGAACATTTGCTCAAACTCATGTTGAAACTTAATCTCCAATGTGGCAGTGTTGAGAGAAGATTGGGTCGTAAGGGCTCTGCCCTTGTGAATGGATTAATCCGTTCATGGATTCGTGGGTTAATGGATTAATAGGTTATCATGGGAGTGGAACTGGTGGCCTTATAAAAAGAAGAAAAGAGACCTGAGCTAGCACGCTCAGCCCCTTTGCCATGTCATGCTCTGTGCCGCTTTGGGATTCTGCAGAGTCTCCACCAGAAGAAGGCTGTCACCACACGTGGCCCCTCAACCTGGGACTTCTTAGCCTCCATAACTATAAGAAATGAATGTCTTTTCTTTATAAATTACTGTTTCAGGTGTTATAAGCAATGAAAAACGGACTAAGCAGGGCTGTGCTGCCCCTGAAGGCTGTAGAGAAGAATCTGTTCCTAGGCTCTTTCAGCTTCTGGTGGCTCCAGGTCTTCCTTGGCTTGTGACCATACGACTCCAGTCCCTGCTTCTGTGGTCACATTGAATCCTTCTCTTTGTGTCTTCTTCTCTGGATGTCTGTCTCAAAATTCCTCTGCCTCTTTCTTATACATGTGATTCCATTCAGGGCCAGGATAAGCTCCTCCTCTCAAGATCATTAACTTAATAAAATTATTTTGCCATATGAGGTAATGAAATGGAAAAGGTTCCCTTGTTCCCCTTGGAGAGCATGCAGTGGGGGTGTGGCTCGCTTCTTCAGTGCTCCAAAGCTCAAATCTCCAGGGGAGGTTACAGATGGGCAGGCTGTGGGGCTCCGACTCCCATGGCAGTGTCTAGGGGTGAATGTTTACAGCTGAAGTCCCAGTGGGCGTGTGTTACAGGGTGCTCTTTTGGTTTGCCGTCTATAGGCGACTTGTATTAACCAGCTCAATTAGACCCCTTCCTTATCACAAGGACAGAGGGATTTCTGTATCCCAGGTTTTTGCCTTGATGTACTGGAAGAATTGGATCACACATGGGCTTGGAGAATGAGTGCAAGGTTTTATTGAGTAGAATTAGCTTTCAGCAGGTTGGGGAGCCAGAGGGAGATGGTTTTCCTCTCGAGTCCCACCACTCAGTGGCCTTGGCTCTCCTCCGACTGCCCCGGCCAAACTCCGCCTCTTCCCGTGTCTGTCAGTGTGCTCTTCTGCTGGCGTTCTCCCTCCACGTCCTCTCGCCATCCAGCTGCTTGTATCTTTATCCACTGATGTGCTCCTCTCCACGTCTGGCTGCCTGTGTGTCTGCTCACTAGGAAGTCGGGTTTTCATAGGCCCAGGATCGGGGCATGGCAGGCCAGGGTGGTTTTGGAAAATGCAGCATTTGGGCACGGAAGCAGGAGTGCCTGTCCTCACCTAGGTCCGTGGGGGTAGAGCCCTAACCAGGGACCCACCTTTTTCTACCTAGCACTTCCCTGCCCCCCTCCCGTATCAGTAGTATTCACAGATTTCAGAGATTAGGACATGGACGTATCTTTCTGAGGGCCACCACTCTGCCCATCATAGATAGTGTCATTTGTGTGTCTTGTGTTTGGTACCCATCTGTTGTTGGGGAATGACCAGGCCACATGGTCAAGTAGGATATACTGGGTTTGTTCATGGGGTGGCAGACATCCAAAAGGGAAGGTAGGAGTGTGCGTGGCCTTTTGAGGCTTAGGCTTGGAACTGGCACATCGCTACTTCTGCTACATTTTCTTGGCCAAAGCATGTCACAAGACTGCCTCAGATTCAAAAATGGACTTTGCCTCTTGATGGGAGGAGGGGCAAGGCAACATTGAAAAGAGCATTGATACAGGGAAGTGTAGATAATTTTGGCTATTTTTGTAATCTGTCACTTATTCTATGTTTATTTGACTTTAAAGTTGAAGATTTGTAATACTGTCTACTGCTATAACATGTTAGAAATTAAATTTTGACAATTCTTAGTGCATTTATTGATAATCATATTGCCAGTCATTACTTTTATGGCTTAAAAGAAAGAAGGAGGGAGATTTATTTTAAGTAATGGTTTTACTTCATTATGGGGACTGAATGGGAAAGTTCGGACAGCAGGCTGGAGACCCAGGGAAGAGCTGATATTGCAGCTCAAGTCTAAAGGCGTCTGGAAGCAGAATTTTCCTCTTTCTCAGGGAACCTTTTTCTCCTAAGGCCATCCACTGATTAGATTAAGCCCACCCACATTATGGAAAGTAATCTGCTTTACTCAAAGCCTGCCTGTTTAAATGTTAATTAGATCTTTAAAAATACTTTTAAAATACCTTCACAGCACCATCTAGACTTAGACTGGTGTTTGTCCCAAAAATGGCCTAGCCAAGTTGACACATAAAATTAACCGTCGTATCTCCTTTCTCTTGCATCATCTGCACTTCTTTGAAAACGAACTTAAGTTTTTCTGTGTCTAGATCATTCTCGTCAGAATATAAATATCCTATGATGCCTCCCATCATTAATAAAAGAAGCTTTCCTTGGCCTCTCCCCAAACCAGGATTCAGTTTCCACCCATCTCCTGGCTTTCTTTTAAAGCAAGAAATCTCCCAAAGAGTTGCCTATATCTGCTGTTTTCAGTTCATCTTCTCCCACTCTCTCCTGATCCTATTCCAGTTTAGATTTCATCACCACAACCCCACAATACTGTGCTAGTCCAATTACCAATGACTTCCTGTTACCAAATCTAATGGTCAATTCTCAGCTTTCATGTGATTTGACATCAGCAGTAATTTGACACATCTGTTTACTCTGTTCTCCTTGAAATGAAACTTACATTTTGCTTCTGGGATTCCACCCATTTGCTTATATCTCTGCCTACCCCACTGGAGGCTGTGTCTCCTTTGTTAATGTCTCCTCATCTCTCTGACCACCTAGTGTTAGAAGTGTCCTAAGGCTTAGTCTTTGGACCTTTCCTTTCTCCACTGGCATTTACTCTCTGAATAACACTTCTCAAAATGTGCTCGCAGGACAGCGCCATCAGCATCATCTGGGAGCTTATTAAAAATTCATGTTCTCAGGCCTCAGCCCAAACCTACAGAATCAGAATCTCTAAGGGTAAGGCCCTGGAATCTGTGTTTCGACAAGCTCTTCAGATGATTCCTAGGCACACTAAAGTGTGCAAAGCAGCACTCTAGGTAATTCCATCTATTCTCATGGCTTTGAATGAGAATGCAGATAATCCTAGTAAAGACCTTTTCCCTGAAATCCAGATCCAATTCCATTCTTCTAGCTCCTCAGGCCAAAAACCTGGGAATCATCTCTGATTCTTCCTTTCTTGCACATCTTATATTTAGTTCTTTAGCTAATTCTCTTGGTCCTACCTTGTCTACTCAGCCTGTTCCAAGCCTCTACTGTCTACCTTCCTAGGTTTTTATAAGAGCCTCCTAATTGGTCTCCTTGCCCTTTCAGTCTGCACAGAGCAGCCAGAGTCATCCATTCAAATTCTAAGTCAGATCAGGTCATGGCTACGGAAATCAATACTCTGATTAAAAACCAAAGTTCTTACAATAGTCTGCAGGACCCTACATTATTTGCCACCCCTGGCTCCCCTATACCCCCTGCCACACACACACTCACACACACAGCTACCTCTGACCTGGTCTCTTACCACTCTTCTCCACCCCCTTTGACCAGCAACACCAGCCTCTTTCTTGTTCCTTGGCAGGCCAAGCATGGCCCTGCCTCAAGGCCTTTGCCTTTATTCTGCTTAGATACTCTTCGCCTAGATTTATGCAGAGTGCAGCTCATGTCCTCATTTCCTTAATGTCCTCATTGCTCATCCTCAGTCTCCCTGGCACCCCATCCGTACCACTCCATATCCACAGCACTGAATTACTGCCTGATGTTGGGTGTGTTATTTGTACATTTGTTTACTTATTGCCTGTCTTCCGCACAAGAATGTCCACTCCATGATGGTGTTGTTCACTGGTGTGTCTTTAACACTTAGAACAGAGCCTGATACATAGTATATGTCCACATATTCCTTGAATGAATGAATGAATGGGCAACAAAAGCAAGAAGGAGTAGATGCTGTGACTCATCCAGGACCCTTATAATACATACAGACAAATCAGTCCAGTATTTATTTTTATCTTAAAACTAATGAAATAGTGATGGTCAGATGGAGCCTGTTTGTGTTCGTATTACCAAAGGAACATACTTTTGCTAACAAAATAAATTTTTCCTTCTGGAAAGAAAGATGTAAAGTCACACTTACTGAGCTTCTGCTATGCCCCAGTCCTGAGCGAAGTGCTTATTACAACCCTTTTGGTGGTGGTTTTAAACAAATTTTGAAAGTAAGGAAATGTATCATCATCAAAACTCTTCCTCCCTCCTTTTCTGTGTCCATAAGAGGATTATTCAGAAGCTGGGTGCTTTCTATAGGCCGGGCGCAGTGGCTCACACCTGTAATCCCAGCACTTTGGGAGGCTGAGGTGGGCGGATCACCAGGTCAGGAGATCGAGACCATCCTGGCTAACGTGGTGAAACCCCGTCTCTACTAAAAATACAAAAAATAGCCGGGCGTGGTGGCGTGTGCCTGTAGTCCCAGCTACTCGGGAGGCTGAGGCAGGAGAATGGCATGAACCTGGGAGGCAGAGCTTGCAGTGAGCCGAGATCGTGCCACTGCACTCCAGCCTGGGTGACAGAGCAAGACTCCATCTCAAAAAAAAAAAGAAGTTGGGTGCTTTCTACTCCACTTTATCTTACTGCTCCAAAATTCACATGATCCTGCTAAGCAGCCTTTCTTGCATGGCACGCACATCTTCTTGTTTTTCCCTTATCCTTGTTCATTTATCTCAAGATAATCACTTTCTTTTTTTTCTCTTTTCCAATTCTGTGTTATGAACCTGGAATGCTCCACTCATAGCAGGTAAATATAATTGTAATTCTAGCAGCACATCTTCTGAAGGAAAAATAAGTCTATACCTTTTGAAGTAGTTTTGGAGTTATCAAGGATCATTGTCATTAAATCTAAACCCTTCAAGTACTGAGTCACAGTCAAAATTGCTATTGAAGCTTCTATCTCTAAGCCTGTTTTTCAAGAACATGCATTTGAGATAAATAAAAAAGGTATAGTATTTTTTAGCAATTATCAGAACGACTTTAATCTCCCGTTCTTTTCTTTGTAGTATTCCATCCAAGATGTGAATTAATTTAGAAATGTAATTACTACTGATAACACTGTTTCTTTGGAGGCAGGGCTTTGTAAATTGCAAATGGATAATTTAAAAATAAACTTTTTGGAAATACAGTCTATTGAAGACTATATTCAATATGTTCTGTATATTATGCACACTAATACATTATCATGGCTTTTACCTCACTTTCATATTTGACTCTTTGTTAGTTGAAATGATTGTAATAAATACTAATAACATAAAAATGACTCTAAGCCAGGTGCAGTGGCTCACGCCTGTAATCCCAGCACTTTTGGTGGCTAAGGTAGGAGGAAAGCTTGAGCCCAAGAATTTGAGACAAGCCTGGTCAGCAAAGTTAGACCCCATCTCTACAAAAAATTTAAAAATTAACTGGGCATAGTGGTGCACACCTGTAGTCCCAGTTACTTGGGAGGCTGAGGCAAGAGAATGGCTTGAGCCCAGGAGATTGAGGCTGTAGTGAGCCCTCTTCACGCCACTGCACTCCAGCCTGGGCATCAGAGTAAGACCCTGTCTCAAAAAAATAAAAAACAACTGTATTTTTAATGAATCCGATTAACTTTGTGGTCAAAATACAGAATATAATTATAGTGTTTCGATTTCTCTGCTTTTTGTCTCTGCTCATGGTAGCTTTAGTCTTATCTGTGTCTGACAGCAGTTATGTTTGGAACCATTTTATATTTTAATCTAATAACAATTCACATCCTGTGAAATTAGGAGGGAAGACCTGTAGACCTAAAGGCAGGCTAAATCTGTCATCAACATTTCACAAAACCAATGTTGTCAGTACCAGCTGGGGGCTGGATTGGATGGAATGTGAGGGAAGAATAGAGAAAGCAACATTTCAGAGTTTGGCAGAAGGCAATTTTCATATTGTTAATGGTTTTAAGAATATTAGAAACTGCACCCTTGGTGCACTTTGGACACGCTATTCCAGTCTGGACACACTTCCTGTTTCTCCATTTTTTTTTCCTCTTCTTACACCCTCTCCATTTTTTTTTCCTTTTATTCCTCCTTGTTTCTCTTATGAAGAAAGAAGTGAGGGAAGGGAGAAGATAAAGAGGAAGATAATTATTAGGATTCTTTCATGTTCTCTTTTTAACTCCATACTACTAGATTTTGCTCATAATTTTCACCCCTACACAACTAGAACAGAAAGATATTTTGTATCTCTTATATTCTTCATCAATAACAATTGTTTTTAGTAGAGAAATATCAGATGTTTCCACATTAGATGACAGAACTTAGAGACTTTTGCTGCTGTTGACTTCTCTACAGTGGGCAAAAACCACATGGGATTGCTTTAAAAACCGTTTGTGTCTTACATCTCAAGGAGCCAGGGATGCAGTTGGGGAAACTTGAAAAGCAAATTGAAGATCAAAAGACATTTGAGGAGAAAGTTAAGGTTTTTATAGGTGTATATTATAAATCATTTCTTCTGAGATAATTTTTAGCCTTTTGGAAGTTTCTTTTATTTGAAAAAGTATTTCCTTTATTTATTTATTTTGAGATAGGGTCTTGTTCTGTTGCCCAGGCTGGAATGCAGTGTCACGATCATAGCTTATTGTGGCCTTGAACTCCTGAGCTTAAGCAATCCTCCTACCTCAGCCTCCAGAGCAGCTGGGACTACAGGCAGATGCCACCATGCCTGGCTAAGTTTTTAAACCTTTTTAGTAAAGATGAGGCCTCACTCTGTTGCCCAGGCTATTCTCAAACTCCTGAGCTCAAGTGGTCCTCCTGCCTTGGACTCCCAAAGTGCTGGGATTACAGACATGAGCCATTGTGCCAGACCAGTATTTCCTTTAAATAGTTGTTTTCAATTTCTTTTCTTACCAGATTTTTTTTTTTTTTTTTTTTTTTTAAGAAAATGCTGGCCAGTTGCAGTGGCTCACACCTGTAACACCAACACTTTGAGAGGCCAAGGCAGGAGGATTGCTTCTGCCCAGGAGTTTGAGACCAGCCTGGGCAACACAGGGAAAGGAGACCCTGTCTCTACAAAAAGATGAAGAAAAAGAAAATTAGCCAGGTGTCGTGGCACCCACCTGTGGTCCCAGCTACTCGGAATGGCTTGAGTCAGGGAGGTGAGGGCTGCAGTGAGCTGTGATTGCACCACAGCACTCCAGCCTTGGTGACAGAGTGAGACCCTGTCTCAAAAAATGAGAAAAAAAAAAGAAAGAAAGAAAGAAAAAGAAAAAAAATGCTTACCTATGTTCCTAATAAACAAATTAGATAAAAATAAAGTTCTCTGAAGGGTCACGTTGTCAGATTTGAAGCTAAAGAATTACAGAATAGAATTGGAAACTACTATTCTAAAATTGTAACCGTTTTAACTGAAGACAGGGTGGGTTTTTCCATGACAATTTGATCTGAAATGAACAGAAAGGATTTAGAAAATGCCAGTTTGTGTGAGTGTGTGAGACTGTGGGTGTGTCTCTGTGTGTGTGAATATTGAGAGGGAAGGGAAAAGGAGGGAGGAGAGAGCAAGGGTACTCTCTAAATGGAATGTTGGGAAGAACCTGAACCTACTTTAACGGGCTCTTGATGTCTTATTTATCAGATCCAGGTGATCGAGAATGATAGAGCCAGCAGAGGAGGACAAGTTTATGCCACCAACACCAGAGGCCAGATCCCTCCCCTGGTCACTACAGATTGTATGATACAAGACCAAGGTATTTGTTTTTAATTACGCCATTTATTAAGGTTTTAAAATTTCTCACCGTTTTTAAAGCAAATACACTGACACCCTTCAATAATGCTCTTAATAATGGAAAACCCTATTATAGCTGATAATGAATCAGTTCTCCATTAATCCCACAAGTACCAAGAGGGTGCTATCAACTGAATTTTATTCTCTGCGTATAGAAGTCTGGAGAGTTTCCAGTGAGGTACAGAGCAATATATCTGCTTAAAACAATTATTTATTTTAATTTATGGGTTTAAATTAGTTTATACCCTACTTTGGTTTAATTTATTCACTATGTTGGAAGGCTGACACAAGCAAAGCAGTAAGGAATTAGACTGTTTGAGATGTCAGCATACCTGATTCTAGCCCCAACAACACTTTCTAAGCAGATCTTTTTAACATTTTGGGTTCTGTTTTCCCACATTTAAACTGGGAAGTGGAGAAGCTGAGCTGCATTTCTACTGTTCCATGCCTCTCAGCTCAAGAATATATTACCCTATTGTTTATGACAAGTTAAGAATATAGCCCGATGAAATGTGATGTCTGAGATTCTGAATATACCATTTTAATGGATCGTGTACTCAATCCTAGAAGCATAACATCAGTATACAAACAAGCATTTTGTCTCATCCCAGAGTTGTTGAGCTAGCCAAGTTCTAGTTGGGGATCCTTTCTCTATCCTCTGTGCTGCCTTCAGAGCTAACCTTATAGAGTGGGTAGCACAGTGAGGTAGAAAAAGATTTGATTGGGAGAATTCCGACTCCACTCCTTACTGCCCAAGTGAGCTTTGTCCATTTCACCTCTCTCTCAACCTCAGCATCACCCTCAGTAATATGTGGAGACTAAGACCGGCCCTGCAGAGCCAATGTAAGAATTAGAGGTGACTGTGTGCATGAGTCTTTGTATGTGTGTACACGCACACACATAAGTATGCTTATATGTGTATAGAGGGCTCAATACACGGAAGGGTTTCATGTGAATTATAGGTGTTGTAGATATTAATATTAAAACAATTCAGATGGCTTCATTTATTATTCTAAAAATAATTTGTCCTTCTCGGCCTTTTGGCTAAGATCAAGTGTAAAAATAATTTGTTTCTTCCTCATTACTTATAGAACTCATTCCAACTAGTTAGATGAGTTCATATTTGTAAAGGATTTAGGGTTTTGTAGATAATCGGTTGAGCAATATGAAATTGTTGATTTTTTTCTATTACTGTGACCTATAAAAGGTGGCAGTTTCATTTCAACCTAATGATAAGTGTTTTAATATCTATTTATTTAATATTTAAAATAATTATAAAAAATATATGGGGCTTTTTTCAACCTAAAGAATATTCCTGACCAGCCTCATCTCCCACCTGTTTCTTCCTTCACAACTGCCTTCATATACCAAACTCATCCTCTTTCTCCTCATGCCTCTGATTCTCACATTATACTGTTTTCTCTGCAACAGCCTGAGGATGGTTTTTTGTTTACCACTGTATCCTTAGAAATTCACCTGGTATCTAGAACATACTAGTTGACTAATAAATATTTATTGGACACATGGAATATATGACTCTCACCCCTTTAATTGGGAAACATTTAGTTCTTCCAAACTTAATTTAAATTTTCTTTTTCAAGTTTTCTCCAATGTCTTTTCCCATAATGCTTCATATATATTTCACCCCTATCACATTAAATTTTACTGTGGTTTAGATAGGTCTCTCCCACAAATCTTGGAGCTATCTGGGATCAGAATTCCACTTGTTCAGAACTTCACTCATTCATGCATACGTCCAGAAAATGTTTATTCAGTACCTGTTATGTGCCAGGCCTCTGTGCTAAACCTGAGGTTAATAATATAATAAAAAAATACAAATTAACATTATTATTATAGCTAATAATTGCAAGTACTTAGTATGTATCAAGACAATTTTCTAACCACTTTATATGGAATAATTCATTTAATCCCCTGTAATATTATGAGATAGGCATTAATATCATTCTCATATTACAGAGTGGAAAACTGAGGCACAGAATGCTTAGGTAATTTACCTAAGAAATGTAGCTAGTAGGAGGCAAAGCTAGAATTTGAACTCAAGCATTCTGATACAAGTGCCTATGTTCTTAACTTTACTGCCTCTATTCAGAAATAAAAGACACAGCTCTTTTTTAAAATGAGTGGACAATCTGGCAAGGAAAAAGATAACTATTAATTCAGTGAGATAAATGTTACAATAGAAAGATAAGAAACATGTTGCCATGGGAACTTAAATGTGAGGTCGCCAACCAGATAATTGACCCAGCCTGTCTTGCTCAAGTCGGGGACACCCAAACTGTCTTCAGTGAGCAAGTGTAACTCACAAGACTAGGGAGATGGGGGAGGGGAGGGTTGCCAGGCAGAGGAGGTGAATGTGCTAAAGTATGGTAGTGGGAGAGAGCATAGTACATGTCAAGTAACAGCATGTGCATAGTTTTTTGTTTTTTGAGGGACTTGTGGGTAGTTTTTAAATTGTGGTCAAATCTATCTATATAACATAAAATTTATTATTTTAACCATTTTTAAGTGTATAATTCAGTGGCCTTAATTACATTCACAATGTTGTGCAACCAAATCATTCTTATTACCTATTTCTAGAACTTTAAAAAAAATCATCCCACTCTGAAACTCTGTACCCATTAAACAATAACTCCCCATTCTTCCACCCCACCCAGCCCCTGGTAGACTCTATTCTACATTCTGTCTCTATGAGTTTGCCTACTCTAGGCTCCTCATTTGAGTGAATCATGCAATATTTGTCCTTTTCTGTCTGGTTTATTTTACTTAGTATAATATTTTCAAGGTTCATCTACCTTGTAGCATATATCAGAATTTCATTCCTTTTTAAGGCTATGTAACTTTCCATTTTTTATACATACCACATTTTTTTTTCCATTCATCTGTTGAAGGACATTTGAGTTGTTTCTGCCTTTTGGCTCTTGTGAGTAATGCTGCTGTGAATATTTATGTACAAGTATCTATGCGAGTCCCTGCTTTCACTTCTTTGGAGTATACACTGTACCTAGAAGTGAAATTGCTGGATCGTATAGTATGGAAAGAGTATGAAGGAAGGAGTGGGTGAGCAGGCAGGACTAGTAAGGTGGCAGGGTCTCAGTCATCATTCTCTCTCCTTAGCCTGCAGCCTAGCCCTTGGCAAGAAGAGAGAGCTGCCCTGGTATGGAGCCCCAAAGTTAGCCCAGTCATACCCTTTTGCTATGAAGCCCCTTTGTCTGACCTGGCTTATTTGCCAATAGTAATAAGTTTTTTAGGATGTAGCTCAAGATTCTCAGACATGTACAGAAATTCACAGACATAAGTAGAATATAGAGCTGGAAGGAACTTTGGACTTTATTTGCTTAGCTCTCTCACTTTACAGATGTAAGGATAAGGCCCAGGGAGGTTAAGTGGCTTGCCCAAGGCCGTACAGCTGGTTAGGATCAGAGCCAATAAAGAAAAGTTTAAAATATTGTTAAACTTTGAAATATTATTCCTTTGCCTTTGGCTCTAGGATCTTATTTTAAGATTCCACTTGTCCTTTGGTTCCCATCGTTTAAGACCCTGTTCAAGCACCTCATCCTTTGTGTGGTCAATTCTGGTCCAAGTGACAGAGTCATTGTCTCCCTTCTTCTATTTCTTAATCTGTTTGCTCTTCTGTGATGCTTACCATGCTATGTTGCAATGATCTATTTTTACTGTCACTCTTTCCAACTAGATTGTGAAGCCAGAGACTTTACTGTATTCTGTTTCTAAGCCCTTGCCTGGAGCTTAGCTTAGTAAATGTTTGTGGAATGAATTTATTGAATGTTTTCAGTAAAATTATCCCATAATGCTCTTTATTAAGCATCTCAAAAAGTGTCGAATCTTAGTTCCTGTGGTTGCTAAATTATCCACAGTAGCCAGACCTTTTGTGCCCCACTGTTGTATACCTGTTTATAGAAACAAATTCTCAATTGCTTTTTCAAATTTTATTATTTGTGCACATTATCTTCCTGAACGAAGCATTTGTTTAGTCACCTTTAGAGCTCATTCATTTATGCATATTTCACTGTCAAAAAATAAACCCTTTAAAGGTAACAAATATCCAGCTTCAGTATTTTATTGGTAATTTTAACGAGTATAATTGAGTGCAATGGAAAATCAAAATAAACTTTAAAATACTTTTAAAATTCTTAGTTCATGGTCTGTATAACATTGTGTAATGATGATAATAAGGAAAGTTTTGTTTAAATATGAAACAAACACTATTAAGCATTCAAGCATATTGACATATATTAATATTACCTAAGAGTGCCTTTACTTTTATTCCTGCTGCCAAAAGTCTGGTTTCCTCCTGTGTTACTGCTTACCTGGGCTCTTGAAGCAATGGACCAGTTTACCTGTCTGTATTCTTTTTCTGTTCCTAGAAGCTATCTAACTTTGGGCAGATTGATTTTCTTCAATTACTTATTTGATCATTTTACCCTTGCCAAAAAAAGTTCGGTTTTTTTTTTTTTTTTTTTTTTTAAGATGGAGTCTTGCTCTGTCGCCCAGGCTGGAGTGCAATGGCGTGATCTCAGCTCACTGCAAGCTCCGCCTCCCAGGTTCACGCCATTCTCCTGCCTCAGCCTCCCGAGTAGCTGGGACTACAGGCGCCCGCCACCACGCCCGGCTAATTTTTTTGTATTTTTAGTAGAGACGGGGTTTCACCGTGTTAGCCAAGATGATCTCAATCTCCTGACCTTGTGATCCACCCGTCTCAGCCTCCCAAAGTGCTGGGATTACAGGCGTGAGCTACCGTGCCTGGCCTTTTTTTAACCCTTGCTAAAAAAATGTCACTGTTGCCCATGGGCAGACAGGGTTGGTCTCAACTCCTCATCCAGCATTCCAGGCCTGGACAACCTGGACTCAATTTTTCTGGGATGTTGTAGAAAATTATAATTGGTTCTAATCCCACTTTTGCCACTTACTAACTCTTTGACTTTTGGAAAGTCACATAACCTCCCGGTGTCTCAGTTTCCTCCTCAGTAAAGTAGATTATAAATATATTAATCCATAGAGTTATTGTGGGGCTAAATGAGTTTACATGTAACAGTCTTAGAATGATGTCTAGCGCATTGGCTGCTATTATTATTATTATCCTTGTTGTTAGTGCTATGTCTTCCACTTTTCTCAGATGCTCTGCAGAGCAGCCCAAGGACTGGATTCAGCCTGCAGTCATGTTAATTTGTCCTACACAGTAATTTCTTTTGTTTCTATTTGAATTAATTGTCATTATTTAAAAATCAGAATACGTTATATAAAAATCCGGATTTCCAGTTTGTCCTAAAAACTGTGAAATCTGGCACTAGTAGCTTGGAAATGAACAGAATAAAAGCTTTTTTAAGTCCAACCTTCCATTCATTTCATGCCTGCATCTGCGCAGCAAAACATGGCCAGAGAAAGGCTCACAACCCCGCCACAATCTTTGTTTAAGCTCAGGACCATAAACTTCCCAACATACTGTATTCTCAAGTCCTTTCACTTTTCCACTCTCCTTAGTGACTATTTCATACTTCTTCAAACCTGCAGCACCTTCTCTCCCATCTTTCTTTTAGCTGCTTTACATCTTCCTTTCAGAAAGGAAATTCCATGCACCCCACCACCACATGGACCCCCAGTCTCAGCGCATCCTCCCACTGTGCCCGCCTGCATTTGGCCCTCAGTGAGCAATCTGTGCTCCAGTCGAAAGCCAGCCTCTCTCCCTGTGCACTACTCAAGTATATTTCCACAGTAAGTTTCCCCTCTTCCTCTTAAATCATCAGTATTTTTCTTTCTACAGAATGATGCCCATCTTTTTTTAAAAAAAACCTCTCATCTTAAAATATAAAAATGTTTTCTTGATCCACTTCCCTTACCAGCTAGCACTCTTTTCTTTCCACCCCTCTAGAGCAAAACTTAAAAGGACTATTGCCAATTCTTCTCCTTCTGTTATCTCTTAAACTCACTCTGAGCAGATTTTTCCCCAGCATTCCACCAAAACTGCCTCTTTAGGATCTCCAGCAGCACCATCTGGCACAGATGATTGTGCCTCCGCATGATATACATCCTACACTTCACTTCAGGATGCTAGGCTCCTCGTTTCATCCTTCTCAATCCTTTGGCTGCTTTCTCCTCCTCCTCTGACCTCCTTATCTTGGAGGACCCCAGGGCTCAGTACTTGGTCATCTTCTTTTCTTTGGCCATAATTATTCCCTTGGTGGTTTTAACCTGGTTTCATGGTTTCAAATACCATCTATATGCTAAGAATTCCCAAATGTGTATCTCCACCCCAGACTTTAGCCCAGTCTCCAGATGTACATATCTAATTGTCTACTCAGCATTGCTGTTTGACTGTGTAATAGATTTCCCAAATTGGACATGACCCTGACTAGATTCCTGATCTCCACCCGCACACCCGTTAAAACTTCCCTTCCTTTTCTGCAGCCTTTACTTTGGCAGTTGGTGGCAATTTTATGCTTCTAGTTTCTCAGGCCAGCAACCTTAGAGTTGTTCTTGACCATCACGCTCTCTCACACTCACATCTTCACACCTTATATGCCCTTAACAAATAAGTCACTGTACCTTTGAAATATATCCAGAATTTAGCCACATCTCAGCACTTCTACTGCTGTCAGGCTGGTACTGCAGCAGCCTCCACATGGTCTCCCTGGTTCTACTCTTCCCCACTGCAATCCATTCTGAAAATGCAGACAGAGGAACCTACATTACAGCATGACACTGTTCTGCGCTAAAGCCATCAGTAGCTCCCCATCTCACTGGGAGAAAAGCCAGAGGGCTTAAAATGGTCTCAAGAGTCTACCTCATCTGGCCCGTTGCTTCGCTGAACTCCACACCAGTTGGTGTCCCCCACAGTGGCTCCATTCCAGCTCCATGGGCCTCCTGCTGTCACTCTACTCCGGGCATGTCCTTCCCCAGATACCCGCTTGGGTAAATCGCTTGTCTCCTATGACTCTTTGCTCAGATGTTACCTTTTAAATAAGGCCTACCTTGTAAGTATTTAAAATTGCAATCTGCCTGCCACTTCCTGGTAGCCTTTCACTAGATATGCTTTTTTCACAGCATTTATCACCTTCTAATGTCCTATATAATTTACTTTTATTAGGCGTAATATTCATTGTCTGTGTCCTCTGCAAGAACATAAGCTCTGCAAGCACCTAGGACAGGGCCTGAAATGTCTTAGACACTCAGTGAACATTTGATTGATGATTACATTGTTTTAGTCATAATATTTTATTTCAAAATTTATCTTAGATAAGTTATTCTAGTGATAAAAATATTCTTTATGTCATAGATATTGTTTTAACACTCAGATATGCCATGAAGTAAAGATATTTGGTCAGGAAGCCTAACATCTATTAAAAATAGATTAGGGTGTTTTTGAAAGTAATATTTCTATTATAAGTAGAATTTTCGTTTTGAAATTCAATTTCCAAATTTAGAAAAAAATAGTCAAATGGAATCATATTTGACAAAGTATCACTTGCTAATATGAAATGGTATACAAATGCTTACCTTTCCCATAAGCAGATAGAAGAGGATGAAGAAGAAATGATTGTGATTCAAAAATTTTGTTCTGTCATATTTGTGTGTCTCTTTGTTTTATTTTTTCCATTGAATCTAAGTGCCTCTCAAATATATAGTAAGGCTATATTAAGACTCTGCTTATGGAAAATAATAATAACTAAGATACTTCTTTTATATCTTTGCAGTAGGATTCAGATTATTTTTATTTTGTAAGAAATTATAGTGTGCCTAGAGTATAGATTGTAAAATTGCACAATACTACTTTTTTAAAAAACAAATCATGAAGAGAGTTTTACAAATAAGAAATAATGCAATGCATTATCTAGAAGTACCTTTATAAATATTTGAATATCTTAGGGAAGGTTTTTTTCTAAACAAATTATAAGTGTATCCTTTTGAATGTTTCAGGAAATGCCAGTCCTCGATTCATCCGTTGTACAACATACTGTTTTCCATGCACGTCAGACATGGCTAAGCAAGCTCAGATTCCATTAGCTGCTGTCATCAAACCCTTTGCCGCCATTCCTTCAAATGAGGTAGGAATGATATATAATAGCAATTAATAAATTATCAATTCCAAAATTACTCTTTTCTCACAATTTTCTTATACATTATTCTATAATATAAACAGGGAACTGGAATATATTTTTTATAATGCAAAACATCTAGTAATTGAATTCATCAGGAAAACAAATAATCCAATAAGCTATGGTTTTTGGCATCCTGTACACCAAATACAGATGGACTACGTCACTTTTTGGCTTATTGTAGTAATGCACATATACAGAAAATATAGAATGTCACACAGTAAAAGTATTGTGACTTGTTACAAGGCCCTGATACCCTAGTTTAGAGCCTTTACATTGTGGGTGTTCTGTTGAGGGAAGATGATAGATCCTATAGTCCTTGATCTATTACAGCAGATCTTACTACATCACTGGGCCAGGATACTCATCAACTGGTACTTAAAGATTAGAAAGCATGGGGTAGATAAATCCATATATATTTATTTGAAAATATGTGCTCAACATATAGTTGAGCGGGAAAAGAAGATAAGTGGTTTACATTGAAAATCTGCAGTGTCAGGATGCTGCCAGTGGGTATTTGATCTAGACTTCCAGAAATAACCCAATTCCAACCTACACTGCTGCTATTCCTTGTTTTGATGCCCCTGAGTGATGGATGCCCACATGCGCACAGAAACACAGGCGCTATAGCAGAGCAAGTCACACAGGGAAAGAAAAGCTTGACTTCCAGCTGGAGCTGTGACCATAACCCATTGTAGTATCCGGGTAAGCTAGGCCGAACCACAGATTCCTCTTGCTGCACTAAAGGCCAGAGCCCCAGCATTCCCTCCCAGCATAAACCTCAGTCTTGGATCTAATGACCCTTTGAAGTAGGCTGATGTAATGTACACCTAGCAGCATCTAAGCAAGACGCAGAGCATCTGCAAGAGAAAACAGATTCGTTCCCTTTCTTGGGCTCACCACACCAGCTGGTATGAAGAGTAAAGCAGTGTGGGGAAGGGGAGGAGGAAGCTGTGGTGAGTGGGGCTTACTTTATGTCCACTAAGAGAAAGAAGAGAGAAAAGAGAGATGTGTGATGTGTGCAGTGGCTTTCCTACCCTTTGGGATCTTCACTCACTGTCCTTATGAATGTAATGTAGTGCTGCCAACATTTCTTTTTGGGAATAGAGTGAACTGGCTTAGAGTAGGTCATGGGAGAGGCATTGAACTGTTGTAAGAAGCCAAACTTACATGTGGTATGGTTTCATATTGCAAATCAAGATGTACATTCAGTATTTCCTTTACATATTTTAACCATAATCTCTTCCATGATGGTTCTAGAAATTTAATATAATATTTATAAACACCTCATTAAACTCACTATGCTTAGTATGTATGAGGTAGACCAATATGTATTGACAAAGAGATGCTGCTATGTACAATGCATGCATTTTAAAGAAAAACTTAACTAGAAGTATTTTCAAAGCTATTTTCAACATTTTGTTTTGAAAATTTTCAAACATACAGAAAACTAAAAGGATTTCATAGTGAACACCTATATCCCTGCCACCTGGATATTACCATTAACATGTAACTACACTTGTTTTGTCACATATCATGATGTTCATCTGTCCATCAACCCGTCTTTTTTATTCTGATCAATTTCAAAGTAAATTTCAGACATTTAGACACTTAATACTAAATACCAAATACTCCAGAATGCATATCATTAGGTAGTGTTCAAAATTTGCTTACGAATTATTTTCTCATTTGAGGCAAAATTCATTTACAATAAAATGTACATGTCTTAAGTGAACGTTTATTGAGTTTTGACAACTGTATATACCTATGTAGCCGAGACACCTATCAAAACATAGAACATAATTGCCACCCCAGAAAGTTATCTCATGCCCTTTCCTAGGCAACCCCCACCCCTTCATATAACCTCCCTTCCCTGGCAGCCACAATTGTGATTGTTTTCTGTGATAGATTTATTTAGCCTATTCTAGGACTTTATGTAAATTGAATGATAAAGTATGCCCTATTTTGTACAAAGGTTCTCTTACTCAGCATAATATTTTAAAGAGCCATTGTGATGTTGCATGTATCAATAGTCTGTTTCTTTTTTATTGCTGAATAGTGTAATTCATTGTGTGAGCATACCGCCACACCTTGCCCTACTATAAGAGGTTTTAGGCTGGGCACGGTGGCTCACACCTGTAATTCCAGGACTTTGGAAGGCTGAGGCAGGTGGATCACCAGAGGTCAGGAGTTTGAGAACAGCCTGACCAATATGGTGAAACCCATCTCTACTAAAAATACAAAAATTAGCCGGGTATGGTGGCGTGTGCCTGTAGTCCCAGCTACTCGGGAGGCTGAGGCAGGAGAATTGCTTGAACCCAGGAGGCGGAGGTTGCAGTGAGCCAAGATTATGTGATAATCTTGGCTCACAAGGTTGGAGACAAAAAAAAAAAAAAAAGTTTTTATATGTTGACTTCATATGCAGGTATCTATAACAATATGTAGTATTGGTCTTTTCTTTTGAAAGTCAATTACTATACTTTTAAATAAGTAAAACATAAACAATCAAAAGATGAAAAGGGTATACAATGAAAAATAGGCCTCTGCCTACCTCTGCTTCCTCCCCTTTCATGTAGCCCTTACCTATTCTTTGTGATTCCTTCTAGAAATAAAATATGCATATAACAATTTATAAGTATCTATCCTTCAAAAAAAAAGTATGTAAATGTAAATGATAGAATGGTACACACATTGTTCTGTACTTTTTAAAATTAATATATCTGGCGCTGATTTTATATTATTGCCTACAGAGCTACCTCCTTCTTTAAAACAGCTGGGTAATAATATGAGAAATATTATAACTGTACATACAAAATCAATTTTGAGATGCATACTGTCAAAAATGTGAAACTTTTATGAATCCTACAATTGAGGAAATGTATTGCCATCAGTGTGCCTACAAGAACCATCCCCACAGCTTTTCTCAGGGGGATGGGGTTGCTACACTTGTGCAGCCTCTGACTTATTTGTTCCTTTGCTATCTGAACCTTATCAAAGAGATCTTTCATTTTCATAAACAGAAGATAACATTTCTACCTTGATGGAAACCTGCAGCATATATAAATAACAAAATATCATAGGAAGCAATTCTATTGTATATCAGTATTGTGGATACATAGGATTTATGCCCATGAATAGTGTCAGTTTTGGCTGCACCTTGTTAATGGCAATGAGTTTGCATGGTTTTCAATTATCTACTAGCAAAAACCTCCTCCTTGCCCCTTCCTCGTGATAAAGCTGACCCAGGTCAAATATGCATGAAATGGAACAAAACTCAGCAATTGTTCACACCCAAAACTAGAGTCTGGAACCTTCTTGTTATCATCATTTAGTATTAACTATAAAATTATTCACTAATGTCTTCTGGAAAATGAAACTGGCATTTCAGTGCTGTTGAAAAAAATCTTTCAAACATTAGTTTAAGCCTTCTAAAAAATGCATATACGCATTTTATACATAAACTGAGTGGGTATGGTTTCTATTTTCCAAAGTTGTTTGTTTTAACCAAATACTACCTACCCACTAACATAGGATCTTTCAGTAAGGACGTGCTGCATTTTCATCTCTGTGCTTTCCAAAGTATTAAACAGAGGAGATTAGAATGGTAGCTTATTTCTGGAATCTCACTTAGGGAGACACTCTACTTGTGAATATAACACACTCTATTCCTTTAATGTTGTTGGAGACTCTGAATACTGACCATGTAAATGTATTTGACAGTACTGTTTTCTCTACTTAGGCTCTCTCTACACAAAGCCCTTTCTTTTCCCCTAGACATTCAAGAATAGAATTACTCTGAATATATTTAAGAATTACTTTCCCCTATATAGCAGTGCTTCCTGGTTTGAATGAAGACACTCTCTATTTAAAGGAGTACTTTTATTTTTATTTGTTGAAATAGACTTAGAAGTCAAAAAATAATGACTGTGAAAGGGATGCTGCAACACCAGGAAGAAGTTCCTCAGGGGCATGTGCCCAAAAAATGTCTTCCTTTTTGGGCCTGTAGCTGGACCTAAACTTGGAGAGCCATCAACATTAGGGAATTATTGCTGCTCTACTACACCAGCTAGCTAGATGCAAGTCTGTATGCTACCAAGTGTTGGGGCCTTCTTGACAGATTCTCCTCTTTTGGCTTCCATGACACTGTCCTGACCTAATTTTTCCTACATCACAAGCAGGGAACAATTAAGTTCCCTTTATTGTTTTCCTGATCTCTAATTTGGGGGTTAGTCAAGGCTTGAACTTGGGATCTTCTTTCCACTCTCCTTAGATACCCTATCCCCTCCAAAGACTAAATATCATCTGTAACAGCTGCTGCTGCTACTGATGGGAATAATAAGTCAAAATTTATAACAAGCAAAATTATAAGTTTTAAAAATATTTATTTACTTCTCACATTAACCTACTTATCCCCATTTTAGATATAAGTAAACTGAGGCACAGAGATAACTTGTTAAGGTCAACAGCTGCTAAATAGCAGAGCTAGGATGCAAAACCACACAGACTCTGGTGTCTACAGTACTCTAAAGCATTGCGCTGTTACTCATTCATTCATTTGTTTTTACATTTTCAGTCCCATACTCGTATATCCAAACACCTCTCTGAAATCTCTCCTTGGGTGCTTCATAGAAACCTCAAACTTAACGTGTCCAAAAATGAACTTCTGATCTCTGCACCCCAAACCTGTTTATTTTTCCACATATCAGTAAGTGGCACTATCGTTTATCTAATTGTGTGAGACAAAAATAAAAAACTAAACAATTATAGTTAATAATAGAAAATGAGGGACATACTGATTTTAGATATTTGTAAACTATAATCAAGGAAATAACTGTTTTAAAGTATCTTTTCTAAGCAAATGTATTACTTGAATACTGTTATTTTACATATAAAGTCATCTTTAATTAGCTTCCTCTACTATAAATGATTTATTTCGGTGTTAGTAAAATTTTATGTTTTGTTTGCTTGTCTAGTATTGCCATCATTACTGCAATTTTAAAATCTTTCCTTAGAGATAATCTGCTTTGGCATCTACCAAAGTATTTATTTAGTACAGTGTTTTTTAAAATTGGTTCCACTGTTTGACAGGTTCCAACATTTCTAAGCATGCTATTGTGTTAGCAACAGCCTATAAAAATAAACCTAACACAAGCGGTTTGGACGAGAGGATGTTCCTTAGGAACATTTGCTTTGGAGGTGTTTGCTATTTCCAGGGGCATATCTTTGTTGTCACTGTTTAAATTTCGTATTCCTTACCATACGTTTTAATTTTTTATGTCTTTTAAGTGAAACCCTTCCCCACAGCCAGTATAATTAACTCTGAGGTATATATTTAGCAAAAGTAATTAGTTATGCCATAAAAACCCTTTTGTTTAGTGAACTGTGTTTTAATTTTTGATGCTGTATTTTAGGAAATGAGGTAGTATGGTATAGAAGTCCAGTGCAAAAGGATTGAAGATTATAACTAATTTAATTTTGCATTTTTTTTCTCTAAAATAGGAAATGTTTATCTTTTGGACAAGTGCATAGTCTAATTATACATGCAATTAAGTAATTTCACCTATAAACCAGATGGTAGAAGCTTTTACTCCATCTGTGACTAGATTCAGGAATATCTGTGTATATTTTTCAGTTGTAAATGGATATAATAGTCAAAGTAATTTCCTTTCTTATTGAATTAGCAAGGATAAACTTTCATCCAAGACGCAACATTTCAGTTGCATTTTAATCCCCTCCTTACTCTGTGCTAGGAACTCTGCTGAACTTTAGGGATTTGGAAAACAAGAAAAACAAGATCAGTTACTTTTGCTTAGGACTTAATAAAAATTTTTCATGGATGCAGCTAACTTTCGTACAATGTGAAAAAGGCTCTGATGAGGATAGCTTCATTGTTATATGGAGCTTAGTTTCCAGGAAAATTTTACCTGAATTATGACTTAACAAATAAATAAGGACTTTGTCCTATTAATAAATGCTGCTTAGGCAGGGCACGGTGGCTCACGCCTGTAATCTCAGCACTTTGGGAGGCTGAGGCGGGCGGATCACGAGGTCAGGCGATCAAGACCATCCTGGCTAACATGGTGAAACCCCATCTCTACTAAAAATACAAAAAATTAGCCTGGCATGGTGGCACATGCCTGTAGTCCCAGCTACTTGGGAGGCTGAGGCAGAAGAATCACTTAAACCTGGGAGGTAGAGGTTGCAGTGAGCTAAGGTTGTGCCACTGCACTCTAGCTTAGGCGACAGGGTAAGACTCCATCTCAAAAAAATAAAAATAAATAAATAAGTAATACATGCTGTTTAAATCTTTCTTGTTAATGATTGTTTATATTTTGATAGATTCAGTAGGTTAAAGAAGACCCATATGGGGGAAAAAGGAGTGGATGTCAAGGAACCGATTAATGGAGTTAACAAGAAAGGAAAATTCTCTGTTAGAGAATAAGCCCAGCACCAATACATTATGTCAGTGATGGTCTTTACATGTCACCTGCAAAAGGAATTGCTGGTCATGCCTTTGACTTTTCAGCTAATCTTGCTTGCATGGGTTGACATAGTTTTGGCAGAACTTATAGTGCCTCACTGTAGTAGTTTATTCACGATGACCATGTCATCCCTTCTTTTAGGAAGATAGCAGCTTATGTAGTAGGTGTAATCCCACTTTTATAGATGGTGAAGCTCCAAAGGTTCTGGGGCTATTAAAGTTACCAGCTGGTAAGTGATACTGCTGGAACTCAAGATTCCAAATTTCAGTAAAACAGTATATATTTTTCTTGCTGGCTAAAGTTTTAGCAATGAGGCTCTTGCTCTTCCTAGAAGCTTATGAGTTATCTTGAAATAATCATTTTAGATTTCTTAAAGTCTTTTTGACTTTAAGCCTCTGCTTAGTACTCCTTGTAAGCAAAGACTATCCAGAGTTCAGCAGTGGGCTGGGCATAGAGGTCTTAGTTGAATAAATGCACTCCTCTCAGGGTTGTAGAGACATTTAAAAGACAAAAATAAACCATATCACAGAATGGTGGTTGATTTGTAGGTATTTTAGGCCTCTATTTTTTTTTTAGCACAGCGAATCTTAGTTGTTCCTTGGCAGCAGTTGGGTCTACTGATAAACATGTTGCTAATGAAATAAACATTTTTTTAAATCCTACTTTGGATATTTCATGTCTTTTAAATAACTACAAACTTCATTTATAACCCTGTTCACCTCTCTAACAAACTTTGTATTTGAAAGACAATGTATTTTTTTACAAGTTCCTCAACACTGTGGGAGAATTAACTCAGTTTCCTCTATCACATATTAATGAGAGAGGTTCTATTTCACTATAAAGGACAGAACAGTAAAACAATTGGATGAATTTTGGACCCAGATATTTTAGGAACCAATAAAAACTGGCTACTTTTTCCAAAGCACAGTAGCCAAATGGTGGAACACTGGATTAGGAGCCAGGAAATAATTTCAGGTCTCCCCTGTGCCTTGTATTGTGTGTGACCTTGGGCCTCCGTTTCTAAGAGGGAGAAGTCTGGTTCTGTTATCTCATAAATCCAGAAAGCTGATAGTGTCTGTCTTACTTTTCCAGTTTTATTGGACATTCACCATAGATGCCATTTATGAAGTCCTATATGTTATTAGAAATTAATGTGAACAAATTTCACAACCCAACCCAAAGTGATTTCATATGTATAGCACTTTCAGTGTAAGTCTGGAGTGTATTATATTATTCATTTAAAAAGAAACACATGGCCAGGCATGATGGCTGACACTTGTAATCCCAGCTCCTTGGGAGGCTGAGGTCAGCGAATCACTTGAGGCCAGGAGATTGAGACCAGCCTGGGCAACATAGTGAGACCCCATGTCTACCAAAATAAATATTTTTTTAAGTAGCCAAGTACAGTGATGCATGCCTGTAGTCCCAGCTACTCAGGAGGCTGAGGCAGGAGAATCACTTGAGCTCAGGAGTGTGAGACTGCACTGAGCTATCATAGTGTCACTCTACTCTAGGCTGGTGTCAGAGTGAGACCTCGACTTTAATTTTGTTTATTTCATTATTTATTTATTGAGACAGGGTTTCACTCTGTGACCCAGGCTGGAGTACGGTGTGCAATCTCTGTTCACGGCAACCTTCACCTCCCAGGCTCAAGCGATCCTCACACCTCAGCCACCCAAATAGGGACCACGGCCATGTGCACCACACCTGGCTAATTTCTGTATTTTTTGTAAAGACAGGGTCTCACTATATTGCCTAGGCTGGTCTCAAACTCCTAGCTCAAGCAATCTACCTGCCTCGGCCTCCCAAAGTGCTGGGATTACAGACTTGAGCCACCACATCCAGCCTCAACTTTAAAAATAAAAAGAACACATGAAGATTGGGAGACTATGCATTTTCACGTATAGCCTAAATTTAGCTAGTTTAGTGATAAGTATGCTCTGAAATTAAACTGATTACTGTATGGTATCATGGCCTGTAAAGAACTTAAAGAATACTTAAATTATTTTTAAATGAAAACTTCAAAAGCCAGAATTTATTTTTTAAGTTGTGTATCATCATCTTGTCTGCTTTAATTATTTTTAAAGTGTCAACATAAAAACTTGGACATATAAAATGCATGTATTTAGAAATAAAATGATGAATATAACATTTAAAATACCTTTGTTTTATCAAGTTACTTTCGAAACTGAATCTCATCTCTTAAGATTTTTGGTCACTGTTTGTATAGTGCTATGAAAAAGTTTGGCAGCTGAAGAACAGAATATTATCCCTTTTTAGAACAGTGTTCTAGCCTTATAGCACATGTGTAGGGAGTCACATTTGTCAGGGCAAAGATCATTTGAATTCTTTTTAAGTTACATTTTAGAAGCTAAATGCACCAAGCTTATTTTCTTAATCACAGAATTATTCCTGTAAGTCTTTATTCTTTTATTAAATGGGGAACAACTTCAGGAGAAACAATATAAAGAAAACATTCTGACGTGATTTAATTTTCAGTGAATTTTCAGAAAGTGTGGGTTTGATGATCTTCCTTGCCCTAGTGATTGAGGACCCAAATCAGCCTTTCTTGATGTAGAACAGTGGGGAGGATTGAGAAGCCACCACAGACAAGGAACTGTGTTAGAGCCTTTTTGCTGCTATTTCTCTAAATTCTAAGACCCATATTTTCTCATATTTTAACATTTTAAAAATAGGAATATGCCTTATTAACAAAGGCTTCTTAGCCATGTGTCATGTTCACCTGGAAGGTTTGGTGTCTCTTAGAATTGAAGGGATTTTAGAATCAATGAAATGTACTATCTATACCTTGCTTCATGCTTCTAACTTCTGTCAAATTTTGTGGATATTTAGATAATTCAAGAGTACCAGGGTCTACAATGTGTGCAGCTGTGAGTCTTTGCTGATCAAGTACAAGAAAGTCAAATATTTTAATGTTTATATTAGAAAGCTTCATAGAAATCAAGTTCCCATTGAATAAAAGGCTAAAAAATAAACAAAATTATACTTTTAAGAAAGAAGCCAGGCGCGGTGGCTCACGCTTGTAATCCCAGCACTTTGGGAGGCCGAGGCAGGCGGATCACGAGGTCAGGAGATCGAGACCACGATGAAACCCCGTCTCTACTAAAAATACAGAAAATTAGCCGGGCGTGGTGGCGGGCGCCTGTAGTCCCAGCTACTCGGAGAGGCTGAGGCAGGAGAATGGCGTGAACCCGGGAGGTGGAGCTTGCGGTGAGCCGAGATTGCACCACTGCACTCCAGCCTGGGTGACAGAGCCAGACTCCCGTCTCAAAAAAAAAAAAAAGAAAGAAGAAGAAAGAGAAAAATGTAGGAAAAGAAAACTGTGTCTAAACTTTTAATTTGGCATTGTTTCTTGAAATGTTTGAAAGTGACTCCCAAGTTTGAAGCACAGATTATTTCTGAAGTGATTTTTTTGTCAGGAATATAGCATTGTCATGAATGTGGTGACTAGGGCAGGAATTTAGGAGTTAGATGGAGTTAGGTGCATAAATTGACTCTATTTTAGCAGTATGACCTTGAAACATTTACTTTTTTGAGCCTTATTTGTTTCATAAGTAAAATTACAATAACACCCCTTAACCTGTAGTTGTTTAAAAATAAACCAGTCTTATCTTCATCAGTATTATGATTATTTGCTATACAATATCAAATTTTGCCATGGAAAATTTTATTTTAATCTTATAATGTTGATTTTGGGTGTCTGCTATATACAAGAAAGAGAAGTATGAGAACTTCAGGCAATTTATATTTACTTAAAGTGTATACATTTAAGAGGGATGTCATCAAACCCCTTCAGTGGTTCTAGCTATTATATAAGAAGGAGGAGACTGAGTTAGACTCCACAATTTATATCCATATGTAAATGGGAAAGAGGCTTAATTACTCTGATTTTAAAGGAATGTTGCATGGTATCTGTCATTTGATATTAGATCACTGTTTTCTCCGTTTCTTATTATTCGAATTATAAGCATCACCATAACATAAACATTTGTGTAGACTTTAGTTTTTCATAAGGTGTTTCATGAGCATTTGCTGGAATAATTTTTCCTCAACTCCTTCACACTATTCTGTCCTTTTAGTCACTTCCTGAGGAGAGTTTTTGGGATACTTCCCCAGCCCCATTCTCCCCTGTAGCTCAACTCATACCATGAATCCCAGTTTGCAATTTTGATATGTAGATTTGACTAACATCTTTTTCCTGCTGGGTTCACAAGGGTAGGGACCACATCTGATTTTTCTCACTATTGCATTTCTAGGACCTAAAACAGTACATGGAACATTTTTAGCTAAATAATATTTAACTATGATATTTTAATCATACATTATCATTTATATATAGAAGTATAGTAGAATTTTGATGCCAAGTAATTTGGTGACATTTTTACCATAGAGGTCTGCCTGTGCTCAAACATTTATTGAGCTTGTTGTATTCAAATGCCATATTTGATACTAAAACTGTTACAAAGTAGATAAGAAAGGAATTGACAATTTAAATGCCAAACTAAGGCAAGGATCTTGTATTTAGGAGTCATCTCTTTATCCTAGTGTCTGCTTGAATTCAGTTTCCATGGTCTGTATCAATGAAAATATTTTATTTCCCACACATGTTCTTATTTAAAAAAGCCATTTGGGGACGCACTACAAATTATGATTGCTTTAGTATTGCCAGCAGATAAAAACAGCTGCACTGACTAGAATAACAATTGCATAAGGAATTTCCAGGACAGTAAAATTCTACATGAAGTTTAGCTTAGGTTTCACTTTTATTCTCCCCCTACTCCAGTGTTTCTCTCAATATCATCTCACAGAGGAAGGTATATAGTATTTGTGAGTGTGTGTTTGTGTGTATTTGGTGGGCGGAGTGGGGGCAGGGAAGGATCTTATGGGCAGTATGTGTAACAAAAAAGAACATTTAAAAATCTTTAAAATGTTATTTGTTGTTTGGGAAATTCAACCATCATTTACTTTTTTGAAAAATATTTCTGTAAAATGCAGGTAAAATAGAAGAGCCATAATTATTAAATCTAGTGTCTGTAGGTATCCTGGAGTTCATCTACCACAAAGATCACTTTCCTTTATCCTAAACTGTAAATTAAAGTATATTGTAGTCTAACATGGAATGAGATTTAAGTTTTTTTTGGTTTACTACATCCCATACTCCCTTGTCCTCTATAGTTTGAAAAGTTTTGAAAAATTCTTTAAATAGTTCAAACATAATTTTGTCTACATTTCTTCTTTCTTACAGAAAAGCATAGAAAATGTTTCATATTTATCAACTTTTATTTCTGATAACAAGTCATCTTTCCTCTTATTTCAGTTTATTGATATAGAATAAATATATAAATGTATTTATTTCTCTAAATGCTTTTGAATTGATCATCCGTTTTTTAAATTAAATTTTTTTCTCAACCTTTTAAATTCCTGTTTTCAAAAATGCTCTCCTTCAAATGATTTTTGGCTGTGTGCCCAAATCAAATTAACTCACCAAAGATGATTTGCTGTATTACTGGAAGTAGCCCAGCGAGAGCACGGGGGATGGTTAGTCACCAGTGTTTTCTTCTGTTTAAATAGAGACAAGGTTTCGCCATGTTGGCCAGGCTGGTCTTGATCTGCTGAGCTCAAGTGATCTGCCCGCCTCAGCCTCCCAAATTGCTCGGATTACAGGCATGAACCACTATGCCTGGCCAGTCTTCAGTGTTTATGTCAATAACAGATTGAACTGTGTGACCCTTAGAGCCCTATATTTTTTTCCACTCTGAAAGGAATTTGTAGAGAAAGTTTTAGACATATTTGGACAAATGCATCGCTTCCATAGGTGTCTACTCTAAAGGGAATTGATCATTTGGTTTGAGTTCTCTTAAGCTTCTTTACAGAAACACTTTTATACTCGTATTTATACTTGTATAATCACTCCTGGGATTTTAGCGATGTTTTCAGTCATCTCATATACCATAATCTGGACAATAATCCATTGTTATTTGATATGATAGTTTATAAACTATGACCATTTTTGAAAGACTTTATGTCACCTTAGTTCAAAAAGGATTTAAGAATAACCAATTCAATTCAATGAATACTCATTGTTCTCCCAGTATGTGCCAGATACTGTTCTTGGCACTTGAGATATGTCAGTGAACAGAGCGGACAAAGATCTCTGCCCTCATGGAGCTTACATTCTAATGGAGACTAGACAGTGAACCTGGTGAGAAGGTTATCTAAGTCTGTGGAGGAAGGAAAAAGTAGAGCAGACTTGGGGGATGACATCTGCCTAGGAGGAGGTGGAGTGTGGGTTTTGTAGATTAAATAGGGTATTCAGGGCAGGCCTGATTGAGAAAGTGTCATTTAAATTCAGACCCTCAGGGGTCTGTTCCACGATGGTCGAATAGGAAGAGCTCCAATCTGCAGCTCCCAGCGTGATTGATGCAGAAGACGGGTGATTTCTGCATTTCCAACTGAGGTACCTGGTTCATCTTATTAGGACTGGTTGGACAGTGGGTGCAGCCCATAGAGGGCGAGCCAAAGCAGGGTGGGGCGTTGCCTCACCCGGGAAGCACAAGGGGTCAGGTGATTTCCCTTTCCTAGCCAAGGGAAGCCATGACAGACTGTACCTGGAGAAAACGGAACATCCCCACAGAAATACTGCGCTTTTCCAATGGTCTTAGCAAATGGCATACCAGGAGATTATATCCCATGCCTGACTCGGCGGGTCCCACGCCCAAGGAGTCTTGCTCACTGCTAGTGCAGCAGTCTGAGATCGACCTGTGAGGCAGCAGCCTGGCAGAGGGAGGGGTATACCCCATCACTGAGGCTTGAGGTAAACAAAGCAGCCAGGGAAGCTTGAACTGGGCAGAGCCCACTGCAGCTCAGCAAGGCCTGCTGCCTCTGTTGACTCCACCTCTGGGGCCAGGGCATAGCTGAACAAAAGGCAGCAGAAACTTCTGCAGACTTAAACATCCCTGTCAGACAGCTCTGAAGAGAGCAGTGGTTCTCCCTGCACAGCGTTTGAGCTCTGAGAATGGACAGACTGCCTCCTCAAGTGGGTCCCTGACCCCCATGTAGCCTAACTGGGGAGATACCTACTGGGACTGACTGACACCTCATACAGGTGGGTGCCCCTCTGGAACAAAGCTTCCAGAGGAAGGATCAGGCAGCAATATTTGCTGTTCTGCAATATTTGCTTTTCTGGAGCCTCCACTGGTGATAACCCAGGCAAACAGGGTCTGGAGTGGACCTCCAGCAAACTCCAACAGACCTGCTGCTGAGGGACCTGTTAGAAGGAAAACTAACAAGCAGAAAGGAATAGCATCAACATCAACAAAAAGGACATCCACAACAAAACCCCATCTGTAGGTCACTAACATCAAAGACCAAAGGTAGATAAAACCACAAAGATGGGGAGAAACCAGAGCAGAAAAGCTGAAAATTCTAAAAACCAGAGTGCCTCTTCTCCTCCAAAGGATTGCAGTTCCTCGCCAACAACGAGACAAAGCTAGATGGAGAATGACTTTGACGAACTGACAGTAGGCTTTAGAAGGTCAGTAATAACAAACTTCTCCGAGCTAAAGGAAGATGATCAAACCCATCGCAAGGAAGCTAAAAACCTTGAAAAAAGATTAGACGAATGGCTAACTAGAATAAACAGTGAAGAGAAGTCCTTAAATGACCTGATGGAACTAAAAACCATGGTACGAAAACTACGTGACACATGCACAAGCTTCAGTAGCCGATTCCATCAAGTGGAAGAAAGGGTATCAGTGATTGAAGATCAAATTAATGAAATAAAGTGAGAAGTTTAGAGAAAAAAGAGTGAAAGGAAATGAACAAAGCCTCCAAGAAATATGGGACTATGTGAAAAGACCAAATCTACATTTGATTGGTGTACCTGAAAATGACAGGGAGAATGGAACCAAGTTGGAAAACACTCTTCAGGATATTATCCAGGAGAACTTCCCCCAACCTAGCAAGACAGGCTAACATTCAAATTCAGGAAATACAGAGAACACCACAAAGATACTCCTCGAGAAGAGTAACCCCAAGACACATAATTGTCAGATTCACCAAGGCTGAAATGAAGGAAAAAATGTTCAGGGCAGCCAAAGAGGTCGGGTTACCCACAAAGGGAAGCCCATCAGACTAACGGCAGACCTCTCGGCAAAAACTCTACAAGCCAGAAGAGAGTGGGGGCCAATATTCAACATTCTTAAAGAAAAGAACTTTCAACCCAGAATTTCATATCCAGTGAAACTAAGCTTCATAAGTGAAGGAGAAATAAAATCCTTTACAGACAAGCAAATGCTGAGAGATTTTGTCACCACCAGGCCTGCCTTACAAGAGCTCCTGAAGGAAGCACTAAACATGGAAAGGGGGAACAGATACCAGCCACTGCAAAAACATGCCAAATTGTAAAGACCATCAATGCTAGGAAGAAACTGCATCAATTAACGGGCAAAATAACCAGCTAACATCATAACGTCAGGATGAAATTCACACATAACAATATTAACCTTAAATGTAAATGACACAATTAAAAGACACAGACTGGCAAATTGGATAAAGAGTCAAGATACATCAGTGTGCTGTATTCAGGAGACCCATTTCACCTGCAGAGACACACATAGGCTCAAAATAAAGGGATGGAGGAAGATCTACCAAGCAAATGGAAAGCAAAAAAAAGAGCAGGGGTTGCAATCCTAGTCTCTGATAAAACAGACTTTAAAACAACAAAGATCAAAAGAGACAAGGCCATTACATAATGGTAAAGGGATCAATTCAACAAGAAGAACTAACTATCCTAAATATATATGCACCCAATGCAGGAGCACCCAGATTCATAAAGCAAGTTCTTAGACACCTAAAAAGAGACTTAGACTCCCACACAATAATAATGGGAGACTTTTTAGACAGATCAATGAGACAGAAAGTTAACAAGGATATCCAGGACTTGAACTCAGCTCTGCACCAAGCAGACCTAATAGACATCTACAGAACTCTCCACCCCAAATCAGCAGAATATATATTCATCTCAGCACCACATCACACTTATTCCAAAATTGACCACATAGTTGGAAGTAAAGTACTCCTCAGCAAATGTAAAAGAACACAAATCACAATAAACTGTCTCTGAGACCACAGTGCAATCAAATTAGAACTCAGGATTAAGAAACTCACTAAAAACCACACAACTACATGGAAACTGAACATCCTGCTCCTGAATGACTACTGGGTACATAACGAAATGAAGGCAGAAATAACGATGTTCTTTGAAACCAATGAGAACAAAGACACAACGTACCAGACTCTCTGGGACACATTTAAAGCACTGTGTGGAGGGAAATTTATAGCACTAAATGCCACAAGAGAAAGCAGGAAAGATCTAAAATCAACACCCTAACATCACAATTAAAAGAACTAGAGAAGCAAGAGCAAACACATTCAAAAGCTATCAGAAGGCAAGAAATAACTAAGATCAAAGCAGAACTGAAGGAGATAGAGACACAAAAAACCCTTCAAAAAATCAATGAATCCAGGAGCTTGTTTTTTGAAAAGATCAACAAAATTGATAGACCGCTAGCAAGACTAATAAAGAAGAAAAGAGAGAAGAATCAAACAGATACAATAAAAAATCATAAAAGGGATATCACCACCGATCCCACAGAAATACAAACTACCATCAGAGAATACTATAAACACATCTATGCAAATAAACTAGAAAATCTAGAAGAAATGGATAAATTCCTCAACACATACACCCTCCCAAGACTAAACTAGGAAGAAGTTGAATCTCTGAATAGACCAATAAAAGGCTCTGAAATTGAGGCAATAATCAATAGCCTACCAACCAAAAAAATTCCAGGACCAGATGGATTCACAGCCGAATTCTACCAGAGGTACCAACAGAAGCTGGTACCATTCCTTCTGAAACTATTCCAATCAATAGAAAAAGAGGGAATCCTCCCTAACTCATTTTATGAGGCCAGCATCATCCTGATATCAAAGCCTGGCAGAGATACAACAAAAAAAGAGAATTTTAGACCAATATCCCTTATGAACATCGATGCAAAAATCCTCAATAAAATACTGGCAAACTGAATCCAGCAGCACATCAAAAAGCTTATCCACCACATTCAAGCCAGCTTCATCCCTGGGATGCAAGACTTGTTCAACATATGCAAATCAGTAAATTTAATCCATCACATAAACAGAACCAATGACAAAAACCACATGATTATCTCAATAGATGCAGAAAAGGCCTTTGACAAAATTCAACAGCACTTCATGCTAAAAACTCTTAATAAGCTAGGTATTGATGGAATGTATCTCAAAATAATAAGAGCTATTCATGACAAACCCACAGCCAATATCATACTGAATGGGCAAAAACTGGAAGCATTCCCTTTGAAAACTGGCACAAGACAGGGATGCCCTCTCTCACCACTCCTATTCAGCATAGTGTTGGAAGTTCTGGCCAGGGCAATCAGGCAAGGGAAAGAAATAAAGCGTATTCAATTAGGAAAAGAAGAAGTCAAATTGTCCCTGTTTGCAGATGACATGATTGTATATTTAGAAAACTATCATCTCAGCCCCAAATCTCCTTAAGCTGATAAGCAATTTCAGCAAAGTCTCAGGATACAAAATCAATGTGCAAAAATCACAAGCATTCCTATACACCAATAACAGACAAACAGAGAGTCAAATCATGAGTGAATTCCCATTCACAGTTGCTACAAAGAGAATAAAATACCTAGGAATCCAACTTACAAGGGATGTGAAGGACCTCTTCAAGGAGAACTACAAACCACTGCTCAACGAAATAAAAGAGGACACAAACAAATGGAAGAACATTCCATGCTCATGGGTAGGAAGAATCAATATAGTGAAAATGGCCATACTGCCCAAGGTAATTTATAGATTCAGTGCCATCCCCATCAAGCTACCAGTGACTTTCTTCACGGAATTGGAAAAAACTAAAGTTCATATGGAACCAAAAACGAGCCTGCATTGCCAAAACAATCCTAAGCCAAAAGAACAAAGCTGGAGGCATCACGCTACCTGACTTCAAACTATACTACAAGGCTACAGTAACCAAAACATCATGGTACTGGTACCAAAACAGAGATAGAGACCAGTGGAACAAAACAGAGGCCTCAGAAATAACACCACACATCTAGAACCATCTGATCTTTGACAAACCTGACAAAAACAAGAAATGGAGTAAGGAATCCCTGTGTAATAAATGGTGCTGGGAAAACTGGCTAGCCATATGTAGAAAGCTGAAACTGAACCCCTTCCTTACACCTTATACAAAAATTAATACAAGATAGATTAAAGACTTAAATGTTAGACCTAAAACCATAAAAACCCTAGAAGGAAACCTAGGCAGTACCATTCAGGACATAGGCATGGGCAAGGACTTCATGAGTAAAACACCAAAAGCGATGGCAACAAAAGCCAAAACAGACAAATGTGATCTAATTAAACTAAAGAGCTTCTGCACAGCAAAAGAAACTACCATCAGAGTGAACAGGCAACCTACAGAATGGGACAAATTTTTTTTTTTTTTTTTTGGAGACGGAGTCTCGCTCTGTCACCCAGGCTGGAGTGCAGTGGCGCAGTCTCGGCTCACTGCAAGCTCCGCCTCCCGGGTTCACGCCATTCTCCTGTCTCAGCCTCTCCGAGTAGCTGGGACTACAGGCGCCCGCCACCACGCCCGGCTAATTTTTTTGTATTTTTAGTAGAGACGGGGTTTCACCGTGGTCTCGATCTCCTGACCTTGTGATCCGCCCGACTCGGCCTCCCAAAGTGCTGGGATTACAAGCGTGAGCCACCGCGCCCGGCCTGAATGGGACAAAATTTTTGCAATCTACCCATCCGACAAAGGGCTAATATCCAGAATCTACAAAGAACTTAAACAAATTTACAAGAAAAAAACAACCCCATCAAAAAGTGGGCAAAGGATATGAACAGACACTTCTCAAAAGAGGACATTTATGGAGCCAACAGACACATGAAAAAATGCCCATCATCACGGGTCATCAAAGAAATGCAAATCAAAACCACAATGAGATACCATCTCACGCCAGTTAGAATGGCAATCATTAAAAAGTCAGGAAACAACAGATGCTGGAGAGGTTGTGGGGATATAGGAATGCTTTTACACTGTTGGTGGGAGTGTAAACTAGTTCAACCATTGTGGAAGACAGTGTGATGATTCCTCAAGGATCTAGAACTAGAAATACCATTTGACCCAGCCATCCCATTACTGGGTATATACCCAAAGGATTATAAATCATGCTGCTATAAAGACACATGCACCTGTATGTTTATTGTGGCACTATTCACAACAGCAAAGACTTGGAACCAACCCAAATGTCCATCAATGTTAGACTGGATTAAGAAAATGTGGCTACACCATGGAATACTATGCAGCCATAAAAAAGGATGAGTTTATATCCTTTTTAGGGTCATGGATGAAGCTGGAAACCATCATTCTGAGCAAACTGTCACAAGGATGGAAAACCAAACACCGCATGTTCTCACTCATAGGTGGGAATTGAACAATGAGAACACTTGGACACAGGGTGGGGAACATCACACACGGGGCTCTTTTGGGGGGTGGGGGGAGGGGGGAGGGATAGCATTAGGAGAAATACCTAGTGTAAATGATGAGTTAATGGGTGCGGCACACCAACATGGCCCATGTAAGCCTATGTATCAAACCTGCACGTTGTGCACACGCACCCTCTAACTTAAAGTATAATAAAATAAATAAATAAATAAATTCAGACCCTCACATAGAGGGAAATCTCTTTTTATGGCCTTATAAAGAAGTAAGACTAATGCAGGGAATACTTTGACTAATTTATAATTCTGCCAGAGAGACAAAGATAGTTTGCCTCTGGGCTTATTATTTTTAACCCTTTTTATCTTTAGAGTATTTCACAACTTTCCTTTGAGGAGTGGAAAGCTGCCAATTGTTCTGTCATAGAAGAAAAACACTAGCTATAGAAGGGTTTTAAGTCTAAGATATATTAATCATTTGTAGAACATTGTGCATTGTTGTAACAATGAAGTGTGTTTTCTGCTAGTGGCCTGTAACTAGACAACATATAATTTTCCCATAGAGATAGAAGATAAGTTACAATAGGTCAAAGATTGTAAGAAATGTGGCAAAATGTTGCTCAAGCGTAAAATTCTGGAGAGAGAGTATCTTACTCAAAAGTTTTAAACATCTGTTCTAGCAAGAAAAATAATGCTGATCTTTGCAAATATGCCCATAACTTGAAACATTGTGTCAGCATAACCCAATCCAAACAGACCATTTTTTGCTGAAGAATCATTACCTACCATTGATAGTTTAGTTATGAATTAGGACACGAAAACCGATTAAGGTGCTCTCTTAACTGCATTGGTATTTATTTTCCCTTCTGAAACTAAAAATGCCCTCTCACCAGGAGCTGCCCTTTCATAGACTTCAGTGTACAGTTTAATGTGACCTTCCCGCCAAAAAGACCTCTTGGCATTAGAGGCCTGGGTAGAAAGGTCACAGCTGTGCTTGCTTTAAAGCATTTTGGGCCATTCCAAGAGACGAATCTCCTAGTATAGTTATCAGTGTATATTTTGGGATGAAAGCACATTAGGGTTCATCACACCCAGATCTTCTGTGATAGAACTGGCAGATATCCTCAATTCCAGAGGAGACTTCTCTGTCTCCCTCCCCTTCCGCTCCGCTCCCCCTTCCCCTCCTCTCCCCTCCCCTTCCCTTCCTTCAGTTTTTCCCTCCCTCACTCCTTCCCTATGTCTCTTCCTTGTTATCCACTCAAATATTTATTGAGAATTTACTCTGTAATATAGGCCCTTGGGATCAGTGGTGAACGTGAAGCTAACATACTGCTGTTAAAGGGTGAAGTTTTTTAGCTAGAAATTCAATTTAAAAATTGTTCACAGTATTCAAACATATTTTGAGTTTATTTTAAACATAAACCCAGGAATTTAATGAATTGAGTGAAATATGAGATGATGAAACAAACAAAAATTCTAAAAACCCTTCATGATAATGGTAAAACGTGATAGAATTTGCTAATTTATAAGCAGGTTTCAAAATTTATACCAAATGTACTGTTTTCCCAAGGATATCATTTTAGTGAATGGTGAACTATCTTACTAACTTCTATAAGAATTCCTACCATGTAGTAACAACAGATTTTAGGTAGGGGTGTGTGTTCGTCTGTCTGTCTGTCTGAAACCTGCTGAGTCAGTATACTACTACCCTACCTGGCTTTGAAGGCTCTCCTTAAAATCACTCCAGCCTTTCTCTTTATCTCCCTTTATCCCAGCTGTTCAAGGCTACTTGCCTGCTGGCCACCAACAAACCATGGGCTTTTCCTTCTGTGTTAAGCTGTTCTCACTGGTTGAAATTCTTTCTCTCTCTCTCTCTCAGTGGACAAACAGCTCCTCGTTAAGTGCCCATATCTTCCTTGAATGAAGGCTTTACTGACCCCTCTGAAGATTTCTTTTTTTTTTTTTTTTGACCTTTTGCTTTAACACCTATCACAAGTTATCCTGAGTGTGTATTTGTGGGTACCCGAGCTATTGTGTTTGTTCATTCAGAAACCATTGACCGACCCCTGTCTCAGGTATTGTGCTACAGGAGACACAACAGTAAACAGGCTGGACCTGTGAGTCATGGATTTGAGAATGTAGTCGTGGTTTTGAAAAGTAAAATAGTGTGATAAGTGCTTTCAGGTACAAGGTTATATGTGAACATATGACAATTAAATATGTCTCCTGCAAGTGGCCTGGAATTAGACAACAAAGTATAATTCTCCCTTGTGGATGAAAGGATCTTGAGGGGCTAGAGTTAGACATGGTCCAGGGTTAGACAAAGCCTCTGAGAAGTCAGAAGAGAGGGGACCACCCCTTCCATTGTAACAGGAGAAGGAGAGAAAGGAAAGTGTTGGATAGATGCTAGTAAATTAGTGGGGGAAAGTCAAGAGAGTTCTTACCTGAGGTTTTCTATTTTCTTTGTGAAGAAGAATGTAAATGTAACTACCAAGGGAGGTGGAAAAGGAGCTTATGGGAAGGAGCTTAATCAAGATGCAAAGGTATATGGCAGCTTCTGTAGAGAATGGGAGAGAGAAATGACCAGAGACAATTAGAATGCTTACCAGGGAGCATGGTTTAAGGGCTTGATTCAAGTCACAGACCAGCGAGAATGGTATCTTTCTCTGAAACTATATGCTTTTCTACAGATCCAGTCTGCAAGCTGTTTCTTGCACATATAGCATAGAGAACATAAATAGCTGGAATAAATCAGAATTCAAGCTACAGCTCTGCAATTTGTTGCACAAGTCGCTTCCTATCACTGACCTTGCATTCCTCTGAACAATGTGGATGGGAATTCCCCACTCCCTGGGTTGTTAGCCCCTCAATATCAAATTGAGATTTTATAAATGAGAACATTTTAAACTACAAATGACCATAAGACCATAAAGATAATAGTTATGCTCTTACATTTATTATGAAAAGTCAATCAGTAAAATTTTTCAGTATTTTTCAATGAAAAGAAACCCAAAAATAAAAAACTGACTTCCAAATTAAAGAGGTCTCCAAATCTAATACAAGCTATAGATATAGTAAAGACAGAATAAATAGACTCTCTGATAGTATTGTTCAAAGGAAAAAAGGAAAACAATCTCCCAAGTGTAACTAACAAACTAAGAAAACTAAAATCTTCTGAAAATGCAAAAAAAGCAAAGTTTTAGGTTAAGAAGAGCCAACTAAAAGCATTAAAAATTTTTAAGAAACATTATTTATAAAAATATAGTCTTAGAACTAATGCAATGTATTAAGTGTCTTATCCTCAAGCTCTGTTTCTTTTTAGAAGACACATGATAGGATTTTATTTTTTAATTCAGAAAATATTCTTTCATTTCACATGTATTTTAAAAAGTCTAGGTAGAATAGTATTGCTCTCTAAAAAGCACTTGTTCAGTAAATAGCCTATTGAACTATACCTTTTTTGTCCGTATAGGCCAAGTGAATGTCATATATGGTAAAGCTAAAAGTAGAAAGCACATATAAGCTGCTTCTCATTTCTCTTTCACATGGAAATGTCTTTAATAAATGCAGTTGATACACTCTTTTCCTTTTAGTCTCTGGGCATAATCCTTTGGGAATCTGACTGACTCTGCTCATCTTGCAGCATGCCTAATAGTCTGAATGTTTAACATTTTTAAAGGGTAGTTGTTCATCACAGGTTCTGGATTATCTTTTCACATACCATTTCCATGCTTCTACTTATATCCCCCAATTAATCCAAATTACCAACTGACCTCCTCTTGAGACAGTTCCAAAGAATAAGCAGCACTCCAATTCCAAGAAGTAGCCGCTTGCCAAAGTTACATTGACAATAGGAAATCACTGCTGCTAGAGATACATTTACAGTGATTTCCTGGGAAATACAAGTTGATGCTGAATATGATCCTTAATCAGGCTGGAAAACTGTATAACATTTTGGCAGGTCTTATTTTAAATCTTCTCATTTAGGTCCCGTTGTAGGCAAAAATTTCTTTCCCATGACCAGTAACTGCTTAGCCAAGGTATTTCCTTCAGGCACTTTGTAAAGTAGAATATTGGTGCTGTGGGGGCAACTGTAGAGTCCCAGGACGCTGATTACTTTCCTGAAGACTCTTCTAATGAAGGAAATAAAGAGAGGAAAAAAAGAGGGGGAGGAAGAAGTATGCATTGAAAATGTAAAATAAGTTTTTTTAAAAAAATTAGTGAGTGTTAGAAGAGAGGAGAAAGTAGGTGGTTGAAGAGTTTGTGTGTGTTTATTAGAACTTACATGAACTCTGGTGCTGAAAGATAAGGAGAGTGGGTAGTGGACAAATGAGAGAAGAAAGGAGAGATGGGGCCAGTTTCACCCAACAATGTCCTGGGTGTGGGCGGATATGACATTACTCATTCAGAGTATTCCTGAAATCTGGGCTTTGGCCACTCTGCCTCTGCCCTTTACCAGAGCCATGCCTGTGATAGGATGTTCCAACAGGAAGCTAGGCGTTTGCTTTAGAAAATCATTTTTCTTCATCACACTGTACTGCCGTGTGCCAGGACGCACCAGATGTCACTGTTGCTTTTTTATTTTGCACCACGGTGGCTAATGTGGAGAGTGGGCTTGGACGCTGGCAGCAGGGCATTCGCGTCGTTGTTCTCTTTGCTTCCCAGGCCGTCATTAGGTTGCCTGCTCCACTTTGTGGCTCCCTATCCCAACCGCACCTCTGTTTCCCTACATATACTCAAGGAAAGTCGGCAGAGGATTAGGAACTTTAAAAATAAGTTTTTCTTGGCTATTAGTAAATATGGCACATTCTGTAGTTTCTATACAATGTATGCATAAAATAGTCTTGTATTCCATGTTTATTTGTATTTTGTTTGGCCCAGAATATTTTTAAACCATTATCAAAAGTTTCTTCGAGAAAAGCAAGTTCAGTTAAAAGTTATTAGAGTTACATGTAATGAATGTAGCATGATTATCTTGGTTGTTTTCTTGCCTACTGATAAGGTAAATATAGCTTTAATTTTTAGTTGCACAGTGCCACCTATTGGATCTATGGGATAAAAACACTTTGGTATTTAGCTGCTTTCTTTAATTCCACACTGCAGTTCATTACTTTCCTAAAACAGAAATACTGTAGCCAGGCTTGGGTATTCAAATTTTTCTTAATAATATAGATGCCAAAACAAAAATACACACAGCCTACAAACTTGATACAGATTTTTCATGATGGGTCTTTCTACACTGTACTTTATTTTCTTTGAGCATCTGTGTTTGTTTTGGAAATACAATCTGTGAATAGTTTAACATCGCCTTTCTGAGCTGAAAAGAGCTTTAAAAAGTGCTCTTGTTTATGATGTTCTGCCAAGTATTGTTTCTCCTCATACTCTGTTTTTTTCATTGCATTTGTGTGTACTTTTTTGTTAACTGTCTTTCTACCCTGCTACACTGTAAGTCCCTCAAAGGTACCTGTGGTACAAATGTTAAAGTTACCCAAGAGAATGGCAAGAATACTTGGAAAACTGATAATGTATTCAAATAAGAAGCCTTTTAAAATTTTACTAGTGGTATTAAGAAGGCATTGGTGGATACATCTTGATGTCTGCTTCTTTTACATGGAAAAATAATCAAAAGTTGTTTCATTTTGTTTCTTAATTGTTGGATATCATTTTAGTACTAAGCCTCATTTCTTAGAATGATATTCTCACTTGTGGTTCAAAATCAACCAGTGTTTACATACATACACAAGAGATACATTTTATTCAATTAAAGCAATTTTATTAAAATTAGTATCAGCATAGTATTTGGCACACCCCTCTTAATCCAAAAATACAAGGAAAAGGTTCACATTTTTCCTCAGCCTCCCTATCACTTTCATGTTGTGTAAACTCGTGCCACACAGAGCCAGAACCAAACAATAGCCAGGTGAGGTTTTTATAGCCAGTCTTTCTTTCCTTTCACTTTTCCACTTAAGAACAGAAAACAAAGGGCAGACAGGGATATACTAAGAGCTAAATATTAAAGTACATTTGTAAACAAAATTTTTAAAATCTGACAACATTTCTGAGTAAATATAATTCCCTTGGTAAGGAAAAAAGATAACTTAGGCAATTTTTTGAAAAGTAATTTGATTTTTTTTTAAAGCCATGCACACCAAGATCGAACCCAAAATAAAAGTAAGGTTAGCTATTTATGAGCTCATGCACACTACTGTGTTGCAGATAAGCTGACATCTGGAGAGTGCAAAGGGAAATCTTTGATGCTTTTCAACATGGCCTGAGAGAGATGAAACAAGCCAGTGTAATTTAGAAGCCCTTGCCCTGTTGCCTGAAAATAAAATGTAAACAGTTAAAAAGCTTTTAACATTCTTTACTGTCACCTCAGTTTTCTGAAGACCTTACTTACCTATCCATCATCTGGTTTCTAAAAAAGTGAAAATTGAAAAAACCGTAAGTGTATTTAATAGCCTAGACACAGTCATGACTTGACTCCAGTTTCTTGTTAGACATTCATTTTCAGTCCTGCAAGTTTGAATCTGCCAGGACTGGAATGCATAGGTGTTCGTTGCCGACAGTTTTCACAGTAATTTTAGTCTGGGTCTGGCTTTGAGCAAATGATATCAGTGATAATAAGGTCAAATTTGCTTCCATTACTTTTGGCTTGTCTAGCATATAATTGGATCATATTTGGTTTCTAAAATCAGGGGATTTGTTACAGCCTTTGGACTTTTTGAAAATAAAAGGATGAGAAAAGTAAACTTGGCTGAGTGAATGGAAACTGCAGAATTTCTCCCAGTTTTAACTTCTGAAAGCATCTCCTGATCTCAGAGGTTGGAGTTGTGGAACAGAGCAGTAACTGGAGTCATGATTGGTAATTGTACTTTTAATCCAGAGGAAGCTACCTGAACAGCACATATTTGTTGTCTTCCGCTTCTTACTCTTCTAGCTTTCCACTTATTGTTCTAAGAATGTCTTTTTTTTTGTACCTGCATGCTTTTGCTTCTCTCTTGCCTCCTCAAATAATTTCTTCCTATTACCAGCTGAAAAGAACAAACATTTGTCACTATATACCTTTCTAACAAAAAGTTTGTGTGAAAGAGTGGTGTATACATCAGATATATGAATTTGTATGTGTGACTATGTATTTAAATAAAATTCCTAGAGTGTTGTAAAAATCCATTCTGCCTCTCAACTTTTAACCATTAGAGTATATCAGAGTCCCCTGAAAGTTTATTCTCTGTCTTCTAGATCATTTTTACAATAATGTTTTTACAGTAACTGACCAGGTAGCCTTCAGGACCTGAAGCCCATCTCATACTTGCCCTCCTGTCAAAGATGACTCTGTCCTGAGCTGAGTGGTTTTGAGAGAGGAAAGGCTGTTGTGGATAAAAATTTTCCAACTACTTTTTGCCAGGCACAATGCTGTGCACTGCATATGTATTACTCATTTAATCCTTGTCACAACCCCTACCGGTGGGGCACCAGAGCCAGGCCCATGCTGTGGATCAGAGCGACCATAAACAAGAAAATCCAATCCGTCTTCTGGCTTTCTTGAGGCAAGAGGTGGGGAAGAGGGCAGTGCAGAAATAGAGGGGAATGATTAAAGAAAAAAATTAAATCCTTCCCCTGATTCTTTTGAGTATTGTGTTAAACCTGTTTTTTCCTGCTCTGAGACCTCCCAACTGATTTCTGAAACCTCAGCTTTCACGTTGAACATCTGGGCAGGGACAATGGGGGATCTCGGTTTTCTAAGACTGAAGCAGAAAATGGCCTGATGCCCCTACCCCACTGACCTCCTGCTCTTCAGGCCTCGGTTCAAAAGCAGTCTGCTTTATTTATATCTTTTTCAGTAAAGAAAAATTTAATTGACATGCCGAAGCCTGCAATTCTCAAGCTTTTCTTTAAATGTTATCTTTAAGGAGATTTACAAAAACAAGTACCTCTGTGGCTTTCTCCCGAAAGCCAGAAGAGTTGGGAAGGCAGACTTAATGCTGAACTTTTTTACTTTTAAACTGTAAAAGATGTATCATGCTTTCTATGTATGTTTATGAGGAAGAAGCAATTGAATGATTTATTTTTTTCAGTTCTGGCAAAGCATGGCCAGCTACACTGTGAGTATTCTGTAAAACATTTTTTTCTGATAAACTAACAGAAAAGGTAGAATCGACCTCCTTGCCTAAATAAATGAACATTATTGCATATTTCTTCAAATAGCTGCATTTTTGAAGAAATAGTCAATGTGCTTTGGGGGAACTACGTAGACAGCATACTGCTATGCAAACTAGAACTTTTAAAATCAGACCCAACTCTCTTTATTTATAATCTATGAAGAAACTTAGCAAAATGTGTGACATAAGTTGTCTAGAATGTTTTTAACGTAAGAATAATTAGGTGTTATTACCATCACTATACGTTCTCTCTCCACACACATATTGGCAAATATGCTTACGCACATAGACATAAATATACATATATTGATATATCCTTATAAATGAGATAAACTCAAATTAACTTTTGTTTGGGTATTCTGGACAACATCTTATGGCTTTGAATTCATATGTTACCAATAAAGACATCTTTACTGTCCTGGGGCAAAAGCTAAGAGCTGAGTTCCTTAAAAATTGCCACTAGGCCAGGTGCAGTGGCTTGTGCCTGTAATCCCAGCACTTTGGGAGGCCAGGGTGGGTGGATCACCTGCGGTCAGGAGTCGAGACAAGCCTGGCCAACATGGCGAAACCTCGTCTCTACTAAAAATACAAAAATTAGCCAGGCATGGTGGCAGGCACCTATAATCACAGCCACTCGGGAGGCTGAGGCGGGAGAATCGCTTGAACCCTATAGGCGGAGGTTGCAGTGAGCAAACATGCCATTGCACTCTAGCCTGGGTGACAGAGCAAGACTCTGTCTCAAAAAAAAAAAAAAGTGCCATTAAAAGACTTTCCAAATTATAGTACCTAGAAATCCTATACTCACCTGTTCATTTAATTTTTCTTGCTTCTCCATAGAGTCCCCTTTACTTGGTAAATCACGGCGAGAGTGGACCAGTCAGATGCAACAGGTGCAAGGCCTACATGTGCCCATTTATGCAGTTCATTGAAGGAGGAAGGAGATATCAGTGTGGATTTTGCAACTGTGTGAATGATGGTAAGCAGTGCCATTAAAAGCTCTTTGTGAAATTCTTTATTAAGTAAAATGTATTATACTTCTTAGTTTAGGAAAAGCATACATTCTTTTTTCTATATAGCAGTACCTTCTTTATAATTCTCTAGAAGGAAACCAACTATGACAAGCTCTATTTGGGAAATTTAAGCCCCTTTTAACCTTAGGTAACTACATGAGCCCCACATGGAAGTTGAAATGTTTCTTAGAAAACTCAAATGTAGGGGGAAAAATTTTATTTCTTAATCCCCTTCCACAAAGCCTCAGTGGGAAACAAAATAAGATTTTTACTTCTTATGATTACAGATGATAAACTTGGGAGACTTTTCCTCTTTTGTCACTTCTCAAGGTTATTCTTGAAAATGAGTTCATTGATACTTAGGAAAAGCTTAGGTATAACCAAGGGCTTTAACACTTATATAGATATTTTTTTCACTGTGATGTAAATGTTGGATTGTTTAAGGAGGAAAGAACGTTATTAAAAAGGGCATTCCCGTATTCATTATATTTTGTTTTATTCCACTATGAATTTACTGATTTTGAAGAAAACTGCTAAGTTGCTGAAAGTGTTTTCACATTTATAACATGTCTCTGTACTTTTAATTATTTGTTGTTAAATGAGGTACATACTGAGGCTGAGAACATTCCCATATTCATTGACTTTTTTGAACCATGTAATGATTGTTAGAGTATGAGTTTTCTTTTCTGTTTCTTATCTTTGTAGACAGGCTTCCCTGCAGGTAATTAGATCTGAAGAACATATAGTACTGTCTGCCTGTGAACACATGGTTCTACCCATGGGTGCTGGCTACTCCCTAATGCCAACTGAGCTGGGGACAGTATTCCTCCTACATCATTGCATTCATGGCATCTTGGCTCTGTGAGCATTCTCTGGTGGGAGAGCGCTGCTTGCCTTCTTATTTCCCTGCCACCTTATCTCGCACACACACAGTCCATGGCTTTACCCAGCTTAGGGCTCCAGAGACTGACCTTGCGATTGCTTCTCATGCAGACCTTTGGTCAGTTCTTAAAACGCATCTTGCTGTGGAGTTGAATCATTGGCTTCTAGACTCATCCCAGACTATGGCCTAAGCCTCTTGGTACGTCTCTCTCCTTGCATTAACTATGGTTTCCACTCAGGGCAAATTGGATATCCCATTGAGACCAGATTCTGTTAGTTCTTTACCCTTACTTCTCTTTCTAAGGAAGATCTTGTTTCCTCTCTCAACCTGGATGAAATCTGCAACCAAATTCATGGCTATCATTCAGTCTTGGGACCTGGATTTCAGGAACACTGTAGCAATTCATTTCTCTGTGCTTTAGTTTTAGAGGAAAAATTCCTGAGAAGGGACAGAGGCTTCTCCCAAAGCATTTGGACAAAGTCCTCCAGCGAGCCCACCAGCTCCTCAGATGTCTTCACCCAAGCCCCCAGCTTTCTTAGAAAGGTGACCAAAATCATACCCACCATGAAGAGCAGCAAGGATCTTCACTTTGCTGTGACTCTTTCGCCTCCTACCCAAAGTGTCGGCTCAGGGCCTTAAAAGGCCCAGCCACTTCCAGGAAGAGAAAAACGACTCAGAATTCTTGTGTCTCAACACAGCAGATCATGTTCCCTCAGGTATCCATTCCTAGGAAGCTGCCATGTTTATTTTCCAATAGAATTATTCATACTAGGCTTAAATATGTGTCCCTACAAGGAAGCCAGACTCCCATAGATGTATGTTGACACCTGTCTTCTTTTAGGTTTAACAAAGACAGAGGTTTGTTGGAGTTAGAAAGAACCCAGCAAGCTTGCTTTAGTGGTTCCACTCTTATTTCCTAGCAAAGTGTCCAGAGATTGTCCAGTAGGGAGTATGTGTGGTCAGAGACATGCAGGAAGACAGGGGCCAAAGGGTAGTACATGATTTATGGTATGACTTGAATGTTGGCTTACAAAAGATGATAGACAATATTAAATGGTAATGAATATAAAATAAAATTTAAAGGGAAAACATTTCACATATTACATTTCTGTGTGTAGATGTGAATGAATTGTATGTTATACTATGTGGAAACTACTGTACTATGCATTCTAAGATAGCCAAGGCAGCATCCTCCATCTCATCTAAATGTAACAAAATAGCAATTTAAGACCCTCAAAGTTTACTTACCACAGCTGAGCCTGTCAGTTTCTACTTCTGTAATCTTTTCAAGAAGTTGAATTTTCCAGATTCAGAGATCCATATGTGCATAAGAACCTTATAAAATTTACTTTAAAAGAAATGGCCATGATACAGTAACAACGTAGAACAATCAAGCCTCAGTGGGGTTTTTGTTTTTAAAAAGAACAACCTCAGAAAACAGTCTCGTTATTCTTATGTCAGTTTCACAGCTAAAAAGAAATAATGCCAAATTGTTGGCTTAAAAACAAGAAGCATTATTTGTATGGTTTTTACAAATGGTAATGTTGTTCTTTACAAAAAGTTTAAAACCAGAGCATTGGTAGTTTTTCTAAATATTTTATTGGCAGTGGTTTAGTAGCCAGCCCTATTAATCTCAAGGCAACAGGAGTTCGTTTTTACAGAGATACCAGGCCATATTTGTCCAAGTGTTCAGTATGTGACTCATAAGTGTTCCTGTGCTATTGGATGACTTCCAGATCTTTGCCAGAACTAACCTTCTTCGACATTTGAATCAAATTAAAGTTCCTTAGCTGAGATCTTAGTGGTGTAGTCTTTCCCTAATACAGTAATCCTCTCCACTCTTAAGCCCAAACATTAAAAGATTACCATGCAAACTCCACATGGGTGAAGACATCTCTTAATTAAAGCATAATAAATATTGTAGTTCATAGTATAGTTCAAATAACGAATGTTTATTTCTGTTAGGTATATTAAAAATTCAAATAGTTAGAAAAGTCAGAATTATTTTTAAAAGAGGTAATAAAATGGGGACAATTGAATTTGGGTTGTGACAACTTAAAAACACCAATACTTTTATACCCTGTTTCTCTAGGATGGTCTAAATCATAAATGTTCTTTGTCATCAATAACTTATAGAATAAGAACCCTCCTCTTTTCCAAGACATGTTTTTAAAATAGTAGGTATTTACGATATACTACATTCCAGCTTTAAAGTACATTTTTCCAGATACTCCTTTCCTCTCATAATAAATTTTGAGAACTTATTAAATTGTCTGTGTTTATGAAAACAAAATATTTTCTTTCCTATTTTGTTTTTATTAGTTCCACCATTCTATTTCCAACATCTGGACCACATTGGAAGAAGACTGGATCACTATGAGAAACCAGAGTTATCTCTAGGATCTTATGAATATGTTGCCACTTTGGATTATTGCAGAGTAAGTGTTCCCAGAACTTCAAGTGTTTATACATTGATGTTAAATTCAAGTGAATAACTTTCATATGTAAAGAACTGACTCTTGATTCACAAACAAAGCATTTTGGTGGTACCATGGAGTGGTAGAAATGCCTAAGACACAGATCCCATCTCCTAGGTTGTTAACATGATTCAACTGCCAAACCATCTACTGGAGGAATTATTTTTAAAAACTGAAATGTGGTGTCAGAAATAGAAAACAATAATCTGTTATGTCCTTGCCAGACAGAATATACCTGGTTCTTAATGCAGTAGTTCCGTACAGTGCCTTTGCCTCCCTTATTTTGTAAAGAGTCTCAGAAAAACTTCCCTTCCAAGAGAAAAGCTCAACCAAAATGGTTAGTAGGACTATTGACGTGTTTCTGTACCTACCTTCACTCCTGTTGCTACCACGATGGTTTGGACTCTCAGAATCCCCCTTACTCTGTCGATCTCAGCAGGCTGAGATCCTGGCCTTTGATTTTCCTGCTCTATAATGTCACCGTGAGACATGCCCCCACACTCACTGCCTCCCATAAACCTCTATTGGTTATTTCTTTTCTAAAAAATTAAATTAAAAAAAATTTAGCTTTCTTTATAAGGCCATTAAGCATTGCCCCCCAAACTATCACCTCAGCTGTATCTTCAGTTATACAAAACTTTTCACCACATACTCTGAACTCAGCCCCTTTGACAACTCCATGCCTTTATACCAGATGTTCATTTGACCAGAGTATCTTTCCATTCTCCTGTCACATCTATACATACCCCAACTGGCAAACCCCTCCCTATTCTGTAATGCCTGGCTGAAATTTTAATTGTGTATATGCATTTGCAACTTTCTCTGTCTTTATCATGGTAATTATTTACTATAGCTTCTGTTTTTTCATGGAATTTGGTCTGTATCTCTATTTTAGCATTTATCCCCATGGAATTTAAACCTTCTACATGTCTGCTGTCTTCTTAGATTCTGATATCTAGTCATCATTGTGACATTTACCACACTATCTGCCATGGGATAGGTAGTTGATCAGTGTATGTGGAATGAATAAAACAATGAGTTTGCGGGTATTACTATTCCCAGGACTAGCCATTTCCCTTGTCCAGTGTCACAATGACACCATTATGGGTACCTTGCAAGGCTTTAAAATTCTTCACTGATTTGAAAATCACAACTTCTTGCGTATCATTCAGATTTCAGCGCATATCTGAAGCACCATGTGTGGACTTGAAGAAACAGGGTCATTCTAACTTATTTTCTTATTTTCTCTTCTAAAAATGAGTGCCTGCTAATGCCCAATTCCCAGAAAACAGCTTCTGACCCACAGATTTCTTTCATAGATGTTTGCAAGGGGAGCAGTCATGTATTGAGTATAGATGATAATGAACATTTTTCCTAACTAGAATTTTTTTCAATTGACTGGCTCTTAAAATTTTTTCCATTAACATAACTTATTGCATTTATTTTACTGCTTTATATGATTATTTTGCAATATATTACGTAGAACTAGTTGTTAAAGAAAACGTGATGCTTTATTAGTTTAAGATGTTGCAACATCTGAACATACTTGGGGAAATTTAGGAATATTTTTGGTACAAATGCTTTATTTTAGGCAAGAAGCATGTCCTAAAATACAGTGATTTTTGGACAGTTTATTTGTTCCTAACTGCTGTTAACTGAAGGAGAATCATTGGGCAACATGCAAACATTTAATGTTTTAATTAAATGTAAGAAAGCCATTGTGACTAATGATGGAAAATTTATTCGCCGGTCTTTGCAACCGTAGTATAAATCTAACCCTGCTCTCAGTTTCTAGTTCTCTGCCAAAAAAGCGACATGATCTTGATTATATGCTTTTTTAGTAGTAACTTAGGCAGAGAGTCAAATCTGTTTCTGGGAACAAAAGTCTTAGTATCTTCAAACTCTGTTATCTGGAAATATTCCAGAAGTCTAATTGATGGGAAATCTCACCCAGCCAGGCAAGGAACCAAATAAAAATTGTGCATTTTGAAGAACTTTTTGTAAGCATAATCTTCCGTTTATTATTCCAAGTAGAGTAGAGTTCATAATAAATATGCTGTAAACATCTTCAAATTTAATTATAATTTAAAATGTAAATAAAGTATAATAATGAGTTGGCTTAGCTATTCAGACAATGAAAAGCTTATTTAATTTGTACATGTATTTTTTACACCATGCACTTGGAAAGAGGAATTACAAAATCACATTTTCCTATTCATCTGGGTTCATCTTAACGTTGATTTTAGATAGTAAAATTAACTTTATTGAACATTTACCATGTGCCAAGCTGTAGGCTAAATTCTTTCTATGTATTGTATCATTTAGTCCTCACGGTGAACCCATGTGGTGCGTACCATCATTACTTGAGGAAACAGGCTTAGAGACTGCATAAGTGCCAGCTTCAGGCCATACATCCAGAAAGTAATGGAGCCAGACTGAAAACCATATCTGTGTGATCACAGAAGCCCTATTCTCTAATCAGTACACTGTGTATACATGAGCAAGTATTAACACAATCATCCTGGAGTTCCCTCAGAAAAAAAAGGCCTCAGCTTTGTCATATAACTGAGAGTTTATCATTAATAAGTTTATGGAATAGATCTGCATGTAAAGTGTACTTGAAATGTGAAGTAACCATCCAAGTCAGCTTTTTTTTTTTCTGAACAAAAATGTAGTCTCTTCACTTAATTTTAATTCACTTTGACATTACCAGATGCCTAACACGTCTAAGGTACTTGTCTGTGTGCTGTAAGGCATAACAAAATTAGCAAGATAATAAACCTGCTCTCAAGGTACTTACAATGTATAGACCTGATAAGAAATGTCTATAGTTTTCATATAAACTCAAATATGATAAATGCCGTAAGAATAGAATAATCATAGTGCCATAAGAAAACAGGATTGGGAAGGCTTCATAGAGGAAGTGACATTTGAGCTGATTAAACTATGAGCCTGGACATGGGAACTAGGACAGTGAGCAGAAACAGTTTCACAAACATATTGACAATTTACTCAGATTTCTTTAGGGGGCTAGGCATACATTGTAGATGAAGTGACGTGGACCAGGATAATTAGAGAGTATATTCCCCCTTCCCTCAAAACATATTCAAATTCAAATATTTTTTCAAACACTATGCCAAACAAAACACTTTTCCAGCCAAATTCTTGGCTTAGGCCCGCTAGTCTGTGACTTTTGGACAGGAGATATTTTGGAAATGTAAACTATTTAAATTGTTGGGAGAATGTGTATTGGGAATAATGGGAAGTAAAGCTGGGACATTGTTTTGAGACACAGTCTATCTTTTTATTTTCCCCTGGGTCCAGCATTGATCTTTGATTTCTTAGGTTTTTATACATGTTTGTTAAATGAATATCATGGTAAGTCTTGAATGTCAGGCCATTGAAGAACTTATGTTAATTCAGTAGGCCATGAGGACAATTAAAGGTGAAGGTGGAGTTGTTCCATTCATTCATCCATGCGTTCATTCACTCAGTCAACAGTTAATGAGCACTCTTTGTGGTGCCATGCTCTGTGCTTGGCTCTGAGGACTTAGTAAATTTCCTATTCTCAGAGAAGGAAGCATTGTGATCTGTATTGAGCATCAGACAGTTTATTCTGATAGCAGTCTGTATAATGAGAGGAGAGATTAGAGGCAAGGGAGCATTAGAAATTAATGTAGTTGTCCAACTATGAGAAAATGAGGGTAGTATGATAATTCCCCCAAAAATTAAAAATAGAATTACCGGTCAGGCGCGGTGGCTCATGCCTGTAATCCCAGCACTTCAGGAGGCCAAGGCGGGCAGATCACGAGGTCAGGAGTTTGAGACCAGCCTGGCCAACTAAAATCTCTACTAAAAATTTTAAAAAAAAATTAGCTGGCATTGGTGGTGAGCACCTGTAATCCCAGCTATTTGGGATGCTGAGGCAGGAGAATCACTTGAACCCGGGAGGTGGAGGTTGCACTGAGCCGAGATCACAGCACTGCACTCCAGCCCAGGTGACAGTGCGAGACTTCTTTAAACAACAAAAAATATTGAATTACCGTATGACCTAGCAGTTTCACTTCTGTGTATATACCCAAAATAATTGAAAGCAGAGTCTCAAAAAGATATTTGCATATCCATGTTCATAGCAGCGGTATTCACAATAGCCAAAAGGAGGAAGCAACCAGGTGTCTATGGAAGAAGAATGGATAAGCAAAATGTGGTATATACGTACAATGGAATATCACTCAGCCTCAAAAAGGAAGAAAGGTCTGACCCATGCTACAACATGGATGAATGTTGAGGATGTTATACTAAGTAAAATGAGCCAGCCACAAAAAGGATAAATATGGAATGATTCTATATGAGGTATGTAGAGTAGTCAAATTCATAGAGACAGAACGTGGGATGGTGATTGCCAGGTGCTGGAGAGAAGAAACAGAGGTTGTTTAATGGTTATAGTTTCAGTTTTGCAAGCTGAAAAGCATTCTGTGATGGATGGTGGTAATGGTTGCACAGCACTGTGAGTGCACTTAGTGCCACTGAACTGTACATTTGAAATGGTTAAGATGGCAATTTTTATGTTTTCTTTGCCACAATTAAAAATAATAGAAAAAGAGAGAAATTGAGGATCTAAATTTGGCTGCTGGAACTAGAAGAGCCACGTGGGCCTTCACACTTAACTGGTTGTGGATGCTAAGTGAGGTGGACAAGTCCATGGCAACAGTGAGATTTCAAGCCCAGGTTATTTTAGCTTATTGTGTTTTTTTTTATAAGTTTCTTGTAGGAAAGACCAGTATAGCTGGAGAGATGTTGTCATAATCTCTTAAAATTTTGAGTCTAATGTGCTGGCAGAACTTTTATGTGGATGTGTGCTGTAGGTTAATTGGAATGCTGGTCTTGAGCTCAAAAGAAATCATGATGAGAGAGAATTTGAAGAGTTGCCTATATAGAGGTGCTGGTTAAAACTGAGCAAATGAACGAGATTTCTGTGATGGACATGGGTGGGAGGAGAGAAGTTGGATAAAGATGAGAAAATGAAAAACAGAAGCAACAGTTAGAGAACTGGGAGAGGAAATGATGCTTCAGTGTCCTGGCAGCTAAGAGAGCCAAAGTGGTCTGGTGTGCCTAAAGTTGCAAAGAGATAGAAGAGATCTAGGATAAGAGCTGGATTTTTATTTCAAGTCACTGTAGTTTGCCATCTGGATGGTTCATTGACCTTTAAGAGAGCAGTTTTAGTAAGGTGGCATGGAAAACCAGCATTTTATAGAGTACATACATGTTAAGCTTGGCTAGACAAAGCCAGCTGGATTGAATGGGTAGAGAAATAGATTAAGAAAGCTAATGATGAAGCCATGACAGTTATCTAGGCACAAGATGACAAGCTTTCAGATAGTTAAGAGTAGGGATGGGCCAAAACATCGTTAAAGAATCATTCTGAAAGTGAAAACAATGGGACTCAGTTATTGAAGGAAAAGGAACAGCCAAATCTAATTTCACACTTTGAAGCCTTGAGTGACGTTATTCCCATATAGAGAAGTGGGAAGAGAATGTGATTTAAAGGAACGATGAATTAATTTTGAATATTTCAAAAACCAGTTATAGTGAAGCACTGCTGTAGAAATGTGCAAATTGGAGATATGGAAAATATTCCATGAGGAATTGGTAATGCTGATAGAAGAGATTAAAAGAATGGTACAGCACACTTGGGTTTGTCACAAAGAGGTTTTGGTTTAACTAATGGAAATGGTTGTTATTTTCACCCATTGTAAATCAGCATAAGTCTATGCTGTGAATTAAAGTAGGTGTGAATCAGGAATGATTTGCAATAAAAATTATTCACATAGCAGAATTCCTTCATTTCTTTGTTGGTCTGATTTTGGCAAAGGCTTGAAGTTTTCAGGATGATGATTTTTAAGTCCTATAATTTGTTTTTATTTAAAATGAAGGATTTTATTTTTAAAAGTTATCTCTAGCCTTGTAGTGGATATAGAATGAATCAGTAAGATAATTTACAGACATTGTCATCTAATTTTAAAATAATTAAAATGCAATTTTAGAAAATTTTTGTGATTTATTATAAAGTTAAAAATTAAGTTGGTCTAAATTCTTTATTCTGTATGTAGGTCACTAAAGTTGTTTGCCTGTGGCTCTCTTTTCTAAATATTTTGTAAGATACAACTGAAGGATCACTTCCTAAAAGCTGTTTGAACACCAGCCAGTAAAGGGACCAACAACTAAAAAACATGTTCATAGCAGCTGCTTTATGTCACGGTGATTATTTTAAACAGATAAAGAAAAGGCCTGACATTCTGTGTTACCGCAAACATGTAAAAAACTAGGTCAGTACTTAAAAATATAGTACAGTTTTTAAAAAAGTATACAGTTATATTTTCATAAACAATTTCATATCTTTAAAATGGAAAGAGCTGATAGAAGAAGAGAGTCTAAAACAGTGACATCCAAGTTAATGAAGTTTTATTACAGTTTCAAAAACAAACACTATTATATGTATTCTTTTTTAGCATAATTTGTTAGTGTGCCAAACATATTTCGACCTGTAAGGCAGAGTGTTACAAGCAAGTCTGGCCATAATTCTGTACTTTCCCTTCAGCAACTGTAATAGTAAAGCTTTGCAAAAGTGAACCTTCTGTGCTAGATGTCATAATGGTGTCTAATTCAATACTGACCCAGGTCATACCCTGGAAAATAAACAACTTCTTTTATCTTTTTAATAGCATCTGAAACCAGATGCTCAGATATTCTGGAAAAAATGATTTAATTCCACAGATGGTATATCCTAAATATTAAATGAAACATCTGATAACTTTCAAGAGTTTCTAATGAGTATTGACATTTGATTATGCAATGTATTTACTTTGTATCTATTTATGTGATGTGTTTGCTTTCCTATAGAAGAATAAGCCTCCCAACCCACCAGCCTTTATCTTCATGATTGATGTTTCGTATAGCAACATAAAGAATGGACTTGTCAAGCTCATATGTGAAGAATTGAAGACCATGCTGGAAAAAATTCCAAAGTAAGGGAATTGTCATTCTTTTTACAACTTATACATTATTGCCTAATTAATTTATTGGCCAGAAGATAAGTGCTGAATGACCAATTGATATTTTTTGCTAATGAGGACATTGGGTAATTAGTCATAAATCAAACAGCACCATTGTTTTGAGTCCATAGAAAGTTAGAGTGATCATTTGTACAAGGCAAAAGAAACTGATAAAAAAAAATGCTATGGTAAAAGACATTCAAAGTACATTATAAATTATAAGAAGAATCCCAACAGTGTGGTGGGAAAGACTTTGGATGTGTTATTCACTTTTCAAAGCATTGATTTTCCAGTGGAAACTAGTAGTTGCTGAGCATGGCAGAGTTCAAAGGGATGACGGGAAACTGAACTGTTGTCTTATGGCAGAGATGGTAGATTTTTAAGCAGTTTCCTTTTGCCCTTATGATAAGCTGTCCAACCCATTTGCAGCTTTACTGCCTCTGTGTCCTGTAACTTACCAGCCTGAGGTGCACCACATTCCTTGCCATTGCAAGAGGGCAGCAAGGAAAGGTGAAAAACTAATTCTAATAGCTAACAGATGAACATACCTTAGACCTTAGTCAAGACTTCAGACTATGCTTTAAAAAAGCTGTTGGGTATATTACCTGCTTTAATACAAAGAAGTAAATCAAACTGATGGCAGTCTTACCATAAGAAATGTAAAGTTACACATATACACAGCCCAAAACAAATTTCAGGGGAGAAAAAACAATCAGATTTGTTTTGAAAAATAAAGAGGAAAAAAATGTATCTTGGCTTGATAAAAGCTTTTAAGAGAGGTATTTGGAAACTAGCAGGGAATAACTAGCACTATCCTTTTATTTTTCTCTCTTATTGCCTCTCCTAAAACTAATATCAAACGTGGCTATTTTAAAATTATCTTATAAAAACTAGTTGTTTAGGATGAGGAATAACATCTAGTAAGGAGATTCATGAGCACGGAGAATGCCATCCCTCATGCAAGGAAATATGAACAGGCTGGGAAATGTTATCTGTAACCTAGTCCCTACGTATCCCACCCCCAACCTGTCTCCCTGAACATCAACAATCCTTGTTCTGGAAAAGGATGTTTTTCTGGAGGGTGGGGTGTTGGCTTCAGCCCTTAGAGCTCCATGAATCTTTGGGTGCCCATTCCTCTGTATTCTTTGCACATATGACTGGTGCTTTGGGAGATGTGAGGCTCAGACAAATGAACTCTGGACCTCCCAGGAGTACTTTTGTTTGTATCTGTGAAGCTGAAGTCATAATATTTTCGAAGATGGTTTGGAAAAGCAGTGGGGATGTTTAAAAAACACCAAGGCAATTTCAAACTAAATTCTAAAATGAAGAATGAGCTGGGAGCAAGTTGAAGATGGTGGCATAAGAAAGGCGTCTGATGCCTGCAGATGTGTTTGCGACTGTAGTTTCCCTTACCCTATTCTTAAGGAAATTTGAGAAGTATGAATTTTCTGCTGAATATGATGTATTTTATTACAGAACTCTCTCACAGGGTTGGTTTAATCTGAATTTGAACTTGACTAGCATGAAGGAAAACTACTCTAATTTCTGGAAATGGTCTTTCTCTCTTTTCCTTCTCTCAAACTGGTTCAACTTAGGCTAATCTATTACCCTAGACAGTTACTTCAGCAGTCCCTTGTTCCTTATCAACGCTGGTGATATGAAGCTAACAGCCTGTTGATATAAGTTATGAAATCACACTCTTTCCTTTGGTGTCATTATAACTTTATGTCCCATTGGAGCACAGATGTGTGACTTTGGCAAAAGATAGGAGGAAAAAATAAAAGGATACTGTTGGTTATTCTCTGCCACTATTGGCGATCTCTCTTTTAAAAGATTTTATTCAAGCCAATTACCTTTTTCTCCTTTATCTTTTAAAACAAATCTGGTTGTTTCTTCTCCCCTGAAATTTATTTCGTGCTGTGCATGTGTGTAACTTTATTGTTTTTTAAGGTAAGATTGTCATCCATTTGATCTACTTGCCAAACAGCTTTTTAAAAAGCACAGTCTGAAGTCTTGATCAACATCTTAGGGTGTGTTCATCTCTTAGCTGATCTTTTGAAAAAGGAAGGCCTCATTCTTTACTATTTAACTTTGAATTTATACCTTTGGCCTTTCAAGGTCGCCAGACTTTTCTGACTTCTCTGGAACAGGAAAGAAAAGTTTTGAAATGTTTCATCTGTTATTCAGATCAAGCTCTTTAGTTATTTTGCCTTTTTTTTTTTTTGTCTGTTTGTTTTTAATGCTGCTGTAACTAAAATGTTCCAAATGCTTGATCTTAAAATTTTCTGGTTCATCTAGTTACTAATGTCATCAGTATTGCTCTGTCAGGTTCATTCCATTAAAATGATGATGGGGCAAGTATTGAGAGAAGTAATCATTGAAAAAAAGAACATCAACATATTAATCTTTATGAAATCTCTTATATAACTTCACAAAACTTGTCTAGAATTAATAGGAAGGAGAGGCTGAAAATTAGTTTTCTTTTGGATATGATTTAATAAGGCAGTTATACCATTGAAGAAAATTTTAGGACAGTTCTGTTTCTCAAACAAATAATAAAAAAAGTTCCCATGGAGACCAGTACTAATATTTTGCAATAATGTAGGATGTTCTGATTAGATGCTTTTAGAAAATGTTAATTTAGATCTTAAGTGAACCCTGTGAATCCCAGGATACTCCTTTCCTGTCAGTTGAAAATGTTCAAATCCAATGGGAAATAGTAATCTAGATTTTCCTCTGTAGATTTTCTTTTGTGTCTTTTGCCTTAGTTATTTCTAAATTAACTATTAAAAGAGAATAAAAGCCCTTTGTGATTTGCTGGGATATTTTTCACTTAATGTCATAAAAAGTTTTACTGGGAAATGAGAGCTTAACTAGTGGTGTGCTGGTAAGCTCTCAAAAAAATAAAGCCTTAATTTGTAGTGTTAGCTCAATCCATGGTGTCAGTGCTTCTAGCCAGGCTGGTTCTAAACTATCAGGGTGACATCACTAAACTGGAGTTGGGAAGAAATGTATACTATTGGGTTATCAGTTGGGGCTCTAACTTGACATCCCAAATCCAGTTTTTCACCATCATGATAATCAACCTCAATAAAATATCGAATTCCCCACATTGTACTCGATCCGCAGGGAACAGATAACATAAGCTTTGGGTCCTGCCCTTTATTAGCATGTAGTTAAGGACTTGTAACTAAAAGGTACCTTATGCTAAGAGCCCAGTGAGAATTATTTGTAAGTGTTTAGAAGAGGAAATTACTTCTAATTGGTAGCATCAGGGAGATTTCACAGAGGAGGAAGAATTTGCACTTGGTTTTGAAGAGTAAGATTCAAATGAATCGGGTGGGGGTTGGGGTGAGTATGGATGCAGTATAGCATAGTGGTTAGTTGCATAAAGTTGCACCATTTAGGATAATTGAGGTGTGTGTGAGTGTCTGTGTATGTGTAGTTAGAAAGAATAGGATCCTCATTTCTGAAAGCTTTGCAAGTGTTCAGAATATAAACAGTTTCCAAGTGCTTTTGGAAGGGATTATGAGAATCTATTTAAACTGCCCAGTGAAGAACAAATACCCTCAGTTAGTGAAGGAAGTAGAGAAGAAAACACAGTTCAGAGTCAGTACCTTATCAGCCTGTACTCTGTTGACATATCAAAGAAATCGGTAAGTCTGCAGCAGAATCAGCAATTTGAACTTGAGACACTTCCATCTAGATACTTCCATTTTCCGCTCCCTTGTACTCAAGTAACTCTTTAGGCCATATGCAAAATTTAGAAGCTGGGCAAACCAGGTTCCTTTTCAAAAAAGTTGTCCTTTAATCAAAATAAGTTATGCTGACATCTAATGGTCAAAGAAAGTGGCATGTATGTTTTGTGTCTTTCCCTTAACCATTGAGCACTATGTAATATTCTCCATTGAAAATTAGTAAGAGCATCAATAGTATCTACGTGTTTTCTTTTAGAGGAGAGAAAAATAGACTGTACGATGCATTCAACAAACATGAAACTAAAGTTTAGACCATGAAATTCTGAAGGTACTTACTATAGACTATAGACTGGAATGAGAACATTCATGCCTTTATACTTACAGGAATACTAAGGCCTCATTTTGGAATTCCTTAAAAAAAAATCTACTTTTTGTTACGGTTTTGGAGCTTTGGAGCTTTTTAGTGCTTCGCCATGACCATCATAAATGGTCACCTAATAACAATTACACTGTCATTTTATAAATGTAACATTTTATATGTTTATACTACGTGTTTATAAGGTATATAGTTCCCCAAATCTAGCCTGTTTTCTGTTGAGATTATCTGATATATAAGAAAAGAATCAGAGAAGAGGAGCAAGTGTTTTCTCAATAAAAGCAGCTGTCCTGTTAGTAATATGAGTGTGGCTTCCTCATCCCTTGCTTCAAATATTCCATTTGTTCTTCTGACCTTCTGGTGACTTTTGAGAGAGCCTTGTTTATAAGGAATGTAATAAGCCTAGCTTATTCATGAAACAAGCATTATTGTTTTCTATAGACTGAAAATAAATATGTTACAGAAATATGAACAAGTATTTACTTGATTTTTACCTAGAATTTTGAGGATTTTTTTCCTTATCAGTTTGTTTATTTTTGTGGTAACTCCTATCCCCCATTGCTGTGACTAGTATTGTTTACACTTGGTAACAGAAAGTAAGACAAAAACTTTAAACATGTTTTTATGTATTTTATAGAAGACACACTTACTGAATTTCAGATAGAAACCTCCTTTTCATCTAAATTTATAAAGCATCTCAAACACGTTTTGCTTTTTTTTTTTTTCCTTACAGGGAAGAGCAAGAAGAGACGTCTGCAATTCGAGTGGGTTTTATCACGTATAACAAAGTTCTCCATTTCTTTAATGTGAAGAGTAATCTGGCCCAGCCTCAGATGATGGTGGTGACTGATGTTGGAGAAGTCTTTGTTCCTTTGTTGGATGGTTTCCTTGTCAACTATCAAGAATCCCAATCTGTGATTCATAAGTAAATATCAAGTGTTTTATAATTTAAAAGTAAATCAGGTGTCTGTCTTTAATTGCACTGTGTTTTGATTCAATCATACATTGTTTTATCATTAGCAAGGGGGTTTCAAGACATGGATTATAAAACTCTATCATTTATGTTAAGTCTGTCTTTTTAAAATATAGACCAGTATCTAAGAGAAAGAATTTTTAAAATACTCATATTCAGACCTATCGGTTCTTCCTCTTTTTCTGGAAAGGTATCGCAAGGCAGCTCTTTCCTGTATATGGATGAATGTATTCAATGATGATGGTAATAACTGAAGATGTAGCCACTGTTCCAATAATTTATGGTCTAAGAGATCAGTAATGCAGTGAATAGAAAAAATATCTACAAAGAATGATTTTGTAAATGTTCCATTCAAATCATAGATTTTGGTGCCAAGCCACGCTAAGATATCATTTCCTAAGGAAAAATTACCTATAGGTGTTGGTGTCAAATAAATACCATATGTGTTTAGGCTTGAAATGTCAGTGATTTATTGCTTGAAGTTTATTAAAATATGCTAAACATTTCAAACCTTTTGCTTACTCATGTCTTATAGTTTGTTGGACCAGATTCCAGACATGTTTGCAGACTCTAATGAAAATGAGACTGTCTTTGCTCCTGTCATCCAGGCTGGCATGGAAGCACTAAAGGTGAGAAGAAGCCACTTCTAATTGCTAGTAAATAAATTTTAAAAACAGAGAGACAAAAAGAAAGTTTCATTTATGAAAGAAAATACAGTCTTCATTAAAACATGTGGGTCACTAGAGGCTATTCCAAACTTCCACTCAAATCTCAGGAGGAAATGGCCAAAACCACAGATTGCTCCCAGTGTGTCCATTCCAGCACTGTTAGCATCTGAGCAACTCATTTTGCCAGGATTTCCAGTTTAGCTCCTCCCTCTGGCTTTTATATGAACTTTATATGGTCTATTTTAAAATTAGTCCAACAATATCAGAACTACCAGATTCCCATATCACCCTCCCCAGCCATGGGATTTTCAAACATGCCAGGCCAAGGTCTTGTGACAGTCGGTGACAGAGATGTGAATGCTGATTGCCAGAAGTAGATGAGAGGTTGGCCATGTCTCCAGTTGGAAAGCTGAGTCCAAAATGACTCTGATCATTCTCATAGTAATGAAGACAGTAAATTGAAGAAGCCATAATGATTAAAAAGCACTCACTCTCACACCTGTAATCCCAGCACTTTGGGAGGCCGAGGCAGGTGGACCACCTGAGGTTGGGAGTTTGAGACCAGCCTCACCAACATGGAGAAACCCCGTCTCTACTAAAAATACAAAATTAGCCATGCGTGGTGGCACATACCTGTAATCCCAGCTACTTGGGAGGCTGAGGTGGGAGAATCACATGAATCCGGGAGGCAGAGGTTGTGGTGAGCCGAGATCATGCCACTGCACTCCATCCTGGGCAACTAGAGCGAAACTACATCTCAAAAAAAAAAAAAAAAGCCCTCACTCTAAATCATCATTATTACCTTAACACAAGAGTCAAACCACTTTGGCCCTGACAGCTAGTTTCTAAAATTAATTTTAAAATGTTGTTATTAAAGTTAAATTAACTTTTAACATAAAATGCTTAGTAATAATAACAAAAACAGCAACAACTGTATTACAGAACTGAGTTTATGAAACACTTCCCACATAATTTTATATCTAAATGTATAACTTGGTTCTAAGACAGTGATTCTTGCTTGGATTTTTTTAATCTGCAAGAGTATTCATTTATGGGATCAAAGACTATTGTGGATATCACTCAGAAAGTCTCAGAATATATGTTAATTTAACATAAAATTAATAACAAATATTATAAAGCAACTTGAAGATATTAGGGCTCACCTAACAGAAGCAAACAAATAATAATTGGTTGGTCTTCAGAAAGAAAGGAATTTGTTTTATTCCACGTTACTACAAACAAATATCTTCTATTTCAGTTTGAAAGGGTTGTTTTTGTTTTTCTCTCCTCCAGTAAGGTATCTAGAAATCCATATGTAAATGTTCCTGTACACAGTAAGTCATACATCACCCTACAAGTCTTTCTACTCTAAGAAGTTAGGACTGGGAATAATATTACATTCATGGATTTGTGTGTGAAAGGAAGGATGAGTAGATATTCATTAGCTAATATTTCACCAATTAAGAGAGCACAGTAGAGTTGTACAGCCAAGGTTCCAGAGGATCTGAGCGTAGAGTTCCAGCTCAACCCCATATTTCATTTCTAAAAGGGAGCAATGCTATCTTACAACAATGGTTTCCACATTGGCAGTCCACAAGAGGTCTAGAGACTGCTTGGCAGCTTAGAAAGAAAAAATATATAAAGCAAATTGTGTACATGCATTCTATGTATCTGAAATTTGATACTAATTATGATGCATTATGAAAATCACTGTTCTTAATAGCCATGTTCTCCAAGGTTGCTCATGCAGTACAATGACTGCAGCAATCAGTATAGTCAGCCATCAGCCAGTTTACTAGAGTCCAGCTCATTTCAGCTGATGTGATGTATCTTCATATCTTTTGCATCTTATTTTTTGTTATATTTGCAATTTTATTGTTACAGTAATGCATATTTTTACCTTGACGTTTAAAAATGAGAAGAAACTAATATCTAAATGTATAACAACTCAGGATAACTTCATAAATACAAACTTAATGAGTAGTATAATAGTGTTCTTACAAAGTAGAATGAACTATCTTTATAAAAGGTAAATAACTCTTTATAAATAGATAAGGAACTATCTTTACAAAGTGACACTGTTGGACGTAATGTCAATGGCAGTTACTACTGTCCCTGCTGGCAAAGTAAACGTTGTTCTCCCCAATGCCAGTTTCATGCAGAGGCTGCATGATGCTCCACTGCTGTCCCTGCCCCTAGGCTGCTTACAGTGTGCTGGAAGAGATGTAACTCTGTAATACAAAACATAATGTTCGTTGGTTATATTTTTTTAAATGGGGGTGGGAGAAGGGCAGAGAGTCCTGGAAAGCCCAGGACTATGGCTGGTCAGCCAGATAACTCAGGATATTCTGCCCAGAAGACCAGAGATGAGAGTCTAATCCCCTGTGCACAGGGAGTAGAAATGGAAAGAACATAAAGTGAAAGCTTTCTTATTGTGTATTCAAGTGAAAACATTTCAGAACAGTACTCCCCTATTTGAATTATAGCTTTATTTTCTATCAGCTAGATGCCAAGTAAAATCTATATATAATCAGTAGTAGTAAACTTCTTGAAGCAAACAGAGTAGACAAAAACTAACCAAAAATTGTGCTAATTTGTCATGAAGATAAACAGCAACTGTTTGGAAAGTTCTTATGCGTCCTTTTGAAAAGTCCTTGAAATATCCAGCTAAAGGCTTCAGTGCACTCTTTTCTGTTGTAAATGCTTCCATGTCCACAGCATCTTGTACTCATAGCACTTTTTTCCCCACATAGTCTTTCAAAATCTGCGTTTATTTCAAAATCTGACGTTCATAACTCAACTATACATGAATTGCTGGCATTGTCTTTTAACTTGGCCAAAGAACAGTTTTCTGAGTTAGCTATTATTTCCACCATAAAATTGGGGGTAAGATTTGGCAAAAAAAAAAAAAAAAAAAGAAAGAAAAAAAAAAATTGGAAGAAAATGACCTTTAGTGGTTATGCTTAAAATACATGATGAATTGGGGGAAATTTATCTGTAAATTATCCCTAATACGTACCTAAGTGTGATTGCAGGGGAATGCATCACAAACAATGCTCCTTGCACAAAGGTTTATGGAGCACCATAGAATGGAAGGTGAAGGTCCTTCCTTTTCAGGGAGCCCTTGATCTACCAGAGAAGACAGTAGGATACTTAAAGTTGTGATACAAATGTCATTAATTCTAGGATAGTCTTTTCTAAAAAAAAAAAAAGCAGATAGAGATAATAAGTTCTGTCGAGGGTGTTAATAACTTGTCTCTCAGAGGAAAGGGTGTCAGAGCTGAATTTCAGACTGAGTTCTCCAAGCCAGCCTCTCTCAACCTGTTTTCTGCCATGTTAAGAATGATATATGGCATTCATTAATTCTGTATGACTCGCTCCTGTAGGCAGAGTCAGGCTTTGGTGAAAACATAAATTTTTGTAGGGAATAAAACATTTAATACATAGGAGCTTTATCTTTTATTAATTTGCTACTTATAAAAGACTATATAATTGTGTGTTTATGAAATTATGGATCTAGAATTAACCATTTTATAAGGAAAAAATAAATATGACTTTTTTTAAACAACATAGACCTTTTTTCCTAGTGGGCCCTGATATTTTTTTCCCTCAGAGTTTTACTATAGGTAATTTTCTTTTGTTTTTCGAGATGGAGTCTCATTCTGTCACCCAGGCTGGAGTGCGGTGACATGATCTCGGCTCACCGCAACCTCCACCTCCTAGGTTCAAGTGATTCTCCTGCCTCACCCTCCTAAGTAGCTGGGACTGTAGACATGTGCCACCACGCCTGGCTAATTTTTTGTATTTTTAGTAGAGACAGGGTTTCACCGTGTTAGGCAGGATGGTCTCGATCTCCTGACCTTGTGATCTGCCAGCCTGGGCCTCCCAAAGTGCTGGGATTACAGGCGTGAGCCATCACGCCCGGCCTACTATAGGTAATGTTAACAAGACAAGTATGTTTAATTATGATTAATACTGTGTACTGGATGATGGAATTCTCCCAACAATATTTTGTGTAGTTTAATGTATTGCCTATGTCATGGGATAACTGAGAATTAGAGAAGTTAAATAATTTGTCCAATGTCATTCGGATAATAAAATGGCTGATTCTGATCATGGCAGGTGGGACCCATGTTCTTTACTGCTATAGTATAAAATGGCAATATTAATATGAGTAGAGAATATCTAAATGAATAGAATTTTTGACAGTGAATGCCTTAGGGGAATTGGGTAGGCCAGGCAAGAAAAGTTGAGGAGAAGGTAGACTTTTTTTTAAAGCTTTATACCCTCTTTGATATTTGAATTTTTTTTTTAAGTATTTTTATAATAATAAAAGCTACAGGCTTGGGCGTGGTGGCTTACACCTGTAATCCTAGCACTTTGGGAGGCCAAGGTGGGTGGATCACCTGAGGTTGGGAGTTCGAGACCAGCCTGACCAACATGGAGAAGCCCCATCTCTACTAAAAATACAAAATTAGCCGGGCGTGGTGGCGCATGTCTGTAATCCCAGTTACTTGGGAGGCTGAGGCAGAAGAATCGCTTGAACCCAGGAGGCAGAGGCTGTGGTGAGCCGAGATCGCACCATTGCACTCCATCCTGGGGCAACAAGAGCGAGACTTCATCTCAAAAAAAAAAAAAAGCTACAGAAATGATAAATTCACAGTCATAGAATTTCAGAGTTTTCAACATGCTTAACATTTTATAATCAATATTATTGTGAATTTTACTCTGATTTGGTCATTGGAGCTCATGTGTCTTTACTGGCCAAAACCTTGCTAGTCTCTTTCTCCTATGCAGTGTACATATACCTGTAGATTGGTACATGTGCTTCTTCATTTATCCTTGTGTTCTTATTAATGCTACATCTATCAGTAATTTTCGGTGGAAGACATATGCAACAATAAGATCACAGCACACAAATTTTTTCTCACTACTGGCCATAGCAGAGACAAGACAGCAGGCCCCAGGTTACACCCCTTCTCAGTGTGTCAGCTGTGTCTTCACCTCTCTGACCCACTCCACAGAGCTTAGAATGTCACTCACTGAGAGAGACATTGGGACAGGACTGACCTTGAATTCTCTCTCTTTGTTTTTAAGAGAGCTATTCACAAACCTAAGTACCTTATTATTAGTAGCATTTACTGCACATCTTGCAACTGAGCCAGGCATACTGTGCCTTTGCAAATAACAGCTGCAGGCAGAGAGCTGGAGAAATGGATTCCAGGCCAAGGGAACAGAATGTGCACAGATATGGAGGTGTGTAAAACATGTGGTGTATCCCAGGAAAGCAAGAAGCTTGTGTGGCTAAAACTTCCAGTGCAAGCAGATGTCAGGGGTAAGGACATGTTGGAAATAAGACTGGAAAGATAGATTCAGACTCAACTTCAAAGGGCCTTTAAAGCTATCATTTACTGTTTGTGTGACCTGGGGCAAATTGGATGAGTCTCAGTTTTCCTATTCTTAAAATGCAAACAATAGTACCTGCTGAACAAGGTTGTGTTAAAGAAAATACATGTAAAGAGCCTGGCACAGAGCTGCATGCAATAAATGTTGGTGGCAGCTCATCTCACTGTTTCTCACCCTTCCTGCTCCCACCCAGATAAAGGACTGTGGACGTTATCCTGTACTAGAAAGGCTTCAGGATATCTTCCCTCCCTCGCTCCCTCCCCTCCCCTCCCCCCTCCCTCCCTCCTTCCTTCCTTCCTTCCTTCCTTCCTTCCTTCCTTCCTTCCTTCTTTCCTCCTTTCCTTCCTTTGTTTGAGACAGGATCTTGCTGTCACCTAGGCTGGAGTGCAGTGGCATGATCATAGCTCACTGCAGCCTCAAACTGCTAGGTTTAAGCAATCCTCTCACCTCAGCCTCCTGAGTAGCTGAGACTATAAGCATGCACCACCATGCTCAGCTAATCTTTTTATTTTTGTAAAGACAAGAGTCTCACCATGTTGCCTGGGCTGGTCTCAAACTCCTGGGTTCAAGCAGTCCTCCTGCATTGGCCTCCCAAGGTGCTGGGATTACAGGCGTGAGCTACTGTGCTCAGCTCTTCAGGATTTGTAAGGATAAAAGCCACATACCTGATCAGAGCTATTGTCTTCACTTCAGAGGCAGTGCTCTGGAGCAGTGTGCATATGGCTTGGAAAAAGGCAAGGGTTGGAAGGACAATATATTGAATCATACTTAATTCCAGGAAATTTTGCTTAGTAGGTTACTTCTTAGCTCCTTAAATAAAATTTTAAATCTTGATTCTTAATGCTGACTTGACTGTCATGGAGCTTTGACTCTTCTTTTTGTTGCTTCCCAGAGACTACAGATACATAATCTTGATCCCACACTTTTCCTTTTGGCATCATGCCTCATAGCTGGTTCCTGTTGTCTACTGTTGCCACACCACCACTACATTCTTATGCATTCTTCCTCAAAATACCACTGTAGCTTTAATCCATGTTTACTGAAGATTTGAAATAAGAGCTGCTCTTGCATCATCATCCTGGGAATTCTACCATCTACTTTACATTATAGGATTTACCTGGTTGTGAAAGACTATACTGTAGGCTAAATAAGAAAGTATTTCATCGTAACACATCATTCTAATAGTTTTTTTAAAGCGTCACAATACACAGACCTATCTTTAAATGTTGGCTCTCTTTCATTTACAAATTTTATGACTTTTGGCTTGTCCTCTCTCAGCCTCAGTTTTCTAATCTGTAAAATAGAATAGTACCTGCCCAAGGACACAAAGGTTATTATGAGGATTAAATTAAATGAATATAGTGCTTAGCTCATAGAAAGAACTTATATTTTATTTTCTGATTCTCTTAAAATGTTCCTACTCAAGGCATTTTCTGTGGGTTTTTGGGTTTTTTTTTAGGCGGCAGACTGTCCTGGGAAGCTGTTCATCTTCCATTCTTCCTTGCCAACTGCTGAAGCACCAGGGAAGCTCAAAAACAGAGATGACAAAAAACTGGTTAACACAGACAAAGAGAAGGTACTTTGTAGCTCTTTGAGTATCCATATGTCAATTATTAAGAGGAGTTAAAGAGGCAGTGGGTTCTTCATGTAAGAAAAAAGGGGAGAAACTAAATCTCATAAATTAAGTCCAGGGCATTGCATATTACAGGAATATTTTGGATTACAGACAACTTAAAATATTTTATATTCCTAGAAAAACCAATGTCTGAAATATGTAAATTAAAATAAGGCCCCAGGCTGGGCGCGGTCGCTCATGCCTGTAATCCCAGCACTTTGGGAGGCCAAGGTAGGTGGATTACGAGGTCAGGAGTTCGAGACCATCCTGGCCAATATGGTGAAACCCCGTCTCTACTAAAAATACAAAAATTAGCCAGGAGTGGTGGCGAGTGCCTATAATCCCACCTACTCGGGAGGCAGAGGCAGGGGAATCCCTTGAACCCGGGAAGTGGAGGTTGCAGTGAGCCAAGATCGTTCCACTGCACTTCCAGCCTGGGTAACAGAGCGAGACTCCATCTAAAAAAATAAAGGGTCCCAAACTTTTTCATGGATAATCAGCACAAGAGAGACTGAATGATAAGACTATTATAGAAATGGAGGAAGTGGGGAAAACAGCAGATTGAAGATAAAGGGTAGAGGGAGAATGTAGACTACCATCTTCCCTTGGAGGCAGAGGCCTGAGGCATGAAGCACAGGTGTGGGGTTCTCAAAATATGCCTTCACCTAAAACCTCTGACAGTGTAGCAGTGAGGGGAATGTCTGTGGGAAGGATAAGGCTATGGATATAGGGACCCAACTAGTGGTTACACGGCAACACACAAGTTGCCTCATCTAAGTCTGTAAAGTAAGGGCTGCAGTATCAGCTCCATTAGGATTGATGGAGTATCAAATAAAATTGAACACACAATTATTTCACACAGCACAGACCTGGCACAGACTGGGTGCTCAGCAGGTGGCCACTGCACTGATGATGACCACAGTGTGTTTCTTCAGCCCAGTTCACTTAACGGGAAAATGTCTATTTTTCCATTTTGAAAATTCAATAAGAATTCAATAGAAATTTAAAATTTAAACCAAAAACATTTTGTAATTTTTATTTTTTCTTTTTTTGCATCTTTTTTCCAGATACTTTTCCAGCCCCAAACAAATGTCTATGACTCATTGGCCAAGGACTGCGTGGCTCACGGCTGCTCTGTGACACTCTTCCTCTTTCCTAGTCAGTATGTGGACGTGGCCTCGCTGGGGCTGGTTCCTCAGCTCACTGGAGGAACCCTTTACAAATACAACAATTTCCAGGTAAATGCCAGCAATTTGTTCACCTCGGTCTTCTACTCCCATTTTAATTTTGTTGTTTAGATTATAGGTTTAAAAAGCTGTGTTCCCTGGTGGGTAGATGACACATATAAATTCAAGAGCAGATGGAAAACAAATTATACTGTTGGTCCTTTTTATCAGGAGAGTTCTGCATCTTGGCTTCAACCAACCTCAGATCAAAAATAGTCAGAACCAAACATTGCATTATACTGAATATGTACAGACTTTTTTCTTGTCATTATCCCCTATAGTATAACAATTATTTACATAACATTCACATTGTATTGGGTATTACAAGTAATGTAGGCTGGGCACAGTGGCCCAATGCCTGTAATCCCAGTGCTTTGAGAGGTTGAGGTGGGAAGATCACATGAGGGCGGGAGTTCAAAATCAGCCTGGGCTACATAGCAAGACCCTGTCTCTACAAAAAATTTAAAAATAAGTAACCTAGAGGTGATTTAAGGGATATGTAAAATGTGTGTAGGTTATATGCAAATATGCCATTTTATGTCAGGAACTTGAGCATCTGGTGGATTTTGGTATCTGTGGGAGGTTCTGGAACAAATCTCTCACAGATAACGAGAGACGACTGTGTGTGTGTATGTGTGTGTGTGTATATATATAGGAACCATATATATTTATGGTTCAGCAATTCCATACTTCCTAAGTGTTTGGTGATAGAATGAGCTCATTCATCCTCAGAGTTAAATATCAATGTGAGCTTTCATAATGGGGAAAAATATATTTTATGTAAAATATACTTAAGATAATATTTTTAAAAGTGACTGCATATTTGTTTTAAATTATTGGGATTTTAGGCGTCAATTCATTACACTTCTCTTTTCCAAGCCTGATTGAGAGAGATATTCAAGAGACAATCAAAATGTCAGCACTATAATGGACCTGAGTCTGCAGGCAAGTGGGCTTGCTGATTCACCCCTCAATTTGACAAACTTATACACCCCGGCACAGAGTGGGCGCAATTTGAGTTTCTCCTGCGGACCCCTGTGCCTTGAAAAAACACTGTATTGAGGGACAGAAAATATGTGCCTCCTGCAGGCAAGCTGCCTTCCTATGAAGAGGACCCAGAAGAGGCTGAGCTGTGCCCACCCAGTTCCTTTTCCCAAACTTAATCAGATGAGTCACTCCCCCTCACCTAAGGAGAAGGGGTCAAGGGTGTGCCTCTAATGTGTGTGCCTGGGCAGGCATGGAGGCATGGACCGGGAAGGTGTATTCTCCAACATAAATGATAAATGTTAGTCATCATCTATTTTTATTAATCATCAATAAAATTATGAATAGAGACTAGTTACATATTTATATTATAAACTAAGGGACTTGATAAGACCAAAGATTGTAAATGAAATAAAATTGAAAAAGCTTTAACAACTCTTTCTAAGACTTCTGGATAAAAGTATGTTTCTTCAGGTACACTCTAGAAAATAAACTCTTAATAATCATACAGAATTCTAACCCTTACTCATTCTACCCACATTCTGGGTATTGAGGTACATGAAGCCTACCGTGCTAATCAATTTTAGCTCCTTTTCCAGCTAGGGGGATAAATTTCATCAGAAGCTTTTCCCCCTCACTTTTCCAAAAAGGACTTTATCATCTTCCATTCCTGGCATATGTGAATTGTACGGGGGTTCTTGCTAGGTCCTTTGCTATGTACTGGTGTGATCATCTACATGGTAGTGAGTTGGCTTCAAAGAGCAGCCTACCAAGTAATGTGTAGGCAGGGGGTGCTCTGCGGTGTAATCATCCAGGCTTATTACTTTTTTTTTCTATTTCTTTAAGTTTTTGAGTTATGTGCCAACCCCATGTCGTTTCTGATATAATAAAGGATATTTACTTGTACCTCAATGTATCCATAATTATTACTGATTCTTTCAGTGTCACTAAAAATGAAATGTTACGATGCAGCAGAGGAAAAGCCAATAAGATGTAAATAGGCAGTACAATATTTTATAATAAAAGAGTGTTAATGTTGCCTATGCTGCTATTCAGTTGTTTGTGTTTACTCCAGTTGTTGCAAAACTGAATCCTGCTGTAGCATTTCTTTCTCATCTTCAACAATACAAATTTTAATAGTCTTTTCCATTCAATAACATTATAAGATAAAAATGATGGTCAAGAACTGTGCAGGTACCACCCAGTTGTATGTAAGCAACTAAAGGGATTATTGTAAAGATTGTGTCTATGATCTCCCTCTTTCCTTTCCTCCTTCATTCCCTTTGTGTTTGGGACTGGGGGGAAGGGATGAGATGCATGTGTCAGTGTCTGTCCTACGTGTCAAGTAGTAGTGAGAATTTCCTAAAGAGTTTCACTGACAGATGAGAAGCTTTAGAAGCTCAGCTAGTTTGTTTACTCTCTTGGGTGACCTCTGAGCTCAGTATTGTGCACATGTGCGTATTATATAAATGTTGCTTAGTTGTGGAATGTGGACAGTTTTCAGAAATACGGTGATCATAGAGTAGTTAACAGGGCTAGGAGAGGGGGTTTCTACTTTCTCTGATATAGCTTCACAAAGCTCTGAATGTGGTCAGACTTTTAAAAAGCCCCAATTGCAAGGCCTTTCCCTAGCCTCATTAAACGGGTATTATACATTGGGTCTTAACCTTGTCTCTAACCCTAAGCCACTGAGTGGATCACTTATGCTCTCTTAATTTTCCCATTGCAATTAATAACCGATTTTCTCATCCAAGTGTTAAAATGAAAATCGGGATTTTAAAAATAATTATTTTAACTCAGGATTAAAATGAGAACGTTATTTTAAGTATTTTACTGCCATCTGGTGGACATTGATCAGACTTTATTTTTTAGATGCACTTGGATAGACAACAATTTTTGAACGACCTCAGAAATGATATTGAAAAGAAAATAGGCTTTGATGCTATTATGAGGGTTCGTACCAGCACAGGTAATTATTATTTATACAATTCTTCGGGTCTCTCTTGAATAATTGTTTCTTTTTCAAATTAATAACAAGCCAACAAAGAAAATAACAGTAAAATAAAGAGAAGCAAAATTTTCCTTTTTCCCTTATCTTTAGGTTTCAGAGCCACTGATTTCTTTGGTGGAATCTTGATGAACAACACCACTGATGTAGAAATGGCTGCCATCGATTGTGACAAGGCAGTGACCGTGGAGTTCAAGCACGATGACAAACTCAGTGAGGACAGTGGAGCCTTAATCCAGGTGATTGAAAGTTTATTCCCACCTTTCATTATTTTAGTTTGTTGCCGACAGTGATCAGTGGGGAGACTGAAATACCATCAAATGTGTTAGTCTCTTCATAAAAAAATTCAACTCTCTTTCTTCAAAGTCAAAAGTCAGTAGATTAGAGCACTCAGTTGGGAGGTTTCTCCATACTCATTCATATTTGCTACTTATATGAAGTGACAATTATGTGTCATTGCATGCAAGTCCAGCAAACTTGTGGTAAGTAAAACAGGCATCAGCAAACTGACTTCCAATGGTATTCACTTCTGTTAGGCTTCAACACCTATTCACATCTACCATATGTATATTAATTTGCCAGGGCTGCTATAACAAACACTACAGAATGAGCAGCTTAAACAACAGAGATTTATTTTCTCACAGTTCTGGAGGCTGGAATTCCAAGATCAAGGTTTCTGAGGGCCTAGAGGGAAAGATCTGTTCCAGGCCCCTGTCCTTGGTTTGTAGATGGTTTTCTTCTCCCTGTGTCTTCACATCATCTTCCCTCTGTTACATGTCTATATCCAAAGTTTTTCCTCTTATAAGGACACGAGTCATAATGAATTAGGGTGCATGCTAATGAACTCATTTTAATTAATTTACCTCTTTAAAGACCTCATCTCCAAATACTTAAGTACTAGGGGGTTAGGACATTTGAGGAGCCACAGTTCAGCCCATAATACCGTGTTAAGCAAGTGGCATAGGATTTGGCTTTGTTTAAAGTGAAACTAACTAGAAGCCATGGAGACTTTGAATTAAAACAAGAAAAACTGTGACCACTAGATATACATGGTCATAGTTTCCAAACATTAGCATCATCTTTAAAGGATGAAGAGAGGCTGGCATTAGGTTAAGGAAGAACTTTTAATTAAAGTTTATTTTTTAATCACATATATTTGGGGAAGTGCTTCTATCTATGCATTCTTCAAATGTATATCATCAGCATAAGACCTAAGTCCATTGTGAAAGCTAGTTGTATGTTTTTAAGAAAGTGAGCCTTGAGTAGGGCTCTGAGCACGTGAAGGTATTGTTTCTGGACCTGGATCCCTGGTAATAAAACATGAGCTATGAAAAATGCAGACTAGTTGTAGAAATGTGAATAGATACTTACATGTGAATCACTCAACAATTTAAACCAGTGAAGTGCTACATTGAAACCCAGCAAATGAATGGGTCATTATTCTCCCATACTTCCTCTTGTTCATTCTTTAACAATAATAGAAAAAAAACTGTGGAAAATAGTTAGAGGTCTTTTATCTATCTGTACACAGTGTTTTGTAAATGCAAGTAAGATCAAGTTAGCTTGGGTGGATATGTTAATCAGAAAAACATGTGACCTCAATGTTGCTTCTACAGTGTGCTGTGCTTTACACAACAATCAGTGGTCAAAGAAGACTTCGGATTCACAATCTTGGCTTAAACTGCAGCTCCCAGCTAGCTGATCTTTATAAGAGCTGTGAGACAGATGCTCTTATCAACTTCTTTGCCAAGTCAGGTAACACTTTGCCAATCCTGAGGTTCAGTAAATCTTGCTTAGTAATTCAGTCAAGATATGTCAGTAGCTAAAAAGCACTGTAGTTTTGCAACCTTTTGGTGGGTAAATTCAGAACTAATAAAAGCAAAGGCTGAGAGAGAATGGTCAGCATTCCTAACTCTAAATTAATAAGTGAGATAACTCAGTTCAGGGCCTGGCTATACAGGCTTACTTAAAGTTAACTTCTGGGGTGGCAGTCTGAGTTGAAATTTAGGAATATGATGCTTAGACCCTTATTATGGTAGGTGATCATGCCCTCTGACACATTGGGTTAATGGACGGAGACCATCTCTAATGTAAGACTAAACTTGCTTATCCATACCATGATAACTATGAAATAGAATAGGCCCAAGGTGGAATTTTCTTTGGCTTTCCTTGAGAAATTCTACACTAAGGTTTGGAAAAGGTAGCAATCCAGCCCGTAAGAATTCAGGACATCAAAAAATGACAAATTGGCCTGTCTTTTTTTCTGTGTGTACAATTCTAATATTCTGAAGGTAAATCTGGCCAATATAACCTTTTGCTGTAGGTAGGCCAATGTTCTCCATTAGTTAGATCTTCATATTTAGTCAAGAGGAGACCATTAGCAAATGACTTGAACAGATTTAAATGCTATTATTCTTGCTGGGTGGTCTGAAGATAATAGCAACTTGTTCTTTTTTATTTGATTATTTGAAGAGATCAGTGTCTGAGTTAAAACTCATGTCCTTTTCATTGTTTTGTGCACATAGCTTTTAAAGCAGTTCTCCACCAGCCTTTGAAGGTCATCCGGGAAATTCTAGTTAATCAGACTGCCCATATGTTGGCATGTTACCGGAAGAATTGTGCAAGTCCTTCTGCAGCAAGCCAGGTGAGCTACCTATTGTACATAGATGTTAAAGTGTTACAAACGACTACTCATTTCTTCAGCACATAGCTATAGAAGGCTTATGATATTGCAGGCACTTAGATCCTATTATAGTAAACAATGTAGATGAGAAGAAGGATGCAATTTGGGGGGCTGTGTTTTTTTTTTGTTTTTTTATAGCTAACATCTAAAAATTTGAACCAAAAAAAAATGGATGTGCATATTCAGTTGACAGTCACTACGGTATGTATAAACAAAAGAATGTTATATGTAAGAAGTGTCCTAATATAAACAGGATTCTCTTTTGTATCCAGAGATGGGTATTTTGTTATGAAATGTGTATGCTTAAAAACATTTTAGGCATATTAACACAGTTGACATGAGCTGATGGCAGTAATAACATTTTATAAACAAATATAATTTATAAATATAAATACAGGAATTCTTTACATTTAAAAGTTATTAATAGGTGTGAAGAGTTTTCAAAGAATTGACTCTCTCCATCATCTAGTAATCTGAAATTTTAGAAGATTCTTTAAATAAACCTCATTTAATCTCTCTCCTATAAAAGGAAAAGCAGAACCTCAAGTCCGCATTTATTTTTGCATTTGCTCTCTTGTTCACATTCTTCTCTATGTCAATAAAAGTTAGATGGCATTTTTTATAGCTATATATCAAATATGTGAATATAGAATTTCAACTAAAATAGCAATAGATGGGAAAACTTTCCAGTTCGTTCATTGTCAAAAGTGAGTGCTGAGAGGACATCTGAAGCCCCACCTAAAAGTAAATCCCCAGCAGGAAAGATAATGCAGATAAATTTTGGGTCCAAATTCTTAATCTGGGCAAAGAAAGAAAACAAAACAAACACATTTACTAGATGGATTTTTCATAAAAGTTCCTTTCCATGCCGTCCAAAGTGATTAAATTAGTCATCCATTCTTTTATCTCCTGTGTTGATAATCATATAAGCAATTCCTGAATCTATATGAGTATTCAGTCTTCTTTATTATTCAGAAGATTTGCCATTTTAGTCAACTCAAATATCAGTACTATTTCATAGCATGCTTGTTCAAGTTACACAAAGCCCACCAGGTACACCTGGAATCTAGCCAGAATGTAGTCCAATCATGAGCACTTTAAACATTTACCTCATTTCAGTATTTGTCTTAGAGCTATGGAAACATTATTCTGTTTCTGGAGTATCTCACACTTCAGGAGCATTAGTTGAAGCAGTACAGATACAGTTAGTGTCCTCTCTGGACATTCATTTGTTAACTTTGAAACAACTGGATTCAGAGACCTTAAGTTAAAAACAAACTTATTGCCTATTTATGGAAGAAAATAAAACCTGTCATTTTATTCTGGTTTAAAAGTTTAAAGCATTGTCTCTACCACTGGATAACCTGTTTGCACAATTAAATTATTTCTGGAGTTAAAACATTATGATTATAAATTTTCTCTGAATAAGTTGATAAGAGATTATTCCTGTTCTTATAATGAGGTTTTTCCATTAGCACTTTTCAAGTGTGCCTTTCAACCAATGATATGTTTTTAAAAAATAATGTAACTTAAGTACCTCATGATTAACCATCATGGAGTCTAGAAAATGTGGAGATTCTAAAACAGTATTGTCTGAAAACATAGAATAGTTGGACTTAATGTTCTCTTCAGAAAATCTAACTGTAAACTTGGTACTTTCCTACAGTTCACTTGTGAAAAATAATATCTATGAAGATGGAGAGATTCCTAAAGGAATTCCACTATTTTACCATAGAGCCCAAAGTTTCCCTGACCCAAGCAAGACCATCAAGGAGCTATTTGGATTATATGATACTGGACCTCAGTAGAACTACTTTTACTGAATTGCTGGAGCCAAAACTAGGCTGCAGCAAGAGAAGGCAATTAGGGTACAAAATCTAAGGAAGCTGTCATTCTGAGGATCATATGATAGATGCTGGGTTAAGACATATGGCTGGGCATGGTGGCTCATGCCTGTAATCCCAGCCCTTTGAGAGGCCAAGGCAGGTGGATCACTTGAGGTCAGGAGTTCAAGACCAGCCTGGGCAGCATGGTGAAACCCCGCATCTACCAAAAATACAAAAACAGCTGGGCGTGGCATGGACCTCTAATCCCAGTTAGGAGGCTGAGGCAGGAGAATAGCTTGAACCCAGGAGGCGGACGTTGCAGTGAGCCGAGATCATGCCACTCCACTCCAGCCTGGGCCAAAAAAAAAAAAAAGACATATAACTATAAACTAGAAACAAGATAAATTAGGCTGAGTGCAGTGGCTCACACCTGTAATCCTAGCACTTTGGAAGGCCAAGACAGGAGGATTGTTTGAGGCCAGCAGTTGAAGGCCAGCCTGGGCAACATATCGAAACCTCTACCTCTACTAAAAATAAAAACTTAGCCAGGTGTAGTGGTACATGCCTATAATCCCAGCCACTCAGGAGGCCGAGGCAAGAGCAGGAGCTTGAGGATGCAGCGAGCTATGATTGTGCCACCATATTCTAGCCTGGACGACAAAGTGAGACCCTGTATCTTTTTTTTTTTAAAAAAAAGCAAACTTTAAGGCGTATAAGCCTTACATAAGCAATAATTAAATCTAATAGCTCACTGTTCTGAGCTTAAATATATTAATATCATATGGGAGTGCATTCATTTCAAAAGGCAAGTCAAATGACCTTAACTGCAAAATAAGCTTTTTAAAAAAAAAACACAAAAACAAACAAAAAATCTCATTACCACTTCTGTCACTTTAAAACCTAAAGAAGGAATGAATTTTCCAAATTCAAGCAAGCTCGACTTACATGAATTACTGCTCCCACGTCACTCTCATACTTTACTCCCAAAGAATAATTTAGTTATTTATGGAGGGGGTCAGTGGGGTGGGGAGATTTTATAGTGGTAATCTGTGGCCACATTTTCTTCCTCAACTCAAAAACATTGAATAAGACTGTCTTCTTGTTTTCTTTCATTCTTTAACTCCATTTTTTTTGTTGTTTTCATGATTAGATTTTCCTTCTCATTTACCACCTGTTTTTCCTCCCTCTGTCTCCTATAATCCAACCTCCTCTGATTAGACTTTTTAGTCCCAGTAGTGTCATTGTGGGCCAACCTCACCCTTTGTGGTATTTAGGATCACAGATTTCTGAACTCTTAATATGACCTCATTAATTAGAAGCAACCAGTGAAATTTCAATCTGATATTTTAAAACCAAATGGACATGCTTTATACAGGAATCTAAGAACATTCTTGATCCTTGATCTTGATAACATGTAAAATGCCTAACTAGTAACTAGACCAGAAATAGCATCGGGGCCACATGGCTCTGGAATATGACCATGATCTATCTGGTTCCTATATCTTTTTATCATAGTTTTCCTTGGCTGAGAAAGTAATCCAGTACCAAATGTTGTTAAATGAAGATATATTATGCTAGAGAAAAAATTAGAAGAGAGTGTTCTACTCTTATGAATAAACATACATTTAACTGTCCTTGGTTCTTTGAAAGGAGATTAGAAGTCGACAGGGGAAACAAACTGCAAAGTAGAATCATTCTGAAATATGTTTGCCTGAGCCAGTTAGAAAGTTCAGTCCCGCAAATTCCTTACTTAGTACATCATGAGAAGAGACTTGCGATATAAATTTAAGATGCAGAATAAATTCTAACAGACCCTCAGGGACATTTTCTTTTCAGTGTGGATTCTGATAACTGTATATCCATTTTCATCATCAAGATAGAAAGCTAAGCCAGGCATGGTGGCTCACGCCTGCAATCCCAGCAGTTTGAGAGGCTGAGGTGGGCGGACTGCTTGAGGTCAGGAGTTTGAGACCAGCCTGGCCAACATGGCGAAACCCCATCTCTACTAAAAAAACAAAAGTTAGCCGGGTGTGGTGGTACATGCCTGTAATCCCAGGTACTCAGGAGGCTGAGGGAGGAGAATCACTTGAACCCAGGAGGCGAGGTTGCAGTGAGCGGAGATTGTGCTGCTGCACTCCAGCCTGGGCAAGAGAGTGAGACTCCATCTCAAAAAATAAAAATAATAAAAAAGAGAGAAAGCTAAAAAGAAACCATTAATTTATAGATCAGATATTTCATTTATCTGTTTGCAAGTTATTATCTCGTATGTATAATTTTTCTTTTGGATATGTCCTTGTTCACTGACTTGTGCTATTAAGTGGAAGGAAGCGACATTCAGATCAGTCAAACTTGATGATTAGCTATTCTTTTTTTTTTTTTTGAGACGGAGTTTTGCTCTTGTTGCCCAGGCTGGAGTGCAATGGCACGACCTCGGCTCACCACAACCTCCGCCTCCCGGGTTCAAGCGATTCTCCTGCCTCAGCCCCCCGAGAAGCTGGGATTACAGGCATGTACCACCATGCCTGGCTAATTTTGTATTTTTAGTAGAGATGAGGTTTCTCCATGTTAGTCAGGCTGGTCTCGAACTCCCAACCTCAGGTGATCCGCCCACCTCGGCCTCCCAAAGTGCTGGGATTACAGGCATGAGCCACTGCGCCCAGCCTTTTTTTTTTTTTTTTTTTTTAATTTTTTTGAGATGGAGCTTTGTTGTTGTTGCCCAGGCTGGAGTGCAGTGGCGTGATCTTGGCTCACTGCAACCTCTGCCTACCGGGTTCAAGCCATTCTCCTGCCTCAGCCTCCCAAGTAGCTGGAACTACAGGTGCCCGCCACCGCGCCCGGCTAATTTTTTGTACTTTTAGTAGAGACAGGGTTTCACCGTGTTAGCCAGGATGGTCTCGATCTCCTGACCTCATGATCCACCCGCCTCGGCCTCCCAAAGTGCTGGGATTACAGGCGTGAGCCAGCGCACCTGGCCCGCTATTCTTACAATATTGATTTAGGAGAAAGTTAAACAATATAGGACATTATAATTTCTTAAATCATCAGGTTGTGTTCCTAGAATTGCTGCATTGTGTTAGGTTGTAGTATCTCACAAGGGCATGTACTTTGGGGCAGTTAGAGTGAGGTCCTGTGAGCCAAGGTGAGGATGGAGAGAAGGTACAGGTAGATTATGAAGGTAGAATTAAAAGGATTTATTAATTGAAGGTAATGAAATAAATGAATTAGGGTTCATCTGGAAGTTCTACACTGAATAGGAAACATGGGAGGAAGAACATGTTTTTGGAATTGTAGCAGTTTGATTTTGCAGGTTACAATTCAGTAGTGACACATCTAAATGCATGAAGCATTTCCTTTTTTAATCTATAGTACTGCAATCTCTTTATTATGTTTTATGTATTTATATGTCTATCCCCAGCAAACTTCAAGCATCTTATGACATGGACTATGCCTTATTCCTTTTTATATCCTTGACACTTTGCACAGAACCTATGACACAATGGCATTTAATATTTGTTTGATGAGTTTAAGATGCATGAAAAGCATAACGGAAGAGATATCCTGTGGGCACTTAGAAATGCTATTCTTGAAGTGGAAATATAGGTTATGAAATCACTTTTTAAAAAATTTTATTAAACATATGTATATATCTAAACATACATATATATGGTATATCCTGTGTGCTAGGCACTGTTGTGCTTTACAAATCATTTAATTATCATAACCCAATTATCATGAAGTAGATAGACTATTATTCCATATTCAGCTAAAAAAAAAAAAAAAACACTGAGAAAAAGACAGGGTAAGTAATTTGCCCAGGGTCACACACCTGCTAAAAGATAGCGCTGGGATTGCATCCTAAGCAGTGAGTGGGTAGTGCTGCTAACAGCTACACCAGGCTGCTGTAGCACTAGATAAAATAAAAACAACGCTGCTCTTTGAATGCCTACTCTGTGCCAGTTACTGTGTGCTCTAGGTGCTTTACATGGGTTACCAGTTAATCCTTACATCCTTACAAGTTCAAAAGCAAATGATGTTTCAGTCTTACAGATGAAGCTCAGGGGATTGTTCTCAGTAAAGATCAAGCGTATGAAACAAAAAGTTGTCTTTTTCAGCTTATTCTACCAGATTCCATGAAAGTATTGCCAGTGTACATGAATTGCTTGTTGAAAAACTGTGTGCTACTCAGCAGACCAGAGATCTCAACTGATGAACGAGCATACCAGAGACAGCTGGTCATGACCATGGGTGTGGCTGACTCTCAGCTTTTCTTCTACCCACAACTTCTGCCCATAGTAAGCATGCTGGGGTGGTGCATTCCCCAGAGGAGGCTGGAAGGGAATCATATTTTGTGCTTTCCCATATGTTATATCTGAAATATGTTGTTCTTAAGAGGAAAGTTAAAGTCACAAATGCCTTCAAAATATATGGTGTGGGATTTCGAGCACGGACTCTTTCTGCAAGTTGCTTATGTGCATCTTGTTATGTGCGTATGTGCTTACGTGCACACATACGTACATACGCTTATGTGCGCACATACGTACATATGCTTATGTGCGCACATCTTGCTTCTGTGCGTATGTGCTCACTATGGTGAGGGGAGGGAATCTGAGGAGTTCTGCGTCTCCTTCAGTCTGTTTTCAGCACAGAAGTTAGGGCATCCTGTTAAAATAATTGTCAGCTCTGGCCAGGTGCAGTGGCTCACGTCTGTAATCCCAGCACTTTGGGAGGCCAAGGCGGGCCGATTTCCTAAGGTCAGGAGTTTGAGACCAGTCTGGCCAACATGGTGAAACCCCATCTCTACTAAAAAAATACAAAAAAATTAGCCAGGCGTGGTGGTATGTGCCTGTAATCCCAGCTACTCGTGGGGGGCTGAGGCAGGGGAATTGCTTGAACCAGGGAGGTGGAGGTTGCAGTGAGCTGAGATGGTGCCTCCAGCCTGGGCGAAAGAGCAAGACTCCGTCTCAAAAAAAAAAAAAAAAAAAAAAAATTGTCAGCCCATATTACTCCTTTGCTCAAAACACTCCAGGATTTCCCATCTCAGTAAAAGCCAAAGTTCCTACCACCCTGGCCCAGTGCTGTGTGCCCCACCCTCCCCTCCCTTCTAGAAATCTTCTGTTACTCTCCTTTTCCCCATCCCACTTCAGCCACACTGGGCTTCGTGCTGATCCCCAAACACTCCATTTGGGCCCTTGCTTTAGGACCTGTGCACTAGCTTTTCCTTCCGTCTGAAATGGTCTTCTCCAGTTGCTCCCATGGCACCTTCTCTTACCTCCTCAGGTAACCTTCTTAAAAGTTTGCGGGCTCCCTGGACTACCCTAGTTAAAATTTGTCCCCACCTTTACCAGCGACACACCCTATCCCACTTTTGTGCATCTTTTCCTCATAACTCTTAACACCATCTATATTCTGTATATTTTACTTATTTTATGTGTTGTCTCTTCCTCCCTGCACAAAACCATTTGCTGCACAAGGTAGGGATTGTTTTCTAATGACCGGAATAAAGTCTGGCACATAATAGGTACACACTAAATATGCATTGAGGGAGGGGAGGGAGGAAAAAAGGAAAGGAAAAGAGGAAGGAGGGAAAGGAAGGGGAAGAAAGGAGTTTCTAACTCTCTTGTCTGTGCCTGCCCAGCACACGTTAGATGTCAAGAGTACAGTGTTACCTGCTGCTGTTCGTTGCTCTGAGTCCCGTCTTTCAGAAGAAGGAATATTCTTACTGGCTAATGGCCTACACATGTTCCTGTGGTTGGGAGTAAGCAGCCCACCAGAACTGATCCAAGGAATATTTAATGTGCCATCTTTTGCACATATCAACACAGATATGGTAAGTATTATTTTCATTGCTTTTGTGGTAATATGAAAAATATCAATTATTAAATGTTTTTATTTATGTGCAAATATTACAGAAAGAAAAATAATAAGGCATATATTTCTGTATACGAAAGAATTTCATGTTTTGGTCAATATCAATTAGCTGGTATAAAGTTATTTGTATAGAGTACTTTCAAACAACTAAAATATGTGACTTTAATAGAAAATGCTAACACTTCCAGATCATTAACTATGTGCCAGTCTCTGTACTCTAAATACTTAAATATACCATTTCAGTTAATTGTCCTAACAAATCAGTGAGATGGATATGGTCTCAATATTTTACAGAGGAATCAGTTGAGGCTTGGAGACAAGTTCCTTCAGGTAGTAAAGTGGCAGAGATGGGAACTGAATTCAGTTCTTATGCTCTGTACTCATCTCTGGTGCTGCACTGCATACTCAGAAGAATGTAGAAATCTTTCATAGGTGTTAGGCTACAGACTAAATCAGATTACTGAGTTAACAAATAATAATTCCATAAAAAGAGACTATACACCCCTCTGTTGCAATAACAACAAAAGAAATTGTGAGTTTGATGTTAAATTAATACAAATGACTATTTTAAAGTATCTTAGGAAAACCCAGCTTATAATTTGTACAAGAGTCAACATTTATAGCAAACCTTATTTGTAGACCATTGTTGTGTGAGCATCACTGCCGATGGCTATTGTTTGACTCTGATAGTGGATTCCAGTAGAGCTCAGCAGATAGCTAGTTTCCTGAAGCCTCACTTACGTTGTGGCAAGATGGCTTAAGTCTAGTTGTTGAACCCAATTGTATGAAGTACAGTTTATCAATATATATAGCATCTTGCAGAAAGAGGCAGGATTAAAATTCAAGGCCATGACAGGTGATCAGTTTAGAGAGCCGCATATTCATTAGGAATGTCAAAAGTGTATTTTTAAGAGAATTCAAGGGTATCAATATTCCAGTTAGAATTGGTTTTAAGATGAAGAGTTAGAAATTGATATCTGCATGTTTGAAATTAAGAAATGATTATAAATGCAATTTAAAAAAATAAAATTCAGTAGGCAAAGAACTATGAGTCTGAAGAATGTTTATGTAAAAGTTAAGGAAGCTTCCTCTTGTAATATATTGACATAGTAAATGCTGAATGCATAGTTGCTGAACTGAACATCCGCAGGAAATAGCCAGTGTCTCTACCACAAGGCAGCAGATTGGTAGGTCTGTGCTTATATCAGTATACCGGTATTTCCTTGACTTTCATCAACAAAATGAAACAAAGTTAAAAACCAAATGTAAGCTACTTTCTTTTTAGAGGCAGCTGGCACTTTAAAACATATACATGAAGAATACTTACGTTGTTTGTTGAATAAATAGATCTACTATAATATGCCACATAATGCATATAGGGGATGGGAGTGTGAATATAAATAATGAATTTTTTGCTTTCCTTACTCCTGTGAAAAATATTGACCACAAATTTTTCCTGACACTTGAGGTTTATGGTGAAACATTCTAACTCACATGTTCTCTGGCTAACTCACAATGATGCATTGGCTCTTGGCATCTTCTTGCTGAGAAGCAAACATTAGCATTTTACTCTGTCTTAATGGAAGAAATGTAAGTCAAAATCCTTCATATCTCCTGGATGCCATGTGCAGCTGGATTGGCCTGTAGACCACTAACCAGATTTCTGGGCTATCTAAGAGGCTGCATTCCCTTTGAGAAATCAACATTTGGTAGTTTGTTTTAATGCTGGAACAGTAGTACTTGGATGGAATTTTCATTCCATCCATTGAAGGAATAAAGTACATTCTTTTCTCTCACAACATAGCCTTGAATCTTGAAAAGGGATCAAACTTTCGCAGGAAGTTGTTTGCATAAAACATATGCTATTGTCTCTTGGTATCCATGGGGAATTGGTTCCAGAACACTCTATAGATAAATTCACAGATGCTGAAGTCCCTGATATAAAATGGCATGGTATTTGCATATAACTTGTGCATATACCCCCATATATTTTAAATCATCTCTAGATTACTTATAACACCAACTGGGCATGGTGGCTTACACCTATAATCCCAGCACTTTGGGAGGCTGAAGCGGGAGGATTGCTTGAGTGCAGGTGTTCAAGACCAGCCTGGGCAACATAGTGAGACCCTCTCTCTATCAAAAAAAAAAAAAAAAAGATTACTTATAAAACCTAATACAATATAAAGTGCTATGTAAATACTTGTTAAACTATATTGTTTACAGAATAATGACAAAAAAACCCAAAATCCTTGCCTTTTCAGTACAGATGCATTTTTTACAAATGATATTTTTGTCTGTGGTTGGTTGAATCCATGGATGCAGAACCCATGGATACAGAGGGCTGACTACATCTGTGCTGTGTCATTTCAGTGATGTACATGTGTCAAATTCCAGAGTTTTTTTCAAAAGACGAAATAATTGTCTTCTGTCAATTATGGGAATGGGTGCCAATAATTTTTAGTGCATTTTCCCCACAGTTTTGGTTTTCAGGTAATGAACTACACCAATGTTCAAGTACATGGTTTCAGAAGGATATTTTTAACATTATGATAATCTTATATTGCTACTTCTATCTAAATGTTATAAACTGTACTAAAACTTTGATTTTCTTAAATTTAAGACATTGCTGCCTGAAGTGGGAAACCCATACTCTCAACAACTCAAAATGATAATGGGTATTATCCAGCAAAAGAGGCCATATTCAATGAAGGTAAGAAAGCGATTTTATTTTTCCCTTTATTCAAATGTTAAAAATTTCATTAAAGACTTAAAATGCACACCCTATATTTTTATGACATGATCTTTGATTTTAAAAACTCACACCATCACAAATCTAAAATAAAAGTTAAAAAAACCTTACATTAACCTCTAAGTACATCTACGTACTTATCAGTCACAAACATAAACGGCTATTACCATGGGTTAACTATGGGGTATCTTAAGTCAGTATTAACTTCATTAACAGACTTTGAAATGACTTTTACATGGGTTACCAGTTAATCCTTACATCCTTACAAGTTCAAAAGCAAATGATGTTTCAGATATCACTAACAGACTTTGAAATGACTTTTCTTCTGGTGCCTAAAATTACTTAGTTATAAAAGTATCACTTAGAACATTTGTAAAATTTGATTTATTACAATGTTTAATTTATAATCTCTGAAAAGTTTTGTTATTCTTGTCCTTTCAAGCCCTTCTAGCCTTTTCTGAGTTTGAGTAAAAAAATTTAATATGTCTAGAACCCAAGAAAATTATATCTTGTTGCCACGTTCCAGATACTTACATGTTTTCCTTCCCAAGCTCAATATTAGAGTCTCCTGGGATCTAGAATGTATAGATGATGATGTGCTGTGTAACACTGCTTACTGAAGAGCTATAAGACACTCACCTGGAGGCACGTGTCTACAAGTGCCAGGGTATTTATGGGGCCAGTTGTCTCCTGAAATGTAAATGTGATATCAATCTAAACCAACATTCGTAACTGTGAAAGTAACTCATGCATGCAAACATCAACTTTAGGTAGAGCTTAGGTAAATTGAACTAATGACATCTGGATGAATATACAACTTTTCTAGAACAGTTTTCACACCACACAGCACCTGTGGTTCAGTTTAAGGGCAGGACCTAGAGAAGACAGACAAGGCTCAAACTAAACACATTCTCTTAAGATTTGGTTACACGTTTTTCTAGGGCATTCTCTCTGAACGCCCTAGAAACATGTAACCAAATATTGAGCTCATGAAATGCAAATTGAAAGCCACTGGTATTTAGAATGCACAGCAATAATGATTCACCTTCATCCCAGCTGCAGCAACTGCATCCCTCCAACTGGGCATTTGCAGAGAAGAGGCAGGACTAAGCATGGAGATCATCCTTGTGCTCAGTAGTTCCTTCTTCAGGGAAAAACATTAAACTTTCCTCTGCTTTCTCCCACCTGTTCCAACCTCTTATCAAAGTTATGTCAGCTTTGGTTATAAAACCATCTGGGGGTGAGCTTCAAATACTATATGTGAATAAAATATTAAGCACCTCTGTAATAAAACAACTTTAGCTTGAATACTTAAAGAATCAGATTTTCTTACGTACTACCTGCAAATGTATCCGTCTGTTCATAGAATGCTATCTCTATAAAGAATTAGAAATATCTAAAATCTACAGATGTCAGAGTTGAAAGGAATCTGGGAGATACCTGGCTTCCTATACCTGCACATCACAGACATGAAAGTGAGGCTCAAAGGAGCTCACTAGCTTGGTCTGGGTCTCACAACTGGATCATAGCAGATACAGGGCTTGTACTAGCTGCTTAGTCCGAGTGCACTTAGCATTCCACCGTTTCTCTGACACTTGAAAAGGAAATGAAAACATACTTTTAAAGGGTTAAGATTAGGTAGGAGAAAAGAGTTGGTATGGAAGGATCAAGAATAACAAAATCAAATCTAGAAGGAACTGCTACCTTCCAGGTTATGCTAATTACTTTTTCAAAAACTCAGTCCTCTTAGACCTTATTGTCAGATTATCCTCATATATGTGGGGAACAACAACAACAAAAGATTTCTACCACAGCGTATCTACAGATGACCAAAACCAAGTGCCTTCCTGAGAAATTCTAGTCCTGCCCTGCACGGTTCTCTGTGCTCCAAATGTTTTTTATTCTCTCTCCTTCCACTTGTATTTTCTAGATTATTCCTTTCCCATTGGCCCTTTTCCACAGTTTACAAGCTGTTCAAATCTACCTTCATAGAAGCTGCCACTTCTCAAAGATTCTGCTGCCCTTTCCTCATTCATTCTACAAATATTTATTGAACACCAGCAACATACCAAACATTCTACAACCAAGCTCCTTGAAAAAGTCTGTATTAACTGCTCTTTCCTTCTTCTTATCTCTCCAGTTCTCTGTAAACTGCCAAATTGATAAAGACAATTGATTCTCAATCCTTTTATGCATTTACAAGGTTGACTACTTCCTCAAATTATCTCCTGTCAGCTTTCAAAACATCCCCTGCTCCTGATTCTTCTTTCTCAGTGACTCTTTTTCATTGGCTTCTCTTCATTCATCTGCTACTTAAGAGTTGGTATTCTCTGAAGGTTGTATCATGGCTCTCTTCTCGCTCAACATGTTCTACCTGGGCCTTCTAATCACTCCCATGCTTTAGCGATTCCCTGTGAGTCAGCCAATGAAAGATGAGATTGGCTTTTGAAGCACATTAATTCTTTAAGACCTGTGGTAAGGTGACCCAGAGAATGTCACATTCAGAGTTAGCCAGTCTTCCCTTGGAGAAGGCACACAAGAAGCAAGGAGGTGACAAGCAGTGATTATTTTAATGTTCTCCTACTCTATAGGGCCATCCCCCTCCCTTTAGAAATGTAAAGCAGGGAAATAAAGACGGATCTACCCATCCATACCAGTATGCTTTCCTTTTATTGGTGTGGGTGTGCCCCTTGAAGAGATGACCATCACTGTGTCAAGACAGGCCAATACCACTTCCATGACTCCACTCCCCTGACACCTTCCACTATACTTTCTGTGTCATCCTGACACCTGTAGATAATCAAATGGTAGGATAGGATATGAATCACTGTAGCTTAAAGTTAAGTTTCTCCCAAGGCTGTAATTCATTCCCTGTTCTACTTACCACCTCAGCTCATAGCGAGACACTTTGTCAGAGGAGGTTGTACAATGAGCACCACACAAAAACAAAAACAAAAAAACCCCAAGTGAATGGCAGCAATAGAAAATACCTCAGATGAGCAACCTGAATTTCTTTCCATTAATTTCCATAAAGAAAGTAAATTCTAAAGAAATTGGAACTTCAAGTCTTTCCTCCTTCAATGTCTTATCCTGCCCAGCCTCAGCCTGAGTTGTGTCAGAGGCTAGACCCACACTGGCTCTACCAATCATGGACAATAGTAAAGTCATAGCGGCATGTGGGAGAGGGTGGATAAAACATAAAATGAAAAGAATCCTGACTTCAGGTTCATCAGGAGGCAAATCTTAAACTTCTTTGGAGAAATCTCTTTAAGGGTTAGTTTTGCTTCCCCATGTAGGAGTGGAATCTGCCTATGCACACAGCTATTCTAGTGCCAACTCCCAGTACCTAGAGCTGACACCCAAAAGCCAAGGCATCACACATATCTGTATCCACATGGAATTAGCTGAGTTGTGGCAGCAGCAGTTGTTCTTATATATTATTATTTTTACTAGGTCGGGGCAACTTAAAACTTAACAGACTTGGATCCAGGCCAAAACGTTAAAAAGGAAAAAAGCAAGTGGTATTGACAGAATTACTCTCCACTTGATAACTAAAAAGCATAGAATGCAAAAGTAGGGAGGGCCCTGCCCTCCTAGCCAAAATTGCACATACGTTCCCCGCTGCAGCTGGTGAAGCGGCTCACTGCATGTGCTTCCCTATTGCAGGCCTTTCTGGTGGGTTTACCTCCTGAGAGGAAGAAGTGAGAAATACCCTGGCTCCTCTTAATTATATAGGAGGCAGGTGGAGAGGCATTGTTGTGCACGTATGGCTCAGTTAACCCCACTGTGGCACAATAAATATGAAATTATGACAATTCAGATCATCTACCTTGACTTCCTCAAGTAGGAATACAGGTGTAGAAAGAAGGGCTCAAAGTGTTCATGACAAAACTGCCTCTCTTCTGGGCGTCTTCCCTGTGGGTTTCTTCTTAGAGCAGCACTCTCCAGTAATGCAAATGCATATGCAATTCTATGTTTTCTGATGACCACATTTAAAAAGAAAAAATCCATTTAAATGAATTTAACCCAGTATATCCAAAATATAATTTCTATATGTAATCTGTATCATCAATTATTGATATTTTCATATTTTATTTTTCATACTAAGTCTAGAAATCTATTGTGTGTCTTATATTTACAGCACATCTCAATTTGGATGAGCCACATTTTAAGTGCTCAATAGTATGTGTGTCTGGCTGTTGTACTGGACAGCACAGGTCTAGAGAATCGTGATGAGCAAAGGACAGTTCTCCCGTTTTCCCTGTGTGTTAACCTCTCTAGCATCTCTCCAATCTACCCCCTTTCCACCTCCACTGCTCTAATTCAGAACCTGATCATCTCCGACCCAGACACTTCAAACCACTTCCTATCTAGTGTCCCTCATCTCACGAATGTATAGTACATACTGCTGCCACTTAACTGTCTCATTTCATTCTTCTGCACCTTCACTGGATCACATTTCCTACAGAAACCCAAACTCATTATGATGATAATTTGTCCCTTTTAGAAGCCTGTGATAATTTACATGCCAGCCATAATTGTATCTCTGGTACATGGCACATGTATTCCAGTATGAAACACTCTCTAGCCCTACCTCTATCCTTTAAGGCTCAGGGGACAGTTACTATCATTGTGAAGCCTTTCCTGTAACACTCTGCTTAGGTTTCATTTTTGCCACTTAAAATTGTATGTCTTAGGTTTTGGGGTTTCAGGGTCCATGCCTCTTTCCACTCCAGATATTAGGCACTTTCCCATCATCCTCCATAGCCTCACACATAATGGACATTCAATAATGTTTGCCGAAATTGAAATAGACAAAATTGAGCCATTTTCAAATAATGTTTATAACCAGGGGCTGTTACTGTTTTGTTTTGTTTTTTCCTAGCTCACAATCGTAAAGCAGCGAGAACAGCCAGAAATGGTTTTCCGACAGTTCCTGGTAGAAGACAAAGGACTTTATGGAGGCTCTTCTTATGTGGATTTCCTTTGTTGTGTTCACAAGGAGATCTGTCAGCTGCTTAATTAATTGAAACTTCTCTGTCATTGATGTTGCATTTCTAAGGAGGTAATCTCCTTCTTGGTGCCTAATTTTCTAGATGATAATAGGCTAGTTTTGATTTCTTGCTCATTTTCAGAATAACTTTCCAGGAAGAGACGGCATTTAGAACTTCAGCTTTGGTGCTCAGGTATAAAGCCAATTAAGGTACAATTGTGCCATAAAGGGAACAATCTGTTTCTGATTGCACAGTTTCTAATTTTTAAAACTGATGTGGTTTGCATTTCATAAAAGGCAAAGTTTACAGAACCATAAACATTCTCAATTTTCTTTATGCTAGACATATAAATTATTTTTCAAACTGTGTAGATTTGGGGTAAAAAGTTGTCTCAGTTCCTCTCCCAATTGCAATGAGAAAAAATAGCTTAATTTTTACATTATACTTAATTTTTTAAAACCATGTAACTCCATTGAACACATTTTTCAACTTAAGGTTTGCATAGCAGACTTTTAATAACCTCGGGATTTATCTGGTAGAACAATATGTGTTCTACATTTTTTTCATAATTATATATTGTGTATGTTAAAACTATTTTCCAGTTGTTTTGTCTGTAAAACTGTCTTTATCAATATGCTTAATGGTTCTTTGTACAATTTTGAAAGTTTCTACCTGTATATAATGGATCTTAACCAGTATCAATAAATCACTTCATATAATCTTAGTAGGTAGATTTATTTATTTATTATGTATTTTTAGGTCTTAAAAAGAAATAAGGGTAGTATTCAAAATGTCTTGGCAAAAAGTTGTTTGGGTAGCTCACTAAGAACAAATCAGGAAAACAAAATTTTCTCTTTTTTTCTGAGGGTTGAGGAGTACTAGGCAATAAATCTAAGAAACATCATATTATACTTGAGAAAGGCATTTCAAAGTTCTCTGAAATGTTTTTGTGGGCAAAATAAATAGAAATGGGCTACATGAAACCATTATTAATGAATATGTCTAAACCTAGAATGATTTTGAGTGATGTCACAAAGGCATCTGCCTCTACCTGCCCTATTCAACTTTGTTATCAATTATATGAATAATAATAGCTAAAATATATTGAGTACATATCGTGTCCCAAGAACTGCACTGTTTTTTGTGAACATATGCACATGTATTCTTCATAGCAACCCTGATCCTGTTATCAGCCCCATTTACACATGAAGAAACAGGCTTAAGTACCTTGTCTGTGATTATATGGCTAGTAAGGTTTATTTATAAATTAGATGTCGTGAAGTAGGTAGGTAGAAAAACAAATACAGTGACAGAACTAAAATCCCCCCATGTTAGCCAACTGGCATTTTGCTTCAACATCAACTTGGATGAGTTTAACATCATCAACTTGGATGAGTTTAACAAGAAGAGATGTAAGCTCCTAGACTTGTGTCCAAAAAACAAATGCATATGCAGGAGATCATTCTTGGAAACAACACGTTAGAAAAAGAACTTACTTCTTAGGGAGTTTGCCGTTATGAATCACTAGTGGAATGAAAGCAGATATGATCTCAATCTACCTTATTACAAGGATAGGCTGTCAAATGAGCATAGTGATGGTTCCACTCTACTCTGAGGTCAGGCCACACCTAGGTTCAATTCTAGGCACCATGCCCTATGTGAAATAGCAGCACAGAGCACATTCCTTTATTCATTTGAAGGCTAATGATTTGTTCTTTGTGTTCTTTAGGGTATAGAACCAGAACCATTAAATAGAAGTGACAGGCCGGGTGCGGTGGCTCACGCCTGTAATACCAGCACTTTGGGTGGCCGAGGCGAGTGGATCACTTGAGGTCAGCAGTTTGAGACCAGCCTGGCCAACATGGTGAAACCCCGTCTCTACTGAAAATACAAAAAATTAGCTGGGCATGATGGCAGGCACCTGTAATCCCAGCTACTTGGGAGGGTGAGGCAGGAGAACTGCTTGAACCCGGGAGGCAGGGGTTGCAGTGAGCTGAGATCGCACCATTGCACTCCAGCCTGGAAGACAGAGCTAGACTCAAAAAAAAAAAAAAAAAAAAAAAAAAACAGTTACAAATTGCCACTTAACACAAGAAACTTCTAAATAATTAGGTGCTCAAAGAATATGCCATTGGAAGTAGTATCTTCTCATTTAACAAATACTGACTGCACATTTTCTAGGTGCCAAACACTAGGCACTACACTGGAGAGACAACAGTGAGCAGCACAAGCAAAGTCCCTGCCATCTCTACAATTACAGGAAAGTTTCAGAAATGCCATGAAATGCTACAGTAAGCACACAGCAGGGATATCTGACCTGGTCTAGCTGGTGGGCAAGGTGTAGTCAGTAAAGATTTTCCAAAGGAAGTTACATTGAAGATGAGACCTGAAAAATTGTAAACATTTGCCAGGTAATTGGCAGTATTGGTGAATATGCCAGCAGAAGAGAAAATAAGCATGAAGGCTCAGAGTGGAGAGGGCACACATCACCCTTTCAGTAAACTAAAGAACTTAAACTTGGCTGGAACTATCAAGGAGAGACAAATTCGTAAAAGATAAAGTTGGAGAAGTAGAGTGAGACTTAGCCAAGGAAGAGTTTGGACTTAATCCTAATGACAAAGTGAAGACCTTCAAAGTAATTTAAGCAGAAGCAGCAGGATCACTCTAGAAAGATCACTTTGGGGTTGTAAGGTGATGTAACTTGCAGCAGACAGACCATTTAGGAGGCTATCAGAATAGTTCATTTGAGTTCACGATGGCCTGAATTAAAATAATGGTATTTAGTTGGGGGTGGGAGAATTGGGGGAGAGGTGATGTAAGGGAAGAGAAAGTATAAGAAAATGATTTGTTTTGAGCAACTGGGTAGACAGATGATTCTCTGAGAGGAAACAGAAATAAAAACAGCTTGTGTATGTCAGTGTGTATGTAAAGGGTATAGTTCAGATGGTACATATTTAAGGTAGCTTGCAAGCTATCCAAGTGAGATAAACTATAGGACCTAAAAGTATGGGTGTGAAGCTCAGCAGAGAGCTGTGAACTAAAGATTTGCAAACCATCTACATGTATATCAAGAAAAGGAGGCCACACAAGTGGCTGAAAAAACTTAGGCTGACTCTGTAGAGTGCGAAGGAAGCAAATCCCTAGAGCAGACAGTCACTAGAAACCTTGAAACTGGGAAGGGCCAGAGAGGTAGGAAGGGAACTTGGCTAGATGTCACAAACCTCAAGGTAAAAGAGGGGGTGCATGAAGAGAGTGGGCAGCCAAGTTACAGGCTTCCAAAAGACAAAGACAAAAATGTTTGTTGGGATTAGTAAAAGGTCATGGGTGACTAGTGAAGAGCAGTTTCTCTAAATCAGTGAGGCTAAAGGCTAGATTAGAACAGGTTGAAGAAGGGGAGGCAGAATTGAGGCAACTCGAGGTGACGAGCGGGTGGGTCACAGAAAGGGGAGAATTTTTTAAATTTTAAGTTTTTTTTTAAATTTCAAGGGATTTGCCATTTAAATGCTGGTGGGAAGCAGCCAGTATTTTATGTTGAAAAAATACAGTGACGATACTGTACTACAAAGAATGTTGAAGACTGAAGACAGAGAAAAAATATTCAAAAGAGCAAGACCCTTGGAAAACAGAGGGAATATAATATAAATGGTGAGGTTAGCTTTCATGGTAAAAGAAACCCAATATGTAATGGAAATGCTCCAGTGAGTCCTGAATGACCACTTGCCAAAAATGGTGTAAGTGCTGCTCTGAAACAGTGCTCCCCCTCCCCAGACTGGAAGAGCTGGTGGAGCACAACGGCTCAGACCCATGTTGCTCTGGACCCAGCGACATGGGTTTCTATACTAGTTCCACCACTAGCTGTGTGATCCAGGGCAAGTTAGAAAATTTTCTGTGTCTGTTTCCTCCAGTTTTTTCAAGAATTAAAGTTTATAAAGGGCCTCGAACAGTGTCTGACACATAGTGCTGCTATTTAAGTGTTCATTGCTGTTATTGTTTTATCAAGTTTTTTACTAAACTTGCTAAGGATCATAAAAACTAGGACTAATCTGACTCCTAATTGGATTTGCTACTATGCCACCAGTATCGTAATTGACATCCTCCAAATCAAGCTATCTTTAAATGCTATAGAAATTCCAATTAACAGATGGTTTCAGAGATTAGAATAAATTTGCCATATGAGAAACTTGCAGCTTAAACTACTTTAAATGCTAAAAACCAAAACCTCAATAATATATAAACCAAAGACAAGAACTTGTATTTCAAATGTTACGGAACCTTTATTAAAAAAAAAAGAAATGAGTTCACTGACTTTTTGAAGGCACATCTTTGAGGTTACCAAATGGCAACTTTCCTAGAAGGTTCACTTCTAAAAGTCTAACATAATGGTAGTGGACTGAGAATAATTACTCATCTAGACTTGTGTCCAAAAAACAAATGCATATGCAGGATATCGTTCTTGGAAACAATACATGTTAGAAAAAGAACTTAGGGAGTTTGCCATTATGAATCACTACTAGTGTGGAAAGCAGATATGATCTCAATCTACCTTTGGCCTCAAAAAACAAGCGAGTACTTGTACCAAAATGAGAAGTTTTAGGGAGAGTCCACCAAATACCATTTTCTAACAGAACTGTTCATAAATGGTTGTTTGGGAAAGTAATATTCTCATCACTTTTTTTGTTGTTGTTTTTTGAGACAGGGTCTCAGTTTGTTGCCCAGGCTGGAGTGCAGTGGCAAGATCACGACTCACTGCAGCCTCAATGTCCTGGGTTCAAGTGATCCTCCTGCCTTGGCCTCCTGAGTATCTGGGACTATAGGCATGTGCCTGGCTAATTTTTTGTAGAGATGTGGTTTCACCATGTTTCCCACAATAGTCACAAACTCCTGGGCTCAAGCAATCCTCCCACCTCAGCCTCCCAAGGTGAATTCCTCCTCCAATGAATAGCAGTTTTCAGATAGTTCAAAGACATATCCCTATCATGTTTCTTGTGCAGGCTAAACTCCCTCAATTTCCAAAATGTACCCTCATAAACATTTCCAGAGCCATTGTTATCCAAACTTAATACATGAGAATCTAGTTTTGAATCACATAAAGAACAAAGTCAATTTGGGGAGACAAATTACTAGTGTTTCATTAAGGAAACTATAAGTGGATTACAGATGCAGTCTCAAGAATACATGAGTTGTGTAAGAATTTTCTTTTTTTGGAGACAGAGTCTTGCTCTGTTGCCCAGGCTGGAGTGCAGTGGCGCAATCTCAGCTCACTGCAACCTCCGCCTCCCAGGTTCAAGCAATTCTCCTGCCTCAGCCTCCCAAGTAGCTGGGACTACAGGCGCATGCCGCCACGCCTGGCTAATTTTTTGTATTTTAGTAGAGATGGGGCTTCACCATTGTTGCCCAGGCTGGTCTCGAACTCCTAAGCTCAGGCAATCCGCCCGCCTCAGCCTCCCAAAGTGCTAGGATTATAGGCGTGAGCCACTGCGCCCAGCTGAGTTGTGTAAGAATTTTTAGGGACTGCTTTTTTATTTTTCCACTTTATTATTTGAGATGAAGTCTCACTATGTCACCCAGGCTGGTCTCCAGCTTCCAGGCTCAAGTAATCCTTCCATCTCAGCCTCCCACATAGCTAGGATTACAGGCCATCATGCCTGGCTTTAATACTTTTTAAAAAAATTATATCACAGAATTACCATTCAACCTATTACTGAGTAAGAAAGAAAATAAATCATTCTACCAAAAAGACACATGTTCATAGCAGCACTATTCACAATAGCAAAGACATGGAATCAACCTAGGTACCCATCAATGGTGGACTGGATAAAGAAAATGTGGTACACATACACCATGGAATACTTCACAGCCATGTAAAAGAATGAAAGCATGTTCTTTGCAGCAACATAGATGCAGCTGGAGGCCATTATCCTAAGCAAATTAACAAAGGAACAGAAAACCAAATACATGTTCTCATAAGTGGGAGCTAAACATTTGCTACCCATAAAAATGGCAACAATAGACACAGGACTATTTGAGGTGGGAGGGAGTGGGGCAAGGATTCAAAAACTGTTGATCCAACAGTGTGTGCTCACTTTGTGTTTCTGTGTCACCTTTTGGTAATTATCACAATATTTCAAACCTGTTTATTATTATGTCTGTCATGGTGATGTCTGATCAGTGATCTTGGATGTTACTATCATAATTGTTTTGGGGGTGCCACAAACCGCACCCATATAAGATGGCAAACCCTAATCAATAAATGTTGTAGGTGTTCTGATTGCTCCACCAAAAAACAAAAAAAAAAAGAAAAGAAAAAGAAAAACTTGGGTACTGTGCTCAGTACCTGAGTGACGATCATTCATACCCCAAACCTCAGCATCATGCAATATACCCAGGTAAAAAATCTGCACGTGTATCCCCTGAATTTAAAATAAAAGTTGAAAAAATTCTCTTACCAGTTATAAAAACAACTCTTTTGCAGTGAGATTTGCAATTTTAAGACCTTCTGAAGAACGAGACTCTAGTTTTTTAGTCGGTATTTTTCAATCTGAGGTATTCCTTGGGTCCATGAAAAACTGTTTAAACACACATTATTCATGTTTGAAGAATACCATTTTAGGATACCCAATGGGGTTTAATGTTACCCAATCAATATTTTAGGGACCCCACCTCATATGCCTATGTGTCAAAAAGGTTATTACCTTTATGAATTAGGGAAGTTTCAAGCAGATATGAATTGCAACTGTGAACTTTGGTGTGCAAAAATGTCATGTTTTTAAAATCAACCTAACTGAATCTGAATCTCTATCCCACAGGACTGAAAGGGAATCTTTACTCTCTTTCATCCACACTGATGACTAGTGTCAAAGTGCCCCATGGCCTCCTGAAGTCCGGGGCTCTCTGCTTTCAACACCATGCTTGGGGAAACTGAATGTGTGGTCTGGACTGATCTACCTTCCCAGTGGAGCTCCGTGCCACTGAGCTCTTTCCCCATGAGGTTCTCTCTCCTAGGGCCATTGTTGCTGACCAGCAGCAGTTTCCTAAGACTCCTGGGTGCCACCCCACACCCATCCTCCACCATCCTGTCCGCCCCCCTCACTCAGGCAATCTACTGTCCCTATTATTCACAGGAGAAATATAATCTACTTTTTCCACTTAGGCTATAATTAAACAAGGTGACACAGGTGTAGTTAAATCACTCTCCTTATTTTAACATGTTGCCCTTGGCAGAGAAGTAATTGAAAATTTACATTCTAAGGAAGGAGTCAGGTTCCTTTAAAGTCAGACCAGGGGAAGTTAGTTCTGTTCAAGACCTCTGATAAATGGTAATTCAGTGGAAATTGCTTTGTTTTCTTTATCCCCAAAGATAATGTTCTTTTATTTGAGACAGAGAAAGTCTTTATTAGAAAAACAGTCCTCTTACGCAGCAAGAAAGCATCAGCAGAAGGGAAAAGAGCTGACAAGGGAAGGTTATGAAAAATCTTCTGGGAGTTATTTCCAATTATTAAGCAAGCAGCAAGGGAAAGGGACTATTTATTGAGCACTTATTATATGCCATACATTAGAAGCTGAGAAAGCATACCACTGCCCTTATAAAGCTAATGACAAAAACTAAGTCATAAGAGCCCAAGCAGCAGGGTAAAAGCTCAGGACTAGGTGAGTAGACAAATGCAGGTAGATGAAAAGGCAAGCTTTCTGTTTGAATCAGGGTAAAAGAAAGCAATCAGAACTGGGAAAGGTCCCCAAAGAGGTGCTGGGGCCATCCTGATCCACTATCTTGTCAGCACCATCTGACAAAGGATATGGAGTTAAGATTCAAGGAGCTAGTTGGCTGATGGGCTTACATTTGTGTTTACATTTTTCTAAATTTTGCTTTGGAATTATTTTTATAAATATATTTTTAATCATGCATTATCCTTTAATTGAGCTTAATAGTAGAAAAGAAAGCTATAAACTTGAGCTTTTATTTACCATGCTATAAACCTAGCTTCTTAGACGAAACAATAACCCAACTACCTGTGTAGCTTACATGAATTATGAGCAATATTATTACATTAAAAATCTTTGTATTATTAAGGTACCCACCACAATACATAAACTATAAAGTGACAGCTAATTCCACAAGACATTTAAGCAATTACTTTGATCATTTAACCAGCATCAACTACTAAACTGGATATATCGGAACAAAATTCTGTTTTGAGGTTTTGTCCACTGCTTTCAAAAACAACAACAAAATAAACACACAGAACAGGCAGGATAATGATGTAGCCATTCTCTTATGATAACAACAGTTATAAAAATCTGCACAGGTATACAATTACTTAAAAGGTGTATTTTGTGACAACACAAGCCTAGACCTCTACATTTTCTCCCATTGGATAGATGAATAGCTTGCAGTGACATCATTATACAGCAATTTTAAAGTATTAGTTCACATTTTCAATCTACTGTGTGTTCCAAAGTAAGCCAACTACTTAATATGCTTTCAAAGGTGATAGTTTCCCGTCTCAAGCAAGTAACCTTTTTTCCTCTTTTGTAAGTAAATGTGGTCACACAGTATACAGCTATAATGCATGCATAATTTAAATATGCATGTTGGCCAGTCGCAGAGGCTCACACCTGTAATCCTGACACTTTGGGAGGCCAGGGTGGGTGGATCAGTTGAGGTTGGGAGTTTGAGACCAGCCTGGCCAACATGGTGAAATCCTGTCTCTACTAAGAATACTAAAATTAGCTGAGTGTGGCGGTGGGCACCTGTAATTCCAGCTATTCAGGAGGCTGAAGCAGGAGAATCGCTTCAACCCTGGAGGCAGAGGTTGCAGTGAGCCAAGATCTCACCACTGCCCTCCAGCCTGGGTAACAGAGCGAGACTCTGTCTCAAAAAATAAAAAGAAAAAAGAAAATATGCATGTGGTATTTTGCTAGCCAAATTAATTTAAATTTTTTTTAGTTCTATGAATGCAAATGTAAGCAAAAATCACAACTATTTTGTCAACCTCTAAAATGTAGGGAAATGCCACATGAACAACTTACCCTCTTCTCTCTGTGGTGACAATTAACTGGAGCTGACAAGTGATGTCCACTTTACCCAGGGTATGGCGTCTCCAGCCCCACTCTTCTCTCTATAGTCGCTATGGCCTGAGACCAAGAGTCAGTGGCCATTTACTAAGGCACTCTATGCTGCTCTGCTCTGCTTTTCTTACAAAGGAGTTGAGAGAACTCATCAAAGTGAGAAAAAGCACAGATAAATGGATGAAAGTAAATGAGTGAAAATATTTCCATGTCGTTAATATGCAAACAATGTGACTAAAGAAGACAATTATCCCATTAAAAAGTTCTTGGCCTGCTTCTCTATTAATATACTAGAGTCCCATATGCATTTTACATTGTTGACTTCTAGGTTCTCAATTATTTAGAAGTATTTTTGGAAAAACCTACCTTATCTGATTTCAGTTTATTAGCACCTTTAGTTACAGAAACACGAACTCTAACATACACTCAAACTGATCATTTTAATATTTTGTCCAATAGTGGAAAAAGGGTTTACTGGAAAAGGATGTCCCAATTATCTAGATTGAATGAGGTAGCTTTTCTCTGTGCATTATAGCTAACAATATTTATACGAGTAAATGATAAGAGTTATTGAGAGCAGAAGCAATGTGGTATTTCCAGAAATGAGGTCTTCAATGGAGTCAGTTTGCTGGATAAATGTTCTCATCTTTTGAGAAGTCCTAGATTTATAGCCTCAAAACTGACTACATATGCACGAGAACCCAGCAAAAGTTCAGCCCCTATTACCCAACATCAAAGAGAGGATAACGCTAAAGTCACACATGAACCCTAAGATTACAGGATTGTTCTAAGAAACACCTTTCGCATAAAACAAGGTTTATGTTTTTAATAGATCACAAAATACGAGACACTTTCAGATCAAAGACTACTGTTTAGACTAAGTCCCAACTGGGCTTTCATTTTGTCACGTTAATAAGGATTATATTAAACAAATTAGTAAAGTCTGAAACTATACTTCAAAGGCTAAATCTGATGTTCTAAATTCAGTACAGGTTTTAAAATAAGCTGCTGTAACTAACTGAAAGATAATTTAGCAATTAAGATGGGTAGAAAGTACTTTAAAAGACATGAAAAGGAGTAACTCCTAGTAGCAGCTGTGACACCCTGATGCACAATGTAGCTCCCAAGTATCCTATCTTTATACTCTATTAACTTAAATGAAACTATAGCATATCACTGACCTGGCCTCAGAATAAGGGAGATAGGAAATAAGGGCTCATAAAGTGGCTCTACTACTTGCCAGAGTATCAGAGCAGAGCTGCCGCAGTAGTGATCCCTCTCAACTCTGAATCTGTGAGCTGGTTGCCATGCCACACTCCTGCTTGATTCTCACTTCCCAGGTTGACACCTTGACCTCTCACACTGTGCTGTTTCATGATGACCGTATTACATTCTGACTGCCATCACCACAATTCTGTGGTCTAATCTGATTCATTTGTGTTTAGGTATGGTATTCCACACCATAAAATCTGTTCTACCTGACATCATCAACTACCTGCCCTCTTGTTTCTCCACAGTGAAGAAGAATAAAAAAGTATTCCTACTCAATCAGTACTTTGGGCCTCCTAATCCCCATCCTCTGAAAGGAGGAAGGTCAGTGGGAAAATAGTTCTCACTGGAAATAAATATCAACAGTTGGTTTGGAATACCATGAATTATAATTCTATAAAAACTCAGACATGCTGAGGTTATTTCACAATAATTAGCTTCTATTCCCAGTAAGGAATTAGTGCATAAAGCAACTAAAAATTTATTTCTACACAATTTTTTTTTTTTTTTTTGGAGACAGAGTCTCACTCTGTCACCCAGGCTGGAGTGCAGTGGCACAATCTCGGCTCACTGCAACCTCCACCTCCTGGGTTCAGGCAATTCTCCTGCCACTGCCTCCCAAGTAGCGGGGATTACAGGCATGCACACGACACCATGCCTGGCTAATTTTGTATTTTTAGTAGAGATGGGGTTTCTCCATATTGGTCAGGCTGGTCTCAAACTCCTGACCTCAAATGATCCACCCACATTGGCCTCCCAAAGTGCTGGGATTACAGGCATGAGCCACCATGCCCAGCATTTCTACATAATTTTGTGGAATGTAAGACATGTAAATATAAAGAAGATCAAAAATTAGAAGAGGTCAGAGTAATGAAATTTCATTGGAAACCCTTCCTCAATGAATACACAGTCATTGCAAAAACAATACCTCAAGCTTTACTGAAAGTGAAAGTTAGCAAAAACTAGTGAATCAATTCCATCCTACGATTAAAAAGGCCAGATTCATTGTCAAAGGGATAAATTCTAGGTCTTACATTCTTTTTCCACCATCTACTCTTTTTTAAATAACTTTTTCCTAAATATGGTAGATCATGGCTCCCCTTAACTTTCAACCAACAAAGCAGCCATACCTACCTCTTTCTAAGATGAAATTGTGACACCGATCTCACAGGTGCCTATGCCATGTAAACAGCAGGAATGTCACCTCCTCCAGGAACGTCACCTTGGGTAGGCCCAGGGTATGGAACATAATAGAGAGCCCTGTGTATAGGACAGGGTCACTCCTTAGCTGATACTTCTAAGGACCCATCACAGGCAAGTGGAATTTCTCTATCCTGACTTCATTCCCAGGTCAACGCTGACATACAGAGTTCTAAATCTAGATAATTTGTAATTAGTGAAGTTGAAAATATACCGTAATTTCAGCAAAAACCATAATTTCAGCAAAAAAATGCTGTCTTGTACTAGATAGTACTAATGGGTTAAGCAAGTTAATTAGGCTTTTAAGGATCTCAGCCTTATTTCTTCTATCACTCATTCCTTACCTTCAAACTGAGTCTTTGGTGGATGTAATATAATCTCATCTTAGGTATATATGAGCACAGAACGGCCATTAAAATCCATCACAGACCAAAAGAAGAGACTGATTTTAGGTCAGTCCTTTTTCATTTGGTAACAACAGTAATTCTACTTATAGAAAACAGACTCTCAAATCTCAAAAGTTTAAAGTTTCATTAGAAAAATCATAAAAATAAGAAAAGTATTCATCAAGAATAATAGTATAATTTCATTATCAAATTCATTTAAAACATGAATTACAGTACAGCAAGAGAAGTGACAGCATAAAGTCTTATATAATTTTAAAAACAAACATCACACCAAGTATTTTAGTCCCAAAATGTTTAAACCAAGCATCTGATAATGAGGTATCTTGTTGCTGCCTCTCTTTTATTTGAGGAATATAAAACTTAAGGTCAATCCAAGTTCAAGACCACACCACAGTGCTATCTAGCACATGAATGTGTCCTCCTTTGCTTCTTAGGAAGCGTGATTAGGAGTCATAGCCACAAAATTGAGATTATGATGATGAACTTTTTTTTTTTTTAAGTCTGCCTACTAAGTTCTATCTCTTCTTTCACCCACCCCTGGAATCTCCACCTCCCCTATCAGATTTAGATTTGGGAAGAGGTGATTTTGTTCAAAGTCTCTTAATTTCCTCAGTATTCAAATTATATCTGAGTTTATTTAAAACTTAAAAAAAAGAAAAAAGCTTACCTCTTTTTATTGTTTCATCAAGAAAACGTTAAAACCCTGACAGAAGCTTACCATCTTTTCCAACCCTATTCTATCAAGGACCCAAACAGCTCCCCATTTGCTATAGCAGCAGTGACGGGATGTGCATTACCAGCTCCTGTCAGCACTAGCATGATACCACAGACTGGATCTTTTTCCATTATTTATTCCCAAAAATTAGCAAAATCCTTTGTAATTAGTTGAAATCTATCAGAATAAATTCAGTCTCTGAAGATGAAGCTACTTGAGTTGTTCCATTCTGTTCATGCACATAACAAAAGGCAGAATCATTCATTTATCCTGAAAAAAACTAGACAGTGTGTGTGACAACTGCAAGCGAGGCTGGCTAAGACCCTGCAGCTCAGAGAAATTAAAGCAAAGTGCAAGCTGGAAGTGAGTTCTAAAGTTAAGTCTCCCACTTGAAATTTAATTGCAATAAAGAAGGTTAGAGGAGGATGAATAGGTTCAATGTCTTCAACAATTATCGAGGTGGAAAGCCACCTCTGTGTGCTCCTCCACGGCCCCCTCTAAAGCCACCTCTTTCTCCTCGGAAGTTAGATCGATTTCTTTCTCGTCCACGGCCAGCAGAAGTTCCACCTCTTCCTCCACCTCTGGGAGCTCCACCTCCTCGGTCAGATTTAGATTTGGGAGGAGGTGATTTTGGTCGAAGTCTCTCAATTTCTTCTGTACAACCAGTCAAGTACGAATTAGGAGCACTGAAATAGGATGCATATGTTTCTGCATTGTAGTTGCTATTTGTAAGCGTTGGTCCAACGGTGAGCCAGCCTGAAATGGAGGAAAAAAAGGTTGTACTTTTTATTTGCAATTCTCTCCTCTCTTATTAATTCTTTAGAAGCTAGTTCAAATCCCCAATGCATTCTTAAAGATGTCCCGATCATTCATCCAATACTGATCTCTTTTACAGAATGGCACTTAACTGTGGTCATGTTTTAAAGATTTCACAGGTATATGTCTTGTTTCTCCTCCTGGATTGTAACTTTTGTAAAATATCCTCCTCATCCACGTACTATCTTTTGTGAGAATAGAACTTAGAGAAAAAAAATCCTTTACATTACACTGAGTTTGGGTTTAGTGAAACTGTAATAAATTATATATAATCTTCCTATTTATGTAAATGGTGCCATTTTCTGATTAAAATCTTGGAACCAACTTTTGCTCTACACTTGCTAACTAGAAAATATTCTCAGTTGATAGGTCTGAGAAATTCAGCCACTACCATCTTATTCCCACTCATTCCTATCTTTCCATTTCTACTGCCACCCTCAAATTTAAGCCTTTATTTTTTTTTACAAGGTCAATACCCTACCACATAACACATGTGTAACAGACACACATATGTACTGTAATGATCTCCCAACCTATAGCTTCTTCTCCCTCTAAAAGTGGAAAGCCTAAAGCAAAGCTTAAAACATGTCACTTCTCTGCTCAAAAACGTTCCAACTGTTTCCACAAAGCCCAAATTCATAAATATGAAATCTAAGATCTTTTACAATGATGGCTGAATGAACTTTCCAATAACACTTCTCATTAATGCTTTTCATGAACCTCTAAGTAAAACAATGAACTACTATAGTAACTGTTTCTATACTAACCCCGATTTTTGTGCCCATATTATTTTCTTTTCTATCCTGTCAACCTGTTAAAAATCCCACCCTTCAACATCCAATTCAAATATATTTCTTACATGAAATGAAAAGTATTTCTTCTATCTCAGAATCTCCACTGCACATTATACTTCCGTAGGTAAAAAGCTATTTTGCCAATTATATTGCTAGACAACTTTGCTTGTAATAAGGATATTTTCTGATTGATTAAACTGTCTTTAGAATGGAAGGAACTACAAATACCCAATACAGACACCATGCTCTGGGGTTCTTTGGGTGTGGTGACTCTTACAGACATGCCCTTTGCAGGGGACCCTGAAAATATGCCTCTGGAGCATTACAAGAGACACAGCATTATTTGGGGCAGGTCCAATTATCTGTAAGAACTAGGTTATCTGCAAAATTAGGTTTATAATGTATCTGCCCCATCATCCTTAGGTTATTTCTTAGAAAAGTAGATGCATCATAAAAAGCTATAAAATGAAAAATATTTCACTAGGATCACATTCTAAAATACAGTAGCCATTTCTGTACAATACTTAGTTCATTGTTTTTAAAAACATTCTTAGTTTCTAAAAGTGCACGAATACAGTAAGATTTGTAATAGTTGAAGAAAAAAAGGTCAATTATAATGTGTCTTTTATGTATTACCTGGCAGATATCATGATCAAGAGCACATTCCACACCTATGGGCTCTCACTGACTATTAAATCCATGAGATTTTTATTTGCTGCCTTCTAGTTTGTTTTTTGGCATGTCTGTGGTATTATGGAAGATAATATTCAATATATGTGGAACACCACAAACAAGGAATATGAAACAGAAAATTTAAAGATATAATAAAAATAACTAATACTCTGTCTCCCTTGCTATATTGTCTCTTACATAAAACATGGAAATCTTTGCAGAGTACACTGGCTATAGAAGTCCAAGGGATTCCCCTCTCCTCCAAATTCTGCGTGGCAACATTGTGTTTTACTAGAAATTCTAACGGTATTACTAAGAACACAGTAAGTTTAAAATAGTCTGGCTTGGGTGTGTGGTGGCTCACACTTGTAATCCCAGCAATTTGGAGGCCGAGGCGGGCGATCACTTGGGGTCAGGAGTTCGAGACCAGCTTGGCCAACATGGTGAAACCTCATCTCTACTAAAAATACAAAAAATTAGCCAGGCGTGGTGGCACATGCCTGCAGTCCCAGCTACTCAGGAGGCTGAATCACTTGAACCTGGGAGGTAGGGGTTGCAGTGAGCCAAGATCGTGCCACTGCACTCCAGCCTGGACAACAGAGTGAGAACCGGTCTCAAAAAAAAAAAAAAAAAAAAAAAAAATTGTCTGGCTTCAGAGTGTATTTGACTCACATAGTTATCTGTAAATTTTATTTTAAAGCAATGGTAAATTGTATTCCTAAGGTATATGTGAAATACCTTAGGCTATTTCCTTGAGGAAGAAGTGTATTTGAGGAGCAACTTAATAAACTAAGGTCTTTTTTTTTTTTTTTTTTTGAGACAGGGTCTTACTCTGTCACCCTGGCTGGAGTACAGTGGCACAATCTCGGCTCACTGCAACCTCTGCCTCCCAGGTTCAAGCGATTCTTCTGCCTCAGCCTCCCAAGTAGCTGGGATTACAGGCACACACCAGCACACCCAGCTAATTTTTGTATTTTTAGTAGAGACAGGGTTTCACCATGTTGCCCAGGCTGGTCTCGAACTCTGACCTCAAGTGATCTGCCCACCCTGGCCTCCCAAAGTGCTGGGATTACAGGCGTGAGTCACAGTGCCTGGCCATACATTAAGGTCTCTTGAACAGACTCTCAATTGCACATACTATTATTTATATGGCTAACTCCCAAACATCTACACTTTGATCAATCAAATTTTTCTTCCTTATTTGCATGTAGCTAATACTAAATTTTTGCCAGAGTTTCTTTCTTGAAACTCTTGCCTATTCAATTTCTTTCTTTCTTTTTGTACTAGTAGTTTACAAGTACAAAATTAAACCTGTACCCCTAACCTGAATATCAATCTAAAAATACTTCAGATAGAAAGATAGCAAGTAAATCCAAAGAAAGTAGAAAGAAAATAAAAAAGCAGAAATTAAATGAAAATAAACATGCAACAAGGCAATGAGAAGACAGTCACTGAATAAGAGAAAATATTTGCAAAAAACAAATCTGATAAAGTACTATTCTCCAAAATATACAAGTAACTCTTAAACCTCAACAATAAGAAAACAAACAGCCAAATAAAAAATGGGCCAAAGACCTTAAAAGACATTTCACCAAAAAAGGCATACAGATAGCACACAAGCATATGAAAAGATGTTCTACATCATATGTCATTAGAAAAATGCAAATTAAAACAACAATGTGATACCACTACACACACACTAAAACTGCCAAAATCCTGAACACTGACAACACCAAATGCTGGTGAGGATGTGGAGCAACAGGAACTCTCGCTGCCGGTGGAAATGCAAAATGGTACAGGCACTTCAGAAGACAGTCTTGGCAGTTTCTTACAAAATTAAACATATTCTTACCATACAATCCAGCATTTGTGCTCCTTGGTATTTACCCAAAGGAGCTGAAAACTTATGACCACACAAAAACCTGTACACAGATTTCCATTGTAGCTTATTCATAATTGTCAAAACTTGGAAGATGTCCTTCAGTAGGTAAATGGATACAAAAACTGTGGTACATCCAGTGGAATATTATTCGGCACTAAAAAGAAATGACCTATCAAACCATGAAAAGGAATGGAGAAATCTTAAATGCCAATTACCAAATGAAAGAAGCCAATCCAAAAAGGCTACATACTACACAATTCCAACTATATAACATTCTGACAAAGGCAAATTACGGAGACAGTAAAAAGATAAGTGGTTGTCAAGAGTTGTGGGTAGGAATGAATAAGTGGAGCACAGAGGATTTTTAGGGCAGTGAAACTATTGAGTATGATCCTATAATGGTGGATAGATGTCATTATACATTTGTCTAAACTCATAGAATTACTACACCAAGAGCGAATCCTAATGTAGACTGTGGACTTTGAGTGATTATGACGTGTCAATGTAGGTACATCATTTGTAACAAATGTACCACTCGGTTGGGAGATATTGATAACTAGAAAGGTTCTGCACGTGTGGGGCAGCAGGTATATGGAAAGTCTCTGTGCCTTCCTCTCAATTTTGCTGTGGACCTGAAACTGTTCATATTTAAAGTACAGCAAGAAAAGGAATCAAATGCATAAGAACTTTATTTTACACAGCACCATGTCCTATTTCTTGACATGCATAACCCAAAGAATCATAAAGTTGTTAACTGAGGTCCTACCTGGTCGAATTGTACTATCTCTTCCAAACAGATGAAGGCGTCTTCTACCAAGACAAAAATGCTCAATTATATGAAAAATTTCTACAGGTTTTTCTATATTGCCAATTTCAGGTTCTTCTGTGATAATTAAGTCAATGTCAACATTAGCATGAATGAAGTCCCCGTCTGTGCTACGCTTCACAGTTCCTTTGATCCCCATGAGGCAGTGTTCCTAAATAACAAGAGCAGACCAATTAATCTGTTTTCATCAACGGTCATTCCAAAACCTTTCACATTTCTGATGTCCTCAATTCTAAAACAATCCTCATTTCTCCGAATCTTTGGGATACAGTTATTTCTCTTCTTTTTTGAGACTGGGTCTCGCTCTGTCACCCAGGCTGGAGTACAGTGACATGATCTCAGCTCACTGCAGCCTTGACCTCCCGGGCTCAAGTGATCCCCCCACCTCAGCCTCCCAAGCAGCTGGGACCACAGGAATACACCACCACACCTGGCTGATTTTTAAATTTTCGTAAAGACAGGGTCTCGCCATGTTGCTCAGGCTGGTCTCAAATTCCTGGGCTCAAGTGATCTACCTACCTTGGCCTCCCAAAGTGCTGGGATTACAGAAGTGAGCCACCATTTCTGGTGAGATACAGTTCTATGGGCAACAAAACAACAGGAAAACCTGGATCTCTGGATGAGGAAAGACTGCCATGTAAATAAGAAAAACAAACTCTTTTCTACGCACTCACTTACAACACTCAGTATTTTCAGAATACTTCATTTCTGATTCCAGATGTGTGGGTTTTTCCCATACCAAGCCAATTCTCCACTTCTCCATCAACACTATAATTCAATTCAATTCTGACACTATCTACCCAGTTAGTACAGACCCCACAGGTCAAGGGCTGAGAACCACATGAATGCCCCACCTTCAGATACCAATCACAAGTCCAGATTGTCACCTGTGCTTCTGACCAACTGCCTATAAATCAGAGGTTCCCATGACCTCTTCCTCAGGTTAGATCATTTGCTAGAACAGCTTGAGGAATTCAGGAAAGCTCTTTACTTATTATGACCTATTTATTATAAAAGGATACAACTCAAAAACAGCCAGATGGAAGAGACACATAGTGAAAAGTATGGGGCATGAGGCATGGGGCATGGAGCTGCTGTGCCCTCTCCAAGCAGACCACTGTCCCAGAAACTCCACAGGTTCACCAACCCAGAAGCTCTCCAACTCCTGTCTTGGGATTTTATGGAGGCTTCATTACCTAGGCATGATTCCAGTCCAAAAAAGATTTAATAAGAAAGACCCTCCCACCAGTGGCTCCCTAAAAAGTAAGAACAAAAACTGTTAAAGCCTGATACTAGCAGGGTAGAGTCACAAGAAACAGAAGTTCTCAGGAGTTCTTGTAAAGGAAAAAGAAGGAAAGAAGAGAGAAATACGTCTCTAAGCTGGCCAGCTAGAGTCTTGCTATCTCTTCTTTCTGAGCCTGGAAAAATTCTGTGGGTCAGTGTGATCAAAAGCCTTTACCTAACTTAGAAATACGGCATTTAGGACATGGAGGAATATATACTCCCCTTTCTAGCATGGTGGGGTTGATCTAAGATAATGAATAAAACATTTTAAAACTAATTTGGATGTATTCCTGTAATGCTCAATGTTGTCTTTACAAGTCTAAGAAAAGGACCTTTTCACTAAAGTTAAACAGTATATAGTGATTTGGAAAAGCTTGAGAGAAAATCATGAAAATTTAAAAAAGCAAATCAGTAAAGGCAATACCTTTGTTCTCTGAAAGACAGCCTTTGGATCTAAAGTCTTAGTCTTCCCAGGATTGTTTTTATTGGTTTTAATCCAACAAATATCTTCACACCTTCTGTAACCCCATTTTCGTAAACACTAGAAACAAAAGAATTTTAAACACAAATCCTTAACTTAAAGAAATAAACAATACTTACAATAACCGCCAGCATTAAAAAAAACTTTCTAGAGGTTTCAGACACTATATTCCAAGGTTTCCAGGTAATTTTGTTTCAGTGTAGAATATAAAAAGAAATGCCAGTCTTTAAATATATAGCCATAATACGGAATGCATATATATCTTTTGGATATCAATGTCACATATATAGTTAAATATCAAAACATAGAAAGGATTACATCATCTCCCAATTCTACATTCTGTTGTCATCAATGGACACGGGGTTTTGAATTCTAAGCACTCAGACCTTCTGTAATCACAAAATAATCCAAAACACAATTTGATTCCTGCCACCTCAATATTCTATTCTCTGACAAAGCTATATACTGTTGAAATTTTTCTAAATGCTAACTTCAAATGAGAGTCTTATAAAACCTTATTTCTATATTTAATACAACTGTAAAAATGTTCAAACTTAAAATTGTTACGTGTATCTCTTTGTTGGGTAAAATGGTACTTTCATCTCTATATAATCTAGAAAATAAGAGATGTGAACCTTAATGTCCTAGAAGCTGTTATACATTAACATAAAACAAATACCAGCTAAATGATTGCTCACAGTGACATCTGAAAGTCTACCATATGCCAGTGCTGGTTAGCTGCTGGAAATAAAAACATGAATAAGACACAGTCCCTATCCCCATCAACTTAAGAGTAAAGGAGGGAAAAATAAATAAATAAGTATGGTATTGCTGGTATGATGATCAAGTACATATAAAGATACAGTAGAGGTGGGTTGGGGGCTAGGGGAGGGACAGCATTAGGAGAAATACCTAATGTAGATTACAGGTTGATGGGTGCAGCAAACCACCATGGCACGTGTATGCCTACGTAACAAACCTGCACGTTCTGCACATGTATCCCAGAACTTAAAGTATAATAATAATAATAATAATAGTAATAAAACCTTCCAACAAGCTTCCTTTCCACCACAGGAAATCCTGTTGGGAGTTCGCCCTGAACCAAAAAAAAAAAAGATATAGTAGAGTATAAAACATACACTTTTCAGGAATGCTTATTGGGTAATGTAAGATAACACCTCAAAATGAAACTTAGAATTTTATTTTATTTTATTTTTTGAGACAGAGTCTCACCTAGGCTGGAGTTCAGTGTGGTAGTCTTGGCTCACTGCAACCTCCACCTCTCAGGTTCAAGCGATTCTCATGCCTCAGCTTCCCAAGTGGCTGGGACCCCAAGCACGTGCCACCAAGCCATGCTAATTTTTGCATTTTTAGTAGAGATGGGGTTTCACCATGTTGGCCAGGCTGGTCTTAAACTCCTGGCCTCAAGTGATCTGCCGCCTCTGTCTCTCAAAGTGCTGGGATGACAGACATGAGCCACTGTGCCCACCAGAATTTTATTTTAAAATCTCCAAAATCAAGATCAATATCTGTTCCTGTTACTAAATATTTATTTTGCACCAGGTGTCATTAACATCACTATGACCTAAATTCTACATGTCCTAATCCACTAATTTATCAAAAGATTATGAGTATTTCTCACGCTGAATTATTTTTTTAAATCATTTTTCGCCAAACTCTCACCAGTATGATAAACTGCTACATAAGCAAATAAGATAAAAACCTCCTGGATGGCTACTCAGGAGGCTGAAGTAGGAGAATTGCTTCAACTGGGAAGCAGAGTTTTGCAGTGAGCCAAGATCACACCACTGCACTCCAGCATGGGCGACAGAGCAAGGCTCTGTCTCAAAAAAAAAAAAAAAAAAAAAAAAAAGATAAAAACCTCCTAATCATTTTCAATCTAATTTGGGGAATGAGAGGAAAGATCAAAGTCAGATATTAAAGTTAAAACAAAGTAAATACCAATATACCTATAAAAACATGTATGTTTCGCTCTTACTTTTCTATAGCATCTTGAAGAGCCACCACCAAAAAAATGGAGATATCCAACTGAAATACAGTTATAGTCTACCGTGGAGTTAATAAATGATGGCAGCAATGATGTTACCCAACAGCCTTACTATTTATATAAAGAATATAAAGTAATTGTAGAATTTCAGAATTTGGGCACAATCTTATTTCCATATAATCATACTTATTATCTCATATAATCCTACTTAAATTTTTCAATTGTCAAATGGATACCTCCCCAAATTGGAATCATTAAATGAGATAGTTTGGTGTATAATAACTAATATGTCATAAAAACGTAAAGTGTCAACCAATAAAATGTGATGAAATTGAGACCCTCAAGAGTGAGTATCTTTTTGCCCAAAGTCTTACTGTTGCATAGCAGCTGAATTGAGAGCAAAATTAAGACTTCTGATACCTAGTCATAATACTGTTGTTATTCTTGTTTAAAACAGCATATATATTATTTTGTTCCTTTTGGCGAAGGCCAATCAGGGCCAGGGGTGGTGGCTCATGCCCGTAATCCTAACACTTTGGGAGGCTGAGGTGGGAGGATCCCTTGAGCCCAGGAGTTTGGGGCCAGCCTGGGAAACATAACAAGACCTCATCTCTACAAATACTAAAAAAATTAGCCAGGGGTGGTGGTGTGCTTGTGGTCCCAACTATTAAGAGGCTGAGGTGGGAAAACTGCTTGAGTCCAGGAGGTCGAGGCTGCAGTAAGCCACAATTGTGCCACTGTACTCCAGCCTGGGCAATACAGTTGGTACCTTGTCTCAAAAAAAAAAAAAAAAAAAAATCCAATAAAAAAATAAAAAATAAAAAAGCTGTGAAATACAATTAAATACTAGATACTTAAAATAAGTTCAGGTATTATAACTTCTTTCTCATTCATTCATGTCTTCTATATGCTGTGTTACTTTTCCAATTTTATTTGACTTCCATTTGGATTTCAGGAGCCAATGCTCCTGAATACTTTTAGCTACTCATAGAAAACTTTTTAGCTACTCATAAAGAATTGTAAATGATACCAAGCAGCTCATTTTTGAGGTATAATTTGGAGTTTCAAATCTTTAACCTGTTCTCTTCCTGTACTTGTAATGAAGTGTCTTTTGAAAGAGCTACACATTCATCCCCAGTGCTGGTAAACTAACTTACAAGTATTGCCTTTCTTACGTTCTTTTCTGGACAGTTTTTTTCTCACTGTTTTAGAATTATTTAAGAAACAAAGGACAAAATAACATCCACTTTCAAACATCCTATGCAACATACTGTTACATTTTTTTCTTATTAATTTAAAAATCCACTTTATAAAAGCACCATCTTACCACTCTTCCAAGGTCCAACCCCTCTCCAGAACCACACCAGAGAAAAATAAATGATCGAGGTGCTGCAATCTCATCAATTTCTAACTTCATAATCTGTAAGAAATCAAAACAATATTGCATGAAAGTATTTTGTTTCCCATTCATCCTAAATCCAAAAGAACAACAATTAAGATTTATTAGGATAGATGTGTTCCTTAAGTGTATTAGTTTCCATTAGGAACTATAATAGAAAATAAATGTTATCCTTAAACTTACTTGTTCTATTGTTTTGTTACTTTATATACAAACAACACACACATGTGTGCACATATATACATATATACACTTGCTTTTATATGGAAAGAGCTTATAGGAAACAATAGCTATAGACTTATGGAATCTTTTAAGATGGAGCTTGAGACAGATTCTCCAGCAATGTTTTATCATTTACTGAAAAAGAACGAAGCACTTAACTGAGCCCAATGTTAGGGACAAAATTAAAATAAAATATAACAATAAGTGTTTTGGGAGGACTGTGATATCCAGTGTCTACAGAAGAACTTCTCAATAAATCAATATACATATTTTGCTACGATTACTACTTTAAGTCTGAAATGCCAAAAAAAAAAATTCTCTTTTGACACTAATTCTAAAAGTTAAGTGTTGATACTTTAATGCTTGTGTTCTTAAGTAAAACACAATGACCACTACTGACTCTAACATGAAAAAGAACACCTGTGAAACCCACTTTTCTTATTTACATTTTGTTTATTACATTAACTACTGGCACTTTCTTTAGGACAGTATCTCATAAAAGTTAAAGAGCTTAGGGCTCTGGGGCTAGACAAAATTTTTCAGTATGCCAGCCAGAGTTGAAGTACAGTGAAATTAAACTGAAATCAAGAATTTGCATATAAAATAGAATTTCTTTATTTTAAAAACTGTATTAGTTTATCGTATATAATTGAAACTCTTGTACCTTCACTGCTGAAACCTCACGGATTGGCTAGAGAAAACAAAATTCTGCCTAATTATTAATAAAGGACATAATCAGATTCATTGTTTAAGTTTTTTCTTTTGATAAAACTGATAAAAAATGGTTTTTAATATTAATATTCAACTTTAATGAGGATATGGCTAACTAGACATTCTTAAACTCTACTGAAAGGAATGTAAATTTATACCCATCTGGAAAACTTCTCTGCAATAAATACAAGAGCATTAAGTCTTTAATCTTAAGTCTTAGAAATACTACATTCTGTGCACTTTTCTGATTTTTCAACAATAAACACAGATAACACTTTAAACAGGGAAGGGGAAAAACTTTTACATTATAGGAGCCATGCAAATGTAAATAAAAGTGCTAGGAATATTAAAGCTAATAGGAAAAGCTTCAAGGAAGAGGAAGAATTAGAGGTAAATCTTGGAAAAATAGATATTACCAAGAGTAGTAACTACCATTAACTCAGAAAGGGACATGCAAAGATTCCAATCCATTTCCTAAGAAACATGTCTTCCAGTTTCAGTCCTTTCCTTGCCCCACATCTTTTCTAGAAGTGCAGGACGCTCCTGATTACACTCTCCTTGAAACTCACTGTTCCCTTGGTTTCCATTACATTCATACTCTCCTGGTTCTCTTCATTCATCACTGAACAACTCATTTTTAAATTTCTTTTATATGTAGTCTTTAAATGTAAATGTTTTCCCAGGCTTTACTGTCAGTCCACATTTTTATCCTGAGACACGATCCCAGGATAAACTCATCTATTTACATGGATTTTATGTGATAATCCTCTAAAATATGTATTTTGAAACCAGATCTGCCTGTCCTTAGAGTTTCATATTTTACTCCTATGACCTATTCCATTTGAACGTCTCAGATATACCTAGAAATCAACTTGTTCAGTATTATTTAACCTCTCTAATCCTGCTCATCTTCTGAAACTCACTCTGTTGGTGATAATTCAATCCACCTATCCCAAGATAGAAACCCTGAGTTATCCTTAACTCTTCCCCTCATCCCAATCACTCAATCTTACCAAATCTACCTCCTAAACATTACTGAATGTATCACCTTCTTTCCATTCCTACTATTACCCTAATTCAGCGTGCCTTCATCTCAGCATTAGGTTACTCTAAGAAAAGAGTCTTCTAATTATTCTCCTTTTTCCAGAATTTTTTTTTTTTTTTTTGAGACGGAGTCTTGCTGTGTCGCCCAGGCTGGAGTGCAATGGCGTAATCTCAGCTCACTGCAACCTCTGCTTCCCGGGTTCAAGCTATTCTCCTGCCTCAGCCTCCCGAGTAGCTGGGATTACAGGTGCGTGCCACCACACCCAGCTAATTTTTGTATTTTTAGTAGAGATAGGGTTTCACCATGTTGGTCAGTCTGGTCTCAAACTCCTGACCTCATGATCCACCCGCCTCAGCCTCCCAAAGTGCTGGATTACAGGCATGAGCCACCACAGCCTGCCATTTTTCCAGAATTCTTTCCCAGACTCTAGCCCAGCTTCCAAACACCAATCTGACCTTTTCACTAAACTGGTTAAAACTCTTCAAAGACTTATTAATGTCTTCAGAATAAAAGTCCAAACTCCTAACACATCACCTCAAGATAGTCCCAATCTGTGTTCCAACAATACCAACCTACATACAGGACCTCCACCCCACAACCAGATAGTCGTTTGCCTCCATCCCTTCTGTTCTTGTTGTTTCTTCAGCTTGTAACCCCAGTCCCACATCTTTCTTGGCTAATTCCAACTAATCTATTTATATTGTTCAGGTGTCACCTCCTCTATGTTCCTATGTCCCATCTACCCTGGTTTGGTCAGTTGTTCTTATGTCATCTTATGCAAGACTCCATCATTTAATCAACAAAATTGTAATTATGTGTCCATACAGGCTATTTATCCATACTTTACTACATGGTAAGCTGTTTAAAGAGTAGAAATCATGTTTTTATATATATAAAAAAACTCTGATGTTTACTGAAACTAATCAAATGCAGAATGAATTATGAATCATTCTGTTTTTAAACTCCTCTAACTATATAGCCAAGGACTCTAAGACCAAAATTTTGAGTCTTCTACAGCCTATTCACTTGCTATCTGCTCAATTTTTGCCTCGAAAAGAAGAATCAAATTAAAGATAATGTAATATTAGTCAATGTACCTTGGACCTTCAGCTATAATTTACACTATAAATCTGTATTTATAATCCCTATAAAAGTAGGGATGATATTTATTATCTCACTTTCTGACCAAATACACATATTCATTTGAAAATAAATAATTCATTACAATGTAGAAAGTTTGATCATACATCATCCCAAGTCCAGCATTTTTCATTAGCAGTGATGCCAGTTTCTCTGTAATATTCTTCTAAAGGGGGTTCCAGAAGAATCACATCAAATTTGGGTGTTAGTTCTCTGATGTCAAAGGCTTCTATATCGGCTTGTAAGTACCTATTTGATTAAAGCATTAAAAATGAGGTTTTTTTAAAAATGCTTTTTAAATAAGATTTTCAAATACCTTAACAGATGGTAATGAAAGAAATGTCTTAGATATCACTAAACATTATTACTAAACACTATTTACAAAGTAATCAGTAAGCTAATTACTAAAGGCCTTTTTATTGAGTCTTTTTTTCTTCAGTATCGACTTCAACCATCTACCAGTGATCTTTCTTAAGACATGAACGTAATTAAACTACATAGTAAAAGTCCTATTATTCCCCATGTACACCCAGAATATATTCTTCTCTCAATATTAAAAATCCATACTCAAATGTATCTCTGAAACCCTTTCCATCCTCAGCTGAATTTTCTAAGGAATATCACATTGTTTTATTCTTAATTGTTTAGCTAGAAAACCCATTTCTCTGTAAGCTTTAAATTCTTCCCCCTAAAACACAGTTTTCAAATAGTTTTCTTTTATTAGTTTTTTTATTAGTAAAAATGTTTCTAAAGAGTCTTTTCATGCTACCTAATATAAGTTAGTACTGGCCTTTGCTGAAAAGTTATTTTCACATAGCATGAAAATATTTTAAATTTAAAATACTTTAAATGTAAATGGGTGTTTGTTTTTTTTTTTTTTTTGTTAGACAAGGTCTCACTATATTGCTCAGGCTGAATGCTGTGGCTATTCACAGGCCTGATTATAGAGTACTACATTCTCAAACTCCTGGGCTCAAGTGATCTTCCCACCTCAACATCTCATTAAAGGTGTATTTTAGGCCAGGTATGGTGGCTCATGCCTATAATACCAACACTTTGGGAGGCCAATGTGGGAGAATCAATTGACCCCAGGAGTTTGAGACCAGCCTGGGCAACACAGTGAGACCCTGTCTCTATTTAAATAAATAAATAAGTAAATAAGCAAGCAAGTAAAGGTGTATTTTAAAATACGATGAATATTACAGTATACTTAGACTTCCTCTCCACATACTAAAACATTCTGTGGTGCTTCTAATGACTTACAGAATACATTTTTTTTTTTTTTTTTTGAGACAGAGTCTCACTCTGTCACCAGGCTGGAGCGCAGTGGCACAATCTCGGCTCACTGCAAACTCCACCTCCTGGGTTCAAGCGATTCTGTCTCAGCCTCTGCCTCCCGAATAGCTGGGACTACAGGTGTGCGCCACCACACCGAGCTAATTTTTGTATTTGTAATAGAGACAGGGTTTCACCATGTTGGCTAAGACGGTCTTGATCTGTTGATCTAATGATCCGCCCACCTCAGACTCCCAAAGTGCTGGGATTACAGGTGTGAGCCACCGCACCCGGCCCAAAATACATTTTATCGTATCATTAAATGTACAAAACATTCAAAGCTAAATTCTCCAATTTCAGAGATCTCATATACATTTCTGAGGAAAACATTATTCTGTTTAGCAACGGTTGAAATGAATTATCATATTCCAAATTGTTAAGAATAGTATCTTAGAATGCTAAGCTGTAATTAATATGTTTTCTTCCTTTCCTGAATCTAAGTTTTCTAAGCTTCCTTTAACAAACAAATTACTTGACAAGAAGTCATTTAAAGGCATTTTAAGTAAGCTATCAAGAATATGGAGTCTCACTCTGTCACCCAGGCTAAAGTGCAATGGTGCGATCTCGGCTCACTGCAACCTCTGCCTCCCAGGTTCAAACGATTCTGCTGCCTCAGCCTCCCGAGTAGCTGGGATTACAGGCACGCGTCACCATGCCCAGCTAATTTTTGTATTTTTAGTAGAGATGGGGTTTCAGCACGTTGGGCATGTTGGTCTCAAACTCCTGACCTCAGGTGATCCACCTGCCTCAGCCTCCCAAAGTGCTGGGATTAGAGGGGTGAGCCACCATGCCCGACTTGGATGACTTTTAAGAAGAAAAAATATTTAGAGGCACTTTAAGCAAATTATCTGAAAAGCTGAAAAAAAACTGAGAGCCCATGTGAACTCAGCACCAGAGTTTCAAATTAACGTTTTTGCTATAATGAAGAAATAGGGCTCAGTGCGGTGGCTCATGCCTGTAATCCCAGCATTTTGAGGCTGACGGGGGCAAATCACCCAAGGTCAGGAGTTTGAGACCAGCCTGAGCAGCATGGTGAAACCCCGTCTCTACTAAAAATACAAAAATTAGCCAGGCATGGTGTGTGTGCCAAAAATTAGCCAGGCATGGTGGTGTGTGCCTGTAATCCTAGCTCTTCAGAAGGCTGAGGCATGAGAATCACTTGAACCCGGGAGGTAGGGCCTGCAGTGAGCCGAGATCGCGCCACTACACTCCACGCTCCAGCCTGGACAACAGAGCGAGACTCCATCTCAAAAAAAAAAGAAAGAAAGAAAGAAAAGAAAGAAAAGAAAAGAAAGAAAAGAAAGAAAGAAAGAAAGAAAGAAAGAAAGAAAGAGCCAAGAGTGATGGCTGAAACACCTGTAGTCCAGCTGAGGTGGGTGGATTGCTTGAGCCCAGGAGATGGACACAAGCCTGGGCAACATAATGAGCACCAGCCTTCAAAAAACAAAAAGGCAGAGAGAAGAAACAGAGTAATAAAGCATGTTAACATAAGTGTCAAATTTAGGAAAAAGAAAAAAGGTTACAGGATAAACAAACATACTTTAAGCCTGAGTTGGGAATAAACAGTAATTGAATAAAAATACTTACATAGGAGGAGTGTTAGATTTAGCTATTAACTCATCCTTTAGCCTGATGAGCTCCCTCAGTTTAGGATATTCTTCAAATCTGTCAGCTAAACCTGAGCAGAAAAAACAGTAAATTCCGAATTCAACTCAATTGAAGTTAGTATCAGTAATTCAAAAGTTATGAGCCCTCTCAAGAAAACAAAATAATACACATGCCACTTGACTCATATCTTTAAGGAAGCTTAATTTCTAATAATTTTAAATAATATGCATGCAGATTTCATAACTAATGACATGCAAGTAAAAACCCAGACGTTCGCCGGGCGCGGTGGCTCACGCCTGTAATCTCAGCACTTTGGGAGGCTGAGGCGGGCGGATCACGAGGTCAGGAAATCGAGACCATCCTGGCAGACACGGTGAAACTCCGTCTCTACTAAAAATACAAAAAATTAGCCAGGCGTGGTGGCGGGCGCCTGTAGTCCCAGCTACTCGGGAGGCTGAGGCAGGAGAATGGCGTGAACCCAGGAGGCGGCGCTTGCAGTGAGCTGAGATCACACCACTGCACTCCAGCCTGGGCGGCAGAGCGAGACTCCATCTCAAAAAAAAAAAAAAAAAAAAAAAAAAAGAAAAAAAAAACAAACCCAGATGTTCTAAAACCCAGTCCAAGTCAATAAGCCACTTGATATCACATATTTATTAAGTTAAACAATCACCCCTAGCATCCAGTTTAACATTCAGGAAAAAAGAAAAAAACAACTACCTTTCTTGTGTGATTCTTTTCCCCCTTCCTCTTAGCTAAAAAAAAAAAATTTCTTATCCTAAAGAACCTGATTGTTAAGATTTTTACTTAATTTCTTGGATAGTTATTCGAAGCAAAGAAAATGAGTGTTTCTTTTCTTCCCAAACAGGAAGCATATTTATAACAACATAAATTATATGAACTTCCTAATTTAAAAACCAGAAGTACAAATATTAGTAACTTTAATATCAAAGAAAAAAAGAAAACGATTTTGTAAAGCTTCCTCAATCAGTGGTTGCAGATCACATTTCAAATAAAATGAATTTGAAGATTTTATTACAGTCAAGTTTCAAGACAGCAGAGTCAGCTTCTAATCATCTATAAAACAGAAGGTACAACTTTTCCTCAATCTGTATAGTTTTCTAAGTATGTTTTCTTTGCCTTGGGGAGGCAGGTATCCTAAGAGCAGAGCAGTTTATATCTAAATTTGGTTATACAATTTAACCATAAATTTTTATGCTACATCTACATTTTGCTTATAAAAACATTAAAATTAGTCTATTTCAAGAGTAATGTTGCTTGAAAAACTAAATTTGATTATATCAAAAAGAGTGTTTGTGCTACAAAATATACTATCAAGAAAGTGACCCACAGAATGCGAGAAAATATTTGCAAATTATTCATCAGGTAAGAGACTTGTACTCAGAATATGTAAAAAATACACGCCCACATCCACACACAAAGAGAATATATAAAAGACTCTTGTTATTCAATAGTAAAAAGAAATAATTTAAAAATACACAAAGTATTAGGATATTTCTCTAAAAAAGATATTTAAATGGCCAATAAGCATAAAGAAAAGATGCTTAGTATCATTAGTCACTAGGCAAATGCAAATCAAAACCACAATAAAATACCACTTCACACTTACTAGGATGGCTACAATAAAAAATAGATAATAGTAAGTGCCCAAGATGTGAAGAAATTGGAACCATCATATATTGTTAGTAAAAATGTAAAATCAGGCAGCTGCTTGGAAACACATGTGAGTAGTTGTCAGAAAGGTAAACATATACGATAGCATATTACTTGGCAATTTAAAAACATGAAGTACAGGCACATGCTTCAACGTCGATGACCCTTAAAAATACGCTAAGTGAAAGAAGCCAGTGACAAACCACCACACACTGTATAATTTCATTTATATGAAATGTCCAAAATAGGCAAATGTATAGAAATAGAAAGTACATCAGCAGATACTTAAGGCTGAGAAGGGGTAGATGAGACAGGAAATGGGGACTGACTGCTAATGGGTACAGGGCTTCCTTAGGGGAGATGCAAATGTTCTAGTATAGATTATGAAAATAGTCGCACAATTCTGTGGATACATTAAAAAAAAAACTCTTTAAGTGAGTGAATTGTACAGTATATAAGTATTATCTCAATAAATCTGTCTAAAATGCAAGAATAGGCATAGTACCAAATGGAGCCAAAAAGAAACAAACAAAAAAATAGTAATATCGATTATAGAAAATACGGGCCCTGTAGGGCCTGGCATGGTGGCTCACGCCTGTAATCTCAGCACTTTGGGAGGCCGAGGCAGGCAGATCACCTGAGGTCTCAGGAGTTCCAGACCAGCCTGGCCAAAATGGTGAAACCTCGTCTCTACTAAAAACACAAAAATTATCCAGGCACTGTGGTGGGTGCCTGTAATCCCAGCTACTTGGGAGGCTGAGGCAGGAGAATCGCTTGAATCTGGGAGGCAAAGGTTGCAGTGAGCCAAGAGATCTCACCCCACTGCACTCCAGCCTGAGCAACACAGCAAGGCTCCGTCTCAAAAAAAAAAAAAAAAAGAAAGAAAAAGAAGGTATACCAGAAGCACTGAGAACAAAAAAAAGATGTCAAGCTGGAAAAATAATTTTGTTAGAAATATCCACAAATTGGATAAATTACATGCATGTAATTGAGAGTCAGCAATAGCGTATTCCAAATAAATCTGACAAATCTGACATACCTACATCCCTGATGAAATTCTGAGGTCTATGTCCAGTGTCTACAAAATGTTGGCAGTAATCATTATGGGGATTTAAGCTCTGTGTTCCCTAAATTAAAAAATAAAATTAAATTTGTAACATGCATTGTAATGGCAGATAAATTATCTCTGTACTGTTTTCTATTACAAGGTCATATAAAATGCAATCAATTGATAGATTTAAAAATTAGTAATATTTGAAAATACAACTAAAATTATTACTTTTCAGTAGCTACTGATATTAATATACTGTTATCTCACACTAAATAACCAAATACCAGAAGACTATTTCATAAGTAATTTTAAATAATCTTTATTTTATAACAATGATCCCTCAGTAATTGAAAAATATCTTGAAGACAAACAGGTATTTAAAATCTTTTCAGGTATAAGCTTAAATATGAAGAGTTACAAAATTTGAAAGTTATTTATTTTACCTTAAGAAAAGTACTAGAATCTTTGTAAATCTCTTCTTCATATGGCAAATTTTCTTCATCCTGTTGCATTTCTAGTTCATCCTTGAAAAACATAAGATTAAGTAAATATTTTACAAATAAGGGCTATTTCTCTAATTATCACATCCTGATTAAAACTCAACATATTTTATTTCCTTAAGATTTAATAAATGTTTTAAATTAGCATTAAAGTCAAACACTGAAGTCTTTGCTTTCCCATCATTAGATCTAGCTAGTTGATTATTTTCATAAAAAAATTTCCTCACTATCATAAATAATAATTACTGTCAGTACTATTTTGTTGGTTGATTTGTCTAAAACTAATTATCTCATATACAATACTATATAAGTGTTAGAGTCTAGTTTGAGTCATGAAAGATATGACCACCAATGTTGCAATATGAAACTGCTAAGCTTAAAGGTCAAAAAGGTTAGAATATCAGCAACTGCATATAGTTCCACCTAAAATAATCACTAACATTTTAATTAATAAAAAAAGTCTCAAACATTTAAGTTACATATTATCAGAACTGCAACATATAAGACAATATTCACAGGATTAGGTATTATTTCACTGAACTTTCAAGAGATTTTATTGAAACTATACATTCTTATCTCTATTATATACAATTAACTTGAAAAAACAAAAGTAAGTTTTTTGGACCATAATACTTTCAACTATTTCAACTAAATATTGTAATTACAAGTTAGAAGTTGGGTTTTTCCTGAGCCTCTTTCAGAAATATTTCTACAATGTAGTCTAGGCCATAAATCTTAAAAATATCTTGATTGTACTATCCAATATTGTTAACATGGAATAACAACTCCTCAAAAAAGATGACTGCAGCTTCTCAAAATCTGATCCAATCAATTACCCAAAGTTTTGTGGTTTTTCTTTTTTTGGGAGACAGAGTCACTCTGCTGCCCAGGCTGGAGTGCAGTGGCATGGTCTCGGCTCACTGCAACCTCTGCCTCCCGGGTTCAAGCAATTCTCCTGCCTCAGCCACCTGAGTAGCTGGGATTATAGGAGTGTGCCACCATGCCCAGCTAATTTTTTGTATTTTTAGTAGAGACAGGGTTTCACCATGTTAGCCAGGAGGGTCTTAAACTCCTGACTTCAAGTGATCTGCACGTCTTGGCCTCCCAAAGTGCTGGGATTACAAGCGTGAGGCACCACACTGGGCCCAAAGTTTATGATACATTTATATCCTCAGTCATCTTTAAGAATATTATTGCCTACTGCTGGCCAGGCATGGTGGCTCACGCCTATAATCCCAGCACTTTGGGAGGCCGAGGCGGGTGGATCACGAGGTCAGGAGTTAGAGACGGGCCTGGCCAATATGGTGAAACCCTGTCTCTACTAAAAATACAAAAATAGCCAGGCGTGGTGGTGCGTGCCTGTAGTCCTAGGACTCGGGAGGCTGAGAAAGAAGAAAGAAGAATAGCTTGAAACCGGGAGGCGGAAGTTGCAATGAGCTGAGATCACGCCACTGCACTCCAGCCTGAGTGACAGAGTGAGACTCCGTCTCACAAAAAAAAAAAAAAAAGAATATTATTACCTAGTTCTTACCAGACATGTTAAGTGCCTCATATATATAACCTAATTTAATCTACACAACTCTCGCATTAAGATAAGAAAACTGGCAGGGCATGGTGGCTCACACCTATAATCCCAGCACTCTGGGAGGCCAAGGCAGGTGGATCACCAGCTAAAGTGATCAAGACCATCCTGGCCAACATGGTGAATCCTCAACTCTACTAAAAATACAAAAATTAGCTGGGCATGGTGGTGCACGCCTGTAGTCCCAGCTACTTGGGAGGCTGAGGCAGAAGAATCCCTTAGAATCCAGGAGGTGGAGGCTGCAGTGAGCCAAGATTGTGCCATTACACTCCAGCCTGGTGACAGACCGAGACTCCGTCTCAAAAAAAAAAAAAAAAAAAAAGAAAAGATAAGAAAACTGATAAAATGGTCTTAATGTAACTGGTGATAACATATGCCACTGACAATTATTTTAGCACATCTTAAAATTAGGCTTTCCATCAAATTCGTTTTCCTGGATATGAATCTATCATTTGGATTTATGTTTTCTTTGACCATAAACTTATTTCACGCTCTACTTGCCTTATATTCTTCCATTTTGTCTTCATCTGTCTCTCCTTCATCCAGATACTTACGTTTTGCATTTGGAGCAGAGGTATCATAGGAAGCCCTGAAAAATAAACAGAAATATCACCCACAAATATATACAAGATGTATAAATGTATCTATTAATAATAATAAAGAGGTTATAAAAACAGAATAAGACAAATTTTTCCTGATTAAATAATATCTATCTATGCAGTTTATAAGTCATCCAAAAAGTCAAATAACCTGATTGATAATTCTGTGTTTCGTTTTTATGAGAAAGCAACCAAATGAGAAAAGAAGCTGCCATAAGGGACATATTGAAAATAAATTTATATAGTATGTATTATTTTAATCTGTTTTGAGCAAAACAGATGTCCAAATTGAAAACTAGAATAACGAAAAAATTTTGAAATGCTTTCTGAACTACCAAATAAATACCACTTTTAGGATAAAGTATATTTTCTTTTATAAAAATTTTTAGGCCGGGCATGGTGGCTCATGCCTGTAATCCCAGCACTTTGGGAGGCCGAGGCAGGCGGATCAAAAAGTCAAGAGATCGAGACCAGCCTAGCTAACATGATGAAACCCCATGTTTACTAAAAATACAAAAATTAGCTGGGGGTGGTGGCACACACCTGTAGTCCCAGCTACTTGGGAGGCTGAGGCAGGAGAATCGCTTCAACCCTGGAGGCAGAGGTTGCAGTGAGCCGAGATCGTGCCACTGCACTCAAGCCTGGTGACAGAGTGAGACTCCATCTCCAAAAAAAAATTTTTAAATACATTTGTTTATTTATAGTATATATGCTAATTCTTAGTCTAACATTCCATTTTCTAAGTACTTTACAAATGGGAACTTACTATCCTCAGAAAATAAATATTTCATAATTAATGAACTGACAATAAAAACCATTGTGTCTAAAATCATTATTTTGATGCTTTTCTTAATACACTACATACCTACCTAGGGTTATTTATTAAAACAGTAATCCTTTCACAGTTTTTTTTTTTTTTTTTTGAGACAGAGTCTCACTCTGTCTCCCAGGCTGGAGTGCAGTGGCACAATCTTGGCTCAGCTCACTACAATCTCCGCCTCCCGGTTTCAAGCAATTCTACTGCCTCAGCCTCCCCTGTAGCTGGGATTACAGGAGCCTGCCATCACTTCTGGCTAATTTTTGTATTTTTAGTAGAGGTGGGGTTTCACCATGTTGGCCAGACTGGCCTCGAACTCCTGACTTCCTGGGCTCAAGTGATCCACCTGCCTCGGCACAGTGGCTCATACCTGTAATCTCAGCACTTTGGGAGGCCAAGGCAGGTGTACCACTTGAGCCCAGGAAGTCGAGGCTGCAGTGAGCCATAATCATGCTACTGTACTCCAGCCTAGCCAGCCTAAGCAACAGAGTGAAACCCTGCCTCAAAAAAAAAAAAAAAAAAAAAAATTATTTGACTGACCTGCAAGTTTCTCTGGTTTCAGCAATTTCTCTCTGCTCATCTTTGCTATTTAACACGGCACCAATGCTGTCAGCACTTTCAGCTCCCAACTGAGAAAAGGCAAAATCAGAAATTAGATTACAATGCATTGGATAGCCTTTCTGGGCATTTGTAGCAGCATTTAACATATTACTTAAAAAACAAAAACACCTTAATTCACACACACACACACACACACAACAATGAATTAATCAGCTTGCAAGACAAACTGGAAAAACCCTGGAAAAAAACTGCATTAATTAAGAATGAGTTTGACAGCTGGCAAAACATTTTATGCTTTCAGTTATACAGCTGCTCCTTGATGATGAGGTTATGTCCTGATAAACCCACTGTAAGTTGAAAGTAAATCTGTTTCAAAATAAATGTTGTAAATGCGTTTCCAACTTACAATATTTTCCACTTATGATGGGTTTATCAGGACATAACTCCATCGTAAGTCAATGAGCAGCCTGGATGCCTATCACTCTCAAACCATCATAAAGTCAATTGTTAAGTCAAATGATAGTAAGTCTGGAACCATCTGTATTTCAAAATAACACACTTTAGCCAATTTCCTGTGAAGTAATATACACAATTTAATACAAATTGAGCATTCCAAATCTGAAAATCCAAAATCCAAAATGCTCCAAAATCTGGAACTTTTTGAGTACCGACATGACATTCAAAGGAAATGGTCACTGAAGCATTCAGATTTTGAGTTTTGGTATTTGGCATGCTCAACCAGTAAGTAATATGCGAATATTCCAAATCCTGAAAAAAACCTGAAATCCAAAACACTTCTGGCCCAAGCATTTCAGATAAGAGATATTCAACCTGCAATAGCAATAACTAAAAAAAGCAGATAAGACAGTGTTTGCACAGGGTTGTGGGTACCATGTTAAACATTTTGTAGGCATCAGCTTATATAATGTAACTTATTTATCCTATGCTCTAATAAAAATCTATCCAGTTTTCCTCAAGCTAAATCTTACTATTTATAGACACAAGGCTGAACTTTACTACCTTAAAATGGTAACATAATTTTGTTTGGCAGTTGGGAAAATTTTGCAAAATACAAACAAATGTAAACAAATAATGGTTATAAGGCTGGCTAACGAAAGTGCAACCAATTCATAAAAGACTTTAAAAGCTAGAGCCCCTGGCATCTGTTGAGTGTAAAACACTCAACAAATAATTGTCCTATGAATGTATCTTGAGTCAAATAGAAGTGTGAATTCAATATTAAGGAGTAAAACATCTTCTGTGGTAGCAACAAAGAGCTACTGAACATTTTTGAAGATAATACGATAAAACAAGTTGGGGAAAAGAAGACTTAGAAAGGATACTTGATTTGCCCAAGATCGTAATGCCAGCAGGATAAGGAACAAAGGAACAAATCTGATTCCAAGTTCCCACGGTTTTAGCCGTATTCCACAAATCTGTTCATCAGATCACAAAGAGGATAGGTTTCAGAAGTCCATTTACTAAAACCAAGTTTCATTACTGAAAAATAACAGCAAGATGACTAACTACAGTCTATGACATAGCATTGCTCCTATCACTTTTACTGATCTGAATACTAGAATGGAAAATACAGCCTCGATTTTAAGTAGAACTGTGCACAATCTGTATTTTCTGCATGTGCACTCTACTAATTAGCAAATGTTAACTTACTCATACACAAGAAAGAAGTGAAGGACAATGGTTTAGAAGGCAAGCTTTGGGGAGACAAACCTAGGTTCTATTTCCCAGCAGAGAAGTGAGCGACCAGGAGTAAAATTCCTTAACCTATGGAGCCTATTTCATTACTTGATAAGTGAAGATAATAATACCTGTTTCAGGAGATTATTGTGACTAACACAGAGTAAGATTTCAAATACTAACTGTGGATGTGACAAGGATACTCTATAGAATCTAAAATTTACACTCAGGCTACTTCCAGTGTTGTCTTCAGAAAGATGTCAAAGAAAATACTGTAAACGTATTTCATAATGAAACCACAATCTCAAGAATTTGGGGCTGACGACGAAGAAAAAGTAAGAAATAGATGACCATTTAAACAGTGAAGAGAAATGTAGGGGATAACATGACATCCTGGCGTGAACATGCCAGACACTCGGTGGGAGTTTCACAAAGCTTAAAGGCTAATCCTGGCATTCGGTTAGCACCACAAAGACCGCGGAAGGAACTGTAAAAACATTCGAATCTCCGCGAAAATTGAGAACTACAAAGGGAGAACTAGGGATCAGGATCGCAGGACCAGAAAGGCCTTAACAGCAGCAGGTAGAGAGGGGACAGAAAAAGGCGGGGTGTGGAGGGAGGAGGCGGCGGCGCACTTGCATTCTCTATCCCTCCCACAGGGGCCCCCAAGGCCGCGGACCTGCTGCGCGAGGAGCTGTCGCCGTAACTTCTGCCGCTCCCGGATCTCCTGCAAGCGGCTATCCATGTTCCAAATCCTGCTTTTCACTACCCCAAGTACTTGTCAATCGCCAGTAAACCCTTGTCCAACCTTTCTTCCGAGCCTGTGAAACACAATAGTCACCGGGAGCTTACGAACAGAGTGTCCTCACAGCTTTCCGCAGTAGAGACTTCCGGCGCGGCCGGAATTGGCTCACTTGGCCCGGAAGTCCCGCCTCCTTCTGGACGCTTGCTATGTGACGCCACTTGGAAGGGACTCAGTAAGGGGTCTGTTGCGCCACAGGGGTCTCCAGGGCCCTCGCGGGTTGGGGTGGTCTGAGCTAGTCTGAAGGAGGACAGTCAGCTGACTTCTCCTTTATCTCTCTTTTCCCAGGATAGCAGGTTCCCTTGGTGTATTACAGTTTCTGAAGTGTTTATTCCCTTTTCAATTGATTCCACAGATCCTGACGTTTAAAAAATTGCCAGATACCTTTTTTTTTTTTTAATAGAACACAAACTTAAGCTAGATTGCCTAGGATTGAACCTTGGCCTCACACTTCCTAGCCGAGTGCCCTTGGCTGGTTAACCACCTTCGTGAACCTCAGTTTTCTTATCTGTAAAATGGGAGTCATAAGTGTCTACCTCACAGAGCTGTGATTGAAAGGATAAATAGCACCTGGCACATAGCGGTGTAGAAGTGCTTATTATTGTTAATATTTTATTTACCTTCACGCAGGTAACAGCCACAACATCTGCCCACTCTTCCCCACACCTTACTGTCCCTTGAAATGTTTCTCATTTTACTATAGTATGCATTTTTTGGCTTCTTGCCATTAGGGAAATGAGTGTGTGATAGTAAAGTGTGTCTTGGTTTATGTCCTAGGAGTCAGAAGCTAAGGGACTCCTTTTTGTGCTTGTACATTTGTCTTAACTGAAAATAACCCAAGGATAAGGAAACAAATAGCTTCCTGAAATTACTCAGATTGTGGGGGTGAGGGGTGAGGGCTGAGGGGTGGTGATTCTGTCTTCATAGGATGGCAGCAAAGGCCGAAGTCTTATTTGAGTTATTACCATTATTATTCACCACATTTGCCATCTTATTTCAAACTTACAGTGGCGGAAGTGGACTAAGACATCATGTTGCCTCAAGTTTAATTAGAAATCGCGGTAAGTACTTAACAAAATTAGTAATAAGTCTGTTCTTTCAGAGTGGATTTAATTTTCAGAAATAATATTAAGTCATCCAGATCAAAACCAGTTGAGTCAGGCTGGGCCAAAAGTGGGCATGACTAGATTCCACTAGTCATGCCCACTTTTATAGAAATAATTATAATGTATTTCCCAAGAACTAGATCTGAAAGACAATTTTCAACGAGTAGTCCTAAACAATTCCTTGAGTAATGTCAGCACTACTTGGATACTGTAAAATATTTATGTTCACATGAGTTAAAGTGTATTTGTTTAAAAATCAGTTGTATTATCTGGCAATCATTTAAGTTGAATACTGATTTAAATTTTACCAATGGTGAGAATAGGCATTTATTCACTTAAATATCTGTTGATATTGATTGAGCATTTTATATGGCAAGCACTGTGATAGGCCCTAGAGTCTATAAAGTCTGTCAAAGATTAAAAACTAAAGTCAGTTTTTCTTTATGGAGTTTACTGTCTAATGGAGGAGGTTTTTTTTTCCTGATAAGGTGCTATGCAGGTTACTTGCCTGTAATCGTTGAACCCCATACTCACCTACCCTCTGCTTCGAGATGATGGCTAGGCAGGGAGTCCGCAAACTACATTTCCCAGCCTTCCTTGTTAGATGGCTTCCTGTAAGACTCTGCCCACAGGAGGTACAGGCAGGAAATCAAAAGGTGGAACATGCAAAAGCTGTTGTCCATGTATTTTACTCTCTGCTTCTGGCATCTAGAGCAATCGCTATGTCCTTTACAAAGTCTAGAGCCAGTGGGAGTAGCCCCTCCTTTCCTTACCTTAACAATGAGTGAGTTTGCTCTTGTGCTATGATAATACTACTTCTACCTTCTGTTCCACCAGCTCAGGGACTGGTAGCCATCCTGCAGTTTAAAATTTCTGATTTAATCTTACTTCTCCCTTGTTGCTCTTCTGGCCTTCAATATCTGCTTAACTATTTCTCCATAGTGAATGGTGTCTGTTTAAAATAGTTTTAATGATTTATTTTCCTGCCTGGAACTGTACTGATGCAGATATGTACTTCCATGTAATATTTACAAAACTTGGAGTTGGACAGAGGGTTGTTGCAGTTTTTACAAAGAAGGGGATATAATTTTGAAATCTCTCTCCCAACTAATGAATTTTAAAACACCAGACCACATCAGCACACTTGTAGAGAATTTTACATGCCCATCAGTAACATCTGTTCATTATGACAACATAAAGTCCACTAGGGAGTGTGTGTGGCAGGAAGAGGGGGAAGAAATTTGGAAAGTCCTCACATAAAATTCATACTTTTTGAAGAAGCAATTTACTTCTAGGCACTTAATTTAAGGAAGTAAAGAGAGATCCACATTATAACTTACGCATCTCTCCCCAAGCTCCTGGAGACTGACTCCTCCAAACCTATACTCTACAACTCATGATGCTTCCCAACTTATGATGGGGCTATGTCCCAATAAATCCATTGTAAGTCAAAAAATCGTTTGGTGGGCCAGGCGCGGTGGCTCATGCCTGTAATCCCAGCACTTTGGCAGGCCAAGGCCAGCGAATCAACAGAGGTCAGGAGGTCAGCCTGGCCAACATGGTGAAACCCCGTCTCTACTAAAAATACAAAAATTAGCCAGGCGAGGTGTTGGGCGCCTGTAATCCCAGCTACTTGGGAGGCCGAGGCAGGAGAATCGCTTGAACCAGGGAGGCGGACGCTGCAGTGAGCTGAGATGGCATCATTGCACTCCAGCCTGGGCGACAGGAGCGAAACTGCATCTCAAAAAAAAAAAATCGTAAGTGGAACCTATGTTAGTTAGGGACTGCCTGTGTAGCTAGTTGCCTATTATACATCTTACTAGAATGCCCTCCACAATCTCTGCTATGGTTTACATAGCTAGTAGCTACTGTACTAGTCAGCACATGTCTGGGTTCAAGAGTATAAATACCTAAACCACTTAGCATTTTATACAATACTTTGCTGCCTCTCTGATACAGTTTGAATGTAAGTCCCTGCCCAATCTCATGTTGAATTGTAATCCCCAATTTGGAGGTGGAGGCTGGCAGTAGGTTTTTGTCTCCTCCAAAAATTCATATTGAGACTTAATCCCCAATACAACAATATTGGGAGGTGTGGTATATGGAAGGTGATTGAGTTATAACAGACTCTGCCTTCATGAATGGGATTAGGTACTCTTATAAAAAGGGTTTGGCGGAGAGAGTTCCTCTTCTGCCCTTCTACCCTCTACCATGTAGAATAGCATTCCTCCCCTCTGGAGGTTGCAGCATTCAAGATGCCATCTTGAAAGCAGAAACTGGACCTTCACCAGACAACAAACCTGCTGGCAACTTGATCCTGGACTTCCCAGACTCCAAAACTGTTAGAAATATGTTTTTGTTCTCCATAAATTACCCAGTGTGTGGTATTTTATTACAGCAGCACAACTGGACTAAGACAATCTCAAACTTAACATGAATAAAACCTAAATTTATCATCCACTAAAAAAAAATCAATTTCACTCCTCTAGCATTTCCTATTTCAGAAAATAGGGTCAATATCCACCCATTTTCCTAAACAAGAAGCATTCCACCACTCCTTCAGCCTCCATATCTGCTCTGTGACTGTAGTTCTGCTTCTGGTTGCACCACTGAATTGCACATACCATTCTTCATTTCTATAACCACACCCTGTGGATGACATGTATTCTGATTCGTATCCTAATTGTCTTATCTTTTTCCAGTCTATCCAATTTTTCCTAGATATTTGTGGAAAATTATAATTTTATCATTTTAAACTCTGCTCAAAATTTGTTTATATTTCCTCAATATCTAGGACAGCACTATCCAATAAAACTTTCTGTAATAATAGAAATGTTCTACTAACATTTATTTCTATACTAATCAATATGGTAGCCACCGGCCATATGTGTCTACTGAACACTTAAAATGTGGCTAGTGTATTATTATTTTAAAATAAAGATTATTGAATCTTTAATTGTAATTAATTAAATGTAATTCGTTGTATTGGCTAGTAGCTACCATATTAGATAGCATATGTCTGGGTTTGAGGGGATAAATTTCTAAACCACTTAGCATTTTATACAATAATTTGCTGCCTCACTAATAGAGTTTAAATGTTATGTCCCCACCAAATCTCATGTTGAATTGTAATCCCCGATGTTGGAGGTAGGGCCTGGTGGTAGGTGTTTGGATCACGGGAGCAGATCCCTCATGAATGGCTTGGGCATTCCCTTGGTAATAAGAGCTCTCTATCTGAGTTCACTTGAGATCTTGTGGTTTAAAAGTGTGTGGCACCGCCCCCTGCCCCACTCTCTGTCTCTCTTGCTCCTGCTCTGGCTATGTGACATGCCTGCTCCCTCTTTGCCTTTGCCATGGTTGTAAGCTTCCTGAGGCTTCCCCAGAAGCCAAGCAGATGCCAAAACTGTGCTTCCTGTACAGCCTGAAGAACCATAAGCCAGTTAAATCTCTTCTCTTTATATATTATCCAGTCTCGGGTATTTCCTTATAACAATGCAAGAATGGCCTAAAACACTCAGCCTGCTCTATTCTCCTTTATCTACCCAATCTTATAAGCACATTAAAGTTTTGTCTTTTTTCCTAAACATGCCTTTTTTCTTGTACTTGTTGTAAATTTATAATTGAATAAGAGAAAATTCTCCCACAATGAAGAGATGGGCTCCAAAGTGACTTTTCTAAAAATACATTTTGTAAGCAGAAAGTTTTTTTCAAGAATGCACATAAAATATAATGAGTGTCAGAATCCAGTGATAAGTTCTGTTTTCTTCCAGTGCCTTGTGAAGAATGGACACTCAGGAGATGCTTATTGATGAACCTGTTGTTGAGGATAACTCGCTAACTTTTCTGAGCTTTGTTGGAAAAACTGTGAGTACCTATGTTGGGTAGAAATTGGAAGAGAGCCCCTAGCATTTTACATCATCCTTGGAGCTTTATTTATAGTCATTAAATGCAGAAGACTCCCCAGTTCATGGATTTATTGTGCTCAACAGGACAACTGCTGAGTTCTAGTGCACATGTGGCATGAGAAAATGTTTATCAAGCCTCATATGTCAAATTAATGAACTACATAAGAAACAGATGAAGATTGTTTTTCTCATCACTTGTCAATACATTTTTAAAGGCTACTGCGATTACATAAAAATAATTTTATTTTATTTATTTATTTATTTATTTTGAGATGGAGTTTCGTTGTTGTCACGCAGGCTGGACTGCAATGGCATGATATTGGCTCATTGCAACCTCCACCTCCCAGGTTCAAGCAATTCTCCTGCCTCAGCCTCCCAAGTAGCTGGGATTACAGGCACCAGCCACCACGCCTGGCTAATTTTTGTATTTTTAGTAGAGATGGGGTTTCACCACATTGGCTAGGCTGGTTTCAAACTCCTGACCTCAGGTGATCTGCCCGCCTCAGCCTCCCAAAGTGCTCGGATTATAGGTGTGAGCCACCACACCCAGCCATGTAAAGATAATTTTAAAGGCTTGATTTTCTGGAACGTAAAGTAAGAAGAGATATATTTCACAGCCTGTAAAATATATCTCTATTGTCAATGTCAAATGGAAATGTGGAGAATTGAATTGAATTGAATTATTTTGGGAATTTGCACCAAACATCCCTGTTGGTTTCTTCAAAATGACAAAAGCTGTAAGGAAAGTGAGAAATGACAAGGTAAATAGAATAAAATAATACAAAAATGTTACAAGTAATGTCATACATTTAACTGCATACATGAGAAAATATTTAAAGATTGATTGGTGTAACATGAGTTTGCTCTATTAATTGAGAAAGTTCAGTTCTGTTGTAGAGCACAGAATGAGGTGGATTAATCCCATAGGATGTGCTCAGCACAGATAATGAGTAAGCGAGTAGCTTGTGTGAGACATAGGTAGAATTCATAATATACTAAATATAGACTGATATATGTACTATATTACTATATTTACTATATTACTGTATTATTATATTTACTATATTAAATATATTTACTATATTACTATATTATTTATAGATGGAAAGGGATGGAAAGACCCAGCCACTTACAGTCCTACTCTGGGCCCACATGTGCTCTACCTAAGAAATCCTTATAGTACCCATAGCTTTTTGCAGGCTAATTGACAAGTTATGGCTGTGGCCAGGCGTACTTGTCACTGTCTCTCTTTAATAGAGCAAGTGTGTATCATTGGCCCCAAGCACCTTCTGTCTGTTGACCTGGCTTAAACTTCAATCTGACCATCAGTGAAGAAGGCTGATGCCACAGATGGAGAGAGACACAGGATATATGAATATAGCATAACTCAGGATTCACCTCGTGTGGTCCTTCCCACTTGAACCCTGTCCTAAGCGTGGAAAGTACCCCATCTCTTTCCTCTTGCTTCAGATTATGTGCTTTAAAGTGATTTAATAAACTATGTGATTCAAACATCTTCATTTGATGTTTGAGCCTGTTTTGTGACTTCCAGGATAGCTTGCCTTGTGTACTTGGAGGTCACCATCGCATCAAGGTAATTTCTCATGACAACTACAAAAAACTTAGAAAATAAGAACATAGCATTGTATAGCATAAAGGAAAACAATCTGAAGAGGAGAAAGACAGGTAGTCACAAATTGTGTCATTAATAGACTGAAAGACCAAAAAAGTAAAGGACAAACCAAAAGACAAAGTGTGGAAAAGATTTTTTTCTGAATTGATTTATAGAAAAAGGAATGAGACAAGAAAGACATGGTTTGGGCAATGCATAAATGTCACTGATACCAATTCTACTTTATTTCTGAGACCAAAATAACAGTTTCAGAGGTAAATACGACAAGGTCCAACAAGTGGACTTATCCCTGAATTTCTTCCTCCTCCTCCTTTCTTCTTCTTCCTCCTCCTCCTTTTCTTTCTTTCCTTCTTTCCTTTCCTCTTTCTCTTTCTCTTTCTTTTCTTCCTTCCTTCCTTTCTCTCTCTCTCTCTCTCTTTCTTTCTTTCTCTCTGTGTCTCTCTCTCTCTTTTTCTTTTTTTCTTTCTTCTTTTTTTTTTTTTTTTCAAAAAGAATCTCTTGCTCTGCTGCCCAGGCTGGAGTACAGTGGTGTGATCATAGCTCACTATAATCTCAAACTCCTGGGCTCAAGTAATCCTCTCACTTCAGCCTCCTGAGTAGCTAGGACAACAGGTGCACATCACCACACCCAGCTAATTTTTTATTTTATTTTTTCTAGAGACAGGGGTCTCACTATGTGATGCAGGATGGTCTCAAACTCCCTGGCCTCAAGCGATCCTCCTGCCTTGGTCTCCTAAAGTGCTAGGATTACAGGTATGAGCCACTGCACCTGGCCTATCCTGAATTTCTTTTAATTCATGCTACATAGCATTACAAGTTTGTAAAAAAAAAAAAAGTTTACTACATTTTTAAAGACAGAAAAGTAATAGGCTTTAAAAATACCTATAACTAGGAAGGAAATGCATATAAAATACTACTTTTGATAAAAGTTTTATTATTTATATAAAATTACTGAAACATTCCCTGTATATTTATTCCTATCTAAAAAAATATTAATAATGCACCTATCTTAAATATTTGTGGGATAAAAAATTTAGTAAAATGAAATACACCTTTAAAATGAAAGTAGGCCAGGCATGGTAGCTTACACCTGTAATCCCAGCACTTTGGAAGGCCGAGGCGGGTGGATCACCTGAGGTCAGGAGTTCGAGACCAGCCTGGCCAACATGGCAAAACCCCATCTCTACTAAAAATACGAAAGTTAGCTGGGGATGGTGGCACGTACCTGTAATCCCAGCTACTCGGGAGACTGAGGCAGGAGAATTACTTGAACCCAGGAGGTGGAGGTTGCAGTGAGCCGAAATCGTGCCACTGCACTCATTGCAGCCTGGCCAAAAGAGCAAAACTCCGTCTCAAAAAAAAAAAAAAAAAGTAATTTATTTGTAATTTGTAATTTATCTCTTTTGTAATTTATTTTCTTTAGCAGGTCACTGTATCTCTATGCATTACAGAAAATGGCTAGTCAAAAACTTGTCAAGGTAAGTGAAATAGCTGTATGTATAAATTGCTTGTCGGGATCTCTCTAATAAGTTACCATACTTACATAAGAAATGAAATTGTTTATCAGGCAAATACTTCTTGGCATTAACTTTGTGGTGGTTAAAGAATGTGAAATTCTGTAATGTAGCTTATTCAAACTGTCTGAATACTTTAACACTGTGTTTTTAGTTTGTTTGTTTTTACAACTTAATTCTTTCCCTGAAGTTGAGTATTTTCTCCCTAAGTTAAATTTGAAATGGTAAAAACAATTAGAAAAACGAAGTGCATTCTATGATGAATCAAAAATAGAGCTTGCATTCAAAGACACTGAAAATATAATATCATTAAGTCCTACTTATTTTTATTAATGATATGTTTGGGATTTTAAATATTTATATCATTTTATAACCCAGAACAATAAAAGACCTGGTCTAAAAATTTACAAACTACTATTTGTAAATGGTAAACTTTGTGCCATTAAAAAATATGTTATTATAAATTAGAAAATTACTTAAATTTTTTTTTTACTTTATACTAGATGACCATAAAAATGGATTTAGTTGTATACATTCTTTAAAGCGTATGTCACATTATTATAGCCAATACAAATACTGTAATTTTTACCCCAAAGAATTAAGTTTTGAGTGAATATGAAAATCTTTGTACATATGCTCAAAAGAAAGGTAATAAAACTAAATTATGGCAAACACACTAAATCTGTTTCAGATTATGAATGAGTGCATCCAAAAGTAATCACTGGAGTCACTGTTCATTGTGGGCTTCCCAGCATTCTCCTCTGGGCATTTATATCAGATAACTTATGCGTGATGCAGAATTAGTATTCACCGGTCAGACTTTGATTATTTAGAATTCCCTCTGATGTGAATTACATCTACTGTTTTTTTCTCCCATCCATTTATTGGCCAAATGTACAATAAGCCAAAACATGTTGATTCTGGTGAAATTTAGCAGAGAAAAACAGCTTCAGCTAGTGGCCACAGAAACTTGAAAAGCTTTACTAAAAGGAAATAAATTGGATATCTTCTCATCCTAGATATGAACTGGATTCCAACTTAACCTTCCAACTGTAATAGTTTTGCTGTTTCTCTGAAGTCTGAACCTTGTGTATGGCAATACTTATCTCAAGCAAAAATATAGTTTCACATTGGTAGTACTGTATTCAGGAAAACTGGAAATTGTACTATGAAGAAGCACCTCTACCACATCCATATCTAAGTCTACATTCACAGCTGCTGGAAACAGATATTGTATTCATACTATGGTGGGAAACACATAATGTATGTATGTATACACATGTGTGCACACACATATATGCTAGTGTATAATCTGGAAAAATTTTGCTAAGATATATAGGAAGAGAAACTTTTTATTCAGAATATTGAGCAAGTAGGACTCATAGTGTAAAATTAAGAAAAAATATTTTTCTTCTACTGCCCTTCCTATGGATTTGGTTCTTCCTCTGCCCCGAATGTAAACTTAAGCAGTCTTCTATGCATTTTGTGTTCATTCCTAAATATTAGAAATAGTTATTTGATTATTTAGCCTTTAGTCTCAGTTTAATAACCAAAATATGAGGTTAAAATTTAATTCTGGCTACAGAATTAAGGCTTCTCTCTCCTGCCGCACTTCCAGGCCAGTTGCAGGCATGATACCAGCAGTCTGGGAGGTAGAGACAAGAGGACACATCTCTGCTGCTCCCCGCTTTCCCCATGGTTATGTGCCAACTTTGGTTTCACCAGGCCTACAGTGCTTCCCAGGTTTGGAGTGTGGGGAAGGAGAAGATTTAATGGAAGCAGCTTAAGGGAAATGCTCAAACTAAACTGATACTTTCTTCATGATCTAGCATTGAAACTTTCCGGACTTGACAGATATTTAAAATTAACTCTTTTTCTCATCAGCATTTTCATGGGTTCTTCCGAGATCCACATTACCCAACTGTGGTTCCCATGACAAGAATTAATGCCTCTCTGTTTCTTCTGGACCTTTATTTACCTGACTTCTTTCTCTAGGGACTGTTCACACTTATGGGCCATCCTTTTGAACATAACCTAACAAGACTCATGCTGGCTTTAAGTGAGTGGTCCACATTTGGTTCATGGGAAAACCACATAGTTTGTCCCCAACAAACTTTGGAAGTAATATTTATTTTACTGCTGGAATTAAGGAAAACCAAAAACCCTATTACAAAATGGCTCCTCTAAACATTCACATTACCCCTTTTTGTCTCTGCCCCCTGAGGAACTAGCCAACTCTAGCTCTTTGGATTTTCTAAATGAGAGGTCAACATTTCGATGTCTCCAAGACCTTAAGTTCTTCTAGTGGTCTCTTTAAGCTTCCTCTCTTGAATTATGGTGAAAAGGGACTGCCTGCTACCCCCTCCTCTTGAGGAGAGGGGTGGTATCGCAGCCTAACAATAATTTCCAAAAATTTTCTCCTCCAGCCTCTAATTCTCAACCAGTTTAGACTTTCTAAGTGGGTAATTTAAAGCCTTACAGCCAGTTACGCTCTACTTCTTCTACAAGTCCTGCAACCAGGTGGTCTCAATCCTCACTTGCGAATATTGCATTTACTCACCTTGTGCCCTAGCCAAAACTTCCACAACAAATTCTGTGGTGCATTTAAGTGAAAGATGTTATTTGATAGATAGATAGATATAGATATAGATATAGATATAGATGTATATTAGAACCATGGCAAATGGTTAACTTTTTTAAAAAGGTAAATTTTTTATATTGAGATAATTATAGATTCTCATACACTTGTAAGAAATAACACAGAAAGATCCCATGTAGCCTTTATCCAGTTTCCCCAGTGATAATATCTGGCAAAACTGTAGTCCAATATCACAACCAAGATACTGGCATTGATAGATCACTTCCATCACCACAAACATCCCTCATGTTGCCCTTTTATAGCCACACTCATTTCCCTCCTGCTGCCACCCTCTCCTTTACCCATAACAACCACTTATCTGTTCTCTATTTTTATAATTTTGTCATTTCAAGAATCCTGTAGAAATGGAATAATACAGTATGTATTTTAGGGGTTATCTTTTTTACACTCAGCATGATTCTCTGGAGATTAATCCAGGTTGTTGCATGTATCAATAGTTCATTCCTTTTTTACTGCTGAACAGTATTCCATTGTATGTATATATGATTGTTTAACTATTTGCTCAATGAAGGACATATATTAATAGTTTCCAGTTTTTGCTGTTATGAATAAAGCTACTATAAACATTCATGTACAGGTTTTTGTATTAATGCAAGTCTTCATTTCTTTGGAAGAGATGACTGAAGTTCAGTTACTGGGTTACATGGCAGTTGCATATTTCTTTTTTAAAGAAGCTGCCAAACTGTTTTTCAGAGCATCTGTATCATTTTATATTCTCACCTGCAACGTATCAATGACCTAATTTCCCTACATCCTTTCTAGCCTTAATTGTCTTTGTTTTTTTATTTTATTTTGTTTGTTTGTTTTGAGACAGGGTCTTTCTCTGTTGCCCAGGCTGGAGTTCAGTAGAGTAGTCAAGGCTCACTGAAGCCTGACCTCCCGGCTGAAGTGAACTGCCCACCTCAGTGCTGGAAGTAGGGTGGGGCACCAGTCACCAGTAGCAGGACTATAGGCATCTGCCACCATGCCTGGCTGATTTTTCTTTTTTGTTTTTGCAGAGATGGGGTTTTACTATGTTGGAGAAGCTAGTCTCAAACTCCTGGGCTCAAGTCATCCTCCCGCCTCAGCCTCCCAAAGTGCTGAGATTACAGACGTGTGCCTGGCCTATTTTACTCATTTTAATAGATGTAAGTTTGTTTCAATTTAGGATTTTTAAGACAGAGAGCACACTTTCAATGATTAAGAGAGACAAAGATGGAAATAAAGATTTTATTACTTACAGGTTGAGGGCACATGACACTCTTGGCGGCCATATACACAGAGGTCAGGGAGAGAAAGGGACCTGTGGGCCAGTACCCTTATTGGGTCCAGAGATTTATCCAAACAAATTTCTAGCAGGGAGTTTAATTGGTGGATTTAAAGCAAGCAGGCATGAGTTCCAGGGGGCCACATTGTGATGGAGAGGTAGTCACTATGGCATGTCTGCATAGTTCGTTCCGTGTGTGAGGATCAGCAGGGCCAATCAAGCAGCCTGCATCTAGCCACCATCTAGGGAAGTAGTCACCAGAGAGCAGTTGTATAAGGCAGATATCTGGATCTACCACATTGAGGAACTGGGGGAAGGGAGCATCAAACTGAAAACTGTGTCCAAGGTGACGGAGTCCTGCCTCTGGCGTGAGAAAGCCCAGCTTATATTTACAGTGGATGCCAAAGCAATATAAAATTATAGGAATTCATTACCAAACTGATAGCTTGTGGTTTTAATTTGCATGTCCCCAATGAATAATGATGTTGAGCATCATTTCATGTGTTTATTTGCCATCTGTGTTACTGTGTGCATGAAATATGTCTTCATGTCTTTTGTCCATGTTCTAATTGGATTTTCTCATACTGTTGAGTTTTGAAAATTTTTTATATATTCCATATACTAGTCCTTTGTTGGATATGTGGTTTTCAAGTATTTTCTCCCAGTCTGTAGCTTGCCTTTTTGCCCTCTTAACAGAGTCTTTCACAAAATGAAGTTTTTTTTTGTTTGTGTTTTGAAACAGAGTCTCAGTCTGTCACCCAAGCTGGAGTGCAGTGGTGTGATCTTGGCTCACTGCAACTTCCGCTTCCCGGGTTCAAGTAATTCTCCTGCTTCAGCCTTCCAAGTAGCTGGGATTACAGGTGCCCACCACCCCACCTGGCTAATTTTTGTATTTTTAGAAGAGACAGGGTCTCACCATATTGGCCAGGCTAGTCTCAAACTCCTGACTTCAGGAGATCTGCCCACCTCAGCCTCCCAAAGTGCTGGGTTTACAGGGGGAGCCACTGCGCCCAGCCTCACGGAATGAGTTTTAACTTTGATGAAGTTTAGGTTTTACTTTTTGGATCATGCATTTGGTATGACATAATAGTTAACATTTTATGTGTGGAAATATGTACATTCTCTCATTCCCTCTCCTCCCATGTCCAATCCTTTGGCAGGTCCTGTCAGCACCATCTCCAAGATACAACCTAAATGTGTGTACCTTTCTCCGTTTTTATAGCTATCACCAAGCTTCAAACCACCATCATCTCTCACTCAGTTGGTCTCCCTTATGTCATGTCACCTCGTAACTTAAAATCTCCTAAAGGTTTCCCATTCACACTTGAAGTCCAAACTCTACCACAGTCTACAAGAACCTGCCCCATCTGGACTCACCTTGGTACACTAACTCCCACCTCCCTCCATCTCACTGTAGTGCACTAAACTACAGCTACACTCCTTTCTGTTTATATTTTCACCCAACTCAAACACAACCAGCTCCCTCTCACTTTGGGTCCTTGTATATGCAGGCCCCTCCCCAACATTTGCAGGACTAGCTTCTCCTCATTCAGGACTCAGTTCAAATATCAACTTCCCCAAGAAGCCTTCACTCATCACCATATGTAAAGTAGCTTATCTTTCTCATCACTTTGTATTATGACTCTTATTTTTATATAGCACTTTATTAGCTGAAGTTATTTATTTGTTTACTCTGCATACCCCTAGTCAAATGTAAGCTATCAGAGCAGTGACCTTGCCTGTCATGTTCAGCCCTACATCTCAAACTCCCAGCACATGGCGGTCACTCAGTTAATATTTATTAAATATTGAACACTTCTTTCTTTTTCAAAAAGCAAATTTCCTTTTGAGTATTCAGCTACTGGTAGATTAAACATGTCCTCAAAAGAAACTATTTGTAATCACGCTAATTAATTAGAGGAAAAAAGGTAAGAGAATTCTACTTTCTGAATAAATTAACTCATGCTACTAAGTCATGTCCTTTACTCATGTTACCTGAGGTACACAAATATAATGTAGAGTAAAATATATCTCAAGTATATCTTGATTCTAACCGCAAGAGGATACCATTATTGTGTAGTCACAAACTCCAAAAACTATGTAAATTTGTATCCTCAGCTTCAGCAGTAATTCTATGACTTACCCTAGGCAAGCCTGAACAGGTCTCTACAGCTTAGTTTCTTGTTTTGTTAAAGGGATTTAATACAAGCTTACCTCACCAAGATGCTATGTAAAACAGTTTCTATTTATTGCAAGTACTCTATGATTTTTATGTCTGTTGGTGTGGAACAACACACTCATTACATGATGGCATCAAAAATTTTGTGCCACAAAGGATGCCAAATTCTTGGAGATACTAGAGGGATTATAGTGCATATGACTAATTTTGGGGATGGTGTTGCAGTTACATCTAAAGACAAATTTGGAATTTAGGCTGAAGAATTGTCTCAAATCATTTTAAATTGTGTTTTTAGAATATGACACTTAAATATCTCAGGATAGCCTCAAAACTTCAGTAGAAAATCAGGGAAATATGCCTAAATATCTCAGGATAGCCGCAAAACTTTAGTAGAAAATCCGGGAAATATGCCTTATAAGCTTATAAAGTTATAAAATTTATGTGTTTTATGTATTATATAAATAGAGCATTGCAGACACATTCCTTATTTTGAAATGAAAAAACTTTCTGATATTAGTATTCATTTACTTAAGACCCTGTGGAACTCAACAAAACAATAGAGCTGGAGAAAGGATTGCTGACTTATCCAAGATATAGTTCTGATTCTGAATAGATACTATCCATCTTTCTCAAAGAAACTGGGACTTGCAATAAATATAGTTTGATAGGATGCATTATGTAGCGTTTTCTCAAAGATTTTAAAATGTCAAAAGAGCCTTATAATTACTTTACTATAAGTAGCCATAATACTGCAATAGAATTCAGCAAAATCAATCATTTAATTTAATTTATAAAATTAAAATTTTTGTTTACAAATATAAAATAGGCTTTTAAAATTCTGAAGTCATCAAAATGAATTAGCTTTCTGACTTGAATCGAGTCATCTAACCACACTGTATCAGAGATTCCTCAATTGCAATTCAAAGGAAATAAAATAATTCAGTGATTCTCAAACATTTGAGTCAAGGACACCTTTACCCTCTTAAAAACTGAGGACCTCAAAGAGCTTAATTTATGTTTATGTGGATTATATCAATCATTATTTACCATATTAGAAATTAAAGCTATCATTAAGATAAAAACTGAGATACTGATTAATTCATTTAAAAATAAGTAAATATTCTATTACATGTTATAAGCAGTATATTTTATTAAAAAAACTATATTTTCCAAAGATAGCTTTTTTTTTGAGGAGAGTGACATTGTTTTACATTTTTTCAAACCTGTTTAATGTCTAGCTTAATAAAAGGTGGCTGGATTCATATATCTTTTTCTGCATTCATTCTACTGTGCATTTATTCATGTTTCACATTTTGCATTTATTCATGTTGTTTTGGTAGAAGTATTATGAAGAAAATTTGGTCGCAAACAATATATATTTGGAAAGGGATTTATGCCTTTAAAACTTTAATATTCATTTCAGATAATTGTTTGTTGCTAATATGCTTATATCATCAAAAGGAAGATGTGCAAAAGGGTAGTTAATAGCATCTTGGGCTGCTGCTTTTAGAATAAGAGAAGAGGTCTTACTCAGCTCAGTAATGCTTGTCTAGGGAGTGCCTGGTTTCTTTTTTCTTTCTTTCTTTTTTTTGAGACAGAGTTTTGTTCTTAATGCCCAGGCTAGAGTGCAGTGGCGCAATCTTGGCTCCCTGCAACCTCTGCCTCCCAAGTTTGAGCAATTCTTCTGCCTCAGCCCCTAGAGTAGCTGGAATTACAGGCATGTGCCACCACGCTCAGCTAATTTTGTATTTTTAGTAGAGACGGGTTTTCACCATCTTGGTCAGGCTGGTCTCAAACTCCTGACCTCAGGTGATCTGCCCGCCTTGGCCTCCCAAAGTGCTAGGATTATAGGCATGAGCTACCGCGCCTGGTCCCTGGTTTCTTTTTAATACTACATGAAAATTTCACATGTAGTAATGTCTTAAAGCCTAGTTGCTTTGTGAAATCTGAAACATAACAATAAATTTTTTATATTAAGATTGAAAAAATATCCATATCAAAGAATAACATGTTGGGAATGGCTTGAAGAGACTAATAGAGATTATGCCATCCTTTAGTATACCACTGCTGAGTGATAAGAGGAGGCAGCGGACAAAACTATGGGAAGAAGCCAACAAGTCAATTAAAGTTAATGATTTTAACCCACCCCTCTTAAATACTGAAGGAACAAGCCTACCAAAAAATATAATCACAACTATATAACATTATCTGATTAATAAACTAAAATTAATAAAGGAAGGTATAGAATCTTAACAGAGAATACATATTTTTTAAAACACATATGGAACATCCACAAAAATCACCATGAATGAAGTCATAAAGAAAATTTCATATATTTCAAAGAATTCATGAAATGGAGATTATGTTATTTCATCATTATATGATTTAATTAAGAATAAACACTAAAGCCAGGCACGGTGGCTCATGCCTGTAATACCAGGACTTTGGGAGGCCGAGGCAGGTAGATCACTTGAGGTCAGGAGTTTGAGACCAGCCTGGCCAACATGGTGAAACCTTGTCTCTACTAAAAATACACAAGAATTAGCTGGGCGTGGTGTTGCATGCCTGTAATCCCAGCTACTCAGGAGACTGAGACAGGAGAATCGCTTGAACCCGGGAGGCAGAAGTTGTAGAGAGCCAATATCGTGCCATTGCACTCCAGCCTGGGTGACAAGAGCAAAACTGTCCCAAAAAAAGAAAAGAATAAACACTAAAAAGGTGGATTTTTAAAAATCTCATAACTCTAGGAATTGAAAGTAGTTAATATCCCTTGGATTAAAAGGGGGAAATTAAAAAATTCTTTAGGCTGAATGAATACATTTATCAAAAAACAAGAAAGATTGAGAAAAATAAAGCAAATATAAAGCTCAAAGAGCTAGAAAACAAAGGAATAAATATATAGAAACAACATGAGACAAGATTATACAAGTAAGAGAAAATAAATAAAATGGTAAAGAAAAAATTAGTAGATATAATTTAACAATCAAAACCCTATTTCTTTGAAGAGATTTTTTAAATGTACATGTATCTGACAAAGTTGATAAAACAAATTGTGATGGTTAATTTTAGGTGTCAGCTTGACTGGATTAAGGAATACTTAGAATGCTGATAAAGTGTTACCTACCTCTGGTGTGTCTGCTCACAGATGTTTCCAGAGGATACTGGCATGTGAGTCAGGGACCAAGCGAGAAAGGTCTGCCCTCAATGTGGACAGGCACCATCCAATCAGCTTGGGGCCTACATAAAACAAAAATCTCTCTCTCTCTCTCTCATCCTGATTAATACAAAGAATATAAGAGACTAAAAAATTAAAATTCAACCCCCAAAAGAGAATCACCTATAGAAATAGTAGTGATTTCAAAAATAATAATGAACTATATAGCAACAATATTGAAAAACTTAAATGAAAAAGAAACAAATTTCCAGGAATAATTTGCCTGAGAAGTAGTAGAAAACTTGAATTGCCTGTTAGCTATGAAATTGATTTCTAATCACCCATCAGGCCTCTGGTGCAGGTAATGTTTGTTATGGTCAAAGTTCTTTATTCTAGTTAAGCAAATCCACTCTAACTATTATAATCTGAAAATACTTTATTAAGAAATGTATGAGGCCCAGCATGGTGGCTCATACCTATAATTCCAGCACTTTGGGAGGCCTAGAAGGGCGGATCATTTGAGCTCAAGAGTTTGAAACCCACCTGGGCAACATGGCAAAACCCCATCTCTACAGAAAATGCACACAAAACATTAGGCAGGCGTGCTGGTGTGCACCTGTAGTCCCAGCTACTCGGGGACTGAGGTGGGAGGATGGCTTGAGCCCGCGGATCGGAGGTGGCAGTGAGCTGTGATCAGTGCCACTGCACTCCTGGGCGACAGAGTGAGACCCTGTCTCAAAAGAAAATAAACAAATAAATTTTAAAAAGGAAATGTATATAGATCACAGAAGTACTAGAAAGACTTAAGTAACAGACTCTGACTTAGTTTCCAAAATGATCTCCAAAACCCAGCAGAACTGGACAACTAAGAGAGCTGCAGCCACTATTAGGATCAGGAATTTGCCACCAGCAGTACTGGTTTTAGTATCACACTGCCACTGCCCAATCTATACTATAAAACCAAATGTACTGTACCCTGTTTCCACATAATTCAATCTTGAATCAAAATCTCCCACAAGTGAATATTATTAACAGAACCTAAATTACATTCAGAATCCTAACTGCTAGAGAATCTAAAACATGTAGATTTTACTTTCAGTCTCTATGTGTTATAAAGCAGTTGGAACAAGATTGAAAAAATAATCTACAGGATCAGATTGTTTTAAAGATAGGTTCTTCAAAACTTTCCCAGAAGAGCTAAGTCTAGTTTATACAAAGTGTTCCAGAAAAAAGAAAGTGAAGGACAGCTGCACAACTCATTTTAAATCTTCAACTCTCAACTCATTTTAAGAAGTTAATTATAATCTTCAGACAACCACTGGATTAGGACAGTACAAGAAAAGAAAGTTGTTAGCTACTTGTTAGCCATAAGTGAGTTATTAGCTCACTTTTGAGCAAAAATGTGAAATTCTAAATAAATACTAGCTTATTTCAACCACGTTTTAATAAAATACGGCAATGTAAATTTTATTCCAGAAATGTAAGTTGGTTCGTCACCAGAAAAGATATTAATATAATTTATCATGTTAGTAGACTAAAGGGGGGAAAATGACTCAACATATGCAGAAAGACCATTTGATAATGTTTAACATCTAATTATGAGATATTTTAAAGTGTTAGAAAAAACTATGAATAAAAGATAATTTTTTAATTTGACAAAAGGTTTTTTTTGAGATAGCGTCTCGCTCTGTCGCCCAGGCTGGAGCTCAGTGGCTCAATCTCAGCTCACTGCAACCTCCACCTCCTGGGTTCAAGCGATTCTCCTGCCTCAGCCACCAGAGTAGCTGGAACTACAGGCATCCGCCACCACTCCTGGCTAATTTTTGTATTTTCAGTAGAGATGGGGTTCCACCATGTTGGTCAGGCTGGTCTCGAACCCCTGACCTCAGGTGATCCACCCACCTCGGCCTCCCAAAATGCTGGGATTACGGGCATGAGCCACCGCTCCTGGCCTTAACAAAAGTTTTAAATAAATATCTATTAGCAAACTTAGGGAAAAAAATTGTGACATATCATCTTTAGGGACAAGAAAGAGTCTTGCATGGCTTCCATTGAATATGGTGAGGGGTTCTCAGTCAACATAGTATTTTTTCCTTCCAAAAAATGGGAAGTATAAGGATCGGATAGAATGGACAACCCAACCCTTTCACAGTTTGCAGATTATTAGATCTTATACCAGAGGACCCAATTGAATTAATAGACAAACTATTAGAACTAATAGGAGAGCTCAGAAATGCTGTGGAGATGCAAGATTGGTGATAGGCAACAAAACAATAGTGAACACATATAGCATTTACTTAATTCATATGTAAGAAATTTTATAAATATTTTATGTATATTAATTCATTTAAATTCCATATAAAAATCAGTAACATTCTTCTGTATCAGCAGTGACCAACTGGAAATTAGTATAAAATGCAATTTCATTCACAATAGCAATAAAAACTACAAAGTATATAGGATGTAAACTAATGAATGAACCCATCCTTTAAAACAGAGTTTTTCAAGCTCTATTAAAGGACATAAAAAAAGATCTAAGTAAAAAGAGAAAAGTACCACGTTCATGAATGGGACAAATGAATAGTGTAAAAATATCATTCTCCCTAAATTAATCTATAAATTCAATGCAATTTTAATGAAAATTTCATCAGGGATTTTGTGAAGAACTAGACAATTAATTAGCTTATAAAATGTGCATAGAATAATAATAGACCACAAATAAATAAGAAGAATTTTTTAAAAAGAAGAGCAAAGAGAGGGAACTTGTCTTGTTGAATATATTAAGACATATAAAACCATAGCAATAAAGATAGTATGATACAGTATAGAAATGGACAAAAAAATTGATAGAATAGAAAACCAGTAAACAAGCCTATGTTATATATGAGAATGAGGAATATAATAGCAATTAGCATCATAACTCATAGAGGAAAGACAGATTATTTAGTATGTGGCTCAACACATAGAAAAAAATAAACTTAGATTCTTACCATACTCCAAATACAAAAATAAATTTTGAATGGATTAAAAACCTAACTATAAAAGGCAACACTATGAAGTTAGCAAAATACATGAAGCTTTCTTTGTGAACTTGGGATGGGAAAGGATTTTTAAACAAGACCCAAAAAGTACAAACCTTAAGGTTGGGTGGTGGAAATTGATGGATGTGATCATGTTAAAACTGAGTATTTCTATACAAAGAAGATATGATAGACAAACTTAACAGGCTGGTTGCAGACACATTAGCAGAAGATATTTTTAAAGTGTAACACTAAAAAATGATTAACATGTAGACCATATAAGGAACTACTAAAATCTACAAGGAAACTCAAAAATTGAACAAGAACTAAAATAGACAATTCATGGGAGGGGAATTCTAAATAGCCAAAATGTATATGAAGAGATGTTCAACTTCACTTGTAATCAGAGAAATTCAAATTAAGTCAACCAAGAATCGCTAAAAATTACAAAGTCAGCTAATACTAAGTGCTGGCTAGGATGTCAAGAAATCAGAAACCTCATGCACTATTGATGGGAGTGTAACAATACCTAGTGAAATTAATTATTCATATAATTCTGTATACTTATCATTCCCTCACCTGGGTTTATATTGTGTACAGATCCTTAAGGGGATATTTTTGAGTGTGGTATCCTATCATTATTAGTGTTAGCAAGAAGTTAGAGGTAGCTTAATGTCCATCCCTAGGGAAATGGCTAATCAGAATATGTAGCATGTACACACAATGGGATAAAATACAGGAAGAAGTAGTTAACCATTTTTATATGTAGGAATGTAGATGGATCTTGGAAATATGGAATGAATTCTATAGAACAAAACAATTTTTATGTATTCAAAATACACATATACACAGAAAACAACCATATGTTATATCTCAGGGCTGTATTTTCAGATGCCTAAGGAAACATATTGGATATATTAATGTGAATATCTCTGATGGGAAAGATGATGTATATGAGAATGAATCGGACAAAGGGGAAAGAATAATGAAATAAAACGGGCATTGTATAGACTCATAATGATGGAATCTGAAATCTGTGTATTTGAGAGCTGTATGACTCACAGATAATGCATGTGTGTCCTAATTTGGGGAGGAATATTTAAGTAATGTTCTCAGCAAAGGGAAGCACTGGTTTTAAGACAGATTCTGGGAGGATTTGAATGGCCTTACGTAGAAGACAGATGGATTTGTGATTAATAAAAATTCTTTAGGTATTTTCTTCCATCAAAAGTGTTGGAAATTAATCTGAAATTAATTTGCCTCCAGCAATCAGTCTAGGAGAGGAGTAGAAATTTAAAACTATGGTTATTTAATATTCAAAGAGAATGGCTCTGTAAATCTGGAAAACACAAACATCCTGAAAAAAGCTTGCTTTTTATTTAGTTTCATGTAATCTGTCAGGCAGTAGTTTAAAAAGTATCAGGTTTTTTGTTCTGGCATTATTTCATTGCATGTACTCACTGACAAAACCTTTTATTTATCAATAAAATGTTCCCTATTATTAATTGTTATGCAAGCAATATACCACAAATTACCGCATAACTATTAAATGCTGCTCTGCCATGCTTAACATACTGCATTATTTGACTGTTTTGTGTTCTTGGTATTAATCTTAGGCTCTTTAAAGATAATAAGTCTTTTAGATATTATGTCATATCTGCACATATTGTACTTAATAAATCATAGCAATTTAACTGTACAATTAAATGAAGGTTGAATCCTGTGAACTACAATATTCCTGATACTACTTTTTTATATCAAGTTTCATATAGAAGTTTTCGTGGATTTTTCTCTTGTTTTAAAAAGAAAGATTCACTATAACTACCTTTTTCTATGGTGTTTTTATATTTTAGGAACAATATTATTTTCATTACCAATATTTTAAACAATGTCCTTTAAGTCATAGTTTAATAGCTATATTAAAATGTTTGAGAGCCTATCAAAATTGTTCCTATTATTTAAATATATATATATAATATATTTCTTGCTTATAAATTTTGTGACTTCTTTATTCAATGAATTCTAGTCCTTTTCCAGCTTAAGGGAAAGTGGGTCAGTATACAAATGTTTTGAGCATACTAATGTATGTCTTTCCACCATTTCTCATACCCTTGCAACATCATATGATATTTCTAAGGCACCCTGAGAAAATCCAGTGAAGTTGCCTGTAGCCAGAGGCAAGTGCTCTGCTTATACATCTTCTACGACCCACTAAGGGATGAGGAAGATGCTATCTCCAACACACTTAACAACTATGTGTGCCTCAAAAGCATGATTAAAAAGCTCTGAATTAATGCTTTGTAATTTTTCAAAAGAAAGAACTTTTCCAGCCTCTAGAGGTGAAATTAGTTCTAGAACATAATGAGATTTCCTCTTTTATGAAAAAATTGAGAAGGAATAAAAGAAGATAAAGTGGTATGGCTCTTCAAAAAGTAGGGAAGACTCAGGGAAGATATCTGGAGATTTTCTTATGACATTATTATTATTATTATATTATTATTATTATCAGTAAATATGATTTATGTTTGGAATTCTGAAATGTCTGTCTGGATTTATTAGTACTTAAATCATGCCAGGAGTCAGGGAGACATAGAAAGGTGACAGGTAAGCAGAAGAGAATACTTGGAAGTAATTATGGGGTGACCTATAGGACATTAAATTAGAGGTCAAACAAGAGATTATTCCAGAGCAATGAATCACAAACTACTCAGACAATCTTTAAAAATCCAAGATAATTGGATGAGACCCTGAGTAGGTATCTATTGGGCTGTGTGAATTTCCCAAACTGGATTCTCCAGGATTTTATCTTTGTAAGATCATCATCTTTACAGGGAAAAAAAATGAATCCCTTTATCAAATAAATCTGAGAAATTCTGAAATAAAATTACACTTGATACTTAATTTTTCAGTCTTTAATATGCTATCATTCTTAGTCCTTCTAGGAGGAAACAAAAATAGAAAACTTTTCTCAAACATGTTTGGCCACATACACTTTATTTTTTCTCAAAACACCTATTAATTTCTGTGAGGATGCAATGGTTTTTCCTAAGATAAGAGCAGATCTACCTTACTGCCTTAAGGTATACTATTAGGAAAGATATATGCCAACTTTGAAGCCTACACTGTTTGGTAGTAGCAATCTGTCCTTATACTAGTTCAATGGAAGTGCTTTTTCTTTGTTTACTTTTACTTTTGTTCTATCTTGTTTCAATATTTTGAAAATGAACACTATTATAATACAAATATATTTGTGACGTAAGTTTCTCAGTTTATATAGCTGAGTTTTGTATATTTTTGACAATCCAATCAATCTTTCTAGTAGTTAGGACTTTTTCCCACTCTTGGGAAAAGTTGATGGAAAATTAAATATGGCTTTTATAGCCTTCCAATGTTACTTATTTAATTTTTTCTAATAAGGAAAATGTAGAGAATTACAAATTAGCGAAACTGATTAATTTACTTGGTGAAATTTTCATAGTTTTTTTTATTATGATTATACTTAAAGTTATAGGCTAAATGTGCACAACGTGCAGGTTTGTTACATATGTACACATGTGCCATGTTGGTGTGCTGCACCCATTAACTCATCATTTACATTAGGTATATCTCCTAATGCTATCCCTTCCCCCTCCCCCACTCCACAACAGGCCCTGGTGTGCGATGTTCCCCTTCCTGTGTTCAAGTGTTCTCAGTGTTCAATTCCCACCTGTGAGTGAGAACATGCAGTGTTTGGTTTTTGTCCTTGTGATAGTTTGCTGAGAGTGATGGTTTCCAGCTTCATCCATGTCCCTACAAAGGACATGAATGCCTCCTTTATTATGGCTGCATAGTATTCCATGGTGTATATGTGCCACATTTTCTTAATCCAGTCTATCATTGTTGGACATTTGAGTTGGTTCCAAGTCTTTACTATTGTGAATAGTGCCACAGTAAACATATGTGTGCATGTGTCTTTATAGCAGCATGATTTATATTCCTTTAGGTATATACCCAGTAATGGGATGGCTGGGTCAAATGGTATTTCTAGTTCTAGATCCTTGAGGAATTGCCAGACTGACTTCCACAATGGTTGAACTAGTTTATAGTCCCACCAACAGTGTAAAAGTGTTCCTATTTCTCCACATCCTCTCCAGCACCTGTTGTTTCCTGACTTTTTAATGATGGCCATTCTAATTGGTGTGAGATGGTATCTCACTGTTGTTTTGATTTGCATTTCTCTGATGGCCAGTGATGATGAGCATTTTTTCATGTGTCTGTTGGCTGCATAAATGTCTTCTTTTGGAAAGTGTCTGTTCATATCCTTCTCCCACTTGTTGATGGGGTTATTTTTTCCTTGTAAATTTATTTGAGTTCTTTGTAGATTCTGGATATTAGCCCTTTGTCAGATGAGTAGATTGCAAAAATGTTCTCCCATTCTGTAAGTTGCCTTTTCACTCTGATGGTAGTTTCTTTTGCTGTGCAGAAGCTCTTTAGTTTAATTAGATCTCATTTGTCAATTTTGGCTTTTGTTGCCATTGCTTTTGGTGTTTTAGACATGAAGTCCTTGCCCACGCTTATGTCCTGAATGGTATTGCCTAGGTTTTCTTCTAGGGTTTTTATGGTTTTAGGTCTAACATTTAAGTCTTTAATCCATCTTGAATTAATTTTTGTATAAGGTTTAAGGAAGGGATCCAGTTTCAGCTTTCTACATATGGCTAGCCAGTTTTCCCAGCACCATTTGTTGAATAGGGAATCCTTTCCCCATTTATTTTTGTCAGGTTTGTCAAAGATCAGATGGTTGTAAATGTGTAGTATTATTTCTGAGGGCTCTGTTCTGTTCCATTGTTCTATATCTCTGTTTTGGTACCAGTACCATGCTGTTTTGGTTACTGTAGCCTTGTAGTATAGTTTGAAGTCAGGAAGCGTGATGCCTCCAGCTTTATTCTTTGGCTTAGGATTAACTTGGCAATGCGGGCCCTTTTTTGGTTCCATATGAACATTAAAGTAGTTTTTTCCAATTCTGTGAGGAAAGTCATTGGTAGCTTGATGGGGATGGCATTGTATCTATAAATTACCTTGAGCAGTATGGCCATTTTCATGATATTGATTCTTCCTATCCATGAGCATGGAATATTCTTCCATTTGTTTGTATCCTCTTTTATTTCGTTGAGCAGTGGTTTGTAGTTCTCCTTGAAGAGGTCCTTCACATCCCTTGTAAGTTGGATTCCTAGGTATTTTATTATCTTTGAAGCAACTGTGAATTGGAGTTCACTCATGATTTGGCTGTCTGTCTGTTGTTGGTGTATAAGAATGCTTGTGATTTTTGCACATTGATTTTGTATCCTGAGACTTTGCTGAAGTTGCTTATCCAGCTTAAGGAGATTTTGGGCTGAAATGATGGGGTTTTCTAGATATATAATCATGTCATCTGCAAACAGGGACAATTTGACTTCCTCTTTTCCTAATTGAATACCCTTTATTTCTTTCTCCTGCCTGATTGCCATGGCCAGAACTTCCAACACTATGTTGAATAGAAGTGGTGAGAGAGGGCATCTCTGTCTTGTGCCAGTTTTCAAAGGGAATGCTTCCAGTTTTTGCCCATTCAGTATGATATTGGCTGTGGGATTGTCATAAGTAGCTCTCATTATTTTGAGATATGTCCCATCAATACCTAATTTATTGAGAGTTTTTAGCGTGAAGGGCTGTTGAATTTTGTCAAAGGCCTTTTCTGCATCTATTGAGATAATCATGTGGTTTTTGTCTTTGGTTCTGTTTATATGCTGGATTATGTTTATTGATTTGCATATGTTGAACCAGCCTTATATCCCTGGGATGAAGCCCACTTGATCATGGTGGATAAGCTTTTTGATGTGCTGCTGGATTCAGTTTGCCAGTATTTTATTGAGAATTTTTGCATCGATATTCATCAGGGATATTGGCCTAAAATTCTCTTTTTTTTGTTGTGTCTTTGCCGGGCTTTGGTATCAGGATGATGCTGACCTCATAAAATCAGTTAGGGAGGATTCCCTCTTTTTCTATTGATTGGAATAGTTTTGGAAGGAATGGTACCACCTCCTCCTTGTACCTCAGGTAGAATTCGGCTGTGAATCCGTCTGGTCCTGGACTTTTTCTGCTTGGTAAGCTATTAATTATTGCCTTAATTTCAGAGCCTGTTATTGGTCTATTCAGAGATTCAACTTCTTCCTGGTTTAGTCTTGGGGGGTGTATGTGTTGAGGAATTTATCCATTTCTTCTAGATTTTCTAGTTTATTTGCGTAGAGGTGTTTATAGTATTCTCTGATGGTAGTTTGTATTTCTATGGGATCGGTGGTGATAGCCCCTTTATCATTTTTTATTGCGTCTATTTGATTCTTCTCTCTTTTCTTCTTTATTAGTCTTGCTAGCAGTCTATCAATTTTGTTGATCTTTTCAAAAAACCAGCTTCTGGATTCATTGATTTTTTGAAGAGTTTTTTGTGTCTCTATTTCCTTCAGTTCTGCTCTAATCTTAGTTATTTCTTGCCTTCTGCTAGCTTTTGAATGTGTTTTCTCTTGCTTCTGTAGTTCTTTTAATTGTGATGTTAGGGTGTCGATTTTAGATCTTTCCTGCTTTCTCTTGTGGACATTTAGTGCTATAAATTTCCCTCTACATGCTGCTTTAAATATGTCCCAGAGATTCTGGTATGTTGTGTCTTTGTTCTCATTGGTTTCAAAGAACATCTTTTTTTCTGCCTTCATTTCATTATGTACCCAGTAGTCATTCAGGAGCAGGATGTTCTGTTTCCATGTAGTTGAATGGTTTTGAGTGAGTTTCTTAATCCTGAGTTCTAGTTTGATTACACTATGGTCTGAGAGACAGTTTGTTATCACTTCTGTTCTTTTACATTTGCAGAGGAGTGCTTTACTTCCAACTATGTGGTCAATTTTGGAATAAGTGTGGTGTGGTGCTGAGAAGAATGTATATTCTGTTGATTTGGGGTGGAGAGTTCTGTGGATGTCTATTAGGTCTGCTTGGTGCAGAGCTGAGTTCAATTCCTGGATATCGTTGTTAACTTTCTGTCTCGTTGATCTGTCTAATGTTGACAGTGGGGTGTTAAAGTCTCCCATTATTATTAAGTGGGAGTCTAAGTCTCTTTGTAGGTCTCTAAGGACTTGCTTTATGAATCTGGGTGCTCCTGTATTGGGTGCATATATATTTAGGATAGTTAGCTCTTCTTGTTGAATTGATCCCTTTACCATTATGTAATGGCCGTCTTTGTCTCTTTTGATCTTTGTTGGTTTAAAACCCATTTCATCAGACTATGATTGCAACCCCTGCTTTTTTTGTTTTCCATTTGCTTGGTAGATCTTCCTCCATCCCTGTATTTTGAGCTTATGTGTGTCTCTGCACGTGAGATGGATTTCCTGAATACAGCACCCTGATGGGTCTTGATTCTTTATCCAATTTGCCAGTCTGTGTCTTTTAATTGGAGGATTTAGCCCATTTACATTTAAGGTTAATATTGTTATGTATGAATTTGATCCTGTCATTATGATGTTAGCTGGTTATTTTGCTCGTTAGTTGATTCAGTTTCTTCCTAGCATTGATGGTCTTTACAATTTGGCTTGTTTTTGCAGTGGCTGGTAGCAGTTGTTCCTTTCCATGTTTAGTGCTTCACTCAGGAGCTCTTGTAGGGCAGGCCTGGTGGTGACAAAATCTCTCAGCATTTGCTTGTCTGTAAAGGATTTTATTTCTCCTTCATTTATGAAGCTTAGTTTGGCTGGATATGAAATTCTGGGTTGAAAATTCTTTTCTTTAAGAATGTTGAATATTGGCCTCCACTCTCTTCTGGCTTGTAGAGTTTCTGCCGAGAGATCATCTGTTAGTCTGATGGGCTTCCCTTTGTGGGTAACCCGACCTTTCTCTCTGGCTGCCCTTAACATTTTTTCATTCATTTCAACTTTGGTGAATCTGACAATTATGTTTCTTGGGGTTGCTCTTCTCGAGGAGTGTCTTTGTGGTGTTCTCTGTATTTCCTGAATTTGAATGTTAGGTTGCTAGGTTGGGGAAGTTCTCCCAGATAATATCCTGCAGAGTGTTTTCCAACTTCCATTCTCCCCGTCACTTTCAGGTACACCAATCAGACGTAGATTTGGTCTTTTCACATAGTCCCATATTTCTTGGAGGCTTTGTTCGTTTCTTTTTATTCTTTTTTTCTCTAAACTTCTCTTCTCACTTCATTTCATTCATCTGATCTTCCATCACTGATACCCTTTCTTCCAGTTGATCAAATTGGTTACTGAAGCTTGTGCATTCATCATGTAGTTCTTGTGCCATGGTTTTCAGCTCCATCAGATCCTTTAAGGACTTCTCTGCATTGGTTATTATAGTTAGCCATTCATCTAATCTTTTTTTCAAGGTTTTTAATTTCTTTGCATTGGGTTTGAACTTCCTCCTTTAGCTCGGAGAAGTTTTATCATCTGTAGCCTTCTTCTCTCAACTTGTCAAAGTCATTCCCCATCCAGCTTTTTTCTGTTGCTGGTGAGGAGCTGCGTTCCTTTGGAGGAGAAGAGGCACTCGGATTTTTAGAATTTTCAGTTTTTCTACTCTGTTTTTTCCCCATCTTTGTGGTTTTATCTACCTTTGGTCTTTGATGATGGTGATGTACAGATGGGGTTTTGATGTGTATGTCCTTTCTGTTTGTTAGTTTTCCTTCTAACAGTCAGGATTGTCAGCTGCAGGGCTGTTGGAGTTTGCTGGAGGCCCACTCCAGACCCTGTTTGCCTGGGTATCAGCATCAGAGGCTGCAGAACAGCAAATCTTGCTGAACAGCAAATGTTGCTGCCTGATCATTCCTCTGAAAGTTTCATCTCAGAGGGATACCTGGCTGTGTGAGGTGTCAATCTGCCCATACTGGGGGGTGCCTCCCAGTTAGGTTACTCAGGGGTCAGGGACCCACTTGAGGAGGCACTCTGTCTGTTCTCAGATCACAAACTCCATGCTGGGAGAACCACTACTCTCTTCAAAGCTGTCAGACAGGGACATTTAAGTCTGCAGAGGTTTCTACTGCCTTTTGTTTGGCTATGCCCTGCCCCCAGAGGTGGAGTCTACAGAGGCAGGCAGGCCTCTTGAGCTGCTGTGGGCTCCACCCAGTTCGAGCTTCTCAGCCACTTTGTCTACCTACTCAAGCCTCAGCAATGGCAGGTGCCCCTCCCCCAGCCTTGCTGCCACCTTGCAGTTTGATCTCAGACTGCTGTGCTAGCAATGAGCAAGGCTCAGTGGGCGTGGGACCCTCTGAGCCAGGCACGGGATATAATCTCCTGGTGTGCCGTTTGCTAAGACCATTGGAAAAGTGCAGTATTAGGGTGGGAGTGACCCGATTTTCCAGGTGCTTTCTGTCACAGCTTTGCTTGGCTAGGAAAGGGAATTCTCTGACCCCTTGCACTTCCCGGGTGAGGCGATGCCTCGCCCTGCTTCAGCTCATGCTTGGTGCACTGCACCCACTATCCTGCACCCACTATCTGACAAGCCCCAGTGAGATGAACCCGGTACCTCAGTTGGAAATGCAGAAATCACCCGTCTTCTGCGTCACTCACACTGGGAGCTGTAGACTGGAGCTTTTCCTATTCAGCCATCTTGGAACCCACCCACCAAACTTTTCATAGTTATAGTAAATTCTATTTAAGTCATTAACCCAATTACATATTTTAATAATTTTTATCTATGTTACAATTTTCTTAAATTTTGTACAATAGAATATACTGCTTTTGCAGTGAAAAATCAGGCTGTGTATTGTATTTTGCTATATGATACCATATAAAATATATGATCTCAAAAAACTAGAAGGAAATGTGCAAAATATAACACTGTTTATCTCGGGATGGTGGAATTTCATGTGATTTTTTATTTCTTTTGTTTCCTATGATGATCATAGGGAAAATTTTAAGAATGCATAAATTTCCTGGATAAATAAGGAAAAATGCCTTTTAAGCTTAACTTTATATTTGCAAATCTTTTCTTTAAACAAACCAGAGTAAATGTTCTGAACTGTTTTATTTCACTTACTGATGTAGGAACACTTAAGAGGAAATCAGATGAACATCACAGTTGTGGAATCAATGTAAAGAAACAAAAAGCACTCTAAAATTCTCTTCTGCTTTATTTGGTAGATGTTTATTACTTGATATCTTTCAATGATTATTTTTCTGAAAACTTACAGATTTTACATCTGAAAGTAGATAAATAAACATAGTCAAACACCAAAGGCATGGCTTCTTTCAGTGCTTCAGGAATTACTTTGTTTAAAAGTAATTTATCAAATACATGAGAAGTCAAAATTTCAGTATGACATTTCAAAAGTTTTACCCAAGTATTTTAGTTAGGTATTTTTCTTACTTTTGTAAGACACGTACATCGTCAGTTTTGATCCCACCATTTCAGTGCCAATGTTTTAGCTCTGAAGAAATATTAAATAGAAATATAATCACAGTATATAAACTTGCATTCTACTTGGTTTTCCAACCAGAAAGTATTTTCAGAGCAAACTCCAAAAATCAGATAATTCCTCAACTTTCTGATATGGTTTGGCTCTGTGTCCCCACCCAAATCTCACCTTGAATTATAATCCCCATAATACCCACATGTCAAGGGCAGAACCTGGTGGAGGTAATTGAATCATGGGGGAGGTTCCCCCATGTTGCTCTCATAGTAATGAGTGAGTCTCACAGATGTGATGGTTTTATAAGTGTCTGCCATTTCCCCTGCTTGGATTTCTCCTTACTGCTGCCTTGTAAAGAAGATGCCTTGCTTTCCCTTGGCCTTCCACCATGACTGTAAATTTCCTGAGGCCTCCCCAGCCATGCTGAACTGTGAGTCAATTAAACCTCTTTCCTTTATAAATTACCCAGTCTCAAGTATGTTTTTATTAGCAGCATGAGAATAGACTAATACAATAGCTTAGTTAACATTTCTAGTTTTTCCTATTCTTATCTTTACTAAACTTATTCTCACATTTTATAATCAAGATTTTAAATTCATCTAACTTGCTTTTATTTATTTATTTTGAGATGGAGTCTTGCTCTGTTGCCCAGGCTGGAGTGCAGTGGCATGATCTTGGCTCACTGCAACCTATACTTCCTGGATTTAAGCAATCTTCCCACTTCAGCCTCCCAAGTAGCTGGGATTACAAGCATGCGCCACCATGCCTGGCTAATTTTTGTATTTTTAGTAGTGACAAGGTTTCACTCTGTTGACCAGACTGGTCTCAAGCTCCTGACCTCAAGTGATCCACCCACCTTAGCCTCACAAAGTCCTAGGATTACCACGCCCCACCTAACTTGCTTTTATACATATAAAATGAACTATTCCATTGTGAAATTCATTTTTTTGCCATTATATCAATGTCATTTTTTTCTGGCCTATATTTTACTTGTTGTTCTGTATATTCTGATGTCTGCCCTAGAAACATCCTTGAAAATACAGTCTTGAACAAAGGCAATCAGGTGCTTCTTCTTGAAAGATGTAAAGAAATGTGAGCTATGTAGATAACTCTATCCTTACAGTAAAGCAAGAGGCAGAGAGGCCACAGCTATTCCGATAGATTGCTAGACTGTGGAATTAAGGGTGGCATTAATTCTTTTTTTTCTCTGCTCTGTTTCCTTCTATTAGTTCCTTCGCTGCTATTTCTTGCATCTAGCATAATGCCCCAGCACCTAATACAGTGCCCGGCATTCATGAGCCCTTACTTTTTGAGAGAGTAGAAGGAAGGAATTCAGTTTCCTATTACTTTTGTAACTAAATACCACAAACTTAGTGGTTTAAAACAACTACAGTTCTGTAGTTCAGAAGTCTCACATGGGGCTCTCTCTGCTAAAATTGAGGTGTGAACAGGGCAGCATTCCTTTCTGGAGGTCATAGGAGAAAATCTGTTTCTTTGCCTTTTCAACTGCTAGAGGTCACCTGCATCCCTTGACTCATGGCTGCCCTTCTCCGACTCCAAAGCCAGCAACACAGCAACTCTCTGACCCTGCTTTCAGCATCATATCTCTTTCTGAGTCTCATTTTTGGCCTCTCCCTTCCACTTTTAAGGAACCTTGTGGATACATTGAATCTACCTGGATAATCCAGGATAATCTGTCAACTGATCAGCAACGTTAATTCTGTCTGCAATCTTAATTCCCCTTTGCGTGTAACATAACATATTAACAGGTTCCAGGGATTCAGATGTGGAGATCTATGAAGGGTCCATTATTATGCCTACCGCCTCGCTTTTGAGGGCAGTACCTTTTCTGACCAAACAAATCTAGCTAACGAGCAGGTCATACAGTAGCAGGAGAGTAATTTAGGTGAAAGAAATCACTTAGAAGAATGTTACGAGCATGGCGAGCATGCTGAGCCTTGCTTAGCCAGTAAATCCAGTAATTATATTGTGATTTTTAAAAACCACTAAATTAGAGAAGAGACAAGGGCATGAGCATCAGATCTCCATGCCTTCCTTAGACGTGCAGAAAACGTTCGGCCTTAACGTAGATCGATGGTTGACAATCCAAAGTGCTGGACAACCCTACAAGATTCCTGGCCGATATCATGCTTTCAAAAAAGAATGGATAGAATGTGCACATGGAATCAGTAGTATCTGGGCAGAGAAAGAGTGCAAGATAGAATATGATGATTTCATAGAGAGTATACTTTGGCAGAAAACGATGAGACGTGAGTACTATCAGGAAGCAGTGGGATAAGCTGATAAAGGAAGGGAAGTGCACCCCTCCACCTCACCATGTGGGCAAGGGGGAGCCTCAGCCCTGAGCAGAGCAGCTACTGATGTCTGGGGGCTGATTTCATGTTATCTGTTCTCCACTGGAAAGGTTGTTTACAGAAAACCTCCTTGTCAAAATGTGTAAAAATAAAGGATTGCTCCATCCTAAAAAAAAAAAACAAAAAAAACACTAAACTGAATGATGCACAAATACATAAATGATTTTCCATTGTGGTAGAATTATGGATTATTTAAATTGTTAATGTTGTTCTGCATTTATTAACTTTTCTGCAATAATTAGGTTTTGCTTTATAATTAATTTTTCAGAATTTCAAAACAACCTGCATAGACTGGGAAAGTTACAAACAGAAAAGAAAAAAATAAAATGACTCATATGAAATTAACATATACAGCTACTCTTCATAAAAAGAAAAAAATTGATATAAATGATAAAGGCTTAATACATAAATTCGATAATAATTTATAAAATTAGAAAATGTAAAAAAGAAGGATAAATTTCACACATAATACCACTACTCCCAACTCAATCCCTTTAAGATGTTTGGTATAGTCATTCCTATTCCAACATAAATGAGATAATAGACATATTAAAAACACTGTAATTGTGGATCATTCTAAAATATGGTAAAATTATCAAGTCATCCTACTACCACATTTAACACAGGCTGCTAGTAGTATCCTTATTTCTTGTCTGAAGTTCTAGTACAGGTAAATAGAGGGGGAATTAAAATGAAAAAAAATTAGACTGGAGTAAATAAGAATTTTTTTTCTGGGCCAGGCACAATGGCTCATACCTGATCCCAGCACTTTGAGAGGCTGAGGAAGGAGGATCATTTGAGCCCAGGAGTTTGAGACTAGCCTGGGCAACATGGCAAGGCCCCGTTTCTACAAAAAAAAACAAAAATCAGCTGGGCGTGGTGGTGTGCGCCTGTAATCCCAGCTACTCGGGAGGCTGAGGTGGAAGGATCACTTGAACTTGAGAGGGTGAGGCTGCAGTGAGCCGTGATTGTGCCACTGCACTCCAGCCTGGGTGACAAAGCAAAATCCTGTTCAAAAAAATAATAAAAATAGCTTTTTCTGACAAAGAAACCGTTGAAGGATGGCTTAAAACATGTTCAGAGGACAGGGAAACTCAGCAAACACTGTGCTTCCCAGTGCTTTTGTCTCTATGTAACAGGTTGAGTTGTAAAGGGATCAGGAAATAACTAGGGCTTCTTATTCAAGAGTGAAAATGAGACTCTTTCCACAGGCTAGAGTCTCTAAAAGTTACCACCGGCAAGTCCCAAGCCACTCTTAACCAGTCAAGAAATACATCCCACTGGCTGATAAGAGTTGGAATTAGTTCTTTTCTAATTGACCTAGTACTTGGCATGCTATTGTAGGGGAGAAATCATAATTTCTTTTCTTTTTCTTAGGTTCTTGGTTGAGACACTTTCCTGAAGTCAGATTAACAAAAGAAAAATAAGCAGAAGTTCACTAACACTCGTATCCATTATGTGGGAGAGGCCTCAGGGCAAACATATTTATCTTTCAAGGTAGTGTTTTAGGGGCCTTGCTGAAATGGTATTTTAACAATGGCCCATAAATCCTATGTAGTGACAAGACAAAGAAATGTTAAAAGAGAAACCTTAGCCAAATTAAATTTAGCAGAGTTTAACTGATCAAAGAACAATTCACAAATCAGGCAGCCTCCTGAGCCAGGGAGACTCCAGTGCAACCATGTGGTGGAAGAAGATTTACAGACGGAAAAGGAAAGTGACATACAGAAAACGGAAGTGCAATAGGAAACAGCTGGGTTTGTTACAGCTTGGCATTTACCTTACTGAACATGGTTTCAACAGTTGGCCCCCTTTGGCCACAACTCAGTGACTGCACAAGCATAGGCTTTAGTGTATACCTCCATTTAAGTTATAGTTCACTATGTGCAGAGAAACCTTTAGGCTGAACTTAAAATATGTAAGGAGGCAGCTTTAGGCTAACCATGATGTAATAGAAAAGAGTATGTTCAGGTTTCCAAAAGGCAAAAAAATGTAGGAAGGTAAATTTATGGGAAAAGGAAAGTCTGCTCCTAGATCCTCTGGCACCAGTATCTCTGCGTTCTGTTTCTGAGCTGATAAACAAAGGAGCCCATTTTCAGGTAGGAAAGGCAGAGGGGAGGGGCACAGTGTACTCCTGCATTTCAACCTTAATTTTAGCTCAACAATCCCCAGTATTTTAGAGAGGAATATTTTGGTTTCCTTCATCAGAGATATGTGCCCAGAACATGTAAAATTGGTTTTCTGCCTCTGTTTCCCTGTCTAGCACTCCTTTTCCTCACTAGAACAACTGGAGTTCTATCCAAAACCTCAACCTGTAACAGATGGGCTGGATTACTGATATTGTGTCAGCTCCAATGCTAGAATACAGACTCACATCTGCCCAGAACAGCTGAAGCCTTGCCAGAGAGGGCATGATTTTCCAGAAGCACAATGTCTTTCTTCAGTATGGGTATACATTTTTTTTTTGCATGATAAAAGCCATAATTACATGACACAACATTAGAAAATGTAGAAAATAAGGACAAATTTCACACATAATACCACTACACACAACACAATTCCTTTAAAAAGTTTGGTATAATTATTCCCACAAAGTTTTTAATGTACAGTCATTTTTATAAACATGTAGAGCAAAGTTCCTAGTTTCAGAATAAACTAGGCTCACACTAGAACTCAGACATGTCTGGGTATATCTCAAGGTCTTGCTGAGGCCTGCCAGGGGAGAGAATTGTGAGGTGGAGTGGGGCTCCCAGTTGGGATTCATGCCAGCCACACAGACCCACATATGAGTTCTGGGGAGAGAGGACAGTGAATGGATGTGAAAACCTCTTCCCACCAACCAACCAGCAAACGAAAACCTAATTTTATTACTGTTTGAAATCCAGATATCAGAGTTTATCACTAAAGTGAGGAAAGAGTGATTTCTACAACTTCAGCAGGAATACACTAGGACTTCTCCTTTAAGGGCTTAGGGATAGCTTCCTCAGGGCACTAACCCAGAGGAGGAGGAGGAGGGCAAGATATGATCAGTGAGATGTCTGAGGTCATGAGACCAAATGAGAAGGCCTCTGGAAATGTGAGGAAATATCTGAGCCTTGTAAACAGGTTGAAGACAGAGAAATGTTATTGTGAACCTATCATTCCACCTCTAGCCTGGAATGGCTTTATGGAATTCAGGTTCCTTTCGGAACCTCACGGAGCAACGTTATATCCTGGTGCATTGTCTGTGTGCTCCAACTGACATGTTAAAGACAATGGTGGGGACATGGTTAGACTACATTGCAAGCTCCTGGAAGACTGGGACTGTGCTTACCTCATTTTCTATTCACAACACTTAGCACAGTGCTAGCACGTAAGAGATACTCAGTAAACACATGCTAAATAAATGCCAGATAAATGCAGAATGAAGCCTAGTACACCTGGTTACAGACGGAACTTTTGGAGGTCACTGCTGATTTGGAGAAACCAGTGAACTCTGTGACAAGACTAAAACTGAAGACATCCTTCAGACTGCTCTAAGGTCTTCAGAGGGTAGAAACTGATCAAAAGCCTGAAAACCATTCAAAGCCTTATTGCAGACAACCTGTACAACTGTGATGGAAGGCTATGGGCAGGGGGTGGTAGTTTTAGAATGGTAAAGAGTGATTAGCTCTGAGAACATTAAAAGAAGGAGGCTTTTTGGGACAAGAGTTAGGAACCTAAGAACCAGAAACAGGTCAGAAATTGGGCATGCACACCTGCGGTCATATGAGCCAGAGAAGTAAATTCAAATGCAAAATTTTAGTGGCTTAACATAATAAAAACACTTGCTATTAGGGAGTCCAAATGCATATCAACTGTCTCACGGGTAATTTGGTGACATAGTTATAACCAGACTTTAAATATATTCACTCATTTGGTTTTCTCAATAGTCCTGAGTTAAGTATTAATATTAACTCTATCATATAGATGGGGAACTCAGATGAATTAACTAATCCAAGGATGTACAGCTAGTGAAGCTCTAAGTACAGGCAGCTTAGCTTTGGAGGTCAAGATTTGAACCGGGCTCTGATCTCTTTCGGTGTAGTAAGAGGTGAGGGCCTTCTGAATGATACTTCTGTTTCTAGGAATTTCTTCTAAGGATAAATAATCAAATATGTTACTAAAAATATTTTGATTGTAACTTGGATTATAATGGTGAAAAAGTGTCAGCATCTGAAGTGAGGCAGCAAGTCCTAGGTGTAAAGACACCAAGGGTTTTAGAGTCAGTTCTGGGTCAGATCCTGTCTCTGTTACCTACCATGGAACCTTAGACAAGTCACTGACCCACTCTAAGCTTCTTCCATAAAATTAGAATAGTAATATGCCTATCTCACAGGAATTTAAAATAGGAAAATACTGTTTTCTGGAAGCCTCAACTAAAGATGTGACTGCATGAAGACAATAGCTCTTTGAAAATCTCCAAATTTGGTAACTTAATTATACAAATAAAGCAATGTTTGCCACTGATACAATCAGCTTAATCTTTGGTGCATTAAAGTTAGGGAAACCCTGAGGGAAACTGTAAAAAGTGAAAATTCTAAAATAATCCACAGCAGATCTGATGAAACAGTGAGTCTCCAGCCTGCCTCTTTCAAACCTCTGTCTGCGTTTTCCATACATCAACATTCAATGGTGGTGGAGGAGGTTCTCCTGCTTGCATTTGCTGGGACCAGGCCCTTTATTGTTCCACTTTAGTTCAAAGATGCAAGGTCACTAAGCACGCTTCTTTTTTGTATCAGTTTTAGAAATTATTGTATCTTGTTCTACATCACTTTAACATTCATGTAATTGTTGAAATTTTACCACCCAAGGCATAAAAGGAAATATCTGATAACCTCGAAGCAGGAATTTTTTGGATGCATGAGTGGCTTTGAATCCCACCTCTCTTACACTGGTCCACAAAGGGAAACATTTAGTCCTTTATGTACTTGTGGAACAGAATGAAGGAGGGTGCCTTAAAACTTTTATCTTTACTGTAACAATTTGTTACTACTGTATTGCCTTTCTTTTCAATTTAAAAGGATAATAAGAGAAATAGTTACAGGGAAACTATGTTTCAGTTTCAATATTTTGAACAAAACAATCTATTGAGTCTTTGACATTTTTTAGAAAACTCACCCACAGGGAAAAAAAAGTTTGCTGCTGCTTTTTCTTTTGTTTGTTTTGTTTTTTGTTTTTTTAAATAGAGACACGGTCTTACTCTGTTGTCTAAAGTGGAGTGCAGTGGCACAGTCACACAGTCACAGGTCTCATTGTGATTTCAAACTCCTGAGCTGAAGCGATTCTCCTGCCTTCACCTCCCAAAACACTGGGATTACAGGAGTGAGCCACCATGCCCGGCCTGCTGCTTCTTAAGGCTCATTTTAAAAAACTTTAAAAAGAAGGACATTCATGAGAATTATCTGATGATTCCTGCAATATAGTGAGATTCATTTAAGGTCTGAGCACCAGTAAAAAAAAATTCGCTGCCTGGAGGAAACACAGACCCTAGATTAGATGGTCCTGATGATCTATTACACTGGCAATAAACAGCATGTCAGAATAGGCGCTATGTTCTGGAATATACTACTCGTTTTTTGAATTTTTAAAACAATATTTTAAGCAAGGATTCTGCTTCCGTAATCTTTGGATTCTGCTAATCCAAAAAAAGGATTTAAACCCCTTTTTTGATCCCAATCCAGATTTTACTCATGGCCAGAGCCACCTGGTTTCTGGCTGAGGATAGCTGGTGGAAGATGAGAGGGGCACACGTTGCACAAAGGAGTGTGCTGACTGTGTTCGAACACGCAGAAGACAGAGAAAAGTGCTCGGTATGCAATATGTAGAATGATTTTGCACATCTAATTTTTGTTATTCAGGAGTACTACTTAGAAGAAAAATACTACTGTTAATCAGCATCCAGTCAGAAAAATAGAGCCCTCACAAGGTAGTTCAATAGAGGTGATTTAGTATAGAGACCTGTTACAAAGGTCCTGAAGTCTGGGGCCAGCATGATTTTCTGTCAACAGAATCTTTACCCCCAGGCTGTTTCTTTCATTTAAAAAAGAATGAAGTAAATGAAAATTTTCTTTTCAGTTGCTTTCTTCTTAGAAATTTTATTCTTCATATAGATTCATTAAAATGTAGTTTATATATTTATATATAGTTTTAGTATAGTTACTATAAATCCTTTTCTTATTTACTTTTCCTATGCAACTCATACTCAGAAAAGTATGGGTTGCATTTATTACTATTACTCAGAAAACTATGTTTAAAATTATAAAATCAGTAATGTTCATTTTAGAAATCTAAAAAATATAGAGAAAAAGCTTTAAACTACCAGTTATTTTATCACCTAGAAATAACACTTGAAATTTTTTGGTTTAAAAGCTTCTAGAAAAATCTGTATGGAATCAGACATTCTTGTCACCAGGTTTTTTTCCTTTTCTTTTGCAGTAAACATATTTTGTTTTCTTCCTTCATTACATGTTCTTCAGAAGCATTCTCTTTAGTGGCTTTCTCAATATATTCTAAGTCTAAATTTCTTTCTTATTTTCCTCCTAGTGGACGTTAAGTTTCTTTTCAACTCTTCATTATTTCAAATTGTGCTTCAATATTGCATTGCAATATTGCATTGAAGCAGGATTTGAGTGACACCTAGGCTGGAGTGCTGTGGCACAGTCACAGCTGACTGTAGCCTCAACTTCCCAGGCTCAAGCAACCTCACAGCTCACTGTAGCCTCAACCTCCCCCTCCTGAGTAGCTGGAACTACAGGAGCACACCACCATACCTAGCTAATTTTTTGTATTTTTTGTAGAGATGGGGTTTTGCCATGTTGGCAAGACTGCTCTTGAACTCCTAGGCTCAAACGATTCACCCAGCTCAGCCTCCCAAAGTGCTGGTGTGTCCAGAATTTATTCCTTCTTGTGGGTTCTTGGTCTCACTGACTTCAAGAATGAAGCCGCAGACCCTCGCAGTGAGTGTTACAGTTCTTAAAGATAGTGTGTCTGGAGTTTGTTCCTTCAGATGTTCAGATGTGTCCAGAGTTTCTTCCTTCTGGTGGGTTCTTGGTGTCACTGACTTGAGGAGTAAAGCTGCAGAACTTTGCGGTGAGTGTCACAGCTCATAAAGGTAGTGCAGACCCAAAGAGTGAGCAGCAGCAAGATTTATTGTGAAGAGCAAAAGAACAAAGCTTCCACAGCATGGAAGGGCACACGAGCAGGTTGTGGCTGATGGCTGGGGTGGCCAGCTTTTATTCCCTTATTTGGCCCCACCCCCATCCTGCTGATTGGTCCATTTTACAGAGCACTGATTGATCCATTTTACAGAGTGCTGATTGGTCCATTTTACATAGTGCTGATTGGTGCGTTTACAATCCTTTAGCTAGACACAGAGTGCTGATTGGTGCATTTTTACAGAGTGCTGACTGGTGTGTTTACAATCCTTTAGCTAGAAACGGAGCACTGATTGGTGCGTTTACAATCCTTTAGCTAGACAGAAAAGTTCTCCAAGTCCCCATTCTACCCAGGCAGTCCAGTTGGCTTCACCTGTCACTGGTACTACAGGGTGTGAGCCACCACGCCCAGCCTGTAATATTCTTATAAATAAACTTTATTTTTCCTTTTTGCTTATTTCTAAGCCAAAAAAAAAAAAACCCAAAAAACTTACTCTCTCTTTTTGCCTCTCTTCTTAATTAGATTTGTGAAAAGAGAAAAAAATCAGCTTCAATCATGATTTAATATGAGTAGTGTTAAATAACATGATTTCTCAAAAATAGAGGAATAAGCAATATAAAAAGCAATTAGACATAATGAATGATCCCAGCAATCTCTAAAGACCTTAAAATATTCCTAAGTCCCCTCAACAGTCTCTTTCTTTTTTTCTCTCTCTCTGTTTTCCTCTAAATGAACTCAATCTTTTTCAGTATTATCCCTTAGGAAAAAAATCTGATTCTTTTGTATAGATACTCCACTTGTTTAAAGACTGTAATCAGAAACAATATTATTTTCTACTATTTCTTCAATTGTTATTAACAGCATTTCAGGTCAATAATAAACTTGGATATACATCCTTATACTTAATATTGTTTCTATGAGAAAATGTTCATAGATTCAAATACATATTTACAAATGAACTTCTAAAAACACAATTTGCTTATACATAAAGGATTTTCAGTATCTCAAAAATTAAACTGTATTCACTTAGCCTCATATTTCATAATTCTTATATTGCCAAATAACACTGTGCTTAGATATATAATTAATCATCAGGTCAAATATTAATATTTTCTGTTTTAGCTTTTTTTTTTTGGAGACAGAGTCTAACTCTGTCACCCAGGCTGGAGTGCAGTGGTGCGAACATGGCTCAGTGCAGCCTCAACCTCCTGGGATCAAGCAATCATCCCACCTTACCCTCCTAAGTAGCTGGGAGCACAGGTATGTACTACCATGCCCAGCTAATTTTTTTTATTTTTTATTTTTGGTAGAGATGGGGTCTTGCTATGTTGCCCAGGCTGGTTTTGAACTCCTGGGTTCAAGCAGTCCTCTAGACTTGGCCTCCCAAAGTGCTGGGAATACAGGCATTGAGCCAATGTACCCAGCCCTCTTTTTGCTTTTTTTGAGATAGCGAGATAGGGTCTCACTCTGTTATCCAGGCTGGAGTACAGTGATGTAGTCATAGCTCACTACAGCCTGGAATTCCTGGGCTCAAGTGATCCTCCTGCCTCAGCCTCCCAAGTAGCTGGGATTACAGACACATACCACCACACCTGGCTGAATACTGTCTTTTCTAAAAGATTTGTGTGTGTGCATGTATTATATATTAGATATGGTAGAATCTTTGTAGGACCTGGGCATTGGAATTATTAGCATGACCCTTAAATTACATTGATCTCCAAAATGAGATTATAAACCATAAGAGTGAAGATCCTGGACAAGCTATATAAAATAGCAGTCACCTCCGTTGCTTGCTGTCCCTTTGCCCGGCTTTATTTTTCTTCATAACATTTATCACCACCTGGCTTATATGTATATGTTTTCATATTTATTGTATGCATATTTCACTAGACTCTAAGTACAATGAGAGCAGGACATTTCTTTCATTCTCTGCTTTATTCACTCCCTGGTACATAGAAGGTGCTCAATAAATGTGTCTTATTTGGCCAGGTGCAGTGGCTAACGCCTGTAATCCCAGCATTTTGGGAGGCTGAAGCAGACAGATCAACTGAGGTCAGGAGTTTGAGACCAGCCTGGCCAACATGGTGAAACCCCATCTCTACTAAAAATACAAAAATTAGCCAGCGTGGTGCCGCACGTCTGTAGTCCCAGCTACTTGGGAGGCTGAGGCAGGAGAATTGCTTGAACCCAGGAGGCAAAGGTTGCAGTGAGCTGAGATCACGACACTGCACTCCAGCCTGGGTGACAGAGTGAGACTCTGTCTCAAAAAAAAAAAAAAAAAATTAAAAATGTGTCTTATTTGAATGAGTGAATATTACTTGAATAAACAGTGAAGATTCTTTGTTTTCAGATTTAATAGAACAGAAATAACGTATAATAAAATATTGAAAAATTTGTAAATAAGCCAAGTTTTGAAAACTTTCAAGTGTCATGTTTTTATTATCCTTTTAAAATTTTAATGTGTCAATTCCTTGGCTAAATCTGTTCAGGAAAGAAATATGAATTTCAGGGAAAAAATGTCTTTTTTTTCCCAAGTAAATTAAAGAGTTTTGCCTTAAAAATGTGCGATAAACTAACTCTCTAAACCAAGTAGCATTGCTAATGATTTCAAAATGTGTTTGCCCTGACCTTCATGGAAAGTCACAAACCTGTTTTTCATTTAACACAGACTTCATTTGCTAAATTTTTAATACGTAAATTAAACCTCCCACATCATAAAAATTACCCTTGGATAGTGAATAATATGTAATCTAAATTTTTGAAAAGTAAGAATTCTCAGCAATTCAAAGATAAACTGTTCAGTTTCTTTTTTAGAGGGGCAAGTCTACAAATAAATAATGAGGGCCGGGTGCAGTGGCTCGTGCCTGTAATCCCAGCACTTTGGGATTACAGGCATGAGCCACTGCACCCGGCCAGGAATGGGATGGATTCTAAACAAATGTTTATTAAAACCCACAACTGTGTTCATTTTTGGTACTGGACCTCCAAAGCAGAGTAATTGAATATACAATCACATAATTTTTTTTCATTTATAAAAGAAACTACAAGTTAGATTGTAAACAATAGGCAAAGAATCGTTAACATTAGTTATCCTTACAACCAAAGCCTTTGCTTTCTGATTCACTAGGAGGTGAACCAGTTAATATACTAACGCCCTGCACATTTTTATTAAATCTCTTTTCTCCACGTGTCTTTTTCACTCTAGCCTTCCCTTTTCAGACCCCTTCCCTCCTCTCACAACACAGTCAAACTACATACTATACACATACCAAGCTATGTCTTTGGTATAAAGCTATTGTATGCCTAAAGTTTAATGTTAGCATGTTGCCTTTACTAAAGGACCTAGACATAATTATATCATTAGCACAATTACAGCAATAGCCACACATTGTTACAGAAGGTCATATGGAAAAAAGTTATTCCCTTTTCTTTGTCTAAAATACCTACCTTGTAAAGAAAGCAATTACTTTACTTTTGTCATCTCCTGCAAGTATAAAGAATATTTTTTTTAATTTAGTTTGACCTCTGGAATCACATAGACAGGTATTTATATCAAAGTCTAGAAAAACTGTCAAGAATGTTGACTCAATAATCCCAATGCTAGCAAATCTATCATTAGAAAATATTCCAAAATATGGGAAAGTATGAATGTGATTATTGTTACAAGTAACACAATTAATTCTGGCAAAATTCAGCAAATTGTATTCGTAGAAAAGATAACAGAGAAGTCACAAAATTAATGAAACATTTCTAAAACAGGTTCAGGATTGAACAGGAGTTAAAATATAGCTATAGTGTAGATCGTCCAGGCTACAGAAATCCCTAAAATCTCTTGTCAATAAGCTGCTACTGGAATTAGCTCCAACTGCCTTTTCTGTCTTGGTTTCACTGAGTTTAAGATTAAAAACCCAGAAGACTGATTGACTTTGTGTTTTAAAGCAATGAACACTCCAAAATACAGTGGATCAAAAATAAACATAAATTTACTTAACTCTCATGTAACACTCCAGATTACAGTTCAAGGCAGATAATCTGTCCCACCATGTCATTCAAAGACCATGTGGTCCCTTTTGTTTCAATGTACTGTCATCCCTTAGGGACTGTCGACTAGCCAGATAACCATAGACGGCTCACGTGAAATGGGGATACAGAGCTTAGTGGATAAGCAGCTTAATTCTTTTAAAAGATGCTGCCACCTAGAAGTTGAATATAATATTTCTGTTCATTTCCCATTTCCTGAATGCTAGACACACATACACAGATCTGGAAGTAAAGTTAGAAATGTGGTCTCCAAACTAAAACTTGAAAATATTCTACTGCTAAAAAATGGGAGAGAAGAGTGAATGCTGGGGACCAGAGCAAAGACTAGGATGAAGCAAATATATTGCCTAAGGTGCAAAATTTAAGGAGATACTTGCAGAGATAAGGTTTGTTTCTGTGTCCCCACTCAAATCTCATCTTGAATTGTAATCCCCACGTGTCAAGGGAGGGACCTGGTGGGAGGTGATTGGATTATGGGGGCAGTTTACCCCATGCTGTGCTTGTGATAGTGAATGAGTTCTCATGAGATCTGGTGGTTTTAAAAAGTGTTTGGCAGATCCCCCCTGCTCTCTTCTCTCCTGCCGCCATGTAATACATGCCTTGCTTTCCCTACACCTTCTGCCATGATTGTAAGTTTCCTGAGGCCTCCCCAGCCATGCAGAACTGTGAGTCAATTAAACCTCTTTCCTTTATAAATTACCCAGTCTTGGGTATTTCTTTATAGCAGTGTGAAAATAGACTAATACTGGCTGGGTGTGACGACTCACACCTGTAATCCCAGCACTTTGGGAGGCTGAGGTGGGCAGATCATTTGAGGTCAGGAGTTCGAGACCAGCCTGGCCAACATGGTGAAACCCCATGTCTACTAAAAATACAAAAATAAACCAGTCACGCTGTTGCATACCTGTAATCCCAGCTACTCAGGAGGCTGAGGCAGGAAAATGGCCTGAACTGGGGAGGTGGAGGTTGCAGTGAGCCGAGATGGTGCCACTGCACTCCAGCCTGGGTAACAGAGTGAGACCCTGTCCCAAAAAAAAAAAAAACGATTAATACACTCAATGTTATATAAATGCATGTGCTCCTTAAATTTTGCACCCTAAGAACTTCACTTGCCTTAACCTAGTTCTCGTCCTGCTCGGCACAATTAGCACTTGCCTTAATCTAGTTCTGGTCCTGCTCTGCCACCCCTAGCTTAGATTACATAGGAGCACAAAATACCTTAATTTACCAAGAGTGCATAGACTGGGGAAGAAATAGTTCACCAAAAAGAAATTGGAATATGACTGGTGAAAATAGGCTGAATATATGGTGTGTGGCCTGAAAAAAAAATATCCATTACAAACATGAAGATGGCTGTGATATATTGCCAAATCCCCACAACTTTTTATACCCCTGTATCCACATCCTTTGTCATGTAAATTTTCAGCTCCCTCCCTTTGGATCAGGGTTGTATGTTTGATGAGCTTTGACCAACAGAATGCAAGTGGAATAGAACAATATTGGGAAAATCTTATTTGTTTTAAAACTTCATTCAAAACTACTACCATGAAAAGGCAAACTGAGTATTATGTTAGCTGTGGGTTTTTCATATATAGTTTTTACATGGAGGTGGCTTTTTTTTTATTTCTGGTTTGTTGTACATTTTTTTTTTTTTTTTTGAGACGGAGTCTCGCTCTGTCACCCAGGCTGGAGTGCAGTGGCACAATCTTGGCTCACTGCAAGCTCCGCCTCCCGGGTTCATGCCATTCTCCTGCCTCAGCCTCTCTGAGTAGCTGGGACTACAGGCGCCCACCACCACGCCTGGATAATTTTTTGTATTTTTAGTAGAGACAGGATTTCACCGTGGTCTCGATCTCCTGACCTTGCGATCCGCCCACCTCGGCCTCCCAAAGTGCTGGGATTACAAGCATGAGCCACCACGCCCGGCCTGTTGTACATTTTTATCATGAAAGGGTATTAAATTTTGTAAAATGCTTTTTTCTGCATCAATTAAGATGATCATGTGGGTTTTCTCCTCCATTCTGTTAATGTTAATTAATGTTAATTAATGATAATTAATGTTAAATAATTAATGCTAATTAATGTTAAATAATTAATGTTAATTAATTATGTTAATTAATTCTCATATGTTGAACCATCCTTGCATTCTAGGAATAAATTCTACTTGGTCATGGTGTATAATCCTTTTAATACGCTGTTGAATTCTGTTTGCTAGTATTTTGTTGATAATTTTTGCAACAGTGTTCATAAGGGATATTGGTCTGTACTTTTCTTGTAGTTTTTGTCTGGCTTTGGTATTAGGGTGTTGTTGGCCTCATAGAATGAGTTAGAAGATGTTTCTTTAGTTTTTTTGGAAGAGCTGAAGAAGGACTGTTGTTGGTTCTTCTTTAAATGTTTGATAGAATTTGCCAGTGGAGGTGGCAAACTTCAGGTTCAGGGCTTTTTTTGTTGTTGTTGGGAGGTTTTTGATTACTAATTCAATCTTCTTACTAGTGATGAGTCTATTCAGATTTTCTATTTCTTTGTGTTTCAGTCTTCATGTTTCATTCTTTTATAATCTCTTTATTTCTGTAAAATTGGTGTGCCTCCATTTTCATTTCTGATTTTAGTAATTTGAGTCTTCTCTGTTTTTTTCTTTGTCACCCTAATCATTTCTCATTTTGTTAATCTTTTTGAAGAAACAACTTTGGGTTTTATTTATTTTCTCTATTGTCTTTCTATGTTCTTATTTTATTTATTTATTTATGTTTGTTTGTTTATTTGAGATAGGGTCTTGCTCTGTCACCCAGGCTGGAGTACAGTGGCATGATCATGGTTCACTGCAGCCTTGACCTTTTGGGCTCAACCGATCCTCCCACCTTAGCCTCCCAAGAAGCTTGGATTACAAGTGTGTGCCACCACACCCCACACCCAGCTAATTTTTATTTACTTATTTCTTTATAGAGACAGGGGTCTATGTTGTCCAAGCTGGTCTCAAACTCCTGGGTTCAAGCAATCCTCCCACCTCAGCCTCCTAAAGTGTTGGGATTAAGCATGACCCATCATTCCTGGCCTATTCTATTTTATTTATCTCTGTTTTAATCAGTATTATTTCTTTCTTTTACTGTTTCTTGAGTGGGCCAACTTTATCCCCTATCTTTACATTAGCTTTCATCTTTGCTTGGGGTGTTCTTTAACAGCTATTTTCTAGTTGGCTCGTTCCTTCCTTTCTCTCTCTCTCTTTCTTTCTTTCTTTCTCTTTCTTTCTTTCTTTCTTTCTTTCTTTCCTTCTTTCTTTCTTTTCTTTCTTTCTTTTCTTTCTTTCTCTTTCTCTCTTTCTTTGACAGTGTCTTACTCTGTCACCCAGGCTGGAGTGCAGTAGCATGATCATAGCTCACTTTAACTTTAAACTCCTGGGCACAAGTGATCCTCCTACCTCAGCCTCCCAAGTAGCTAGGACTACAGGTTTGCACCACCATGCCCGGCTTGTTTATTTATTTATCGAGACAGAGTTTTGCTCTTTTTACCCAGGCTGGAGTGCAATGGCGTGATCTTGGCTCACTGCAACCTCTGCCTCCCGGATTCAGGTGATTCTCCTGCCTCAGCCTCCCAAGTAGCTGGGATTACAGGCATGCACCACCACACCCGGCTAATTTAGTATTTTTAGTAGACATGGGGTTTCTCCATGTTGATCAGGCTGGTCTCAAACTCCCAACCTCAGGTGATCCACCTGCCTCGACCTCCCAAATTGCTGGGATTACAGGCATGAGTGACCATGCCCAGCCCAATTATTTATTTATTTATTTATTTATTTATTTATTTATTTATTTATTTATTTTGTAGAGACAGGGGTCTCACTATGTTACCCAGCTGGTTTTGAACCCCTGGCCTCAAGTGATCCTCTCACCTCAGCCTCTTAAAGTGCTGGGATTACAGTCATTCTTTCCTTTAGTATTCAATTCCTCAGGAAACCTTTATTTTCCACACTAGAGTAGCTTGCAGTTATTCTCCATCACCCTTTTATTCCTCAGAGCCTTTATTACTTTGTGATTCCATTAGCCCATTTTGCATCGCTATAAAGGAATACCTTAGACTGGGTAATTTATAAAAAGAAGTTTATTTGGCTCACAGTTCTGTGGGCTGTACGAGCATGGCACCAGCATGTGCTCAGCTTCTGGCAAAGCTTCAGGAAGCTTACCATCATGGTAGAAGGCAAACAGGCAGCCAGTGTATCACATGGCAAGAGAGGGAGCAAGAGAGAGAGGAGGAGATGCCAGGCTCTTTTAAACCAGCTCTCGTGTGAACTAATAGAATGTGAAATCACTAATTACCATGGGGAGGGCACCAAGCCATTCATAAGAGATCCACCCCCATGACCCAAACACCTTCCAGTAGGCTCCAGCTGCAACATTGGGGAACACATTTCAACATGACATTTGGAGGGGGCAAGCATTGAAACAATGTCAGTGATATTTTCTTATTTCATTTTGTTTGCTCCCTATGACTACTACATGCATGTACACACACACAAACGTGTGCATGCACACATATTAGAATGTAAGCTCTGTAATAACAGGAACCTTCTCTGTCTGGTTCAACCACTGCATCCCAACTGCCTAGAACAGTCCCTGGTTCAAAATTAAAAGATGCTCAATAAATATTTGTTGATTCCTCTAAGATGTTGCAAAGGCTATTATTGTGAAAAAGGAATGATTGGCTGAAAAATGTATTACACCTTGCTCCAAGGAGATTACTGAGAAAGAAGTAGTTTTAGATTTTAAGATGAGGCTAGATGCAGTATCTTACATCTTTAATTCAAGCACTTTGGGAGCCTGAGATGGGAGGATTACCTGAGGTCAGGAATTGAAGACTAGTCTGGGCAACATAGTGAAACCTCATCTCTACAATTTTTTTTTTTTAATTCGGGTGTGGTGGTGTGCACCTGTAGTCCTAGCTACTTGGGAGGCTGAGACGAGACAATTAATTGAGCCCAGGAGTTGAAGGTCACAATGAGCACGATTGTGTCAGTGTACTCTATCCTGGGTGACAAAGCAAGACTCTGTCTCTGAAAAAGAAAGAAAGAGAGAGACAGAAAGAAAGAGACAGAGAGAGAAAGAAAGAGAAAGGAAGGAAGGAACGAAGGAAGGAAGGAAGGCAGGCAGGCAGGCAGGAAGGAAGGAAGGAAGGAAGGAGGGAAGGAAGGAGGGAAGGAAGGATAAAGAAAAGAGAAAAGAAAAAGAAAAGGAAGGAAGGAAGGGGAAGGGAAGGAAGAAAGGAAGGGAGAGAAAGAGAAAGAAAGAGAAAATAAATTTTAAGACATTAGTAATCAAAATAATTACTAATATGCTTTAGTAATATAATAATTACTGTGTTATAGGGCATCTTTAGAATCAGCATCTACCTATTTACAGATTCTTCCATTCATTTTTGAGGCTAATGGATTTTAGACTACAAATATACACTACTCATATAAGGAGGTCAATATGTGGCACTAAAATGAGCATCAAACTGAGAATTTGATATGTTAGTTTGTAGCCCCATCTTTGCTACAATATAATTGTATGATTTTGATTACAATTATTTACTTCGGCCAGGTGCAGTGGCTCATGCCTGTAATCCCAGCACTTTGGGAGGCCGAGGCGGGTGGATCACTTGAGGTCTGGAATTCGAGACCAGCCTGGCCATCATGGCGAAACCCCATCTGTACTAAAAATACAAAAAATTAGCTGAGTGTGGTGGCATGCACTTGTAATCCCAGCTACTTGGGAGGCTGAGGCAGGAGAATCGCTTGAACCCAGGAGGCAGTGGTTGCAGTGAGCTAAGATCGTGCCACTGCACTCCAGCCTGGGTGACAGAGTGTGACTCTGTCTCAAAAAAAAAAAAAAATTATTTAACTTATCTGTAGCTTGGTTTCCTCATTTGTAAAATGAAGATATTAAATTAGATTAGTTGACAAGTACCTTCTAGCAATCTAATCTATAATTTCATAACTTACAGCTTAATTTTATGGGTTTGAGATAAATTTTTTAATTGTTAGATATTCATAATACATTTCTAGATTTTTAAATGCCAAGTTCTTTGATGAGTCATTAATAATCCACTTACAATATTGTATCTACCAATTGGAACACAGTCTGCTTCACACATTTCCACTTTATAATGGCATTTCCAGGACTGAACTTCATGAAGTTTTTCCTACCCTAGGCAAGATGAGTAGTTGACTCTTATTAAATGTTTGTTGTATTTTTATCTTGAGTCTACCAACAGGAGAGCAAAGATAATATAAAATAATCAATTTTTAAGAAAAAATAAATAAAACTGGACCTAGGCCAGGCATGGTGGCTCACACCTGTAATCTCAGCACTTTGGGAGGCCAAGGTGGGAGGATCTCTTGACTCTAGGAGTTTGAGACCAGCCTGGGCAATGAGACTCCTGTCTCTATTTTTAAAAAATTAATTAATTAATTATTTAAAAAAATAAAAAAACTAGACCTAGTGAAATAAAAGGAAATGAGTTAAAAGGATACATCATTAACTTGGTAATTTAAAACTGCTGGGTTTTTTTAAATTTTTATTTATTTTTTCACAGAATCTCACTTTGTAGCCCAGGCTGGAGTGCTGTGGCACAATCTAGGTTCACTGCAAACTCAGCCTCACAGTTTCAAGCCATTTTCCTGCCTCAGCCTCCGGAGTAGCTGGGATTACAGGCGCTTGTCACCCAACCTGGCTAATTTTTGTATTTTTAGTAGAGACGGGTTTTCTCCATGTTTGCCAGGCTGGTCTCAAACTCCTGATCTCATGCTGGTCTCAAACTCCCACCTCGGCTTCCCAAAGTGCTGGGATTATAGGTGTGAGCCACCACACCTGGCCAAAACTGCTGTTTTTATTTAGCAGCCAACCAAGTATCTAAAATCTAAAAATCAACCTCATTGCTTGTGCTGAATGTTGTCAGTAATCCTGCTGCTACTTATAGATTGGATGTAATTGATTACATTATAAAGTGTATAAATAACACTAAATCAAGGAGTTGAATTTTAATATAACAACTAAAATAATATAATAATAGGTTAAGGAGAAAAAGAAGTATTTTCAGACTCTATGATCTTGATAAAATAAGTGGCAATTGCATTTCAATATTAAAGACATTAATCTAAATATAAAGAGTAACATCGAGAGGACAATACTGATGCTTCACTTAACCTTTTAAGATCTTAAATGTAAACAACTGTCATACATTGGAAGAAATAGACCTTAGCATGTAAGGTAGCTTTACTTTCCAAGCTTCCTGACCCATCATTGGAGGACCCGTCACATTTGTGTTGAGATACACAGTGTGCACACACACATAAATAAAAATATTTTTGGTACATTTAGAGTACAAAAAAGCTTCTGGGCTATAACAAAAAGAACATTTCATGTCTTCAGAGTTTGAAAGTGGGAAAGACTAGCTATAAAAACCCAATAGGCAGCTCTGCTCATTAAGAAAATCGTGGGTTATAACCATATAAGGTAAAATTTTTATTTATTTCCAGTTAAGTTGCCATTTAGGGACACTTGTACGATTGTAAAATGCCTTCTGTGGATATAATCTATTTGATTTGTTACCATTTCTTTATAGGAATAATGATAACATAAAGGAGTCTCCGAAGAGATATTAGAGACTTTAGTACTGGCCAACAATTTAGCATGTTTCTAATTATCCTTTTTGTCTCCTCTGTACTTAGACCATTTAACTAATTTAGAATCCTCATTGAAACATCCTCTGCTATGAACCATTTGTGGAAAGACTTACTCTATACAATCCATTTTGTACTATATAATGAAAGGGCTGAGCAGAAGGGATTTGTTAGGCATAATTTATATCTACTGCATAGTCAAACCTTAATTATTCAGTGGCTACCTATCCTGTTTGGGGATTATACAAGCATTTGGCCTTTACTTTGTCTCACTGTGGCTATTTAGCTATTTCACTAATCACTAATACATCTGCCAAGAGTAGTCTGGAGATAGAGGGAAGCAGGGGATCATGTTGTCCATCATTTTGCTATTTATTAGAGGACTTAATAAAATCTTTGAGGAAAGAGGGGACTGAAGTGCCTGTGTAAAGTGACTGTCAGTGGATTTTAATGTTTCCGTTAGCTATATTAGTCTATATATTAGTCTCTCTCTCCCAAGGACAATTAAAAGTTGTCTGTATATGTTTTTAAGACCTTAAAATAAGGATAAAAACATGGTTATGCATATTAGCATTTTAAATATATTATCCTACAAAAAAGTTATATCAAATTGCACTCCCATAAATGGTATGTGAGAGTGCCTTTCCCCTTTAAACTTCTCCAAACAACACTGTAGCCCAGCGCAATGGCTCACGCCTGTAGTCGCAACACATTGGGAGGCCAGGAGTTTGAGACCAGTCTGGACAACATAGGGAGACCAGTGTATACAAAAAAAAAGAAACAGCTCAATGTGATGGTGTGTGCCTGTGGTCCCAGCTGCTTGAGAGGCTGACATGGGAGGATTGCTTGAGCCCAAGAGGCTGAGGCTGCAGTGAGCCATGATCACCCACACTGCACTCCAGCCTGGGCAACAGAACAAGACTGTCTCACAAACAAAAACTAAATAACCCAACACTGAAATTTTTTCCTCAACAGAGTAGGTGAAAAATTATCTTTAACTGTTAGTGTGTTAGGCATTTTATGTTTCAGCTATATAAATGCCCAAAGACATTTTCATTTCTAGAGATAATAAAATCCACAGAGAAGTTTAAGGGGGAAGGTTAAAGGGAGAGGGATATTAAATAAGGAAAATTATTTTTAATACAATAAAGTGTTTCCTTTAAATTGCATTTTATATTAAAACTTCTTTCAGAAGTAGAAAAATCAAATGAAGAATTATAATTTCACATTACAAATATTTAATATTAACATATAACCTGATATTGCTGTATTGTTACTTCAATATAAGATACCACTATGAGCTAATTCAGCAAAATCATTATATAAACTAACTGGAAAATTAGATAAGGGGTAGCATCTCCTGTTATAAAATGAGTGAAAGGAATATATCAAAAGGAATATATTAAAAATTTACTTACTTTCATACTATGACTAGCATTTTCTCTTGCTATCCAAACCCCCTTTTTATGAATCATTTCCTTATTATAATCATTTATAATAGAGAATATTTGGAAATGGTCAAAATCTTTAACAATGGGTGAGTATAATTAAATATCGTGCAGCCAAAATGGAACTTTCAAAAAAATGTTAATGGCAAGGAAAATACTCTGCAATGATATAATGAGTGAAAAAGTCAGAGAACAGAACTGAAAATTCCATGTGACTTCCATTTAGTACTCCCATCTCCCAGGGGTAGAGAGCAAGAGAAGAGAAGGGAGAGGAAGGGAGAGGAAAGAAAGAACATAAGTAAGTGTTAACAATAATTATCTCTGGACTATGGCATATGAGAATTTTAATTTTCTAAGCTTTATTTCAGATGTTTTTATTAACAAAATTTACTCTCCATTCAATGTGCATTTTTTTACATCTGTATTCATGCACCTATCAGCATACACTACAGCAATTTCATCATGTCACATCTTCCATAAAACAGGGATTTCCTTGGGGAAGGGTCTTGTTTATTTGTATTTCCAGCACATAGTGCTTAACAAATGCTTCTTCAATGTAAAACCTCAAGCAACATTGAAAATAACCTCACAATACAATGAACATCCAACTATCATAGTACTCATCCCCTAGATTTTCCAAGTATTAACATTTGTCACATTTATGATCTGTTTATCATTGCTGATGTCATGACACATCACCTGTTGTGTACTACTATGTAGTACTATTACGTTATGTTCAAATGTCCCCAATTGTCTAAATAATAGCATTAACATTTATAGCTTTTAAAAAAAAATCCAGGGCAAAACAAGGACCAGACAGGCATTGCATTTAGATCATGAGTTCCTCTAGCTTTTATTCTAGGAGTATTCTGTTTTTGTTTTTGTTATTTTTCTTTGACTTCCATGAGACTGACATTTTTGAAGCATTTGGGCCAGGTGTTTGATAGAATGTCCCACAGTTTCAATTTGTCTGATTGTTTCCTCATGATTAGAATCAGTTGAAATATTTTTGCCAAAAATATTACAATGATGATATAATGTCTTTCTCAAATGACATTACTGGAAAGTACATAATATCATTTTGTCCTATTTATGTTCTTATTTTCTTTTAAAAAGTTCATTTATTTATTTTAATTCACAAATAAAAATTGTGTGGTTATGGTATACAACATGATGTTTTGGTATATGTATACATTGTGAAATGGCAAATTCAAGCTATGTAGCATATGAATTATCTCACATACTTATTTTCTTATGGTGAGGACACAAAATTTACTCTCTTAGCATATTTCTTGTTTATTTATTTGTTTATTTTTGAGATGGAATCTTGCTCTGTTGCCCAGGCTGGAGTGCAGTGGTGCAATCTCAGCTCACTGCAACCTCCACCTCCTGGGTTCAAGCAATTCTCCTGCCTCAGCCTCCCAAGTAGCTGGGATTACAGGCATACACCATCATGCCTGGCTAATTTTTGTATTTTTAGTAAGAGGGGTTTCACCATGTTGGCCAGGCTGGTCTCGAACTCCTGACCTCAAATGATCTGCCCACCTTGGCCTCCCAAAGGGCTGGGATCACAGGTGTGAGCCACTGTTCCCAGCAGCACATTTCAAATATACAATATATTGTTATTAACTGCAGTCACCATGATGTGCTATTTTTTATAGATCTCTTGAATTTATTCCTCCTGTCTAACTGAAATTTTGTGTCCTTTGATCAACATCTCCCCAGTTCCCTTATTCTCAAGTCTGGTAATCACCATTTTACACCTTGTTCTGATAAGGTTTCACTTTTTCATATTTCACAGATGGGATCATATGGCATTTATCTTTCTGAACCTGAATTATTTCACCTAACTTATGTCCTCCAGGTTCATCCATGTTGTCACAAATGACATATATATTTTTTTCTAATATAAGTATTTCAAGTGCTATAATTCCTTTCAACTACCATCATAGCTATATTCTACAAATTTGCATAAGTAAATTCATTTTCATTCAGTCCTAAATATCAGCTTCCATTGTGGTTACCTTTTGAAATCATAAATTATATAGATATGTGTTTTGACATCTCAAACAAAAGTTTCCCCTTTGTTTTTATCACCCAGATCCTCTGATAATATTTCTGAGCCATTTGAGAATAAGTTGCAGACATTATACCATGTTATCTCTTAATATTTCCATGTTTGTTTCGTGTATACAAGGACAATCTACTACGAAATCACACTAGGACCAGGAAATTAGCATTGTAAATTACCGTCTAATCCATAGGCCCCATTCAAATTTTACCGATCGTCCAATGATGTCCATCATAGGTCCTAGATGTAATCCAGGATCACATGACACATTTAGTTGACATGCTTTTTTAGATCCCTTCAGTCTGAAACATTTCCTGTCTTTCTCTTTTCTGCTCTTGTTACTTTTGAAGAGTTACTTTGTAGAAAGTCCCCCAAATTGGTTTTGTCTGATTTCTCATGATTTGTGCATTTTTGACAGAAATACCACATAAATGATGTGGTCTCCTCAGTGCATCATATCAAGACCCACAAGGTATCAATTTGTCCTTTATCTGATGATGTTAACTTTGAAAACTTGGTTAAGATGGTGTCTTCCAGTTTTCTCTACTTGAAAATTGGTTAAATATGTTGTCGTTATTAATTAATAAGTAATTAACAAAACACTCTGAGGCTATGTGAATATCCTGTTCCTCATCATACTTCACTGATATGATTTGGCTGTGTCCCCACCCAAATCTCATCTTGAATTGTGGCTCCTATAATCTCCATGTGTTGCAGGAGGGACCCGGTGGGAGGTAATTAAGCCATGGGGGCAGTTTTTCTTGTGCTGTTCTCATGATAGTGAATAAGTCTCATGAGATCTGATAGTTTTATAAAGGGGAGTTCTCCTGCACATGGTCTTTTTCTTGCCACCATGTAAGACATGCCTTTGCTCCTCTTTTGCTTTCCATCATGATTGTCAGGCCTCCCCAGCCATGTGGAACTGTGTGTCAATTAAACCTCTTTCCTTTATAAATTACCCAGTCCTGGGTATGTCTTTATTAGCAGCATGAGAACAGACTAATACATTCACCCATCAGTTTTAGTATTTTTTTTCTTGCCTGATTTAGTATTATTATTCTTGCCTGAATATGGACTGTGACATTCGACAACACTGTTGAGATTATGCTTTGTGCCAGTGAACCTAATTAGTTAGTTAACCTCATTATAGATTCATGGCTTTCTACTTTACTCAAAGAGTTTTCATCCATTACCATCATTATTTATTTGTTTGTTTTGGACCTCACTTCCTGATGCCATCTCTTCTAGTTTCGTCTTCTGCCTCAAGCACATCTCCACTATTCTAGCTGTTGGAGAGCAGCATGAAGCCTCTGTGCTTAAGAGGCTGAAGCTCTGCCAGAGCTGCTTGAGGAGGACAGCTGTGGTTTGGTCCTTTTAGACTTGTCTGTCCTACCCTATCATACACCAGCTACTCAGGGAAATTGAAGTCAGATTTCACCCCCTTTATTTTGCTGCTTGAATTGTCTCACCCTTGGCCAGTGAAGCCCCTTCCAACTGGTTTCTGTGTCCTTTTGATATGTCCCCACTATTCTTTGCTCTTTCCTTATTCTCTAGCCCAACAAGGCATGCCTGCTCTATCCCTGGGATCAGCCATTTCTCCAAGGACCCCCTTGGAGAAGAACAAGGTTCCTTCTAGTGGAATTATTTCTAGAAAACTAGATCTAGGCACTAGGTATGCTTGTTGCTAAAGTGATTTCTTTACTTCTTGGACTTCTCAGGGTATTGAGTTATGAAATCTATGTGTACATATTTGGACATACAGCTGTATGTACAACCACACGTACATACGTTTATTCCTGTTTCTATTTTTTTGGTTGTTTCCTTTGGCTTTGTTGTTGTTGTTGTTGTTGTTGTTGTTGCTGTTTTTGTTTTTTAAGATAAGGTCTCACTCTGTCGTCCAGTGCAGTGGCATGATCACAGCTCACTGCAGTCTCAACTTCCTGGCCTCAAACTATCCTCCCAGGCTCAAACGATCCTCCCACCTCAGCCTCCTGAGTAGCTGGGACTGTAGATGTGCACTGCCACACCCTGCTAACTTTCAAATATTTTGTAGATGCAAGGTCTTGCCATGTTGCACAGGCTGGTCTTGAACTCCTCAGCTCAACAAATCCACCTGCTTTGGCATCCCAAAGTGCTGGGATTACAGGCATGAGTCACAGTGCCCGACCTTGTTTCTGTTATTTTATCTATTTCTATATCCATATCTATCTATACTTTAAGCTATCAATTTGTTTGAAACAATGAGTTTACACAGATATCTCCAGTTCCAATCCAACAGCACAGGATTAATTCCAGCATTTCCTTTTTCTATATTAGTACTCCTTTTTCCTTTGCTCCCATTATTTCCAATTTTCTTTATATGTAACCAAATTCCTGGGCCTTCCTATTTGAAGTATCTCAGCCTGATGAAGAAGGAAGAAGAAGAAAACAAGGAGGACAACGTAGGAAAGAAGAAGCAGAAAAGTCCATTTAGAAAACATAGCTTGAGGCACACCAAGCCTGGCACGTGAAGAAAGCTCTGTCAAGATGTATTAGTCTGTTCTCATGTTGCTAATAAATACATATCTGAAACTGGGTAATTTAAAAACGAAAGACATTTAATTGACTCGCAGTTCCACGTGGCTGGAGAGGCCTCACAATCATAGCAGAAGAGCAAGGGATGTCTTATATTGTGGCAGGCAAGAGAGAGCTTGGGCAGGGGAAATCCCCTTTATAAAACCATCAGATCTCGTGAGGCTTATTCATTATCACCAGAACAGCACAGGAAAGACCTGCCCCCCATGATTCAATTAACTCCCACTGGGTCCCTCCCGTGACACATCAGAATTGTGGGAGCTAGAACTCAAGATGAGATCTGGGTGGGGACACAGCCAAAACATATCAAAGGAGAAGAGGAAGAAGGAATCTCTCCAGTTATTGTTAATATTAATTATTGTCACTTGATTTAGGTGTCTACTATCTTTTTCCAGTTGTAAAGGAAATGTTTATTCCTGAATAGTTTATAATGAATGTGTGGTTGATTCTTTGACAGTAAATATCTCGTTCTCCAACAGTATTTTAACCACTCAATAGTTTTAGCATCTATTAATGATACTTTTCTGAATGGTATTATGTTGGTGCCTGGAAAATGGTGATTTACTAATTCTATCATCTTTTCTATGTTCGTTATCTAACATTCTTCTCTGAAGAGTAGCTTCACTTTCTCCCTTTTTTTCTTTTTTAGTATCACTATAAACTCATGAATTATTTTTATAATCTGGGTATACAAAGAGGAATCACACCCAGAGCCCACACTCCAGTGGTTCGCAGTTTAGTAAAAGAGAAAGATGTAAACAAGTAATTGCAGGAATGTGATAAAACTCACAAGTCATTCAGGAAGAACCAAAGTATCTGTAAACATTAACTAGAACGCCACTTGTTCTGTTCAACATCAATTTCAGAAGTTATTTCCCACCAAATCTTCTAGGTTGAGAATACAGTACTTATTTAATGGCTGTAGTTCCTGTGTACCAATATACTGTCAATAAAAGAGATATCTGAGGGGAGCCCTTAATTTGGTTTGAACAACTGTTATTCTATTTGTGCACTGAGTAACACATTTTGTACCTTTAAACGGACTCAATGATGTATTTTAAAAAGAATCTGTAGGTCATGGCTAATGTTGTTGCTGTCTGAGAGAGATGTCTATATTTTATGAGAACAACAGTCCAAAGGATTATCATGTTTTGCATATTTTCCCCCACAAATGTCTCCATTTTTCTGAGAGGCTCATAAGTTCAACTATATTTCATCACCAATCAGGAAACCAGACAAAGCTCAGACTATGAAATCCATTGGCTTTGTTTAGGTTTATTTTAAACCTCAGTGCACTAATATTTTTGCTTTCATTTAGCTTTTCACTAGTGAGTTCACAAAGTACTGTATGCATCTGTTTGAAGATGCGCAGAAATCTTGTGACCATCTCACTGCCTGTAAGTTTCCCTGCATACAGGTGTCCTAGTGGTGAAGGACAAGTGCTTCAGTCCTGGTTTCACCTTTTAAGACGCAGCACATTATTCAACCTCGCTAAACCTCAGTATGCTTATGTGAAAATGTCTGTCTTGTACAGGTTACTGGGTTGATTGAGTGAGGTAACATATATTAAGTTGATTTATCATTGCCAGTAATTAATCAAGCAATGGCCACTGTTACTATCCAAATAGCACAAAAACAAAACCAGACTTTGAGCCATTGGTCAGGATACGCTTGATGATTTTTCCACTAGAATTATTTATTTATATATTTATAGTCAGTACTTTTCTAAAATATGCAATTCTCTATCATTCTATGTGATACCTTAATTAAGTGATAACATATCACATCCTATGTGATATCTTTTTTTTTTTTTTGAGACAGAGTTTGGCTCTTGTTGCCCAACCTGGGTGCAACGGCGCGATCTCAGCTCACTGCAACCTCCACCTCCTGGGTTCAAGCGATTCTCCTGTCTCAGCCTCCTGAATAGCTGGGATTACAGGTGCACGCCACCATGCCCAGCTAATTTTTTGTATTTTTAGTAGAAACAGGATTTCACCTGTTAGCCCTAGTCCTGAACTCCTGACCTCAGATGATCTGCCCTCCTCAGCCTCCCAAAGTGCTGGGATTATAGATGTGAGCCACCACACCCAGCCCTCTATGTGATATCTTAAGTGGGGAAATTTGAGTACCATTTTGGTATTCTAGGTTGAATTATTTCACATTTATGTTAATTCATTTCCTACTACCTTTAACCACTGTGCTGTTAGGACACAGTAGTAGCTCTTATCTTTTGATATTTGTGATCTATGCCTCTTTGTAGCTAAATTCACATTATTTATTTAAAACCCAACTGTTTTTTGAAAATTTCCCTTGTGCCCTCATTATCACACTAACTAAACCTCACTAGACAGTAACGTAAATCTCTTTAGCAACAAGCTGATGCTCAACAGCTTGAGAAAATATGCAGCCATTCTACAGAACTCATTATAGATTAAGACAAAAGACTTCTTCATTGTAATTTCAGCAGACAAGTGACTATAATGTCACAGTGGTAAAAATGCTTCATTTTTGCATGCTTTCTAGGAAAACTGAGATAAAATCTCACAATCACAACTCATGTATTTTAGAATTTAAATTTCAAGGTATTTTTTCTCTCTGAAAGCTGATATCATGAATTTTCTTATGAGTTTGTGGCAAAAGTTATCTTGTGATAAATAATTGTCATAGGAACTCTTTGATTATGTCTACAATGTTAAAATATCAATTGGATGCCTCACTGAAATATGTAATCATTTTATGAGTCTTTTAACATGTTGACATTTTAACACTATTCTGTTTTAATGATATCAACAAATTATACCAGAATCGAGAAGATTAAATAACAAAAAAAGGGAAATAGCATTGTTTCTCTTAATATGATCAATCATAGTAATGATAATATTAACAGAATAGTGCATAAATAAAATGTAAACACTTTAAGAGTCTAATGACTTTAGACAGATATTTAAGGCTTCAATCTGTCAAGGGAGATGAAGAAACCTCCAAGGTTCATGCGTTTTTCACAGAGAGGGAGAGCCTGGTTTCTCTCTCTCTTTAGTCCCACAGAGGAAGATGAGAAACAGAGCTAATGCTTCTTTCATCTTTTTTCCCGTTTTTCCCTTTATTCCAGTCCCAAGAGGAAAATTTCAGAGCTGGCATGTCCATTATGCAAGTAACAGAGTTCAAAAGAAGAATTTTGAGGCTGGGTGCAGTGGCTCATGCCTGTAATCCTAGCACTTTGGGAGGCCGAGGCACGTGGATCACTTGAGGTCAGGAGTTCAAGAATAGCCTGGCCAACATGGTGAAACCCTGTCTCTACTAAAGATACCAAAAAAATTAGCTGGGCATTGTGGTGGACGCCTGTAATCCTAGGTACTCGGAAGGCTGAGGTTGGAGAATTGCTCGAACCCAAGAGGCGGAGTTTACAGTGAGCCGAGATTACGCCACTGCACACCCCATCCAGCCTGGGCAATAGAACAAGACTCCATCTCCAAAAAAAGAAGAATCTTAAAGAATGATAGAACATGTACGTGGAAGAGGAAGATAGAAACAAAGGAAGTGGGAGAACTTAAGGCTTAGTAAGCTGGGCAGAAAAAAATACCACTGAAATGGGTGTGGGAAGAGACAAAGAGCATTCAGGAGGAAAAATGGCTGAGAAAAAGAGGGAAGGACAATAGGGAATGGAGATGTTTAGAAATCACCATAGAAAATAACAAACATCGAGTGGAAAACTTTCCTTTTCCCCAAATGACTTGCTCAAATTCATTCTGTTTTCTTGTTTGTTTGTTTTTGAGATGTCTGATGCCCAGGCTGGAGTGCAATGGCGCAATCTCAGCTCACTGCAACCTCCACCTCCAGGGTTCAAGTGATTCTCCTGCCTCAGCCTCCCGAGTAGCTAGGATTACAGGCACACACCACCATGCCCAGCTAATTTTTGTATTTTTAGTAGAGACAGGGTTTCACCATGTTGGTCAGGCTGGTCAGGAACTCCTGACCTTGTGATCTGCCTGCATTGGCCTCCCAAAGTGCTGGGATTACAGGCGTGAGCCACCGTGCCCGGCCAAGCTCATTCTTTAGCAGGCACTGGAAAGCTGGGAAAAAGCTGTTGGCCACATACTCAGAAGAATCAAGCTCCTCAGCAAGCTACTCATAAAAAGTATCTGTCTCAACCTGTTCACCTTCACCTCTCACCTGGTCTAGAATTTTAAACTCTTCTCTCATTCCGTTGGATGGCAAACCAAAGTATCATTAAAAAACCATCATTAAGACTTTCTGAGATAGGGAAGAGGCCCTGAAGGTTATTTTAGCGTAGCACAATGGAATTTATCAGATTCACTGGTACTATTTGAAAATACCAAGAACCTGATATGGTCCACAATAAAGTGTTTGCACTGAGGGAATTACAGAAACAGGAAAGATTGTAACTCAACGATTGTACTCCTAAGGCTGCCTTCTAAGTAGGAGTCTCTAGAAAGCACCACACCTAGGAAAGTAGGCCCTGGGATCTGATTCAGGAAGCACACTCTTAGAGAGGGCAAGAGTAACCAAAGTGAAGACTATGGAAAAGCAAGAAGTACAGATTTCTTTTTTTTTTTTTCAGACAGAGTTTCGCTCTTGTTGCCCAGGCTGGAGTGCAATGGCACCATCTCAGCTCACTGCAACCTCTGCCTCCCAGGTTCAAACTATTCTCCTGCCTCAGCCTCCCAAGTAGCTGAGATTACAGGCATGCGCCACCATGCCCAGCTAATTTTGTATTTTTAGTAGAGACAGGGTTTCACTATGTTGGTCAGGCTGGTCTCGAACTCCTGACATCAGGTGATCCACCCGCCTCAGCCTCCCAAAGTGCTGGGATTACAGGTGTGAGCCACTGCTCCTGGCCACTTTTTAAAAATATCTGTTTTACATAGGGCTTACTTTGGTTTGATGTCTGTTGACAGCCAGGACTAGAATGGGCCTGGATGGGGTTCCTCAGTGTCTTGAGCAGACTTGCATGAAAAGTCAGGGATTACACTGTTCTTCCTCCTAAAATTGGCCGTCTGGAATAGCATGGTGGCACCCTTAAGAGTCCCGAGTTCAGTTTTGGGACTAATGCTTTGAGATTACGTACTCGTTGAATAGTCTCTGAGAACTGATTATGAGAAGGTAATTGATTGGGTCTAACCTAAACTCAGAGGTGATCATTTGGGTCAGAGTTGACTAGCAATTGAAACTTAGGGCAGAGAGTTAGTGAATTTTAAAAGGTAGTCTAGTACTTTTGAAAATGAGGGCACTTGTTTTAATCTACATTTTGGGCTGGAATCCTCTGGAAGGACATTTATAAGGGAAAAAATGGAGCTTGATTAATAAGATTTATATAGGTGGAGAACAGAGTAAAGACAATCACTGATTCATTTACTTATTCCTTCAAGAAATATTTACAAAACTGCATCACAGATAAAGTTCAATGGCCTAAATGCTTTATAGTTTTTCTTTTTTCTTTTCTTTTTTTTTTTTGGAGACAGTGTTGCGCTCTGTAGCCCAGGCTGGAGTGCAGTGGCGCGATCTCAGCTCACTGCAACCTCCGTCTCTTGGATTCAAGCAATTCTTCTGCCTCAGCCTCCTGAGTAGCTGGGACTACAGGCATACGCCACCACACCCAGCTAATTTTTTGTATTTTAGTAGAGATGGGATTTCAGCATGTTGCCCAGGCTAGTCTCGAACTCCTGAGCTCAGGCAATCCGCCTGCCTTGGCTTCCCAAAGTGCTGGGATTACAAGCGTGAGCCACTGCGCCTGGCCACTTTATATTTTTAATACAGTAAAAGAGTTAAAATGTCAGTGTGGGAAGACAAAAAAATCAGCATATAATTTAGTCCTTAGAAGTATTATTTCGTTTGTTTTGTATTTTGAAGGCTCAACGACACTTTAATTTGGCCTAAATTCCTTTGCCTACCAATTTGAACGACAAAGAAAGTTCACTTCCTTCCCAAAGAAGCTGAGATTTTAATTAAGTACACATTATTTACTGGACTTCAGGGTCCCAAATAAACACTGGGTGAGTTTTTTTTTCTAAAGGTTAGTGTGTTCTCAAGGGTTTATAACAACTTTTCCTGACTAGTTTCATTTCAGTCTGGATTGCAAAACTGCTTCTTGACACACGCTTTGGAAAGGAACAAACATTTAATCCTCTAATAATATTGAATGAGCATTGATCTTTTCTTCTTTTTTTCTTTTTTTTTTTGAGACGAAATCTCACTCTGTTGCCCAGGCTAGAGTGCAGTGGCACAAACTCGGCTTACTGCAGCCTCCGCCTCCCCAGTTCAAGCAATTCTCCTGCCTCTTATACCAAAAAAAAAAAAAAAAAAAAAAAAGGAACAAAAAACATACCACCTGTTGAGTGCATATGAAGTAGCAAACAGCATTTTTTTAGCATCTCTGCAAAACATTACTATGAGGTGACATTGTCATCTACAGATGCAACTCAATCAAAAACAGCAAGTCTGAGGTATAAAATAGCCAAGTAGAATTTGACATAATGTCCATTCATTGCCAATCTATGTGCTATCCACTAGGCAACATAGTATCTCCTTATTTAAATATAACAATAAATATAAAGAATAATTTAATGTTAAGAAAAAATAAGTAAATCCATCTTTTGAATGATCACCTTTATTGTAATATTCCCTTCTTCTGATAGAAAGTTAATGGTTAGAAACCTGCTAAAGATCAAGGTTATATTTCAAAGAGAGCTTGTGATGTTGGATGCTTGGGGAAAGAAGGAAGAATAAAATCATTTGAGGCTAACTATAGCCTGCATGGAAGCCCTAGAAGCATTATCCATCTGTGATTAAGGAAGAAGAATTTTATTGAATTCTTTTTATTTTAATTTTATTTTTTTAGGAGACAGGGTTTCATTCTGTTGTCCAGGCTGGAGTACAGTGGCGTGATGACAGCTCACTGCAGTCTTGGCTTCCTGGGCTCAAGTAATCCTCCTACCTCAGCCTCCCAACTAGCTAGGACTGCAGAGGTGCACCACCACACCTGGCTAATTTTTAAAAATTTTTTGTAGGTGAGAGGTCTCACTATGTTGCCCAGGATGGTCTCCAACAGCTGGCCTCGAGCCATCCTCCCACCCTGTCTTCCCAAGGTGTTGGGATTATAGGTATGAGCCATTGCACCCAGCCTTGAATTCTTTTGGCCTGTTATTATTCAGGAATTCACACAGAAGCCTAGGCTGGGCACCTTAAAAATTTCTGAAACAAACAATCTTTGTTTTTTCTTTCTTAACAAAGTAATCACTGAAATGTTAAGAACTCTTTCAGGTAACGTTTATGTTTATTGATCAGTGTTTTCCCTTGGCAGAAGATTGTTATGCCTGCTCTTAAGCACCAACTACTTGAGGCCAGAGAGCCTAATGTTTACCCAGCTCCTGGGCAAGCTGAGTCTCAACTGTCATTGAACATGTGACTTCATTAAACCATGTCTAACATTTCCCTCTCCTACCTCTTTTCTCAGAAGACAGTCTAGTGGCCCCGTGTGTGGCCAAATCGAATTGCAAGCAATAGGGAGAAAAAGCCAAATTTCTTTTCACTTCCCTTTACTTGAGCTTTAGATTTCTTATTTTGTACTTATACCTTAACAATAATAATTTTATTAACATTATTAACAGACATTTATCTAAAGTGTTTTATATGCCAGGTACCATGCTGTTATTTCATTATTTATTCATCAAATAATGATTACCAGCTGGGTACAGTTGCTCACACCTGTAATCCCAGTGGGTCGAGAGTCCAAGGTGGGAGGATCATTTGAAACCAGGAGTTTGAGACCAGCCTGGGCTACATAGGGAGACCCTGTCTGTACAAAAAAATTAAAATAAAAAAAATACTGCTGAAGTATTAGAGTTATCCTTATTTTATAGACAAGTAAACTGAGCTAAAGGAAGTTAAGTAACTTGCCTGATGTCATCCGAGTTAAGTAAGAAACAGAGTTAAATTTTGAACACAAACTTTTTCTGAATCCTCTTGAACGCCAGTCCTTAATTGCTACGTTACATAATATAACATAATATATACAAAATTTCTTTTAAATTGTGTGTTAGTGGCCAGTAGTTTTCAAATAACTATTTTTGTTATTTTCTTTCTTTCTTTCAAGAGATATGGTCTCATTCTGTCCCCCAGGCTGGAGTGCAGTGGCACAATAATAGCTCACTGCAGTCTTGAACCCCTGGGTGCAAGCAATCTTTCTGCCTTAGTATCCTGAGTAGTTGGGACTACAGGCATGGACCACCAACCCCAGCTAATTAAAAACAAATTTTTTTTTTTGTAGAGATGGGGTCTTACCTTGTTGCCCAGGATGGTCTCCAACTCCTGGCCTCAAGTGATCCTTCTGTCTCAGCCTCCCAAAGTGCTGAGATTACAGATGTAAGCCACTGTGTCCAACCTATTATTTTCAATAAGAGCAGTGTATGAACTAAATATTTCTCACTTTCTCCTTAAATTAATACTTCTGTATATATATATATTTTTTTTTGAAAAGTCAGACCTGGCTGGGTATGGTAGCTCACGCCTGTAATCTCAGCATTTGGGAGGCCAAGGTGGGTGGATCACTTGAGGTCAGGAGTAAGAGACCAGCCTGGCCAACATGGTGAAACCCTGTCTCTACTAAAAATACAAAAAATTAGCCGGGTGTGGTGGCGCACACCTGTAATCCCAGCTTCTCAGGAGGCTGACACAGGAGAATCGCTTGAACCCAGGAGGCGGAGGTTGCAGTGAGCCAAGATCAGGCCACTGTACTCCAGCCTGGGCAACAGAGCGAAACTCTGTTTCAAAAAAAAAAAAAAGAAAAGAAAAAAAGAAAAAGAAGCTTATTTTCTGTTCTGCAATGAAGTGGTTATGGTCCTGTCTGCGTATCTCATCTTAATCACTTACTACCTGTATAGATTTAGGCAAGTTGATTAAACTCTCTGAGCTTCAGTTTTCTTTTCTTTTATTATTATTTTTTCCCCGTTGGATAATAATGCCTGTCTGCCTATATTATAGGCTTTGGGAAGAATTAATGAACATACATAAAATGAATGATTGATATGATTGACGATATGCTTATTGTGGGGTCTTGAACAGAGTAAGTGTTCAATTAATGCCAACTCTTATTATTTTACCTAAATTGTCAAGATATTCGCTTTGACTCTTCCCCTGTCTATAGTTTGTATGCTGTTAAAGCAAGCTTTGAACATGAGCTAGAGTTCAACAAACAGTCAAATCTGAAAGAATAAGGATAGATTTTAAAATTTAATGTTTATGGCCGGGCATGGTGACTCAGGCCTGTAATCCCAGAACTTTGGGAGGCCAAGGCAGGCGGATCACCTGAGGTCAGGAGTTCGAGTCCAGCCTAACCAACATGGAGAAACCCTGTCTCTACTAAAGATACAAAATTAGCTGGGCATGATGGTGCATGCCTGTAATCCCAGCTACTCGGGAGGCTGAGGCAGGAGAATCGCTTGAAACCAGGAGGCGGAGATTGCGGTGAGCCAAGATCGCGCCATTGCACTCCAGCCTGGGCAACAAGAGCGAAACTCCATCTCAAAAAATAAAAAATAAAAAAATAAAATTTAATGTTTATTTATTAGATTTACTGTTTATAATTCTTCTTTATAGTTTGTCCCTTTTTATTTCACCTAAAATTTGATTTGGCATTAACAACATAGTGTAGTTTGGAACAAACCTTGCTAGATACTTAGCTATACAAAAAGAGAAAATAATCTGGCTTTAATCCTTGCAAATAAAAAGCAAGCAAAGGTAAATATTCTCAACCTCCTCAGACTAACTTAGGCTTATGAATCATCAAGTGTAGATAATGAGAGTTTCTGTTTGAAATAAAACAGTATCGTTAATTACATCTCTTCTATCAGTTTTTTAACTTCCCAAAAGTATCTGATCTATTCATTTATTTTTCCTGATTATAGCATATGCTTTATTTTTTGCTGATTTAAATACAGTAATTTATACTGCATGCAGAAATGTTTTTAGATTGTTTAATATACTGCAACTACATGAGCCCCATGGGCTAGAGTGAAGCTATATGAAGAACAGTAAAATCCCAGTGTTCTGTATTTGCAAAAGAGAGATGTAGGTGGTTGCGTGTTCCCTGATTGATTTAGCATATGTCTGACCGCTTAAAGCACTTTTCAAATTATTGTTGCTCCAAATTCATATCCAGATGCTTTTATAAATTGTATGGGTTACAATCCATCTAGTTCAAAGCCTCTGGAATGGATAATCCAATCCATTTTCTGAGAGAATTAGAAAGAAAGTGTAGTGAAAAATATATATTTTTAGCAAAATATTCTAAACAAAGTAAGTTTTTATTAACATTTCCCATAAAATCTATTAAATTTGCAGGAAACAGTAACAACAACCTTGTAACCCCGTATTCACTGCATTCTATGCATTTACCTCCAGCCAGCCATCTCACAAAGGTAATCTAATCCACTGACCATAAAGAGAACTAAGTAAGAGACTGGAGATAGAATCAGTGAAAAATATTTATTGAGCAGCTTTTACTAAATGAGGATCTGGAAATGAATAAGATCCAATATCTCCCTCAAAAGCTTACTTACAGTCAACATCCAACCACTTGAGATCCATCCAACCACTTGAGAAAAATTCTTCTTTATTATGAATAAGTCAGTATATCTTTAAGTAATCAAATGGATGCTACTAGATGGGTGTACATTAAAGATATTTTTACTCTGCTTGCACTCTCTCTTTAAAGATCTTTATCAAACATATTTAGAAAATAAAACAATATAGAAAATTATAAAGTATAAAATCATAGCTTCCAAAGACACTGTGTATCACAATCAAAAATGAAAATCATGATGTTTGTCTTCTTAAACTCATGTCATTTATCTGTTTTTTGTGTGTTTTCAATGTTTAAACATTTTAAATTCCTCCCTTCTAGAGATCTATTTTTTAACAGGTCGTCTCCTTCTGCTTTAATCATTATATGCCTTGAGCTAATTAAGGTCCAAAGGTTAATGTTATCCAAAGTTATTGTTGATTCTCTGAAATAATTTACTTAAAATATTTCTGAAGACGAACATTCCACAAGACATATGCATTGCATTAATACGCATTGTTTCACAGAACAAAGTCTAACCAGTTACCATTTCTTATTTTAGAATCCTGATGGAACCTAGCGACTTATATAAAGTTGTCTGCTCAGCCTCAGCTGTGGGCTGCAACATAACTAACTAATGCTGTGTGCCAAATACTGTCTTACTTGTTTAATGACTGTATTTCATCTTTTAAATGACCATTCGATAGCAAAGAACATTAAGTCATACGAAAAAGCCTTTTACACTGGGTAGAGGTTTCTAAGCCTTCTAAAAATAAAGACTAGTCTAGGGTAGCGTCATATTTTTAATGCCCTGAGTTTGTTTTATTACACAGCTCAGCTGTTAATACTGCCAATGAGTCTCTGTTTCAAAACTGTGTCAATCTTTCAGCACCAAAATGAGGACATATGTCCTTCACAATGTAGCTGTTTTATGAAAGGGTGGGGGGAGAAATTCTTTCTGATTTAGCTGTACCAGCAAATTTTGTTTCTAGTTGTTATAGCTGCATCATGCATATAAACTTTTTGATGCTTTGGGGTTTTTTGTTTGGCTGAGAGTGTACTGGGAGGCAATAGAAATGTGTGTAGCTTAATTTATTGGACAGGAAATTCTGATGCATTACAAAATACTCAGAGTTGTTTGTTTTGCAGATAGCGAATATAATTTAACTGAAAAACTTTGGTAATCTTTTTGTCAAATTAAACCATGGTTGTTTTGGTTTTGTTTTACAATTCTTTGTCTTTAGCCGTTTTGTAATATGAGAGGCCTTACAAGTGATAGCATTCCAGGAAGCATCTTTCTTACCCAAATTTCTGCTCCTCGGGACTCAGTTCAGAGGGTGCCTGAAATCCTATAGTTCCCTTGTCAGTTTCATGCATTCTTTTGTCTCTATTAAGATATTAATAACTCAAGGCTGATTGACATATTAAGTCTTATCAGGAAGCTGGTACACTCTGGAGTCCTACTGTGAGTCTGGATACCTAAATTCATGGATAAAATCTTTTGCTTTCTTCTAACGAGAAAAATAATAGACCAAGAATGAGCCTACTCATAAAGTACAGCGGGAGATGCAATTGTAGGGAAATTAAAACACTTTTGCTTGGAACTGACCCTATGTTTTGTTTAAAATGCTTGTTTCATTGAAAATGCACTTACTTATTTAGCATTTAGAAAATACATATGGCCACATTATAAACACAGTATTTTTAAATTCTCTGTTTTAGAGCAATTTTGCAGAACATAACTGTTAACCAGCCTCAAAGATGGCCCCCAACAATCCCTATCTCCTAGAATTGACATCATTTCATAGTCTTCTCCTGCCCTGTACCAGGGCTAATTTACTGTGTGAGTAATAGAAGTGATGATATGCCACTTCTCAGATTAGGTTATGAAAGTCTTTGTGTCTTCTGTCTTGCTTGTTCTTTTGGATCATTTGCAATGGGGAAGCTAATGTTACGTTTTAAGCACCACCTTGGAGAAGTCCATGCAATAAGGAACTGAGGCCTCCAGCCAACAGCCACATGAGTGATCTGGGAAACAGTTCCTCTACCTCAGCCAAGCCTTCAGATGACTGCAGTCCCAATAGCATTTTTACTGCAACTTCATGACCCTGAGCTGCAGATTAGCCACTCCCAGATCTCTGATCCTCAGGACTCTGTGAGATAATAAACGCTTGTTGTTTTAAAACACTAAGTTGTGGAACAATTTGTTATGTGCTATAGATAACTCACACAATTACCTACACATCATTTACTGTGAAAAATCCATAGACTAAAATACCCATGAAACATTATAACGTAGCATAAAATTCCTGCCAGATAAAGAAGTATAAACTAGGTGTGGTAAAACTCAAATGGTTACAAAGGCCAGGCAAGTGGGGACCATGGGGAACTGAGGACCATTTTCTAGGTCTCTGTAAGGGTAGAAACAGCTCCAGACATTTGTTGCCATGTGAGAATTTGGATTGCAGTGTTGCCAGATCTTTTGATTTTTCAAGGTAGTACACACAGGTTGGATTAATCTCTTCCCAAGCATCCATTATACCCCAGATAATTAGTCCAAGCTGATCCTAGGATGTTTATCCTCCCTGCCAGAGAATGTTTATTGAACAAGTATGTGACCCAATTCTGGTCAACAGCATTAGAGGAAAAATCTCCAAGGAGGCTTCTGGGAAAGATTTCTTTGCTCCTAAAAAGGAGGTACAGAAATAACAAGTCTCTCTTCTTCCTCTAAACACAGGCTCTATCTGAATATGATGTCTTGCCATCTGCTGGCAGTATGAAGGTGAAGCTAACAGTAAGATGCGCAGGCAGAAAAAGACAAGGAGCCTGGGACCTCAAGAGCATGGTTAGTTAGACATTGAAGGAATTAACCCTGGGGAATTTGATGCTTCCTATTTTATGAGACCTATATGGTCCTTAAAAAACCTTATTGTAAGGCAGCTTGAGGTTTATTTTACTTGCAGCCAAAAGTATTCTAACAGTTACATAAGAGAAGCTAGAAATCAATAATTTTATGTGTGAGCTACTCATCTTAAAATCATGAATAAAATTTAATTTTTAAAATGAGTTGGGGCTGGGTACTGTGGCTTATGCCTGTAATCCTAGCACTTTGAGAGGTCGAGGCAAATGGATCACCTGAGGTTAGGAGCTCAAGAAAAGCCTGGCCAACATGGTGAAACCCATCTCTACTAAAAATACAAAATTAGCCAGGCATGGTGGCTGGCACCTGTAATCCCAGCTGCTTGGGAGGCTGAGGCAGGAGAATCACTTGAAGCCAGGAGGCGAAAGTTACAGTGAGCCGAGATCATGCCATTGTACTTGCGCCTGGACAAGAAGAGTGAAACTTGGTCTCAAAAAAATAAAAATAAAAAAATAAAATAAGTTGGTAGCACATAAAACATATCTGGATGGCATATGCATTTTGCTGGCTTCTGGTTTGTGATGTCTTTTGTAGACACTACACTACCATATTATAAAAAAAAAAAAAGGAAAAGACTCATTTGCACTTTACTTAAAAACCTCATTTGTTCAATGACTGTTCATTGGCTGCCAGTTAAGGACCAATCACTGTGGAATGCATAATTCTTTCCATTAAAGAGCTTATAATGAAGACAGCTCTGGATTAATGTGATTATGATTGTGAAATTCTGTGTGTATAGCGTGCCAGGTTAACACATATTTTGAGAGCAGAATTTGGTTAGGGAAGATTTCACAGTTTGAACAGGGCTGTTGACAATTTTCAGGCTGACAAGAATTTAAGTAACGTTGTGCTTATTGTACAAGAATCAAATGTTATGTGGCTGTAAACAAGTTAATATAATCATAGTATGATATTTGAAACAAGAGGAACATTTTTATTCACTTGAAATCTGCTGTGGTCAAATAATATCTAAAGTATTGTTTTTTCATTCTATGAGCTACAGTTTAATGAGGATATTGCTGCACTTGGGCTTAACCAGAGAAGGGGTTCCAGCACAAGGCATCAAAATAAGAAGTGGTAGAAGGAAAAATAGTACATTTAGTCTAGAAAAAGCAGAAAAGCCCTGATAATTGTTTTCACATACTTAAGTGATAGTCATTTGCTTAGTGTCCAACATAATATTTTTAATCTTGTAGAGTAGAATTGTTACCTCCATATTATGGACGGCAAACTGTATTTTGAGAGGTTATCAGTAACTGATGGATTACTGGGAAGCTAGGATCCTGAAATCATGTTGTCACAGGGTGAACCCCAAAACTGGGAGGCCATGTGAGTTCTTGGCTTCATGTAGGAAGGAATTCAAGAGTGAGGCAACAGAGTAAAGTGAAAGCAAGTTTATTAAGAAAAGTAAAGGAATAACAGGGTGGCTATTCCACAGGTAGAGCAGCAGCATGGGCTGCTTAAGTATACTTATGGGTATTCCTTGATTATTCGCTAAACAAAGGGTGGGTTATTCCTATGTTTTCTGGGAAATGGGTTGGGAGTGCCTGAAACTGAGGGTTTTTCCCCTTTTTAGACTACACAGGGTAACTTTTGGACATTGCAAACTATCATGGCACTGGTGGGAGTGTCTTTTAGCACGCTAATGCATTATAATTGGCGTATAATGAGCAGCCAGGATGACCAGAGGTTGCTTTCATCGCCATCTTGCTTTTGGTGGATTTTCACTGGCTTCTTTACCACATCTCGTTTTATCAGCTGGGTCTTTGTGACCTGCATCTTATGGAGCCAGTCCTGCTGACCTCCTGTCTCATCCTGTGACTAAGAATGCCTAACCTCTAGGGAATGCAGGTCTCGTTCTCCAAGAAACCAGCCCCTATTCAAGATGGAGTTGCTCTGGTTTAAACACTTCTGACACGATCTTCATGCCTCTCCACTCCCAGTAAATTCCCCGGGAGACATCTATATGTAGAGGACAAGCTTAGCCAAATGCAAGCTTTTAAAATTAACTGGAATTTTGCCCCCAAACCCCAAAGCAGTTTACTAGTATCCAGGCCAAATAGCTAAACAGCACCTTTTCCTACCTTTTACTACAACTGTTACCCAAACCTCAGCTTTATGGTTCTTATGATTCCAATGATAAAGTAAAGAAAAACACAATAAGCAAAAGGAGAGAAAATAGGAAATTGATTACTTATGCTTATGCAGATTTATTTATTTTTATTTTTTATAGAGACAGGGTCTTGCTATGTTGCCTGGGCTGGTCTTGAATTCCTGGGCACAAATGATCCTCCTACCTTGGCCTCCCAAAATGCTGGAATTACAGGCATGAGCCACTGCTCCCAGCCATATACAGACTTATTTATACTTCACATGATAATACTACTAATGGACCCTAGTAATGTGGACTAATTACTGCTCTTGGATCTGCCCTCCCCCAAGTCAACACATCTCCTCTTTCTTGAGGATAGAGAGAAATGGGGAAGAAAAGAGTCTTTGGCATCCCCTGGAGGCCAAGAAGTTAATGCATAATTTAACAGGGATTTGAACCCAGGTGGGGTGGATTCCACAACTGTTACTGCGCACTCAAATAACCTCTATTCCCCCAAATCAGTAGGAGGATAGAAACAGAATTACAGCTAGATAAAGTAGGTTTCTACCTGTAGGGAACTTCTGGCTTTGTGGAAGGGAAGATTTTCTGAACAATTTGGATTTTCTAGAGATAAGAGTATGCAGGCTCCCAAGTAGGAATTTCTCCCATGATTAGTTTCAAAGAAACAGATGGGGCTGGGCATGGTGGCTTACGGCTGTAATCCTAGCACTTTGGGAGGCCAAGACAGGCGAATTAGTTGAGGTCAGGAGTTCGAGATCAGTCAGCCAACATGGTGAAACCTGGCCTCTACTAAAAATACAAAAAATTAGCCAGGAGTGGTGGTGCATGCCTGTAATCGCAGCTACTCAGGGGCTGAGGCAGGAGAATCACTTGCAACTGGGAGGCAGAGGTTGCAATAAGCCGAGATCATGCCACTGCACTCTAGCCTGGGTGACAGAATAAGACTCCATTTCAAAAAGAAAGAAAAAAAAAAAGAAAGAAAAAAGAAAGAAAGAAATAGATGGATGTCCGTTTGTCAGAAAGTTCTGGAAGGATTCCTGCATTTGACAGAAAGTTGGAGCTTTAAGCCCTTTTCCACACTAAGATTTTGTGATTCTCAGATCATTGGCAAGCAGTTCTGGTGCTGTGTTTCTTTCAATCTGTTTACTCTTTTCCTCTGTGATCACAGCCCACTTGCAACTAGAAGGCTGAGGGATATGAAAGCCACTCATTATACTTAGGCAAACTCCTCTGGAAAAGTGTTTTAACTTGAGATACTTAGTATTTCATTGGCTTTCAGGGACAAAACTTGTGGAGAGGAAGAGAGAAAACATACAAAGAGAACAAGCACTCAAGTGAGCAGAGCTACAGCAGCCTCATGACTGCCATCAATCTTAAAGGGGAAATTGCTGAGGTGCAGTACAAGGCAGAGCATGATGGGGAGGGAAAATCTAGACAAATTTCCTGCATCACTGATGTAGATTTTCACTGGGTGACTTAGTTTGAGGGGTTAAGAATTCAATGGCAGTTACTGATGCTATTCCACCGTACAATATGGAGTACGCTGTTCAACAGTTTACATGCATTATCTCAATTACCCCTCACAGAGATCTAGCATGCAAGTACTGTCACTCTCCCCTTTTCACAGATGAGGAGCCTTGGGCTTAGGAGGTAAGGAAACTCGCCTGAATTTCCGTACTGATTAGCGTGCAGATCAAGCACAGGTTTGATGCCAAGGCCAAAGTAACCAAGTTTAGGAACTATATATATAGTGTGAGGCACACACACACACACACTCCTTACCTATTAGTATATATAATTTGGGTAACCCTGAAAATGAGTCTGTAGAACTAATTTCTGCATAGGAATTATATCAAGTTTACGTGAATTTTAAACATCAATCTAAACTTAAAAATCATTTTGTTCCGTTTATGAAATTCAACCTTAAACCATGAGAAAAATCAAGATCAAATGACTCCTATGGTACTACTGTTGCAATCATTGGCCCTCAGATGTCTTCATGGTTTGGGACGGGCAGAGAAGAGTGTGACTAATACAAGGCATAGGTAGAGACTTTCCCTGTATTGCCAGAGACTGCCTACTAACAGGGACTTCTGACCCCAAAGCCTTGTGCCATTCATTTGGCAATTCATCATTTATTTTCTGGATGTTTCTCTTATTTTTTTTGAATTTTGCATAAAATATTATATTGTCATCGAATTTTCTTTTCACCTCTCTATAGGCTGGACAATGTTCTATAATTTTGAGTCCCCTATAGTCCCTAGACAGTCCCTCATATTATTTGACTTTTTTTTCCTTTGATGTGAAAGAGCAATGCTCAGTGTTCTTTTGACAATTTTTTTTGCCATTGGAATTGTCAAAGTAAATACTGTTCTTAGCCATCTGTTTAAAAGTTCTTAGCTTTCCTAAATACAGGCATTATCTAAATTGTAAATGGGCCTTTTCCAAAAGTTATTTTGTATATTGGTTTTTGGAACTCTCTAAAAATAATATACATATCGGCTATGTTTCCAAATCAAACTACACAAGAACTATTCAGCCCATCACTTATGTGAAGTAAGATGATCCCCTAAACTACCACAAAACCAAATGTTCATGTATAACATAGTTGCCGTGGGAAAGTACAGATATGCAGATGTATGTGTACCGCACCCTCACCCCCAAGACTGCCCACCCTCCCTGCCGTTGTGTGTGCAGGGAAACTCTTCCCTTCACTTCCCTAGGTTTCCAGTTGTTGTTCTGGATCCAGGCCTTACCAGAATAGGCTGTGTGGCAAAGGAGAGTTGAATTCTTGGGTCCCAAATCAATGACAGAGGATTGATGAAATCAGAGGTGATGGAGGTGACAGAGTCCCATTATGGGGGCCTCCCTGGGACTTCCAAGTCTTGAGATGAGGAGTGCCTGCAAGATGTCATTTGTTTCTTTTTGTCCCTTTCCTTGCTCCTTTGTTGCTGCTGAAAGGAAGGGAAAGCAGAGGATCAGCTGGGGGATTTTTTTTTTTTTTGGCAGGGTCTCAGTCTGCTATCCAAGCTGGAGTGCAGTGGCGTGATCACATCTCCCTGCAACCTTAATCTCCTGAGCTCAAGCAATTCTCCTGCCTCAGCCTCCTTGTAGTTAAAAAATGTTTTTTAGAGAGACGGAGTCCCACTATGTTTCCCAGGCTAGTATTGAACTTTTGAGCTCAAGCAATCCTCCCACCTTGGCCTCCCAAGCTGCTGGGATTATAGGCTTAAGCCACTGCACATGACGAGGATTCTCACAGTTGTAACAAGATGGAATTGCCTCCCCTCTCCTTTGGCATTGTTATCTATAATAGAGGGTGATGAAAATCCTGGGAGGGAGCTTTGACTAAGTAGTGCCTTAATACAGGTAGAAGGAAAAGGTTTCTTCCTGCAAACCCCTGTACTCTTAACTCCCCCCAACTCCACACACGCTGTGATGTGACAGGTAGAAGAGGGAGAAATGCATTTCAGGGATTGAACTGGGAATTGGAAATTCTAAACATCTGTATGTTGGTAGCAGCAAGGAGAAATGAAAGAGGAGAGGAAGAGAAAATATTAGCAGAGGAGGGGACTAACATGTCAAGAAGAGAGCTACTTAAGACACACTTTTCTTGTCAAATAGAAGGCAAAACCCACGCTGAGGCCCTGAGATCATAATTACATAAATGCCCTTATATTTTCTAAGAAAAGTATGTTTTAAAACTTGAACGATGAAATCCGGATGCGGAATTTTCTGTGGGTAACTCCACTTTGTGTATGTCAATTTTATAGTCTGTTAAATGTTAAGTGGCCTCAGAGTACAGGGAAGTGGAGGAGAGGCCAGACTGCCTGAGGCTATGCTCCTCTCTGGAGCTCAGATCTAACAGTCTTCTGTTTTATTCACTTCTCTCTCATTATTTTCCTGTCTGTAAGGTATGTAGATGCATGGAAATTGGGTCTGCTTCTGGACCCCTAGGAAGCATGGAAGCAATGATTGTAGGGGTCAGTGTGGGAAGGGACGGGAGCAGGGTCCAAACAGCCTCCCCACAGTCCTAAAATGAGCCTTCCCTGGGCCATCAGGTGTGTAACCTGAGGTGGAAGAGACAGTCAGAAAGAAAAAGGGCTGACCCCTGATAGAACTGTCACCTATTATTTCAAAAATCTGTGATTGGTGAACTCTGCCAACCCTCACTAAAATGAACAAACAGATTACTCCAGATACATATTTTATCTTTCATTGTCTTCCACAAGTATAGATTTAACTATGCTTTTGGAGCCAGAAAAGTATTAGTAAAAAAAAAATGGGTAAAAACAATTGGAATAAAAGCATCTTGAATAAAGGTTTGACAAATACACCCCTGGACTCTTAATATCATTTCTTTTACCCAATTCTCTCTGAAGTAAAATCAAATATTTCATTAATAAGAGTGAAACAAAAAACAATAAAACGACCCACAAAAATTAAAGATGGATTTTTTTTTTCTTGAGACAACGTCTCCCTCTGTCGCCCAGGCTGGAGTGCAGTGGCACGATCTCGGCTCACTGCAACCTCTGCTCCCAGGTTCAAGCGATTCTCTTGGCTCAGCCTCCCAAGTAGCTGGAATTACAGGCGCGCTTCAACACTCCCCCGGCTTTTTGTATTTTTAGTAAAGGCGGGTTTCACCATGTTGGCGACGCCGTTCTTGAACTCCTGGCCTCATGTGATCCGCCTGTCTAGGCCTCCCAAACTGCTAGGATTACAGGTGTGAGCCACCTCGCCCGGCTAAAGATGGCTTATTTAAAGCTAGCAGTGAATTAATTCAGTTCCTAATTGAACCCTAGGTTTTAACAATAAACATTTGTATTTTGTTCAAGTTTTCTTCAGGGTACATTATATATGAGACAGCATTGCTTTTTCACAATGAAACATGATCATGCCAGAAAATAAAATGTTGCCTTCTTTACGGGCTTCCTTTTCCTTGACAAACTTTGGTAGCATAGTCAGAAACAACTGAAAGGCAAAATACTAAAACATCCAGCTCCAGTGACTTTTTTTTTTTTTTTTTTTTTTAATTCTAAGCCAACAGTTTTTTGGAGCCTGCGTGAGCGGGGCGAGAAGTGTTGAAAGGGCCTTACTAAGCTGAGGTCGAGCCAACAATGAAGCTTCAAAATTGTCAGCAGGCAGAGTCTACTCTGGAGAGGCAAATGAATAGGCTTAACTGAAGTCCTTTGCCCTGCAAAAATCGAGGCAGGTGCTAGGGGGATGGACTTTTTGGATAGGATGGAAACCGGGACGGATGAAGTCTTCTCTGGTTAGAGAGGAAATTTGGTATTAAGAGAGCCTCACTGAATCCCAATAATAACCAAACAACTGGTGTTGTCCAGGGCACCGGCTGGAAAGTGGGAGGCAGGAAGCAGAAAGGCTCAAGCTCCTTTCCCTGAGTCGGTTCAGGAATTTAATTTCAGCCAATGTTTATTGGGGCACAGTGTTAAGCACGGGGATATCAAGCTGAATAAAACGTGGTCTTGTCCTTAAAGAGTTTATAGTTCAGCGAAACGGCTTTAACATTCCTCGTGGGTTTTGATAACTTTTATCCTGGGAGTTGTCAGGGGAGAGCTGCATCTAAATCCATCCACACTTTGGTAAAGATTTCAAAACAGAGGAAACAAGATACGGGGCGACGAGGTTGGAGGCGAGATGACGGCAGGGGCCGGTGCCAGACTTGGGAGCTGCCAACGCCGGGCTGTGCTGGTGCTGCATGCTGGCAAGGGGCAGCCAAGACCGTGCTCCGCGCGGGCACCCTCGGGCTCGGTCCCGGCAGCTGGCAGTGCCGTGCGGGCGGACTGCGGTGGGCCTGGCAGGGGCCGAGCGGAGGTCCCGAGCAGCTTGCGCCGCCGGCGCCCGCCCCCAGGGGGCAGAGTTCCCGGGCTCGTGCCTGCGCCGCTACCTGGGGCTCAGGCCCCACCGCTCCCCGCTGCGTCCGCTCCTTCTCTTTTCCGGTCCTTTCCGCCGGCCGGGGCTCGACTGAGCTCCAGATTTCCCCACCCGCGGCTGCCGCCGGGGCAACAAGAGCCGAGGCGCGGCACGGCACGGCACCAGCGGCGGGAGGCGAGGTTGGGGAGGCGAGGGCGGTCCGCGCGCGGGGGCGGGAGGGGGCTGGGGGATTCGAGGGACGCGGCAGCTCCGCCCCCGCCCCCTCCTCTTCTCCGCTCCAAGCCCGAGAAGCTGGGGAGCATGGACCAGACCCCGCAGCGCTGGCACCATGACGCTCGCTCGCTTCGTGCTGGCCCTGGTGTTAGGGGCGCTCCCCGAAGTGGTCGGCTTTGATTCTGTCCTCAATGATTCCCTCCACTACCGCCACCGCCATTCGCCCCCAACGGGTCCGCACTACCCCTATTACCTTCCCACCCAGCAGCGGCCCCCGAGGACGCGTCCGCTGCCGCCTCTCCCGCGCTTCCCGCGCCCCCCGCGGGCGCTCCCTGCCCAGCGCCCGCACGCCCTCCAGGCGGGGCACACGCCCCGGCCTCACCCCTGGGGCTGCCCCGCCGGCGAGCCATGGGTCAGCGTGACGGACTTCGGCGCCCCGTGTCTGCGGTGGGCGGAGGTGCCACCCTTCCTGGAGCGGTCGCCCCCGGCGAGCTGGGCTCAGCTGCGAGGACAGCGCCACAACTTTTGTCGGAGCCCCGACGGCGCGGGCAGACCCTGGTGTTTCTACGGAGACGCCCGTGGCAAGGTGGACTGGGGCTACTGCGACTGCAGACACGGTTAGTGGCCTCGGGGCGGCCGCGGAAACTCCGGATGGGCCCGGGGCCAGTGAGGCTTGGGGCCGGCGTACAGGTCTCTTGGAGAAAGTGACGGCGTGTGGGTTTGTGGGCTTGCATTGCGGGCTGTGACGGTGGGCTGCAGCTGGGTTACCAGTAAGGTATACTGGTGCTGCAAATCTAAACCAGCCAGGTGTGCTTGTGTGAAGGTTGTCAGGGGTGACAGTTTCTGTGCAAGGTGCTGAGCTCTGGGTTTCTGGATTTGCACTGTCCTCTGGCCACTGTGTGTGTGTGCGCTCGTGTACTGGGTGACTGTGTGCTTTGGGCGTCTGTTCTCTAGATTAGCTTACGTTGAGTGGGTTACCATATTTACATTAAAGAAGCATAATTACTTGCTCTGGAAAGGGAAATGTTACATTAACGTGACAACCAATAACCTTCCCTCCGTTCTTTAGACTCCGATTTGGAAAAATGTGGTAAAATTTTTGCCTTAATTTAACTGTTGACCTCTGTTTTAAAAAGTAGGGCAAAATTATGTGGCCAAAATCAGCCATATTCACATACTCCAGCTCAGTATTAAGTATCATTAGTGACTGGAAAAAAAGAAAGGGAAAAGAGGTGGGAATACTACTACTATCTTGGTGAAGTAGCAACTTGATATAGCCATACACAGTTTTCCAGAGCCGTTACTTAGCTTTATATGTTTTATCAGGATTAGTTGGTAACATCAGGAGATGAAGGTGGCAAAAATGTTTTAGGTTTGTGGTAATAAAAGCATCACACTAATAAATTTAATGTAAATGAATAGTCCAGCTTTGAACATTGCTTTATTTTGAATTGTTGGGATTTTGTTGAAATTAGTTTTTTTTCTTTAAAAACTGAGGAAGAAAAAATATCCTCCAAAGTTTGAATTTCTTTTCAACAAAATATTTTTGGCAGCTTTCCATTCACACTGTGGGGCAAGGGTTTCCTGAATTGAGATCCTGAATCATATTGTACTTTGTACTTTTTGGAGGTAACTTGGAGGTTATCTGTCACCATGTCATTCATTTCCTGGAGAAATTTTATTTATCAGTACCTTCAATTGCATTAGTGCTTTGAGTTAAGGAAAAGTGATAGGAAGGTTAAGATCAATTATCTTTCATCCTCGGGAATGAAGTCATCGCTTTACTTGTGTTTCATGAACAGAATGCCAATGTAGCTATAAAAAATTTGAGGTGATGTCAAACAAAGAGTGCTAGCATTGTCTCGTTATTCACCATAAGAGATTACAGTAAAATCTTAGATTTAGCAAACATTGACTTTTTTCATCTTCATATTATAGTTTTATAAATAGATAAGAGTGGATAATTATTAGAGAATGAATGTATAGGAGAGAATATACAACTTCTCTTTAAGTACATAATCACAGACTCAAGAAAAGTAATTTAAAGTTAAAAAATGATAGTGATCTGTTGCTCTCTTTCTGACATAACTCTTTCAGCCTTATATTTCAGACATGGAGAGTAACTTGTCCTTGGATTTCCTGCCACCTCACCTTCAGTTGACTAGAAATGTAAATCTTTTGAATGCCTTTATGTTCCTAGCTAACTCTCACCGGACAAAATCCCAAATACTGCATAATAGTTGTTTGTACTTCCTGGAGTAAAGTGATTGAACAAAAGAGAAACAAAAGAAACCACTCAAGATGGGAGATAAATGCCCTTCCCACCACCACAAAAAAATAGGAAAACGATCAGCTGTGTAATAATGAATTACTTTCACAGACTCAATCTTATTCTATCATTTACTCCTCCAGGTCTACTTGGGCATAACCTATAGCTTTGAGATGACTGGCATATTCTGAACCTTATGGCTCTCTTGGTCCTACATTTCAATTAGGGGTGTGAACAAAAGTATCATGGAGTGGTGAAAAGAATATTGAATTGTGCTTTAGAAAACACTGGTGTCTGCTTTGGCTCTGCCAGTAGCTGTGCACTGTTGGGTAAGACTCTTAACTCTTAGAGCTTTGGTTTCCTCATCAGGAGAAAAGCAAGTTTTGAGTAAATTAATTTAAAAGACCTTTGCAGCGCTGAGCATGTACGCAAAACAACTTGGCCTGATCATATTAGCTACGACTTACTGTGCATTCATTCTGTGTTGGATGCTGGACTAAACATTTTATGTGCATTTTCTCATTTCATTCTCTTATTTTTATTTATTTATTTATTTTTGACAAGAGTCTTCCTCTGTCATCCAGGCTGGAGTGCAGTGGTGTAATCTCAGCTCACTGCAACCTCTGCCTCCCTGGTTCAAGCAATTCTCCTGCCTCAGCCTCTTGAGTAACTGGGATTACAGGCGCCTGCCACCACGCCCGGCTAATTTTTGTATTTTTAGTAGAGATGGGGTTTCACCATGTTGGCCAGGCTGGTCTTGAATTCCTGACCTCAGGCCATCCACCTGCCTCTGCCTTCCAAAGTGCCGGGATTACAGGTGTGAGCCACTGCTCCCGGCCTCATTTCATTCTTGTAGCAACCTTATGAGTGAGTTCCTGCATTTTACTGATGAAAATATGTGAAGATATATTATGAGGGGTGTAGGAGAAAATAGGGTTAGATATGTGTATTTTTACTTCACAGCTCATTTTGCTGTATTTCTTTACTTATATATACACATGTAGAAATATCTGCGTTGTGTAGTAATCCTCATTTTGTAGTTTATGGACTAGTCTAACAGGAAGAAAGGGAATTAGGTTTGGCCCGATGCACATGATTTACAGTCTTTTATGCTTAAAAGATATCTGGTATCTTTTTCTTTGTTTTTTTTTTTTTTTTTTTTTTGGAGACAGGGTCTCTCTCTGTCACCCGGGCTGGAGCACAGTGGCGCAATCTCAGCGCACTGCAACCTCTGCCTCCTGGGTTCAAAGGATTCTCCTGCCTCAGCCTCCCAAAGTGCTGGGATTACAGGTAAGAGCTACCATGCCCGACATATTTTTTTCTTTACAGAAATCCAGGGCAAAAGAAAATAACAATTTATAGTAATGTGATCCCTCCTTTAAAAAATAAACTGCTGGCCAGAGTCACGTATCTTGTTGCATCAAGAAAAATGAGGAAGTTGGTGTCTCCGTGGTGAAGAGTTGATTGAAGCCAAGTTGAAGCGGCAGGGTGGGGACCTCAGGTGAGCCAGGGCTGGGCGTGGATGTTCCAGTGGCTCAGATGTCAGAGAGCAGGAAACATGATACCTGGGCCCTGGTTTTATGAAACTTGCAAATTAATACTAAAGAATCATTCTAGGGCTAGGCGCGGTGGCTGTCGCCTGTAATCCCAGCACTTTGGGAGGCTGAGGCAGGTGGATCACCTGAGGTCGGGAGTTCGAGACCAGCCTGACCAACGTGGAGAAACCCCTGTCTCTACTAAAAATACAAAATTAGCCACGTGTGGTGGCGCATGCATGTAATCCCAGCTACTTGGGAGGCTGAAGCAGGAGAATCACTTGAACCTGGGAGGCGGAGGTTGTAGTGAGCCAAAATCGCGCCATTGCACTCCGGCCTGGGCAACAAGAGCGAAACTGTCTCAAAAAAAAAAAAAAAAAAAAAAAAAAAAAAGAGAATCATTCTGGCTATGGGAATATGCTGAATCAGCCCAGGGAGCTGGTCTCATTATGAGCATTTAGAATCACCTTGGGACTTGTTAAAATGCAGATTCCTAGACTGTAGCCCAGGCTCTGAGTAATTCTCAGATCTGGATCAGGAATGGAACATGCATTTCTATTGAGCAGTCAAAGTGATTTAGATGCTGAAAACTCTGTCACAGTCAGGCAGAACACATGGAAGGGCATTAGAACCCACCTAAAATGTATAGTGGTAGGTGATGATATAGACTAACTGAGCCCACCATTTTGTGACTTAACCCTCTTAGGCTTTAGGAGCAGGTGTAAGGCATGCCAATGGTAACTTTTTGTGTGGTTTTAGAAATGGCACTTCTGGTTTTTCCTTTGATCAGTGTAGGATAGTAATAACCTAGTTCACCGGCATATGGTTATTTTATTTTTATTTTTTGAGACAAAGTTCATTTCTGCCATCTCAGCTTACTGCAACCTCTGCCTCTCAGGATCAAGCAATTCTCTCACCTTGGCCTCTGAAGTAGCTGGGACTACAGTCCAGTTAATTTATTATTATTTTTTTTTGTATTGTTTGTAGAGATGGAGTTTTGCCATGTTGCTCGGGCTGGTCTCCAGCCCCTGGGCTCAAGTGATTCTCCCACCTTGGCCTCCCAGAGTGCTGAATTACAGGCATGAGCTACCATGGCTGCCCAGAATATGGTTATTAATTGAATGTGAGCTAGGTTATTTTCGCACTTCTACAGGAAGAATTAACAGGCAACTGATTTCCCTCAATAACAGCTTGTGACCCAGCATGGTGGCTCATGCCTGAAATCGCAGTACTTTAGGAGGCTGGGGCAAGGGGATCACGTGAGGCCAGGAGATAGAGGCTGCAGTGAGCTATAGTCATGACACTGCACCCCATTCTGGGCAACAGAGGGAGACCTTCTCTCTAAAACAAGCAAAACAAACACAACAAAACACAATAGCTTGCAATAACTTAGTGTTTCCTGCCTAGGAAGGGGCAGTCACTTTTCTAGTCCCTGGTTGGCATAGCAGATGGGGCAACTTGCTTGACACTGTGCTGAGAACCTCCCTTTTTACAAGCCAGCCATAGGTGGCTGATGATTGAGAGGTAAAACAGATTAAATAAATGAGAAAGTTTTAATCATTGAGATTTTGGAGGAGAGGATGAGTCAGAGATCTGACTTTTTGTCTTGTCATGCTCATCTGTTCATTTGCACCTACCCACCCAAAATCTCTTGATTGAAATAGAGATAGAGGACATGTGGGCGAAGTACCATTGTTTACAGGCTGTACTCATTGAACATCCATCTGTTGTTTGTAGTGAATGTTAATTAAAAAGTTAGCTGAAAGCTGTCCCCTGCCACTTTTAAGTGCTACATCTTGGTTCTATGTAGCAGGTGCTGAAAAACATTTATTAGCAATACCAGATTTGATACATTTCCTGGTTGATTTTAAATATTGAGCTCAATCTGCTTTTCAGACTAAGGCAGATGTCAAATACTTAGATTCGGGAGCATTATCTGATTCTTAACTAGTGTGAATATTTTTTTTTAGAGAAGAAAATAAGATATCCCGTTACTATTGCCTTTTATGAGCTATTGTCCAGGGGTGTATATTTACTTATGTGGTCACTGTCGTGTGTGTGTGTGCATGCGTGCACATGCATGTGTGCGCCTATGTGTTAAGACACCAGTCCCCAACCTTTTTGGCACCAGGGACCAGTTTTGTGGAAGGCAGTTTTTCCGTGGACCTGGGGGATGGTTTCATCAGGCATTAGATTCTCATAAGGAGCATGCAACCTAGATCATTGCATGCACAGTTCGCAATATTCGCAATAGAGTTCGAGCTCCTAGGAGAATCTAATGCTGCTGCTGATAGGAGGCAGAGCTCAGGTAGTAATGTGAGCAATGGGGAGTGGCTGTAAATACAGATGAAGCTTCACTTGCTCACCTCCTGGTCACCTCCTGCTGGGCAGCCCAGTTCCTAACAGGCCACGGACCTGTACCAGTCCATGGCCTGGGGGTTGGGGCCCCCTGTGATAAGATAACCTATGTAAAAGTAATTTGGTTTATAACTGAAGGGAAAATGAAATATCCAGTAATAAGGTACTACTCACAGGTACCTGCATTTGATGGATATTATGCAGATACTAAAATAATTATTGTAAATATTATATATATATAAAATAGGAAAGTGTTTATGATAATGTTTAGGGGAAAGAAGGGTACAAAATTTATATATAATACATTATGACTGTGAAAATAAAGATGCTTTTGGAAGATTTGGAAGAAAACATGATAATTATGAATTTGGGTATGGATGTGTCTTGAATCAATTTGGGTGGTTTTGATAGCAAAGAATAGAAAACGGAAACAATAAGGAAGCTTATTGTTCCTATTACAAGAAGTCCATATGATGGGCAGACTCCAGCATGGTACACTTCTGTTCCTCTGCTACTTTCTTGGCTCCTCTATCCTCTTCAGAAGCGTGGCCTTTATTCTTAGGCTGGTGGTCATTCCAGGCTTCACTTAGAAATAGAACAATCTGCAGAAGAAAGAGAAAGCCCCTCTGCAGGAATGTCCTTTTGAAACAACGAGGAAACCTTTCTGGAATTTCCCCCACAGACTTCCACATTTCATTTGCCCAGACTGGATCACATGTTCCTTCCTGACACTCTTTGGAAAGAAATGTACAATTACGATGATTACATAGATTAGTTAGCTTAACCTCTGAATCATCTGGGGATTCAACTGGCAAGGAGGAAACAAGGTAGTTGTTGATCAGAACCAAAAAGGTTTGCTAAGGAGTATGGTTGGGACTTGTCCTTATATTTGGGAAACTTAATGCAATTAAAAAATAACAGTAAGTAATTTATAAAGTGCTGTAAAATGTTACATTCTTTTTTTTAGTCATATCTGGATGAATAACATTTGACTCTGGTTTGGTTGACAAAGCATATTTCCTTGTCTTAAGATGCTATTTGCAGGCAAATATTATGACACATTTATATCTGAAATGAATAATTCCATAACTGATGAGAATGCTGAAGTTAGTTCATTTATTAAGTAAACATGATTATATGATTTAATTCTAATTTTGAAGATTTTTTTCCCCCTGAATTAAATTTTAAAGAAAGCAGTCCTTTGAAGCCTCTCTCCTTAGCTGCATAGTAAATAGGCATTATATGAACAATTGATTTAGACTGATGTCTACATGGTTGGTCTGCTGTCATTAGAAACTAAAGAAATGTTTATTTTTGCCCCTTTAGCATCTTCCTTTTCCAGGGCGGTCTCCTCTTCCCCTCCTCCTCATTCTTACAAATCAGTGCAACAATATTAATAAAAAAAAATTGTATGCAAAACACTAAAGTAATGATATTTACCCCCCTACAAGCCACACATGAACATTTAGCCTCAGTACTTTTTATTAGGATCAGCAGAGGGGATACAAAGTGTAATGCTGATTTTTCTAACAGGGTAAGGATAGGTTTTGTTTATTCATTAAACATTTACTGCATTCACACTAGGTGCAGCATTTATAAAGATGAATCAGAAATTCAGCTTTGTCCTCTGGTTGAGGACAGCCATTTTCTGGGTGAGGTGTCAGAAGAATAATAAGCATTTTCATTACCTTCCCTGTGGTGCATGATCTGGGAGACAAGAAGATTATTGTTTGGTTTCAATTTCATCACTCACTACTATACAATAAAATGGTAATGCCCGTACCATTTGTTTATGTGTAGATGGTCTGGGGACACACAATTTGTGAAACCTTCTGTTGAGGCTCTATGCACGTATTGTTAGCCTACTATAACTTAACCATGGACAGAGTCATCTTTTTTTGTTTGGTATTGTATAATGTTTTAAACTAAGGAATAATTTATAAGATTTATAAATTTCTAATAAGCACAATGTAAATGGGTAGAATTGCTAATTTAGAGGATGCACTCTCATTTTGAACTATACCAGCTGATTTTTTTCTCAGCATTTAAGTTGTTGTATACATGAATAATAAATGAACAATTAGTATGAATTATAGATGTGAACTAATGGAGGCAAATATAGCTCAGCTGGATCTTGGTTCAGGGGAATGCCTTGTATGTTAAAAATGATTTGATTCATTTTGACCTGGGGTGACTTGAATAAAATATACTATTTAGCAAATATATGGCAGGTTTAATTAATGGGTAAATATAATTATAGATGAAAATAGTATAACTTAGTACTGTTGAATATGGTGAAGAAAGAAAATAACATAAAAATTAACCTAGCATCCCCTACTGTACTTGAAAAATTCAACCAAGAGTCCCCCAATTCAGTTGTTTTCAGATACTGTAATTTTTTAATATATTTTGTAATTGATAGAGAATGGTCATTTAGTATATTTTTATAGTGTTGCATTTGGTATAAGACATAGTATTATATTTAACTTAATGTCAAATATGTGTACTAAATTGTTCAACATGTAATGGTTTTTTTCTGTTCTTTTGAATAGGTCATAAATTGAAATTTCTGTATCACTCACAGCTTTAAGTGTACTTTTTGTCAAGGATCTGAACACTAGCTGGATGTTGCCAATATACATTCTTTCTATTCCACTAGAACAATAGAAATGACTAAAACTAATTATTTTATGCATCTGTAAAGTTCAATAATAGACAAGAAAGGATTTGTGTGAAAACATGAAGTTTTTTTTACTCTTTTATCAAACTGTGATTTTTTAAAAAAAGATTTTAAAAATATTTATTACTAATTTTATTCAGAAAACACTATTGGGGTGGGTCTTTGTATTTACTGCATTTTCTTTCTCTTTAAATTAAGGAATACTATTTTATAAGTACATTTTAATGAGCAGTTAACTAAATAGGCAGGCATGCATTTTTTTTTCCCCCACAGGGTCTTGCTTTGTTGCTCAGGCTGGAGTATAGTGGCATAGTCATAGCTCATCGTAACCTTGAATGCCTGGGCTCAAGCGATCATTTGCCTCAGCCTCCCAAGTAGCTGGGATTACAGGCCTGGGCCACCACACCCAGCTAATTTTAAAAATTTTTGTAGAGGTGGGGTCTTGCTATGTTATCCAGGCTAAACAGGGATATCTTTTCATTTGCTTTATTTTGGAATAAGCTGGGTATATAGAATGAAGGTAGTTGACTCATTTGGTTCCTTTTCTCCTATTTCTTTTAGGTTTCCTTCACATATGGAATATGGAAAGGAAGGTTGTTTTGCTTTTGTTTTTGTTTTTTGTTTTTTGAGACAGGGTCTTGCTCTGTCACCTAGACTGGAATGCAGTAGCACAATTGTAGCTCACTACAGTCTTGAACTCCTGGGTACAAGCAATCCTTCTGCCTTAGTATCCTGAGTAGCTGGGACTACACACGTGGGCCACCAAGCCTGGCTAATTTTTAATTTTTTTTTTTTTTGTAAAGGCAGTGTCTCACTCTGTTGTCTAGGCCAATCTCTAACCCCAGGGCTCAAACAGTCCTCCTGCCTTGGCCTCCCAAAGTGCTGGGATTACAGGTGTGAGCCACTGTGTCTTGCCTTAGTCTTAAATCTTAAAGCTCAGAAGCCAGTGAGACTTGTGAAGGGAATTTTTATCCAGTCGGCTGTTCTCTAGTTTACCTGTATTGACTGAGACTGATAAGATGGTTAAGGAGAACTCTTCTTGAATGTCTGTCCCTCTATTTGGGGAATTCCTGTTTTCTAGCGAAGTTGTCCATCAAGCAAATTTCTATTACACGAAGCTTTTATGTTTTCTTTCCTTTATAAAACCGGAGGCCTATGTACTTAGAAGGAAAACAGTTGTAAACTATTTTACTGTAAATGTTTAACAGTTAAACATTTTTGTCGAGGAATTAAGATAGTAGAATTCTGAACATTGTTGTACATTGGAACATTTTGCCTTTAAATATTTATAACACCAGCAGACAGTTGACCTTTTTCTTTTTTGGTAGCCGTTCATTTCGGGAACTCTGGGGCCTCCACTGCATGACATGCCATCACGCATAGTGGTACAATTCCAGACTTTCTTCCGTTACTAGTTTGGTCTGCATGTTTATAATGCTTAATATAATTGACCTAAAACCTCTGCTTGAGACTTTAAATTATTATTCTTAACGCATTTTAAAGATAGAAATATGTAGAATAGAATATTTTCTGCGCACTTGGCACTTGAGAGACTTTTAAGACAGTGCAACCCTGGATCACACACACTGGGGTGTGGTCCAGGGACACAAGCTCTGACTAGAGTATCGAAGAATGGTTGGTTTCTGTAGGAGAATGTGGGCGGAAGGTGAGGGATCAATTCTTAATAATAAAAAATTGGACAATTGAACAATATTTGCCAAACAAAGTATTTCGTCTACAATTTATGCAAATCACTTTATTGTTAGGTACAGCAATAGAAATTAGTTCACTTGGTTAGCTTTGGGCCTCGCGGATCTCTTTTAGCTAAGTTTATTTTCCTTTCTCCATTGTGTAATTGTGTACCTATACATTTGTGCAAATGTGTACACATACACGTTCATAGTCCTCCCACAACTTTGTACAGCTGTGGGACAAATCAGCTTCTACTGGAGGATCTGCATCAACTATAGGAGCACCAGAAAGCCACTTCTCTCCTGTTCCACAGTGTAAGGAAACTTCAGGCTACTTTATACTTCTCTGCCTAGTTGGCTTATTTCCATACAAGATTTGGTGGATTTGTTGCAGTATTTTCAGTAGGATGGTGAACACTAACATGGTATAATGCATAAAGTAATATCTGAAGTTTTGAAAGGTACTTATTGTATTTCAGGGTCTTTGCTTAAGTTTGGAGGTAGAAGGTCAGTAACCAGGGCAGGGAACTAGGAGATAGTTGATCATCGCTCTGTAACTGCTCAGTTGCTTTGGTCTGTAGCTTCTTCATCCATAAGTAGAAGGAAATAAGTTATAGTTTTTTGTTGTTGTTGTTGTTGTTTGCTTGCATTTGAGATGGAGTTTTGCTCTAGTTGCCCAGGCTGGAATGCAGTGGTGAGATCTCGGCTCGCCGCAACCTCAGCCTCCCGGGTTCAAGTGATTCTCCTGCTTCAGCCTCCCAAGTAGCTGGGATTACAGGCATGTGCCACCATGCCCGGCTAATTTTGTATTTTTAGTAGAGACGGGGTTTCTCCATGTTGGTCAGGCTGGTCTCGAACTCTCGACCTCAGGTGATCTGCCCGCCTCGGCCTCCCAAAGTGCTGGGATTACAGGCGTGAGCCACTGTATCCAGCCATAAATTATAGTTTTTAAGATCTTGACCACCTCAGCTTTTCTAAGAGAATAAATGCAGCAAGAACAAAATAAAGCCAAAAAACAAATGAAAACTATTACTTATCTTAAATGTATATAGTGTTGGGTCTCAGAAAATGATATCCCCAAACGAAGGCCTCAGAAGTAGTCTCAGAAACAAGTTTTCCTTTGATCTTTTCCTATTTTCCTGTCACTGGCCCTTCATTTTCCCCTGAGGCTAGCCACAGAAACTAGAATTCCTCTTTTCCAAGGTGGGCCATAGACACCAGAACCCATTGTTTCCACAATCAGCCGTAAAACCTAAAAATATTACTCAACTCCCCTCATGTCCCAGCTTTCTGTGTAAAGACTGGCCTTAAAAATTTATCTGACCTACCTTGTTTGATTACATGTCATAAGACCCCCCCATTCCAGAGAGGGTTCTTCTCCATACCCAGAAAAAAACAAAACAAAACTCAAAAAGGCCAAGAAAAATCTAAACTGATCAGCCTTATTAGGTTTCCCCACTCATCTATTGAGATTAGGTCCTACCCATTTTGTCCAAACATATTTCTACGTGGCTGTCCACACTTTGTTAAACCTGAACATAAAAATGTGCAATATCCCCTATAGCTTTGGGTCCTCATTCTAAAGGCTCCAACGTCACGTAAAACCACGATCAAATAAATTTATATGCCTTTTATCCTAATAATATGCCTCTTGTCAGTGAACCTTCAGAAGGCAGAGAAAGTGCTCTTGGCTCCTACAGTAGAATGAATTGTGTGTTCAAACTTTTAGTCTTTTAGAGCATATTTGAATGCTGTTTTTAAAAAAGATGTTTCAAATAATTATTAGAAGAATTGAGCTTTATAGAATGATATAAATACTCATTCTGAGTCCTAGGTAGATGGTTTCCTCAGAATAGACATTTTTATGGCCCTTCGGAAAGGATAAACCATGTGGAGGACACTGTTAGGAAGGTGTGTGTTGGGGCTGGCTGTGCCTGGAGTAGAATCTAACATAGAATTCATTAGTCATTGACATGCAAATTGCCTTTTAAGAATTGCAAATATTTGTATTCATTTGTTAAAGGAAAATTGGATGAGCACTGCACATTTCTTGCCATATAGCAGATACTGCTAAATGAATCCAGGCTTTCACAGTGTGCTTGGAGCGTTAGAGAAAATGATGGTGCAGCTGATAGTTGACCTGGAAACTATTTCCAGCTCTATCATTGCCATTATATTGTTATGGTCATAATTATACTTTACTCAGAATTTTCTCCTTCTCACCTCTAAGTGCCTCAATGATTTAGATTCTATGTGTACATCATTTCTTCTTGATAGCTTTTTGATGTAGGCACTATTTTAAATCTTATGATCACTTAACGTGCATAAGTACACATTCCCTTTGTTTTCATTACTAGAACTATCTTCCAGCCCTTTTGACCTGAGTAACTTCGTGATTAAGGGTAGGAATTAGTAAAGAAATAATAGATTAAATATCAATTCAAATAAAGTTTGCTTGAGGTCAACAAGTGAATTCTTTGACTAAAATAAACTGCTGGCATTTGTGATGTGCATAATATTATGTGGGCCTCTGTAGAAGAGGTTTTGTGGTATAAAAAATCATTAAAGATCAGTTGAACTCTTCAGAAATACTTCCTTAAAAATATTCTGTAGTTCATACTTCACTGAGGTAGGCAGGACTTCCTCTTGCTTAGTGTGAGTTAAAGAAGTTTAGAATATATGAATGAGTTTTAGATGATTTGTCATATGAATGACCCATGCCCTGTTCATTCCTGAATAGTCAGGATTTGGCAGTACTGTACAATATTTGCCTCCATTTATTATTGCCTTTTGTTTGAATTAAATGAGACTTTGTTTTTGTCATGAGAAATATAATATGTTTTTCTTAAATGCTTACATTTTTAAAGGATGATGATGTGGAAAATAATAGTTGTGGATGACTAAGCCTGTACAAATGAAATGAATGGATACTTTGTGAATCTAATATTTTTGGAAGTTATTGTGAAGCCATACATAACTTTGAAATATGCAAATTATGCTAGATTTTTTGGGTAGGATTGATTTTTTAAATTAATTTCTTAATTTTCTTTCCTATGAAATAAAGGCCATTGTAGGTGATTTTAAACAGAATTTTATGCAATTCTTAAGTTGTCTGAGGTTAATTCTGTCTCTGCTCAATTGTCCCACTTGCTGCCTCCCAGTGCCTGCTCTGGAACCAGTCCCAATGAGAAGAGGAATGTAGGTCCTTGAACCACACTTAAGGGATAAGACCAAAGTGTTATCTTTCCCAAGGGTGCTTGAATTTAAATCTTGGCTCTTTTAAAGCCTGAAAGGAATGACTTAAATTGTGGACTTTGGGCAGCTCTTTGGGTGTGGTATATTAGAGGAGGTGAGTTTCCAGGGGCATTCAATTATACATACTACCTAGTGGCTATTTTTCCAAGACTAGCGTTAGGCAATATTTTCAAAATGAAGATTATGGACATAATCTTCAGAATTTTAATGACTACTACTGAAAGTTAAGAGGGGAAAACATTTTATTTTTCCTTAGTAGATGAACAAATCAAATGGAAGATATTAGACAGCTAATTATAGCTAATTCATATGCAGAACATTTAATTTTGTTTCTGTGTTTCTTATTGATGACCTCATGAGAAGAGGAAGGTAATAAATCATAAAAACTTCTTATGTAATGTAATCTAGTGTTTGAGATACAAGATCTGGTATTAGTCATACTCTTCCACTTTTTCCCCCTTTGAAAATTACAGTGGTTGCTTCTTGATGAGGAGATAATGGAATAAAGAAAAAAAAATAATAGCACTGTCTGTTTGCCTAGATAAAAAAGAAAATATAATTAGCATTGACATCAGGATGTTAATTACAAAAAATGAAGGAGCTTGCTAAATCCTCACTTAAAGGAAGAAACACATGCCACACACAGTGGAGGCTAAATCATTCTGCCTGGATCCCTTACTACTTAAGTTTAAAAATCATGTTAACCCAGGACTGGCTCAATATGTTCAGATGATTATTTACTATTAAAGGATTTTGGGATTCTTTTCCACTTTAGGATCAGTACGACTTCGTGGCGGCAAAAATGAGTTTGAAGGCACAGTGGAAGTATATGCGAGTGGAGTTTGGGGCACTGTCTGTAGCAGCCACTGGGATGATTCTGATGCATCAGTCATTTGTCACCAGCTGCAGCTGGGGTGAGTGTACCTATCCCTGACCAAATCAGTCTGCTAGTATTTGAGAGTAATGCTGGGTGCCTGTCATTGCTTTGTAAAGCTTGTATCTTTGTTTCTTACTGTCACTTTCCTCATTCTCACTTTTCACAAAAGAACTATAAAGAAAGGGCCCCAAATGGAAGAAATGAATTCTCTCACATGCAAATGTGCTTCACATATTACTACTTGGGCTGAACTAGGAAAATGGGCAAATACTAAGTGGGCAAATTTAAAAGCATCTTTTGGTCTTTGTCTTTAACAAAATACAGAGGCCTTTGAAGCAAGTTTTGGCTTTACAAATTCCAAGAATTTGATTCTAAAAATTATAATTGCTTAGAATTATAATGAATTAATTATAATTATTCTAATTATTAATTATAATTAATTAATTAGCACAGCCTTAACTTGTTGTTGTCATTTGATTTTATCTTTCTACTTTTATCCACCCACAAGTTCCATTTGTGTGTGAAAGGGGCAATGTTTACCTGTGCCCTTGTCCTTGATGGGGAAGTGGTGATGTCCTAGGCCTTACGTGTTGTTGCTGAGGAGGTCCTGTGGAAGATGGCAGCTTCTGTCAGCTCTGGCAATGTCCTGCCGTCCTGAGGAGCTGCCAGCCTGGGAACTGGCTCCACTGTAACCCTAGGCACTGTCTTTACGACAAGTCAGTGTATTTTGAATTCATCAGTCCCAGCATCTTTATTCCTTGTGCCATAGAGTTTCACCAGGAGCAGAAGGCTTCTTTTTGGGACAACAGGTTTTATTTTTGTTATTCTTTTGTTTTTGTGTCTCCTTTATATTTTCTAAGCGCACCTAACATATGTTTTTTCTTGGCCTTTATCACCAGAGATCTTTAGAAAGCATGGAAAATATTTTGTTATAAAAAAATACAGTCTAAAAGACTGAAAAAAAAGAAGTTTGCAGTTTGCAAGTATTTTGCATTAATAATCAGAGTGGTAATATGATGACACAAAAGGAAGAAGTAGAGCTTTAATTTACCAGGTTTCTCTTGTCTTCCCACTAGGAAGCTGAGGAATGAGTATTGAGTAGAGGCAAAGCTTGAAGGCCTAAATTTTGCTTAGATTTTTGATGCTGTTAGAGCAATAAATAGGGTTATTATAGTAAATTAAAATTAATTATTTTGATGAGTTGATATAAATCAGGATGAAAGAAGGAGTAAGGCCAGAGCCTATAAAGTGTTATGGAGCTTGGAAATGTTAATTACTGATTTTATCATGAATACTTGGTCTGGCAAACAGACATTGGCAGGTGGGCAGGTCACAAAGAATGTTGATTTCATGCTTTTTCCTTTGAGGGGTAAGAGATGTAATAAATTTGTAGGCTGATGTCAATGTCTTCCTTTATATACATACCTATTTGTGCTTTTATTATCCCGGAAAATCAGAAAGGAATAAAATTTTCTGTGAGATACAAAGAAACAAGAATGCTATAGTGGAGGTGTGAACTACTGTGTGGTGTCTTTTGATTGATGAAAGTATGTAAACTATTATTCTGCAAACAAACTTCAGATAAGCTGGTCCAGCTACTTATGTAGTATCATCTCTCAGTAGTCCATTTAAAAAAAAAAGGAATTGCACGATAAAATCAGAGAAACCCAGCTTTATTGCTGTGAAGACACATTTACATTTTAGATATACCCCAAATATTTACAGTTTGGTTGATGGAATGCTGCAGCATGGAGACAGTTGTAGAGATTACCATGTTAATCAGATAAGCATTTCATCTTTTTAAAATTTAATGCCAGTTTGTACACAGCAGAGGTTACTTACAAAAATATGTGGATTAGATGAGCTAAAAAGAGAGCCCATCTGTATGCTATTACTTTCATTTTTTTCTTTTAAAAATACTCTCCTGGTATTAGGAAAGAGATGCATGTTGCTATTTTATTAATTGGTTTCAAAGTCTTGCTGGCAAATACTATATACAGTGTAAGGTTTTAAAAATTATAAATGGATTGCCTCCCGTGGTATTGTGCTTGATGTAGTAATAATAATTTTGAAAATGCTAGTCTGGAATATTAGAGTCATAAAGAATCTTCAAGCATCCAGATTTTTCTTTTGACACATTAGAAGACAAAGCCTTCAAGTTACTTGCAGCTTGGCATGACTTTTCGGTGAGTCCAGACTGGAGTCCAAGCCTCACTGAAGCTCGTGACACACCTCTTGCACACAGCCTTACTTTTTATGTCTGCAGTACTTGGCCATTTTCTTCTAAATCAGTCATTGATGGTAAAGGCACATAAAGTAGTTATTCAAGATTGATGAAAATAATTCCACAGGTAGGCAACCCATATTGTGATCTGATGTTTTGATTTCCTTGAAATTTATGTAGTCTTTTGTGTTTTTCTTCTTTCTTTCTTCTTTTCTTCCATATTCATCTTTGTTGATTTCTTCCATTTTTTTTCAAACCCAAATGTTTTGATAAAAAGTTTTGCCTACATTTGATAAACCTAATATTGCTCATTGTACTTCCAGAGGAAAAGGAATAGCAAAACAAACCCCGTTTTCTGGACTGGGCCTTATTCCCATTTATTGGAGCAATGTCCGTTGCCGAGGAGATGAAGAAAACATACTGCTTTGTGAAAAAGACATCTGGCAGGGTGGGGTGTGTCCTCAGAAGATGGCAGCTGCTGTCACGTGTAGCTTTTCCCGTGGTAAAAAAAAGAAAAAAGTTCTGTTGTTTTACTTTCATTATGTTTTAAACATGATTCCAGATGATGAAAGTGTCTTAGTTAAATAATTTCCTTAAAGACTTTAATTACAGAAATAAGTCTGAGTCAAAATGTTTTACCATCTAATTAGTCTTCAGTATGAGTACGGTTAATTTGAATTCCATTTGATTTTCCAATAGTATCTCATTTTTAACATATTTTCTATTTTATATAATTTGCTTAAATAAATATTGTATACTCTATATGTTATATATATATACTATATAATATATTGTATATGAAACACATATTTTAGTCGTGGAAAATTATGATGGAATCAAGCTGGAAAGTAATCATGAAAGCAAATATAGAATACAGCAAATACAACAAAATATTTTCACTTTGTGTAATGCAATGTAATTATGGCATCAGTGTTCTTGGGACTGTAGAGAGCACCTTCCCTAAAAAATGGGTTGTTGGCTTGAATGAGGGCTTCTTCCAAGCTCCATAGAGTAGGTATGTGGTAATTATCAGTATGGGTTCAGTGTACAGATATGTTTATATTCATGGAAGTAGAGGAAGGAACAACTGCCTTTAAGATGGTGAAAGAGTTTTCTGGGTACCATGGTGTATTTTAATGAATGATCACAACCTGAAGCCACCATACTCTCACAGTACCCCTTTTTGCATTTTCCTTGGTGATAGCGGCATGACCAGATATCCCAGGACTTGGAATGGTAGCAGTCAGCCCAGGGCAGTGGTTTTTGTTTGAGTACAAGTATCGGGGGAGGAATAAGGAAGCTCCTACCACAAAACGGAGAGAGACCCAGTTTGGAGTAATTCCTCTGGATTGGCTGGAAGAGCCAATGGAGGGATATAGTCCAGGTGTATGCTCTGAGAGCTGTAATCCTTTTTTTTTTTTTTTTTTTTTTTTTTACTGGGAGAGGCATATGTTAAACCTTGATGTCTTGTAAGTTTTCCCTTTTCTTCTTTTGGTTCTCTACCTTTGGGTAATGCTACTTTTGCTAAATCCAATGCTGCTTCAAGGATGATGTGAACTGGGCCCAATAATTTATTGCTGTTTGTAGATAATTGGTTTTACTCTATGCTCAACCTGATTGATAAAATGTTTTTCAAGTAGTAAAGTAAAAAATTTTAAAAATAATTATAATTTTTTTTCAGGATATCTATCTACATTTTTTACTCCTTCCACCTTCTACAATCTATTCATCTGTTTATATTCTGGTTGCAAAGATAATTTTATGGTCATCTATAAACATATATAAAATATAGAAAGTTATGATAAATTAGAAGTGAGAATTTAAAAAGATTCTCTCATGGTAGATTAAATGAGAATGTGGAGTTGTATAGCTGAAGTCAGCGAACATTGAGTTCACCTTAAGAGATAGTGATAGATCTTTAGTGTACTTCCCTTAAATCTGGGAATTACACTTAGTATCTTGTCATTCTGTACTTGTAGCTTTTCCAACATTTGCAAAGTAGAAGATCGCATACAGCTTGGAAACAGAAAATAGCAGCAATCTAAATGAAAACATGTGGGGAGTTTAATTGTCTATAAGCTAAATATGAGTCCATTGATTTACTGAATTTTCTTTCAAATGATTTTTGTGTTTGTTGGAAGGATGGGGCTGTTAACTAAATCTTGTCCTTGGGCTTTTCTGTATTTTTTATACTTTAACAGTCATTCAAAAAGAAAAGAAACCACATTTTAAAATAAAACACAACATAGAAAAGTGAAAGGTGGTATGCCATAAACAGTCTAGGTCCTAGATGGTTTTCAATTTTCTCTTAAAAATTTTTGTTTTTCTGTTTTCTCCAAGCTTAACAGGTGGGGAAAAATATATTAAGAAATGTATACATGTTTTTCTGTATTTTTTTCTCTGTATTTTGTAAGCTTTTTAAAGGAAAAATAAACATCATAATTTGTGGGAATTATATTACCATCATTCAGCCATATATATTAAACCTGTCTTTATCCATTAACAAATTGTAAGTGCTAGTTAACTTATACAAGTAAACAGTATATGCAGATAGTCACTAATCTAAATTTCTGCTGCAAAACTCAAATATGAGTGCTTGCTTTGGCAGCACATGTACAAAACTCAAATATGATATTTGAATTTAAGTGTGAATATCCAAATGCCATTTACTGACTGCTACACTGTGGAAAATTAGAAACATATTTCATACAGATAAATGATTAGTATTTGGCAAAAAGTACAACTAGATTTCATAATAGAGGACCAACCTGTTAATTTTTACCATATTACATCCTTTATTCTAGTAAAATTAGACTGCCTTACTCTTTGCCAGACACATTCAGCTTTGTGCGTCTTTCTTTTGTTCATAATGTTCAAGTGGCCTAAACACGCTTCCCTCATCTCTGACTTCCAAATCCCATCTATCTTGGCCCTCTTAAAAAAACAGCTTTTTCACAAGTGATTCCCTAAGTACCCCCAACCATGAGTAAGGTCCTTTGCTTCTGAACCACTGTAGGGTTTTTTGATAATCTCTTGTCTGTACTCCTTTTATTAACGCCCTTAAAGTCAGTAAACTTCCTGAGGGCAGGGTCTGTCTAGTGTCCCTTCGAATGCCCTGCAGCACTGATCATAACACCTTGTACAAGGCATATGTCTGATACCTGTTTGTTAATCAGAAATTAATGAATGGATATTGCCAATTATTTTTTCTTGTTTGGGGTATCTTTTCTAGGTTTATTTAGCATTGCTTGTCAGTTGAGGCAGTCAATAAATAATTATTATATGCCTCTATATACTAGGTACCTGAAATACATAGGTGTAAAGGAACACAGTATTTCTGTCCTCATTCTAGTCAAGAGGAGCGAGACAATTGACATGTAAACAGTAAATCAGTGACTATTTTAGATAAAAGTAAAAACTCTCAGGAAGACAAAATTAGGCAATGTAATAGGAAGTCCCTTAGTATGCTGTCTTATCCAGGGCAGAGAAGAGACAGAGAAGTTCACAGTCTGACAAGGGCTAGCTCAGGGCTGTAGATTATGAGAAGGTAGTCACATCTGATGGTCCTTATCAGCGAAAATGGATATGAGCTGATTCATGCCCAAATGAAGTTTCAATATTGTTCTGTTGAGGTACTGGCCATGATGTCCAGCAACTTGTTATAACGAATTAGATATTAACTTTGACTTGATTTCTACAAATACATAAATAATTCTATACTGAAAACAAGTATGTTATAGACATAAGTGTCATTCTTAATAATGACATATTGGTAATGCTCAAGTTACTGTAAATAAAAAAAAAACAATGCCACCACCATAATACTGTAAAAATCAAACACATTTCCAGTAATGCGCAGCTTTTGAGTGTGCCTTTTCTAGTTTCTGAGGTTGTTGGGGAAAAGTGAATTTAAACACATTTCTTCCTAAGAGTTATTTGCATTCATATAATTCAATTTGGCATATTTTAATTGGCCAAGATTACTATAATATATTAGATATATATATGTATGTCCGTATCACTGGTGTGGCTTAATAAATATTATTTAATTATTGAGAATGGCAAAAAATATAGAATATACCTAATCTTATCAATCAATGTAAATGCATAGGTTTTGCTTATTTTTAATTTCACATTGCACAGGCCCAATGTTCCCCATCATTCGCCTTGTTGGAGGCAGCAGTGTGCATGAAGGCCGGGTGGAGCTCTACCATGCTGGCCAGTGGGGAACCGTCTGTGATGACCAATGGGATGATGCCGATGCAGAAGTGATCTGCAGGCAGCTGGGCCTCAGGTTTGTTTTTACTACTCTTGTTTTGCTTAAACTTTTGAATCTTATTATTTCCATACCCAAAGGCAGTTGCTGTTTGTTTAAATTGCACATTTCCTTGAACAAATAGAACAAGTTACCTTTTGATCTTTGTAGTAGGGCTGTAGGCTTCCTGAAGAGCAGTTACATATACTCTGTAGGTTTAACCTGCTTGTATCTGAATTAGGCTGATTTTATGTCACTAAGAATCTAAGCTTTTACTACTTCTCATTAGTAGTCTTTACGTTACTCCCAGGTAGTAACCAGCACTGTAAACTATAGTGACTTAATCAAATTCCATATGATGAAAAACTAGTTGTTAGCTTGTAACTCAAATTTAACTTCTAGTCATGAAATATTGTCTAAACTTTTGAACTACACTTCCTTGTTAGGTATGTGCTTAGAACAAAGGATATTTATTAATGTACAAAGGAAATAATTCCCCTGTAGGGTTGGAAAGGAAGCCTATGTCCTGAAAACAGCAGTCTGAAAATCAACATTCCAAGTTGACTCAGTTGGGATTATTCTGGAATATTATAATTTTAGACCTTTTAATCCCTCTGTTTAGTGATTCTGAACATTGGTATAACAAGCCTCAAAGTTTCTCTAAAATTATGTTGGGGGATCTTTTAAAAGTTAATCATTTTCTTCAGATTTTTAAAAATCATTTAGTTAATCATTTACTTCAGAATTTAAAAATATTTCATTTAGCACTGAGGGAGCCAATGATGGGAGGCCTGTTTTTCCCTGTTCATTGTGTTCAGTTAACCATAATCCTTGACTGGAGCATGATTGTTGAACCTTGAACAGTTTTTACAGTTCAATTTTTTTGTAATTTTTAAAAATAATTGGCTCTCTTTTTCAAAACTCTGTTATATTTGAAGTATTTTAAAGTAAAATATAGACATTTTAACACTTTGTCTGTAAACACTTCAGCATGCATCTCTTACAAATAAGAACATTGTTCTACGTAGCCAAATTATCATTATCACAACTAATTATTGGTAATCATTTTTAATATTGTCTAATACTTCATCTTATTCAAATTTTCAGAGTTGCCCCTACAGTGTCCTTGACAGATGGTTTGTCTGAAGCAGAATTTAGTCCAAGACCAATCTGGATGTTATGTTCCTTAAGTCTCTTTTACTCTGGAAAGGCCTGGGTTTTTTGTTGTTGCTGTTTTTTTGGTTTGGTTTGGTTTTAACATAATGCTGACTTGTTGAAGAGCCCAGGCCAGTTGTTTTGAAGACTGTCCCATCTTCTGAATTTGTCTCATTTTTTTCCTTCTGGTGTCATTTAGTTTACTCTTCTGGTTCTTGTAATTCATAAAATTAGAGTTCAGGTTTAAAGGCTTGATTAGATCAAAGCAAACATTTTGTCTGGAAATCATCACAGGTGATGTATTCTCATCTTGCATATCACCAGGAGTCATGAAAAGCTCTAGTTTTCCCCACAAATGAAGCTGAAATTGAGCACTGGTTTAAGTGACATCAGCCTGATCCTTTACTGTAAAGTTAGATTTCCCCCTGTAACTGACTATGGGACCTAAATGCTAATTTATAGTTCACATGTGGGACATGAACAAACACAGCAGATCCTGTGTCAACAGGTTTTGCTGTGATTACTGGCATTGTTTACTATGGTATGATCATTTTCTTTGGGTTGGTTAGGAATATGGCCTCTTGGTTTCTTTTGAAAAAACTAACAAGTACGTTTTCGAGACAAGATTTTTTAAAAGTGTTTTGACTGGGTATCAATTTCAAGAGCAATTTTTCAAAGTTTCCCGGTGCCTGCTGTTGGAGTCAGCATAGCATATGATTATGGGCATGTGTTCTGGACGCTGAAAAACCTACATTTAAATCCCACTTTTGGAGTTGAGAAAAGCTACAGAATATCTCTTAGTTGCAGTTTTCTCATCTATAACGTATTTCTTAATTTATAGGGTTTTGTGTCTACAAGCAGTTAGCACACATAGTAAGTACCATATACATTGGCTATCAAGGGCACTCTAATTAGGTACTGTTATATTTTAAAGATGTTGTTAAACATCTTTATTGTTTACATTCAAAGTAACCAGCATTTGGTAATGACAGAACATCAAACACTATTCCTCCATCAGGAACTTCTATTTAGTTAGCTCTGTCTATGAACTATATTTTTAAAACACTCTAACGTGTATATATGTGTATTCACTGGGTTATCAGTTATGTGTTCAGTGATGTGCTAATTGATTTTCATGTGAGTTACTAAGAAACCTATGTCTTTGCCAAAAATATTAAGAACTTTTAGGGTATAGTAATAGCATTTTTTAATATTACCAGTTACAATATGGGTTATTCTAAGTTTAAGGTAAAAGGCGTTTTTGATTATTAATACATTTGTGGGTAAAGGCAAGCTTTTGTTGCTTAGAAAAATCCGTAGAACATTTAAGTGACACACTGACTATTAGTTACATTGCAGTTATTGAAGTGATTCCAAAAATTCATGTTGTGGCCAGGTGCAGTGGCTCATGCTTTGGGAGGCCAAGGTGGGAGGATAGGTTGAAGACTAGCCTGGGCAGTATAGCCAGATCCTGTGTCTACAAAAAAAAATTTTTAAATAGGCCGGGCACAGTGGCTCACACCTGTAATCCCAGCACTTTGGGAGGCCGAGGTGGGTGGATCACGAGGTCAGGAGTTCGAGACCAGCCTGCCCAACATGGTGAAACCCCGTCTCTACTAAAAATACAAAAATTAGCTGGGTGTGGTGGTGGGCACCTGGGATCCCAGCTACTCAGGAGGCTGAGGCAGGAGAATTGCTTGAACCCAGGAGGCAGAGGTTGCAGTGAGCCAAGATTGTACCACTGTACTCCAGCCTGGGCAACAGAGCAAGACTCCATTTCAAAAAAAAAGAAAAAGAAAAAGAAAAAGAAAAAATTAGCCAAGTGTGGTGGAGCACAACTATAGTCCCGACTACTAGGAAGGCTGAGGTGGGAGAATTACTTGAGCCCAGGAGGTTGAGGCTACTGTGAGCCATGATCACATCACGGTACTCTAGCCTGGATGAGACAGCAAGACTGTCTTTCTAAAATATAAAAACAGAAATTCATGTTGTAATGTAGAGTTCTTTTTTTTGTTGTCGTTGTTGTAATGTAGAGTTCTTTCTTGAGAGATAAATATTTTTTTCACTTAAATAGAAACAGTTTTTAAACAAAGGCCATATTGACAAGGATAGTCAGTTACATAGAAAAAATATAGAGATAGAATCCCAAGGAAGGCCATATTAATGTTGAACACACTCATGGGTTAAGTAAAGTATTAACGCCTTTCTCAAACACTAGCTCATTGCTGCTTTTCGTATGAGGGGATTCTTTGGAAAAGTGATTAAAATATACAAGCAAAAATCCTCCACAAGCACTTGTAACAAATAACAACCCAGCTTTATAGAGATTTGTTTTTATTATAAGTACTCTGATGCTCTGAGCTGATATTCTTCATTTACTTTTCTTGCACTTGATTTTATAGTTCTCTCATAAGTTTGCATTAAAGCAGTACTCTATGACTCTTCTTCCTCTATAATTTGTTTTGCTCATTTAAAGGCTAAGTACTTTCAGATGAGGATCGTTTTTTAATGGCACAGAGTTGATAGCAGACACATAATTGTTGCTTGTCTCAATTTATGATTCATTCTTAAGCAAATTTCATCTCAGTTTTATCTGCCTTGTTGAATTCCCACAGGGAAACTACATCATGCTTTTCTGGAGTAGTGGTTACAGTTTCTTTATGAGATGCTGTCATTGTTGTCCTTCATCTTTTAATGGTGTCTGTATATTTTGGTAGCTGGAAAGCTTCCTAAATACAAAAGGAATTATTATACTTAAGATACTTAAATTTGATTAACCCAGAACATGGAGAAAGATGAGCAGCGGGAAAGGTGGCAGCCAGATGTTAGGAAATTAGATAACTTGAGAACGCATATGTACCCAGTGAAGTTTAGTTGGAGACATTTTAATTAAAGTTCCTTTTTATGTGCTTAACATTAAAAGCATTTTCCATGTCTTTCAAAAACTCTTAAAAGCATAGCTTTGTACTGTGAGATCATATTTTATTTTGTGGATGTGCCATAATGTACTTGGGAATTTAAAAATTGTGGATACTTTCTTTCCTTTTAGGGTGCTTTCATTTTTACATTTTTGCCCTAAAATTATATAGAACCATATTATTGAGTAGTAGAATACAAATTCTTCCCATATAAATTACTCTTTAAAAATTGTTTTTTGTCAGGCATGGTGGCTCACGCCTATAATCCCAACACTTTGTGGGGCTGAAGTGGGAGGACTGCTTGAGGCCAGTAGTTCCAGACCAGCCTTGGCAACATAGTGAGACCTCCATCTCTACAAGAAAAAAAAAATTATCTGGTTGTGGTGGCACGCACTGGTGGTCCCAGCTACTTGGAGGCTGAGGTGGGAGAATCGTGAGTCCAGGAGGTTGAAGCTACAGTGAGTTGCAGTTGTACCACTGCACTCCAGCGTGTGTGACAGAGTGAGACCCTGTTTCAAAAAAAATTTTTTTCTTTGCTCTTTTATTTTACTGTTCATTAAATTTTAAAAAACGTTGTATGAACCAAGCTTGTCCAACCCACAGTCCGCAGGCCATATGCAGCCCAGGACGACTTTGAACGTGGCCCAACACAAATTTGTAAACTTTCTTAGAACATTATTTATTTATTTATTTATTTTAGATAATCAGCTATTGTTAGTGTTAGTCTATTTTATGTGTGGCCCAAGATAAGTCTTCTTCTTCCAATGTGGCCCAGGGAAGCCAAAAGATTGGACACCCCTGGTATAAACTTTACAACAAAGATAGCCTGGTGTATGGAATTACTGAGCAGGAAAGATAACTTATTTAACAGTTGAGGAAGTTAGGCCCACTGAGATTACACAGTATTCCCGAGGTGTGGGAGGCAGAGTCTTGAGGTTTATGGCTCCCAATTTAGGATTTTTTTCTGTTATGTTGCATTATTTGTAAAATGGCGAGGTGTTAATAAGAATAAATACAAATAGGGCTGAAAGAAATAAGGAAGTCAAGAGAGAAAGTTAAATTTAAGAAGAAAATGATCCTGACCGTGTTTTAGATAGACTGTATTTGAGGTGCCATCAGCCATCAATTGACAGCGTTCCAGGAGGCTGCAAGAATGCTCAGTGTTTCGGTCTGCTCTGTAGTCAGACAAACTTTACCATTTAGTAGTAGTGTAATGCTGGACAAGTTATTTAACTTTTGAGCCTCAGTTTCCTTATCAGTAAATTTGGTATAATAGCATCATTGGGTTGCAGGGAGGAAGAAATGAGTTAATATGTCTAAAAGCACTGGTAGACCAGTGCCAGGCATGCAGGAAGCATTTGATACACATCAAACATCATTATTGGAGATGGCGGGGATTGTTTTCTAGAGAGAAATCTAGGATATTAAAAATGAGTTTTTTCATCCATAGATTACAAACTCTGGATATGGCAGAAACTGATAATTGCAGTTAAAGAGCCAATCTTTTATAACCTAATAAATAATTATGTTGTACAATAGAATGGCCTAACTCTATTCTAGGTCTACCTCAAAGCAGTAGCTAAGCCTGGGGATTGAGTTAGTCAGATGGTGCCATTTATTTGGCCTTTTTCTGTGTATGTGAGGGGGAAACAGAAGCAAAAATTTTGTATTAATACAATTTGATTAGCTAAATAGATTTAAGAATGTTTTGAATAGGGATCGGAAATAGAACCAGTTCAGTAAGTGTTTATTGAGGATTGCTGTTATGTACGTCAAATATCTTTACACAGAAAATAATTCAGGGTATTAGATCAGAGTATCTCTGCCCAAAAATTTATTTACAGATTGTCAGAGGGTAAAAAACTAAGCAACAGTAGAGCTTTTATTACAGATGAACTGCTGGGGCTGGTATGGAAATAATTTCCATAAAGGACAGAGAACACACAGCTTTATCAAATTCACATTTACTTGAACAGTTCACGAGTTTTATGTTGATTTCCTCGGTATTGTAATTCATGACTCTTTAAAAGCAGAGTCATCAATTATTTTGGTATTCTCTTGAAAGCCAGCACAGTTCTGAGTACCAGAAAATGCTAGTGACTGGCTGAAGAAATGTGTGAGTATGTAAATACTATTTTCTTAACTTAAATAAACTAAAAAGCCAGAAAACCTAATTTTGTGTTACATTATAGTTTCCTGGTTAATGTTTTTTGTTGTTGTTCTCAAGTTTATTCTGCTGGTTATTCTGATTAGTTTATTTTAAACATTTTTGTATCATTAAAATAATAAAAATACAGAAATGGATGAGAAGAAAATAAAACACCCAGGTAGTGTTTGTTTGGTTTTTTTTTTTTTTTTAATTTTCAGCTTTTCATGGATATATTGGACCCATGTAATGAGCATGGAACCCACAGGTAGTTTTTCAACCCACATCTCTCATCCCCCAGTAGCCTGCAGTGTCTGTTGCTCTCACGTTTATGTCCATGTGTGTTCAATATTTAGCTCCCACTTATAAATGAGAACATGTGGTACTTGGTTTTCTGTTCCTGTGTTAATTCACTTAGGATTGTGGCTTCCAGCTTTGTCCATGTTGCTGCTCATCAATGGTGGATTGGATAAAGAGATATTGGCATGCCTATACCGTAGGATACCATGTAGCCATAAAAAGAATGAAACCAGGCTGGGCGTGGTGGCTCACGCCTGTAATCCTTTGGGAGGCCGAGGCCGGTGGATCACAATGTCAGGAGTTCGAGACCACCCTGACCAACATGGTGAAACCCGTCTCTACTAAAAATACAAAAATTAGTGGGCGTGGTGGTGGACGCCTGTAATCCCAGCTACTCAGGAGGTTGAGGCAGCAGAATCGCTTGAACCCAGGAGGCAGAGATTGCAGTGAGCCGAGAGTGTGCCACTGCACTCCAGCCTGTGTGACAGACTCCATCTTCAAAAAACAAAAGCAAAAACAAAACAAAAGAATGAAACCATGTCCTTTGCACCAAGTGGTGTTTTCAGAGAGGATTTAAAAATACATAGCATCCCCAGAGTCAAAGTTTGGGGCTTCTACTCTCTTATCTTGTAATCTCCTTTAAGGAATGGGCCAAGTTCAAAGGCAATTAACCAGAACTTTTGCTTTTTCCTTGAATGTGTGTCACATAATAATTAATGTATTTGAAACACAATATACTTCAGCTCCCCTTTCTCCGCCTATCAGAGTGTTCTCTCTCAGCCAAAGCATGACTTTAGAGTTTGTTTGTTACTTTTTCTAGGGAATTAAAAAGCCTTCAGTTGGTTGTCTTTCTGCCTAAAAATTATATGAAAGTGATATTAATATTTTAAATCTCCAAAAATGTGATAGGTAAGCATGCATTATTGTTTAATTTCACCACTAGTGATCTTGAGCATCTTATCCTGTGGTCGTTGGCCATGGATATTTCTTCTTCTGTGCACAGTTGGATCCTCTCTATTGTCTATTTTTTTAAGTTGATTGCTTTGTCTTTTATTAAAATGTAATAATATCCTAGCACTTTGAGAGGCTGAGGTGGGCAGATTGCTTGAGTTCAAGAGTTTGAGACCAGACTGGGCAACATGGAGAAACCCTATCTTTGCAAAAAATTTAAAAATTAGCCAGGCATGGTGGCATGTGCCTGTAGTCTCAGCTACTGGGGAGGCTGAGGTGGGAGGATGGCTTGAGCCTGGGAGGCAGAGTTTGCAGTGACCCAAGATTGTGCCACTGGAATCCAGCCTGAGTGACAGAACCAGACCCTGTCTTTAAAAAATTATCTATCTATCTAGATATATACACACGCACATATTTATATAAGTAAACTGTAACTGAAATGTGTATGCATGTGTGTGTATATATATATAAAACAAGTTATTACTATTATTCATTTCTAGTTTTTTTTTTTTTGCAAATTGCAACTGTTTCTTCCAGCCTATTGGTTTGCATTTTGACTCTGATTATGATGTGTTCTGCTGTATGGTAGTTTTCAACTTGTATGTGGTTGAATTTAACTTTTTTAGTTTTTGTTTTCTGACTTCTGGGTTTCCTAGGAATTCTCTCTTACATCCAAGGTTGTAAAAACTATGTTCCTATATTTTAGTCTAGTAACTTTTTAGTTTTCTTTTCTTTCTTCCTTCCCTCCCTCCCTCCTCCTCTCTTCCTCCTTTTTCCTTTTGCTTCTTTCTCCCTCTCTCCTTTCTTTCTTTTCTTTTTTTTCCCTATATTTAAGCCATCTGGATTTCATCTTTTTGTTAACAGTTTGGGATCAAATTTTATATTCTTCCATACTGGTCTCAGGTTTCCTTATAGCACCTAATCATGGCTCAATGAATTATACCCATTGAAATTTTCCTTAATAGATTTTTTTTGGTGGCATTTATCTCAGGGCAAAGATCCAAGAAGGCTGTTAATCTGCCTTTCTCTAGAGCTTTCCTATCTGGCTTCTCTGTCAGTCATCCTGTCTCCTCCTGTTTTGTCCTTCAGCTCTCAGTGTTCTCAAAGTCAGTTTCCATATTTGCTTTCATTAATCTCTTTCCTCTAGAGCAGGGGTCTGCAGACTTTTTCTTTAAAGGGCCAGAGAGTAAATAGACTTTGCAACTACCCAGCTGGGCCATTGTAGCATGAAAGCAGCCATAGACAATAACTTAGGAATTCGTGTGGCATCATTCCAATAAAACTTGGTTTCTGGACAGTAAAATTTGGATCTCACTTGATTTTTCACATCACAAATTATATTCTTATTTTGATTTTTTTTTCCCTGGTGTTTATAGAATTTAAAAACCACTCGGCTCACGAGCAATATAAAAACAGATAGCATACCAGATTTGGTGCACAGCTCATATTTTGCTGACCTCTCCTCTAGGGGGTAGGGCTTCTTCTCTCCTATCCTGTATCTTCCCTGTAAAAAGGAACCACAGGTCTCAGGCACACAACTCCAAGCAGTTTTCTTCTTTCAACCAATATTAGTATATTCATAAACATATTACAAATAATACATTTCAGTAACTCACCCTCCATCCCGAAATTGTGGGAATTACAGCTTTTACATGACTTTTGAATTTTATTTTCTGTGAGTGTTAAACTGTTCCCTTGTTTAATTTATTGTAATTTTTTTTTTTTTTTTTTTTAAGATGGAGTCTCGCTGTGTCACCCAGGCAGGCTGGAGCGCAGTGGTGCAATCTCGGCTCACTGCAACCTCCACCTCCAAGGTTTGAGTGATTCTCCTGCCACAGCCTCCCAAGTAGCAGGGATTACAGACACCACCATGCCTAGCTAATTTTTGTATTTTTAGTAGAGATAGGGTTTCACTACATTGACCAGCCTGGTCTCAAATTCCTGACCTCAGGTGATCCACCCGCCTCGGCCTCCCAAAGTGCGGGGATTACAGCTGTGAGCCACGGCACCCAGCCTGTAGTAAGTGTTTTATGAACATATTTTCTCTGGGAGAGGATATTTTTTCTACTATAAGTAATCTTTAAAACAATTGAATTTTTTTCATAGCCTTATACACTACTGTTGCAAGATCATTTTGGTTTAAAACATATTTTTCTAGAAACATCAGTGCTTTCATTGCACAAAACGTTTTATTTTGGCACAACCACCTTTTTAAATAAAATACTTCATGTGCATTCAAATACTTGAAAATGTTTGCCTCTGATTAGATATATCTCTACCACAGGAAAATCTGAAGTTTAGTGATGCAAGTCAGAGCTTACTTAATAGTCTTCTGGGCCGTAACCTTATAATCTATAATAAAAAATAACACATACATGCATTTGTTCAGTCTCTTATAGGCCATAAATTACTTCCATAAATATTTCTTTGAAATTTACTTTAAAATAAATAAATAAATGAAACAACATTAAAACCAGAAAATGTTAAGATATTGATTGATTCTCCCTTCCTTACCATTCCCCCAACTTTACTTTTTGGGGATGAAGGAAAGTAACAACCATGGTGTTTGTTTAAACTAAATACCAAATGGTCTTTAGATAAATTGCTTAGCAGTGAAAAATATGTTATTTATCCACTGTCAGGGGTACGTGGGGATTCCTTAACAGTGCCAGAAGAGGGAAGGGAACCAGCATTTATTGAGCTCCTACTTTGCATCAGTTTAATTCCTACAACCCTGCAAGTTAGCCATTATCATCCCTGTGTTCAGCTTTGCATCCTAAGCCTGGAAGGTTTTAGTAACTTCCCCAAGGTAGCCCAGCTTGTTGAAGGTAGAGCCCAGATTGGAAGCTCAGAGTCTGTGTCCACATATACTTCTCCACTTCAAAGATTGAGCTTGGAAAAAATAAGCTTTTTGATATGGTCAGTAATATACAAATATTTATACATGATTAGTGCACTCTTCTCTAGGCATATAGACATACTTTGAAACAACTGAAAACTTTATTTAGAACAATCCTATTCATTGAGCATTTATTGACTCTTTCCAGAGTAGACATGACTTTGTTTTGTCATTACATTTCCCTTAGCAAGACAAACAAATTCACTCACAAAATTGTCATTTTGACAGTATCATTTGTGTTAGGATTCCTTTGTGTTAGGACTCCAATATTATTTGTGTTAGAATTCCAAATGTTTTCCTCACATTTGTCCTATTAGTTCTAGATATTAGTCTTTAATTTTTGTTGGGGCAGATTGCTCAGAGTCCACTGTGTTACAAATATCAGCTAGTGATTCAAGTGCCAGGATTCTAAATTTTAAAATGTTAACTCCATGAAAATATTTTGCTTAAGCCGTCTTCTTTTCCTCAGCTTCCTCTATACCTCCTATGATATTCTTTATCCTTCCTCTTGGCACACTCTTTGAATTTTAAACTCAAAGTGAGTCAGGTGATGACGGAGCATTCCCTAAGCATTTGCTCTAATGATGTTGTTGTTATTATTATTATTATTTTGAGACAGGATCTCTCTGTGTCACCCAGGCTAGAGTGCAGTGGCATGATCACGGGTCATTGCCGCCTTGACTTCTTGGGTTCCAGCAATCCTCCCACCTTGGCCTCCCGAGTAGCTGGGACCACAGGTGTGTGCCACCACACCTAGCTAATTTTTGTATGTTTTTGTACAGATGGGGTTTTGCCCTTTTGCCCAGGTTGGTCTCAAACTCCTGAGCTCAAGTAGTCCACCCACCTTGGCTTCCCAAAGTGCTGGGATTACAGGCATGAGCCACTGTGTCTGGCCCTCTAATGATGTTAAAATAGGTGTTAACTTTTAGATATTTTTGTTTTCTTAGATGTGTTCTTTTAAAAGAAACTTCCATGTTATCTAGTAGAAATAGTCAATCAGGCTCCTTTTTAGCCACAAAATTGATATCTAAGACTTTACCATTACTGGGGTATTACAGCCATTTAGCACACTTTTTTTTTCTTCAATATATTTTTGTTGTAAATTCTGAAGTTATAATGTTATAAGAAAAGAGCAGCTAAAATATGGGGAAATAGATGCAGTATCATTGAAAAACAAACTAAAAATATAAATGCTATAGTCTAAAAATTAAAAGCCTAAAAGGGACTGAAGATGCAATATCTGAAATTATTAATCACTTTGACAGGTTTGTGATCTTCACTTCAATCTGGGGTTCTAAGAATATGCTATTGCTTTGAATTGTGGGAGAAGTAAATTAACTACAGATCAACTTCAGTAAAGAGATGTTTTTGTTAGAAATAGACTTGGCTGTCAGGCATGGTGGCTCATACTTGTAATCCCAGCACTTTTGGGAGGTTGAAGTGGGAAGATTGCTTGAGTGCAGGAGTTCAAGACCAGGCTGGGCAACATAGTGAGACTCCATCTCTACAAAAAATAAAACATTCATTGGCACGGTGGTATGCACTTGTAGTCCCAGATACTGAGGAGGCTGAGGTGGGAGGATCATTGGAGCCCAGGAGGTCAAGGCTGCCTTAAGCCATGATCACGCCGCTGCACTCCAGCCAGGGCAACAGAGTGAGACCTGTCTCAAAATAACAACAACATCAAAAAAGAAATAGATTTGGCTGTGAGTAACAAAGAACTGAAAATCACAGCAGTTTGAACAAGTTTAGAGTCGAGTGCATTTTATGTTTAGGAAAAGAGACTAGAGGTAGCCAGATCAAGAGTAGTTTGGTGGTTTAGCAATTATTAAGGCCCCGAATCTCTCTTGTTTGCACTTCTGTCATCCTTAGTATGGGACCCTATGGCCCAAGATAACTTATTAGTCTCCAGCCATCCTTGCAGTCAGGAGAAGGAAGTGGAACAAAGATACTTCTATAAGTAATACATGGTACTTCCACCTAAATATCACTGGTCAGAACTTATGGCTGGGTGCGGTGGTTCACACCTGGAATCCCAGCACTTTTGGAGGCTGAAGCGGGAAGATTGCTCGAGGCCAGGATTTCAAGACCAGCCTGGGTAACATACTGAAACCCCACCACTTCAAAATAAAAAATAAAAAGAAAATTAGCCAGGTGTGGTGGCATATCCCTGTATTCCTAGCAACTCAAGAGTCTGTGGTGAGAGGATTGCTTAAGCCTAGGAGTTAAAGGTTGCAGTAAGCTATGGTCATGCCACAGCACTCCAGCCTGGGCGACAGAGTGAGACTATGACTCAAACATAACAAAATCAAAAACAAAACTTAGGCGTCTAAAATAGGAGCACAATTTTATTTGGGGATGATGAAAAAGTTCTGGAGATGGATGGTGGTGATATTATACAATAATGTGAAGGTGCTTAATGCACTACAAACCAAAAATCTTTTAAATGGTAAACTTTATGTTATGTTTATTTTACCACACACAAACAGTCATCAAGATGGAGGGGAGGCCAAAATGTGATCTTAATTTTGGATAGCCATTGTCCTCCTAAAAATCTGAGGTTCCATTACTAATGAAGAAAAGGAGGTTAAATACTGGGGAGTACCTAGCTTTGAAACATGTGTAATACGGCTGAAAATATAAAGGACAACAAACAAATGCACAAAAAAAGAAATACAGAAAGTCATGCATGACCTATGAAGTGAATTAATAAGTGGGGATTAATAATAATGCTTTTACTAGGGACAAAAAAAAATAAAAGACCAATCTTTGGTATCTAATCCAGAATCTTTATATTCTTTTATTTGTTCAGTGGCATTGCCAAAGCATGGCATCAGGCATATTTTGGGGAAGGGTCTGGCCCAGTTATGTTGGATGAAGTACGCTGCACTGGGAATGAGCTTTCAATTGAGCAATGTCCAAAGAGCTCCTGGGGAGAGCATAACTGTGGCCATAAAGAAGATGCTGGAGTGTCCTGTACCCCTCTAACAGGTAAGGATTTCACTCCATTAGTATACCAGTTCTTGCCCCCAGTACCATGTGGGCCTGCCACAGCTTCCCTTCTCCTTAATTTCAACAACATTACCAAATGAGCATACAAATAAATACACCAAATAAAACAAACAAAAAGAATGCAAACCGCATATTAAAATACCATCTTTTTATTCATAGTTATTCCTGAATTTTTCAATTTAAGGCTATATAGTCTTGTAAAGCTAGATCAGAAAATAGGACTTTGTTGCAGTATGTAGTACCCAATAGTCAAAATCAGTGTACAGTGATACATTCCAGATATTAGGTGTAATAATTCCATCTTTAGTCCATTCATCTATTAAAGTTTCTTGACTCAGAATGTGTTTAGAGATGGTATTGATGCAATTGTTGATTAAAGCACACTGTGAAAGAAACCAAGTTAACTTTGCTGTGCACAATTTTCAGACTATTCCAAATGACAGCATGCCTGTCAAAATGTGTCCTGTGTTGTAAGAAGGGCATATATGAGTACAAACTGGTGTGCGTGTATGTACTTACATGTTTAGGGAGAAGAAGAAGGAAATGGAAAAGGCAAGAGAAATTGACTCATCAGAAACCATTTAGTAAAAAGAACTTGAAGAAAAAAATGTTTTGCTTACAAATTTCTTTAGTGAAAATCAATAACTTGTTAGAATCTATGAAATACCAGATTTATGTCTTTCTCTTCACATACTTCTATACATGCAGTTGTTTTTATTAGCAGATTAACACATTAATACACCATAGAAATATATGTACGCCAGATTTTTAGCCAGAGCACTTCATTTTCTTGAACTGCCATTTTCCCCTCCTTCAAATGAGGATAGTCTTGTAACATTGCTGTGATGCTCAGATGAGATAATACGTGTCATAATGCTTTGCAGACAGTAAAGTATTATATTAATAAAAGGTTTGTTGCTCAGAGACCTTTACTTTAAAAGATCCCTGAGATTCATGAAAAGTATGACCCTTACCCAAGATTATTTATATGTTTCATTAAGAGTTTTTGGATTATTTTGGATGGAAATGGCTTTTAAATCTACTTTTTTTTGGAATTAAATTTATTGTACTATTTATCTGCTTAGAAGCTCTTTATAGAATTACAGGCAAATTAATTATTATTTGAGTTAATAAGATTCAAATTCAGATCTGTATTATCAATAAAAAAATAAAGGCGAGACATATCTTCCAGTTTTTATAATTCATGAATGCCTAACAAATAATATATGCATTGACATGACAGACTGTCTTTTATCCAGAATAGTTTTTTCTGTCATCCTATTTCAGTGTTTTTTTCATTTGCAGTTAAAATTCTGAGCTATTTCCAAGTTACTGTATTTTCTTTTTAAATTTAAATGACATGTATTGCTCTGACTTGAGACGAAAGTTATAGGAAATTTCCCAAATATTATTTAATCTAGAGAAATCTAAACAGATACTTTGGAATTATATCAGGATATATTTTTCTACATAGAGAATAGGAGCACCAATAAAAAGGGAAGAATATATGTATATATATGTGTGTGTATATATATATATATATATATTTGTTTGTTTGTTTGTTTGTTTTCCATGAGACAGAGTCTGACTTTGTTGCCCAGACTGGAGGGCAGTGGTGCGATTTCAGCTCACTATAACCTCTGCCTCCTGGGCTCAAGTGATTTTCCCGCCTCAGCCTCCCAAGTAGCTGGGATTACAGGCACATGCCACCACACTCAGCTAATTTTTGTATTTTTAGTAGAGACAGGGTTTCGCCATGTTGGCCAGGCTGATGTTGAACTCCTGACCTCAGGTGATCCACCTGCCTCAGCCTCCCGAAATGCTGGGATCACAGGAGTGAGCCACCGCACCCAGCTGGAAAGAATATTTTATTAGGACAGAAATGTGTTGTGTCAAACTTCAGAAACAACGTGATAACCTCAGAGGGTCATTTAGCACAGATGTAATATAAGTTTAACAAAAGGCCTAGAGTGAGGCCTGAATATGGTGATATTTCTTATAAAATACAAATGTTGTTTTGCCTTTTTTTGAAAGTTGATTTGCTTAGTCTCTGTATCTCCTCCTTATCACAGATGGGGTCATCAGACTTGCAGGTGGGAAAGGCAGCCATGAGGGTCGCTTGGAGGTATATTACAGAGGCCACTGGGGAACTGTCTGTGATGATGGCTGGACTGAGCTGAATACATACGTGGTTTGTCGACAGTTGGGATTTAAGTAAGGTTCATTAATATAAAGGCAGTTAAATGCCAGATTATATTGTTAAAAGTCTTATTATGTTAATCCCTACTTGTAATTTTTATAATAATAAAAATACCTGTTCTCTCCTACCTGTGTATGGAAGTACAACAATGAAAAATAATGACATTTTCTAAGATGATGAGTAACCACCTCTTGCTGTTTATTTCATTTACCTTTCCTGCCATGACCCCTCTTCTTGAATAATTAGTTGAAGCCAGGGGTGACCTCTAAGTCCCCTTGTGTCTATTCAAGTAAGACTTTGAATGCTTGTTTTTATTCTGACACGTCATTACTATTGGATGTTTTTAGTTTTGACATCATTGTCTAAAATTGCAGAGAAGTCTAGTGTCAAATGCTTTGGTATTACATTATTCCCTTTCTCAGAATGTGATGATAATTATCACTTTTATTTGAGAAAAACAGCCGTCTTGTTAGGAGATGACCTTTAGAACTTGCTTTTGACCTCCCTCTCTTAAAAGCTGAGTATCACACTTTGGGACATATATTTTATGTCACACACATAATGCATTCCAGAGTAAAGACTTAAGTTGGTCGAAGTAACTGCAAATGATGCTTTTGAGTTAAATATTTGAATGAAAGCTATGAATGCCCATTCTTTCTTGTTTTTCATATTTCTCTGTCATGCTTGAAGTAATCGTCTTATGCTTAAAAAAACTGGCAAAATTATTTCATTTTAGCTTGATTAGAGCTGATTGCAGATATTCACTACACTTTAAAAACATACCTTCATTCAAGCTAGGCAAAGCCATGTTAAACATATATTTTAAAATTTATAAAAGTAATGTAAAACCATTGAAAAATGATGAAAATAAAAAACTCCATAATTTTTTATCCTTATGCTATCATTATAATTTGGGTACATAACTTCATATCAGCTCTAGTAATGGACATGTAATTTTTATCCACATTTTTAACCTTATATTGCTACATACTCACAATTTTTAATGATAACAATATCCATAGAATTTTCATACTGTAATTTACTTAATATTAGGTCAGCTTAATTTTTCCTATGATAAGTAATGCTATCATGAAGATACAATATTCATATAATTTCCCCCTATTTTGTCTTTTCTTGGGCAGAGAAGTTACTGTAATTTTTGTGTAAAAGGGTATGATATGACAGCCAAATAAATATAATATACTGACAATTGATAAGAATTACTTAATAAATATCCCTTTATATTTAAGTGGATCTCTGTTAGACTGCCAACTATACTCTGTTTTCACAGATTTAGAGAGATTCATAAAATCATGTTATTTCTATTTTCACATTTAGAGAGATTCATAAATCCTGTTATTTCTATTTTTCGTAATTTTTTCTTATTAATGAAAACAACACTGATTTTTTTCTCATATTTTATTTTGTTTCACAAATCTATGCAGAGTATTCACATTTATTAGTTTTAAAAATGTTCTCAATAATGTGTGTAAAAAGCTCTAAATGATTGTGTTAGAAGGTAGTCAAAGCATGTGCTACATTTGCTTCTAGTTTACAAAGGAATTTTTGAAAAAGAATATTCTTTTGTAATGAGAAAAAGTAAACTTTGGGTTTCTTTGTACAAATGCAATTCCAAAGTAAAATGACTTCCTGTTATCTGTTATGTAGTTGCTATGGACAGATGATAATCTAATGTATTTCGTGAAAAAATGGTCTATAAGTTAAAAGTGAGCAATATGCAATTTAGGCTTATTACTTTTCTAGCCAAGGCTTGATTAGTCAGCAAAATAGAAGGAAGAAAAGCCATAGAATAATTTAAAAGTTTCATTGTTTTAATTTATTAAAATATTCATTTTGTCAAATAAATTTAATAAATACTTGCATAAAAAATGAAGAAAATTTATGTCAGATAGATCTCTTCATATTCTTAGTACAGAAATAATAAAAACATCAAGTAAGGGAATTATTATTATGAGTAAGAGTCGGATCTTATAGACTGTTAGAACTGAAAGACGTCTTAAAGATTTTTAAGCTCTGATTTCTGGAGGTTTGGATTTTATGGAACAAAAGGAAATAAAATTGGGAGGATGAAAGAAGGTGCAGATTGACTTAATTTCTAATTAAAAAAATTTTTCAGATCTCCTATTTCTGCAGTGTATGTATTTATTATACATTTAGGTTTTGTTTCTGTAGTGCAGTGTTACACTCAATTGGCACACAAATATAATTGATAAAAATTTTAAAGTTGAATTTGTATACCTTATGAAAAGCTAAGAATATTATAATTCTGATTTTGATGGGCTGAAATCTAAATTTAATCACGGATTAGGTATAGTGCTTGAGCGATCACTAAACTAATCCACACTTTATTTCGAAAGAGAGAAAATCAAAGAGAAGCTGCTAAAATCAAATGAGTTCAGAGGGAGCATCAGAAGCAAAATGAGACAAGTGTTCTCACTTTCTGGTCACAATTTCTATGGTTAGGAATTTGAGATTGATCTCTTTGCATTCTCTCTGATTGGTTTTGTAGACAAAACACAAGAATGAATGGAGAAAAAGTATTAATTTTTCATTTGTTATTCGTTGAAATAAACATTTTTAAGGTGATTAAAACATGTGATGGGCGAACATAGCTCTAAACTGCGTCCCCAAGGTAGGAGAAAGAACAGATACTTATCCTCTGAAGTCATGTCACTGAACTAAGTTGCTTGTGTTAAATGTTTTGTGGTTCCCTGAACCAAGAGACAGAAGTTCTATACATAGTGTTTATTCAATTGTCACAGATATGGTAAACAAGCATCTGCCAACCATTTTGAAGAAAGCACAGGGCCCATATGGTTGGATGACATCAGCTGCTCAGGAAAGGAAACCAGATTTCTTCAGTGTTCCAGGCGACAGTGGGGAAGGCATGACTGCAGCCACCGCGAAGACGTTAGCATTGCCTGCTACCCTGGCGGCGAGGGACACAGGCTCTCTCTGGGTGAGGACTGGCTGCAGCTCTCAAGTTTCCATCATTCAGTAGCCATTGCACCTCTAACCAATGGCCTTGAATATGAAGTGTTTCTCATCTTTGGCTTTTTTTGGGGTCTGTTTCCCATAACTGTCTAATTTTTAGTAATTTTTATGTGGAGAAAAATAATCTTTTGAGTCTCTGCACCAACATTTTGAAATTTCTACCAGTAAATTGTTTTTCTTTACTTAGAAAATTAAGTTCCTCACTAACAATGTTTACAATCATCTGTATCTGAAAAATGGAATAAAGAAGCTGCAATATCTATTCCCCTTACTCCTCGGTCACTTATTCTGATTTTCATTTACCTTGAATTCTAGTGAGCTATTTGGGACAGGATTTAAAATAAGAATATTCTCCTCTCCCTGTCTCATGGTTCATTTCTTCTGTAGTCCTGAAGCCTTGTCATTTGTTGGTCACCAACCATCCTTTGCTCTTTTAAGTTTCTCAGTGGTCTTTTAAGTGGATTAATTAAAGTTAATAGCTCACCCATCTTTCTAGTGTAACTTGTTATTTTAGAAACCCATCAGGGACCTCTGTTACTCTTCATTTACATTTTTTTAGACTGGTTGGATAAAAGGTAACTAGCTCCTCTCACTGTATTGAAATAATTATAGATAAAGATCCTCTTGAGAGTAGATAGCAGTTAAACATTCTTGATAAATTTCTTAATGTCTGGTGAGGAGGGCAGAATATATATGAATGAAAAATACAGAGGGAAATGTTCAAAATACTTTGTTGTATGCCATTACAGCTTTATTATATATCTATCTGTGTGTGTGTGTGTGTGTGTGTGTGTGTGTGTGTGTGTGTATGAATAGATGTTAAAATAGCCTTAGGTGGTCTTTACTTTTAACCTTGGACTGAATCAACTCATTTGTATTCTCCTGTTTGGAGACTGTGAAGCTGAAATCTTCATGTTATAAAGTAACAACTTTTTGAATCTCAGAGTATTAACCATATTACATACTTTAAATTTGTCAGAGTCTGTGGCTGATTCCTCATTGTACTCTACACTGTGAGAGCTTGGTGACACTGCATTCATCTAGCATTATACCAAGTTGAAATACATGTTTTTATTCCATCTCTTGCAGGCCATATTTCCATTTTTCTTTCTTCTCATTTTGTTCTCCTTTTCCCTTCCCCCTTCTTCTTATGAAAGATTTGTGATCCTCCCAGGATTATGTGGTGGATGATTACATGTGGTTGAGGGAGATAGAACTTGTTTGCTGGAAATGGATTCTGTCAGCCCCAGATAGCAGGTGTTGGAATCATGGGATGATCTACGCAGATATGCTCTGTGAGCTCCCAGTGATGAAATACTATGTGACCTGAGTTCTCTGTAGGCCTGTGTTGTTAAATACATCATATGGTTGAAATAACTAATCTTTTATGTTCCCTTGAAAATCTTTTTAATTCTAGGACTTTAGATGTGTTTTTAAAAAATTTAAAAACCTGAGGGTGATAATTATTAATAAAACATATGATCATTATTATGAATCTCTTTGGTTCTCATCTCAGTAATGTGTCTATTAACTAAAGTCATTTGTCTGAAGAACATTATGTCTGAGCCAAATATCCTTTTGGGATAGAATCATATTACTATTGGTTCATTCATAGATCATTACTTCCACCTACTAAAAACTACTATATATTTAAAAGGGAAGCTTAGAGGAGGAGATAACAGAATAACGATATAAATAACAGCATTTAGGAAACAATGGAGATTTTTTACCTCTTTGGCACTGCAATGATGAGCTCTTGGACTACTGCTGTTTTCAGCTATTTGAAGGCTAATTTCTGGATCTTACCTTTATATGTCAAGGGAAACTTTTCTCAAAATTAGTTGTAGCCCTATAGACACTCTTTTGGGTCTGTGGTAGGTGGAATGCTCAAAAGCAGTGTTCTAGATTAGTAAAAGTAATTCTAGTAAGAATACAGTTACTGCGTATGTGAGTTGGCAGAAATTTCTGGGATGGTAAAAATATGGATTTCTCATTGTAATATTACATTAATTCTAAAGTTTAGAGTATTAAGTCCTGGCAAAGATTTCTTTCCCAGTGAGGTTGTTGCCTCTTACTCAATTTTACAGTATAAAATTAGGCTTAATTTAATTAATTAATTAATTAATTAAGACAGAGTCTCACTCTGTCACCCAGACTGGAGTGCAGTGGCGCAATCTCGGCTCACTGCAACCTCCACCTCCCGGATTCAAGCAATTCTCCTGCCTCAGCCTCCCAAGTATCTGGGATTACAGGTGCCTGCCACCATGCCCGACTAATATTTGTATTTTTAGTAGAGATGGGGTTTTGCCATGTTGGCCAGCCTGGCCCCAAACTCCTGACCTCAGGTGATCTGCCTGCCTTGGCCTCCCAAAGTGCTGGGATTACAGGTGTGAGCCACTGAGCCAGGCCTAAAATTAGGCTTTTACTGTGTATGTATGCAAGTTAGAATTTATCTTTTTTCTAAAAGACAGTATTATTTTATAAAAATAATGTATTATGTTACAGGAAAAATTGAAGAAAACTGCTGAAAGTCAGCCTGAGATATATATTAAAGATAACTGTATACCAATAGGATTGTTTAGCTTTCCCAAAAACTTTATATATTTAAGATTTTAGAAATAAAACATGCTATGTATTATTATTTCTGTAACAACACAAACTTAATAGTGACAATGTATGGATGGCATGACTTTTGTCATCCAATTTCCCTTCAAGAATTAAGAATTTAATGATTTTGTAGAATGAATGGCTAAAATTAGGTTCAGAAATATTGTATGCATTATTTTTACAAAGCCATGTAAGTTATACTTTAAAAACACTTTATCATTTTTATTTTCAGAGTATATGAAAATGTGCCTATAAAACTACCAGAATGGAACATGTAGATCTAATTTCATGTGCAAATGTTTTCTTAATTTTGAACCAAATATCCAAAAATATAAAAAGTGAAAACTTTAATGAAAGAATTTCATTTATTTGATTTTGGTATCTGAGGATCACTTTTTCACTTTCTGTTCTTGCAGAGAACTCCCAAATTTCAGATATATTAATGAGAAATATGAAGTTTCAATATTGTGTTTTATGACATAGCTAAAACTCCAAGTTTTTATCCAGCTAATAGTAAGCAGTGCATACACAGAGTGCACGCCATAAACATTTGTTGAGTTTGATTTTGCTCTGTGATTCTGCTATACCGCCTTGTCCCATGAAGAGAACGTGATTAGGTCTAGACACTGGGGAGCCAGCAACTCTTGGGGCAACACAGAAGGATGGAGAAGTAAAAAATGGGTCAGAGGAATAAAAATAGAGTGTGTCCATCTTGCTAACAATATTTTCTTTTAGTTAACCAATGTTGTTTTAGTAACTTCACATATTGGTTTAAACATATATTAAATAATATATTGTCCATTACCTGCACACTTCTACCTCCTTAGTTCTGCTGATAATTTTACCATGCTTTATTGTATTCCCTAAATCCTTACCAGCAAATGTTGGCCCTGAAGCTGGAGACTCTTCTAGTAACTAGGTAATCAGATGTGTGAGTGTTAGCTTGCTTGGGTTGCTATAACAAAGTTCCACAGAGGTGGCTTAAACACAGATATTTATTGTTTCACAGTTTTGGGGGCTAGGAGTCCACAATCAAATGTCAGTAGGGTTGGTTCCTTCAGAAAGAAATGTGAGGGAAGGGCTTTGTGAGAGAGAGAGATGCTCCAGGCCTCTCTCCTTAGCTTGTATATGGCAGTCCTCTCCCTGTGTCTCTTCACATCATCCTGTTCATGTCTAAATTTCTCCATTTTTTGGGAATACCAGCATATTTGATTAGGGCCCACCCTAATGACCTCACAATTCAACCCATGCAAGTCACAGTGAGGAGTTTTGATTCAACATCGTAATTATTGGTGTGGTGATATGTGACACTTTACAAATCCCTTCATTTGTGTTAACTTAAATAAATCTTAATTTGCTAGAGTTCAGTTTCTCAACTTTTAAGTCAGTCATTTTTGTGACTTAATTCTTTCCCTTAAAATCAATAGAAAGCCTTGGATGGAAATTGTTCCTATTTACTGCTTTCTTTTTCTTTTTCTTTTCTTTTTTTTGCCTCCTCCAGCATTAGACTTGAATCAAGTTACCCAACTATGAATGCCAAGGTTGTGTCTATTTATATCTTTCTAAAAATCTTGTCTTCAGCGTATAAACTTCTAGCTCTGTTCATGGATAAATGAACAGACATTAAGCAAAAACAAACTCAAGTTAATGTTCTTTTACTATTTAGAAGTAAGGTGTAATAAAATAATTCATAGTTTTGTAATGCTATTCATTCATCAACAAACAGCAATTGCATATCCTCTCTATATGCCAGGCACTGTTCCGCAGTCTGGGGATACAAGGTTGAGCAAGGCGAGCACTTTGAATTCGAGGCTGCAAGAGTGGATAAAATTTTACAAAAGTGGATAAAATTTTTATTGATATATCTCCTCTCTCTCAAAAAAGTATTTCCCATCTGATTTTATAGCTGATTTAAAAAGAACAATTGTGTTTTGTAGAGTCGCTCATGCTTTAGAATCAGTTTGCTTGTTTGGGCTGTTCTAATACTTTTGAATCATGACTTAGGTTTTCCTGTCAGGCTGATGGATGGAGAAAATAAGAAAGAAGGACGAGTGGAGGTTTTTATCAATGGCCAGTGGGGAACAATCTGTGATGATGGATGGACTGATAAGGATGCAGCTGTGATCTGTCGTCAGCTTGGCTATAAGTAAGGAAAACCTAATTATTTGGGATGGTTACTGATGAGCATATCTGAATTTTTAAGCTTATTCTAATGAGTTACTTCTTACTTAAACAAGCTTCTGTCATTCATTTGAAAATACTGGCCGCATATTGATGTGATCCAGAATTATAAAGAAGTAATAAGTAGAGCCTATTCACACTTTTCTACTCACAAGAAATATTATGTCACATAAGAAATGTAGCTTTTTATCTAATAACAAAATAGTCTAATAACTCTGACTAGTCATAATGCTGCTTGTATCAGCTTCTATCAGTTAACCTTTTCTCTGTGATTGATGTTTCAACACTGTAGCCTTTTAAGGGACTCTAGAGTTATTGAAATTACTGTTGGTTCTCATTTTTCTTGGTAGTTATGAAGTCGCTGTGGACACTGAATTAGCAAATGCTGAGCCATTGCTCCTAGAGCTGAGGTCACTGCTCTCCCTTCTTGTTTCAGCTTTCATACTTGTAAACAGTTGTCCTCTTTTACAGTCTGTGTGGTGCCAATTTTTTTTTTTTTTTGCATTTCTGTGCTTTCTTTGCTGATGACTTCACTGTTTAAAATGGCCCCCATTTGTAGTACTGAAGCGCTGTGTAGTGTTCCTAAGTGCAGAAAGTCTGTGGTGTGACTTAGAGAGAAAATGCATGCATTAGATAAGCTTCCCTCAGACATGAGTTACAATAAGAACATGGCACTAAATAGAATATGAAAAGGACACTTTTTACAGTATGAGAGGAGCAAAAAAGAAGGCAGATCATCTGTTCGTTAGACCTCAGCTGGGTAATTTAAAATTTTACTGGCTCTGCATATGTCGTGAATGACTGTGAAAGCACCCTAAGTAATGATTTTGAAGTAACAAAAATATGACAAATGTTATAATTCAGAGTGTTATACATTTAAGATAATATATATATATATATAAATTGCCTAGCTCAGAGTAGATTACTAATAGTAATTTGGATTTAAAACTATATCCTTAATTATATATCTATGTTCATCTTAAATATTGAACAGTTCATATGGTTATTTTCTATAAAGAATACGTTTATTTTAAAAAGCATTTCCGTTTTAATAAAAGTTCACATGTTGGGGGTAAACTTCAAAATCAAAGTTGTTTCTGGTTACTCGGTATTACTTCAATTTATGGCTCAGTTTTGGACCCAGTTGCAATTCCAGTTGTCCTACATCCAATTAATCCTTCATTTGTGATATAAATTTTCAGTTTTCAAAATATGGGGCAGTAAAGTAGGGAGAGTCTACATTAATGTGAAAGTGAATTTAGTCAGTGGTTAATTTTAAATTTCTTTTGCTCGCTGTGTTTCTATCACTCCTTTTTCCATTTGAAAAAAAAAATTATTCTTGTTCTTGCATTATATTCCCAGTACATTTCCTCACCCAAAATCAGCCATTAAAAGATACTGCTCTTTGAGACTGGTTTCTTGGCCGTATTTTAATTTATTGTTTTGGTGGAGGTGATCCAAGAAACCTAGTATTACCTTTGGAAATATAAAGGGAAAGATTGGCACCAAAGTTGATCTTCAAATTGTGTGTCTCAGCTAAGTTTAAGGAGAGAAAAATTTTCTAAGCATGTTCATCAAGCATCATCAACACACATACAGTTGTGTGTTATTACTTGGATTTCTTTCTAAATTGTTCATTGCTTTTTATTTATCATCATTGATGTAGTTTGGATATTTGTCCCCACCCAAATCTCATGTTGAGATGTAATCCATAATATTGGAGGTGGGATCTGGTGGGAGGTGTTTGGATCATGGGGGCGGATCCCTCATGAATGGCTTAGGCCATCCCCTTGCTGATAAATGAGCTCATGCCCTGAGTTCACATGAGATCTGGTTGTTTAAAAGTGTGTGGCACCCTCGCACCCTGCTTTCTGCTGCTACTTCTGCTGTGTGACTTGCCTGTTCCCCCTTCACCTTCTGCCATGATTGAAAACTCCCTGGGCTTCAGCAGAAGCCAAGCAGATACCAGCACCATGCTTCCTGTAAAGCCTGTAGAACTATGAGCCAATTAAACCTCTTTTCTTTATAAATTACCTAGTCACAGGTATTTCTTTATAGCAATGGAAGAATGGCCTAACACAATCATTTAGTCCATTTAACATTTAACTCAAAAGTAAATTTAGCCTCATGTTAGGATGGCTATGATCAAAACAACAAAGGATAACAAGTGTTGGTGAGGATGTGGAGAAACTGAAACCCTTATGCACTGTTGGTGGGAATATAGAATGGTACAGCCACTGTGGAAAATAATATGGAAAATAGTTCCTTAAAAAGTTAAAAGTAGAACTACCATATGATCTAGATATCCCATTTCTGGGTATATGGCCAAAATAATTGAAATTAGGATGTCAAAGAAATATCTGCACTCCCATGTTCATTGCAGCATTATTTGCAATAGCCAAGATATGGAAACAGCCTAAATGAATGGATGAAGAAAATGTGGTATGTATGTATATATATACAGTTACTGAAAGACAAATACTACATGATTCCACTTATATGAGATATCTAAAATAGTCACACTTATGGAAGCAGAAATAGAATGGTGGTTTTCAGGGGTTGGGAGAAGAAAATGGGAAATTATTTTTCAATGGGTATAAAGTTCCTGTCATGCAAGATGGATAAGTTCTAGAGATCTACTGTACAATATAGTACCTATAGTTAACAATATAATTGTTATCTATTTTACATTTCAATAGCTGCAAAGGACTTAATTTCTGGTATATTTGTATGACATTTGAATATAAAACAGTTACACCACTCTTAGTTATATCCAGTGAAATATAAATTTTACAGTTTTTTATTCTCCTTGAAATTGTATTTTAAATTGTCTTCCCCCACGGAATCTCAATGTTATTATGCCTTAAAAATATGTGTGTATATGTATATATGCACACATATATGCACACACATATACATATACACATGTATGCATATATACAGATATACACACACATAAGTACATGGAGAGAGAGAAATTATGCTAACAAGTTTCAGGTTTCTCTGGATTTTATAATTTCTAGTATACAACTGATAATAAACAGCAAAAAATTTAATAAAATTTTTAAATAATTATTAAACATAGAAAATAAAAGTTTGCCAAAGCTCTCATTTCTTAATTAGACCGATGGGTTGGGTTTGTGTTGCTTGGATTAAGGAAGCTTCATTGCTATCATATATTTTGAAATTTTCTTTTGTCCCCTTTAGAGGCTTTCAGACTTTGGAGGAATGCACTGTGGTAGGATTTGGAATGAGTGCAAGATATGCTTTTTGTGAAGTGAGAGAAGGGAAATTTTGAAAGAGAAGTTTGATCTTGATAGCAGCAAGATTATTTTTAAGAAAGAATATACATGAAATTTGAGGATATAAAAATTGCTTCCTTTAGAGCCTGTGTATCCCTTGGAAAGTTATCATATACCAGGAGCACTTGACATCCAGTTTAAAGACTAATTATTAGAAACTGTTGTGTCATTGAAATTTTCAGCTATGAATTACAAGATTCAGTAAACCAGTGAGAAGCCTTTCCTTTTTTCTGTGGATGGCAGAGTCCTTAATTGTTTAAAGAAAGAGTAGTCAAAAGAAAATGTTAGATTTCAGTATATCAATGAGAATTTATTTAATCATGTGCTGTTATTTGTTAAAATGTTATCTAATTTCTACTTATTGATATATCTAAAATGGTGTTTTTTTTAGTCTGTAAGTTGATCAGTTGCTAAGAAATGATCCTTTTGGTTTATTTAAATAAGTTAAATTTTATTTTCTGTATGTCTGCTTCTACCTGCCATCTAGTTTTATGTTATTTATCATGCTTTATTTTCTGTTTTTTTGTGTAATCATCTGTTTTTTGATTTGCACGATTAATTCAATTTTCAATTTTCATTTTTTCTCAGTGGTCTAGAAATTCAACATTCTTAATTGTTTTTCTAGAAGTTCTTTTTAAATTTTTAGCAAACATACTGTAACATATTTTCTTAATAATTTCAGAAATTATTATCTGTAACTTCCCCTTCCTGGAAAAGATAAAGACATTTAACGTACTGTTGTTTACTTTCTACCTCCACCCATTCTCACCTCTGAAACTGCTGGGAATCATCTGGAATTTTTGTTTCCAAATTCTATTAATTTTTTATTGTCTTCAAATTACGCCGATTTGAATTTCAAATTTCTTTACATTATACCTATACATTATCAGCAATTATTTTTATTTTTAAAGGTTAATAAACAACAATCTCCACAATCTTATGCAATTTTGCCTAAGAAAAAGGAGAGACAATACAAATAAACATAGAGAACAGAAAAGAAATTTAAGCACAGATATATAGAAGGTTAAACAAAAACCTTAGTAGATTAATAATACAGCTGGGTGCAGTGGCTCACACCTGTAATCCCAGCACTTTGGGAGGCCGAGGTGGGCAGATCTCTCGAGGCCAGGAGTTCAAGACCAGCCTGGCCAACATGGTGAAACCCCGTCTCTACTAAAAATACAAAAATTAGCCAGCTGTGGTGGCTTATGCCTCTAATCCCAGCTACTCGGGAGGCTGAGGCAGGAGAATCGCTTGAACCAAGAAGGGAGAGGTTTCAGTAAGCTGAGATTGTGCCATTTCACTCTAGCCTGGGCAACAAAGTGAGACTCCATCTCAAAAAGGAAAAAAAAAAAAGATTAATAATACGAACTACTTTTAGCAAATACACTTGAAAATCTAGATTAAATGGATGATTATCTGGGAAACTACATTTTCAATAAAAATGTAATTATCAAAATTGATACAGGAGATAGAAAACCCAATTAGATTAATGGCTATGAAAGAAATGACTGATTTTTTTTTGCTGGACTTTTCACCAGTCCTTAAGGGACAGTTTCTGAATTACATGAATTGTTGCAGAGCAAAGAAACTTATGGAAATCTTTACATTAATTTTATGAAGCTAATTTAATTTGATTTCAAGACTAGGTAAGTAAACACACAAAAAAGAAAACTATACCTCAGTCTAATTAATCTACATACAAAGTTATTTTGCTAACAAAATATTAGCAAATTTAATTCAACAATGTATTAAAAGAGCAATATACCACCAATAAGTGGAGTCTGTTGTAGGAATGTAAGAGTGATTCAAACTGAGGCATTCAATTAATGTAATTCAGTGTGTCACCCATAAATATACAATAATTTTAATAAATGATTAAACAAATATGTTCATCTTAATAATGTTGAAAAGTTACATGATAAAATCAACATTCCTTAGGAAGCTGAGAACAAAATTAAACTGCTTTAATTTTATATCACAAATAAGCATTAAATAGGAACAAAAGAGTGCCTGCCATTACTGCAATGACAGCATTGTCTGGAGGTTGCACTAAAGCCTTAAGAATTGAGGTATCAGTATTGAAAAGGAAGGGTCAGAATATTTATATGAATAATATAATTGTTCACCTAGAAAACCCAAGAGAATCAACTGGAAAGAGACTAGAACTAGTGTTTATTAATGTAGCAAGATAAAACATAAATGCTTAAAAGGCAATGGTCTGCCTGTGGGATAAGTAGAAAATAAAAAGAAAAAAAGATTTGTAGAAGTTACAAAAACTAACAACAAAACAAAAACTAGGAATACACTTTGTGAGAATTGAGACCTATGTGAAAAACCTAAGTCTTTACTAAAGCTAGAAGACCTTATCAATGAACAGACATACTGCAATCCTGAATGTGAAGACAAAATGGAAATAAATTTATACATTAAGTACTGTGCTAGTAAAAATCTTTCATTTTTCTTGGTGTGCATATGGGGTGGGGAGGGGGATTTGACTTCCAAATTCATCTGAAATCCAATCCATGTGGTACTGGCACAGGAATAGTCAAAGAGGTCAGTGACACTGCAGCAGTGGCTATCAACCTTGGTTGTAGATTGAAATCATTTTGGAACTAAAAAAATACTACCCATTCTACTTTAATTCATGTGAGATGAGGTTCAGGTTTTGCTATATTTTAAGTGTTTTCAAAGGCAATTCTGATGGGTAGCCAAGGTTGTGAATTACTGAACTATAAAGACCAAGAAATGGCTTGTGCGTATATAGCATGATAAGTAAGAAAGCCTTTCAAATCAGCAGGTTATTGGGACAACTACTTTAGGGACAAAAATAAAGCTAGATTTCTTACTAACACTAATAGTAAGACAGAAATAAATTTCAGACAAGAACAGTGATATACAATAAATACATAAAATTAAAAAAGAATAATACAATAAATTATATAATTAAAAAATAGAAAAAAATGGAATAAAACTTCTAGGAAGAAATCTAAGCTGCCCACAAAGATTTATGTATAAGGATATATGTATAATTGTAAGAAGTCTAATAATTTTAAAACACATGTGCAACAATGGAGTAATAACTTAGTTTTCTTTGCCAAAGTTTGATGCAGAACTATCTGCAGAAGAATCACCTAGAGCTTTGTTAAAAACAGATTACTTATTTTTTAAATGGTTTCTTTGTATATCGTATGCCATTCTTCTCTACTAGAAAGTATATTCACCAACAAATATATTTCTACAAATATCAACTTTTAAATTGATCTTTTCACTTTCCTTAGGGTAGTTTTTAGTAAAGCTACATTCTTAATTTTTGTTTATCAATTTTAAAATTTATAGTTTATACCCTCTATGTCCTCTTTATTAAGTTTTTCCCTAACTTGAGATTTCAAGGGTAGTTTTCCAATAATTCATCTGGAAAGCTTTTGCCTTTGATAACTATTTCATTAATTTATCAGAAATTGAGGTTGAAATATGGTGTTAGTTTGAAATATTTATTTCATTTAAATATTTTTGTATTTGCATACTTTAAAATGTGTTATTAAAACAAAAAAATTAATAAACTAAAAGTAAATCTGCCATCTAGTCATGATTCCTGTTTTTCTCTGTCTCTGTTAAAAATTGTACTTTTAGGCCAGGTGCGGTAGCTCACTCCTGTAATCCTAGCACTTTGAGAGGCTAAGGTGGGTGGATCGCTTGAGGTCAGGAATTGGAGATTAGCCTGGGCAACATGGTGAAACCCCGTTTCTACTACAAATACAAACAAATTAGCCAGGCGTGGTGGCATGCGCCTGTAGTCCCAGCTACTTGGGGGGATGAGGTGAGAGGGTCTCTTGAGCCCAAGAGGTCAAGGCTGCAGTGAGCCGAGATCACGCCATTGCACTCCAGCCTGGGTGACAAAGTGAGACCATGTCTTTAAAAAAAAGTAAATAAATATATAGAATTTGACTTTTTTTTTTTTTTTTTTTGAGACGGAGTCTCGCCTTGTCACCCAGGCTGGAGCGCAACGGTGTGATCTCGGCTCACTGCAATCTGCCTCCTCAGTTCAAGCCATTCTCCCGCCTCAGCCTCCAGAGTAGCTGGGACTACTTGCCCAGCTAATTTATTTTATTTTATTTAATTAATTAATTTATTTTGAGACAGAGTCTTGCTCTTGTTGCCTAAGCTGGAGTGTAATGGCAGGATCTCGGCTCACTGCAGCTTCCACCTCTTGGGTTCAAGTGATTCTCCTGCCTCAGCCTCCCAAGTAGCTGGGATTGCAAGCACGTGCCACCACGCCTAGCTAAATTTTTGTATTTTTAGTAGAAACAGTTTCACCATGTTAGCTAGGCTGGTCTTGAACTCCCGACCTCAGGTGATCCGCCCGCCTTGGCCTCCCAAAGTGTTGGGATTACAGGCATGAGCCAACGTGCCCGGCCTAAAAAAATTGTACATTTTTCTTCTAAAGGAGGCAAAAAATTAGTTCTTAGCTCTGTAGGTTATTATTTAATCTCATCATTTTCTTTGCAATATTTTACCAATATTAAGAGAGTATTGTACTCTTTAAGAGGGTAAGAAATTTAGAGGTGATTTTTTCCTGCTTAAACAAGAGTTAAAGACTATCATGATTTTTTGATGTGCCATTAAATGTGAGTTTCTTAGAAAAAGCTAAATTAGAGGCAAGTGATGTAATAAAGTAGCTATGGAGTATGGCAACAGAGAAGGTATAGTTATTACCTTTTTAAATTTTTTTAACAGTCATGAAACAAATGGTTTTTAGCACATTCAGATGCTAATTTTAATATGTAAAAATTAAGGAATAAAATTGAATACATGTTGTGATTTATTCAGATATATGATTGATTCTTCACATCATTAAGAATGTTCTGTCTTCAGGGGTCCTGCCAGAGCAAGAACCATGGCTTATTTTGGAGAAGGAAAAGGACCCATCCATGTGGATAATGTGAAGTGCACAGGAAATGAGAGGTCCTTGGCTGACTGTATCAAGCAAGATATTGGAAGACACAACTGCCGGCACAGTGAAGATGCAGGAGTTATTTGTGATTATTTTGGCAAGAAGGCCTCAGGTAACAGTAATAAAGGTAAGTCACCTTCTGGAGCCCTCAACAAGTCAAGGAATACTAATTCCCATTCCATTACTATAAGCAGTACTTTGATAACAGAAATTGAGTACAACAAGAACGTATACAGGCCCATGTCTTGTGCTGTTACTTAGATCCAGTAGTTCTTGGCAAACTTGCCTAGGTGGGGCTGACAGGTAGAACAAGGTTCAGGGGTAGGAGTGGATTTACAGGGCCTTGTAATCTCTGGGATCATCCCCTTTTCACTTTCGTAGCCATTTCTGTATTTCCTTTTTTGGATGTAATAAAGCTCTCATGCTTGTTGCTATCTTTGAAGATTCAGGATTGATATTTACTTCATAAAAAGGATAGAAATGAATTAAAGGCATTTCTAAAGTCTTACTAATATTTTAAACAAGGATATTTAAAAATGAATTTCAAAAAGAAAATGATCTTTTGTAGATTTTATTCTCTGAAATTTAAAAATTTAAGGAAAATGATAAGTAATCCTTTCATATGATACAGTAATGTTTCATACTTTAAATGAATAGAGTTCTTGAAAGCTCTGTGTACATTTAATTTTTTTTCTTTTTTTTTTTTTGAGATGGAATCTTGCTCTGTCACCCAGGCTGGAGTGCAGTGGCATGATCTCGACTCACTGCAACCTCCACCTCCCGGGTTCAAGCGATTCTCCTGCCTCAGCCTCCTGGATAGCTGGGATTACAGGCGCCTGCCACCACGCCCAGCTAATTTTTGTGTTTTTAGTAGAGATGGGGGTTTCACGTGTTGTCTAGGCTGGTCTAGAACTCCTGACCTCAGGTGATCCGCCCACCTCAACCTCCTGAAGTGCTGGGACTACAGGCGTGAGCCACCGCACCCGGCCTATTTAATTTTTATGAAACATTCTTTAAATGACTGAGAGAATGAGCTATTTTGGAGAAATTTGTGGTACATTTTATGAAAAGAACAGTCACCTCTTTATCTGGATTGAAAGTTTATAGTTCTGATACACTGGATTTTGTTAAAATCAGGTGCACCTATATTTGAGCATTCTCTTTTTCTAACACCTTTTAATAAATGAATTGGATGTTGTTAATATGATTCTTTGCTAAGGGGCTTCTGATTGTGAAAAGAACACTTGCAATCCTTTTCACTTTATTTTCTATACATATATATTAAATATATATACATATTTTTGTATATTTTTATATATGAATGTGTGTATAGATATATGTATATATGCAAATGATTTGGCCAGCCCTTTCCCCTGAATACTGATTATAACTTAATTTGCTAAATTCCCTTTAATAATTTAAATTACCATTACAAATGGGATATAAGTGATTCTTTGAATTATGTGAAATTCCATAAGTAGTTGAAAAACATAAAAAATTCGTTATTTGTATGTTTGTTTTTAATGCCTTCCTAGAATTATAGCAATATTCTTTTTGATACCTTTCCATGGTTATGGCAGTGCTACCATACTTCAAGTAAAAAGATTTCGTCTTAGCCTAGCTAGATTACAGAATCTGGCATATTAACCAGTTTATTTTATGTTGATACTCAGGACCTGGTGACATATATAAGGTGATTCAAACTTAAGCCATTGGTTATTGGTCATCTGATGGACTCTGTTTATAAATGAACTTCATTTTTCTTTTAAAAAATTTTAAATAATACTGTATGACTTTAAATAGAGTTTACTTTCTTGCAGTCTGATTCTTTGCCCCAGAATGATGTAAACTTAAAATTTTGCTTGTTTTAAACATTACATCATTCCTTTTCTTGGCATCATATACATTGATCCAACTTGGGGCATTATTGGAAACTTATGTTTTTTCTAATATCTTACAATTTGCAGTGTCATCTAGAGGACTCATATTCTAAGAGATGAAGGTTAAAGTTTGACAGCATACCTCTGAGATCATTTGGCAAATTAATCATCTTGGTACACATTGTTGAACCTCTTTCTCCATCAAGAAATAACTATTGCTGATTCCCTATTGGGCTCCCTTCTACCTGGTTATTATGAGAGACCATTAGTGTTGATTAGGTCTTCCTGTTCTTGGCACAGTTCCCACCCTCCTCCACTTAGATAGAAAAACAGTACATATCTATACTTTATACACATATATTTAACCAAAGAAACAAAGTACCGCTATATAAATTCACCTATTTTCTCAAGTATTTTAAAAATTAGTCATACCTGTTGTATTTGCCTTTCTTTCATATACCGCCTTTTCATATATTTTTGATTTAATTCTTCTTTTTTGTATGTTCTTGACAGAAGTCTGTTACCTTGGGAGGTTTGCCTGTATACCCTTAACCATAGTTTACCACTTAAATTGGCTTAGCAAACCCTTTCCGTATGTTGACATGCTAAGTAAATGTAAATTCAGATCAGAATTCTAGCCTGGGAATGTGCTTTGCTCTTCTGAGTTACATTTTCATATGTGACTTAGAACAGTGTTGTGTGTGGAAAGTAAGTAATTTAGGCCATTACTGCCTTTGCAGTTCTCTTATTTTGTTTAATGTTCCATACATGTTGTTCCATACATTACACAAAATAGCAGCAGGAGATATAGGCACCTACCAGGATAAAGTACTGGACAGAGTCAAACCAGTCAGCAGCCCATGAACCCTCAGAGGTGAAGAATGGGAAACCTCATAATGTTTCTTGTCTACTTGCAAATTATTGTCATTTAGTCAAATGAGAAAACTATTTTTGTTACAAGAAAAATTTTAATTTGCAGAGAAAAGGCATTTTGACATAGAGGAGGAAGCATCAGTGGAGTATGTCACTTATCATCTTACCCCTCCGTCAGCAATGTGATAGTTTAATTAATGACCTATTTCTGCTTCAGAGTCCCTCTCATCTGTCTGTGGCTTGAGATTACTGCACCGTCGGCAGAAGCGGATCATTGGTGGGAAAAATTCTTTAAGGTAAAAGTTCCTCCAAAAGAGATTTTTTATATTACAGAATTATTTATATACATCGAATGTTACAAACTGGGGATGTTCTGTTATATAAGGGACTTGTACTCATTTTATTTTCTAAACTAAATTCAGATTTCACTGATAATTTCACTGTCCTTTGACCTATGTTTACTGTGTATAGACCATATTCTTATACCAGCCTGATTTAAGAGATTAGATGTGTTGCTGAAAAGTTATATGGCAGAAACAAAATAATTTAACAGGATACCTGGAAGTATGTATAACTACAAAGATTCATCTAATTTAGAATGTATTTGTTTCAGACTTGACTCAGTTTAATCTAAGTTTTTTGTTTGTAGAATTTACTAATGGAAAACTATTAAATACTTCTTTAGACTGCATAGGCGAGGTAGAGTGAGGAGAGAAATTGCACTTTAAGTGATGAAATATAAAGAAGATAACGTGTTTCTAAGAGTGTCAGATAGGTGGGATCTATACAAATGCCTATAAGCAAATCTTCAGAGTTGCTGATGCCGGGGCCTGCTCAGAGTTGTGGGGTCTGCTTCTCAAAGTAGGAATGGATTGTATCCTGGAGTCCCTTTTGCTTTCCTTTTCCCCCACCTGCAAGGCATTAAAGTTATTAAAACCATTGCTTTAACCAGTGCTTTCCTTTGCTTTTTTGCCTTTTACTGACATTGATGTGTAGGTCATTTTCTTCTTAGGGGTGGTTGGCCTTGGCAGGTTTCTCTCCGGCTGAAATCATCCCACGGAGATGGCAGGCTCCTCTGCGGGGCTACGCTCCTGAGTAGCTGCTGGGTCCTCACAGCAGCACACTGTTTCAAGAGGTATGTGTTCACCTTCCCAAACAGCCCAGTGTAGCTTCTATTCATCAGTTCTTCCAATCCCCTCATGCTGTACAGCACTCAAGGTATCAGAGCCAGGCTATGAGCCTTCGCTGCTCATGCCAGCAGCCCTGTAGAATGAGTGAGTGACAAAAGGAGCAAAGAGAGCCCTTAGAAAGCCACTTGCTACCTGGGTGTTAAAGCAAACTCTGGATTTAGGGAGAATAGAAGAAGAGGGGTTTTTGGAGAGGAGGCAGCAATGTCAGTGCTCCCCGCAAGAACATATCTGAGGCTGAAATGATATCTTTGTAGAGGTAGAAGAGACCTCGGATTATTTGGTTATAAATGATAAGGAGTAGGGAATGCAGTTGTAGTGTTTTTGATCCTTTGAGTCTTGGTGTTTTGTACCTTTGAGAAAGGTTGCATCTGTTTCATTCTTGGTTTCCTATAGTTTAGTCCTGATTATTTCTTCTTGTCCCAAACATTTTATCAGTCCTTTCTGAAGTCTTCCTAGTTCAGAGGAGAGGTCATGCAGAGTCACCAGAGTCACAGAGCTCATGGTGGCAGATCCTGCAATAGAACCGGCTCTCCTTTCTCTTGTTTAGTGCTTTTTTGTGGGCCTTGGTTAATGGCCCTTTCCTCAGCATTAATTTTGGTATTTAAATATGTATACCAATGCTTGTCAAAATATTGATAATTATTAAAGCAATGTGTTGAGTACAGAGTTTCATTATAATATTTTAATTTTGTGTTTTGAACATTGTCACAATGAAGTTTTAAAAAAAAATGTGTACATTGTTGAAACACTTTTGCAAGCAGAAATTTTTCTGTTTTTTCTTATGTGGTATCATATGGTACATACCTTTACCTCATTATGTACTTGTAATCCGTCTATGCAGATTTGTTCATTCACTTTAACTGCTGTATGAATTTTAACTGCTATTGAAAGACTGAACTAGTTTATTTATTCCCCTGTTGCTGCATAGTTAGCTGCTTTCCATTCTTTCATTGATAGAAAACAATGTTGCAATAAACAACCAGGTACAAGTCTCACTGGGTGTGTGCACGTGGGGACATTTTTCTTGGTCCTGGAATATGGATTCCCTTCAATTTTTCAAGCCTTACCAATTTATCCTTTGAAGAAATTGTGTCAGTTGATAACCCAGCAATGTGTAAGTTCCTGTTTCCTCACGACTCCACCTAAACTTGATACTACCAAAATTTAAAAATTTTGCCAATCAGAAAGTTTTGGGGTTTCTTTTTAATTGTATTTCCCTGACCAATGTCTTCCTCTTTCATGAATTCTTTGTTCATATACTTTGCCTGTTTTTGTATTGGGCTATTTGTCTATTTATAATTGATTTTTTAAACTTTTGGATATGTTTTGTGTGCTAAGTCTTTGTTGTTAGGTGTTACAAGTACTTTTTCCTAGTCTGGACCATGTCCTTTTACTTGTTTATGGTCTTTTTCTTACAAAACTATCTTAATATATTTAAAAGTGTCATCATTTTCTTAAAAGTTTTACAAAAGCTTTGTATTTCTTACTTAAAAAATCTTTGCCCCATTTGGTGAAGATATTCTCTTATTTTTTTTCCTAAAAATTACCTTTATAGTTTTGCTTTTAATATTTAGAAGTTTAATTTTTCCAGTTTATTTTTGTTTATAGTATATGGTATGAAGAAAGGACCTAATCTTATACTTTTCTTTATGGATAGTGTTCATAGCATTTTTTATTAAATATTCTAGTCTTTACACACTGATTATGCTGTCATATGCCAAGTTCTCATATATCCTTGTTCCTAGGATCTCTGTTTTCTTCCATTTTTGTACTTCAGTAAATATTTGTGCAGTCATCTTCCACATTCAAGGTGCTGCAGAGAATATGTATTTTATTTATTTATTTATTTATTTATTTATTTATTTATTTATTTACTATTATTGTTATGTTTTGAGATGGACTTTCACTTTGTTGCCCCAGCTGGAGTGCAGTGGCACGATCTTGGCTTACTGCAGCCTCCGCCCTGCCAGGTTTAAGGATTCTCCCGCCTCAGCCTCTTGAGTAGCTGGGATTACAGGTGTGTGTCACCATGCCTGGCTAATTTTTGTATTTTTAATAGAGACGGGGTTTCACCATGTTGGCCAGGCTGTCTTGTACTCCTGACCTCAAATGATCCATCCGCCTTGCCTTCCCAGCCTGACCAAACCTATATTTTACATAACAGTGGCCATTTGGGGATATAATTGAGCTTCAGAGTCCACCTGTTTACTAGTGGGTTTAACACATTCCTGTGTTACCTGAGTGGCATAAACAATAAAGATCATATTAACTCATTCACTTAACAAATAATTATTGAGCCTTAATGTTCTCAGGCACCTGCTATGTACTAGAGATATAGTGGAGAACAAGTCAGATAGAATCCTTGCTACTATGTAGTTATAGGAACTGAGAGGAAGGAGACGTTGACTTTGCTGATATGACCAGATAAAGTTTAGGGCACTATTTTTAAAGTGAGATATTTTTACCGCAATGTTAGATTCATTTAGCTTGTTAATAGTCCAGGTTCCTGAGCCCCTGCTCTAAATCTGCTGAATCTTTGGAGATGAGACCCAGGAGTTGCTTAGGTTGAGACCCACTTGCTTAGAGGAGAGATAGTTAAAGAATGATGATGGGGAAGATACATAGAATTGACAGACGCTTATGTTTGTCATGTTCAACATATTAATTGCTAAAATGATAAAGAACACTGATGGTAAATTGATTATATTTTTGGGTGCCAGAAGAAGGGGAGGGACAAGTAATATGTTGGAAGGTAGGATCATGATGGCAAAATATCTTTTTTTTTCATATATGGGAAGACCAATTTTTAAAAATTCCTTAAAAAAAAAAAAAACAGAATACATGTGCAGAACGTGCAGGTTTGTTACGTAAGTATACGCTTGTCATCGTGGTTTGCTGCACTTAATGACTGGTCCTCTAAGTTCCCTCTCCTCACCTGGCAAAATATCTTGATAGGCTAGTTCTAACAAGCAATATGGAATAAGGATAAAATAAAATGCTGCCTTTAGTTCCAGGAAATTTGGCTGAAATACAGCGCAAGTGAAAAACTCACTGGTTTTAGCGTCCTGCAACTTTAGTAAGACTCAGCAATACAATATGGTTGCCCATGCAATTAATTCAGTCTTGGGTAGCACTGATGAACGGTGTCCAGACAAAGCAGTGAAGAACCTTGCTATTCAGTCTTTCTGTGCTCTGGCGACTGTCAGGGAGAAAAGCACTGTTTCCATCAAACAGAGAGAACTGTGCTCAGTTCTGTGTGCCACACGATGAGAAAAGGACATGGTGCTCTAAGAAGGGCAAGCAGAAAGGAAAGATTGTGTGGGGTTGGATTAGATTTGTTGGCTTTTGAAGATACCACAAATGTTAAAGGGAGGTAAGATAATTTTTGTTTTAACACAAAAAAGAGTTTTCTGTTGTTTATTTTTTATTTCTTTGACACGAGGACAGTTCAAAGATGGAATGGGCTATATGTGGGAGGAAAAGTGAGTTCTGTTAAGGAGTCTGTTTAAGCAGAGAGAGGTTAGGTTCATGTGAAGGTAGAGGCTGGTGGTAGATAAGATGTAGTGTTTAGAGTACTGTGGTGAGAAAGCAAAAGCTATGTTTGAAGGATGGCAATTATTACCTGGAATACAGGATCTGGGATTTGTTAGTGAGCTTAGAAGAGAGAGACGAGAATGGCCTGGGATGCCAGGGTTATGGATTTCTCTTTGATTTACTAGGCAGTGGGAAACCACTAAAGTGTTGAGCCTTGAAAGATGATCAAGGAAGAGTTTTAGGAGATGAGTCATTTGGAGATTTATGGCATCTATCTGAGGGGGTAAGGCAAAGTTATTAATCTAGGGGGCGTCTGTGAATGGGCTTGACATTATATTAAAAAAATCTTTGTATATGTTTGTACTTACATGCCTTTTTCTGGCAAATTGGTCTGCGTTACCAAATGATTTAAGTAGGAACTGGAGGGACTGTGAGGAAGGGACCTAATTTTATACTTTTATACTGGAGGGAGACCAGTTATAAGATTATTGTAATAATAGAAATAGGTGAAAAGGAAAGGAGGGAGTGAAGGTAGAGAGGCTGTTAGAAATCAGTGGAGCCTGGTACAATACAACAGAAGGAGACTTGGATCTGGCCACCAAGACCAGGGTTACAATTCTAGCTCTTCCAATTGTTAATTGTTTAACTTTGCAGAAATTATTTAACCTCTTGGAGTCTCGGGTTACTTCATTTTACCTCTGTAAAATGATGATAATAATGTTTCACAGTGAGAAACAAATGATCTGCAAAGTATGTGAAAGTATTTTATAAACTGTAAAATTCAAAACAAACATTGGCTATTTTTATGTTGGAGTTTAAAGGCAAGAATTGAAGACTGTATTGGTGAAAGCAGGGAGCTGAGGATGATTTTATTTCACTTACTAATGGAGAAGAATAAGGTATAAAACTGTAAAGAACTTGAAGAAGCCTATTTTGGGACTTTGAATTTAGGCAAAATAATCTATTATCTTCCTGTTATTCAAGATTTCTTGTCTTTCAAATTTCAGCCAAAAGTTACAGTCATAGGAGTTCAAGGCTTAAAGTATTAAAGTAGGAAGATTGCTCAAAAGTTGCACTTGAGGTTAAAAACCTTAACTTTTGGGTTCCCTGGATGGGCTTTTTTGTTGTTGTTGTTATTGTTGGATTTATTTGTTTACATGTCATTATTTCTCCTTTGGCCTGCTCTGTCTAGATTATTGCATAAAGTCAGTAATCGTCTCATTTTTGTTTATACACCAAGTGTCTACTGTATGACCTGGCACATATTAGATACTCTGAATGATTGTTGCATGATGAAAGTGGTGGCTCAGTTGCCAGATAGTGAATATATTTAAGAATGTTGGACTTTTTAGAGGATGATGATGTTTTTAAACCTAGATCAACAGATAATTCCTTCCATATGTCATTTGGAATTTCTTCTCATTATTTGCACAGTTTAAGATAAAAATAGTTGATTAAAGAGCAGAGGATATGCAGCATTTTGATATGCTTTGATATGCTTTGGCTATAATACAAGATTCTTTTAATGTGAGTAGGGAAAAAACTACTTTGCAAATGTGTTATATATCCTTCTGACTTGGTGTTTAACCTTTGCCGGATTTCATAGACTTCCTGTTTGAAGCGCCTAAGGAGGCTACAGCTCACATCTTTATTGAAGTAAGTTTATTAAAAGGCATACAGCTAGTTAATAGTGATTAGAACAAGCTCCAAATTTTGTTTTCCTAGATTTAGGAACTTTTGCTTAAAACAAATCCTCCTTTCATCATCAGAAACACTGAAATTTGCAAAATAGAGACTGTAATATAGAAGCAATGTAGTAGGGCTCTGAGAGGTTCCTGTCCTTTTAGATGCCAGGTGAAAGATACCTTAGTTTAATATAAGGCCTATAGGTAGGGGAACTGGATTTCATATTTTGAAATTAGCGTCCCCTCACCCCCTTTTGACATTTCCACTGCTTTATCAACTACTGGTCTTCTGTATACCTAAAGATTTCTTGTTCATCAGAGCTTCCTTGGTACCTAATTCTTGCAGTGACGTAGGCCAGTGTTCTTGAGCAGCCATTTCTGGACAATAAGGCATAGATTGTTATTACCATTTGTGTTATTTTATTATACAGGATGATAACTTTTTATGCTTATTTGTTTGCCTTCATAGCATAGTCACTGTTTTATATAATCTTTGTATCAGAATAATCTATGAATGATGGCCTGATGAGGATGAGATCAAAATGCCATAATTCCACTCTGCCATATTGATGCCATAATGCCACTAGCCTCAGTTACACTCATTTCATGTGGAGTAGTCTCTTTAAGGGTGCTTTATGTGAAGGCTGGCAAAGTTTTCATAACTCAACTCTTATTCCCTCATAGCTTTCACACATTTCCGTGCCAATGTAACAAGCACACCTGAAGTAGTTGGTAAATCACTATTTAAAGGCTATCTCATTTTTCACATTTTTCTTAATGTTAATGCAATACATATGGAATGCAGTATCCTGTTGGCAATTTGAAGTGGAAACTTTGATGAATTAAGTTCTTTTGTAACTGGCTTGTGAATCTTACATAATATAAACTGCTAATTTTTGCTTTCTATTCTAGATTGTAACTAGAAGTACCATGAAATGACCTTGCGTGTCTATTGTGGTGCAGCAATGTAACTGAGACAAAAGTTCCTGAATATTAATTTCTTTTAATTACTTATTCTGATAACAAACATGATTTTGCAGGAATAAATGTACCTGAAACAAGGGCTTTCTTATTTCTGTAATTTTACTCCAAGTGGACTTGTTCAAGAATATAACTTTACCTGACTTCATCTCATTGACTTTTTGCCCTAGAAATGCAATAGTAGCTGGAAATTGTTAGAAATGACTAGATATTTCTAATTAGAGAGATGGCCACAGAGGTAATGGGACTTACTTTTTAAGAACACAGTGTGTCAGGTGTCTAATATATGTTTCATCTTGACATAGTATATGGTAGAGCAGAGCTCTTGGGAACATAGTCTTTGGTAATACACATATCACCAGTCATGCTAAAACTATTTCTGTAGTACACGTAGTATTTATGTGTAAGGGCTAATGCAAGATTCTACTGAGGTTTACTTCTCTGTAAGCAATTGCAACCATTTACATAAACAACTTTAGTCAACTACTTTTTGAGTTTCATCCAGAGAGAGGAAAAACAGATTTTAGTAGTAGCAGATGTGCACGGCCTGATGTAAAATATTGTTTTCCTGTAGAGACGAATCCATGTAGAGAAGAAACACAAAGAATATGACCCTGCAACCTGAATTAATTCTACTTTTAATTCTAGTAATTTGTTGTTGTTGTTGTTTACTTTAGCCTCAGAGTCTCAGAGAAACTTGGACATTGGATTTTAATAAACTACTGTGTCTCAGATCCTCTCTTGCTCAAGCTTGTCTGGGAATTTCATCCAATTTTTATTTGAGGGGGAGTTGAAGGCATTTCAGCAAAGCAAACAACTGAATGATGTGTCAGTCAAAACCTGAAATGTTTGTTTTAGAAGCATTTTTGGATAAAATAAAGTCTATCAAAGTAACAAAAGTTCAACTAGAAAGACCTTAAAATACATTGCAAAAGAGGATTGCTTTATATGTTGTCTTGAGAAGCCTAGAACCATAATAGATACTTCTGAAGTCCACACACATATTGAGTACTTCAGCCAAAGTGTTATCCCTAAAGCATATAATCATACCCACTAGGAGAGGTGACACTAGAAGACAAAAATTTGGTTGGAAAACTATTCCAATCTTGTGTCAGATGCTCTTCAAATTCTAAGCAACAAAATATATTCTAAGAATAATTGGAGTTAAAGGAGTGTGAGACTGCATGCTTAGGTTTAGCTGGTACATTTCCCTAAATTAGGACAACTTTAAAAGTATAGGTACTGACCGAGTGCAGTACCTATAATCTCAGCACTTCGGGAGGCCAAGGCAGGCGGATCGCTTGAGCCCAGGAGTTTGAGGCCAACCAAGGCAACGTAGTGAGACCCCATCTCTACAAAAAATAATTTTTGAAAATTAGTGAGCATGGTGGTATGCACTTGTGGTCCTGGCTGCTTGAGTGGCTAAGGCAGGAGGATGGCTTGAGCCTAGGAGATCAAGGCTCGCAGTGAGCCGTGATTGCACCACTGCGCTCCAGCCTGGGCAACAGAGTGAACCCTTGTCTCAAAAAAGAAAAAAAAAAATCGTGTATGTGTGTGTGTGTGTGTGTGTGTGTATTCCATATATATATATGAACTAACAAAGAACTTCATTTTGACAAGAATGGTACTGTTTGCCTTTTTGTTAGGTAAATATTTTTATTCTCAGTTTAATATTAACTGCTGATTGGTGAGCATACAAATTCTGGGGTTTACCTGCCAAAATCTACTTGATCCAAGAACACAATGTATGTATGGAACATGTATGCTTTTTGCATTTTGGTTTCTATTAGTAATCTCTTAGGATGCTTACTTCATCCAGTGAAATTCTGGGCATGTACGGGCAGGAGTTATGCCCACACTTTTGAGTCTTTGGTTCAGTGGTTCCCAAGTCTGACTGTGGATCTGAACCACCTATGATCCTACACCAGCTGTATTAATTTATATTCTCAGAGACTGTATGGCTTGGCCATTTATATTTTTTAAAGTGGTATAGGTGATTCTGATGAATAGCCAGCATTAACAAGAACATTGGATTTTCATGGGGTTTTTATATGAAATAGAAACCTTGTTTGATAGTTTTGTTACAATATGGTAATTGGTAAGATCTCTTTTTAATTTCAGTAAGTTAGGGATGAGAGTGTATGTTCGTGGACATGAATGTCTTTCAAAATTACTCATTCAGTATATATTTATTAAGCGCTTTCTCTGTGCCAAGCACTTTGCTGGGTGCTAAGGATACAATAGTGATCATGGCATGGTCCTTGCCCTTGAGAAGCCTTTAATTAAGTCCTAGAAACTGTTACATATGCATTGAGAGTGTTCAAAAGGATTGGCTAGCTTTCAGGAGAGCAGAGGATTAAGAGGAGTCTCCTAGGAGATCTTTGACTTGATCAGGACAAAATCAGGTTTTGCCATATTAGGATAGAGGGGATGAGAGAAACAACATTGCACATAGTTTGGATAATGACGTGGGTTTGTAAGACAGCTCTTCAAACGGTTTAAATGACAGGAGCACAGGGGCCAGGCTGGTATCAGAGAGGGGAACAAGGACCAGTTCTTAGATGGATTTGTGTATTATTTAAGGAATTTGAATTTCACATAGATTGGGGATCCCTTGAAGGGTACTCAGAAGGAGTTATATTATCAGGCAGAAACATCACTCTGGCGGCAGCATGAGGGATGGGTTGAAAAATTTAAAACTTGAAGCAGCAAGTCCATTCAGGCGACTACTGCAATAGTCTTGGCATGAAATGACACATTAAGGCAAGATTGCCCAGGGCTTTAACATTGATATTATTTTAAAAATAAATTGCCTTTGCTAGTAATGTCCTGATTCTTTGCTTACTGGCTGAAGACTCAATTTTTATAGATAATGTGGAATAGATTTATACAGCCAGTTTAGCTGCAAAGATTATTTTAGCCAAGCGTCACAGCTGTTTCTTACAGAATGGAAAATATTGTTGCAATAAGACTTAAAACAGAGTGAAATCCTGTCTCAAAAAAAAAAATAAAAAAGATAAAAACCCAAACAGGTCAAAGTACTTTAAATAATATATTTAACATAGTGTATCTAAAATATTATCATTGCAAAATGTAACTAATAGAAAAGTTGAGATATTTAATATTCTTATTATCTATAGGGACAATATTTTAGTTTTTTTCATACTAAGTATTCAAAATTCTGTGTATTTTGTACTTTCAGCACATCTCAATTCAGACTAACCATATTTCAAGTGCTGCAATAACCACGGTTAGCTAGTGGCTACCATATCGGGCACTACAGCTCTAGATAATTTCTTAAATTCTATTAGAAAGATAAATGCAACATTTCAGCAGTACTTTCAAGGATGTATTTACAATAATTCTTGTGGGAAAAGTGTTAAATCATTTGGGGTTTTACTTTAAATATGTGAATGTACTGTTAATAAAATTTAATGAATATACTAGCGATATTATTAGCACACAGAAAGTAGAAGTGAAAATAAGTACTTGATTTCTCTCCATGCCTATTACTTTTTACAGTTTCAGTATGTGAAATAATCCTAAATTTTACTTAAATTTTCAAGGAAGCTATAAGAGCATATACTTTAGGCACAATATATTAAAAAGCCTCTGAACTTTAAAGATATGTGATGATTTAAGATTGAGTCTCAAGAAATCACAGATTAACTATTAATATTAAAGATCAACAGTAGGTGGCTATATAAGCCAAATCATCTTTATTGCACTGTTTAGTTTTTGAGTGCTGACAGTTAATATACAAGATGGTCAAGAGTCCTACTTACGGATTAGAATATTCAGGCATCTCATAACCTCCAGTAATTTTATAGAAGTGGGAAGTTTTATTTTAAATAGACACTAGAAAATGCCAAGCTTTTGAATACCAACTCAGTTCTAAGTTCACATTCAAGTACAGATCTTGTAAACAATAAAAGACCCAAGTTTCGGTTAAAAAAAAATTAAGGTGAAAGTTGTTACATGCATGCCTCCCCCCTTTAATAGTTAGATGCCGGCACAAAATAAGTACAGCTGATGAAACCAGGCCTGGAGTTTTGGCAGGTAAAAGACAAGCAGGGTAGTTTTTCAAGAGTGATTGTTGTAATGGGCAGACGGTGGAATCCAAGCCAGATAATAAGGGAAGTCATAAAAGACTGAAATGAAAAAATAGTGGGGCCAAAGGATAGAAGTCCAATGGGTTTGAAGGATTTTAGAGCTGTAAAAACAGAAGGCAGAAATATGGTATGTGTGAAATCAAGATTTCAGAGGTGTGTGGTTATCTGGTGAATACAAGGTCTAGGTCTTACATTGTAAGTGGGTGGCTGAGATGAGGTGGAGAATACACGCATTGCAGATGAATAAGTCAGGGAACTACAAAGGAAAAGTTATTGGAAATTAAGTCTTAAGAACGTTATAAGTAGTGGAATGCAATGAGCATGGTGCTCTAGTCTTCTGTGAAAAAGAGAAAGTAACTAGGAGATGGGTTGTGTCATGCATTCTAGGTCAGAGGTTCTCAAATGGGGGCAGTTTGCCTAACAGGGAACACGTGACTATGTCTGGAGACATTTTTGGTAATCACAACTGGGGATGGAGGGTGTGTGTACCTTGTACCAGTGGCGTCTAGTGAATAGGGGCCAGGGATGCTTCTAAACACACTATAATGCAGAGGACAGCCCTCACAACAGGTAATTACCTGGTCCAAAATGTTAATAGGTTCTGAGATTGAGAAACCCTGCTTTAGGTGGGTTCGGTATCAGAATTCAAGTATGATGGCTGAAAAATTGGCTGAGAACTATCCATCTGGTAAATATTGCTTCTATTTTAATGGAGTATGGAAAGTATACATTAATAATAAACATTCACTAACTTAACTAAATCAATTTTTTGCATTCCTAATTAATGGCACAACACTATTTTAGGTGTTTTAGATTAATCAGTGAACACAACAAAGATATCTCTGACCTGGAATAGCTTTGACTCAAGCAGAGAGGAGAATAAATGTAATAAATTGTAAATTAGATAGTTTTGTTAGAAAGTGATGCTTAAAAAAGAGGAAAAGTTGAGATGAATGATATTGGGAGTGTTTGATGATGGGAGGACAAAGAAAGATGGGTTGCAATTTTAAATATGAGGGTGTCAAAGTAGGCTTCATTGAGGTGACATCTGAATAAAGATTTAAAAGGGGAAAGGATAGAATGAGTATATGTTGATCTGAAAGTATAGTTTGGGTTTGCATTCACTTTAGAGGAAAGGGAAGGAGTTTAAGTCCACCTTGCAAGAGTGAAGTGGATTCTAAGTACTTTGGGGGACACAAAGTTAGTTTCTGCCCTCACAGAGCTTCATGACAAACTAACAATTCTTGGAAATAACAGAGCAACAAAAATGGCAAACACAGGACAATAATTTTGACCTATTTGTTCCTGTTTTGATCCCTTTTCATTTGGGAAATGACAGGTTAATGATTAGTCTTTATTTTCCACTCATCCTCCACATTTGCTCCTTCTTGGAGAACAGATTACATAGTGAAATGAAGACAAGAGGTTATGACAATGGGTTTGCAGTAGAGGATCAGGAATGGTCGGTCAGATAATGGAAAGGTTGAATTTACAAAAGGGGCTGATGATTTGGAAGAAAGGCTTGTATCTTCATTAGTCTTCCTTCTTGACAATCAATAATTTTCAGTATCTGAAGCAAGTCTCTCATTAGTACTCTCTGCCTCTCAGGTATGGCAACAGCACTAGGAACTATGCTGTTAGGGTTGGAGATTATCATACTCTGGTACCAGAGGAGTTTGAGGAAGAAATCGGAGTTCAACAGATTGTGATTCATCGGGAGTATCGACCCGACAGCAGTGATTACGACATAGCCCTGGTTAGATTACAAGGACCAGAAGAGCAATGTGCCAGATTCAGCAGCCACGTTTTGCCAGCCTGTTTACCACTCTGGAGAGAGAGGCCACAGAAAACAGCATCCAACTGTTACATAACAGGATGGGGTGACACAGGTAAGGCATAATCAAAAAAACAAAGCAGGGCACCTTTTTGTGTCCGGTATCATCCACATATTTGGGTGTGCAATGGGCAGTAAGATCTTACTTGGATTCAGACTTATTTGGAGAAATTTTGCTTAGTGTGAAATGCATGCATGTAATTGAGACTTAGATTCTGGAGGTATTGTTGGTTCTAATGAGAACTTTAGCATAAACTGAGAACTCAGTTTAATTCAGTGAAGTAGATATGAATTGATGTGCTAATGTGAAACCAGCATTAATGCAGTCTATGCTTTTTAATATACAGAATACGAAAGCCTGCACAAATGTGCTTTCTTAGGTCACCTTACTCTACAAATCCATAAATGTTATTCATTATTCCTCAGACAATTCGGTACTGAGAAATACATTTGTAAAGGTTAAGATTGTGTCAACATTAAAAAAGCAGCTAACAACAGTACATACCAGTTAGTCACTGCTCATTTTAAACTACACTAATGCCACAATAGGGATTTTATTTTCATGACTATTACATGCTCAGTAACTGTTAAATGTTGTGATGGTTATCTGGAATGCCACTAATCAGGTGTTTGGTCTAAGTAGGACGAGCCTATTCAAGAACACTACAACAAGCAGCCATTCCCTTACTTCCTAAGAGGTTTTGTGAAGAACGTTATAAGGGTCGGTTTACAGGGAGAATGCTCTGTGCTGGAAACCTCCATGAACACAAACGCGTGGACAGCTGCCAGGGAGACAGCGGAGGACCACTCATGTGTGAACGGCCCGGAGAGAGCTGGGTGGTGTATGGGGTGACCTCCTGGGGGCATGGCTGTGGAGTCAAGGATTCTCCTGGTGTTTATACCAAAGTCTCAGCCTTTGTACCTTGGATAAAAAGTGTCACCAAACTGTAATTCTTCATGGAAACTTCAAAGCAGCATTTAAACAAACAAATGGAAAACTTCGAACCCCCACTATTAGCACTCAGCAGAGATGACAACAAATGGCGAGATCCATGTTTTTGCTTTGTGTTGTGGTAAAAAATTGTGTATCCCCTGCTGCTTTTGAGAAATTTGAACATTTTCAGAAACCTCAGTATAGTAGAAGTAATAATCCTTAAATGAACATTGTCGTCTACCCTAATTTCACTGGAGTGACTTATTCTAAGCCTCATCTATCCCTATTTCTGAAAATCATTCTATGCTGATTTCACAAAAGATCATTTTTACATTTGAATTGAGAGCCCCTTATAATTGAATCAACGGTGTCTGAATTCATATTAAGTACCGGCATTTGACATAAATGCGGTACCCTTTACTACACTCATAAGAGTGGCATATTTATGCTTAGATCTTTTCAAAAGACTTGACAAGAAATTTTCATTCTCTGTAGCCTTTGTCAAGTGAGGAAATCAATGGTTAAGGAATTCCACTATAAACTTTTAGGCCTGAATAGGAGTAGTAAGCCTCAAGGACATTTGCCTGTCACAATATATTCTCAAAGTGATCTGATATTTAAACAAGTATCCTTGTTGAGTACCAAGTGCTACAGAAACCATAAGATAAAAATACTTTCTACCTACAGTGTATAAACTAGCAAAATTTGAAAGGATTTCTGGTAACTAAATGCCAGTTGGACATACAACCTAGTTTATCCAACACATTAACATACCTACTATATTTGCTTTTAACAAGTACCTCATCATAGTCCACGTTCCCCGACCTTGATGTAAGAGTGCCATCTACTGACACTTCCTTGTAACTGACTTATACCTGCAGGTTTTCCCAAGACCAACCTGATACAATCCAATCTTAAAACATACTAGTCAAAATGCTTTCCTGGCCTACACATTGAAAAGTTCTAATACATACAGCAGTTATAACATATGCCAGGCACTGCATTAGGCAGCTTTGCACATCACTGACAATTTGCAAAACGCCAGTAGATCTTATAGTAGCAGCCCTTGTTTTCAAATGGGGGAAAACAGGCTTGCCTCAAAGTGAGACCAGTTGGTGAAACACTGATTCCAAACTCCAGAAAAAATGCTGGATTTTTTCCCCATGGTTCTCCTACCTAAATGATTGGTTTCCCTCTGGCTATTTCTCTAAGAGTTAAGGGATAGCTGCTTAACTATGAACCTTTACAGAACATTCTTAGCAATAATGCTCGAATTTAAAAGGCACACTCAAGATACTTCAATGTCATGGATCCTTCCCCAGGTCCCAGTAGTATAAATATAGGTTAGCATGAACTTTCGGATTGTTTTAAGTAATCCTCTTGAATGCCAGTCATTAAAGGACTTTGCCCTTCTACATCAAATTACATCCTTTTCACAAATCCCCATTTCTGTAATAACTGGTGCAAACCTAAAGGTGCTTTATAGTTTTACTACTTTGCAGATTTGCGACGCTGCATGTAATGCAGAAGAGCGTTAAAAACTTTTGTAAAAACTCATGATTTTGATAAAACTTTTAAAGCAGCGTTTATATGTAAATAGAGCTACATATGGCACACACACTTGCACAAGGGCTTCAGAAAAACGTGCAATATAGGTGAGAAAAATGTCTATTGAAACTTTCTCACAGGCTGCCCTTATAATTAAACTACAGTGCTGGAGCAAGCAACATCTATGTTCCAAGTAGATCAGGGACTGGCAAACCTAAAAGGCAGCAAACAGCCTAAAGTTTGCTCAGTCCTTAAGAATACATGGTTCATACAATATGCTTTTACTATAACCAACTGTTTTAAGTATGACTTTTGAAAGATAAAAGTGTTCTGTGCATATTTGTGTAAATAAATACATAATTTTTCACCTTGTATAGCTGCCTTAAATTTTTGCATGGTTTAAAAAGACTGCTGTCTCCCTTGGGGGTAACCTAGTAATTTTTACATTTTACATTTTTCACAAAGGCTGCAATAACCTTAGAACTGTACGCATTCACACTACTTCCACATGAGTGTGTAACACTAAATAGGAGGTATTATGCTATTAACTACCTTTCTGTCTATTAATCACTCAGTCAAGGAACAATGAGTAGCCACATGAATTAAGCATTTTATTTAATTATCACGGACCACCTTAAATATTACTTTAAAAAATTCAGGCCTGTATTTAAAATACGTGTCCTGATAACTTCCAGGACATTATTCGGAACACCTGTTTCCCCAACTACGATAAGTCCATTGCCGGATGCTGAATACACTTCGCCCATTACCACTTTGGATTTCTTGATAGTCTGCAAGAGAAAAAAAACATTATAAAACTCCGAGCTGTGTACTTACCTCACTGTTTTGAGATCTTATCAGCTAATTCAGTTGGTTGTTAACTCTTAAACTACAAAGACAGCAAAACGCGCCAACTTTAGCTTTCCAACGTCCTGGCGCTAAGGCGTTTCAGATTAACTCAGGAATATGAAAAAAGAAATATACTTTATGTTTCCATCATCCATCGTAATGTGTTCAGCTTAGCTTCCTAGAAACATTTGAATAACGGTTTAGAAAAGTTTGCCCAATAACCCGGCACCCTCTAGGTTTTTAACAGTGAATAATGTTACTTGTGCAAGTCAGAATCTGATACCAATTAAATGGTGACAGCTTTGCCAATAAACAAGAATATGCTCTTCCATGGCTAGGAAGGGAGACTGCCACGGCTGACAGGTCCCAAAGATACATGGAGATTCACAATCCAGAATTAACCAGCAAGCAAACTGCTACAGGTTATTACTCACCATCTGGCTCAAACTGACGGTTCTCGGGGTGCCATGGCACAGGAGCGACAGAGTAGACTCAAGATGGCCACATGACACCGACGGCGAAACAGGCTTCACCGGAGTCCCCGAGTGCACGGAACGCTTCCCCGAGGGCCCACGGCCCACGCACGCCGGGGTTCAGGGTCCAGGGCTGCACGTGGCCGCCCCGCGACCTGATGAGCACTCCAGTGCGCGCATGCTTGTAAACTTAAGGGTTTCCAAAGCCGCCCCCGACCTACCAATATCCTGACTGCGCTGCCTTTTAGGTAAGGCAGCAAGTTTCGGCCCAATTATCATTTTAACTTACGAAAGACAACTGCGTACCATCACCTAATCCCGACACTTCCCGAATGTGAAAGGCCGAGGCCTTCGGCACACGCTCTCTTATAGAACTGATGACGCTATTCCGGGGGAAGCACCGCGAGGGGCGGAGCCTATGTTGTTTCACTCCCCGCCCCGCCTAGCCCCGCCTAGCCCCGCCTAGCCCCGCCTAGCCCCGCCTAGCCCCGCCTAGCCCCGCCTAGCCCCGCCTAGCCCCGCCTAGCCCCGCCTAGCCCCGCCTAGCGCCGCCGCGGCTCCACCTGTTCCGTCGGCCACACCCTCCGCGGCTCCTTTCCCCTCTTCCCCGCCCGTGGTCCACGTCTGAGCGGGTCACCTGGCTCCGGTTCCGGACGCATGCGCACATACGAGAGCCAAAAGGTTCTCGCGATGGGGAAACATCCTGACGCTTACCGGTGTAGGTCACGAAAGCGAGAGGGATTTTTTTGGTGTTTCCTGTTTAGGATACTTATTTCAGACAGTATTAGAAAAAGGGGCCGAACGCGGTGGCTCACGTCTGTGATCCCAGAACTTTGGGAGGCCGAGGCGGGCGGATCACTTGCGGTCAGGAGTTGGAGACCAGCCTGGCCAACATGGCGAAACCCCGTCTCTACTAAAAATACGAAAATGTGAACGCCTGTAGTCCCGGCTACTCGGGAGATTGAGGTGGGAGAATCCCTTGAGCCCGGGAGGCGGAGGTTATGGTGAGCTGAGATCGCGCCACTGCATTCCAGCCTGGGCGACAGAGCGAGTTTCCGTCTCAAAAAAATGAAAGGATGTTAGACCCGATGAGCCCAGGAGACACCCGGTTTCATGCGCGTGTGCACGTTTCCCATGTTGCAGTCTGACCCTGACCCGCAGTTCGTTGCCCACATCTGGCCGCGCTTGGACTCTTAATTCCTGAAAGCGGAACGCCTAAGTCTTACCCGCTGTACATTGCCTGGAGGATGCAATGAAATAGAGCTACCGCCATTGTAAAGTGGAATTTCCAACCTTTAGGAATAGTTTTGTTAGACACGTGCTTTTAAAAGAACACTGAATTTCTTTTCTGTTTTCGTTTTCCTCCTGTATGAAACAAACCAGGTGAAGTTTTTACTTAGTGCTGGACCATTTGGAGCAGCACACTGTAGCAATTGCTGTTAAGGAAAAAGGTATCAAGACGAGTGAATAAAGCACAGTGGAGATCTACAAAAACATGAAGTCATTACATACTTTTGGGGGGCAAAGATTTAATTAGAGCAGTAGCTGCCATTCGGGTTGGAATGGACAAGCTTATAGGAGACACATTTTTATTTGAGACAGTAGAGCTGCTTCTAAGGCTCACCATATTTCACCCTATCTTACTTTGTCTTCTTACTTCACTCACTTCATTCCACTAATGAACCGAAAAGATAACAAGGCTTGCATACTGAATCACAGGAGGGAGTTCTGCCAAGTTACATTTTATTTAAATCTAAATAATTATCTGTATTAGTTTGCTAGGACTCTCATAACAAAATACCGCAGACCGGGTGGCTTAAACAACAGAAACTTGTCACAGTTCTGTAGGTTGGAAGTCTGAGATGAAGGTGTCGTTAGATTGTTTCTTCTGAGGCCTCTCTCCTTGGCTTGTGTATGGCAGTCTTTTCCCTGTATCTTCATATCGTTTTCTTTTTGAACCTGTCTGTCTCAATTGCCTCTTCTTAAAAGGACACTGGCCGAATTGGATTAGGGCCCACCCTAATGAACTCGTTTAACCTTAATTACCTGTTTAGAGACCCCATCTCCAAATACAGTCATATTCAGAGGTACTGGGGGTAAGGGCTTCTACATATGAGTTTTGGGAAACACAGTTTGGCCCAAAACACCATTCATTTATGCTAACGTAAAAAGTCTGATTGAAGATTTGAAATTAATGTTTCCATTGGCTTAAGGTGTTAGAACACCAATGAACATGAATGACAGCATGTGTGCATGCACGCTTGTGTGCACCCGTGTGTCCTGGTCTTTGACTAGAACTTTGTGTTTTGTGTGAAACAGGACTTTAGAAAATCTGTTCTTTTCTACCCCCATATTTTATGATCTTTTCTCCATCTTGACTACATTCTCATCTATTTTTATCTGTCAAAATTCTACTCAGCTTTCAGTGCTTTGCTTAAATATCGCTTGTTCTATGAAAATTTTCATACTTCAACTGAATTTGGTTTTTTCCTTTTTTTAACATACTATAGTACCTAACTCACATTTTTCTTGTGGTGTCTTTATTGTAAATTGTGGTGAAGGACTATGTCTAATTCTTATTTAAAGTGCCTACCAGAATGACTTTCATTATATGAACAGTCAGTTGCATTACTGAATGCTTTGAAATACTCAGTATGTTTCTGAAATCAAAAAGGTTTTATGTTTACTTTAAAAAGCCATTTCTCTCCAGGAGGTGGAGTTTAATTCCCCTTTCTGATCCCAGCACCAACTTTATTGTGGGCTGTGCTTAGTAACTTGCTTTCAAAGGGTAGAGTAAGGAAAGGGGAGAAAGCTGAACTTTGGTGAAAAGTGGCACACATTACGGATTCCAGGTGATCAATATTTAACATCAGTGATATGGCATGTTGATAATGTGTACTCTGTTACCCTGTAATGAGGATACTTCACCTCCATGTTTTTCTTCCTCAAAGCCCATACCCTAGACTAACCATGAGGAAAATGTCACAGAAAACCAAATTGATGTACATTTTACAAATTACCTAATACTACTCAAAAACAAGAAAAGTCAGAGAAACTATTATACCAGAGAAAATGATACGTAATGACTAAATGTAATGTGGTATCCTGGCTGGGATCTCCAGCAGAAAAAGGACATTAATGGAAAACTAGTGAATCTGAATAAAGTGTGGAATTTAGGTAATAGTGCCAATATTGATTTCTTTATTGTGACAGATATACCATGGTATTGTAAGATATTAATGGTAGGGGAAGTTGGATGAGGGGTGTGGGGGGACTCCATTTTTGGAAATTTTCTGTAAATGTAAAACAAAGTTTAACTTAAAAAAGCAATTATAACCTTACAGTCTATTATACTTTCATTTTAAGACAAAGTAGTGATTTAGTAGTGGTTTCTATCTACTTTAGTGTGAAATTTGTGGCTGAGATGACAGTATTTCTAAGTTTGACTTGAGATCAAACCCAGTGAATTTAGCTGTATTCAAACCAAGGCTTTGAGCCTTAGGATATTCAGGAGAGACAATGTGGTAACGAATAGAAGAATTAAAAATTGGTTGGTAAATAAAGATTGGCTTAAGGATTTTGTTGTATGTATTTATTTATTTAGAAACATTCTTGCTCTGTTGCCTAGCCTGGAGTGCAGTGGCATGATCTTGGCTCAGTGCAACCTCCACCTCCTAGGCTTAAGCGAGCCTCCTGCTAAGCGTGTGCCACCACTTGGCTAATTTTTTTTTAAGATTTTTTTTTTTTTGAAAGACAAGCCCTCACTATATGGCCCAGGCTGATCTCCTGTGCTCCTGGGCTCAAGTAATCCTCTTTCCTTGGCCTCCCAAAGTGCTAGGATTGCAGGTGCAAGCCACTGCGCCCAGCCTAAGGATTTTAAAGATAGAGTGCAAGGTGAACCTGTTAGAACTGATCAAATGATGGCTAGGTAACATTTCAGTTCTGCTTTTGGTACATGGAGTGGACAGTTCATTATAGAATATTTATTCTTCAACAATGCTTTTCCCTGCACTATATCTTTTTTCCTTTTGTGGTTTAGTGTTGAAACTGGTAGTCATCAGAAAAACAAATTTAACATAGAATGGCACATCTGTCATGTGAATGTTGAGATGAATAGGAGAAAATATAGTGAGGAAATAACCCATGGACTTATTTCCATCTTAAAACACTTAGGAAATGTAAACTTCCAGTGTATACTAGCAGCGTGATACTTCTGCTGTAAAAATTGGTTTTGCTGCAGTAATAAAAGTATAGCGTATTGCAGTATGATCTAGTGTTAAAAAAAAAAAGCAAAGCATAGTGTCCAAAAGAGAGGAGATGGACGTTCCCTCCTATCTATATTAAAATATTCTTGTCAGGTTTGAACATCTTGTTCAGTTGTTAAACATTTACTAGACTCCAGCAAATGTTTATTGAGCAGACATGGCCTTTGCCTCGAGACTTGAGAATATAACTGAGTAACTTATAGTCAGTGCCATTACAATGTTTTCCAAATCATTCAACGTTCAAAGCAAAGAAATTAGTTTTTATTTTTCCCTATGCTCTATTTTCAGTATTTGATATATTTTTGTATCAACCAATGTATTAGTTATCGATTGCTGTATATCAAATTAGCCTAAAGCCTAGTAGCTTAAAAAAAAAAGAAGCACTTACTATCTCAAATAGTTTTTGTGGGTCAGGAATCTAAGAGCAGCTTAACTGGCTCAGTGTCTCTTGTGAGGTTGCAGTCAGGATGTTGACTGGGGTTGCAGCCATCTGAAGGCTTGACTGAGGGCTGGTATGGCAGGATTCTCTTTCAAGGTGGCTCATTCACAGACCCGACAAGTTAATGCTCGTTGTTGACAGGAAGCCTCAATTCCTCAGCATGTGAATCTCTCCATAGGGCTGCTTGACGGTCCTCATGATTCTCATGGCAGATGGCTTTCCTCAGAGTGAGTGACTCAAGAGAGGAAGCCCCAGTGCTTTTTATTATGGCCTAGTCTAGAAAGTTACACACCATCACTTGTTAGAAGTTAGTTATTAATGCCAACTCATATTCAAAGGGAGGGAAATTAGCCCCATCTTGAGGGGAGTATAAAATTTTGTTGACATATTCTACAAGTGTCACAGTCAGGATGGATGAAGTTGTGCTGCAGTTACAAAAGATCCAAAATCTCTGTGGCTTAAAACAACAGAGGTTTGTTTCTTGTCATGCTTATGTTCATTTTAGAGACCAGGCTAATGAGGCCTTCACCATTTGTAATGGTTCTAGGCAACATAAAGGGAGAAGGGAAAACAGTCATTATGTTCTTAAAGGATTCCATTCTGATGTGACATATGTTACATTGACCCGTGTTTATGGACTAAAGCAAGTTCCGTGACCACACCTAACTCCAAAAGCCTGGGGAAATGGAATCCTACTGTGTGCTTAGAAGGAAGATAATCAGAAGCATTTCAATATATTATTATAGCACTAATGATTTCTACAGTGGCCAAGTTACAACTGTTTACATTATTTTTATGGTTACCTTTTCTCTATTGTTATATTGGGTATTAGTCTGATCTCACATTGCTATAATGAACTACCTGAGACTGGGTAATTTGTAAAGAAAAGAAGTTTAATTGGCTCATGGTTCCACAGTCTGTACAGGAAGCATGGCTGGGGAGGCCTCAGGAAACATTCAGTCATGGCGGAAGGGGAAGCAGGCACATCCTACATGGGCAGAGAAGGAGGAAGAGAGAGCAGAGGGAGGTGCTACACACTTTTAAATAACCAGATCTTGTGAAAACTCACTATCACAAGAACACCAAGGGGGAATCAATGATCCAATCACCCCCCACCAGGCCTCTCCGCCAACAATGGGGATTGCAGTTCGACACTGGGCAGGGACACAAATCCAAATCCAAATCATATCACACTGCTAATCTAAGATAATATGTCTGAGCTGTCTCCCTACATTTCTAATTCTCTCTTCCAATCAACTGAGTATATTAATGGAAGATTAAATTTCCTGAAATATTTTCTACATGTTAAACACTTGTTATAGAAAGTGTAATGACTTTCCTACTGATTATCAGGTGAAATTCCTCATCCCAGGCCAACATACAATATATGTTACACCAAGCATGCTCATTCCTATTTTTGTTCATGCTATTTCATAGAATGGAATATTCTACCCATTCTTCCTACCCATCCTTTAAGATGCATCCCAGTTCTTATTATTTTTTGTAGTAATCTTTCTTTTAGAACATTAGAAAATGTTGGTCTCATCTCATTTTTGCCATCCTTAATACTTATTCTTTGTACTGTACATTAAAAAAAAATTCTCATCAATAAATAGTGAGTTTCTACTATATGCCAGGTCCTGTCATAGATGCTATGGCTAGAAAGAGTAAACAAAATAGAATTTAAAAAAAATTTCATGGAGCTTACATTTTAGTGGCAGAAAACAGATGCAAATAAGAGTATTAGAATTCTATCAGAATCAGAACTACTAGGAAATACATATGATTAAAATCATATGTAGAATCTGACCTTACACAATTGTGGAGTGGAGGGACCAAGGAAAATCAGCATCTACAAGAATGAGCTGTAATCCATGAGAATGAACTAGAATCAGGACTAATCTCTTCCTGGTTTCAAGGGTTTAGCTTTGATGATGGGGGTGATCTGCAAGAGAAGCTGATGCCCTTTGTCACAGACTTAGGGGTTGTTGAAGCTGCAACAGAAGATCTGGGATGGCTGAAGAAGCTATAGATCTGGCTACTGCCCCACACTTACAAGATGGTTAGTAGATAAGTGATAACTTGCATGATCTGCAACATTGCCTAATGCCCCACACTGACCTTCCAAGTGTAAAAAGTGTATGCTGCTTTACTTTCATTACCAAGTTTCATACAAAATGTCTCCTGTGGCCTTTTTGAACCTGGAATTATTCGGGGAAGGGAAGGAAAATGTAGGACTAGCTTAGCTAAACTAAAGTAGAAGCCAATCACAATATGTAAATTATATGGTATGTTAAAGTCAGTAAGTGCTGTGGAGAAAAATAGATCACAGAAGATGAGAAGTGTTTGGAAGGTAGGAATTATAATTTTAAAAAGGTGTTCAGGGGAAATGTCATTCAGAAAGTGACATTAGGTCAACAATTTGAAGAACATGAGAGAGCAAAACATGCAGACATTTGGAAGAGGAATATTCGAAGCAACCAATGCTTTCTCAGTGGGACCATACTTGATACAGTAGGCCAAGTTCCCAGTGACCCCACCTCATGTTACTCCTTCTTTTATGTAATCTCTTGAATGGCAAAGTGGTGAAATGTGAGACCAGGTATAAAAACCTGACTTGTGTTTTGCTACCACTTCCTCTTGTGCCTTTCTGTATTGCTTGCTTTGATCTAGCAAGCTGCTATGTTGGAAAGGCCCATGTGGCAAGAAACAGAGAGTTGCCTCTGGCCAACATCCCAGAAGGAACTGAGGCTATCAGACCAGTAGTCCACGAGGAATTGAATTCTGTCAACAACCATGTGAATGAGCTTGGAAGTGGATTCCTACCCAGTTGAGCCCTGAAATGACTGTAGCCCCAGCTGTTGATGGCAGCCTGGGAGGGACACTGTAGCAGAGGATCCAGCTAAGCCACACATGGATTCTTGACCTACAGAAAGTGTGTGGCATAATAAATTCTGTGTAAGCTACTACATTTCGGGATAATTTGTTATGTAAGAATAGATAACTCAGCTTGGCATGTTTGAAGAATAAAATTTGGACCAGTTTGGCTGGAATGAGGTAAGCAAGTAGGAAGTGAAGTTAGAAAGGTAATGATAGGCTACCTATGGCCTTATAGGTCCATTATACAGTTTTTAGTTTTTTGGAATAAGTTGGATAGCCTTTGGAGAGTTTTGAGTAGAATGACATGATCTAACTTAGGATTTATACGTTCTCTCTCAAAGCTCTGTTTAGAAAAATTCTAGGGTAGTGATGGAGATAGTGGTGGAGTAGGGAAAACAGGGTAGTGCAATAATAAGATGAGAGTGGTGTTGGGTTAGTGGTAGCAGTGAAAGAAATAAATGATTCAATTCTGGAAATGTTTTTATGGTACAGCTGACAGTATTTGCTGACAGTTTGGATATAGTAAAGTATATAAGATAAAGGGATTATAGGCTATGAGAAAAATGACTAAGGTTTTTGATTATTTGCTGAGATGAAGACTGCAGGAAGAGCAGGTTTTCTGGGAGAAGTATTTAGGAGCACAGTTTTGTATGTTATGTTTGAGATGCTTTTTAGGCATCCAAGTGGAATTGTTGAGTAGAGAGTTCAATATATGAATATGGAGGTCTGGGGATAGGTTTGGGCTGAAGAAAGAAATATGTGAATTGTCAAACTATAGATGGCATGTAAAGCCATGAGATCAGATAATTGTACCAAGGGAGGACGGATAGATAAAAAGTAGGATAAGAGGCCAGGTGCAGTGGCTCACACCTCTAATCCCATCACTTTAGGAGGTTGAGAGAGAAAACTCTTTTGAGCCTATGAATTTGAGACCAGCTTGGGCAAATGGTGAAACTCCGTCTCTACAAAAAAATTTTTTTTAAATTAGCCAGATGTGGTGGCACGCACCTGTAGTCCCAGCTATTTAGGAGGCTGAGGCAGGAGGATTGCTTGAGCCCACGAATTCGGGGATGCAGTGAGCTATGCTCACGTCACTGCACTCCAGCCTGAGCATGAAACCGAGACCCCATCTCTTAAAAAAAAAGAAAGAAAAAAAGAAAATAGGAAAAGAAACTGAGCCTTGGAGCCTGTCAATCTACAAGGAAAAACAGTAGGAACCTGGAGCCTGTCAATATTAATCTACCAGGAAAAACAGTAGGAACTTGCAAAGGATGTTGAGAAGTAATTTAAGGAGAAAAGCCAGCAGAGTGTGATACCTTAAAAGTCAAAAAAGTTTTTCAAAGGAAAGTGGTCAATTGTTTATGATACAAGTAGGATGGAAGTTGAGAAATCACCATTGGATTTAGCAATATGAGGGTCACTTGGGACCTTGTTAAGAGTAGTTTCAGAGAGAACAGGAGAAGTATTGGAAATCATGGATTCAGAACACCTCTTTTGAAGAGTTACACTGTAAAGAGGAAGAAAAATGCAGCAATATCTGGAAAGGGATGTGAGATCAAGAGTGGATCATTTTTAAAGGATAGGAGAACTTAAAGTATGTTTGTATTCTGATGGGAAAGATCCAGTAGAAATGGAAAAATTGATGATGCAGCAGAAATTTGATGAAATGCTTAGGAAATGAGATGGGATCTAGTGCACAAAAGTAGGGGCTACCCTAAGATAATAGTTTAGGCAGTTTATCTATAGAAATAGGAGTACATGGGTACAGGTGCTCGTGGATGAGTGGGTGGGGTGAACTTTGAATGTTCTCATCTACTAATTTTTTTTTCCAGGGTAATAGGAAACCAGGCCATCAACTGAGAGTGAGAATCGGGGAGAGAGCATTGGAAATTTGAGGAGAGAGGAAAAAATATAATTAGGAGATGGCATCAATAAACTTGGAAAAGTAGTAGGTTTCCCTGGTCACATTAGGAGCTCACTTGAGTTCTTGTAATGAATTCAAAGTCAAATCTCTAGCATGATTGCGTATTTTCTCTTCATCATGCTCGACTGCATAGGTGCTGGTATGGAGCTGACAGGGAGTTGGAGTTAACCAAGTTGTAGTTTGCCAAGAGAGTGAGTAAAGTGAGGGAAGGGAAAAGAAATGCATGCAAGGGACTGGTTATATTGATTTGCCGTGGCATTTAAGTTAGACAAGAAGAGATGCTAATACTTGAGAACAGTGAGGGACATTGAAAATGTGGTTTAAGTTGGATCCATGAATTTTGAGGTGATGATGATCCAAGAATTTTGGAGCTGGGATTTTAGAGTGTTTGACATTGTGAAACATTTATAATATAAATTTACTGAAAAGTTTGGCAAGCAACATGGTGAGCCTTTTATGGTTTAGCCTGAAAAATTGGATTGCCTATGTGTTCTATGGTCTCAAACTGGCCTCTAGCACTTTAAGAGTGAATGCCTGACTTGGTTGTAGAAACTTGCACGTCAGTGAGATTCCACACTTATGTTTCATTAACTATTTAACATCTCAAAAGCTTGACTTTTTCTTTCTTTCTTTCGAAGATGGCTTGTGGTCCTTGCTTTAGTCTATTTCCTAGTGAGGCTTTTTTTTTTTTTTTTTTTGGCTTACTTGCCTTTATGCAAAATAAGAGTGCTATTTATTTTAACATTTAATATGGTATATTAAAAGAGAAGATCTTGTTTTGGAGTATTCATAAACTAACAATTTAAAAATATCTAATGCTTTCATCCCCTATCTGTTAAGATAATTTGAAAATTTAATGATCACTTGTTAAAATTCTCCTTTTTCTACACACAATATAGATTATAGATGTCTTAGGATGTCAAACATTTACTCTAGTACCCCAGCTCCAAATTACTTTGGCCCATTATCCATAAGCACTATAAATATCTGTATTAGTGGGAAGATAAACTTACATTTATGTAAAACTTGATGGAATGAAACAAAATCACATGAAACAACAGTTTTTATGTAGCCACTAGATGGCTCTGTAACATTATTATTTAGGTATATGGTTAAACCCCTTTGAATTTGTTACCTGATTATTTAGGTATGTGTTTAAAGCCCTTTGAATTAAATACGTTTGTTCATTGTGCATGAATGTATTAATGTATATGTGGATAATAACATGAAAATGTCAGCATATCTAGTATCTCTAAAAGCCTATCCTTTGGACTCTAGGTTTATATGATGAATGTCTACAGTGAATATTGAAAACTTCAGGTTCTACCAGAAAGGAACAACTTTCTCCAGATGCATATTCTAAACATACCATTGGAATACACCGGACCTTTTTAATATGTGAACTTGATATACAGATTTTTAACATACTGAATTAATCAATTAGAGATTTAATTCATTTCCTACTGTCTGAACTAGTTAATACACTGTTAATGTGCTATATATCAAACTAGACAATGATTCTGTTGGAGAAATAAAATATTTCTGCCCAGTCTACTGGAGGGCAAGAATGTAGTCATATTCATTTTACCTGCAGTAGTACTTTGGAGCATGCTCAATGAAACATTTGTTGAATGAGGAAGCCAGGATGATAAAAGTGAAAAAGAATTCTGGGAAATTATACATGATGTACAGAAGGAAAAATGAATGCAGGGTAGTACATTTAAGCAAAACTGACAAACGTTTTTGAATGTAGCTTAGTATATTAAGGCAAAGTTGACTAACTGTTTTGGCCTCGGGCACATCTTAACTCTGTCGTTGCTAAAAGGTTTAAATTAAGTCTCCCCGCTGCAGTAGGGCTATATTTCAAATTTTATAATGGAAATCATTTCAGAGAGAAAATTCTATGGCAAACTTTGTAACTAATTCCTATTAGTTAGTATTTATAACTGGAATAGGTCTTCACCGTCTCTACCAAAAAATACGAAAAGTAGCCCGGCATGGTGACAGGTGCCTGTAATCCCAGCTACTCAGGAGGCTGAGTCACGAGAATCACTTGAACCTGGGAGGTGGAGGTTGCAGTGAGCCGAGATCGTGCCACTGCATTGCAGCCTGGGTGACAGAGTGAGACTGCATCTCCAAAAAAATAAAAAATAAAAAATGGAAGATAAAAGACTTCAGATGTTGTATAAGAATAAATCCAATTTAAGTTAAATGATGAGAGCACATGGACACGTAGAGGGGAACAGTACACACTGGGCCTACCTGAGGGCGGAGGGTGGGAGGACAGAGAGGATCAGGAAAAATTACTATTGGGTACTAGGCTTAGTACCTGGGTGATGAAATAATCTGTACAACAATCTCCCATGAAACACGTTTACCTTTGTAACAAATCTGCACATCTTGCACATATACCCCTGAATTTAACATAAAAGTTTTTTTAAAAAAACATGCTATGGCTGATACATGCTATAGATGAAATTCAGAACCATGTCACTAAGTGAAAAGAGGCCGGACACAAAGGACTACATACTGTATGAATCTATTGATATGAAATGTTCAGAAAAGGCAAATTTATAGTGACAGAAAACAGATCAATGTTTGACTGGGGCTGGGTTGGGGGCAGGGCTTATCTTCAAATGGGCATGAGGAACCCCGTCTATCAGCCTTCTATCTGGGTGTCAGAGATCTGACATCAGATAGCCATGATGGCTGTTCAATTCCATTAATGACTCAGCAGTTACGAGATGTACACTTCACCTGGGTGAGTTTTACAGTAGCTAATCATACACCCTCAAAAAGTCTATTTAAAAAGTCATAAACGAATAGATTAATTTCTGCCTTCCTGGGACAGTGCTCAAGCAGCCTTTCCATATTCACTCTTTAAAGTTCACTCTGTCACTGTGTATTCTACCTGTAACCTGTTTCTGGATTCTGCAAGCTAACACTGCGTTGAGAATTGTCCCTTTTATTCAGGAATATGATTGGTCTATAGATTTGTTTTCTGCCATCTTTGTAAAGTTTCAAACAAAAAGTTTAAAATAAATGTCATACTTACACTATAGAGAGAAAAATAAATATATTTTATCTCCAAATGAACAATCATTAAAAAAACCTTCAACTTAATATGTAAGACATGTTAGTAGTTATTTCTTAATTATATAAGTAAAACTATAGAAAACTAAGTAGAATAGAACCAGATAAGTGACTTTTGTATTTCTCTAGTTTAAAACCCTTTTATCAGGATGATAATTTATGTAAATGGGCAGTATTTCTTAGAAAAGAGAAGGTCCAGAAAGAAATCTCTGGAATTGAGCACTTAAATTTGATAAAAGCCATATGAATTTTGAAATACCCACCATTCTTTATGGCACTGAACAGAACTTACTGAAAAGGACTAAGAAGGTAAATTATATAAAATAACACAAAAGGTTCTGAAAATAATTATTTAAAGTATCTTTTTTTTTTTGAGAAAGAGTCTTTTTCTGTCGCTCAGGCTGGAGTGCAGTGGCAGATTTCGGCTTACTGCAACCTCTGTCTACAGGGTTCAAGCGATTCTCCTGCTTCAGCCTCCCGAGTAGCTGGGATTACAGGTGTACGCCACCACACCTGGCTAATTTTTGTATTTTTAGTAGAGACGGGGTTTCGCCACGTTGGACAGGCTGGTCTCGAGCTCCTGACTTTAGGTGATCTGCTCACCTCAGCCTCCGAAAGTGCTGGGATTACAGGTGTGAGCCGCTGCACCTGACTACAATTATTTATAGTCTCTAAGGAGATAGTAGTAATGGTGATAACTAATGTTTATTGAGTGCTTATGTGCTCATTAACTCATTTAATCCTAACAATTGTATGAGCGCTATACAATTATTGTCTCTAATTTACAGATGAGTAGATTGAGGCACAGAGAAATAATGTAATTAACCTAAGGTTTAAAGTGGATTTGAATGTAGTCTCACTGGCTCAGAGCCCATGCTCTTAACTGGTGTTGTGTATAAGGGAGAAAAATGATACTAGATATAAAATAAGTCTGGTCTTTGCTACTTGTGTGACCTTGGGAAAATTATCCATTCCAAACCTGTTTCCTCATCTGTAGAAGGAAACCAGCAGTATCTTCCTTTTGGTATTATTGTTCGGATAACTTATAAGAATTATCTGGTAATTATCATTTAAAAGTTAGAGGTTTTGTTTTTTTGTCCTACATTTAATAATTATTTTGCTAATTTTAATTATTATTTAAAGTTGAATTTGTTTTTTGTTATTTAGAAGACAGTTTTAAGCCTTTGATTGGGGAAATATATATTTTTGTTAATCAAATTTATTGATTTTTATGAAAAGTTATACTTTTTTCTAGTACTTAAATATAAGAACATATGTATGTTAAAACTGTCATCTGTCTTTTCCAGTTACTTATTGTTAAATTAATTAATTCAACAAGTACTTATTGAGCACTTATTATTTCAGAGACTAGACCCATCAATGTGGGGATATATTGATGAAAGAAAACAGACAAATAGTTTGCTTTCGAGAAGCTCATTCAAGTAGGAGAAGACAAAAGATCTAATAAAGTTGGTAAATTACACAATTAGTTATAAGATTATAAGTGCTATGCTTCAAAAAAGATTAGTTTGGAGTAATAGGAATCAGGAGTCAGGGTAGGGAGAAAGGGGTGAAATTTTATGTAAGGTTGTCAGGGTAGGCCTTATTGAGAAAATGACATCTGAACAAAGACTGAACTAAAGTGTAGAAGTTAGCCACACTGATATTTGGGGCATGTTAACACAAATGTCTTAAATAAGATAGTCAGCAAGGGAGCCAGTGCAACTGTTGCAGAATGAGAGAGTTTGAAAAAGAGGAGCTGAGGTTAGAAAGGTGATGGATACCAGATCATGTAAGGCCTTGCAGGCCATATAAGGACTGTAGCATGAAAAGTAGAGCTATTGCAGGAATTAAAGTGCTTTGATTTAATTTGTAAAAGGATTTTGTCCGGAATTGGTGGGTTCTTGGTCTCACTGATTTCAAGAACAACACCAAGGACCGTCCCGCTGAGTGTTACAGTTCTTAAAGGCGGCGTGTGCAGAGTTTGTTCCTTCTGATGTTTGGATGTGTTTGGAGTTTCTTCCTTCTCGTGGGTTCGTGGTCTCGTGGCTTGTTTCTTCCTTCTGGTGGGTTCATGGTCTCGCTGGCTTCAGGAGTGAAGCTGCAGACCTTCACAGTGAGTGTTACAGCTCATAAAGGCAGTGTGGACCCAAAGAGTGAGCAGCAGCAAGATTAATTGCAAACAGCAAAAGAACAAAGCTTCCACACTGTGGAAGGGGACCCGAGCGGGTTGCCACTGCTGGCTGGGGCAGCCTGCTTTTATTCTCTTATCTGGCCCCACTCACATCCTGCTGACTGGTCCATTTTACAGAGAGCTGATTGGTCCGTTTTGACAGGGTGCTGATGGTGCGTTTACAATCCCTGAGCTAGACACAAAAGTTCTCTAAGTCCCCACTAGATTAGCTAGACACAGAGCACTGGTTGGTGCATTTACAAACCTTGAGCTAGACACAGGGTGCAGATTGGTGTGTTTACAAACCTTGAGCTAGACACAGTGCTTGATTGGTGTATTTACAATCCCTTAGCTAGACATAAAAGTTGTCCAAGTCCCCACTAGACTCAGGAGTCCAGCTGGCTTCACCCAGTGGATCCTGCACCTGGACCGCAGGTGGAGCTGCCCGCCAGTCCCGTTGCGCCAGCACTCCTCAGCCCTTGGGCGGTCGATGGGACTGGGCGTGGTGGAGCAGGGGGCGGCGCTCCTTGGTGAGGCTCCGGCGGCGCAGGAGCCCACGTGGGGAGAGGCTCAGGCATGGCGGGCTGCAGGTCCAGAGCCCTGCCCCGCGGAAAGGCAGCTAAGGCCCAGCAAGAAATCCAGCGCAGCGCCGGTGGGCCGGCACTGCTGGGGGACCCGGCGCACCCTCCGCAGCTGCTGGCCCGAGTGCTAAGCCCCTCACTGCCCGGGGCCGGCGGGGCCGGCTGCCTGGCTAGGCAGCTCCGGGCGCGGCGCCCGCCGAGTCCACGCCCACCCGGAACTGGCGCTGGCCCGCGAGCGCCGCGCGCAGCGCCGGTTCCCGCCCGCGCCTCTCCCTCCACACCTTGCCGCAAGCTGAGGGAGCCGGCTCCGGCCTCAGCCAGCCGAGAAAGGGGCTTCCACAGTGCAGCGGCAGGCTGAAGGGCTCCTCAAGCGCGGCCAGAATGGGCGCCTAGAGGGAGTGAGAGCTGTGAGGGCTGCCAGCACGCTGTCACCTCTCAGGGTTACCCTGGATGTTGGCTTGATAGCGGATTGTAGTACAGATACCTGGAAGCAGGGAGGATAACCAGGATAAAGATTATGGCATCTTTTTTTTTTGTTTGTTTTGAGACACAGTTTTGCTCTGTCGCCATGTTGGAGTGTAGTGGCGCAATCTTGACTCACTGCAACCTCCGCCTCCTGGGTTCAGGTGAGTCCCCTGCCTCAGCCTCCTGAGTAGCTGGGACTACAGGTGCGTGTCACCACACCCGGCTAATTTTTTATTTTGAATTTTAGTAGAGACAGGCTTTCACCATGTTGGCCAGGATGGTCTCAATCTCCTGACGTTGTGATCCACTCGCCTTGGTCTCCCAAAGAGCTGGGATTACAGGCGTGAGCCACGGCGCCCAGCTGATTATGGCATCTTAGAATGAGGTGGCAGCCCTGGATTTGGTGAGAAGTGGTTGGTTTTGGTTAGAAGTGAAGATTGAGCCAACAGGATTTCTTGACAGATCAAATGTGGGGTTTACTAACCAAGGGATTTACTATCCTATGGTATTCACGGTTCATGCCTACACTCAAGGAAATTGGATCATATAAAGGCATCGTCACTCTTACAGTGTGTCTACCACAAGAATGGAATAGGTTTTTTGGAGGAAGATCATAATCCACAGATGTGCCTCACCTGCAGACTCAACCCTAACTACATCACTGTGCGTACACTGGATCATCTTAACTGAGGCAGAGCCTATCACTAGCCTGAAACAGTAGCTGAGTGCCCTTTTTCCCTGAGTATCCATTGTTGCTAATTGGACCTGAAATGTAATGCTTATGTAGTGCGTAAAAATTCTGTAATTCACAACCTGTCCAAAATAGAGCTTTCTTTAGTTTTTAATAATTGTCCCCATTCAAGATATGATTTTAAAATATCTTTTAGGAAAACCCAGTCAAATTCAAGATTCTTCTCTCCATTTCTTCCAAGGGTGGTCATGGCAGTGGACATGAAGTGGTAGGGTAACATCTGTTCTCAGCCATCATCTCTCCTCTGCTGGCATTGGATGAACCTCAACAGGTTCAGTCTTTGTAAAGTGATCTCTAGATTCCACGGTCTAGGCTCCTTTCATGGCCTGTAGTCATCAATCTGTGCAGGTTATTAAATGCCATCTTTGTCCCAGCTGCCAGGTCCCTTTGGATTTAAAAGGCTGTTCTTGGTGATTCCTGCAGCTTATCTGGAGAAATGGAACTTTTATGTGTTCTCCTGTGCCACTGTGGAGCTTGTGCAAACCTAGGTATTTATACCTAGGATACCACGAGCTATCTCTACTACTTGGAGGGAGGGCCTTCACCATTGGTGGGCAGAGTACGTGGAGGAGGTTGCTGCTTTGCAGAGCTTTAAATGGAAAGTAGGGCACAGCTTTCTCTACTGTTTGATCCTCAGACTTAAAGATCTCTCATCCTCCATTTTTAGGGCTCAGCTTGGTGTCCAGGAGGAAGGCAGGAGGAGAAGAAACCCAAACTTGTATTTACCTCTCTTTTCCTCTTTGCACTATTCCTTCATCTCTAGCCAGGCAACTCCATTCTGGGAGTAGAGTGGGAAGGTGATGGAGGGGAGGTATAGTCTGGCTTCCCACTTATTTTCTTTCTAGCCTATTGTTTATGGTGTAAATCTTGGCTTTAGGTACTTAAATTACTTCCAACTCCCATGCCAATGGCTCTCATACTTTTTAGTCTGGGGATCCTTTTACATTCTTAAACATTATTGAGAACCCCAAAGGGCTTTGTTTATAAAACAAAAGCGTTATATTTATCAATATTATAGATAAATTTATCAATATTATAGATAACTATATAGATAATTTAGAGTTATAGTTTTTAATATTTAATCTATTAGAAATCAAAATAGAGAAATTAAAAAACATTAAAAAATAACAACAAACCCATAATAAAGCTATAGTTTTAAAGAAGAAATAGCTATGTTTTCCAAAACAAAAGAAAATGAGAAGAGTGGCATTGTGTTACATTTTGGTAAATTTCTTTAATGTTTGGCTTAATAGAGATTGGATTCTCATATCTATTTCTGCATTCAATTTATTTTGATAGGTTGTTTTGTTGAAGTATATGAAGAAAATCTGGCCGCATACCCATATGTGTATGGGAAAGGAAAGTATATATTTATATACCCATATGTGGGAAAAGAAAGTATATATTTATAGCCTTTTCAGATAATTGTGGATATTTTTCTCTGATACTACATTCAAAATTGACAAGTGCTATTGTCTTAAAGGATATTTTTGCAATGTGGAATCTGAAACAAATCAATGAACTGTTCATACTGTGCTACATTAAAATCTACTGGTTTATCTTACTCTGAGAATAGACCTTTCACTATTATAACGATTATGCTATGTATATGTATACTGTGTATACTATGTATATGTGTTTTGTGACCTCATGCATTCCTTTTTTGGAAAATGGTTTACTGAGTTATGCTGATCTTTCAAACATTGACACCTTTCATTATATAATGTTAGAAAATTATGTTTTTTAATATCACCACCAATCTCATCAGAAAGATCTTTAAATATGAAGCTCATGGTAGCAATACAAGTTCTACAAAATTCTAATTTTTACTTGAAAGCTGAAATTTTATAATTGGCAAGAAATACTGTCAATTGTTTTTTGTTGAAGTGAGAGGCTCACTTCGTTCAGTTTTAAGAAAACATTTGCCAATTGCTCAAGTCTGAATAACCATAATTCTCTGTCATTCTTTCAAGTAAAAAGGATGTTCCATGAATAAAGTGGCTAGTTCCACTTGCAACTCAAACAGCTGCTCAAGGGCTTTTTTTTCAAGACAACCACCTACTTCAGGATGTAGCAGACATGCTTCAGGCACACTTCACATTTTGTCACACGGAAGATTAAAAAGCATATACTGTAGTGTGAAAATGTAATAATATTAATAATTTTACTGCTTTGCCAAATCATAAGTGACACTGTTTTAAAAAATGAGTGTGATGATGATGAATACAATAGTACAGATTAATTCTACTGGCCTGATTTATGCTAAAGCACCAGCAGTTTTACCCATTATTGTTATTGCACCGTTAGTATCAATATCAACACAATGACGAAGGCATATAATGAATTCACATTATTATAAAAATCGTTTTGACCTTGCAGACCCCCTGAAGAGGACTGAGGTCTGCTCAAGGTCCACAGGATATATTTTAAAACTATTGTACTGTAGTGCTGACACTCTACACCATAGCAGAGGTCCTGTTTATTAGTTAATCTCTTGGATAATATCCAGTATCTGATGCTGCTTAGATTTCTTGCTTCTGTGGTCCTCCTTCTGGACACAGTTTGTCCTGAATATTTACAGTCTTGATCTTTAAAATGACAAATTATTGTTGTTATACAAGTACAGCAATTCATGCATTTGGAAATAAAAATTTAAATACTTTTTCCTGGTCCAGCACTCTAGTCCCACTTATCAAAAGCAACTTGCTTTTACCATTTGTTTAAGCTCTGCTGATTATCTTCATAATTCCAGTTACGCTTTTACCTTTATTAATTTGTTAACTTTAAGCAGTGTCTGTTGGCTTCCCACATGAGGGAGACATTTAGCTCAGTTTCTCACATTCTTGCTTATCTTCCTAACTTTTGAGCATGTATTTATGTTTTTATTTTTGTTTTTAGCTCTTCTTTTGGTTTTGTTTGTGGCTTTAAATAAACGTCAGTGTCTGCTAAACTTAACACAGGCCAAGAGGACCAGGGTGGCTGATCTTTGCAGGTAGATCCCAAAGAGAAGTGAGGGAGATAGGTTGAGCTATTCAAGCGGAATTTCTGCTTCCAGTTTTACCACTTAGATAATTCATTGGTTCCTCCTCTATGGGAGAGTAGATCAGAGACAGAGTCATATGTTACAATAATTGATCTACTGGCACATGGTAAACAAAGCAGGGAGAAAAGCATTCCCCCTCCTTACCAGTGATCACATGTGACTTCCATTGACAGATGTGTAAATTGAGATCAGAAAAGTCACCTACCCAGTGTTACTTAGTAAAGAACAGATGTTCAATTAAAGTCCAATCTATCTTTTTTGCTATTCTGATTGCACTGAGGACATCCCTGTAATTAACTGGGAATGAAAACAATATGGTTTTCTCAGGATGATCACAAGTGGGAGGGAGAATTTATCAATATTATATTTTCATAGATTTTTATTGTTTTTAAAATTATAATCTTTAAATTATTAAAAATTTATCAATTCATTTATATGTGAAGCAAGCTTTATTGTTGATAGTATATTTGTTTTGTGGGCTTTTAAAAGTTTTTTTTACTTTGAAGGATTTACAGTAAGTTCTGAAATGATACACTAAAGCACTAGGAGTATATAGCATGTTGAGCTTGCATTTCTGTTTAATGTGGTTGAAACTGAAAAAAATTTAGATTCAGAATATTATTTATCAAATAGAGAAGACATCTTCTTTGGTCCAACTGTATAAATTATGTATAATATTTAAGAGCAAGGTCTGGTTTCCATTTCAATTATTGATTTGAAATAGAGCATTTTGGCATCAGAAATGTAGACAGCAGGCATTTCCTACATTTAATGTATTCCCTCAAAACCAAGAAGCAGCTTGATGTAGACAGTTTTATGTAAGATTTGTCACAGTTTCTGGGTGCTTTCGAACTATCTCACATTTTATTCAGTGTAATTCACTTTTCTGTATGGTAAAATGTGGGCAAATACATTCTTTCTAACAGTATCTTGGAGACTTTATGCTGTGAGCATTTAATTTGTAAAATTTGCTTTGACTTCCTTGAAAGGGATTGCTAAGTAAATGTGATGACTAATTTTATGTGTCAACTTTGACTGGGTCACACGGTACCTAGATAGCTGGTGAAACATTATTTCTGGGTGTGGCTGTGATGGTTTTTCTGGATGAGATTAGCATTTCAATTGGTAGACTGAGTTAAGCAGATTACCCTCCCCAGTGTTGTTGGGCATCATCCGATCCATTAAGGGCATGAATAGAACAAGAAGGTGGAGGAAGGTCCAGTTAACTCTGCCTGGCTGCTTGAGCTGAACATTGAACTTCTTCTGTCCTCAGTGCTCCTGGTTTTTAGGCCTTCAAACACAGACTGCAACACTATTGGCTCTCTGGCTGTTAAGCTTTTGAACTACACCTCTGGCTTTCCTGGGTCTCCAACTTGCAGATGACAGATCATGGGCCTTTGCATCCTGTGAAATCATTTAAGCCAATACCTTATAATGAGTCTTTATATGTGTGTGTGTGTGTGTGTGTGTGTGTGTGTATATATGTATATATCTATATACATATGCTTATATGTGTATATATATGCTTATATATATATGTATATGTATCTGCCCCTAGTTTTGTTTCTCTGGAGAGCTGTGACTATAGTATAGTAAAAGAGATATTTGACTTGACTCTGGCAAGTGAATGTCTTTTTTAACTTATTGATACTATTCATGATTCCTCTTTCTCTAAGAGATGCTCCAAAGGAAATGGTGAGCATGTAACTAAATCCAACTTTAGTGATTTATTAATTTTTGTATTTATAACTTTTGGAAATAGACTGAGAAGTGATAGATACTTAAAGATGAGGATAGTTACAGGATTAATGGAAGAAGGTTCAACTTATTTATTAGTTTCAGTACTAACAAATAAATTAATAAATTTTACTCTGTAACATTTATTAAGAGCACTGAGTATATAGAGAACTCTTATAGACAACAAATTAGGGACAATAAATCGCAAGAACTGGTAGCAGCACTGGTTTGGGGAGAAGTGGCCCTCAAATTTTGTTAGGTATCCTTGGCCACAGGTGAAAGGCTTACTCAAAGTAGATTGCAGATTTTTGGGGGGATGGAATCAAAGTGAAACTGTGTGTCTTAGAGTTCTCCAAAAAAGCCGAATTTAATAAGGCTGAGAAGTCTCATAATCTGCTGTGCAAGTTGGAGACTGGGTGGTTAACGGTGTAATCCAATCTGAGACTGAAAGCCTGAGGAACAGGGAAGCCAATGCTGTCAATCACAGTCTGAAGGCAGAAGATGAGATGTCCCAGCTCAATCAGTGAGCTGCGTGTGTGGGAGGCAAGCCTGTGGGGAATTCAGCTGGTGCCCCAAGATAGGGTGGGTTGCAACATGTGAAAAGCTGATGTCTAGAAAAGAAAGGGATTGGAAGAGAGAAAATAAAATTTGTGGAGAATGAAGATAAATGGCTAACTTTACACTCTCAAAATCCCCCCTCCCTCCTTTTTTTGCAGAGATTGTTTTGCCAGATTTTTAGAAAAAGAGAGATGAACACCTTTTAAACTCTGAAGAAAGAAATGGGCTCATTGGTGTGGAGCAGAACAGAATACTGTGAGTAAGAAATGCTATCATCATTCCTGTTCTGAAGTCCATTTAGTAACAGCTGTGTGATTCTCTTATTCTCTTATTGTAGGGTCCCATAAATGACTTAGAAACTGCATTATATTTATTAGAACTAAAAAATAATCACTGTAAGTAACATATAAATTCAGGAGGAGAAGGATCTGTGAAAGGTTTTATAAATATAGCATAGATATATATCCTACTTGAAAGCTTTCTATCTCTTCATTTTGAATTATGTTAGTAGTATCTGTTCTGTAACCACCTCCCACTCACCCCCAGGCCAAAACAACAAAATACCTACTGATTACCTAAAATCACCAGGTCCAAACTCTTCATTTTCCTATCAGTTTATTGTTGTACATTCGAGGTACCATGCTACTATCAGAATTATATCCAGGTTTTTTATTTTAAAAAACTCAGAGAAAAAATGTTTCCAGTAATTTTCATTCAATGTGAATGACAAGAATATTACAGCTATAAACATTGAAATAACCATTTCATTTCTTCCTGAGGAAGTTTCATATTTTAAACAATGAAAAAGGGAATTCTATACAAAGCTAGTTTTAAATCAGATTATCTCTCATTATTCTCTCATATGTATTTATGTTACTTTCAGATTAGCATATTAACCAGTTGGAGTATATAATGTGGAAAGTATGCATGTCCTCTAGAATTTGATGCTGTCTTCAAGACACATTGAGTGGTCAAAAATCCTTTCACAGGTTTGCTGCTCTAGCTAGCATGATACATGTACTTGTGAATGAATACATTTTGGTAAGATCTCTTCCTTTTTCTCCTGTCTTTATACAAACATGGAGTATGTTTTTGACATCTATTTAAAAGGATAAGGTGTTCAGTCAACTCGATTTACCTAAACAAAATATGCCATTAGCAGCTTTGCTTAGCAGTTCAAATGTACATCTTACCATTAAAGCATAAATGTATCAGTTTTTCTTTTCCTTTTTTAAAATTAGAATAAATGTTGTTGCCAAATGAAAACATGACACTGTATGTAACTTCTCGGGCCTATTCTCATTATGTTTAACCTTCCTAAGCCAGATTTCTTAAGTTGGTGGAGATGGAAGACTATATTAATTTTCCTAGCATGTCTGGCATGTGCTGCTATAAAAGAGACAGCAGTAAGCATGAAGACTGTGTTTCCCATATTTGTCCAAATGACTTTGATTTTGTTTTTAGAGTCAAGAGTCTTAAAAATTGGTAATTTTTCCAATTCTTTCTGCTAATAGTATATTTAAAAATTAGCATATTCTTTAGGTACATAAAACTTTTAAAAAGTAATTATAATGTACATTTAAAAATTTATAGTAAGTGGATCTCACAATTTGTTTTCTAATTAGTAAGTTTTACCCATTAAAATGACAATGAAAATATTTTTACTATAGGTTTCCCTCTCATTTTTTTCTAATACCTTTGATAATATTTTATAAAGGCTTATAATCATAGCAGGGAATTAATTTACTACTTAAATTTTATGTATGTGTACAGTACTTTTAAAAATTAAGTAGTCCGGGCATGGTGGCTCATGCTTGTAATCTCAGCACTTTGAGAGGCCGAGGTGGGTGGATCATGAGGTCAGGAGTTCAAGATCAGCCTAGCCAACATGGTGAAACCCTGTCGCTACTAAAAATACAAAAATTACCCGGGCATGGTGGCGTGGCTGTAATTCCAGCTACTCAGGAGGCTGAGGCAGGAGAATCACTTGAACCTATGAGGCGGAGATTGCAGTGAGCTGAGATCACACCATTGCACTCCAACCTGGGTGACATAGTGAGACTCTGTCCCCCCCTCAAAAAAAAATTAAGTAAATATTAACAGGAAAATAAGTACGATGTATTCTTTTCTTTTTTGGAACTTTATTAACCATATATATCATTTACAATTTAAATGTAAATATATTTCAAGAGCATGACTTGTTCATCTTTGTACTTCCTGCATTTAATTTAGTAGCTAATCCTTAATTGTACCTATGATCTGTTATCTTCCAGCAGAGTGATGGGTGAAATATTTTCAAAAATGGGCCTCTGCTCTGCTTATGTTTCTTTGCCTTATATCCAAAGTATCACTGCAAACATTAGATTACAAATAATATATTAATTTGTTTTTTGTTATAAATCTCTACATTACATAATTTTATTTTGAACTATCTGGGAAAATGGAATTTTTTAACAACCTAAATGTAAATAGCCTAACCACATCATCTAGGGAAACTGTTTTTAGTTTTAGTTTAATAGGTTTTGTTTTGGGGAGCATTAAAAAAAGCTATTCACATTTAAAAGTCAACCTGTTTCTGGAGATGACACATACCTCAGACTCTAGGCATGCGTTTCTGTAGAACTAGTGAGGACTACTGGGATAGATTCACAGCTTACAGCAAGTGGACATAGAATTCTCAATGATATGTTTTTAGACCCTTACAATTTCTCCCCTTTAGAGGATTCAGTCAGTACACTTTACATTGTTATTTACTGTTTTGGTGTACTCAGTGTGTTTCTATTTACCATCCAACAGCTTTACAGTATATATTTCAGTATAACAATTATGTTGTGATGGAAGAGTTAGTAATTTTTACATATATTCACTAGACTATGTATATGAAAAAATCACTTTTGCTATAGCACTTATCTTTTTTTTGGTGCGGATAAAGCTCATATATAACTTTTCCACTCTGATCTAGCACAAATTATAATTTACAATTATTTCTAAATACTTAAGTGGATTTAAATTTTGGCAAGCATTTTTCATGGGTGTTATGCTTTTGACATTTTATGCTACGTTATGATGTTTATTTTGCTTCTTGTTTCATAGGACACTTTATAGAATAAAATAATAAGAAAACATTGTACAGGCAAACAGTGGTCTAAAAACCTACAGAGACACAATCTTAGTTGATATATAAAAGTGTAAATATTACTATGAAATGGAACAGTTCTGCATTTGTGTTTGATATTTATGTTGGTTGCAATTGACTTCCACATGAGTGCACAGTAGTCTACAATAATCCCACAGGCTCAGATATGGGTTAAGAGAAAGGCCACAGGCCTCAAGGCTTGTAACACATACTTTTTCTTTTTTTCTAATCATCCACATGCCAGCACATGGAAGAAACTTTGTTCTTTTTTCTCATTTGAAGAGGTATATTTTTCAACTGCCTTTTGGTAGCTTCTGGAAGCTTTGGAAAAGGTGTGTTCTACCTGGACGATGAAGTCTCAAGTTTTCTCTCAGTGCTATCTTACTTTCTGCAGCTCCTGTCTCAGCCAAGATGGCAGAGGCTGACCCAGTTTGTGCAGCAGCTTTGAGAGTTCCACATTGTGATCTCGATAGTAGCTTGACAGAAATGTCCTGCTCTAAGTGGAGAGGAGGAGAAAAAAGTACATTTTATTTTGTTTATTACATTTCATACACTTTGACTATGTTGAAATAAGTATCAGGTATACCAGATCTGGATTAAAATTTGTATTAAGCATGTGGACTATTTATTTAGCACATGCTATGATATTTTACTGACGGTCTTGGGTACTGGCATTTTTCTTACTAGGAAGAGGCAAACGGCATGGTGACCGTACTGCCCACTCTAATCCCTCCTACACATTTGTATTTTCATTACCTCTGTGAAGACCTCTTTACTCTTACCTCCTTTCTGGACATTATTTTCACAAAGTCAGCCACTCCCTTAAATAAACCCAATATGGATTACTCAGTAACCTTGTTGAGAAGAAAGGATATCCTGAAAAGTTGTGTTTTTCTTATCTTTCTCTACCACCAAATTTAATAAAGTCTGTGTTAGACCAGAGTAAAATCAAATGCTAAGAAAGATATTCTGCAGTGTCTCTTAAACATTTTAGCTTTAATAAATTTACAGGGAAATAGCTTTGACATAAATGCATATGATATATTCTATATTACTTTCTCGAAATGCTATAGAAATTGTATGTCAATTTCTTTTGGGAAAAGAAGGGTTGTTTTCAAAGTGCTCTGAAGGTATATTTTAATAATCAGCCAAGGAAAATTGGAGTTCTGAAAATGCAGTTTGTTTATCAAAACAACAGAAACTCTCTCTCTCTTCTATATATGATTTAATTATGAGTTTATTGAGGACAGACCCTGCATCTATCAGGCAAGGTACAAAAAAATAGTACTCAAGGTTTTGTTAAAGTATTCAAATAAGTTTAGCCCACCTTAGGATCCTCAGACCATCTTAGGGTTCTCAGTTAATGTAATGTATTAATTGTGGGGGAAAAATCCCAAATCATATTTTAATTTCTGAGATCTAAAAAAAATTTACAAATCAAAATCTACTTGCATGCTTATATTGAAACTATATACTAACTAGACTAATAATAAATAAAAATATTATTAGTAAATCTTAATATATGTCAAGTAAGCATTAAAGTAAAAATGTGGGGTATAGAAATGGGGAAAACTGTAGCATTAAGTGATAACCATGTCGCCATTCTGAACAGAATAAACAGGAAGTGCTGAATACATACTGCAGAGTGTGTGTCTACATTCCCCAAAGCCTAAATTATCTGCTAGTATGTTAGATGTTGGGAAATACATTGCTTCTTTCATTTTATTAGCATATTAATAGCTCAAAACTTAGTATATTATATCAGTAATTTGTATTACTGTCCAGGGCACACTTACTACAACAGAATGACTCAGGCAGTGAAAAAAATAGAATTTTTTTTTTTTTTTGAGTTGGAGTTTCACTCTTGTTGCCCAGGCTGGAGCACAATGGCACAATCTGGGCTCACTGCGACCTCCGCCTTCCGGGTTCAAGCAATCCTCCTGCCTCAGCCTCCTGAGTAGTTGGGATTACAGGTCCTGCCACCATGCCCAGCTAATTTTTTTTGTATTTTTAGTAGAGATGGGGTTTTATTGTGTTGGCCAGGCTGGTCTCGAACTCCTGACCTCAAGTGATCCACCCACCTCGGCCTCCCAAAGTGCTGGGATTACAGGCATGAGCCGCCACACCCGGCCAAAAATAGAAATCTTGGTCCTATTTTCACTTTCCAGTGGATATATTTCCTGTCTTCGTTTCAGTTAACATTTATACTAAAATTTTTGTGCAGGTATCATTCTTTTTGGAATAAGATATTATCTCTTTGTTCTTATTCAGAATGTCAAATTCTATTGTTTTCCTTTATTCTTGCATGACAGATAATAATATATTGTGGGTAAAATCAAAACAAGCAACCTACCTGTACTGAAATTGAAATGGTACTTTTAATTTTTAGAAAGGCTGAATTTTGACTTTAACTAGTTTTTTAAGAAAATAGATGATATTATTGGTTATCATTTTGCTGATTTAGTTTGTATTTTTAAGCTCTATGCTTACATCAGAATCCATTGGAGGGTATTTTCTTCCTTTGCTCTTTCCAAGGCATTTTGTTTTACCTTCTTCCAGTAACTGACACCAGAAACCTTTATGAGAATCAAACCTAAAAAAATAAAAAATACACACAAAAAAACCAGAAAATCGTTTTTCAACCAATTTATATGATATAGTGACCAATACATATGATATAGTGACCAATACATAAATATTTTATTGGGATAACAATCTATAACCAGAGAAACTGAATTCTTTTTTACTATATTCCTTTGCATAAAGTCTTTTGGCATACTTCTAAATTCTGAGTTCATCTGTCATATTTGTGAGTCTGCCAGGTTCCTAATAGAAAAATTGTCAGCAGGTCTCCTATTAATAGAAATTAATAAGGCTACTTCCTTCATCTGGAAGGAAACAATACATACATTTTCAAATTTTTTTTAGGGTTTAAAAACAAGTCATTCTTTTTCTTGTAGGGTTTAAAAACAAGTCAGTCTTCATCCATGTCTATGGATTTAGATGCTACTTGTATCATCCAGCTAGAAGGTAATAGAAGAGAAAAGGTTTCAGTGTATCATGGAGTGATTACTTTTAGGATTCTCTAGCTATAATCCATTTAATTTTTTTCAGAGCTACTTTCTTCTTTTGGTATGAGCTCTGTATTAAAGTAATAGCACCTATAAATGAATTTTTTCTTTTTTCTTTTTCTTTTTTTTTTTTTTTGAGAAGGAGTCTCGGTCTTGTTGCCCAGGCTGGAGTGCAATGGCACAGTCTCGGCTCACCGCAACCTCCACCTTCCAGGTTCAAGCGATTCTCCTGCCTCAGCTTCCCGAGTAGCTAGAATTACAGGCATGTGCCACCACGCCCAGCTAATTTTTGTATTTTTAATAGAGACGGAGTTTCTCCATGTTGTTCAGGCTGGTCTCAAACTCCTGACCTCAGGTGATCTGCCTGCCTCAGCCTCCCAAAGTTCTGGGATTACAGGTGTGAGCCACTGTGCCCAGCCTAAATGAACTTTTTATGCCATAATTATAATAAACAATAATAGCACATTAAAATGTATGTTTTATCTTACCAAAATATTTCATATAACTCTTTCTCATTTGAGGTTTCATTCTAACACTTAAGGATATGGTGTGAAGGATTCTTCCCATTTTATAGCATTTAGCATACTGTTTGGCTCTTGTAAACATTTGCCAAGTATTAGTTGAACACAAAATGAGAAGGGAGAAAATGTTTGTCAAGGTTTATTTACCTTGCACTATACTACTATACACTTCTTCAATATTCAAGTCATGACTCAAGTCTAGGCCTGCTGATTTTAGGTTCAGGGCCTTTTCTTTTTTACTTGTTCTCCAAGTAGGTTTTATATTATTATTCACTGTAAATAAAGTACTAATTTGTATGCTCAGGTATAAAAGTGAATGTAATAGCAATGATAATTCCTTTACATAGCTTTTGTTATTCAATAATTATATTGCCATTTTTCTTCTCAATTAGAATTATTTCAGATAACGTTTTTCTTTTGCCTTTTATCTGTTCTACTTCTAGGAATGCTACTTCCAATACTTTGCTTAAAATTATAATGTGAAAACCTGAAATATCTAGGGTGACAGTTAACAAAAAATATGTGCAATGGCTGCACACTTAAAACTACAAAACTTTGTTAAGATAACTTTTAGAAAAAAGGGAGCTTTACCATGCTCATAAATCAGAAGACTAGATATTTTTAAAATACCAAGTCTCTCCAAATTTATCTATAGATTCAGTATGATTCCTATCAAAACTCCAGTGGACTATATTTTAAGTAGAAATAGAAAATTATTCTAAAGTACATATAAAAATGTAAAGGAAGTAGACAAGCTAAAACAATTTGAAAACAAAGAGCAAAGTTGATCTCATACTATTTAATTTCAAGATTTACTATAATTCTACAGTAATGAAGACTGCCTGGTGTTGGCATCAGTGGACTGATGGATCAGTGGAACAAAATGAAGAGTTCAGAAATAAATCTACACATCTACAGTCAACTAATTTTCGAAAAATAGCTGCCAAGGTAAGTCAATGGGAAAGGATTAGTCTTTTAAATTTCACAAGAAAAACTGGATATCTATATGAAAAAGCTGAACATTGATCCTTACCTCATGTTGTATATAAAAATTAACTTGAAGTGTATTATTGAGCTAAACCTAAACTCTAAAAATTTAAGCTAAAAACTTAAAAATTTATAGCTAAAATTATAAAAATTCTGAAAGAAAACTTAGGGAAAAAAACCAGAAAATTTTGCAACCTTGGGTTAGGCAAAGATTTCTTAGGATGAACCATAAGGGAAAAATAATGATAATTTTGAATTTATCAAAATTTAAAATTTTGCTCTCATAAAGACACTTAAGAAAGTGAACAGGGAAGCCACATACTGGGAGAAAACATTTGTAAAAAATATATCTAATACAGAACTTGTATTTGGAATCTATAACTCAATATAAAAGATAAAAATATCAATAAAAACTGCATAAAAGATTGGAACAGGCTGGGTGCGATGGCTCATGCCTATAATCTCAGCACTTTGGGAGGCTGAGGTGGGCAGATCAGCTGAGGTTGGGAGTTCAAGACCAGCCTGACCAACATAGAGAAACCCTGTCTCTACTAAATACACAAAATTGGCTGGGCATGGTGGTGCATGCCTGTAATCCCAGCTACTCAGGAGGCTGAGGTGGGAGAATTACTTGAACCTGGGAGGCGGAGGTTGCAGTGAGCCGAGATTGTGCCATTGCACTCCAGCCTGGGCAACAAGAGTGAAACTCCGTCTCAAAAAAAAAAAAAAAAAGATTGGAACAGACACTTCACCAAAGAACACATATGAATGGTCAATGAACAAATGAAAATTTGCTGAACATCATTCATCATTAAGGAAATGCAAATTAAAATTACAAATGAAATAGCACTGTACACTCAGTAGAATGACTGATTTTAAAAATATCCTGTGTTGGCAAAGACGTGGAACAAATAGAATTGTTGGTAGAAATTAAAAATATTATAGCCTCTTTGTAAAGTTTCTTAGAAATTAAAATACATAACTACTATATGACCCACCAACCCCATTTCTAGGTTTTTACTTGAAGGCAATGCAAATGTATGTCCACACAACTGTTCATAGTAGCTTTGTTCATGATAGCCAAAAAATACAAATTACTCATGTCCATCAACCGGTGAAAGGATAAACAAATTGTGGTACATCCATAAAATGGAGTAATATGTAACAATAATAAAGAACTGACTCCTGATAGATGTAGCAACATGGAGGAAACTCAAAATCATTATGCTAAGTGAAAGAAAGTAGCTTGATGATTCCCGGGGTCAGGGTAAGTAGAAAGTATTGACTACAGCGGAGCATGATTAAACTTTTTGGATTATATCTTTTTGTTCTATATCTTGATTCTGGTGGTACATACAACTGTATACATTTGTATTCATTGAACTGCACAATTACAGTGGGTGATTATATGTAAATTATACATTAACAGATTCTGGTGGTACATAAAACTATACATTTGTATTCATTGAACTGCACAATTACAGTGGGTGATTATATGTAAATTATACATTAACAAAGCACTTAAAATGATAGTGTGATCTAATGTGTGTGTGTGTGTGTGTGTGTGTACGTGGGGGTGTAGTCTATATGTAGTTAATCTTGTAGAATTTATAACTCTAGCCCTATGAAAAGAAAGCAAACCTAGATTTCTGCCTCTGTATGACTGTGTATTAGAGAGAATAATCACATTCCGTTTATGTAAAGCCTGGTTTCTCATCATTATTAAAGCAATTATGTCAGATCAGGACACAACATTTTATGTTTTCATGCTGTTTATATTCTTGTTTGAATCAATAAGGCAACTGAATAAATTAGTGTTATATTCAGAATTACAAAGAGATCATTAATAAAGACTGTGTTATTTAAATAGTCTGCATATTAAAGCCTTTGGGAAAGTCTAATGCAACATTTCTGGAAGTCTGTGATTGATGCAATATTTTTCATTAACATTTTGCTATCAGCAATTTTCCAAAATTGAATTCTGACTCATTTTAAGTATTCAAGTGATCAAAATTCAGAATCCAGAGCAGCTATTACTTTTTGCTAATATACCTTGCTGTGGATAACCTAAGTGGAGCATGCATATGCTGTGTATTAAAATGAGTAGTCTTCTGAGAGAAAGTTTTTCTAAGAAACACGGAACTCCACACATGCTAAAATTAAGAATCAAAAGAAAAATAGGGTTTTCTTTTATGTCTGCCAATTAATTAGATCTTATGCAGCAGGTGTCATGCTGGGCTTCACTGAGAAAAAAAAATTGTGTGTGTAGCTGGCACCTAGCCTAGGCATCTGTATGCATACACTCATAGGCAATGGTATAAGTGTGTCAGGATGCCAATGAGAAGGAGAAGCTAGAAGGGAAAGCATGTTTATTTACCCAATGGCCTGAGGGACTGGGTCTGGTCTTTCATAGAGAACCATCATAGATGAAGGGACTGCTGTTCACTGAAGGTCTTATGAGTTTGGGACACAAGTAATACTATTTCAGAGCCCAAATGAAGAAGTTTAATAGAAGATGGAGAAAATCTCCCCACATCTATTCAGACAGCAGCACTGTTTCTCTGAAGTCTGGTGGAACAGCAAGGAAACAATCTTTTTATGTAAGCACTGGCAACCATTGCCATGGCTGGGGCCCTCCTTTCAAGGCCTTCAGGCAGTGAACATTTTGGAGGAAGTGTTCGTGTATTGTTTAGTGTCTGCTTCTAGGGCTACCCTAACCTGGAGGTGGGGATACTTTGTTTATCATTGTGTCTCCAGAGTCATGCATGTAATAGTTATTCAATAAAATTTTGTTGATTTAAAGAGTAAAACAAGAATGGGTAAGAATGGTTCTTAAGCTTGTATGGAATATCATCTGGGATGTTTAGAAATAACTGTAAAAGACTTGTGGGCAGGGGCACCAGGATTCTCCAATGATTCAACCTCTAAACAGTGACTTTTTCTTTTCTTTTTTTTGAGGTGGAGTTTTGCTCTTTCACTCAGGTTGGAGTGAAGTGGTGCGATCTTGGCTTACTGCAACCTCAACCTCCCGGGTTCAAGCAATTCTCCTGCCTCAGCCTCCCAAGTTGCTGGGGTTACAGGCGTGTGCCACCATGCCCGGCTAATTTTTGTATTTTTAGTAGAGATGGGGTTCCACCATATTGGTTAGGCTGGTCTCGAACTTCTGACCTCAGGTGATCCACCCGCCTCGGCCTCTTAAAATGTTAGGATTACAGGCGTGAGCCACCGTGCCTGGCTGACATTTTTATATTAATGAAAACATGACTTTATTTCTACCCTCGTGTGGGTTAATTGTACAAAACATTCAGATTACACTTAGAAGACTAAAGTATGTCTGAAATGCCTTTACATCGAAAAACCATTTCTATGGGTGAATATTGAATTGAAAATAGCAATTCAGTAAATTTCAAAATCAAAATACCATTATTTAGATATTACTAATATAGGATAAGCATAGCAGATTTTTAAAATCAGTTCTCTTCTGGCAAACACGTTTATGATTTAAGGAATAATTTTACTGATATGCATTTTATTTTAACAACTTTTTTTAGGTATTATTTACGTATTGTTAAATATACAATTCAGCACTGTTTAGCAAGTTTATATAGTTGTACAATTATCACCACAATCTGGTTTTAGAACATTTCCACTATCCTTCCAAAACCTCTTTTTTTGCAGCCCATTGCAGTCAATCCCTGCTGTCATCCCTAGTTCCAGATAAAGTCTTTCTTTCCCTCCCTCCCTCCCTCCCTCCCTCCCTCCCTCCCTTCCTTCCTTCCTTCCCTTTTTTAGACAGAGTTTCACTCTTGTCACCCAGGCCGATTGCAGTGGCACGATCTTGGCTCACTGCAACCTCCACCTCCTGGGTTGAAGCAATTCTCCTGCCTCAGCCTCCGGAGTAGCTGGGATTAAAAGCATGTGCCACCACACCCAGCTAATTTTTGTATTTTTAGTAGAAATGGGGTTTCACCACGTTGGCCAAGCTGGTCTTGAACTCCTAAACTCAGGTGATCTGCCTGCCTCGGCCTCCTAAAGTGCTGGGATTACAGCAATGAGTCACCATGCCTGGCCCAGATAAACCCTTTCTAACTCTACATTTGTCTCTTTTCTGGACATTCCTTTTTTTTTCCCCCAGTGTGGATATAACAAATCCATTCACCAGTTGAAGGACATTTGTATTGTTTCTAGTTTTTAGCTATTATGAATAATGCTATAATCATTCCCTTACTAGCTTTTATGGACTTAGGTTTTCATTTATTCTGGGGTAGATTCCTGGAAGTGAGACTGGATTGTTGGGTGAGATTCTGTTTAGTTTTTAAGAAACTAAAAAACTGCTTTCCAAAGTGGCCATATATTATGCATTACCATTAGCAGTGTGTGAGGATTCTAGTTTCTCCACGTATTTGCCAACATTTGTGATATGGTTTGGCTCTGTGTCCGCACCCAAATCTCACCTTGGATTGTAATAATTCCCACAGGTCAAGGGCGGGACCAGGTGGAGGTAATTGAATCATTGGGGCAGTTTCTCTTGTGATAGTAAGTTCTCATAAGATCTGATGGTTTTATAAGCATCTGGCATTTCCCCTGCTGGCACTCATTCTCTCTTCTGCCTCCTTGTGAAGAGTTGGCTTCTGCCATAACTGTAAGTTTCCTGAGGCCTTCCCAGCCATGTAAAACTGTGAGTCAATTAAACGCCCCCCCGCCCTTTTTTTTTGATGGAGTTTCACTCTTGTTGCCCAGGCTGGAGTGCAATGGTGCAATCTTGGCTCACTGCAACCTCCACCTCCCAGGTTCAAGTGATTCTCCTGCCTTAGCCTCCCAAGTAGCTGGGACTACAGGTGCCTGCCACCATGCCCGGCTAATTTTTTGAGTTTTTAGTAGAGACGGGTTTCTCCATGTTGGCCAGGCTGGTCTCGAGCTCCTGACCTCAGGTGACCCATCTGCCATGGCCTCGCGAAGTGCTGGGATTACAGGTGTGAGCCACCCCACCCAGCCTAAATCCCTTTTCTTTATAAATTACCCACTCTCGAGCATTTCTTCATAGCAGTGTGAGAATGGACTAATACAGTAAATTGGTATTGTCTTTTGGGTTATAGCCATTTTAATGGGTATGTAGTGGTATTTCAATGTTATTTTAATTTGCATATCTTTATGATTACATATTTATGAAGAAAAGTGACATCCAGTGTACCTGGAGATGGATTTTATTCATAATAAAATCTGAGACAGCTTCCATAGCTCATTTTAAGGTTCTAGTTCTTTTTAAGGAAGCACTTCCTGTTAATATGCTATTCACTATTAAAAATTCACAGTATTATTTTTCTATGATTCTAACATCCTGTGCCAATATGAAGAACTTAACAGGTTGGCAGTGTAGGTTCCAGAGATAACTGATTGAGTTTCAATCCTGCCTCCTCAACTTACTTGCTGAGTATCTTTTGGCTTAACTTTCCTGTGCCCCAGTTTTTTTTAATCTGAAAAAATGGAGCTAATTGTACATGTCACATTGTGTTTTTATGAAGAGAGAGAGATATATAGGACATATAAATGTATATTTATTTTGAACTGTTACAACCACTTAAAAATTTATAATAGGAAATTAGAGTAGACTATTTTTTTCTTTTCCCTACTCAGCATTTCTAGGTGTTCTTTCATGCCGTCCAGAGAACCAGCAGATTTTAGTTACTATGGCTACTATAATTTGCTAATAAGAAAGTTTTAATGTGGTACTTTTGTACTCAAATTTATCTACAGTGGGTAGGAAAACAATTCCCAGGCAATATAAATTTGGTTGCCAAGGAAGTTACATTAAAAGCTATTGAAGTCCTTCTGAATTTTGAAGCAGCTTCAGTCCTTCATGACTTAGCTAACCTTTATCCACAAAACAAACAAACAACTATACTCAACTCCTGGCTTTCAAATTCTCGTTGCCCATTTATTGACATTTTCGAAGTAAATTAGTACTAAAAATTCATATAACATAGTCTGGTTTCATTCATCTTGACAAATAGGTTAACTGACTGAGACATAAAGATGCCAGGTTCAGGTATTTAGCTAACTAGTATTTCTAAACATGAAGACATCTGTCATTGGCATTTATGGCTAGGTATCATTGTGAATAGGTGTATTCATGGCAAAACTAAAAGTTCATATTTTTCATTTTAGTGTATACAAATTAGCACAATTCCATGCTAAGCATTGTTTTTCCTGTCTTATTTCGAATGATTGCTTCAAAACACTATATAACATGTAACACAAAAACTAAAATAATGTTAGTATGTTTTTTTTTTTTTTTTTGAGACGGAGTCTTGCTCTGTCGCCCAGGCTGGAGTGCATTGGTGCAATCTCGGCTCACTGCAAGCTCCGCCTCCCGGGTTCACGCCATTCTCCTGCCTCAGCCTCCCGAGTAGCTGGGACTACAGGCACCCGCCACCATGCCCGGCTGATTTTTTGTATTTTTAGTAGAGACGGGGTTTCACCGTGGTCTCGATCTCCTGACCTTGTGATCCGCCCGCCTCGGCCTCCCAAAGTGCTGGGATTACAAGAGTGAGCCACCGCGCCCGGCCAATAATGTTAGTATGTTAATCCCATTTATTGATTAAGGGTATGTGGAACAAGAGTTGTAAATTATAATTTACTTGATTGAATAAGTTCTTATTTATATTTTTAAAGCTTATTTTGCTTATTTCATTCACATAATCACTGAGAAAATCAGGTTATTTAACATTAAATATGTCATTTAACACCCATGAGACAGTACTAAGTCATTTTAAGACATCACAGATTCTTCAGTGACTTTGTGTATCTTTAGAAGTCTTGAAAGCTTTCTTTAGCACTTGTGGAAAAGAATAAACAACAATCTTGACATTGGGGGCTTATTGTGATTCTTCTTGAAAATAGTTTTGATGCTGAAATTTTCTATATGGAAGATAATAAGTTTAGAGATCTCTTAAATTGGAGTACTCTTTCATGCCAAGATTGCATAGTAAAACATTTGTATAGACCTTGCTTCATTCATTTATTCTACTATATGCAAAGCACTAGATTTATGTAGTTAGTTGAGAATTCATATTGGTTTGTGGTTTACTATATCCTTAGAGGACTTCCAATGAGAAAAAACAATTTTTTTAAGCACCAATGAGATAGTCATCATTATCACCAGCAGGAAAATAAGAAGAAAAAATAAGAAGCAATACCAAAGTGTACAAAGTATACAGACTGGTATAAATGGCATTTCTGAGGATATGTGTTTTGTACCTCTAGTCGTCCTCAATATTTCCAAAGCACTACAGAAACAGCTATCAGTATAGTTACTCTAACAGGAGTAACTAAGTTGTGAAGACAGGTTTCAGATAAACAACTACAAAGGGCATAGGGTGAAGGATGATCAATTTAGACCCAAGACAATGACATGAAACTTCCCAATATTCTACAACTAGTGCACTGCCAGGTTTTACAAGGTGCGTCAGGCCAATTGATGATTGACAAGAAAATATAAAAAGAAATGGAATGGAAACACATTATCTCCACCTGCAGGGCGAGAGCCTGGGTGGCACTGCTGGAACAAAAACTGTGGTTTCAGGACTACACATATCTTATCTTGCTATTTCACCCACTGAGCCCCCAACCAGGTTAGAGAATCATATAATCAGTAATTTTAGCTAGATACAGCCCAGGTGCAAAGGGACCTACAGTTCTTTGTATATAGTATGTTGCTTTGATATTCTCTTAAGTTTACACTGCCTTTTCTCAGCAGTGGAGATGAATAAAAAGCTTGCTGCTGAGCTGGCTGCAGAGGGGACAAATACACAGCATGCAGGTCAAGGACCATCCCATAAGAAAAAGCAACTCTGTCTTTATAGAATACTGTACTTCTTTTTTTCTGAAATACAATGCTTTGCTACATACTCTATAAAAAAGACCCACAGATAACCTAACTTGAAATAGGAAACTGTTTAGAAAATAAAAGCTTTGTTTTCTAAGAGATACTTAAAAAGATACAGAACAGAAAATGGTCTTGAATTTTTAAGTGCAAACTGAAATCACTCAGCTTTCTTTAAGGTCAAGTTGAATGTTAAATACCTAAGGCCAATGTCTGTGTTAGTACTTGAACTAAGCTCTACAAAACTCTGACAGTACTCATAGTATAGAAAACACAGAGGTCAGAAGGTTAATAATAACAGCAAAGTATAAATGACTCTTAGGAAGAAAGCTAAAAACTGCAGAGTTCCACCTACTCTTTTGTCCTCTACACCAAAATGCGTCCCTTACGTGTCTCTATATTTGATTTGTAGGAGATATAAGCAGTATTTGATGTTTTTCTGCTAATCTTTTTTTTTCTGCAAAGTTTGTTGAAAGGTAAAGGAAACCTGTCTCTCACTTTCTAAATTGATGTTAAAGAGTACAAAAAAAAAAGGGAAAACTACTTCATCTGTGGAACTGAGTCTTATACTGAAAAATACAATGGAAGAATTCCATGATAGTCTTTTTCAGTTTTTTTAACGCTCAGTCCATGTAATAAAAAAAAACCCAACTTATGGTGTGAGTCAGGTCCATGATCCAATCCAACTCATATCTTCCAGTTGCTCTACACGTGTGGTAGGAACAAATATAATTCTCCTAAATCTGATTGCCAACTATTCTAAATGGACACAGTAAGATAGAGGTCTTCTTCAAAAATGCTAAGTGAAGCCCAGAGTCAGCACTAGGGTGAGGTAAGAGAGGCACCTAGGACACAGCACTCAGTATCAGGCATGGGCACACCTCCGAGAGTGACTGCCTTCTTCAGCCCTAGTGCCTTACTGGTCCCCAGTCATGGACCTTAGAGAGTCAGTTACCTAAGAAAATCGGAGGAAACCAGCAAAAAACCATACAAACAAACAGACAAATCAAACCAGTGCTTTAACTGCTGAGGACTCTGAAGGAGAGGTAACAGGGTCAAATAGTGGATAAAGACAAAGATGCAAAAAATAAAAAATAAAAAGATGTTTGTTTAGGAGCAATAATAGTACATCTCTCTCTGCTTATTCAATCACCTATGGACTATTTCTTGCTGTATGACATTGTTTCTGAAAATTACACAAATGATAGAAGAGTCAGTTCCTAAACTACCTAGTTACTCACCTGTTCATACTTCCAAGAGGCCCCATATTGCCTCTTAAATAGGCTCAGGCTTTACGAACTTATTTCAGATAACTTCTTTTAAGGTTTGTGGTTTGTTTTAAGATTTACCACTGTTTTATTTCTCTACTTTCCTTTCAGGGAAACCTTTGTACAATTAGGAATTAACACAGGATTTAGGACATTTCTGTGTCACACTGTTGAAATTTTTTTTTTTTTGGTGGTTAATGTCAAATTGAAAAATAACCAGTGTATAAGGAACAGGTAACCTGACAGTTGTATGACCAAACTGCAATTTCTTTGAAATCAATTCTCTACTGAAATGTCAATAAACTAATTAGAATATAAACTTACGTTAAAGCTTCTGAGTAATTATAATGAGGCGAGACTCCTAGAAACTTCTGTACTTCATCCATCACTGTAGCAGGATCTGTTCTTAGTTGTTGCCCATCAATAATTAGCAACTAAATTATCAAATACAAAATGCACATTGAAAAAAGACATGTAAACTGTATAATGAAAAATTTCTGCACTCTGAACTCATTCAGTGAGAGACACTGTCCTGAGCAGAATTGCATGCATTGGTGTTAGAATCCAGGTCATCCTCATTAATGACCTGGAATAAGAAATAAATCACACCAATTAAGTACACTCAGGTTTGCAATCTGAGAAGTCACACTATGAAAACAAAAAAGGCAGTTGAAAGACCAAGAGAGCTTAGAAAAGTGACTAGAAAATCACAAATGGAAACCAACTTTCAAAACAGACAAAGCAATGATCCTGTCATTCAAGCTGGAAAGTACACAATAGAAAAGAAGAAAGTTTATAATAAACTCAGATGTAATCTGACAGAGAACATGTCATTCCTCATGATTCCTTTCAGGAATAGCACTGTAAGGGTTGAAGAAATATTTCGATAATCTATATGGAGAATAAGGTTAGACCCTCAGGAAACCTGAACATGGACAAAGTTCCTCAAGAAAGTAAGGAGAAGAAGTTGCTTGTTACGCCAAGGAGGGTGAACCCAGCAAGATGAGAGGAGACCAGGATTAAAGGTCACAAAGCCTGCAAAGCAGGTCTTGTCTATCCATACCTCTTCTCTGATATTTCTGTTTAGCCCAGACCAGCACTGTTCAATAGAACTTTCTGTGATGATGAACATGTTCTATAGCTGCTGGGTCTAACATTTAGCTATTGAGCACTTAAAATGTGGCTAAAGCAACTGAGGAACTGAACTTTTCATTTTATTTGATTTTAATATAAATTAAAATAGCCATATGTGGTAGTGGCTGTCATACTGGACAGCATAGCTCTAGACTCACAGGTATATACCATGTCTGATATGACTAGATTGCTTACGTGATTCCATGAGGGGCTGATTTTGCAATCTAGGTTGATGCCAGGCAGAAGAAATTCAAGGGGCTGAGAAAAACATAGGACTTATCAAAAATTCAGCAAGGTGGTTCAAAAAGGTAATAATGGCACTTAATTAAGCAAAACATTATTTGTCTTGTGTGGTTAAGAGGTTCTCTTTCAAACTTTATTCTCAGGATAAGAATCAGGGATCTAAAGCTTTCGAAGCTTTTTACAGTCAGGAAAGGTATGCACAGCAAATAGAGCAGGGAGAATTATCCTGAAATACTCTTAGAAAATTAAAGTTTTTCTACTTCTGCCTATTTCTCTTTGCCATAGACTCATTATTTACAACTAAAGAGGAAAAACTAGTAATAGTTTAACGATTGAAAATTTTCTTAACCTTAAGGCAAAGTCATCAACTTAATGAGATTCTAACATGATGTAAATCCTTATTACTCCATACCTGAAATGGGGGGAAATAAACAAGCCATCTCTCGATGTGGCTGGCATACCACCCTGGGACCAAACATCTCTTCTGCAAGGCTCTGAGCTCCGAGGGTGCACGGGGCCCTGCTGAGATCACCTCGTAGAAGCTAAACTTCAGAGCTGCAGGGTCTTCATGTGATCGCTGATGCTATGATGAAAAGGTGGATAATTAAACTAATCTGAACCATAGGCATCAATAATTAAAAACCAATTTTTGTGACAAGTCTCAAAGCTAAAGAAGTGCCTCACTGCTGGAGAGTTATCTATTTTGAAATTAGTAAAGGAAGAAAATGTTTGCTTGGAGCATCAGGATTTAAAGTTATGATACTTATGGGAGTAAATTTTTGAGAATTTATCTGGTAGAAGTTGAATTCTTATTGATAGGATTCCTTCACCAACATTACTGAGTTGTTTCCTTAGTGTATGTATTTTATTGTGAAAGTAAACTTTTGAAAGCTGTGTTAATGCCCTCTTTCCAGCTCATAAGCAAACCATTTATAGTGTCCAGTGAATATCTATAATAGACAAGCACCATACTATCTCTGCCAGATAGTTTTGCTCCATTTAGTAATGCAGTTTTAGATTAGAAAAGGCCTATCAGCTCTTTTAAATGAAGAAAGTACTAGAAAGTCTGACACGTACATTATCTGAAATCCACAGCTTTTATCATACATTCCCTGGTATCTAAAAGCCAAGATTATTTTGTCTAATGGTAACCTTTCCAGTGAATCAGAATCATTTATTGTGCAGAAAATGCAGAAAGCAGCAATCCAAATAGGAAAATATTTCATAATGGCTCAGGCTTAGGCCCATGGGTTTGAGGAAATCACCTTTTCTTTAAATTGGTCAATAAATATTCAGGCTTAGTGGTGAGTTTGTGGATGTTTACCTCATCTAGTTGAATAGCAAATTTTCTGCAATTGAGATTCAAATCACTGGACTACAAACTCTACTAGACTTTGTTAAGGCCTGCATTTTGCTACTGTGATTTATTTGTAATATTTAGGACATTTTGTTAGCTTGCAGCCTTAAAGCCTTCTTTTTCTGTAAATTCTCTATTTTTCAGGGACTAAGTGGTTGCCAAGCTCCAATTTTCTTCTTTTTCTTGGAGTCAATTAAGGCTTATTCCTCTTTTCTCCAGATACTTGGTGGAAAAGGTAACAGTTGCAAAATCAAATCAGGCGATTTGCAATTTGCTGTATGTTTTGATTTAGAAGATGGCTTCAGGTTTGGCATGAATGATTAGTATAGAATTGTGGATTTTTATGGATCTTAGCTTTCCAAGATGTCTCCACTCCCTATTTTTCAGATTATTATCAAAATGCCTATCTAAGATTTCATCTGCTTTTATGAGCTTTCCCTACTATGTTCCTGCCACAAAACCTTTTCCAACAATCTGTTCTTCCTCTTGTGAACTTCAAAAACTGCTTTTATTAAGTAGCAAAAGGACTCAGTAATGAGCAACTTTATTCTCTAATACTATAATTGTCAAGAACTTAGCTGTTTTAAATCAAATCAATAAGAATGGAACATCCCACTCTTGTAGGGAGGATCTAAGCTATGTGGGTCACTTTAACACAGGGAAGCAGTCATATATCCAGCCTACTTGCAGATTTCAGATTAGAGGTTTTTGTACATAGAACATTCCACATTTGTCTTAACATTTTCGTTTCCAAGAAAATAGGACCCTCAGTCTGCTTTCAGCACTGACCTGATGATAACTCCTTTACATAGCTCTGCTTTGCACCTATGAAAACACTTCTTCATTTTAATTTTACCTAAATTTATCCCCTTAACATATCTTTCCCTTATTTAAGAAAGTGCCCTGTGGTTCTGGTATTTGGGCTTCTCTGCGACAGCCATGAATAAATCCATCCTTTCCTAGGTGGTCTTTGTCAGGTGGGCTTTGTCATTCTGAAGGAGTCTATATGTCAATCGCTTATTACTTTCTAATTTATATGCTTGTTTATGCATATTTCTCCAATTAGGCTGAAAGCGATTTCAAGTATAGCATCACATTTATTTTTCAAATCACACTTAGAACAAAACTTTGCACATGGTAGTCATTAAAATTACTTGATGAACGGATAAACACATGAACCGTAGGAAAGCATTTTTTAAGTTACAAAACTGAGAAATGAGAACTAAGGGTCCTAGAGACTAAAGACATTGACTCTATTAATTTTACTATGTTCTTATGTTAATTTTGACTGCTTCATATTAAACTCTTCCAACTGGTGGTTAAACTATCACCGAAACAAGTTTTAAAAGATTGTTTCCTATTTGCAATGATTTATTAAAAGTGTATCTGATATATATTATTACTAGAGTTTGTTAAACTATTTCAAAGTGATCGTTTCTGTGCAAGGTTCTAACCAACATCAGAAAACAATGGCAATGAGTATACAAGAAACATTTAGACATGTTAGGCTCTCAGGGATGTAGAATTTCTTTCTTTTCTTTCTTTCTTTCTTTCTTTCTTTCTTTCTTTCTTTCTTTCTTTCTTTCTTTCTTTCCTTCTTTCTTTCTTTCTTTCTTCTTTCTTTCTTCTCTCTCTCTTTCGACAGAGTCTCCCTCTGTCACCTAGGCTAGAGTATATGGTGCAATCACAGCTCACTGCAGCCCCAACCTCCCAGGCTCAGGCAATCCTCCCACTTTAGCCTTCCAAGTAGCTGGGACCACATGTGTGTGCCACCATGCCTGGCTAATTTTCTTTATTTGTAGAGACAGAGTCTCCCTATGTTGCCCAGGCTGGTCTTGAACTCCTAGGCTCAAACAATCTTCCCACCTGAACTCCTGGGCTCAAATAATCTTCCTACCTTCAAAAATGCTTGAATTACAGGCATGAGCCACCACGCCCAGCCTAAAGATTCTTATATATATTAGTTTTGCCATTAAGCTGTTTCTTTAGTACAAGCAGTTATTTAAGCTGTTTTAGAGCCAGGGTCAGCAATCTATGGCCTACTGCCTATTCAGTAAAGTTTTATTGGAACACAATAAATGCTTGTGCATTTACATATTGTCTATGGCTGCCTTCGAAATACAATGGTAGAGTTGCAACGGAGACTGTATAACCCTCAATGTCTGAAATTGTTGCTATCTGACTCTTTATAGAGTACACATGTATTCGATGAAAAAATAATGATTTTAAATTATAACCTTTAAAATGCAGATATATAGAAGCAGAGATATAAAAAAGTACATATTTTGTTATATTTTAATTTAGTTTCTTTTATTGCATTAATACATTTTATTAAATTAATTAAGTTAATAAAATAAGAACAAAAACTTAGTGGAGGAAATTTCTCAATGGAAATCAAGAAAAACTTGTCCATTTTTCTGTAGATATCAAACAACTAGCAAGTCTCTTTTGTGAAAACCTGAGGTAGTGGGTATTGCTAAAAACAATGCTCCATTGTCCATACTCCACTTCTCCCTGTTGGATTTTATTTGCATTTTCCTTACCTGGTACCAGGAGTATGCTCGGTCTGAAGGGTCAATGAGAATGGTGATAATCTTGGCTTTGGGAACCAGAGAAGCAGCTCTTTTAGGGGCTTCCTCTGAGTGGAAGTAATTGGCACTCTTCTCAAACAAAAAGTCGGTAGTGACATTAGATGGGACTGGGAAGAAATCCATATACCTAGAAAAGGAATATTTTTCTCAAAATAAGATTCTGGTTTATACTCATATTCTGGTGACCAAAGATGTTAAAAGTGTCCCACAAATTCATGTGTTTCCTAAATAAAAGCCTTTTTCTTTACAGCATTTGTCCTCTATAGTTAGCAAGAGAAAAATATCTAGAACACTAATAATGTGTTTGGAAGATGTTTTTCCAAGTACATTTTCTTTATGTTTTGCTTATATCAGGGAAAAATATAAGCGATAACAAAAATGTAGACACAGAGTGATCAAACTGCAACAGTGATCGACCTAACTATATCAAATGTGTCTCAATATAGAAACACTGTACAGAGAAAAATTCAAGTACTTAAAAAGAAAATTGTATTAAAACAGATGATATGTTCAGTTCAGACATTTTAAAATGATTTAGAGAAAATATTTTTTACTTTATTGCAAGTGAAATAATTTCTTTTCCACAAATGTATTGTGCCAGTGTTATGTTTAATCACATAGTGTCAAAGATGCAGAGCATATCTGGTATAAATATTGCTTATTTGCTTAATTTTTCTCATATAGAGCCACTTATGTTCCTCTTTAGAATAGTTGTAAGAGAAGTTTAAAAAGTATGTATATTCCAAATGTAAAATTCTAACAAATTTCCCAAGGTCATGTTCTATATCCTCATGGGTAGAGAGAATTCAAATTACCAGCAGAATGAACACAGGGATATCTATAGGTTCAAGCACTGAAATGTAGGATTTCATTTAATGTTCCACCTGAATAAAGCTGTCAAATATAACTAATTCAGCATATGATAAGAAATATTTCTGAAGCACTAAGAGTGCTTTTTCCTTTTTCCTTTAGAGGAAAAGGGATTTTTTAGAGTGACTGTAAAAATATAGCTTCTGGGGATTCTCAGCCTCCATTGCCACCCCCTTCAATTCATAAGCCATTATCACACTAGGCTACCAAGACAAGGTAGTTCAATAATTACTGAATAAAAAAGTCATTAATATTCATGCAATGACCTGTTTTTTTTACAGTGTCTTGTTTTCTTTTGACCAAAAGATCACATGAGATGTTCATAGATTTTTGACTGAGATCATATCCTCAAACATGATAAAGCTTCTGGTAGGATTCCAGTTGTTAACATATTGCAAAGCTTAGCTGGTGCAACACAGTGATATCTTGAGATTCAGAGCAGTAAAGAAATCCTTTTATGTTGTCTGGAATTGGCTTGTTGGTGATATGTAATTCTGGCACCCTTTTAGGGAGAAAGAGATATACAAAAATTTCTGGAAGGTTTGATGTGCTATTTGTTCTGGTGTACATTCTATTTACAGAGGGTGCCAACTTTCAGGATACTTCTTATGTAGAAGCTCACACTGGTTCCAGGAGTGCTAAGATTATTTCAAGTGTCTAGTGGTATCTTATTTGGTCCAAGCTTGACTCAAACTTGCTTGTTCTGAAAAAGGCTTCAAAAATCACACAAAAGAGCAGAAATTTTAGCTTCTTAAACCTGCCCTACCTTCCTAGAAGTCTTTTGTATCTGGAACAGTTTAGGCTTTGAAAACCTCCTCAAGCAAGTCTGGATCTTGGACCTATAATGTGTTGATTTTGCCAGGCCCCAGGGGCTCATGGAGAGGGCAGGGCACAACTCTTGTTTGCCTATATGTCCTCATTTTTCTAGTGTAGTGGCTGGCACTTACAGGCATTTGAAAGATGTTCGATGAATAGAGAAGTAAATAAAAGGTTCATATTTTTAGTATGGGAACTTGAAGCTCCACAAATAGGCTCACATTTAGAGAATGTAAATTCAGGTTATTCAAAGAATTAGTGAACAAACTGGAGTGTTTTAACAGTTCAGGGGTTAAAAGCAAATGCCTGCATCCCTTAAGTTTTTCTACTTCTATAAAACATAAAACTTCAGCATTTTCTTTTACCTGAAAAATGGTTTTTTTTTTTTTTTGCAATACTTCACATTTATTTGTTATTTGGGTCAACCCTGAGTCCGTCCTTCCTTCCTTCCTTCCTTCCTTCCTTCCTTCCTTCCTTCCTTCCTTCCTTCCTTCCTTCCTTCCTTTTTTTTCTTTTTTTTTGATGGAGTCTCCTTCTGTCACCCAGGCTGGAGTACAATGGCACGATCTTGACTCATTGCAACCTTTGCCTCCCAGGTTCAAGTGATTCTCCTGCCTCATCCTCCTGAGTAGTTGGAATTACAGGCACCTGCCAACACACCCAGCTAATTTTTGTATTTTTAGTAGAGACGGGGTTTTGCCATGTTGGCCAGGCTGGTCTGGAACTCCTGACCTCAGGTGATCTGCCTGCCTCAGCCTCCCAAAGTGCTGGGATTACAGGTATGAGCCAGTGTGCCCAGCCGGACTTTTTGTTCCTATTAGAGTACCTAGCCACATGATGATCAAAATATATTTTTGAAAAATTTATGGTAAAAAATTAAGAATAACTATTGCAATAATTTTTTACCATAAATTTTTCAAAAATATGTTTTTTGAAAAAAAATCCCAGAGAATCCAATTATTGACAGGAATGTAATACTAATACATCCCTGTCCACCTCCAAGCAGTTTTTATTCAGTCCTTTTAGTCCTGATGTTAACATTGTTTTATTCTATAATTATATACTGGCATGTATATTTGAGTCAGTGATCAGATATAGCTGAAGTAGTCGATGGTTTCTTTCTTTTCTTTTTTTGAGACAGGGTCTCACTCTGTCGCTCAGGCTGGAGTGCAGTGGTGCAATCACAGCTCATTGCAGCCCCAACATCTGTGGGCTCAGGTTATCCTCCCACCTCAGCCTCCCAAATTAGCTGAGACCACAGGTGCACACCACCATGCCTGGCTAATTCTTGTATTTTTGGTAGAGATGGGGTCTTGCTATGTTGCCCAGGCTAGTCTCAAACCCCTGACTTCAAGTGATCCACCCACTTTAGCCTCCCAAAATGCTGGGATTACACATGTGAGCCACTGTGCCAGGCCACTGTTGATGGTTTCTTGATTTTCCAGCTGTTATGTAACACCACACAATTAATCAATATCAAACCCTGAACTGAAAAATTGGCAGTGAAATATATAACAATTAGAATATATGTAAATCCTAGTAGGTGCTCAAATTATACTGAATCCATTTCTTTTCCATTCAGACTTCTCATAAGCAGCTCCTCAGGGGTCTGATAATTATAAAATTGAGATCATGCAATTTGACAACAGAGATATATATGACTATGCTAAAATACATGCAAAATATATTTATGCTGCAGAATTATTATAATTCACTCCTTTATACCACTCTCTGTCCAGCATTATACCTTCATAGCAAGACCTTTAGATACATTTTATGATTAACATGTTAGTTTGTAACATCTATCTCTACTACATGACTGTATTTTGTGTATTCTGACATTTTTAGTTTTTAAGTGTTTTCTTCAGATGGTTGATATATTTCTAATTTTGATTCAAAGGCAAGAATTAAATTCTGTGTATTGTTGATAGTTTTTTTATAGCTTTGATTACTCATGTAATATACAAACATTTCTAGTTTTATTTATTTTTCCTTTTATGTGCCAAAGAAAATAGAAAATTACATATGTTGGCTATAGCATCACTTCATAAAAAGTGCACAAGAATAAAAAGATATGAAAAATTTTTTTCATTACAAGTAGAAAGGAATTAAATTTCTGAATATTATGCTATTCTTCTGACTTAATATCTATAATTACCATCAAAGAAAATTAGTGCCAATTGAAATTACATGTGATCCTCTTGGGGAAACAAGTCTCTTTATAAACTGAGAAGACTTTGTTCTGAAAAATTTCTGAGCCCCTTTATGATATTCAATCAATTTCCAAGGCACAGAGGTTAACTTTTATTTGTGACTACAAACTTAGATGTTTCTAAATATTAGTGCTAAGTTTATACTGTGCACAGTACATATACTTTTAGATTTATACTAATAACCCATCTTACCAATCAATCCCCCTGTGGTAGTTATTTCTATTAAAGAACTGTACCTCCTCAAAGGTTTTTGGGCTGGGGGAGTTACTAAGGATGGAAGGATGCATAACCAGGAACAAATACAAAGCAGTGGTACCTGGAAAGACAATAGAGGTTCAGAAATTAGTTAAATGAAAACACAGTTTCCTATGATTAACACTTTAAAGTCATTAATAAATATTACAATGATCCAAACAGATTTGTTACAACTACTCCTGGAAATAAATTGAATAGATAATCGGCAGTTTAATAGAAGCAGGTTCTAAAAAATGGAGATAGTGTGCTGTGAAAAGAGGCCTGTTGCAGGGATTGAGAGAACTGGCTTTCAATCTCAGCTCAATGACTGATTTGTCTGTGACTTTGTCTTTTAGCTTCTGTTTGTCTCAGTTTTCTTTTTATCTTTTCCTTCCTTCTTTTCTTTCTTTCTTCCTCCCTTCCCTTCCCCTTCTCCTTCCTTCCTTCCTTCCTTCCTTCCTTCCTTCCTTCCTTCCTTCCTTCCTTCCTTCCTTTTTTTTTTTTTTCAGCATTTTACCATATTGCCCAGGCTGGAGTGTGGTGGTGCAATCATGGCTCACTACAACCTCGACACCAGGCTCATGGGATCCTTCTGTCTCAGCCTCCCAAGTAGCTGTGACTACAGAGATGCACCATTGTGCGGGGCTAATTTTTAAAATTTTTTTAATTTTTAGTAGAAATGAGGTCTCACTGTGTTGCTCAGGCTGGTCTTGAACACTTGAGCTCATGCAATCCTTCCACCTCGGACTCCTAAAGTGCTGGGATTACAGGAGTGAGTCACGTCTCCTGGCCTGTCTCAGCTTTCTTAATGGAAAATCACCTGCCTACTTATTTCATAGATTTTCTCTGAGAATGAAAGGACATGTACTTGAAGACATTTTGACGGTAATAAAGCACTATATAAACGAAATATATTATTATTTAACATATTACATTACCAAAATCAATACTTGGGTTCTCATATTAAGTTCTTCCTGAGGCCTATGAAAGCTAATTAAACTCAAGACAGAATTTAATCTTTCCACAAGTTTGCTTAAGCTTGAATGTACTTAGTAGTGTCAAAAATTGTTTAAATTGCTAAATTTGAAAAAAAAAAATGGTGACCTTTCTTAGCAACATAACTTACAGAATTTGCATTTACTAGGGAAGAGAATGGTGTATCACAGGTACGCATATATATTTGTGACTATTGGAGAGCAAGGGCGTGATTTTTCAAAAAGTGAGCAATGTCATAAACTGTACAATTCGAGTTTTCTAAGACTAAATGAGGAGATAAAGCGTGCAGCTTAGTCAGATTGGTGCAAGAGAAAGTAAGGCAGTTTGGGTTCAGTTTGTCAAAGATTTAGCCATGTATTTAATACTGTAACTATGACTGTGTTTAAAAGATCATAATATAAAAGTATTTCTATATATTGGCTACTCCTAAGAGAGAAATATACTATTATTTACACTATTATACATTCTGTGGAGCAGGACTTGATAATTATATTCCAAGTCAATAGTTAGCAATAGTAATAAGACATGGCCTTATAATATTTCTCTCACTTGGAGAAATTACTCTAATTTTGCTTAGTAATTATGTCATGTTGCCATTTGTACAAAACTTTGAATTTTCTTATTTTTCAGATAAGCTTTCTTTAGTATTTATTTACTTAAATGGTATTAATATGGTATTATTAATAGTACTAATTAAATAATAGTAGTATAAATAATATTAATATGATAGTATAGTATTTACTTAAATAGCATTAATATGCTAGTATTTACTTAAATAGTATTATTATTTTTTTTTTTTTTTGAGATGGAGTCTTGTTCTGTTGCCCAGGCTGGAGTGCAGTGGCATGATCTGGGCTCACTGCAACCTCTGCCTCCTGGGCTCAAGCGATTCTCAGGCCTCAGCCTCACAAGCAGCTGGGATTACAGGCGCCTGCCACCGTGCCCAGCTAATTTTTGTATTTTTAGTAGAGACGGGGTTTCACCATGTTGGCCAGGCTGGTCTCGAACTCCTGATCTCAGGTGATCTGCTCACCTCGGCCTCCCAAAGTGCTGAGATCACAGGCATGAGCCACTGCGCCCAACCCTTAAATAGTATTAATATGGAAGTAAGGTAGTATTTTAGTGTTTATTTACTTAAATGGTACAAATATGGCAATATTTAAGTAAATAAATACTATTTAAGTATTTATAAATTAAGCTTTCTTTAATATTTACTTAAATCTACCATATCTATACAATAGAAAAATTGTTAAAATAACTCTGTCAACAGCAATATTGTCTTAAAAAATGAATTGAAAGAGGTAGTCTTCCTAGATTATATCTGAGCCAAACAATGAACAGTTTGTCTGTAATCATAGATCATTTTAGGGAATAAAACAGTAATCTTTGATATACAAAGTAAAAATGTGCTTCACAAGCTTGCCTTAAAACGGTGGTCCTCTAACTAGCATGTATCAGATTCATCTGGGGGGCTTGTTAAAACACAGATAGCACAGCCCTATCCTAGTATCTCTGATTCAGCAAGCCTTTGTTATAACCAAAGAATTTGCACTTCTTTTTTTTTTTTTTTTTTTTTTTTTTTTTTGAGACAGAGTCTCGCTCTGTCGCCCAGGCTGGAGTGCAGTGGTGTGATCTCAGCTCACTGGAAGCTCTGCCTCCCGGGTTCACGCCATTCTCCTGCCTCAGCTTCTCGAGTAGCTGGGACTACAGGCGCCCACCACCACACCCGGCTAAATTTTTGTATTTTTAATGGAGATAGGATTTCACCGTGTTAGCCAGGATAGTCTCGATCTCCTGACCTCGTGATCTGCCCGCCTCGGCCTCCCAAAGTGCTGGGATTACAGGCGTGAGCCACCGTGCCTGGCCTGCACTTCTAATAAGTTTTCTGGTGATGCTTATGCTGCTGCTCTGGCAACCACCTTGAGAATCACTGACTTAGAATAACTATGAAGCAGTATCTAAAATTTATTGGAGGAAAAAAGCTCCATTACATGAAATCCATAGTAAAGTAGAAAGAGCATGTTCTTTGAAGTCAGGTAAATTCTAGGATCAAGATTTTTATTCTTGTACTTACCAGCTGTGTGAATTTGAACAAAAATTATTTAACCTCTCTTGAGTCTTAGTTTTTCCATCTGTGTAGTGGGGAAGAAAATACTTAGCTATCAGTGTTTTATGAGGATTAGCGAGGTAACCTAGGTGAAATCACCTAAAGAGTGCCATATCTAAATATTTAAAAGGCATTTTTCCAGATAAAAACTTTATTGAGATATAACTTAGAATTATAATAAATACATTAAATACATTTAAATCTCAATTATATACATGAGATATAATCCAGAAAAATGCATGAGGCATTTTTAAAATTAAAAATATCTTTTTGTAAATAAGTATTGCCTTTATAATGTGAGAAAAAAAGCAGAGAGATTAATTCCTTTCTTAGATCAACTGAAAACATTCTTTTCTGAATCTTATTTTTAAGAATTGTATTAAATACATTTGTTAACTTTTTTTTTTTTTTTTGAGACGGAGTGTCGCTCTGTCACCCAGGCTGGAGTGCAGTGGCGCAATCTCGGCTCACTGTGAGCTCCGCCTCCCGGGTTCACGCCATTCTCCTGCCTCAGCCTCTCCGAGTAGCTGGGACTACAGGCGCCCGCCACCATGCCTGGCTAATTTTTTGTATTTTTAGTAGAGACGGGGTTTCACCGTGGTCTCGATCTCCTGACCTCGTGATCCGCCTGCCTCGGCCTCCCAAAGTGCTGGGATTACAAGCGTGAGCCACCGCGCCCGGCCACTTTTAATAACCTTTCATGACCAGCATTAATTAGACAAACAGAAAAAAATGGATGTAATCTAATTATTTTGCATAGTCAGTAAAAGGCATAATGTAATTTATCAGTGTTAAAAAATTGTTAAGTTGTGGTTTCTGAATTCTGTCTTTACCTGTACATATTCTTGGGTCTGAATAAACTGTCCCGCATATATATTTTGTCAGTGGTAACTACATAATCACAGACACACATTTAAATAACCATCTTTAAATCTTCAGTTTTATATTTTTGTCAGCCTCAACACTGAAAAATATTTGAATATCCAGATAACTAGAAATCTGTGCAAAATTATCCAGAAAAATACTTTTTATTTTTTGAGACGGAGTCTCATTCTGTTGTCCAGGCTGGAGTGCAGTGATACGATCTTGGGCTCACTGCAACATCTGCCTCCCAGGTTCAAGCAATTCTCCTCTCTCAGCTTCCTGAGTACCTGGGACTACAGGTACATGCCACCACACCTGGCTAGTTTTTGTATTTTTAGTAGTGACGGGGTTTCACCATATTGGTCAGGGTGGTGTCAAACTCCTGACCTCAGGTGATCCACCCGCCTTGGCCTCCCAGAGTGCTGGGATTACAGGCATGAGCCACCATGCCTGGCTCAGAAAAATACTTTTGACAAAAGTACAGTTAAAAATGAAGCTATTTAATTCTCATGTAACTGATATGAGAAAATACTTTAAATAAAAAATCAATTTCACAAAATATGGATATATACAGCAACATGAATCTCAAAAGTATTATGCTAAATGAAAGATGTCAGTTACAAAAGACTACACACTACATGCTTCCATTTATGTGAAGTTCTAGAAAAGGCAAAACTGTAATGGTATAAAGTAGTTGCTTGTGGCTGGGGATGTGGTGGGGATCGGGGGGATAGACTGCAAAGGAACAAGGAGAAATTTTTTTAGGCTAACAACTGTTCTGTATTTTGAATGTGGTGGTGGACATAACTGTGTGCAGTGTTCAAAATTCAGCTAATTGTACATTTAAAATGGGCGGATTTTATTGCATGTAAATTATATTCAACAAAACTGGGAAAAATCAATTTCTATAAAAAATCAATTTCTATAAAAGGTCTTTTCCAGCGACAAATGCCATATCCAAATTGTAACAAACATTTGGAAACCCAATTGAGTTTAAGAGGACAAGTAATAATTCTACCATCTAACCATGATATCAAAATGTCTGCATATCCAGCACAACATGAGAGGAAGCGAATCCTGCAAGACTTTCTAAAGCAAAATGCTACCAAGCCTTCAAGATGTTATCAGTCTTGACAAGGTTATGTGATGACTGGGAGTTCACTGAAGAGATTTTAGTTTAAATGTTTTCCTAGTTGCCTTTTGACTTTAGATAGATAAGGACAAGTGAAATAAATAAGGACAAGAAAAATGTATTTGTCATGTTTATTATTGTTTTCAGATTGATATCTGCAAATGACATTAAGGAAAAAAATGAACATGCTAAACTCCCTGTGTACATTGCACAGAATTTTCCTCAGTTATTTCTGGATCAATGAGGAGAGGGAATGTATTCTCCTTGGCAAGCAATATGATTGTAAAGGCTGTTTTCTGTGAAGCCAATAATCAAGGGCCCCAAATAATTTATCATGCAGGATATAGCATGAATGTCTGGTAGTTTAAAGCTTCCATGAGGCTTCATTTTAATACTGATTCTTAGAAACAAGAAGTTTATAGGCCGGGTGCAGTGGCTCACGCCTGTAATCCCAGCATTTTGGGAGGCCAAGGTGGGCGGATCACGAGGTCAGGAGATCGAGACCATCCTGGCTAACACAGTGAAACCCCGTCTCTACTAAAACTACAAAAAAATTAGCCGGGCGTGGTGGCAGGCGCCTGTAGCCACAGCTACTCGGGAGGCTGAGGCAGGAGAATGGTGTGAACCCGGGAGGCGGAGCTTGCAGTGAGCTGAGATCACGCCACTGCACTCCAGCCTGGGTGACAGAGCGAGACTCCGTCTCAAAAAAAAAAAAAAAAAAAAAAATTATGGTGAAAAAGAAGTTTATGGTGAAAAAAATTGCACATCAATTTAAGAAAAGGTGCAAAAGATTTCTCCTGGGTGTGAATAAACACCTTTCTTAGCACAAAGTTTTGTGTATGTCTAGGAATTCTATTTGTGAAATATCTTTTAGACTTTTAAAAAATAGTCATCTGTGCAAGAAATAGTTTACAAATAAACAATATTAGGAAAATGGCAGCCTAAGGGACTATTTTTCTAGAAGGGATTTATTATAAAGAGTTATAGGTACTTATCTGTGTCCCTCTTGACTTTTGATACAATCCTGTCAGTGATTAGCTTTGATTTTAGAAGTGTTAATTACAATACTTTTCAATTAAAGCATTTGGGAAAAAAAAAATGTGCCACCAAATTGACTGCTAGATATGTGAACAGTGTGACATCTGTTTTATTCCCTTCACTTAAAAAACACTTTGATAAGCATTTAGGTATATTACTGAGCTAAATGAAAATTATGTCAGAGAAAAACATGTTATTCATTCATTAGCAGTTATGGGAAGTTTACAAACTTATTGTGACAAGAACTCATTGTCTAGTCATCAGAAATTTTACACTGGTTAATCATAACATAAAAAGTTCTCACCAGTTTTCTGGGGTCCTATTACCAAGAATTTTGGTAAGCGATCACAAGTTTTTTCTTTAGACCAAATGTCTCTGTGGCGTTTGTCATCGCAAGGATTCTAAATGGGAGAAGAACATAGAGATGTATTTTTTTTCATGAATGTGTCCATTGTGTGCCAGCTTTTCCAACTTGTGTTCTTTAAAAGTATACGAGGAAACGCTGGGATAAAAAATAGGCTCTTTTAAAAAAATGAAAGCCCTGAAGTGGCATCATGGAAGTTCTGAATAACTCCCTTCCATCTTGAGGTTGAGAGTCTACAGAGGAGGCTGGAGAGGGGCAGTATTTCCACTTTGGGTAAACAGTCTCATAGCATGAAGAGTTTAATTGGCTACTAGCAGTTCTATTTTTGTTTTTTAATAGTTAGCTGACTGGGCAGAGATTATGCTTCCTGCTAACTAACCTAAAAGATGATACAATGTCACTATTCAATACATAACTGAAATATAAGTTGTCAGATCTTTATTCTAAGTAACTTTGAGCTTTCCAGCTGTGCTTCAAAGGGATAGGGATCTGGCCAAAATACTACCTCTCAGCTGCCATCAAAGGTTGATAAATGTATATCTAAAAATGTAACTTTATAGACTATGATGCTAGAAAGTCCTGAGTTTTAGCAAAAGGGAATAATGAGAGTGAATTACTACCTTAGGGATTCTGCTTTTGGTCTATAATATTTAACACCAACATCCACCGCACAAGTCCTGTTTAGAACACCCTTCATTTTAAGAACAAAGTATATATTATGTAGAAAAGGAGGAAGAATTACAGTACCCTTTAATATTATTTCAGGAACGGGCAAACAGTACCACTTTTTTATTTCTAGTCAATTAATACCATAGGTATGTGAAGTTAAATAAGACTTTTGCTTATTTTTAATAAGCAACAGATGTTAAGACTAAAGTGAGAGTATTCTTTTTGGCTGTTCTTCCAAAAAAAAACAGTTTAAAACTTGTCACCTGAAATAAGGATTTCAGTTTAAAAATAAGGTTAAATTAGCAGGAAAATTGTGTGTCTTTCCTTTGGCTAACATTTGGTGGTGTTTCGTGGTGGTTAAAATGAAAAGATGCTTGTTAAAACAACGGAAAAGTAATATGCAGTCATAAGTCCACAACCACCAACTTTAACTTGCTAAATGTGCAGTTATGTCTCCTCTTGGAGTCATCTGTGTGTGCTCAGGAGGTAATTAACTTACGATTGAAAGCTGAATGCATTGAAGATTAAGTTCAGAGTTAACAACTTCAATCTGTAGTAAAAATTTACTGAGTTCTACTTCTGATGATTGTTATTGTTTTACTATCAGCTCTGTCTGTAACTCTAGTAGCATTTAGAACAGTGATTAAGAAGTACAACTTTTGGAACCAGATGGCCTACAACTGATTCCTGCTGTGCCACACACTAGCTGTGTGACCTTGCTTAATTGACTCAGCCTTTGTGTGCTTCAGTTTCTTCATCTGTAAAATGCAAATCATAACTGTACCTACCACTTAAGGTAGTTGTGAGGATTAAATGAGTTAACACATGTCAAGTGCCCAGTCTGACATATAGTAAGCAATATGTAATTATTTGCCAAGATTATTATGTTTCACAGATCATGGAGTGGGCAATTTAAATGCAAAGTTGTTCCTGCAATTCTATGATATATAAGAGTCTATGCTTTGAAATCTAGGTTACCCCCAGAATCATCTGAATATGCCATATTCATGTGGTATTTTATCTTAAGAAGCTCAGTGATTTTCCCATGAAATGCTTTCCCCCCTATTAATCCCCAATTAATACTTTTGAAAGCTGTCCACATTCAGTGGCTGTTGGCTGTTGGTGTACCTCGTGGTTCAGAAGGCAGATGTCAGTTCTGAACTCTTCTCAGAGATCCTTTAATATAGTTTAGTCATTAGAGATATGGGGATGTGTTCAAAGGCTACCTGCCTAACAAACGACCTGTTTACCATCTTCTACTCTTCCAGCCTATTGCAACCTGTAGATTTATCTCTCACTCCTGGTTGAAGACTTCATATCCATTGAATCTGTCACTGAGCTTTCCGAATCCTGTAATTTCCAATGCGCAAGGGATCAGGGAATTGGGTGCAATATGTAGCAATGATATAAGACTACAGTTTAGGAAGGAGTAGTTTCTCAAATTTACTAGCATTTCCAAAATGCAGGTTTTTTCAGATGCCTTCACTTTTCAAATTTGGAATATCTCACAGAATTATGTTGCTGGAATTAATTGGTTATATCAATTATTGAATTAATTTTACCTGCCAGAGAGGGTCTTTCTGATCAGGAAACAGCTCAAAATACTTGTGGGCCAGTTGTACTGGAGGCAGAGTCTGAAGTCGCAGGTTGGTCCAGCTTTTCACAAAGTTGGCCAGATTAACAAATGTATATAATCCCAGTCGGTCATTCCCATAGTTGGACAAATGGGTCATGAAAATGCTGATCTGAAAAAAGCAAATGAACTTCAGTGTAAATAACATTTATTTTGACACTAGAGGGCAGTATAATCACAGCCATGCTAGTTTTTTTCCTGAAGTAGTCTGCACAGGGTTTCAATTCATGGCGTGTTTTTGGATTTAGGACATATCCCTCAAACCCTCATTATATTAATACATACTGGAGGATGTGTTATCAGCAAGACTTGAGAGCATTTTTTCCCTGAAATTTTCTTATATTTCATAACAAAAAAATACATTCGACATCAATAGCTGCCGTATACCCATGTTGGTGCAATAAGACTGGTGCTGAATAACAACCTGTATGTTTCCCAAGCCCTTTTTCACATTCTTCCATTATTCCCAGTGTAAAACATCTCCTTTAAGAAAAATCTTTAATGCTTGGCTAGATAAAATTGACTCTTCCTATGGAAGCAGCTGACCTAGATTGAATCCATGCATTGAAAGACAATCACAGCAAGTGCGGGAAATTTTTATAATAAAATAAATTTGAACTCTGCAGGTTAGACTGCATTGGTCTGGGATGTAGATGTAGAATGAGTATTTGTAAAGCTATTGCTTTAAGTGAATGCAGATAATTTTTGCTGGTTAGTGGACAAATAAATTCTTCTGCATGAGATTTTTAATGGCAAAGAAAACCATTGTGGCATTGATGCTGCTATAAAAAAGATCATAAAATAATTCATGTGATAATAGTACTTTCCTAAAATATATAATGTCATGTGAATGAATAGTAACAATGGTTTACTGTAATCATAGTAATGAATTTAATAGGTCATTCATTAAGAGGCTCAAAGAAATATTCAAGAAAATTCATTGAGGTAATGTGACAGAGATGAGAGAAAAAGTTATATTAAGATTTAACACAAAAAATAAGAAAAATGTAATTACTTAACAACTATGAATAAGAGGAAGTAGTAATATCCTGTGGAACAAATCCTGCAGGCTTTTACATAAAAAGCTTCGTTGTGATCAAGAATATTTGCATTTCTATTCACTCTGCCTGAACATATATTAAATCTTTGAACTTTTGCAAACAAAATATTTTGTGATTTAAAATAGCTATCTGTACCAGCAGAGCAATGCAGTCATGGAATTGGGAACTAAGCCTTTTACCATTTTGGGTCTTTCTTAAAAAATGAGACTTTAAAAATTAAACCTTCTGGTTATTTTTTAATAGCAACTTCAATTCTGTGGCTTAAATTTCCTCTTTTTCTCCTGTAAAATTTATCAGAACATTAGGTGATTGAGAAACTTATGAAAATCATTCTTAAATTTGGAAGTTTTTTTCTAATGTCTGTTGGAGGTGGTCTTTACTCATTTGTTTTACATGCCACATTTTTCAATGTAGCTTAATACGGTAGCAAAATGATACTTCTGGTCACCTTTCTCCTAAAAATTTTTTTAAATACAATTTTAAAAATGTGTATTTTTAACCTGGTTAGTAAGTTCAAATTTCTTGCTTTATTTTTATGAAAGATTTGTCAGTAAGTCTATTATGTGTCATATTTCACTTGAATAATATCTGCATGGGACAGAAAATGGGAAACAGAGATACTGTATAACCTCATGATACTAATACATTTGAAATCCCTTTGAATTCACTTTTTAACCTCAGAAAACATTTTATTCTGACAATTAAAGCAGGGAGCTACTCTCTACCTGCATGACTATGGAAAGTAAAAAAAATGCTACTCTTTCTGATAAAGACAGATGGAACCCAAAATGAGTTATGAGCTAGTAAAGAACATTGCTTTTCATGAAACTGAACCTGATTTGCGAGAATTAAGGTGATACTTATAAGGTGTTGAACTTAGTCCTGTAAAAGAAAACCTACTTAGCCTCCAAGCATGGAACTTTTCCCAAATGTTCAATTCTATTTTTATATTCCCACTTTAATATAATGCAAGGTGCACCATAAGCTAAAGGACGGTTTAATGTTTTTGTAATGCATGTCACCTTATGACCCTTTTAGACTCTGTACTCAAGCCTGAGATTTGTTTTGTGCCCCTAAAGAAACACAAGGCCATAGGGAGTATAACTTGTCAGGACATAATACATTTCAATTTCTTTTTGAACTTTTTTTTTCATGAATCACAATATTTTCTATAGACATGGAATATTGCATATCTTTTGCTGAACGTGTAACCTCTCTAAGTTTTCTTTGTTACTTTTTTGTTAGGAAGGTATGCACATTAAGCAACAGAATTGACAAAAACAGATATATAACAAGTATGTTTTGGTTAAAAAGTTAGCTTGCTTTCTAGACAGCCTTTCTTCCTTACCTATGTACTGACCTATGACATTTATAATGTCATTTCACTTCTTGGCAATTCCTCACCTGACAACAATTTCTGTACAGCATAGAAAGAAACAAAGAAAAGGCTTGAAAAGGCTGCTAGTTCAGGAGAAGCAGATATTAGTCTTTTCCTAAAGATGATACTTTTACAATTTCAAGAGTACTTCAGGACTGAGGTTTTATTTTTGTTTTTTTTTTTTTAAGATGGAATTGGTCAAAACAAATTATTTTTATTATACTTGTAGATTTCAATGAGATGGAAAGTGTCAATAGAAGTGACAATTGCATTTATAAAACAATTTTTGCTATAAACACACTGAGTAATTAGTTGTCACCAAAAGGACTAATTAGGTGCTTAAAACTTACATCATTTGAAACTGCCAAAGGCATAATGTTTATTCGATTAACAACTGAAAAAATTCTTTCTAGTCTGTGAGATATAGATGTGTATAGCAAGATGGCTATCTGTGAATTTTTTTCTGTAAAAAGGGAAAAAGTAAATGTCAAATACCACATACATTAGTATTTATGAGAGAGGAAACAGATACTGTTCGTCAAAGTGTAACTAAGAGAAAAGTGTGGGAAGCTTTATCTATACTTTCTAGCATCAACCCTGTGAATCTACTAAGCTCTAGGTATGGGGGATGCATGGCTCACTACCAAGAATAAAAAGCAAAATATAGGTCCTGGTGCAAAACTGTTGACAATACAGTAAGTATTCTCTTTCTTTAGAGAAGGCTGGGAAGAGGAGAGGAAATGTGGATGTGAAAAAAAGTATGTTATTTATTATAAACTATGCCTTTCATGACCACGCTGCTCAGTTTAAATCCATAAATATTTTTCTGATTATTTTGCTATTTGCCAGATGCTCTGCTTCATTCTCAGGGTGCAAATATAAATATGCTGCTCATTCTTTTAAGTTTTGTTCATGAAAAGAGTCAGAATTCAGAAGGTAGAAGAGAGTTTACAGCAAACTCTTTCTCTCAGCCAACCAGTTTTGTTTTGCTTTAGTATGCTTCTGGGTGACCATGGATTCAAAAGGTTCAGGATATATACAAATCAACTGGGAAGTTTTAAAACATTCTGATCACCAGTCTTTATACTCAAAGATTCTGATTTTTAGGTCTGGAGGAGGCCCTGGGACCTGCATTTTAATAATCCCCAGTGGTCTTGATGCAGGTATCATTGGAATACAGTTTGAGAAAACCTGGCTAGCCCCAGTTCTCCCAGAGGAACTTTTATTTTCCATAGAAATATGTATTTTATTCATATAGGAAAGATTCAGGTCATCAAACCCATTGATTGCTTTGCAGTAGTCCTTTTTAAACACATTTTAAAAGCAAGCATGTTTTATTAAGTTCATAAATATATTTCAGTGTCCTACACTTAGAGTTGTCCTTAGTACAGAAAACAGCTTGGTAAGTGCCCTTGGCCATGACTTTCGAGGGCTTCTGTACTGCTGACAGATGTGTGGTGACGTTCAGAAGATTGCTAAAAAGAGAACTGGTTCATACACACATGTGAATTTGGCTCCTAATTCCCTTCAATCCTGTTTATTTTATTTTTTAAATTTTACTTTAAGTTCCGGGATACAAGTGCAGAACGTGTAGGTTTGTTACCTAGGTATATGTTTGCCATGGTGGTTTGCTGCCTATCAACCCGTCATCTAGGTTTTAAGCCCCATATACATTAGCTATTTGCCCTAATGCTCTCCCTCCCCAGCCCCCCATCCCCTAACTGGCCTCGGTGTGTGTTGTTCCCCTCCCTGTGTCCATGTGTTCTCATTGTTCAACTCTCTCTTATGAGTGAGAACATGCGGTGTTTGGTTTTCTCTTACTGGGTTAGTTTGCTGAAGATGATGGCTTCCAGCTTCATGTCCTTGCAAAGGACATGATCTCATTCCTTTTTATGGCTGTATAGTATTCCATGGTTTATATGTACCACATTTTCTTTATCTAGTCTATCATTGATGGGCATTTGGGTTGGTTCCATGTCTCTGCTATTTTAAATAGTGCTGCAGTAAACATACGTGTTCATTTGTCTTTACAGTAGAATGATTTATATTCCTTTGGGTATATGCCCAGGAATCCCATTGGTATTTTTGGTTCTAGATCCTTGAGGAATTGCCACACTGTATTCCACAATGGTTGAACTAATTTACATTCCTACCAACAGTGTAAAAGTGTTCCTATTTCTCCACAACCTCATCAGTGTGAGATGGTATCTCATTATGGTTTTGATTTGCATTTCTCTAATGATCAGTGATGTTGAGCTTTTTTTCATATGTTCGTTGGCCACATAAAAGTTTTCGTTTGAGAAGTGTCTGTTCATATCCTTTGCCCATTTTTTGATGATATTGTTTTTTTCTTGTAAATTTGTTTAAATTCCTTGTAGATTCTGGATATTAGACCTTTGTCAGATGGATTTACTGCAAAAATTTTCTCGCATTCTGTAGGTTGCCTGTTCACTCTGATGATAGTTTCTTTTGCTGTGCAGAAGCTCTTTAGTTTAATTACAATCCCATTTGTCAATTTTGGCTTTTGTTGCCATTGCTTTTGGTGTTTTAGTCATGAAGTCTTTGCTCATGCCTATGTCCTGAGTGGTATTGCCTAGGTTTTCTTCTAGAGTTTTTATGGTTTTGGATTTTACACTTAAGTCTTTAATCCATCTTGAGTTTTGTATAAGGTATAAGGAAGGAGTCCAGTTTCTGTTTTCTGCATATGGCTAGCCAGTTTTTCCAGCACCATTTATTAAATAGGGAATCCTTTCCCTATTGCTTGTTTTTGTCAATTGTGTTGATAATCAGATGGTTGTAGATGTGTGGTGTTATTTCTGAGGTCTCTGTTCTGTTCCATTGGTCTATATGTCTGTTTTGGTACTAGTACCATGCTGTTTTGTTACTGTGGCCTTGTAATATAGTTTTCAGTCAGGTAGCATGATGCCTCCAGCATTGTTCTTTTTGCTTAGGATTGTTTTGGCTATATGGGCTCTTTTTTGGTTCCATATGAAATTTTAATTCATTTTTTTTTTCTAATTCTGTGAAGAATGTCAATAGTAGTTTGAAGGGAATAGCATTGAATCTATAAATTACTTTGGGCAGTATGGCCATTTTAATGATATTGATTCTTCCTATCCATGAGGATGGAATGTTTTTCTATTTGCTTGTGTCCCCTCTGATTTCCTTGAGCAGTGGTTTGTAGTTCTCCTTGAAGAGGTCCTTCACATCATTGTAAGTTGTATTCCTAGGTATTTTATTCTCTTTGTAGCAATTGTGAATGGGAGTTCATTCATGATTTGGCTCTCTGCTTGTCTATTGTTGATGTGTAGGATTGCTTCTGATTTTTTTGCACATTGATTTTGTATCCTGAGACATTGCTGAAGTTACTTATCAGCTTAATGAGTTTGGGGCTGATACGATGGGGTTTTCTAAGTGTAGAATCATGCCATCTGCAAACAGAGACAATTTGACTTCACTCTTCCTATCTGAATACCCTTTATTTCTTTCTATTGGCTGATTGCCCTGGCCAGAACTTCCAATACCATGTTGAACAGCAGTGGTGAAAGAGGGCATCCTTGTCTTGAGCCAGTTTTCAAGGGAATGCTTCTAGCTTTTGCCCATTCAATATGATATTGGCTGTGGGTTTGTCATAAATAGCCTTCATTATTTTGAGGTATATTTCATAAGTACCTCATTTATTGAGAGTTTTTAACATAAAGGGATGTTGAATTTTATTGAAGGCCTTTTCTGTATCTATTGAGATAATCATGTGGTTTTTGTCATTGGTTCTGTTTATGTGATGGATTACATTTATTGATTTGCATATGTTGAACGAGCCTTGAATCCCAGGGATGAAGCTGACTTGATTGTGGGGGATAAGCTTTTTGATGTGCTGCTGGATCTGGTTTGTCAGTATTTTACTGAGGATTTTCACATCGATGTTCATCAGGGATATTGGCTTGAAGTTTTCTTTTTTTGTTGTGTGTCTGCCAAGTTTTGGTATCCGGATGATGCTGATCTTATAAAATGAGTTAGGGAGGAGTCCCTTCTTTTCCATTGTTTGAAATAGTTTCAGAAGGAATGATACCAGCTCCTCTTTTCACCTCTGGTAGAATTCGGCTGTGAATTAGTCTGGTCTTGGGCTTTTTTTTTGTTTGGTAGGCTATTAATTACTGCCTCAATTTCAGAACTTGTTATTGGTCTATTCAGGGATTCATCTTCTTCCTGGTTTAGTCTTGGGAGGGTGTATGTGTCTAGGAGTTTATCCATTTCTTGTAGATTTTCTAGTTTATTTGTGTAGAGGTGTTTATAGTATTTTCTAATGATAGTTTTTATTTCTGTGGGGTCAGTGGTGATATCCCCTTTATCATTTTTTATTGTGTCTATTTGTCAGTCCTGTTTTTTACCAAAGCAGAATGTTTCATTTCTCTATGTACCTCTCAGATGCACGTTAACTTATGAGTTCTCTATTTAAAAGGCTGCCATTCACATTCACTTTTGCTTTATTTCATGGCATTTTAAGAGCTATGTGGCAAGGGAAGAGTATACTGTAATTTACTTTGTGTTCTTCTTTCTCCTTGACTTAGATCCCCAGACCAGAAACACTCTTTACAGAAAAAGTAAGGAAACCAGTTTATTTTTATATAGGGCAATAAACAAACTCCAGAAGTTTCATTTTTGTCATCGTGGAAAATATGTGAGTTCCATCACTGTCAAGATTGTACTCCATCACATGAACACATCTCATTCTGAAAAATAAGTATAAAATTCTGAGCAGAAAGGATATTCTAATGATGCTCTGGGCCTGAACTTCCTATACTATAATTCCCTGGCTCGGGCCCTCTCGTAGTGCCTCATTAGCTTTTGAGTTGAATAAAGTTCAGTGTGTCAACCTAAGGCACTACATGGTGTCAGTTTATCTTTCCAGTCTTCCCTTCTGTACCCTTTCTGTGCTCAGGGCAATCCAGCCAACTTGCCTTGCTTGTTGATCTACAATATTCCTTGGACTTGCCTCTCCATGGCTTCGTTTATACAGTTTCTTCTCTCTGTAAATACGCTGCCTCACTTCGCTCTTAGCTCAATTTTATGTATTCAAGAGTGTCATGTCCACTGTTTCTTATCTCTCAAGGCAAATGCAATGTTTTTAAAAATGCGAGCCCTAGAGCCCCTAGTTTTGTCTTTCTGACATTTTCTTGCCCTGGCTTGTTTTGTGCTTTTTAAACATACTTGTTTTATTCATCTCTAGATTGTAAGTTCCTTGGGGGCTGGCATGGGCCTTTCAACTTTATTCTCTGAACTGTCTGTAATATATTGTATGTGCATTGAGCTGGCTCCAATAATCTTATTTGTAAAGTTGAAAAAGTCTAGGGTCAGTTATTTTTTCAATGCCACTCATTCTGGTAATCTTTTAGCACCATTAAAATTGTGGGCCTCCTCAATGATTTATTCTTGTCTCCTCTAACTTTATCTCCATTCACTGTGTACTCTTCTTTCTGAATTCTGCCTCTCTAGTCTCCACTTATTTTCTTACTGTCCGTTTCCCTCTGTTTTCCGTGAAACCTTACTCCTTTTTAAATAAACTATATCTTTATGACTTTGCCTTTGGCCTGTACAGTGATTAAGAAAGAGGGCTCCGCCACCTACTGGCTCTACAGTCTTAGCAAGTTATTTAAACTCTCAGTACTTTAATTTACTTGTTTAAAAGAAAACAAAAAGGATATAATAATAGTAATTACCTCACAGGGTTGTCATTACAATTAAATGTAAAGTTAAAAAAATTTTAATACACTGCCTGCCACATAGTAATTGCTTAATAACTAAGAGCTATTTATTATTGTTGATATATTATTGTTATTTTGGAGAAACATCATTTCTTATTTACAATTTCTTTCTAGCAGCTCACCAGCCTTATCAGGACAGCCTTCCAGCCTCTTAATGGTCTTATTTTTTTCCTGCATCAATCAATGTGCTTCTGATCACTTCTTCTACCAGGCAAGATTCTATCTGCAATGATTTGAACTTCTCTGCTACCATTACCCTCAGATTCCCAGATCATCTTTCTGCTTTCAGTGCTCTGCAAATATGAGACTTTGGGCCCGTTCTTCCATTTAATTAGTTCACTTCCACATATGGACTCTTCAACACAGCTAGAGAACAAACACACAATAGGACCTATTCATAGCACATAAGCATACGGTCCCCAATCTCAATGTAATCCTTAGCACTGCTGGATATTCTTCTTATTTATTCATTGTCACCTTGCTCTTCTGTTCCCTTCAGCAGCTATTTTAAACTTTCATCCCTCTCTGGAGGCCTTCTGTTTAGTTTCCACTCTCCCTATTTTCCCTAATCATCTCCTAATTAACAGGCAGTGCTGGTCATCAGGCAGGAACTCTTTCAAGTCCTTCTTTCTACACATTTGCCTTTTAAAAATTCCTCCTGACACCTGGAGTGTCAAGCAAAGGTGTTCCATTTTGTATTCAAGACTAATATATCCCCCAGTGCTTTTCATCCCATCTGCTTTCAACTCCCATGCGATCTTAATCTATCACATATTCCTCTGTTTTCTTCTACTTTCAGTCCTCTCCACTGGTCCTTCCCTCATACCTGAAAACATATTTCAATCTCTCTCATCTTAGGCTCTCTCTTGAGATTTTATCTTTTCTAGCCACTGTCCTACCCAGCCAAGTTCTTCAAAGGAACAGTACTCAGGTGCTGACTTTACTCCTCACCTCCATTCACGTTTCAGTCATTTGTGACTTGGGTTTTGTCCCCACCATCCCATGGAAAATGCCTTCTGAAAGGTAAGCAATAGCCTCATAGCTACATATTGATACTTGGTAGTCATTGAGTTAACCAATCTACTCCATTGAACATGGTTGACCACACTTAAAATTTTATTCTTCCTTGGCTTTTTTGACACTGTTTTCTCCTAGTTCTCCTCTATCTATATTTTTCACTGATTCTTCCTTCTCCACATTACCTTTAGATAGCTAGTGTTTTTCAGGGTTTTGTTCTTTACATGCTGTCTCTAGGTGGAATCACCACAATGATCCCCAAACCTCAAACTACCATTCCTATCTTTCTCCTAAATTTTATACTTAAATGTCTAGTTGACATTTTTATCTGAATGTGCTGTAGCCATCTCACTTTAAACATGGCTAAATTGAGCTCATTATGTGCTTGCAATAGACTGTAAGTAAGCTCCAGGAGAGCAGGGACCTCATCTGCTTCATCATTGCTAGTTTCCTAGCACCTAACCAGCTAAATAATAACTAGCACATAGTAGATGCTCAATAAATAATATTTGAATGAATGAATCTTTACAGCCAGATCTGGTCTTCCTTTTGTATTCCTTATTTTCCCTAAGGTTACTACTGTTCCTATGGTTATCAAGCCAAAAAACTGAGGGCATTCCAGACACCAGATCCTCATTTCTTATTGAACTGGACTTGTTTTGTCAATGCACTCTCTTTTATAACTCCAGCTGATCCTCTCTATCCCTATTTGCACTTGCCTGGTTTAATCTCTCATTGAATCTTACCTGGGTTCTTTAAAAGCTTTCTAACTGGTCTTCCTCCTTCCAGAACTATGTTACTCCAATCTATCCTCTAGAACAATGCTGTCCAATAGATACATACTGTGAGTCACGTGTCTAATTTAAAATTGTTTAATGTTTAGTAGCCACATGATGAAAAATAAAAATAATTAAATAAAATTAATTTAAATAATATACTTAATTTAATCCAATGTACACAAAAATGTCATTTCAGCATGTAATCAACATAAAAATTATTAATGAGTTATTTCTCATTTTTAAATACGAAGTCTTCAAAATCTGGTGTGGTATTTTATATTTACAGTACATCTCAATTAGGATTAGCCACATTTCAAGAATTCAATTCACATGTGGCTGGCGCAGCTGTAGAGTCTGTGCCTTAATGCTTCAAGAGTCCATCATGATAATGCCTGTACCTTCTTCTTCATCTTCATATTTTCCCGCTTGCTTGCTTTTACTTTCCATTCCAGTGTGCATGACTGCATACATTGGTAGATGTTTTTTATTCTACCTGGAATACCTTCCTGTCTCTTTACCTACCATGGCTTTTCCAGTTTGAGGTGACTACTTCCTCTTTGTATCTCCACTGCTCTCTCACAACAACTATTAGGATTAGTTGTTTTGACTTGTTATACGTTCCTCTTGCTAAACTGTGAGCTCATCAAGAGCCAGGGACTAGGTTGTGCTCTTTATTATATCTACAGTCATGTGTATGGTTCATTAAAGAAATGTTTGTTAAACTTAATTTAATTACATAATAGGCTACTGAAAAGTATTTGTTGAATTGAAGTCTATATCATAAGTGATCTTTTTGCTTTTAAAAATTATACAGTCAAGGTAAAAAACAGAAAATGTCAAAAAAAGAGAAAAAATCTGAATTGTTTTCATATATAAAAATCTTATATATAGGATTTATATAAAAAAGTGTATATTATAAATTATGTATAAATTATTTTTATATAAAATTTTGTATGTGTATGTTAATGTATGGTATAACTTGATACATAGTGTTTGCTGCTTAGCAATATATCTTTAGCATTTTAATACATTATTAAAAATACTTTAAAATGTGTATATATATATTTAATGGCTAAATAGTAATTTATCTTATTAATTATCAGAATGTCCTTAGTCAGTTTTCTACTCTTGGTCCTTTAGTTTGCTCATAATTTTTATTGTTGTAAACAACACTGGATTGGTCATCATCATTGATACATCTTAGTTTGTATCTGACTATATTCCTGGGAAAAATTTTTAGAAGTCGATGAAATTGCAGGTTCCAACAGAATGCATATTTTAAAGGCTAGTATCTTATGTGCCACCTGTCTTGGGTTCAGAACACTGGCTTAGTGCCCTGGGCTTTATTCCTATTCAACTGGGGCATGAATAAGAACAAATCATAAAGGAAGAGCAGTCTACTGGAGTTCATGAATGGTGACAATTTATGTTCGAGCTGTGAGAAAAATTGTCCTCTTCATGTCAAATCACTGCTTTTCATTTTGCATGATTCTTGCTGGCTGGGAAGCATTATTTGGAAATTGTGTTAGCTTTGACAATTTAGCTTTCAATCAATAATGAACTGCAGATGAAAAAGAAACCAAATGCGAAGAGACTAATAAGGAAAGTAGAAAAATAGTCTTTCATCAGACTATAGGGGACCAAATGTTAGCTTTAACAGCTCCAGATGAATTACATGTGAGGATTCAATGAGATAAGACATGCTAAAAGTTCAATATAGTGTCTGACAACATAGTAAGTACCCAAGAAATCCACGTTACCTGAGATTGGGTAAAATATGATATTTTGACTTGTCTCGAAATTCTTGCACCCAAGGCTAACCTGTTATAATTATTTGATATATTCTGAGGAAGGCATGTGAGTATACTTATACTTTGGAGCTCATTTGGTTCTTTCCTCATGTATAGAAAAAATAAGTCAGCCATTCAGAAAACTCTTCATCGTTTTTAAAAAAATGTCCAAATCAGGTAGACTTTAAAGGTGTAGGATTGTTCTGCTGCAAATGATCGTAGCATACCCTTGATGCTATGTTGTACAATATTATCGAACATTATATTGGGTATAATAATTTCTTATTTATTTATAAAAGAATGAATGAATAACAAGGCCTTGCTCTGTCACCCAGGCTGGAGTGCAATGGCTCCATCACAGCTCACTGCAGCCTCAATCTCCTGGGCTCAATCTACCAATCCATCTTAGCCTCACCAGTAGCTGGGACCACAGGTGCATACCGCCATGCCCGGCTAATTATTGTATTTTTTTGTAGAAATGGGGTTTCGCCATGTTGCTCAGGCTGGTCTCAAACTTCTGGGCTGCTCAAGCTATCTGCCCATCTTGCCCCCACTAAGTGATGGGATTACAGGCATGAGGCCTGGCCTTTCTCTACTTTTAATCCAGACTGTAGCTGCCTCTATCTGCTGTATTTATAAAAAACAATTAATAAAGTGCACATTGTGGCATGTTTTTTCATCAGGTCATCATACAAATTCCAAATGCTTTATTTGCATTGTGAACCCAACTAACTGTATCCCTCATTCAACTTCTAATTAGATCCAAAAAGATGCCCTCTGCTATTCCAACTCTACCTGTCCTAAGGGGATGTTTGATGCAAGAGAAAGTGGAATGGAAAGAAACAGTGGTCCCAAACAAGCTGTGGAAGGGGTCCATAAAAGTGAGGGGCTTTGAGTCATTGCCTTCTGATGTTTCTCACTAAGCCCTCTTCTGGGATGTGGGCAAGCCTGAGGGAAGAGAAGGAGTTCCTCAAGGGGACTCCGTGACACAGGCACATTGTACACTTTACTTGCAGTGTATTATTGTACATGGCAGTTTATGAGCGCCTAGTTAAACAGATTCACGGATTGTACTTTCTATCTTCAATTAAGCTAACCATCACAAAATGTCCAATTGTCTTAAAAAGATTACTAAGAAACCATGGTTCATAGTGAATGCTATTAATAATAATGAAAGCGCAAGAGAAGGAAAGTGCCAGAGCCAATCCCTGTGCTCCTTCTAGTCTGAACTCTTGTCAGCCCCTAATGCGATGAAAACAGTGATGATATAACCACATTTAACAATAGTAGACTCCCAAATTTCAAAAGTTTGAAGATTATTTGAAATACAGATTTATATCTGTTAATCATGATATGAGGCTATTGTGATTAGCAAGACATTTAAAAATCTTTTTATTTCATTCTTAGAAATTTTATAGTTCTATGTATATTCATGGTATAAAAATCTGAATATAAAATGAATGAAATAAAAATAATTATGTAGCTCATATGTTAAATAATTAGGATTCATGGGATATAATTACTAAAGCAATCTTACTTCTTTTTCCCACTGTCCCTTTAAAATTTGTTCAGTATGGGTAATTTTCCCTTGCAGAATGGCCTCCCTAATCTCTTGGGTGACAGAAAGTTGCCATGTAGCTTTAAGTCTTGATTCAGTAGTTTAAATCTTTTGGTTCAAAAAACAATAAAAATTCCAAACTTGTTGCAATTTTAAATCTGCTCCTTTCATCCTCCTGGGCCTGGTGCAGGAGAGAATTTGCAAGAGAGCCTGGAAAGAAAGTCTGATCAATGCTCTGTTCTCCAGTGGGTGATTTTACTCTACTTGCTTACTGAGGTTTCTGATCCCTTAGTATCTGGGACATGGAGATGAAGGAGTGAAAAGGATGCAGGGAATTATTACTCAACTGATACTGTCATATGCATATGTTTAAAATCATCTGAGATCTTTGGAGTCATCACTTCTGGGCCCCATCAGTACAACTTCCTTTGGTAGCCAGTGCCTCCCCTAGTCTGTTGTCAGGAACCCTCTTGAGCAGGGTCCCCCGGTTTTTTTTTTTGAGATGGAGTCTCACTTTGTCACCAGGCTGGAGTGCAGTGGTGCAATCTAGGCTCACTGCAACCTCCGCCTCTCGGGTTCAAGTGATTCTCCTACCTCAGCCTTCTGAGTAGCTGGGACTACAGGTGCGTGCCACCACACCCAGCTAATCTTTGTATTTTTTAGTAGAGACGGGGTTTCACCGTGTTGGCCAGGATGGTCTCAATCTCTTGACCTCGTGATCTGCCTGCCTTGGACTCCCAAAGTGCTGAGATTACAGGTGTGAAACACTGCGCCCAGCCGAGCAGGGTCCCTTTTAAAAGGATCCTAGGCTAATGTTCCTTTTAAGAGTTGCACATTTGGGCCGGGCGCGGTGGCTCAGGCTTGTAATCCCAGCACTTTGGGAGGCCGAGGCGGGCGGATCACGAGGTCAGGAGATCGAGACCACGGTGAAACCCCGTCTCTACTAAAAATACAAAAAGTTAGCCGGGCGTGGTGGCGGGCGCCTGTAGTCCCAGCTACTCGGAGAGGGTGAGGCAGGAGAATGGCGTGAACCCGGGAGGCGGAGCTTGCAGTGAGCCGAGACTGCGCCACTGCACTCCAGCCTGGGTGACAGAGCGAGACATCGTCTCAAAAAAAAAAAAAAAAAAAAAAAAAAAAAGAGTTGCACATTTGGGCCTTGGGATTTGGGAGCCTTTCATCTGTCTTTGGAAAAAAGGGCACATAATTCTCATACGTGGTTCTTTATTCTTTTGATACCACTTTAGCCAATCTCTCTCTCATACTTTGGATTTATTAGTTGTAAGGCAGACACCAACCTACTGTGTCCCCCTCCTGCAGGGAACACCTCTCAAGCTCTCTGATGGTCTCAGTGACCCTCAAGCCAGAGCTCAGCTGAGCAGCAGAGCAGGCAATGACCCCTCTGTTCTCCCATGGGTAGAGGGTGGTGGGATCATGCTCAACACACAGCACAACTCTTTCCAAAAATCCTCCCCACAAATCCTCCTTAATTTCCAGGAACTTGACATTTTTATTCTGGGTGTGGGTAGGTGTTAGAAATTTTGGCATGTTTGTCCCTCTCACAGCTCATTTTGGTGTCTATTGTCTTTCATGTTTTTGTGTAATTACAATGGTCTTATGCTAAAAATTACTTTCACTTTATCACCTTCTCCAAGGGGAGACAAAAGATGTCACCTTAATTTCTAAGGCTTAAATTCATTGAGTACTGTTTTTCTACCTGGCTCGTGCCTTAGTCATCACTTAAGAATCTCAAAGGAAAGCTCAATTGCAGAATACTTTGGCAAAGGGTTCTTAACATTTAGAATTTGGGATCTGATAGGCTTTAAAGGAAAGCTGGAAGGGTAAATCAATTGCTCTCAATTAGGGACAGGTTTCAAAGGTACAGTGATGAGGTCAATGTAATTTAAAGCAATTTAGCTTGGAGCAGTTTGTCTTTTTTATAACGTTTATGTCTCTCACTTAATTTTTCTGGCTATACTTTCAGAACTGCAAGTTCAGCCCTTTTATTACAAGCTAATGATTGATGATCAATTAACATTTCTGTTAGGTGTCAAAAGTAATTCTATTGGTTTAATGCATTGCTATTACTTTAGCTGCTGGACAAATATTTACATGTCATGAGAACATCTCCAGTTCTCAGATCACCAATTTTCGATTAATTTTGAATTGTGTATCTTGCTCATGCTGTTCTAATGTTCTTTCTATATTATTCTGAAAGACCCCATTGCAGTTAGTTAGAGGCCAGACAATAGCTGTTCTTGTTCCTTTAGTGTTAGAAAGTGACAGAATAATGAATACAGTTACTTCTTATGATAAATTTAAAAATGATTAGTTAATAGAAATCCTTTTTTAAGCAGCAGCATAGCACAAAGGTTATATTCAATTTTGCAATGAAAACATCTTTATTTTCCAGCAGGAAGCATTTTGCTTCTTTGTTTTAAATCACTACCTCCACAATATAATAGATATAGGAAGAGCATTAAATTAAACATCTCTAAATGTGTTTAATTTAACTTCAAAAACTTTCGAGAAAATCGACCTACATGAAAATTTGATTTTGGCTCATATGTGAATGAATTAAATTTAGGTAATCACAAAGATCAGCTTCACTACTAGGAGGTTTCAATTAATTATATTTGCTCATAAGGCTGAATTCACTCTGGGGGGAGAGGGTTATCAAAATACCAAACAAATACCTTTATTTTGTGATTTAAAAAATGCTAGGTTTGAAAAAGCTAGTGATTAATTGTTGTTAAGTTTCTAAATATTCAAACATTTACAGTTTTAAAAAATTTATTTATTTTAAGACAGCCCCTCTAATGAAGGGGTTTGTGAAGTGTTGACAAATTTTGAGAGTACTAATTTGGTTCAGAAACCCAGTTCTTTAAGTAGAGAGTAAAGACTCAAAGGACAAAAAGAACAATGTTAAAGAATGAACACTTGCTAGGTATTAACAAAGTCACCCACAAACTGTTCCTTTATTAGAGAGAAAATACTAGGGCTTGACTGGGCCTATGCAAGCCACATCTGTTTTGATTGAAATAAGACATTTTAAGAAGTAAAGTTTGGCACAAAGATAACCTAACTGAAGTAGTTCTCCCAGGGCTTTGCAGGGATGAGAAGACTGACCCAGATACAAGAGTCAGCTAAGGTACTGTATAAAGACTTAATTAAAAGCAAAATACCTAGAAAGGCATCTCTGCAGAGATGGGGGAAAGACCAGAAATATAAAAAATTTCAAACCTTTATGAGTCAGCACTAGAGGACACCTACTGCCAAAGCTGCTGGCATCTGGAGGGCTGTTTCAGCTGCAGTGAGAATAATACCCTGATAGAAGTTTCTAACTCTGGGGATAAAAGGTGAGAAGTTCATAAAAGACTGTAACTAAACCAGATATCTATTAAAGATTTTGCAGTGGTAGACTCGCATTTGGTTTATTATTTGTTATTCTTGCTTTAAATTATAACTCCTTTAAATAACTTCTTGATAGATAAATCAATCTATAAGTTAATACCGTTATGTAGTAAAGGGTTATACTTTCTGAAAGTAAATTATCTTAGGAACTAGCTAAATCAGCTTGTTAAAAAGAACTAGGGTTTATAAATGTTTCCTTTCTAAAAATGTCAACCCTTCCACATAATAGTAAGTACCCAGAACTGCACATAAGAGGCACAAGGAGACTTAATGAGGTTTTGAAATCTGAACCATAGATTCAATCTTGACTGAATGTCAAAATTTCATACTGACTTAAAGAAAATTTTCTAAAAATCTTTGCTTGAATATTATTATCAGAATCAGGCAAACCTCGGATATGTTAGAATTTTGAAAGAATTACACGGATTTTAATAAATGGTTTCATTAAACACTAATGTCTAGGGAATATTTCCTGCTGAATAAGAAAATTCACCTTGTTAGGGAAGGTACATGGGTAACTGGTGAGGGAGGAAGAGGGCACTTCCAGCTGTGAAGGCAATTTTTTATACTTGTCTAAATATCTATGCCATTGGAGCTTTAGATAAAACTTTGAAAGAAGTTTTTTGTTTTTACTGTGTCATCACTTGTGTGACTTTGGGTGAAACAATAAATCTCCAAGCATTTTGGTGCCTGTTTGGCAAAATTGGGATGACAATTATATTCTGCAAACATGATTTCTTATATTTTCTTTCTGCTTAAAGCACGCAAATCTACACTCATCTGCTTCATGCTATAACATGGCATAATACTATTCAATACTGGGCTTTCTACAAATTTCTGTTCTTCTAAGTCCATATTCTTCCTTTATAAATTTTCCCCCACTATCAACTTCTAATAAGTTATCTCTCCAATATTATAGGTACCACTTTGACTTTAGGCCTTATTTCTTTTAATATTTATTTTGGATTCAACAAGAAGCCACCAATATAATTTGTGTGTGCGTGTGTGTGTGTATTCTTACAGAATTTTTTTTAATTTTTAAAACACAGATGGAAGCAAATGGTACACAATTTTATACATTAATTTTTAAAAATTTAATACATCTTAGAGATTGTTTTAATTAGTACATAAGGGACTTCCCCATTCTTATTTTTTATATATATATGTATGTACATATATGTATGTGCATATGTATATATGTATGTATACATACATATATACATACATATATGTATATATACATACATATATACACATACATATACATATATATGTATGTATATACATACATATACATATATATGTATGTATATACATACATATATACACATACATATACATATATATGTATGTATATACATACATATACATATATATGTATGTATATACATACATATATACACATACATATACATATATACATATACATATATGTATATATACATACATATATACATACATATACATATATATGTATATATACATATATGTATATATATACATACATATATACATACATATACATATATATGTATATATATATGCTGTAATTCTGTTGCTATGAATGTGCTGTAAGTTATTCAAGTTCTTATTAAGGTTTTATGCTATTATGAATAACTTTGTATATGCATCACTTCACTCATTCGGAAATATATGAGGATAAATTCTTAGAAGTGGAATGGCTAAGGAAAATGGTATGTGCGTTTGTAATGTTAGTAGAGATTGCCAAGTTGCCTGTCATAGAGATTGTACTGACTTACATTACCACTAATAATGTGTGAGAGTTAGGCTTTGTTACTTTTTGCTTGAACCACTCTAATAACTTTCTAAATGACCTCCTCACTTTTGTTTCTCCCAGCACTAATATATCCCAAATGCTAACACCAGAGAAATCCTCCTAAAACAAAAGTCCTTTGCTTAGGAAATATCAGTAACTCCTATTTTCCGTCAAATTAAACTTCTTAACCTGGTGCTCAGAATCCTTGACAAAACAGGCCTATATTCATTCTTGAGTTTTGTCTTCTACCACATACACCCTATATTCCAGATAAATTGAATCATTTCTTGTTCTATGCTGTGCTTTAGGCCTGAAACAGTTTCCTGTGTACAGAATGTTTCTCTACATATGTTTTTCAGTCTAAATCCTATCAACTTTCAAGGACCATCTCAAATATTACCTACCTAAAGGTCCAAATAGATTAGCCTCAGGCTTATGTTCTTTGTTTTGCTAATTAATAGTCTACACTCAGAATAAATAAATACTTCTATTATAATAATTGGATTTTGGTTTAGATGTAATTCAGATCTTCTTGGTTATGTAGTTGCCCAGTTCACAGATGACGGGAAAGAAAGCATGAGAAGCAGATGAATGTGGGTGGGTGTTGGGTGGTGTGGGTGTTGTAGAGGGTAGTGGCAAGAGACACATATCTATTGAAAGCCCAACTTTGGGAGGCCGAGGTGGGCGGATCACGAGGTCAGGAGATCGAGACCATCCTGGCTAACACAGTGAAACCCTGTCTCTACTAAAAATACAAAAAATTAGCCGGGTGTGGTGGTGGGTGCCTGTAGTCCCAGCTACTTGGGAGGCTGAGGCAGGAGAAGGGTGTGAACCTGGGAGGCGGAGCTTGCAGTGAGCCGAGATTGCGCCACTGCACTCCAGCCTGGGCGACAGAGTGAGACTCCGTCTCAAAAAAAGAAAAAAAAAAAAAGAAAGCCCAATAGGTGGCCAGTATTGTATATTTGTACTGTCATCACCTATAAGAGGAAACCTTATGGAGGTGGATATTATCATCTCCACTTTACAGTCAGACAAGCGATATAACTAGTAAACAGTTGATCACGATTTAAACTCGGGTCTATCTGGATGCAAAGCCTAGACTCTCACGTTGTACTACATTGACTTATCTGGCAGATAATAGCAGCAAGAAATGACTAATATCTTGAACTCTATCTCTAAAGTTGAAGAAATAAACACCTATGAAAAGCTGAACAAGAACATTAGCATCACTAACTGGAACCATCTAATGTAGATACAACTGTCCTATACTCTGTGAGTGTCAGTGTATTAGAGTACAATGAGATAAGCAAATTATGATTGGAATATCCTGATTTAGAGGGCAGGGAATGGTTTACTGTATATAGGAAGATTTCCATTCTGTTTTTTAAATGATATGTAAATAGATAAACTCAATGTATCTAGCATATGAACTCAATGGCAATGCCTATCATTCTGTAAATAGATGATAAATTAGTATGCGTATTGTGTATATTGTGTATCTCTCTGTTGTTCTCTTTGAGTATCTATTTGTCTATCTCAAGCCCATCTGCATAAATGAAAATCTTCCCCACTCACAAATGAATTTACTGTCACTATAAAGTGGAAGATAAGGCCTGCTCAACTCTAGAGAAATGTTAAGCACATAGAAAATAGAAGCAATGATAACATTAACAATATTATTATTAAATTAAAAAGAAATTGAACAACATTTAAAAATTCCAGAATTAACAGCTTTTTACAGTTAACATAAAATGAAGTAAAAAGCACCTGTAATATAATAAACCAATTACTTGTACACAGGTATAGAGTGAGTGAATACTAAAAAAAATCACGGGTTTGTTGACTCTAATTTCACACTGAATATGATAAACAACTATATTCATGTTAGAATTAGCTCTGTTAACTTTCTCTGCTTTCTAAACTAATTAAATTCATTGTTTTTTATCTCTAAGTATTATTTAATAACCACTTTATTAGAAGTGCCAATATCTTAGAGGATATATATAGATATATTTATATTCACAAAGACACATATGTATATACACATATGCACATGTAATATTGTTAAATCAAGTTTATCCTAAAGTTGCTTCCTTACATACTTTAAGTTTGGCTTAAAGATTTCTCTGTACATAGTGAACAGTAACCTCAATGGAAGTTTAAATAGACAGTAACCTACTCTTGTGCCAGTCACCAAATTTTGGCCAGTCAAAGGCAGCCAACTGTTCAAACCATGTTCAAATAAGGCAAATGATGAGCTGTAACCAATCTGGCTGTTTGTGTACCTCACTTCCATTTTCTGTATGTCACTTTCCTTTTTGTGACCATAAATCTTCCACCATGTAGCTGCACTGGACTCTCTCTGAGCTTACTCTGGCTAAGGAGGCTGCCAGATGCCAGATTCACAGATCATTCTTTGCTCAATTAAACTCTGTTAAATTTAATTTGTCTAAGGCTTTTTTTTTTTTTAACAGATGGTGTCAGAAGTGGCATCCAAATTAGAGCTTCCAGTGACCCCCAGGAGCATGGAGTGACCAAGCAAGGTACCTGCAGGGCCCATTGTGTCCATTGCTCTTTCACAGCAACTGGGGATGATGGTAAGTTCTCTCTCAGAATTCAAAGCTCCACGTATTTGTGTTTTGAGCTTTCTGAGTTTGTTTGAGCAAATTTCTGATCCAAACTAGGTTTGGAAGTCACAAAAAAACTGAATTGGGTCCAGAATCTGATTGGATCTGATAATTAACTGGCTTGGATCTAGTTACAGGCCTCTTATGTCTGAATGGGTCAGACAGAAACCAGTAGAAAATGGCAATATTTCAGGGGATGCAAACTTTGGCTTTGGAAATTTATAGGGATTTTTGTGTTCTACCTCCTTTGTTTTTCTTGTGTGCTGAGGTAGGAAAAAATTATTGACTAAATTGATTAAGAGGATCCGAGAATTAAAGCTAAGATTCAAGATAAAAATGGGATCCTTATTTTCTTAAGAACTGAGTAATCTACCTTCTGGCTATGCCTACACTTACATGTATAAGTATTAGGTCCCGGAAACAGCAAACACTTTTAGAAATAGCAAAATCTTACTAAAGGTAATTTAAAATTACAATGGAACATTCCAAAGAAACAACACTGCAGTTGAAGAAGTGCAGTTCAGAATGAGGGCTCACAACTCTATGCATACAAATTAGAAAATCTAGAGGAAGTGGATACATTCTTGGAAGGACACAGTCTTCCAAGACTGAATCAGGAAGAGATTGAAAACCTGAATAGACCACTATCAACTTCTGAAATTGAATCAGTAATTTAGAACCTACTAACCAAAAAAAGCCCTGGCTCAGATGGATTCACATCTAAATTCTACCAGACATACAAAGAACTGATACCAATCCTACTGAAATTATTCAAAAAATCAAAGAGGAAGGGTTCCTTTCTAACACATTCTATGAAGCCAGCATCTGCCTGGTACCCAAATCTGGCAGAGACACAATTAAAAAAGGAAACTTTAGACCAGTATCTCTCATGAATATAGACATAAAAATCCTCAACAAAATACTAGCAAATCAAATCCAGCAGCATGTTGAAAAGTTAATAAAACATGATCAAGTAAGCTTTATTCCTGGAATGCAAGGCTGGTTCAACATATGCAAATCAATAAATGTGATTCACTACATAAGCAGAATCAAAAGCAAAAATGAAATGATATTCTCAATAGATGCAGAAAAAGCTTTTGATGAAATCCAACATCGCTTCATGTTAAAAACCCTCAACAGACTAGGCAATGAAGGAACATACTTCAAAATAATAAAAGCCATCTATGACAAACCCACAGCCAACATCATACTAAGTGGGCAATAGCTTGAAGCATTTCCTTTGAGAACTGGAACAGAACCAAGATGCACACTCTCACCACTCATGTTCAACACAGAACTGGAAGTCATAGCCACAACAATCAGGCAAGAGAAAGAAATAAAAAGCATCCAGATAGGAAAAGAAGTCAAACACTCCCTGTTTGCTGATGATGTAATTCTATACCTAGGAAATCCTAAAGACTTTGCCAATAGTCTCCTAGAATTGATAAACACCTTTAGTAAAGTTTCAGGTTACAAAATCATTGTATAAAAATCAGTAGCATTTCTATATGCCAATGAAGTCCAGGCTGAGAGTGAAATCAAGAACACAATCCCACTTACAATAGCCAAAAGAAAATGAAATACCTAGGAATACAGCTAGCCAAGGAGGTGAAAGATCTCTACAAAGAGAACTGCAAAACACTGCAGAAGGAGATCAGAGATGACATAAATGGGGAGACATTCCATGCTGATGGATTGGAAGAATGAGTTTCATAAAAATGGCTGTACTGCCCAAAGCAATTTAAAGATTCAACACTATTCCTATCAAACTACCAAAGCCATTTTTCACAGAATAAATGATTCTAAAATATATTTGGAACTGAAAAAGAGCCCCAATAGCCAAAGCAATCCTAAGCAAAAGAATGAAGCCAGAGGTATCACATTACCCAACTTCAAGGCTACACTATATAAGGCTGCACTACTACTACTCCTCCTACTACACTACTGCTATAAGGCTACACTAACCAAAACAACTTAGTACTGGTACAGAAACAGACAAAGACAAATGGAAGAGAATAGAAAACTCAGAAATAAAGATGCACACCTACCACAATCTGATCTTCAACAAGGCTGACAAAAACAAGCCATGGGGAAAGCACTTCCCATTCAATAAATGTTGCTGAGATAACTAGTTAGCTGTATGCAGAAGAGTGAAACCAGACCCCCACCTTTCACCATATACAAAAATTAACTCAAAATAGGTTAAAGATTTCAGTGAAGGTCCTCAAACTGTAAATATCCTGGAAGACAACCTAGGAAATACTTATCTCAAAGTCAGCCTTGGTAAAGAATTTTTGGCTAAGTATGAAAAGCCATTGCAACAACAACAACAAAAAGACAAAAAGGATCTAATTAAACTAAAAAGCTTCTGCACAACAAAAGAAACTATCAACAAAGCAAACAGACAACCTGCAGAATGAGAGAAGATATCTGCAAACTATGCATCCAACAATGGCTTAGTATCCAGAATCCATAGGGAGCTTGAACAAATCAACAGGCAAAACACCAAATAACTTCATTAAAAAATGGGCAAAAGACATGAACACGTACTTCTCAAAAGAAGACATACAAGTCACCAACAAACATGAAAAAATGCTCAGCATCACTGATATCAGAGAAATGCAAATCAAACTGACAGTGAGATAAAATCTCAGACCAGTCGGAATGGCTATTACTAAAAATCCAAGAAACCACTCATGCTGGTGAAGATGTGGAGAAAAGTGGACACTTATACACTGTTAGTGGGAATTTAAATTAGTTTAGCCACTGTGGAAAGCAATCTGGAGATTTCTCAAAGAACCTAAAACAGGGCTACCATTCATCTCAGCAATACCATTACTAGGTTTACATCCGAAAGAAAATAAATCATTCTATCAAAAAGACACATGCACTTGTCTGTTCATTGTTGCACTATTCACAGTAGCAAAGACATGAGATCAACCTAGCTGTCCATCAGTGGTGGATTGAATAAAGAAAATGCAGTAAATATACACCATGGAATAGTACGCAGTTATAAAAATATGAAATCATGGCCTTTGCAGCAACGTGAAAAATTCAAAACTGCATGTTCTTCCTTATAACTGGGAGCTAAGCATTGAGAACACATGGACATAAATATTGGAACGATAGACACTGTGGACTACTCAAGGTTGGGAGTGGGTGGGTTGAAAAACTACCTATTGAGTACTATATTATGCTTACTACCAGGGTGAGGGAACCTGTACTCCAAACTTCAGCATCATACAATATTCCCATGTAACAGATCTGCACATGTACCCTGTATTTAAAATAAAAGTTGAAATTGAAAAGAAAATGAAGCTTTCCAAATTAGTCTCATCTATGGATGCCTATTGATATGCAGAAGCTTCTAAACTATTTCAGTATTTTAAATTAAAGACTCCTTATAAAAGGCAAATAAAAAGCTTAAATGACTAATAAGAAAAATTAAATCTGCTTACCTTTTTGCTTAGTTACTATACTGCCCCAAAGACAAAACTGAAAGCTATCCTGGATAAACAGTTTGTAAAAGGTAGGCCCTACAGGTGAGTAGAAAACCAAGTAGGCTCTCACGGTACCTGATTTCAGGACTTGGCTTTTAGATGGAATTTCTGGACTTGCCTTAGGCCAGAGGAGAGCTCACTGCTCAGAAGGGTGAGTCCCAGGCCAGGCAGCATTCACCATAAGCTGACTGAAGAGCCCTTGAGCCTTAAAGGAACATGGTGGTAGTCTGGCAGTACTCCCCGTGGGCCTGAGGTGGCAGTGGCCATGGGGTGAGGCTCGCTGCATTTGGAAAGGGGAGGGAAGCGTGGGAAGCACTGTGTCTTATGGTTTGAGTGCGAGCTCAGCCACAGTACAATAGAACACCAGGTAGACTTCTAAGATTTTTGACTCTAGTTTCTGGCTCCTGAATGGCACCTCTGGACCCCCCTGGGGCTTGGGCTTGGAGAAACTTATCACCCTCAAGGGAAGAACATAGGCCTGGCTGGCGTTGTCACCAGCTAATTGCAGATCCTCAGGCCTTGAATGAACATAGCCGGTAGCCAGAGAGTGGTTACAGCAGGCAAGACCCAGTTACTTGGTTACTTGGCAAGATCCAGTGCTCTGCTGGTTTCAGGTCTGACCTAGCACAATTCTAGGGGTGGTGGCTACAGGGGTGCTTGTGTCACTTCACCTCTAGCTCCAGATGGCTCAGCACAGAGAGAGACTGGGAAAAAGTAAAGGAAGAGAACCAGAGTCTCCAGTAATCCAAATAAGTCTTCTGGATCTTGTCCAAGACTATCAAGGCAGTACCTCTATGAGTCTGCAGGAATCATAGTGTTACTGGTCTTGGGGTCCTCTCTAAAGCAGATATAGCTTAGATCATAACACCCAAGTCCTTTTGAATATCTGGAAATCCTTCCCAGGAAGAATGGGTATAAAGAGCCCAGACTGCAAAGACTACAATAAATACCTAACTCTTCAATGGCCAGATACAAATGAACACCTACAAGTATCCAGACAATCCAGGAAAACATGACTTCAATGAATAAACTAAATAAGGCACCAGAAACCAGTCCTGGAGAAACAGGGATATGTGACCTTTCAGACAGAGAATTCAAAATAGCTGTTTTGAGGAAACCCAAAGAAATTCAAGATAACACAGAGAAGAAATTCAGGATTCTATCAGATGAATTTGACAAAGAGATTAAAATAATTAAAAAGGATCAGGCAGAAATTCTGGAGTTGAAAAATGCAGCTGGCATGCTGAAGAAATCATCAGAGTCATTCAATAGCAGAGTTGATCAAGCAGAAAAAAGAATCAGTGAGCTTGAAAACAGGCTATTTGAAAATACAGTCAGCGGAGACAAAAGAAAAAAGAATAAAAAACCATGAAGCATGCGTACAGGATCTAGAAAATAGCCTCAAAAGGGCAAGTCTAAGAGTTATTGGCTTTAAAGAGTATGTAGAGAAAGAGATATGCATAGAAAGTTTATTCAAAGGGATAATAACAGAGAGCTTCCTAAACCTAGAGAAAGATATCAGTATCTAAGTACAAGAAGGTTACAGAACACCAAGCAGATTTCATGCAAAGAAGACTAACTCAAGGCATCTGGTAATTCAACTCGCAAAGGTCAAGGATAAAAAAAGGTTCCAAAAAGCAGCAAGGAAAATAAACAAATAATGGAGCTCCAGCACATGTAGTGGCAGCCTTTTCAGTGGAAACCTTACAGGCCAAGAGAGAGTGGAATGATATATTTAAAGTGCTGAAGGGAAGAGAACTTTTATGCTAGAATAGTATATCTGGTGAAAATATCCTTCGAGCCTGAAGAAAAAATAGACTTTCCTAGACAAAGAAAAGTTGAGGGATTTCATCAACATCAGACTTCTTTTACAAGAAATGCTAAAGGGAGTACTTTAATAAGAAAGAAAAGGACATTAATGAGCAATAAATAATCACTTGGAGGTACAAAATTCACTAGTAATAGTAAGTTTGCAGAAAAACAGAATATTATAGCACTGTAAATGTGGTGTGTAAACTACTGTTATTTAAGGAGAAAGACTAAATGAATTACCAAGCAAACATAGTAACTACAACAACTTTTCAAGACATATTACAATAAGATATAAATAGTAATAAGAACTTAAAGCAGGGGCACAAGGTTAATGCATGAAGTCTTTGTAAATTTACTTTTTGTTAGTTTGTTTATGGAAACAGTGTTGTTATCAGCTTAAAATAATGGGTTATAACATAGTATTTGCAAGCTTCATGATACCCTCAAATCAAAAAACATACAATGGAGACACAAAAAATAAAAAGCAACTAAATCATATCACCAACGAAAATTACCTTCACAAAAAGAAAGACACGAAGGAAAGAAAGAAGGAAGAGAAGACCACAAAACAGCCAGAAAACAAATCACAAAATGGCAGGGGTAAGTCCTTACTTATCTATAAATTGAATGTAAATGGACAGAATTCTTCAATCAAAGGACATAGAGTAGCTGAAGGGATAAAAAAACAATGAGGCCAGGTGCGGTGGCTCATGCCTGTAATCCTAGGACTTTGGGAGGCTGAGGCGGGCGTGTCACTTGGTCAAGAGATCAAGACCATCCTGGCCAACATGGTGAAACCCTGTCTCTACTAAAAATACAAAAATTAGCTGGGCGTGGTGGCACGTGCCTGTAGTCTCAGCTACTCAGGAGGCTGAGGCAGGAGAATCACTTGAATCCAGGAGGCAGAGGCTGCACTGAGCTGAGATCGCGCCACTGTACTCCAGCCTGGTGACAGAGTGAGACTCCATCTCAAAAAAAACCCCAAAAAACAAACAAAATAAAAAAACACACCAACTCCCCCCCCCCAAAAACCGAGGCCCAATGATGTGTTGCCCACAAGAAACAGACTTCACCTATAAAACACACATGGAAAATAAAGGGATGGAAAAAAAATATTTCAACTCCATGGAAACCAAAAAAGAGCAGAAGCAGCTATATTCATATCAGACAAAATAGATTTCAAGACAAAAACTGTAAGAATAGACAAAGAAGGTCACTATATAATGATAAGGGGTTCAATTCAGCAAGAGGATATAACAATTTTAAATATATATGCACTGAATGCTGGAGCACCTAGATGTATAAAGAAAATATTATTAGAGCTAAAGAGAGAAGTAGACCCCAATATAATAATAGCTGGAGATTTCAACATCCCACTTTCAACACTGCATCAATCTTCTAGACAGAAAATCAACAAAGAAACATCAGACTTAATCTACACTACAGACCAAATGGATCTAATAGATAGTTACAGAACATTTCCTTCAAAGACTGCAGAATACACATTCTTTTCCTCAGCATATAGATTATTCTGAAGGGCAGATCATATTTTAGGTCACAAAACAAGTCTTAAAACATTAAAAAAATGGTAATCATATCAAGCACATTCTCTGACCGCAATGGAATAAAACTAGAAATCAATAACAAGAGGAATTTTGAAAACTATACAAACACATGGAAAGTAAACAATATGCCCCTGAATGGACCCGTGGGTAAACGAAGAAATTAAGATGGATATTGAAAAATTTCTTGGAAAAAATGATAATGGAAACACAATGTACCATTTTGTTGTATGGAATACAGCAAAAGCAGTACTAATAGGGAAGCTTATAGCTATAAGTGCCTACATTAAAAAAAAAAACTTCAAATAAGCAACCTAGTGATGCACCTCAAAGAAGCAGAAAAACAAGAGCAAACCAAACCCAAAATTAGTAGAAGAAAAGGAATAATAAAGATCAGAGCAGAAATAAATGAAATTGAAATGAAGAAGACAATACAAAAGATCAATGAATCAAAAAGTTTTTTAACGATAAAGAAAACTGACAGACTTTTAGCTTGCCTAAGGAAAAAAAAGAAGACCCAAATATATAAAATCAAGGATGAAAAAGGAGATATTATAACTGATAATGTAGAGATTCATATGATAATTTGTGGCTACTGTGAGCAACTATATGCCAAAAAATTGGAAAATCTAGAAGAAATGGGCAAATTCCTAGATGCATACAACCTACCAAGATTGAACCACGAAGAAATCCAAAACTTGAACAGACCAATAACAAGTAACATGATTGAAATTGTAATTAAAAATCTCCCTGTAAATAAAAGCCCAGGACCCAATGACTTCACTACTGAATTATGTTAAACATTTAAAAAATAACTAATAGCAATCCTACTGAAACAATTCTGAAAAAATAAAGGAGGAAATACTTCCCAGAACATACTATGAACCCAGTATTACCCTGATACCAAAACCAGACAAAGACACATCAAAAAAAAAACTACAGGCCAATATCTCTGATGAATCTTGATGCAAAAGGCCTCAACAAGGTATTAGCAAACCAAATTCACTAATATGTTAAAAAAGATCATTCATCATGACCAAGTGAGATTTATCTCTGGCTTGCAAGGATGGTCCAACATACACAAATCAATCAATGTGATACATCACATCAATAGAATGATGGACAAACCCATATGATCACATCAGTGGATGTTGAAAAAACATTTGATAAAATTCAACATCACTTCATGAAAAACCCTCAAAAAACTGCGTATAGAAGGAACATACCTCAACGTAATTAAAACCATATGTGACAGACCCATAGCTAAAACCATACTGAATGGGGAAAACCTGAAAACCTTCCCTCTCCCATCTGGAACATGACAAGGATGCCCACTTTCACCACTATTATTCAACATAGTACTAGAAGTCCTAGCTACAGCAATCAGACAAGAGGAAGAAATAAAGGGCATCCAACTGGAAAGGAAGAAGTCAAATTATCCTTGTTTGCAGATGGTATCTTATATTTGGGAAAACCCAAAGATGCCACCAAAAAACTATTAGAACTGATAAATTTTGTAAAGTTGCAGGATACAAAATCAACATACAAAAACCAGTAGTATTGTACATGCTAATAGTGAACAATCTGAAAAAGAAATCAAGAAAGTAATCCTAATTATAATAGCCACAAATAAAATTAGATATGTAGTGTATTAGTCTGTTCTCAGGCTACAATTTATTTAAGGCCTCTCTGGTCTCTGTATTGGATCTTGTTTCTCCCATGGGAGCTTCTCAGTCAATTGAACCTTCTCAAACCCATGCTAACTAAATGCTCAGCCCTTCTGTTTGCTTCGTTTCTTGTCGGCATGATTTTTGCTGAAGATAATGTGGAACTTCACTGGACTTTTTGGGAAACAAGATCTCAAACTGGCTCCTCTCAGATCTGTTCTTTCCATTTCCTGCTCCTCCTTCTTCCCTTTTACCATCGTTTATCTTCCATCCAGTTTCCTTGCATTCTTGATACGTTTCTTTTCTAGCCCCTACCTCCTTCATTTGGTGGTCAGGAGATGGGAAATTACTAAGAGGAAATAGAGTTCTTGTGGCTACATGAAGAGACCTAAAGGAGACTTCTGGTGACTCTGATACCCTTTGAGGAACACAGGGAAGGTGCCACTGATTTCTTTTTTGGAGTACTCTGTCTTCCTCATGGAGCCCTGAGAATCGTGAGTAGGTTCCCCTAAAGTCTGAAGCTTTGCTCTCCTTTACATTGAGATACCTGATTTCTTTGGCATTTTGGGTACCAAGGATTAGTTTGTGCTATGAGGTGGCACTTTGCCTGATGAGTCACTGGCAAGAGCTATAGTTTTAAAGGTAACTGACAGTGGTTACAGCAAATGGTTATTACTGCAGGGGACACAAACTCTGGCTTTTGGAATTCACAGGTATTTGGTTTCTTTCCTCTTTTTCCTGTGTGCTTAGGTGAGGACACTTAAGAGATATTAGAGTGTTCATCACTGAAAAATAAGATGCCTGTAAAAGTATAAGCTGGTCAAGAAATGGGCTACTTGACATTAGGTCACCCACTCGCCTCTAGAAAATGTCTGTACAACTAGGTACACTGTAGATGCACTAACTGACCCAATCCTGTGGCGCTTTCTTCTTAGGCTTTTATCTAGGCTCTGAGAAGACTCAAGATTAAACCAAAGCTAAATTGAAAAGTCACCTATCTAACCAAATTTGTCTCCAAACTATTACTTTCTGGCATTTAGTGGGTTATTTTGAACAGGCTACTGAATTGTCTCCTAAGTTTATCTGTGTACTTCTTTGTACCACTCAAAGAGGGACACCATAGAATATTACACAGCCATGAGAAGCAATGAAATCATATCCTTTGCAGCAAGATAGATGCAGCTGGAGGCTATTATCCTAAGTGAATTAATGCAGGAACAGAAAACCAAATACCACATGTTCCCACTTATAAGTGGAAGCTAAACGTTGGATACTCATGGTCATAAAGATGGCAGCAGTAGACACTGGGGACTGCTAGAGAGGGGAGGAAGGGAGAGAGGCAAGAGTTGAAAAACTAGCTGTTGGGTCCTATTCTCAGTACCTGGTTGATGGGATCATTTGAACCCCAAACTTCAGCATCAGGAAATACACCCAGTTAACAAACTTGTACATATATCCCTTGAATCTAAAATAAAGGTTAAAAAAAAACCCCTATTTCTTTGGCTCTTACCTCTCGTCTTCCTCCACTCCCCTTCTATTTTGACCCTGGATGTGTTAAGAACCATGTTAACTAGAGGCGTAAGGTAGGAAATAGAGAAAAAGTCTATCACCCTCATTTTCCCATTGAAGGTCCTTCCTTGTAGTAAAGTAGAGCTGTAGGATGAGGGCAGGGATTAAAAGTTTCAACCTTAAATTACATTTAGCGCTTTGATTATTATAAAATATTGGATACATTACTTACTAAATTGAGACTTATTCATAACTAAAGTGACTGGAGAACTTTTTAGTATATGAAAATAACCAAAAAATGTTGAGGCTTACTTGAGATTTTTTTCTGGGGAGGTGGGAGGAACTAGCCCTACAGATTGGCTTACAGGGATGGGCACGGGAAAAACAATGAGGCTGTTTCTGGATTTTATTAGTCTTGCTCATTTAAGCCAAGGATACATATATATTAAACACAATAATAGGTTTAAGACTACAGGGTTTTACTTCATTTTCCAGACACTAAAACTTCTCTAGTTTTTAAAAAAGTTTAATTGGGAGTGGACCTCCACCTTCCCTCCCTTAGCACTTCCAAATTCTCACCATTGATCAGATAACTGAAGTTAGATTTCTAGTAATTATGGAAGAATGAGGGCTTGGATTATGATGTAATTTAATAAAAAACCTAATTTTTGCAAACCTCAATTTATAGATTACTATTCATATCTGATTTACAGGAATAAATGTTTTCTTATGTAGTACTAATGTTAAAAATATGTGAAGTTATTCATTATGGCATGCTTTCAATGGGTCTCTCATTTAGGTAAATCTTACAAGCAAATATACTGACTGCCTTTTTTTCCCTGGACTATCTTTTTAAGGATATTTGTAAAGTAAACAGCCTTGGAAGACAGGAATAGTTCTCCCCCCATGGCAAAGGTCAAGTTTGTCTATTGTCCACCATAATAAAAATCATGACTTTCTAGGGCAAAAGTCAGACAGGTTTATTGCCTATTATGTGAGATTTGGGTTCTCTAAAGTTGGAGTTCCTCTTAGGTAATATATCTGATATTCTGGCTATTGCTATTGCTGTCCTTTATATGTAACCTCTTGCCTTCTTCCAGCATCCATGAATTGTAGCTGGCCAACTTTTAGCTTGCATGTAGGATAAATCACAATATTTGACAATCCTAAAATAATCTCAAACTTATTAGGATAGCTACTGTCAAAGCAACAGGAAATAATGTGTTGGCAAGGTTGTGGGAAAGTTGGAATCCCTGTGCACTGCCAGTGGGAATGTATAATGGTATAGCTGCTATGGAAAACAGTACAATGATTCTTCAAAAAATTGAAGATAGAATTACCATATGATCCAGCAATTCTGCTTCTGGGTATATACCTAAAACAACTGAAAACAGGGTCTTGAAGAGATGTTTGTACACCCATGTTCACTGCAGCTTTTATTCACAATGGCCACAAGGTGGAAGCAATGTAAGTGTCCATCAGTGAATGAATGAATACACCAAATGTGATATATACATACAATGGAATATTACTCAGTCTTAAAAAGGAAGAAAATTCTGACACATGCAATAATATCAATGAACCTTGAGGATATTATGATAAGTGAAATAAGCCAGTAGCAATAAGAAAAATACTGTTTGGTTCCACTTAAGTGAGGTACCTGGAATAGTCAAGTTTATAGAGACATAAAACAGAATGGTAGTTGCTAAACATTTGGGGCAGGAGGAATACGGAATTGTTGTTTGATGGATATAGAGTTGCAGATTTGCAATATGAAAATGTTTTGGAGATCTGTGTCACAACAGTGTGAATGTGGTTAACACTACTGAGTTCTGTACTTAAAAATAATTAAGATGATAAACTTTACATTAGTGTATTTTATCACAATTAAAAATATTAAAATAACACATCCAGATTCTAATTTCAGCCTTGTTATATGGATGTCATAGATATAATACAATTTTTAAAAGGACTTATGCTTTTTTTTTTTCCTGTGGGTCCTTGAGACCCTCAGAATATGCTTAAGAAATTAAAATAGGGTGTGTGTGGTGACTGAATTAGTTACTCATTCAACTTAACTGTAACTATCCAACTTTATTTCTCATTGTTCTCCAGTATTAGATTTTCATTTCAGTAAAGCCCCTCCTGGATTTTTTAAACATTCCAGGATTATTCTTCCTGCAGATTGTTGCCTTCTCCAGTCCTTCACCTAACCGAATCATGATCATCCAGGAAAACTCATTCAAATCTTCCATTCTTCATTGAGACTTCAAGACTCATAAGAATGTTTCCCTTTAAAAAATCCCCGCAGCACTTGTGTTGCAGCCTTGATATACTTTATAATCGTGATCCAGGATTACCCCTATTCTGAAATATTTATCGTGATCCAAAACCCAGAACTTAAATGATAATTCAAAAGCAAACTCCATTCATAAGTTCTTTTGTTGTTAAAATATGTCTGGCTCCATTGTTCTTAATAGTTGTGGTGGAAAAATCTATAGGGTCATGATGTTTTCCTGTAATCTTAAACCAAATTAAAAGAGGCTGACATTGATTGAGGGTATTCAAATTGGGATAAAAGAGCATTTTAAATATTATCCAAATGAAAACTGATAAAAGCAGGGAACCCAGTGATTTCATCAAAGAGAAGAAAAAACTCGGTAGAAGGATGCTTTTGCATTTGATTTGGTGATTAATCTTCTAGAAATAATTCATGCTGTACAGCATAGAGGATGCTGAATAATCTGCATGCCATTTTAATGAGAAAGAGGCAAATGGCAAAATCCTTCCTAAGCTGTCTTTATCCTAAGAATCCTATCCTATTTAGCAGGAGCCCTTACTGTCTCTATATTTCCCAGTACCTTCACATAATCTTCACAAACTTGATCTTTGCCACAACCCTATGAGACTGACATTTTCCCTATTTTTTTAATAGTTAAGAAACTTGATATTTGGATTATTTAAATGATTTACTTGTGACTGTTGGTTCTATCACCTGATTTGCTTATTATTGTCTTACGGCTTTCCTCTTCCTTGTCCTGAATGCCTCCTCACTTCCTCACAATTCATAGATAATTCATTGTCTATTTTCACTTTTCATTTAAATCTAAATTAAGATTTCAACTTAAATCTACCTTCTCCTTGAAGACCTCTATTATTGATGAAGTTCACATAGTTTTTTTTACTTTCAAATTTCAAGCTGATGCTGCATAATTCAATCTCAAATTCCATTGATTATTTTTCAGATCTTTCATCAGATTATTTCATATCTCATAAAGTAAAATGTAAATTCTTTAGGAGAAAGGGTTATGGCTTACAAAGCTTTTTTGTTCTATTGGTTAATGTAGTGGGTGTCTCGTATTAGAAGTTTAATAAATATTTCTTAATGTAGCCTTTCTTAACCAGTTTTTGAGAACATTCCACATTCTCTATATTATTATTTCTCTATATTATTATGGAGAAAATAATTCAACTGCCTATTTTCATAATTCTCACAACAAGGGTACAAAGCTATGGATTCATAAGACCATTAGGGCTTAATTCTCCCAGGTTGAGAAGAACAATTTAACGAGCTGACCATAATCACCACCAAGATGAAAGGTTAGATAATAAGTGACCTTTGGTCATAATAATATGCAACTTTCTATCTGCATATAATGTTATGAAGGCATAGTGTAAAGTAATTTAAGAAGAAACAGTTGAAAGAATTTATAATGTTAAATGTATGGATGAAGTATGAGAAAATATGTAGGGGATAGGTTTGCTTGCAGGTTTTTGTTTTAAATTTTAAGTTCTGGGGTACATGTGCAAGATGCTCAGGTTTGTTACATAGGTAAATGTTTGCTTGCAGGGTTTTTAAAATTTTCAGTTCTCAGGTACATGTGCAAGATGTGCAGGTTTGTTACATAGGTAAATGTTTGCTTGCAGGTTTTTTTTTAAGACTTAAATTCAAGAAAGGTAACTAGAGTAATTATATAATTATTTTAATCTAAATAATTAGATATTCGAGGAGTGCAAAAAATTGCCAAAAATTTTCACCTTTAATATGGCAAACTTTTTACTAAAGCTAATAAAGCATAATGATACACATTTGCATTTTTTGCCACTTTGGAGGTAAGAATGTGCAATGTGTTGGCTAAAGTGGAGTGAGGATAGCACAGACCAGCTAATCAGTCTCTAGTCACCTGAAATTTGGCACAGAGAAAAAGACATACAAACAATTGTAAACATGGAAGAACAATTCCACACTGAGAACACACATTTACATAAAGTCTCTTCTCCAGTGGCTTTGTAATTCACAGTGGAAATGCCTGTTTTAGTGGGCGTCAAGCTCTTTTCCAGCACAGGTCCAGGCTGAGAGAGAAGTTCGTTATGTCTACATGCCCTCAGGAACAGGCAGAGGCAAACCACACAATTGAGGTTTTTATCAGTTGTCACAAGGGTATGGTTTAGCTTCACCTCTATCAAGGAGGGCCCATGGCGTGTGCCTCCCAGTGTGTGAGATAAGAGAGGGTAGGTGTAATTGTTACCTAGAAGAGTCATTTTAATCTTTTTATGATAAGGTAGGGGGAGAAAAGATACTATTCCAAAGTGTTGTCTAGGAAAGAAAAGAACATAGATGAGACAGAAACTTTTAAGTCGGAGAAGTTAGTAAATGTGGGCACTACTTAGTGATGGATGACTAATTATTATTAATGTATGATATTAATCTGATTTTAGAGAAAATAATGGTAATAAAAGGAACTGAGAGTAAGAGGAGGCCTAAGTTACTAGAGGAATGAAAATAAGTAAAAACTAGGCAAGACAAAGGTGGGAAAGAGAAAAGAAGAAATCAGAAGAAAAAATTAATGGCTTTACAGTTAAAGGGAGTTTACTTGGGAATACTGGCATAGATAGGCTATTAAGTGAAAAAGGCAGAAAGATTCTGTTGGAAAAAATCTCTAGGTACCTCTGTGAGGCAAGAAAACAATGAAATCAAGGATAAACACTGGAGCATTGAATTGATGAGGTACACCAGAGGGTTTATAGTCAAGTCTGAGAGAGGGCTGCTGGTAAAATACGGGGTATTATCAAGGTAGCATGAAGTCCTCTGTAGACTGTATTTGGTCAGAGTTCTGGTCATGGATTTTGGCTGTTAATCTTATGAGGATTATAAAATGTGAAAGGAAGGGATGGCTTTTAGCATAGCAAGCTGGTTCAGAGCAAAAGAAATGACAAAATTATAGGTGACAGTGGAGAGGCAGGCAAGAAGGCAGTCACAGAATCCGACTTTAGTCACAGTCAGATTCTAAAATGAGCTACCAAAGATTAACTCAAGGACACTTGTACCTGGGTGAGCAACTACAGAGAAAATTCTTTCAAGGCTCAAAGAGTCAAGGAGAAGTAAAAAATTAAAATGAAACAGTGCCAAATGTTTTCTGAACGTTCATGAGTCTTCTTGTCTTGGAAATGGTGGTTGGGAGCACTTAGACACAAAAATTACATTAAACAAAAATGTTTAAGTTAGCAGCATGCTGTCAAAATATTCCATCACCTTTCACTTGGAAACATACATGCTTTAAGATCATGCTGGGCAGCACTGTTGAGATCTCTGTACAGTGATAGTTCACAGTCCAGCCAGCTGTATAGAATTATAAATATATATTTCAAAATTTTCAACAAAATAATGTGTTACTTCCTATATAGTTCATCAGATCTGATTTCTCTTGTAAATATAAGTAGGGATCATTTGCAAAATAACAGAGTAGAATTTCCTGTGCAGACAGATGCTTTTTATATTTATAAAACTTGAGCTCCTTTTTTATTTTTCTTTTTAATGTTCTGGGAAACTGGAAACTGATATGATTTTTCATATCAAGTTTAGTTTAACATATGGCAGTGAGCTCTCTGAGACTGTCTCCAAACTTTGCAGTTAACAGTTTCCAGCCTACACAGGAAACGAAGCTGTGCTTCTGACGCATTCCCATTATATGGGAAGACCGCAGAGAACAGCCTAAAGTTAAACCACAAAAATTATGTTTATACAAAGCGCAGCATTCAATTTAAACCACAGTTGCACAGAAATCTTCAGCTGATGCTTCAATTCCAGTTTTAAGTTGTTCTAGTGAAATGTTTCAAAGCGTATCAATAACCAAGTCACTGCTTCATCTATTCTTCAGCTTTTAGTTAGGTAGATAAGCAAAAAGCAAGTTCTGACTCTGGATATTGCTTTCTCAGTTTAAGAGTCAGCTTGTGTTTGTAGATCTTCTGCTGGAATTGTATGTATTACAATAGCAAAGCAAGACAAACCAATGAACAAAACCTCATCAAGCCAGAACCCTTAAAGGGAAGAGCGGCAATACCCATTGTGCAAAATAATTTTTATATATTACATTCCTCCTAATACGTATACATACTGTATACAGAGTGTGTACATACAGAGTATATGGAAAATAAAGTACTGAATATGATGATTACCTCAGCATGACATAGAGTTGTATATTCTGTCATAAAATAGTTCCATACTGCTATATAGCTATGCTTTTTGAGTTCTTGGGCTGCTTTTTAATTGGGTTGAGTTTTGTTTTTGTTTTTTTTTTGGTGGTTTACTCTTTTGTCAGCTTTCATTCCCCATTGCTATTGCTCTAGCATTCTTTCTCTTCTTTCTGTCATGTTATAATGTTTGTGTATACTACATGCCTTAGGATAAGAAACCAGTCTAAGAAGTGTGACCAAATTCTGTTTAAAAATGAGGCTATCTAAGGCTATGAGTGTGGGCCAGGGATAGTCTATTAACAAAGCACAATGACAGTGGAAAGAATGTGGACTTGTTTCTTAGTTGTTTTCCTTTGGTTCAATTATGCAACTTCTTTGAACCTCAGTTTCTTCATCTATCAGAATTTTCAGTTTCCTCATCTAACAGAATTGCTGCTAGGGTAAAATAAGATATGTATATATCTTATTTTATCATACACACACACACACACACACACACACACACATATATATATATATGCCTCGTGGAGTTGTTGTGAGGATTAAATAAGGTCATTTATGAAAGCATGTAGCACATTGCCTGGCACAAAGTAGATTCCTTTTGTCTTCTCTCCCTTCTCAAGGGGCCTTTCTTATTTATTTCCTTGTTCTTGTCTGCAATCCATACAGTTGTTATGGCGAGAAGTACAATTGCTGATAGTTTACATATTATTATTAGTGTTTTACCTCTCACACTATGGACTTTTAGAAAGAGTTAATGTTTTGAAATGTGAAGAAAAAGATTCCTTATATACTCAAAAAGTATCATTTTAATGAACCTCTTAATATACTATCTTAAAATGAGTCATATAATGTTAGTATGATTCATATAAATGTTAATACATAATTAGGAATAATCATTCTTTGCTAAGAACTCATCTTAGCACTTTTAATCAGTGCTTTATCCTTCTTGTTAGAAAAAGTGATACAAAATCATTAAAGGAAAATTAAAAAATACAGAAGAGCAGAAAGAAAAAATATGCCCAATCCTCAGCATTCAAAGATCCGTATCTTTTCGTCATTTTAATGACATTTTGTTTTAAAACTTTGCCATTTATGTATAATTTTGTATTCTTTGTATACATATCTCTCATACCTCATGTTATCACCAAATTATTCATAAGCATAAATTTTTAAGTCTGTACAATCATCTACAAGGTGAATATGATTTATTTACACATTTTCCCTTCAGTTGGACATTCAGGTTGTTTCTATTTTCTGTCGCCATTACATTTTACACTTCTTCTTTATTTAGAACTCTTTCCATAGGAGACATCCCTAGAAGTGGAATCATAACATTAAAGGATACCAAGATGTTTAAGGCTGTTGCCAAGTTGGAAAACAGCAATCTCAGAATCACAATTTTACTACAAAGGACACCTGGCCAAGCCTCCCTGGCATTTGTCCTATTTACACCAAATGAATGCCTCAGCCCTTTATTTTACTACGGATAGAGAATATCACCTTGACCATGTTCAACTACAATGAGCATTGAGATGGCCTGATAATACTTTTTGAAACCTTGATTTCTAATGTCTACTAAATAACCAATTTCTCATAAGAGAGACCTCTATTATTATTGTAGTGTTATTGACATTTTTACAGAAGAGGACATGGAAGCACAGAGTAGAATCAGCAAGACAACTGAGGTGTGTATGTTTCTCCTTTGTCATCCCAGGACACCCACATTGCTTACTGGCCCATATCTGGCTGTGAGCTCCTGACATGCTACATTTACCAACAAGCCCTACTTGTTGGGGGCCCAATTATTCAATTATCTGTGTTACTAATACCTCCCTCGAAAGCAGTATCGTATGACCTTCAGAAGGACCGACAATTCTGCTGACATCCAAGACCAAAACATCAGGAGCAAATACACTCATATGCAAATAAAGCTTCTGTGAGGGCCTCCACGCAAGATAGGAAATTACTAACATCTGCAACAGGTCAGCCCACACTCTAGGGCCACAGGGAAGTGAGGTCGCTCAGAGCACCAAGCAGCATTAGCCTAAGCAACCAGGCAAAAAAAACCCCAGTGGATTAAACTCTGCAAAGTAAAATCTTAAGAACCTGCTGAGTTATGATAGGAAATGCCTCAGCAATCTAAATCTCAGATATGATACAATATCATATGCCCTGGAGGTAAGATTGAAGCTGAGCATTAAGCATCCTAAGGGGGATACCAATTTAGTGAAACTCCCAATTTGAATGTAACTGGGACCTTTTAAAAAAATGTCCTTGCCAGGATTGCCTCTCCTGGGCCAAATTTGTAGGCCTTTTTGGAGGTAGTGAGAAATGATTTGGCTTTGACTGAGTTCTTTTAGGGCCGAAGTTTCTATTACAAAGAAAGAAATGAGTAGGCAGGGACTTGAGGTCAAAATAGGAATTCTCTAAGAAGTGTACACAAAGGTTTAAGTAGAAGATATTTGAAACATCAATTAAAAGTAGGAAATTGTAAACAACTTGCTGTTTCTAAAACACCCCAAGCACACTCATGGGGGTTTTGTACTTGCTGTTTCCTTTGCCTGGAGATAAAATCAGAGAGGTAAGCTTTGGGAATCACACAGGATCTTGTAGGCCTTGGTAAGCAGCCTGCCTTCTACTCCGAAGAGAGAAGATTGGAGGGTTGTGAGCAGAAAAATAATGCTATCTGACATATATTTTACCTTATCTTCATTTAATTGAGAAAAATATCCTAAATCTGTAGAAAAGGCAAATAATTAGTAGAGTGAACATCTGTATAACCTTTGCCTATTCTCTGATTACTTGCAGTTCACCACACTTAATTTTTCTTTGTTTCTTTTTTTGAGATGGGGTCTCACTCTGTTGCCCAGTCTGGAGTGCAGTGGTGCGATCTCGGCTTACTGCAATCTCCACCACCTGGGTTCAAGCGATTCTTCTGCCTCAGCCTCCGAAGTAGCTGGGGCTACAGGTGCACGCCACCAAACCTGGCTAATTTTTTGTATTTTTAGTAGAGATCGGGTTTCACCATATTGGCCAGGTTGATCTTGAACTCCTGACCTCGTGATCTGCCCACTTCTGTCTCCCAAAGTGCTGGGTCTGCCTCCCAAAGTGCTGGGATTACAGGCGTGAGCCACCGTGCCCGGGCTCTCTCTTTATTTTTTATTTTGCTGAATCATTTGAAAATCAGTTGCAGATATCAAGACACTACCATTAAATCTTTTGGCATGTATCATGTAAGAATAAGTACATTTTTTATGTAACCAAATCTCATCATCACACCTAAGAAAACTGGTTATTAATTCAGTATCATCTATTATACAGTCCAGTTGTATAATAGTCCAAATTTCCCCAGTTGCCTCATTGTTGTCTGTGGTAAATTCTATTTTCCAAAAATGACTACCACAATTTCTCTTTCTTCCAGAATGTTGTCAGTCTCCTATAAAGAGAGAGAATTTATTTCTTCTCTGTTTGAATGTGGGCAGGCTTTTGTGACAGCAAAAGTGATGCTGTGACTTCTGAATCCAAGGCAATTCTGCTTCTGCCTTACTTGCTGCAACACTTGATGGAGCCTTAAAGCTGTCTGATTGTTCAGGGAAGAGACCCAGATAAGCCCCCTGGTAAAGATCACATGGAAAAGCCCTGGGACTACATGAAGAGATGCCCACCAGCTCACAGATGCTGTAGTCACTGTTACCTGGTTTTCCAGCTCTAGTCACCATCTGACTACAACCTCATGACAAACCTGGAGCCAGGATCACCCAGTTCAGCTCTCTCTCTCTTTTTTTTTTTTTTTTTTTTTTTTGAGATGGAGTCTTGCTCTGTCACCCAGGCTGGAGTGCAGTGGCCTGATCACGGCTCACTGCAACCTCCACCTCCTGGGTTCAAGCGATTCTTGTGCCTCAGCCTCCTGAGTAGCTGGGATTACAGGCACCCGCCACCATACCAGGCTAATTCTTTTATTTTTAGTAAAGATGGGGTTTTGCCATGTTGGCCAGGCTAGTTTCAAACTCCTGACCTCAGGTGATCTGCCTGCCTCAGCCTCACAAAGTGCTAGGATTACAGGCATGAGCCACTGTGCCCGGCCCAGTTCAGCTCTTTCTGATTTCTGACCTACAGAAATCATGAGAGATTGTAAAATGATTAATGTTTTTTTAAGCTTCTTTATTTTGGGGTTAAAAAATAAAAATGACTTTTATAGATGTATATTTTTAAAAATTCCAGATCCAATGAAAGCTTAGGCTTATAAGTTACATTACGTTATTATGCCTTTTAGTTTCTTTTAAGCTAGAATAATCCTTTCTTCCTATTTTTAAAAAACATTATATTGTCCTTTTTAGAAAAGTCCAGACTATTTGTTTTATAGAATATATCAGTGTTTGCATTTGTCTGATTATTTCTTCATTAGATTAAGAATACAAAAAGATATTTTAAAAGTTCTTTCTTTTTTTCTTTTTAAAAATTGTGGTAAAAAATATAACAATATAATGTGAAATTTACCCTCTTAAAAATTTAAATATACAGTACAGTATTGTTAATTATAGGTGTGTATGTTGTACACTGGATCTCTAGAGGGTATTCATCTTGCATGATTGAAAATTTATATCCATTGAACCCTCCCCAAGCTCTTGGCAATCATAACTCTACTATCTGCTTTTATCAGTTCGACTGTTTCAGGTATCTCATGTTAAGTGGAATCAAGCAGTATTTGTTCTCTGTGACTGACTTATTTCACTTAGCATAATGTCCTCAATGTTGATCCATGTTGTCACGCATAGCAGGATTTCTCTGTTCTTTTTAAGGCTGAATAACATTTCATTGTATGAATATACCACGTTTTTTACCCGTTTGCCGATTGATGGACATTTAGGTTGTTGCCTCATCTTGGCTATGTGAATAATACTGCAGTGAATATGAGAGTGCATGTATCTCTTCAAGATCCCAATTTCAGTTTTTTTGGATGTATACCCAGAAGTCAAATTGTTGAATCATATGGTAGTTCTATTTTTAATTTTTTGAGGAACCTCCATAGTTTTCCATAGCAGCTGTACCATTTTACATTCTTACCGACTGTGTACAAGAGTTCTAATTTCTCCACATTCTCACTAGCACTTGTGTGTGTGTATATATATATATATGAGATTAGTGACTTTTATATATATATAAATTTCTCTACATTCTCACTAGCACTTATTTATATTTATATATAAATTTATATAAAAATTGATAATTAGTGACTTTTTTTTAACATCTATATTCATCAGGAGCATTGGCCTATAATTTCTTTTCATATACCTGTCGGTCATGTCGTCTTTGGAGAAATGACTATTCAAGTTCTTTGTTTATTTTCGAATTGGATTCTTTGTTTTTGTTTTTTGCTATTGAGTTGTAGCAGTTCCTTTTATATTTTGAATATTAACTTCTTATTAGACATACAATGTGAGGGTATTTTCTCCCATTCCATAGGTTGCATTTTCCCTCAGTTGGTTATTTTATTTTTTTTAATGTACAGAAGCTTTTTAATTTGATGTAATTCCACCACTTGTCTATTTTTGCTTTTGTGGCATGTGCTTTTGGTGTCATATTCAAGAATCATTGCCAAGACTAATGTAATGAAGTTTTTCCTTTATGTTTTTATTGGAATGTTTTACAGTGTCAGGTCTTACTTTTAAGTCTTTAATCCATTTTAAATTGATTTTTGTGTATGGTGTATGATAAGGGTCCATTTGAATATTTTATATGTGAATATTCAGTTTTCTCAACCCCATTTGTGGAAGAGACTATCTTTTCCTCATTGTGTATTCTTGATGCCCTTGTCAAAGGTCAGTTGACAACATATGCATAGATTTATTTCTGGGCTCTGTATTCTGTTCCATTGGTCTATGTGTCTATCTTTGTACCATCACCATACTGCTTTAATTACTATATCTTTGTAATATATTTTCAAATCAGGAAGTAGGATGCCTCCAGCTTTGTTCTCCTGTCTCAAAATTGTTTTTGTTTTTTGGGGCCTTTTGTGGTTCCATGTGAATTTTAGGATTGTTTTTTCTATTTTGGTAAAAAATGCCACTGGGATTTTGATAGGGTTTGCATTTAATCTGTAGATTACTTTGAGTAGTATGGACATTTTAATAATATTAACCTTACAATCTATGACCATGGAGTATCTTTCCATTTGTTTGTAGCTTCTTTAATTTCTTTTGGGAATATTTTGCAGTTTTCAGTGTACAAGTTGCTTACTGACTTGGGACAGTTTATTTCTATGTATTTTATTCTTTTTTATGCTATTATAAATGGGATTGTTTTCTTAATTTTCTTTTTGGATAGTTTGTGGTTAGTGAAACATAACTCATTTTTGTATGTTGATTTTGTATCCTGGAACTGTTAATTCTAACAGTTGTTTTTGTGTGTGTGAATGCATGTGTGCCTGTGTGTGTATGTTTGTGTGTGAAATCTTTAGGGTTTTCTAAATATAAGATCATGTCATTTCCAAACAGAGATAATTTTACTTTTTTATTTACAATTTGGATGTCTTTTTTTTTTCTTGCCTAACTGCTATGGCTAGTACTTCCAGTACAATGTTGAATAGAAATGATGAGAGTGGGCATCCTTGCTTTGTTCCTCAGACAAGTTTTCAGGTTTTTACCACGAAGACTGAGGTTACTTGTGGAGTTTTTCATATATGGCTTTTATTATGTTGAGGTAATTTCCTTTTATTCCTACTTCGCTGCAAGTTTTTATCATGAAATCGTATTGCATTTTGTCAAACAATTTTTCTGTATCTATTGGGATGATCGTAACATTTTTATCCTTAATTATGTTATTTTGGTATATTACATTAACTGATTTTTGTATGTGGAACCATCCTTGCATCCCAAGAATCAATGCCACTTAGTCATGGTGTATAACCTTTTAATGTGCTGTTGAATTTAGTTTGCTACTATTTTTTTGAGGATTTTTGTATCTATGTTCATCAAGAATATTGTCCTGTAGTTTCTTTTCTCATAGTATATTTGTCTGGCTTTGGTATCAGGATACTGCTGACCTCATAGACCGAGTTTGGAAGTGTTCCCCTCTATTCAATATTTTTGGAGAGTTTGATAAGGATTGGCATTAGTTCTTTAAATGTTTGATATAATTCACCAGTAAAGACATCTGTTCCTGGAAGTTTCTTTGTTGGAAGCCTTTTGGTTAGTGACTCAGTCTCCTTAGTAGTTACAAGCCTGCTCAGATTTTCTATTTCTTCAAGATTAAGTCTTGGGGGTTGTATGTGTTTAGAAATATATCCATTTTTTTCTAGATTATTCCAATTTATCAGTGTATAATTGTACATTATAGACTATTATGATCATCTTTATTCCTGTGATCAGTTGTAATGTCTTCTCTTTCATTTCCAATTATATTTATTTGAGTCTTCTTCCTTTTTTCTTAGTAACTAAAGGTTTGCCAATGATGTTAATCATTTCAAAAAACCAATTTCATTGATTTTTTCTCTTATTTTTATATTTTCTATTTCATTTATTTTTGCTTTAATCTTTATTGTTTCCTTTCTACTAATTTTGAGTTTAGTTTGCTCTTTTTTTTCTAGTTTCTTGAGTTTCCCTGAGGTAGAATTAAAATGTTTATTTGACTTCTTTCTGTTTTTAAAAATGTAGACATTTATCACTGTAAACTTCCCTCATAGTACTGCATTTGCTGCATTCCATAAGTTTTGGTAGGTGTTTTGTTTTTACTTATATCAAGGTATTTTTAAATTTCTCTTTTGATTTTTTTCTTATACCCAAATTGTTATTGAAGAGTGTTTTATTTAATTTCCACATATTTGTTAATTTCCCATTTTTCCTTCTGTTATTGATTTTTAGTTTCATTCCCTGTGGTAGGAATTGATACTTGGTATGATATCAATGTTCTGAAAAGAGACTTATTTTGTGATCCAACATGTAATCTATCCTAGAATGTATTTTGTGTGAGTTTGAGAAGCATGTGCATTCTGCTGCTGTTGAGTAAAATGTTCTGTATCAGTCGGCCAGGTCAATTTGGTCTATAGTGTTGTTCAAGTATTGTTTTCTTATTGATTTTTGGTCTAAGTGTTCTATTGTTGAAAGTAGGATGCTATCTTCTACTATTATTGTGTTACTGTCTATTTCTCCCTTCAGTTATCTCAATGATTATTACACAAATTTGGGTGCTTTGAATTTGCATGCATTTGTATTTATAATTGTTATATCTTCCTGGCTAATTAACTTTTTAATCACTAGATTATGTCCTTCCTTTTTTTTGTGACAGTTTTGGACTTAAAGTCCATTTTTTCTGATATGAATATGGCTACTTTTGCTCTCTCTTGGTTAACATTTGGATGGAATAAATTTTCCGTACTTTCACTTTCAGCCTGTGTGTGCCTTTAAATCTAAAGCTAGTGTTCTGTAGACAATATATAGCTGGAACTTGTTTTTGTTATACATTCAGCTACTGTATCCATTTTGATTGAGGAGTTTAATTTATTTACATTTAATGTAACTACTGATAGGGAAGCACTTACTATTACCATTTTGTTAATTGTTTTGTTTTGTAGCTTTTCTGTCCATCTTTTCTTCTCTTGCTGTCTTCCTTTGTGTTTTGTTGATTTTTGTGGTGATAGGCTTTGATTTCTTTCTCATTTATTTGGTCTGTTTTTAAAAAGTATTTTCTTTGTGATACTGTGGGGCTTACATAAAACATCTTATAGTTACAACAAATATAAAGCTGATATTTTAAGCTGATAACAACTTTAACTTAACTGGATATAAAACTCTATTCTTGCACCTCCCTTGCCCTTTTTATTATTGTCATATAGTTATAGTGTTTCTTATTCTTTTGCCTTTTGAGTATCAGAATTAAAGGTGATTTATACACAGCCATTAAAATATTACAGTATTATCTATTTTTCTGTATATTTACCTTTACCAGTGAGCTTTATGGTCTCATAATAATTTCTGCTGCTGCCTAGGGTGTTTTCATTTCAACTTGAAGGACTCCTTTTAGCATTTCTTGTAAAGGCGATATAGTGGTAATAAACTCCCTCAGTATTTGCTTATCTAGGTCTTTATTTCTTCTAACTTTTAATTTTAGATTCAGGGTTACATGTGCAGCTTTCTTATATAGGTAATCTCGTGTCATAGTGGTTAGATGTACAGATTATTTCATCACCCAGGTACCCAAGACTGGTACCCAAGAGTTATTTTTTCTGTTCTTCTCCCTCCTCCCATCCTCCACCCTGTGGTCAGCCCCAGTGTCTGTTGTTCCCCTCTTTGTGTCCATGTGTTCTCATCATTTAGTTCCCACTTATAAGTGAGAACATGTGGTATTTGGTTTTCTGTTCCTGTGGTAGCTTGCTAAGGATAATGGCCTCTAGCTCCATCCATGTTCTTGCAAAGGATGTGATTTTGTTCCTTCTATGGCTGCATTGTATTCCGTGGTGTATATGTACCACATTTTCTTTATCCAGTTTACCTCTGATGGGCATTTAGGCTGGTTCCATGTCTTTGCTATTGTGAATAGTGCTGCAACAAACATATGCATGTGTGTTTATGATATAACAATTTATATTCCTTTTGGTATGTATCCAGTAGTGGGATTGCTGGATCAAATGGTAGTTCTGTTTTTAGCTGTTTGAGGAATTGCCAAACTGCTTTCCACAATGATTGAACTAATTTACATTCCCACCAACAGTGTACAAGTATTCCCTTTTCTCTGCAACTTCACCAGCATCTGTTATTTTTTGACTTTTTAGTAATAGCCATTCTGACTGGTATGTATCTCATTGTGGTTTTGATCTACATTTTTCTAATGATCAGTGATGCTGAGCTTTTTTAATATGCTTATTGGCCACATGTATGTCTTCTTTTGAAAAGTGTCTGTTCATGTCCCTTGCTCACTTTTTAAATAAAGTTGTTTGTTTTTTTTTTTCTTGTAAATTTGTTTAAGTTCCTTATAGATGCTGCATATTGGACCTTTGTCAGATGTATAGTTTGCAAATATTTTCTCCCGTTTTGTAGGCTATTTACTCTGTTGATAGTTTTGTTGTTGTGGTTGTTGTTGTGCAGAAGCTCCTCCTTCATTATTGAAGGACAATTTTGGAGGCTATAGTATTCTCAGTTGGCAATTTTTTTTCTTTCAGCATTTTGAATATATGTCCCTTCTCCATTTTGTCCTGAAAGGTTTCTGCTAGATATCTCCTCATAGTGTTATGGAGGCTCCCTTTTATGTGATGAATCAGTTTTCTTTTTCTGCTTTTAACATCCTTTGAATTTTGACCTTTTTATTATAACCTGTTTTGGTGTGGTTATCTTTGGGTTCTTCCTAGTTGGAGTTGGTTGGCCTTCTTGAACTTGGATCTCTACTTCCTTTTCCATATTTGGGAAGTTTTGGCCATTATTTCTTCAAATAAGCTTTCTGCATTGTTCTCTCTTTCTTCTCTTTTTGAGACTCCCATAATACAAATATTTGCAAACTTGGTGGTGTTTCCTAAGTCTCGTAGACTTTCTTCACTCTGTATTTTGTTTTATTTTATTTTGCTTTCTGGGCAATTTCAGATGACCTGTCTTCAGGTTCCCTGATTCTTTCTTCAGCTTAATCATGTTTGCTATTAAAACTAGGTAGTGATTTTTTCACTTCAGTTATTTTATTCTTCAGGTCTGAGATTTCTATTTGATTCCATTTTTAATATTTTCTATTTCTTTTTTTTTTTTTTTTTTTTTTTTGAGACGGAGTCTCGCTCTTTCACCCAGGCTGGAGTGCAGTGGCATGATCTCCGCTCACTGCAAGCTCCGCCTCCCAGGTTCACGCCATTCTCCTGCCTCAGCCTCTCCGAGTAGCTGGGACTACAGGCGCCCACCACCACACCCGGCTAATTTTTTGTATTTTTAGTAGAGACGGGGTTTCACCGTGGTCTGGATCTCCTGACCTCGTGATCCGCCCGCCTCGGCCTCCCAAAGTGCTGGGATTACAAGTGTGAGCCACCGTGCCCGGCCCTATTTCTTTGTTGAAATTCTCACTTTGTTCATCCATTTTTCTTCTGAGTTTATTGAACATCTTTATGATGATTATTTTGAATTCTCGTCAGGTAATTTAATCTCTCCATTTCATTAAGTTGGTTTCTGGAGACTTATTTTGTTCCTTGGATTGGTCTATATTTTCCTTTTTCTTAATGTGCCTTGTTACCTTTTGTTGGGGTCCGTGCATTTCAAAAAATAGCTTCCTCTCTCACTCTGTAAAAAACAGACTTTGTATAGGAACAAACCTTCACCAATCAGCCAGGTAAGAGATTCTGAGGTCCTCTCACCTCTAGTCTGCGGATACATCTGCAATAGACTTGTGTGTGTAAATTCTCAGTTAGAGGGATTTACTGGTTGATTTTCTTCCGAGACCTTGTAATCTATTACTCCTTCTGGTGTTCTCTGGAGCTGCTATAAGCTGCCAAGCTGTTTTTTTGTTGTCAGCAGCCCCTGGCTTCTAGAATATGTTGGGTCCTGTCAGCACTTGGAGACAGATAAGATAAAAACTAGTTTCTTGGGCAACTATCCACCCACCCTTCTGCCCCTCTGTCCCCTGCCAAAAGCCTAAATGTTCAATGTACAAAAAACGTACAAGCCAAGTCTTTCCCTCTTATGGGACTGTGGGAGAAGCTAGAAGCTGGGAGTTTTCTTCCAGTTGCTCTCTGCTGAGTCAGTGGAAGGGACTATGGCAAGCAAGTGTTGTGAGTTTTTTTACCGGCCTCTATGCAGCTGGTTTTGTGCTTGCCTGGGGTCCAGCAGTGTCTTAATTTGTTTCTGGATTTTTCACAAAGGGAATTAATTCATGTATTGTTGTTCAGCTGATGACTCGATGGAAGGAAGGAGGATATGGGACTTTCTATTTCATCATTTTGCTGATGTCACCCTACTTTATTTTGTATTGTATCACAATATGAAGTGTGTAATATCAGCTTATCTTGTTAAGTTACTCCAGCTTTGGTGATGTTAAGTCTGATCACTTGGGTACCGTAAGAAACTGTCAGATTTCTCTATTTTAAAGAATGATTTTTCTCTTTGTAATTAATAAGTAATCTATGGAATTAAACCTTAAGGCTGTGTAATCTTTCACCCAAAAGTTTCAGCAACTATTGATGTTTCTTTTTTCAGTCGTTTTCATTGGTGTCTGCAAAATGATGATCTTTGAATTCCATCATTCTACCTGAATTCATTAGCTGGCAGTGGCGTTCTTTTCTATAGAAGAACTCTCCTTCTTTTTTCATACTTTGAGTATGTCTATAACCTCCATCTTTTTGATGCTAAAATTATCTCATATCAAGAGCACTTTTAGCTGATTTCTGTCCTGTTTAATACAAGCTTGTTAGTCTTTGAGTGTTTCCCTTTTTTCTGGTACAAGGTGTTCCAGACTCAATTTGTACTTTCCATGTATCCGACTTGAATTTAGCCTTTTCTCCAAAAAGCCCACTTACTTTTGGGGAGAAATAGTATTTAGAAATTAAAATTTGAGCACTAGCTGAGCTCTTTGCTACTAAGTGTCATTGATTCTAGATAGAGGTAGGAAACCTTAAGTTCTTATTAATCTCCTCATTTCAAATTTAAATACTCTAATTCTCTCTTATTATCCTCCTTTCCATATTTTTATTCTTTGTTTTACAGCGAAAACTCAGTTCCCAACAGCATCAATATATTCATTTATTTTTTTCTATCTGACAATACATGAGAAATGTTTCATAATTCAACAAAAATTTATTAATAAAGTTCATATTTTCCATGCAGACTTTTGTCCTATATTTCACTAAATGTATGCAGGTAGAATACTGTACTCGAAATTATTTTAATTAGTTATTTTGTGTAATATATTACATACACATCCATGTTAGGTTTATTTGTTCATTTGTCTTCAATTTTCAGATTTGCTTATCTCCCTCTCATCCTTTTCATTTATTATTTTGACTATATGTAAAACATTTCATGGTTCAAAATCAAAGCTATAGGCCGGGCTAGGTGGCTCATGCCTGCAATCCCAGCACTTTAGGAGGTTGAGGTGGGCGGATCACGAGGTCAGGAGATCAAGACCATCCTGGCTAACACAGTGAGACCCCGTCTCTACTAAAAATACAAAAAATTAGCCAGGCATGGTGGCACCTACCTGTAGTCCTAACTACTCAGGAGGCTGAGGCAGGAGAATCACTGGAACCTGGGAGGCGGAGGCAGTGAGCTGAGATCACGCCACTGCACTCCAGCCTTGGTAACAGAGCGAGACTCTGTCTCAAAAAAAACAAAAACAAAAATAAAACTATGTAAAAAATGTACTTAGTGAAGTGTTTCTCCCACTCACCCCCTTACTTTTCTGCTCTCATCCCACATCCCCCTTTTTTAAATGTAATTTTATTTTTATTAATAATTTAAATTTTTAAAATTTCTATTAATAATTAACAAAACCCTTTTATTATTTTTGGTGTGTTTTTCCTGTATTTCTTTTTGTACAAGCAGGCATATATCAATATGTATTCAAATTGCCCACTTTTTCCTCCCTTAATATATTGTGGAAATCACAGCACATCAAAATCTTCTTAATTTTATTTGTATAGTAGTCTCTTGTATGGCTATACCACAGATTTTTTAACTAGTCTCTTATGGATGAATGTTTAGGTTGTTCCCACTGTTTGATGTACAAATAATCCGGTAATAAATAACTGAAAAAATGGTTTGCACTCAGATTGTTCATTTAAAAAATTGAGTTGGTGGTGATTACTTCTTTAAGGTAGATCCTAAAGGTAGAATTTATGTTTTTTTTTTTTTTTTTTCGAGACTGAGTGTTTCTCTGTCCCCCAGGCTGGAGTGCAGTGACGCCATCTCGGCTCACTGCAAGCTCCGCCTCCCGGGTTCACGCCATTCTCCTGCCTCAGCCTCCCGAGTAGCTGGGACTACAGGCGCCCGCCAACACGCCCGGCTAATTTTTTGTGTTTTTAGTAGAGACGGGGTTTCACCGTGTTAGCCAGGATGGTCTGGATCTCCTGACCTCGTGATCCGCCCGCCTCGGCCTCCCAAAGTGCCGGGATTACAGGCTTGAGCCACCGCGCCCGGCCAAAGGTAGAATTTCTGCAGCAAAGAGAAAGTGCTATGTAGATTTGTTAGATGTTGTTAAATTTCTTCCATTAGGGTTGCACCATTTGCTCACGCACTAGGATGTATGAGAGTACCTGTTTTCCCACAGACTTGCTAACAGAATATCTTAGCAATCATTTGAATTTTTGTTAATCTGGTAGGTAAGAAATAGTATCTCAATATAATCTTACTTTGCATTTTTCTTATTATGAGTGAAACTGAGCATCTTCTCATAAACTCAATGACTTCAATAAGATGCCATGTTGGGAGACAATAAAAACCCAGTTACTGAAACCCTCTGTAATCAAGTGAATTCTGTGGTGAGGTACTTCCAAGGCAACCAAATTTTCTTTCAAATTCCAAAGATAGTATGTATGTAGTCATGGGAAGTCATGGGAAACACATTGTCTTTTATTTAGAACCTACTATGTGCCAAAACTTTTGCAGTGTACTGTGAATGTAAAATAGAATAAGGCATGATGTCTTCCATCAAGGAAGTCAAAAATTACTGGAAGGTAAAGATAATTGATTATAGGACTGTAGGCAAATTATAATTGGGTTATGCCTGAGTACTATGAGAACATAGAGGAGAAACGTTAGAAATCAAGCTGGAGGGTTGGGGATGTCTTCTTTAAAAAAATGATGTATGAGTTCAAATTTGCAGGAGGGCGTTCCAGCTTGAGGTGATAGCACTTTAAGACATAGAGTGAGATAGTACAAAGTTTTGTTCAGGGTACTATGAATTATTCTGTATGGGTGGAGTGAAAGGTGCATATAAGAAATTATTGAAAAAAAGGATGAGAAAAATGGACAGGAGCCAGATTTGATTTATTTTTTTCAAGTGAAAAATTTTCTGTCTATCCTGAATGCTAGAAACAGTATTTAGGAATTAAAATCTGAGCACTTTGTATTTAGTATTTAGGAATTAAATAAATAGTATTTAGGAATTAAAATCTTTGCTACTGGGTGTCATTGATTGCTATGGGAAACTATCAAAGGATTAAACAAAGAATGACATAATATTCATTTCTCCAACTTAATATCTATTTTCTTACATTTTAAGATAATATCCATTCCAAAAACTTGAAAGTTTTTCATACTCCTATTTTTCTTAACTATGGAGGTCAAAAAAAAAAAGCACGAATTAATCATGCTTTCTTGTGGTTTTCTTAATCTCACAGTGACAAGTAATTACAGTAAGTTCTCACTTAATGTTATTGGTAGGTTCTTGGAAACTGAAACTGTAAACAAAATGACATATAACAAAACCAATTTTACCATTGGTTAAATAATCTAAACAAGAGTTAATTTCCTATGACATATTTCTGGCCCCCAAAACTTCACCCAGCTTCTAAATAGGAACCAGAGAACTTTAATATTAAACATTGAAATAAACGTGAGCTCTACATATATTTAGGAAAGATTGATAAAAACAAGTAAGATAATCATTTACCCAGTTATTCCAGTTTAGGATTGCTTGGGGGCCAGGGCCTATCCTGGCAGTTCAGGGCACAAGGCAAGAACCAACCCTGGACAATATACTATTCCATTACAATTTATACAGGACAATTAACCTGATGTGCACATCTTTGGGATGTAGGAAGAAACCAGAGTATCAGGAGAAAACCCACATAGACATGGGGTCAATGTGCAAACTACACACAGATTGGCCCTGGATGGGAACTGGTTTTTTCCTTATCAACAGTATAACTAAATGATATTAAATGAAACAACATTATTTAAGGACCTGCTGTATATAACACCACAGTTAGTGATGAAGAACATTAATAATAGAAAAATAGGGCTAATATGGAGGATAGCAAAAAAATGAAATAAAATGTTTTGGCTTTATAAATTTAAAAGTCTTACCATTTTATAAGTAACATCAATACAATGTATTGGTTTAAGATAAAGAGAACATAGTTCTTTATTCATAGTTCTTTAGAAGTACATTAGACATTTTTCCTTAACTGCAAGCACCTATTACAGCTTTTCTCAAAAGCACTAATTTTTTGCTTTTTAACCCTACATGGAGATGGTTTGCTTTTTCTTAGACAATAGCCTGACATGTTAAACCACTCACAGATTTTCCCAGTACCAGGTCACTGACTCATATTAAGAAGGAATGTGCATCATGTCAAGACCAATTTAGCCAGGAGTGCAGAAACAGTGTGTTGTAGTGGGTGAAGCGGTGAACTAAGAGTCAGGAAGAACAGAGTTCTGGTCGGAATACTACAGAAATGACCTGCAGTGAACTAAATAATCTTTTTGGAATTCTAGTTCTCCATCAAAAATTAGGAGATTGATAGATAACCTTCCTGGTTTTTTCCAGTTTAATAGTCCTTTGTTCTGTGTCAGGTAAATTTCATCATCACTTATGAAAACCTGCTAAAGATTTAGGGCCATTCAAACATTTTCTGAAGTCTAAATTTCATTTACTTGCAAGCAGAGACTCTGCCAAATGTAGTTTTATTAAAACTAGGCTTGCTATTCACATTTGGATATACCTTAAAGCAAGTCATACCCCTGAAATATAACTCTTCATGCATTTAGTCAATCATTAAAATACATTTAGCAACCTCTTATTAGGTTCAAACATTGATCTAGAAACAATGGAAAGCACAAAGATGAAACACACACAGATTACCTCTGTAATAAGAATGCCCCATTATACAGTAGAAAAGATGCAAACACAAATAATCACACTGTGGGGCAGGTGTTAGGCAACATATGAGACTTACCGATACAGAACAATTGGAACTGAGTAAATAGAAATTCTATTCCTGATACACCAACAACACAAAATAATTCCATTTTATGTACATCACTATTAGGTGATTATTATTTTTAATGTAGCATTTATTGTGTAACTCTGTGTGTGTTGTGTCTCTGTGTGTGTACATGTGCATGAAGTTTCTGATTATAACACTAATAGGTGTTCACTATAGATATTTTATAAAAATTAGAGGAAGATAATGGAAATCATCTTCAATTGTATGATCTAGGATAACTACTGCTAACAATCTGCTGAATTCTTTCTAGTTTATTTCCATACTCATATCTCATTTTCTTGTAATTTACTTTTCCTATTGAGAAGATCATGAATATTTCACGTCATTAAAATTATTATTATTATTATTTTAGACGGAGTCTCTCTCTGTTGCCCAGGCTGGAGTGCAGTGGCGTGATCTCGGCTCACTGCAACCTCCGCCTCCCGGGTTCAAGCAATTCTCCTGCCTCAGCCTCCCAAGTAGCTGGGGTTACAGGCATGCACCACCACGCCCGGCTAATTTTTGTATTTTTAGTAGAGACGGGGTTTCACCGTGTTGGCCAGGCTGGTCAGGGAACTCCTGACCTCAGGTGATCCACCCGCTTTGGCATCCCAAAGTGCTGGGAATACAGGCATGAGCCACCACACCCGGCCAAAATTATTACACAACATGTTTTTAAATGCCTGAATGTGCCTTATTATATAGCGTATTTTATTACGTAATGTATTTTATTACATAAGGGTGAACATAATTTATTTTGCTACTGGCCAGTCCCCCTCTCCCTTTTGGACATTTAAATTCATTCATTTATAAAATATTTTTTAAGCACCTTATAATGCCAGAACTCTTCCTTGTGTTGAGGTTTAGAGTAAACAAAACACAAGATATAAATGCCCTATTGGAACTTGCATTCCAAGTGGGTATGGAGCAATACATATAATAAAATGATAAAATTAACTGGTCCCATCTAAGAGAGCTACTTATTCTACTTAGACTTTACAAGCTTCAAAATGAATCTTTTGAGCCTCTCCAAAGAGGTTCAGCTTACTCCCAAATCTGTGGGATTTGCTAGAAACCGTAATGACTGTCTGTTCTCACAGGATTCAGATCAAGCTAGATAGCTGCCATAGCACCTGCCCTTGCAAGCCTTTGCTGGAAGGATGGTTCTCAGGCAGCCGTTGCTCAGTCATAGTTTAGAAGTGGGGGGCATGTGGGGATATGAACCAAGAATGGACATTTCACAGAAGGCCAGGACTTATATGGGCTGACTCAGAAAGGTGAGCTGAAGCAAGTGGATTCCCTTGCTTGGAAATTCGACCTGAGAATCCAGAGGATGAGGCAGTCAGCAGTTAAAACTGGAGCTGAATCCTGATATGGAGAATATCTGATGCATTCATATTGGGCCATTTGTAAGATTAATTAATGGGCCTGCAGAAACCATAAACAAGCAGCACTTCTTTTGAAGGAATATATAATGTAGTCAGGAGTACAGAAAAGAGAAAGTTAGACATGTGAAAAGCATCTGTTGGGTTCAAAATAAAGCACTAAGGCAAGATTAATATTAGCGTTTCTCATTTTTTTTCTTTACCTTGTTTAAAGTTTTATTTTATTTCTATTTTAAGTAAAGTGACCTCATTAGAAAAATATTTACAGTAGGCCCCTTATCCAGGGTTTTTGTTATCAATTGTCAACCATGGTCCAGAAAAATTAAATAAAAAATTTCAATAATAAACAATTCATAAGTTTTAAAGCAATTCTCATTTTTATGGACCTTACAGCTACCTTGACTCAGAACACCCTCTAGGTCCTATGATTCCTGAATGTGTAGCTTTCTGGAGTCCCACATTACTTGAAGTAATATTACTTTCTGGAGTCCCATTACCTGAGGTAACTTGAATGAGCCTCTAGTCTTTAAACTATATGAACTCAACACAGATGAGTCTCTGTACAGGAAAACAAATGCATGTGTAAAGAACAGAACACAACAATACATAATTCAGCCCCATTGAATTCAGGAAACAGGTTTTCCTTATGCTTTTGACTTGAGAATTTTCTTACTAGGATTTGGATTTCCTTTTATGAATAGATTCATTTTTCTTTTTAAATCAGGTCATTAGAAAAGTTAATTTCTCTTCCTTAACAAATATATGCTAAATAAAAAACTAGGTACAACGTATTATGTTTAGACACTGGGATAGTTTTGGAAATGAAAGACACATTCTCTACAACCACAAGCGTACAGGCTAATACAACCCACAGTTATGATGCAGGATAATAAGTACTTTGAAAGAGTCTGCAGAGGATGCTATAGAAACGCAAGGAGGGGCCTCTAAATCAGAGTAGAAAAGGTTTCCTGAGGAAGGTGACCCCTACGCTAAGTTTTTAAGATGAACAACAGTAAACACTATTTTAAAATCCAGTTTAAGGTAGAGTTCTCTGGTCACTTAGGAAAACATTAATTCTTACTGTTTTTTAAAGTTCTGTTGCAGATTTGGAGTCATTTTCCATTCTGAAACCTTGATTCTAGGTCTACAATTTCTATAACAGTTTTTGGTAATCTTTGATTATCAAAATTACTTCTCCGTTTTCTTCCTCGGCAATATTTCTCTATTTGCCTGATCCTAAGATTCACCTAAAGCACATGGTGAGTATGCAGAGCTCCCAGGTCAACCCTAGAGATTCTGATGCATTAAGTCCGGATTTCTAAAATTCAAGCATCTCAGGCAGTACTCACTATTAGGCATGTTCAGGAATTACTTTTCTAGGTCTAAAGTTATTATCATTTATTTATTTTTCAGCAAAGGGTTTCCTGTTATTAGAATGTGTTCCAGAACTAGCGAACAAAAAAAGAAACATAAAACTTCCCATTAGGACAATATATTATTTCCTTTCAGATGAATTTTATAGAAAAGCACATACACATATACAAATTACAGTATGTTTTTTTTCAATTTCAATGTGGGTTAATTTCTTTTTATAAAGGCTTTCTTCTTGAGTGAATTCTGTTTTTTATTTTAGTTGTAATCAATCTATGTGTTAATTCTAGTTTAAGATATTCACTCCATTCACATCCATGTTTATAATAACAGAAACACAATTTAGATTTAACTTTTAGGGATTTGAGTAGGAGGGTATGTAGGGCATGGTGGAAGTATGCTATATCAAATTGAGAAACAGAGAGACAAAAAGCATTTAATAAAATGTGTGCATAAAGGGGTTAGCTAATGGTTCTGTGGGATGGTTAATGGTTTGATGAAGGAGGCATAATATTGTTACATGGTTAGGGATTTGCTTCACCTGAATTCCAAGCAAGTGTAGTATCGGCATGCATTTTTTTTGTGACGGAGTCTCGCTCTGTCGCCCAGGCTGGAGTGCAGTGGTGTGATCTCAGCTCACTGCAACCTCTGCCTCCTGGGTTCAAGTGATTCTCCTACCTCAGCCTCCTGAGTAGCTGGGACTACAGGTGCCCACCACCATGCCTGGCTAATTTTTTGTATTTTTAGTAGAGTCAGGGTTTCACCGTGTTAGCCAGGATGGTCTCAATCTCCTGACCTCATGATCTGCCCACCTCGGCCTCCCAAAGTGCTGGGATTACAGGCAAGAGCCACTGCGCCCGGCCCATCAGCATGAATCTTGTGGCAATCCACAGCTGCTTTTTTGGATTAATAGGTAAGCACTGACTTTATTATCAAGCGTGTTGAAGCGAAGCAAAGTGTTCTATATCTCTAGTTGTTAATGACTCAATACCTGGAGTCTATTTATTCAACAAGTGCATAAGCAAAGACTCATAACATATTGTGATTAGAAATAAGAACACTGAAGCAAAAAAGTGACATTTTTGTTTAGTGCATTTGAGATGATAATATGGCTCCCACAAGAAGTACAAACCTGTCTAAGCCAGAACTTTTCCAATCAGCATATTAATTATTATGGCATATTAATTATTACTACAGCATATTAATTAACATATTAATTAACTCTTAACATATTAATTAACTATAATTATTTACTATTACAGCATATAAATTAACTATTAACTTATTACATATTAATAAGATAGGTGGAACTGGAAACTTGTTAAAATGAACACTATAGTCTTACTAGTTCCTTTTGTCTAAGTATATATGTCATATATTATATAGAGTTTTATTTGTTGAGGGCAGATGCAGTCATTGCCAATTAATCCTTTTGTTATCTTCATAAGTTTTAGTTCTTAGTACCCTTCTACATATTATTTTATATAAGTATCTAAAGTAAATAGAATCTCACAATTTTTGAAAATCTATATGAGTACTCTGTATAATTGTAAATTGATCAAGAATGTTTGTATCTGGGCATATTACATGTTTGTGTAGAAATCTCATGCCTGTGTGTTGCTAGTGGTGACTCTGGGGTACTTCCAGTGGCTCTCTCCCATGGTATATCATGAGGTAACTCTCATTACCAACCTGAATCAACAAACAATTTGAGGTCTGTTTCTGACCAACAGGCTCCAAAACCTGATTCAGCACACTTGCAGAGAGAGTCAGTTTTTTTCTAGGGCAGAATCAAATTAGCAAAAGCTCATGAAACTAATAAATAAAAGCAGGATACCATCTATTAGTTTAAAATGGATAATTGTAAATTAGAGAGGAACTGAAATACTCTACATTTACTGTCTATACAATTAGAGGGCTCTTTCCAGGTAGTCCGGTTACATGGGAAGTATTGATCAATTAAAATAAAACTTATAAAATTATATTGTGAGTTATTGTCCCAGAGAGTACAAGTTCCTATGATTAACATATTCTTTTCCTATAGTAGGATCTACGTGGGAAAGTAAACCATAATGAGGAAGTCATCAGTTGGGTTTAGAATCATGAAAAGTAGAATTAGAAAAATTGAAATCTCAATGGTTCCAGGCTCAGATAGCCTGCTAGGTCCACCTCCCCCAGATGGATCTAAACCTTAAAGTCTATTATCAAAACCCCTGCATCCAACCTACGTGAGAGGTGTCCAGGCCTGTGAAATTGGAAAAGCTCATTTAGAGATGACCAAACTTTTCTCTCCCCCAGACAGTGCTAACATTTGTCTTTGTAATTCTCTATTTTGTTAAATTCACTTGATTGATACTTCTTTCTTTTACATGACAAATATTTTGGTAACATTACAACATTTCAGGCCAGAGAGTTATTCTGTTTAACGGTTTTTTTTACCTTTGCTGTGATCTTTCCAGTTTAACTCTGAGGGGCACCTTATTGTAACCCTTTCTCACCCCAGTACTGGTAAGTTATTATAGCACCTTGATATTATATTGACATATGGGAAAAACTTAAAACCCTCATTAATTAAAGTCCTGTTTATATTTTCGTTTTCAGCTCAAATGTATGTAAATGTATTTAAGTGCCATGTTTCCAATACACATCTATCTTTTTGTAGTAAACGATAACCTCACTTGGCATTCTCAGAAAATGGCACTTCTAATTGAGGCCTGGGGTATTACTTAAACTTACAATGGCTATCTTTCAAATCCACTATAATTAAAATTCATGACTTTCCTGCAGCTAATGTATACTTTGATTCCATCAAAGGTTTTCTCATTTCCATCCTGGCCTAATAAAAAATGTCTGCTAAATTACTGGCATGCCTTACTGCATCTGGATCTTCCTTAGTTTCAATACAAACTTTGTCCAAGCACCTAATTTCAGGATGGAGAATTCATGGGAAACATGCCACTACTCCTTACTCTGTTCTCCAAGACAGACATCACTAACTAATGATAGTAGTCTGGCCTCCGGCTAGACGTGGGCTGAATCCAGATGTGTGCTTCTTAACCTCTTGTTTCCAGGTGAGTAGAATTGCTTCCAATATTAGAGTTGGTGTGCCAGATAACGTTAGCTTTGGATTCCTTGTCTATCTTGTGGCATCTGACAAGATTTGTCATTTATTTTGAGTCTAGGGATTTTTTTCTGAAAGTAATTATCTACTGAAAGTTTTCTGAATCAGGAAAGAACAAGTTTTGTGCGGCTCCCCCAACCTGCCACCTTTATTCCTGTGAATCTCCTCCTCAAGACATAAAATTGCCAAATATGATTGATAAAGGCCTGAAAAATAGCGAGGTTTGTTAAAGAATTTGCTCAGTTAGTCCAATTAGTGTCCAAGATTAACATAAACTTTACTGTAAGGTTTTTAAAAACAAAGACAATAGTTTGGTTTTTACATTAATAAAAAATGTAATATTTCTTATCACAAAATGGATGAAATTCTTAGTATAAATCCATTGTACATGAATGATTTAACTTTGAATTTCTTCCATACTAAATGAAACTCATTTGGTTTAGAAATTCGGAGATAAAATCCTACTGTGAACTTTTAAGAAGTTCATGATTATTTGTTAATACTCCTGTTGCTCTATGATGAAAGTAAATGTGAAACATCAGAATTTTACAGACGATAGATTAAAGTGCTTAAAATTATTGGTGAAAATGTTAGCATTTTAAGAGTGTTTTAACTGCTTCTTCAGTTCATAACCAGGCATTGGTTTAACTCTTTTTGACTGTATATTACTGTACTGGCTGAATTGAGAAAAAAGAGAAGAAAGCTGTATAAGGCGACTCAAAATACTTCCATTTGTGAAAATAGGTAAGTTAGAAGAGTTATTATATTTCTGATGTTCAAACCAGAGTTATTTGTGTTTTTGGGATCTGAAGGTTGATAAACTTTCAAAAGTCCAAATATCACACTCCTCCAAACTATCCCCACTTTTGAATACACGAGCAGGGTTTGTCCAAAGATGAGTTACCCTTTCTTCTATCCCATTTTCTAGGAGTTAAAACATAGGTATAGTGATGAATACAAGCAGAACAGAGCACAATAGATCTCCTTGAATACAAGTAGGTGGTGAACACTATCTGCAATTTTATTTGCAGGGACTATAAAACTAAGGTCAAGAGAGGGGTTTTGCAAATTTTATTCAATTTATCCCTATCTTATCCAACTTTTTTCACTGATAATTTTTTTTTACATTTGGAAATAATAATTTTTTTTCCATTTTCAATATTGCCAATGCCAGGGGCAAACCCATACATCTTCTGATAAATAAACTTAGCTTTACGTTTTATGATAGTGATTTTCAAAAGGGAAATAAAATCCCTTCTTTTCCTCATACAGCTTACTTCCATTTGTTTTTTCTCTACACAACTTTCTAATACTTGCCTCAAGCAGAAATATATGCAAATGGTTCATTGTGGAGCTGACAGACAAGTATGAAGAAGTAAAAGAGTAGCCCAGCTGGGTGCGGTGGCTCACGCCTGTAATCCCAGCACTTTGGGAGGCCGAGGCAGGCAGATCACAAGGTCAGGAGATCAAGACCATCCTGGCTAACACAGTGAAACCCCGTCTCCACTAAAAATACAAAAAATTAGCTGGGTGTGGTGGCGAGCGCCTGTGGTCCCAGCTACTCGGGAGGCTGAGGCAGGAGAATGGTGTGAACCCGGGAGAGGGAGCTTGCAGTGAGCCGAGATCGCGCCACTGCACTCGAGTCTGGGCAACAGAGTCAGACTCCATCTCAAAAAAAAAAAAAAAGAAAAAGAGTAGCCCATTAAATAGGCCTGCTCTGCTTCAGCCTATGACCTAGCAAGACGAGATGTAACATGAAGTAGAAACTATCACTATATTTGCTTACCTAATTTCTCTACTATTTTGCTTCTATGTTAACTTTAAACAGTAAAATAAAAAGAATAATAGAGGTAACTGTTGTCTAAATGGAAAAAAAAATGGTTCCCCGTGGAAATAGGAGAGTTTTACAGGTGAAAAATTTTATTCTCCATAAAAGCCTCTGATCGCTTTGCAATGCAAAGGAGGATCCGCTGGATCACTTCCCTGGTTCTGCCATGAGTTCCTCATGTTACTGCTACTTGTAGAATTGGTTTGTCCCCATTTCTAGATATGGTTCCATTTAGTTTTTACTACTGTTTCAGAGCTAGAACTTCATATTGGCTTGGCTGATGACTGCCCAATCCCTAGCCTCTTTGCCAGGGTAATTTTTGCCAGCCCTATCATTTTTCACTATTTATTTGGAGAATAAAGTACTTACAGGGTTGAGGACGACAGTGAAGAAAAGTTCTCCTCCTTGGATACTCTTATCCAGCTCTTTAGGACCCCCTGGATATTCTTTGTAGAAAATGGTGTGAGTGAAAAGCCCACAGGTTTGTCTTGGGAGAACCTGAAGGAAAAATGAAAAAAGTAAGGAAAAGCTTTTTTTTTTTCAATCAATTTGTTGAAACTTAGCTTTTTGCTCACGCAAGATGATGCACAAGCTAGTGAATTATTCAGGTCTAACTAGGGCCTGGACAATCTATCATACTCTAGGCAAGAGAAGGTGGTGTTAATATGGAAGGAATAGTGAAGAAAGTTGAAGAAATATTTTAAAACTAAAATAGGTGTTGTGTTATTTTAGGTACTTGTCTGTTTTAAATATCAAAGTGAGTACTTCTATTATGAAGCCTAGTAGGTTCTAGCATCTTAAGAGATTAAAAAAAAGAAGTAAAAATGAGACTTTAAGAAAAGTATTGGAATGTCTATGCTATACTGTAATCCTAATAGGCAATAATTTTAACAAAATATTTTCTGCCAAATTCTACCATGCATTAGAAAATGAAGTCGATTATCAATGTGCTTCTTAGGGAATGACATTTTAAATTAGAACGAATATTTGAGACACAAATCACAGTATCTGTTCTCGTCTGAAAGGACTACTGAAGGCTATAGTAATTACCTCAGATTCTAAGTGTGAAGCCTGCCAGTTCCTACAGTAAGAAAGAGATTATCCACTTGGTTTGTTACTTTTAGAAAGTGTAACAACAAAATGATAAAAGCTCATTTAGTAAGAGGTCTTCTCTTCATCCTTTGTATATATATTGTCTGCTTCAATTGTATACACTTGTGATAAGTTTTTTCAAATTTTTACAGCCTTTTGCAGTTATAAAAGAAGGTGTGAATTAAAGTTGTGCAAGATGGTAAAGCCTTAAGCAGAATCTTTTACAATGACTTCATAGTGACCTGTGTTTGTCACTATACATTTGAAGTAGCAGAACATTAATGAGTATACTTCAGAGAGCTACAAATGTTACAAAATCATATAGGGGCAGGTCTTCTGCTTATTGTCCTAAGTAAATAAATATTCATGTTTTATGTCTTGAGTCTTAAAGCACATTTGGTTCAGTAAATGCTTTCAAAATATTACCTGTCCAGGACTTCCCATGTTTTGCAACCCTGTAGAAATATACTAGTTTTTAGTTCAACCATTGTGGAAGTCAGTGTGGCGATTCCTCAGGGATCTAGAACTAGAAATACCATTTGATCCAGCCATCCCATTACTGGGTATATACCCAAAGGACTATAAATCATGCTGCTATAAAGACACATGCACACGTATGTTTATTGCAGCACTATTCACAATAGCAAAGAGTTGGAACCAACCCAAATGTCCAACAACGATAGACTGGATTAAGAAAATGTGGCACATATACACCATAGAATACTATGCAGCCATAAAAAATGATGAGTCCATGTCCTTTGTAGGGACATGGATGAAACTGGAAAACATCATTCTCAGTAAACTATCACAAGGACAAAAAACCAAACACCCCATGTTCTCACTCATAGGTGGGAATTGAACAATGAGAACTCATGGACACAGGAAGGGGAACATCACACTCCGGGGACTGTTGTGGGGTTGTGGGAGGGGGGAGGGACAGCATTAGGTGATACACCTAATGCTAAATGATGAGTTAATGGGTGCAGGAAATCAACATGGCACATGGGTACATATGTAACAAACCTGCACATTGTGCACATGTACCCTAAAACCTAAAGTATAATAAAAAAAAAAAAGAAATATACTAGTTTTTTTTTTTTTTTTAGTTTAACTGTGTATTAAAATAAATTTTCATCTAGCCCTTGGACAGTATTATATAATACTGGTTATATAATACAATCTATTGTATAATCTAGTCCTTGGACAGACAGCTCAATCAGTATATATGCATAAATAAAAACTATATATATCCTATTTATTTTGGTAAGTTGGTAGAAGTTATATCCTTAGAAGCTATTTTATCTTAATAAAATAGTTAAAAAACTTATGTTTAAGCACAAAATATTAGCTCTGATCATGTCTATGTTTAAAAGCATTATGCATCCTCATGATCCTATCTATACACAAAAATAATAACAAAAAACAACTAAATGCAAATGCATTCTAATGGAATTAAATGTATTTCCTAATAACTATTATAAATGTAATATTTGGAAATTAAAAATGAAATTTTGAATTTGGAAAGCATTTGGAATACCTTATATAGCATTTATTCATTTATTTAACAAATATTTATTCTAAACTCTATGCTAGCCCACAGAGTAGATTTAGTTAAGTGCTAGTGGAACTAGCTATGGACTCTATGGTAATATGTTGCATGGAGTTAGTTTTATGCTAGAATACTAGATCCATATGATAGTTCCATGCCAGCCCATGTGAGAGAACACAAAGATATATGTTTTCTAGTCTTGAAGGATTTAAGCTATATTGGGGTAATGAGAAAGACCCAAAAGCTAAATAATAAAATGCTCACATGTGTTAAATGCCATCTAACATTTTAAAAGTGTATGACTATGACTGAATCACTTCTAGGGTTCAGTTTGAATATTTTGCTTGGAAAATTATAGGATATATACAGAGCCATCTTTGGGACTTGATTGCCTAGCTGATTCTGTGCAAAACGGAGAGAGAAGCAAAAAGATATTTGAATTTTGTCTATTTCTCAAATTATTTGAATTTCAATGCAGTGAAGAGGAAGTGGCAGGCTTTACCCTGCAACTGCAGGAGCACTACTCCTGCTGAGGGTATGAACCCCATAGAGAGCCCTAGGGGAGTCAGTGGACCACTACAGGAGGCTAAGGAGATGATCAGGAGTGTGATAAAGGTCATATTCCACTGCCTTGCTCCATAAATGCAGTGGCACCGAATGATGAGCATGTTCCTTGAAACAGCTTTTTTATGCTACAGAAAGGATGAGAAACATTTTTAGGCATTCTGCTGTGGACTGCCCCCTGGAATTGGTTCTGGGAATGTAACAGTATCAAAGTCAAACTTTGAGATGCCGATGAACCCCTGGGAACCCTATTGCTGCTGAAAATAACTGGGAGTTTATTATGAAAGCCATGATCAGCAAGAATCTTGGCCAATGGGGACTGAAGCCAATATCCTGTACCTAAGGCTCAATCAGGAGCAACTGCCAACAAATAGTTCTGGGGGGATACCAATAAAGACCACTTAGAGGGTTTACAGCAGGATTAATGACACTCTCTACCAATGGGCATTTCCATTAAAAACAGTAAGTAGATAGGATGTGTAGTCTAATTTCTTAGAGGTCTCTGGCTGATATGGTTAGGGTTTGTGTCCTCACTGAAATCTCATCTTAAATTGTAATCCCCATAATACTCATATGTCAAGGGAGAGACCAGGTGGAGGTAACTGAATCATAGGGACAGTTTCCCACATGCTGTTCTTGTGACAGTGAGTGAGTTCTCACAAGACCTGATGATTTTATAAGGGACTCTTCCCCATTTGCTCTGCACTTCTCCTTCCTGCTGCCTTGTGAAGAAGATGCTTTGCTTCCCCTTTGCCTTCTGCCATGATTGTAAGTTTCTTGAGGTCTCCCCAGCCATGCTGAACTGTGAGTCCATTAAACCTCTTTCCTTTATAAATTACCCAGTCTTGGGTATTTCCTCATAGCAGTGTGAGAATGGACTAATATACTCATTCTTTCCAGAGAGTCATATTCACCAACCAGGGATTAGAGTAGAGAGTGCTGGTTTCCATCAGGTCTTGGCTGAAGGAAAATGACTCAGTTGAAAATGCAATAAAACTAGGGGTCCAGAGACTTTGGTTAGGGCTCCAACAGCTTAAAATGTAATTGGTGTTTATGTTCCCGATGAAAATACAAAATGATGTGTTGTAGGAATTCAGAGGAGAATAAGATCCCTGTAGGTAGGAGTTAGGTATTGAGTTGCTATATACTAAGGTGCCTTGTTTTCAATTATTTAAGATATGGGACTCGATACTGAAGAATAAAGGGAATAGAAATAGGGAGACAGTGGCCAGAAAGTCTCTCAAGGTGGAAATAATGACACAGGCATGGTAACAGCAATACTATTATGGGGTTTGGTTGGAGTGAGTGTGCTTCAGCTATAGGGAAATAGGAAATAGAAAGGTTGACAGTCCAGATGGTTTTCAGGTACCTAAAGGGCACATTAGGGGATATGGAAGCAACTGGAACTAATCAAGGTTAGGAAGGCCAGGATGAAAGCAGCATTTTAGAAAGATTAAAAGGTTGGCACTGTCTATGGGATAGACTGCAGTGAGGTGGTGGATGGAACCTGTAAATAGATAAAGTAGGAAGCAGCACGAGAGTTCACACATGAAAGTCAAGGAAGTAAATTGAGATGGTGGCAGTGGGAAAGGAAATAATAAAGATATAAAGGAATTATTTATGAAATATAGACACTGATTGGAAGTGGTGGTGGGGGGATAGAATGATGTTTGAATTACAGAACTGAATTAAGGATAATAGCACAATCAATAGCTGGTTCGAAGGGAAGATAATGAGACCTTTTGAGTTGGATTTGGGAATGGATCATCAGAAAAAAGTTGCTCTCATACGACAAAATAAGAGTGTGATCTAAAGTTCACTCCTCAGTTCCCTATTTCTAGATGCATTCTCTCCCTAGGAGGACATATTGGCTCCTGTGGTCTCTACTTGCTTCTCTGTTTGGATGGCTCTTAGCCCTATTTTCTCTTGCTTATTGTGTAATCAACTGTCTGCTGATCATTTCCCACTTGGAAACTCTCATCCAAGAGCCCACAAGCCAAATATAGAAGGTTTCCACAGATTGCTGCAAAAGCGGACCCACAGGGACAGTTCCATCAAAACAGGAAATCTGTTAGAGCCTTGACTACCTGCGTGATTCATGCATTTATAATACAGATAAAATGTGTTTTCAGGAGAAATGAAAAAATATAACCCAGGTCTTCTAAACTCCCCCTGGTCAGAATGCTGGCAGCTTGAGCCACAGTAAGTTCATTTTCAGTACAGAGGAAGGGCAAATTGGGATAAAATGTGGCCATTATGTCCCCGTCTATCATTTACAACAGTTTTTATTGAGGGAAAAGTCAAGATGGGAGATGATCTAAGCTATATGTCTATCCACTCTGTAATTTTTGCAGACATTGAAAAACTGTCTGAAAAGAAGTCAGTTATAACCTAATTCTAAAGGGTAGACATCTCCTCAGACATATCAGTTCGACAGAGTGTTACGGTGGCTCATCACATAGTGTTTTTCTGTGGTGTTTCTTCCCAGTGTGTGATTCTAAATTAGGAGGCCCATTCCTAGCTTTACCAGGACTTTCTTAGGATTTTCTGATTTGGGAATAAATTAGGATTTAATTGCTTGCTTTGGGAGGTAGTAGCATATTTTGACAATATACATTTGCTGAAATTGTAAAAAACAAAACAGAGAAGCCCAGGATAGAATTAGATGGTGTATGCAAATGATTTAATTAACATCACCTGTCATTTTTACTCTATGTTATTATATGTTAATGATTATGCAGGGCTTCACATGTGGCTTCTGGCTGCAAATGGTTGAGTTCTTTTTTAGCCTGGCATGGTAAATAGAAGAACACAGTTTGACTGGCTTGTCAAAGAGCAGCATGGTTAATATAGACAGAGTTGGTGTTAGTTTTTCATACTGAATAACATTTTGAAGAAGTGATGTCTACTAAAAATTATCTGCAAGTTAAATGTAATTTTTTTTAGTATTTTAACATCAGTGCCTGCTTACCAGTGGTAATGTCAGTAACAAAACCTTATTCAGTTATATTTGAAGAATTGAAAAGAAGTGATTTTAATTAAAACATCTTCTGCTTAGATATGACAAATATGCTTCTTGCAGCATGGAGCTTTTCCTACATTTATGCTTCTAACATTTGTTTTTTTCTTTCTTCAAGTGAGGAATGTAAATCTCGCAGAATTAGTTGTACCCTATGCATACCGGAGGAAGCTCACCATGATGTTTTTGTGGATAAAACCCCTCCGGTATCTAGCTGGCTTCAGATGTGGGTATTCTTCAGTGCTGGTGATTTTAATATTCCAGACCTTCTTCCAGGCCTCGTAAAGCTGAACATGTACAGGGTAGACACCCGAATGGTGAGGGGCCACAGCATAGCCCATGTCCGTCGGAATGCCGTGCTCCTAAGACCAAGCAAATGTTAATTAGAGTGTGCAAAGATTTATCTTGGTCCTATTTTTACAGTAAGATTTTCAAATGTACTGTAAATATATATATTTAAAATCATCATTACTTAATTGTGTGGTAAAATTAAAGTGATAAGTATTAACACCTCTAGATGTCATGAAGCCTGTTAGCCATTTCACCAGTCTTTATGTTGATACATCTGTGTTTGAGGGGTGGAGAGACAGAACTAGTGATTTTAATGAATAATTTGAAAGAGCCTCTATTTTGCACATCCTTGTCGTAGCCACCTGTTTTCCTATTGCCCGTACGTCAACAAGTTAAATGTTAGACACTTATTACAAACAAAACTAAACACTTCCCATAAAATAAAACCAATATTTATTAGAGGAACAGAACACATTCCAAGTTCATTAGGCTGCTGATAAGATTTTATTTTGTCTGCTCTACAGTTTCTACCAAGTTTGCCACATTTCTGTTGTCCCCTCAGCATGTGGGTCAGCAGTAACAATGTTCCCTGCCTTAGGAGAAGCACACACTTTTGATTGGATAATGTGGTAAAATTCAACAGAGTAATTTTTTTTTTTGAAGTAGAAGCCCTTACAGTGAAAGTTGAAGGTACTGAAACAGCCAAATATTGTGGGAACTTAATTGATTTGAAGTCAAGCCCTTGTACATAAAACGACTCCAGTTAAAAAAAAAAAAAAGGCATAGAGGAAAATTACACAGGAATACAAAATGAAACGTGTCTTTTAGAAATAGAACACCCACGGCTTCAGTAGTTGACAAATATTTTTTTCTCCAAAATTATTTTTTATTTTTCTGTTTATATTTTTCAATTGCTTGGAAAAAATCTTCAAAAATTCCACTCAAATAGGTTCTTTTAAATTAATGACTGTCTTCATGCCAAATAACAATTTCACATACATAGAATCACAGTATCAGGCTGCTAAATGGTTTAAATTGCAGAACTATGCAGCCAACTGATATGGAAAAAGTTAGAGATACAGTTAGCTTGGTTTTTAAACCTAAATAATAACAGGAGGGGAAGAAAGTATATGAAGTGCCTGAATGCAGAAAGAAAACAGCTTGCCAGTGGTTTGCCATTACCTAAATACTTGTTCAAATTCCTTGATATGGCATAAAAGGCCCTCAAAATTTGGTCCCAACCTACCTATATAGCCTCATCTCCTATCAGCACTCATCGCCCCAATTTCTGATGATTTCCTTCATGTCATTGCTGTATACTGTACACACTGTCTTCCTCAATTGGAATGCCCTTTTCTTATATTGTAAACTCTGTTTATTGTTCAAAACTCAGTTCCGTCAGCTGTAGTTGAGGATGCCAAAAACGGGAGCCACTATCTTGCTACTGTGAGAAAGAGGATGGGTGGTATTGGAGGTTGAGTGGACCATTCCTGTGTTTCTGAAGGGTGAGAGGTAAAGTAGAACTCCACTTTAAATTGAATTGAAGTATCTCATTGCTTTTTTCTTACTGGTTTTTAAAAATTCAAACTAAAGTAATTTTTTCCCACTAGACATCCCTCATCAACACATAATTTGTGTTCAACTAAAGGCTAGGGGTATGGTGATAAAGACCAGATGAAGAAAAATGAATTCATATCACAAACATTAAAAAATGAATTATAGGTTAACAACTTTAAAAAACGTGCTGAAGTAACTTTATTATTTCTGTAGTGGTTGTTAAATAATATTCTTTTATTTTAAATTTCAACTTTTAGATACAGGGGGTGCATGTGCAGGTTTGTTACATGGAAATGTTGTGTGGTGCTGAGGAGGTTAACAACTTTTTGAAGAGTATGGGAAGAACCAAGAAAGAAATTCACAATGACAGGAGCTATGGTATACAATTCAAGTATCTGCAAATCTGTAAGAAATTATGCTGTTCAAAAGCTCAAGGTAGTTTTCAATACCTGCGAGTAGTCAGCTATGTCTTCAGAACCCACATGTCATGAAAGGATGGCCCAGCATAGCAGAGACATTTCCCTTATTTTGGATTTAAAAATATTTGGCAACCAATGTATATACAGTTTTTACTCTTTTCTAGCTTTAACACTAAAATCTACTGTGATTTTTAATTAATTAATTAATTTATTGAGACGGGATCTCATTCTGTTTCCCAGGCTGGTGTATGGTGGTGGTGATCATAGCTTACTGCAGCCTCGACCTCCTGGGCTCAAGCAATCCTCCCGCAGTAGTTAGGACTACAAATGCACACTAGCACACCTGACTAAATGGGTTTTTTAGTTCCATCTTTTATTTGTGTGCTGGTGCAGTGTGGCATAGTAGCAGAAAACATCGCTTCTGGAATCAGACATATCTGGCTGTTCATGCTCTCATTCACCAACTGCATGGCCTTTGGCAAACGACCTATGAGCTCTAAGCCTTGTTTCCTGTTCTCTAAAATGCTAGCCATAAGGGCATTACCTCAAAGGGGTTCAGAGGTAATTTTGGAAGGCAGTTACTATAGCTCTGGAAACATGATACACATTTAATGAATTTTTAAAATTATTGTTGTCATTATTACCCTGCCTCTATTGTTTTTAGATGCTATGATCCTACCACCCAAGTATAATGTGGAAATTATGAAACTACTGGGCCACTTATTTTCCACTAAAAGAGACAGACTGTATTTTCTAATTTCACTGTAGATTTTGGGATTCTTTCTCATGAGGCTTCTGTGGTGAACTCTGACTTCTACCCCACTACCCCTTCCTAAGCCTGCTTCTGTTCTGATTCCTCCAAATATGCTTAGCCACTGCCAAGTGGTTCCAGCTTGTGAGTCATTCAGTTAGTAGGGGGCCGCTTTTAAATTCATTTTAGAAAAAGGCAACATAAATTTGCTCCCAAATTTGCATTCATCACCAGAGAGAACACTTGAAACGTTATTGTATAGAAAAGTTTGGGCTAAGATTGCAGGTAGTATGATCTGGAAGGCAGACTATCATGTTTTAAAAGCTTTAGCCATCATGCTAAATTTTTGGCTGATTACTCTCCTCTGGATTGTTCAATCTGAGATTAAGCACAAATTATTTTTTAATCTGCAGCAAAAAGTCTACCTTAAAAGTTAATTCTAATTAGTCTTTTCATTGATCCTTGATTCAAAGTAGCATCTTAGATCCAGGAACTCTGAAATCTATGTTAAGATTTTTCTAGTGGAGGACATGGTTCAAAAACACTGAGGAATATGGCTATGTAACTATAGAATGTAAATGAAGTATTTGGAACACAAGTGGAATTAATAGACTCAATAGTTGAGCTCATGATTTCCACATCTCAGCCCTACCAGATATTCTCTTTCTCCCTGGTTTCTTCATGTCATTAAATGACACCATCAACCATCAACAAACAAGTTGCTGTGTTGAAAGATAGATAGTTTTGACACCTCCTCTTTCCTGTTTTCTAAATCTAGTCCACTGTAATGTCCTATCAGTACTATCTCTGGTATATATCTTAAATTTAGCTACTTTTCTTCAATTCTGTCATTATCATCACCCTAGTCGAATCTACCATCTTATCCCATTGCCTTTTGGCATAGAATCCCATTCCCTCTCTTGCTTCCTTCCACTACATTCCCTGCAAAGTAATATTTAAAAGACACAAATATGATTATGTGACTGTCTACTCAAAATCCTTCCCTGATTTCCCTTTCCACTTAAATTACAAAATTCTTAGCATGATCGCAAGCACTGCATATGATCCTTGCTTCTTTGTCTAGCTTTATCTTGCACCACTCTCCATCCTTCACTGAATTTTAGTCACATGAACCTTTCCCTGGAACTCAACAAGCACGTTTCTACCTCAGCATCTTCCTATATATGGTTTCTTCCCCTGAAATATTTCTACTCCAAATCTTCACCTGGATAAATCTGAAGGTAATTTATTCTGTCATATCTTCGGAGAAGACTTTACGGACAAGTCCCAATCTAAGTGAAGTCGACATTAAAACTTCTCTTAGTAGCTTTCCTTGGTTTTTCATCGTTTGTAAGCATGTTTTTTTTTTTTGCATAGAAAAGACATTTATGTAATATCTCTCTTTTTCATTGAACAATAAGCTTCATGAAATTTAGGTTCCATTTTATCCACTGCGATATGCTCAGTGTCTTGCCAATGGCAAGTACTCAACAGATACTAGTGAAAAAGTGTGATCTGATTCTGACTACCTCCTTCTCATTCCAATTTTCACTTTCTCAATTATCTTCATCACACTGCCTGTTCATCTGAAGAATAAACATATGGTAACTATCAGGGAAATTTTAATATCTATGTAAATAATACTTGAAAGCATTTTTGAGACTGCAGTTAAAAATTATGAGGGCAGAGCAAAATGGCAGAATAGAACCCTACACCATTTTTATCCCCTGCAGGAAGACCAAATTTTAACAACTATCTGCATACAGAAAAGCAGCATCAGAAAAACAAAAAATCAGGTGAGCAATCACAGTACCTCGTTTTATCTTCATAAAAATTAATGAAAATGGCATTGAGGAGGGTTGGAGAGACAGTCTTGAATCGCCAGTGCCACCTTTCCCCTATCTCCCGGCAGTGGCCATGCAGTGCAGAGGGTCTATGTATGTGGGGGAGGGAGAACACAGTGACTGGGGGACTTTACATTGAACTCAGTACTACCCTGTCATAGCAGAGAGCAAATCCATGCTCTGCTCAGCCTTTGCTCACACATGGAGGGAGCATTTGGACCAGACTTAGCCAAGGGGAAGTTATGCATGTCATCAGTTAGAGCTCGAGTTTCTTGTCAAGTCTTGCTGCCATGGGCCAACATGCTCTAAGGTCCTTGGTAAACTTGAAAGACAGTGTAGCACACAAGGACTTCAATTCCTAGGCAATTCCTAGTGCTGGGTTGGGATTAGAGCCAGTAGACTAGGGTGGCATGTGACCTAGGGAGACACTAGCCAGAGCAGCTAAAGGATTGCTTGCGCCACTCCGCCCCCAATCCCAGAAAGTGCAACTCGCAGCAATGAAAGTGTCTCCTTCCTTCTGTTTAAGGGGAGGAGAGCAAAGAGTAAAGAGGACGTTGTCTTGCATCTTGGATACTGGCTCAGCCACAGTAGGAGAGGGCACCAGGCAGAGTCATGAGGCCCCCATTCCAGGCCCTAGCTCCTGGAGAACATTTCTTGACATACTCTAGGACATAAGGGAACCCATTGTCTTGAAGAGGAAGATCCAGACTTGGAAGGATTTATCACTTGCTGATTAAAGAGCCCTTGGGCCCAGTGATAGCCAGGGAGTATGCTGTGAGCCTTGGGCACTTGGGACGTGCTTACTACATGTGTGACCCAGCACATTCCCAGCAGTGGTGACTATGGTGAAAGAATCCTGCTTGAGAAAAGCATAGGGAAAAGTAAAGGGGACTTTGTTTTGCACCTTATGTACCAGCTTGGCCATAGTGGGGTAGAGCAACAAGCAGGCTCTTGGAGTCTCTGAGTCCAGGCCTAGGCTCTTGAACAGCATTTTGGGACCTTCGCTGGGTCAGAGGGGAGCCCACTGTGCAAAGGGTGAATCCCAGGTCAGGCCGCATTCACCACAAGCTAAGAACCCTTGGGCTTAAGTGAAAATTGCCGGTGGCCTGACAGAACCCTGCCAAGGGCTGCTGGTGGTGGTGCTCAGAGGGAGAGGCTCTTCTCCCTGTGGAAAGGGGAAGGAAGAGCAGGAAGTACTTTATAGTATGGTTTTAGTACTAGCTTAGCCATAGTAGAACAGAACGTCAGGCAAATTTCTAATGTTTTTCACTCTAATCCTTGGCTCCCAGACAGCATCTCTGGGGCCTGCCTGGGGCCTGGAGGAACTTGCCGCTCTCAAGGGAAGGACACAAACTTGGCTGGCTTTGCCACCTGCTGATTGTAGTGACCTAGGGCCTTGAGTAGCCAGGTAGTGGTTATAGTGGGCCTTGGACAAGACTCAGTGCTGTGCTCACTGAGTCTTTAGGCCTGACCCAGTGCAGTCCCAGTTATAGTGGCCATAGGGGTGTTTGCATCATCATAATCCCAGTTCCAGGCAGCTCAGCACAGAGAAAAAGACTCTGTTTGGGAGAAACTAAGGGAAATGAACAAGAATCTCTGCCTATTAATCCAGAGCCTTCTTCTAGATCTTCTCCAAGACCACCAAGATGGTACCTCTATGAGTCTGAAAAAACCACAGTGATATTGGGCTTGGGAACCAAGCACCTCTAAATATCTGAAAAGCCTTCTCAAGGACAAGCACAAACAAGCCCAGACTGCAAAGGCTATAGTAAATACCTAACTATTCTATGCCCAGACACAGATGAACATCTACAAGCATCAAGATGATCCAGGAAAATGACCTCACCAAATGAACTAAATAAGGCACCAGGGACCAATACTGGAGAAATAAGGATGTGTGACCTTTCAGACAGAGAATTCAAAATGGCCATTTTGAGGAAACTCAAATAAATTCAAGATTAACACAGATAAGGAATTCAGAATTCTATCAGATTAATTTTACAAAGAGATTGAAATAATGAGAAAGAATCAAGCAGAAATTCTAGAGTTGAAAAATGCAATTGACATACTGAAGAATGCATCAGAGTCACTTAATAGCAGAATTGATCAAGCAGAAGAAAGAATCAGTGAACTTGAAGACAGCCTATTTGAAAATACACAATCAGAAGACACAAAAGAAAAACAAAAGAAAACAAAACCAAAACAACATAGCACACCTATAAGATCTAGAAAATAGCCTCCGAAGGGCAAATCTCAGAGATATTGGTTTTAAAGAAGAAGTAGAGAAACAGATAAGGGTAAAAAGTCTATTCAAAGGAATAATAACAGAAGACCTCCCAAACCTGGAGAAAGAGATCAACATTTGAGTACAAGAAGGTTATGGAGCACCAAGCAGATTAACTCAAAGAAGACTAACTCAAGGCATCTAATAATCAAACTCCCAAGAGTCAAAGACAAAGACAGAATCCTAAATGCAGCAAGAGAAAAGTAACAAACAACATTCAATGGAGCTCCAATACATCTGAAAGCAGACTTTTCAATGGAAGCCTGACAGGCCAGGAGAGGGTGGCAAGACATATTTAAAGTGCTGAGGAAAAGAACTTTTATGCTAGAATAGTATATCTGGTGGAAATATTCTTTAAGCATGAAGGAGAAATAAAGACTTTCCCAGACAAACAAAAGCTGAGGAATTTCATCAACACCAGACCTGTCTTATAAGAAATGCTAAAGGGAGTTTTTCGATCTGAAAGAAAATGATATTAATGAGCAAGAAGAAATTGTCTGAAGGTAAAAATACTGGTACACTAGTAATAGTAGGCACACAGAGAAACACAGACTATGATAACATTGTAATGGTGGTGTGTAAACTACTCTTATCTGAAGTAGAAAGACTAAATAATGAACCAATCAAAAGTAATAACTACAAAAACTTTTCAAGATATAAACAGTACAACAAGACAAAGAACAACAAAAAATTAAAAAGTGAGTTGATGAAATTAAAGTGTAGAGTTTTCTTTCTGTGTTTGTTTATGCAATCAATGTTAAGTTGTCTTCAGTTTAAAATAATGAGTTACAAGACAGTATTTACTAGTCTCATGATAACCTCAAATCAAAAAACAACAGAAACAAGCAAGAAGTTAAAGCACAAGAGAAAACTATCTTCACTAAAAGGAAGACAGGAAGGAAGAAAATAAGAGAGAGAAAACCCCAAAACAACCAGAAAACAAATAACAAAGTGGCAGGAGTAAGTTTCTACAAGTAAATAATAACATTAAATATAAGTGAACTAAAGTCTGTGATCAAAAGACACAGAGTGGCCAAATGGATGAAAATACAAGACTCTATGATCTGTTGCCCACAAGAAACACGCTTCACTTATAAAGATACACATAGACTGAAAATAAAGGGATATAAAAAGATATTCCATGCCAATTGAAATAAAAAATGAACGGGAGTAGTTATCCTTGTATCAAACAAAATAGATTTGAAAACAAACACTGTGAGAAGAGACAAAGAAGTTCACTATATAATGATAAAGGAGTCAACCCAGTAATAGTATATAACAATTTTAAATATATATGCACCCAACTCTAGAGCACACAGCTATATAAAGAAAATATTATTAGAGCTAAAGAGAGACGTATATCCCAATACAATAATAGTTGGAGATTTCAACTTTCCACTTTCTTTCTTTTTTTTTTTTTTTTTGAGGTGGAGTCTTGCTCTGTCACCCAGGCTGGAGTGCAGTAGCGTGATCTCGGCTCACTGCAAGCTCTGCCTCCCAGGTTCACACCATTCTCCTGCCTCAGCCTCTCCGAGTAGCTGGGACTACAGGTGCCCGCCACCATGCCCAGCTAATTTTTTTGTATTTTTAGTAGAGACGGGGTTTCACCGTGGTCTTGATCTCCTGACCTCGTGATCCGCCCACCTCAGCCTCCCAAAGTGCTGGGATTACAAGCGTGAGCCACCGCGCCCAGCCCAACTTTCCACTTTGAACATTGGACAGATGTCCCAGACAGGAACTCAACAAAAAATATTGGACTTAATCAGCACTATACAACAAATGAATCTAATATATATTTATAGAACATTTCAACCAAAGGCTACAGAATACATATTCTTTTTCTCAGCACTGGATCATTTTCAAGGATAGACCATATGTTAGGTCATAAAACAAGTATTAAAACATTTACAAAAATCTAAACAATATCAAGCATCTTCTCTGACAACAATGGAATAAAACTAGAAATCAACAAGGGGAATTTTGGAAACTATACAAACTCAATGGAAATTAAACAATATGCTCTTGAATGATCAGTGGGTCAATGAAAAAATTAAGATGGAAATTGAAAAACTTTTTGGAAAAGAAATGATAATGGAAACATAACATACCAAAACCTATGGGATACAGCAAAAATAGCACTAAGAGGAAAGTTTATAGCTGTAAGTGCCTACATCAAAAAAGAGAAAAACCTTCAAATAAATAACCTAACAATGCATCTTAAAGAACTAGAAAAGCAAGTGCAAACTGAACCAAAAAATAATAGGAGAAAAGAAATAATAAAGATCGAAGCAGAAGTAAATGAAATTGAAATGAAGAAAACAATACAAAAAAGTCAATGAAACAAAAAGGATTTTTCTAAGATAAACAAAATCAGCAAACTATTAGCCAGATTAACAAAGAAAAAAAAAGGGTGAGGACCCATATAAATGAAATCAGATATGAAAAAGGAAACACTACAACCGATACTGCAGAAATTCAAAGGATCAGTAGTGGCTACTATGAGCAACTATATGCCAATAAATTGGAAAATTTACAGGAAATGAATAAATTCCTTGGCACATACAACCTACCAAAATTGAACCATGAAGAAATCCAAAACTTGAAAAGACCAATAATAAGCAATAAGATTGAAGACATAATAAAACATCTCCCAGTAAAGAAACACCCAGGACTTGATGGCTACACTGCTGATTTCTACCAAACATTTAAAGAAGAACTAACAGCAATCCTACTGAAACTATTCCAAAAAATAGAGGAGGATGGAATACTTCTAAACTCATTCTATGAGGCCAGTATTATCCTGATACCAAAACCAGATAAAGACACATCAAAAAAAGAAAACTATAGGCCAATATCTGTGATGAATACTGATGCAAAAATTCTCAATAAAATTCTAACAATCCAAATCCAACAATACATTAAAAAGATCATTTATCATGACCAAGTGAGACTTATCCTTGGGATGTGAGGATGGTTCCATATACACAAATCAATCAATATGATATATCATATCAACAGAATGAAGGAGAAAAATCATACAATCATTTCAATTCATGCTGAAGAAGCATTTGATAAAATTGAACTTTCCTTCATGATAAAAAACCCTCAACAAACTTGGTATAGAAGGTACATACCTCACCATAATAAAATCCATCTATGACAGACCCAAAGCTGGTATCATACTGAATTGGGAAAAACTGAAAGCCTTTCCTCTAAGATCTGGAAGACAACAAGGATGCCCACTGTCACCACTGTTATTCAACATAGCACTGGAAGTCCTAGCTAGAGCAATCAGAAAAGAGAAAGAAATGAAGGGCATTCAAGCTGGAAAAGAAACAGCCAAATTATCCTTGTTTCCAAATGATATAATCTTATATTTGGAAAAACCTAAAGATTCCACCAAAAAACTATTATAACTAATAAACAAATTCAGTAAAATTCAAGATACAAGATCAACATACAAAAACCAGTATCATTTCTATATGCCAATGGTGAACAATGTAAAAAACAAGTCAAAATGTAATCTCATTTGTAGTAGCCACAAATAAAATTAACTACCTAGGAATTAACCAAAAAGTGAAAGATCTCTACAGTGAAAACTGTAAAACACTGATGAAAGAAATTAAAGAGTACACCAAAAAAATAAAAAGATATTCTATGTTCATGGATGAGAAGAATCAATATTGTTAAAATGTCCATACTAAACAAAGTAATCTACAGATTCAATGAAATCTTTATCAAAATGCCAATGATATTTTTCACAAAATATACAATATAATCCAAAAATTTATATGGAACCACAGAAGATCCAGAATAGCCAAAGCTATCCTGAACAAAAAAGCAAAATTGGAAGAATCACATTACCTGATTTCACATTATACTAAGGAGTTATAGTAACCAAAACAGCATGCTACTGGCATATGAGCAGATACATAGACCAATGGAATAGAACAAAGAACCCAGCAACAAATTAATACACCTACCGTGAACTCATTTTTGACAAAGGTGCCAAGAATATACGTTGGAGAAAGGACAATCTCTTCAGCAAATGATGCTTGAAAAACTAGATTTTCATATGCAGAAAAATTAAGCTGAACCCCTATCACCATATACAAAAATCAAATCAAAATATATTAAAGACTTAAACATAAGACCTCAAACTATGAAACTACTATAAGAAAACATGGGGGAAACTCTCCAAGACATTGGTCTTGGCAAAAATTTCTTGGGTAATACCCCACAAGCACAGGCAACCAACAAAAAATGGACAGATGGGATCACATCAAGTTAAAATGCTTCTACACAGCAAAAGAAACAATCAACAAAGTGAAGAGACAACCCACAGAATGGGAGAAAATATTTGCAAACTCCCCATCTGACAAGAGATTAATAACCAGAATATATAAGAAACTCAAACAACTCTATAGTAAAAAAATCTCGTTATCTGAATAACTAATGGACAAAGGGCTTGAATAGACATTTCTCAAAAGAATACATACAAATGGCAAACAGGCATATGAAAAGGTGCTCAACATCACTGATCATCAGAGAAACGCAAATCAAAACTATAATGAGATGTCATCTCACCCCAGTTAAAATGACTTTTCTCCAAAAAGACAGGCAACAGCAAATGCTGGAGAGATGTGGAGAAAAGAAAACCCTTATACGCTGTTGGTGGGAATGTAAATTAGTACAACCACTATGGAGAACAGTTTGGAGGTTTCTCAAAAAACTAAAATTAGAACTACCATATGATCCAACAATCCCACTGATGAGTATATACCCAAAAGAAAGGAAATCAGTGTATCAAAGAGATATCTGCACTCTCATGTTCGTTGCAGCACTGTTTACAATAGCCAAGATTTGGAAGCAACCAGTGTTTATTAACAGATGAATAGATAAAGAAAGTGAGGTATATTATGAGGTATAAATATATATATATATCTATATATACACACACACAGTATAATAGTACACAATGGTGTACTATTCAGCCATAAAAAAGAATGGGATTCAGTTACCTTCAACAATATAGATGGAACTGGAGGTCATTATGTTAAGTGAAATAACTGAGACACAGAAAGACAAACATCACATGTTCTCACTTCTTTGTGGTATATAAAACTTGAAACAATTGAACACATGAAGATAGAGAGTAGAAGGATGGATACCAGAAACTGGGTAGGATAGTAGATGTTGCAGGGGAGGTGAGCATGATTAATGAGTACAAAATATAATTAGAAAGCATGAATAATATGTACTATTTAATAGCACAGCAGGATGATTATAGTCAAAATTATATAATTATTTGAATTTGTGAAGCATTTTCAAGCTTCTAATGACGATTTGTTTTCCTAAGGTGACACTGATGGGCTACACCACAATTCAGCTTATAAGAACCTGTGGAACCTCTGGCACCTGCGGAAGGAGTCCTGTAGTAGCCACAATCGCTGGAAGAAAGTAAGAAATGGCATGACTGTTGGCAAAGTGGCCTAATATATGTAAAGTTGCTATTCAAAGGAAGCTGACTGTTTTCTTAGCCTACAACAAAATAAGGCAAGTCAGGATCATTAGATTAGGGAATTTAGATTTGGTACTACATGCAAAGATTATTAAATATTAGACTATGTTCCTGTGATAAATGATAATATTTCTGGTATGGTTTGAAATGAAAAATCTTGAAAGAATTAATTACCTTAAGCACAGGAATCTGATTTTTCATTTTCTAAAAAATTGTAAAATAAAGGGGTTGTACAAGTGGTCACTAAAGTTCAGGTTTACAATTCTGTGTTTCTTCGACATAATCTTTGTGGTTTTAGAAATGATTTTATATTCAGATGCTAAATATGAATGTACTATTTTTAATCCATGAACAAATTTAAACTCCCATGTACAATTTTCTTTCTACATACTTAAGGATGGAATAATTTCCTAAAATATGATAGACACAGTTACATAAATTTGGTTAATATTTATAGATTTGACCACTAACTATTTCTCTAGTTTTCTTACATGGTGCTCCTTGATTTATAATATAAATTTTGGTTTGCTGGGTGGTATGTGAAAAAATTTCTGTGATGACAATGTTGTTTTTAGTAGATTTGTTTTAAGGGTTCAAGAATCATCCCCTGTTGGCAGCTATTGTATTAATAAAGAATTTGTCTGGTCTTCCTTATCCCTGATTCCTGGGAGATAACTCCTAACTCTGTGGAATTTCCTGAGTGATAGAAATGTCTTTGTTATTTACGGTGAGACCCTGAAATTATATTTGAGTTTATGCTAACAAGATGACTCAGGATGAAGGTTAGTCATGCCAGGAAGTCCCACCATGTAGTTAGAGAATGAGAGCTTTGAGCCAGGTGGTATCAGCCCGATCTTAGTGTAGGTGAGAGGAGTTGGAAATTGAGTTCAGTCACGTGGCCAATAATACAATCAAACATGCCTATATAATGAAACCCTCATAAAAAAATCTGGAACTTGAGGTTTAGGTGAGTCTGTCTGGGTAGTGATATTCCTATGGATCCAGAAACCCCAGGAAGGAGATATTCTTTGTCTCACAAGATAGCAAAAAATATGGCTATAAAATAAAAGTAACAAAAGTCTTTGGATAAAAGTGTTAAAGGTGTTAATAATGAGATCTTGTAAATCCGAATGGCATTATAGCAACTTATAAAACAGAAGTGTCACCTTATCACTCTGGAGTTACTCATCTCCGGAAAAGAGATGAGTGTATGGTGTTTAATTTAGTATACAGTGAGAAAAGAGTCTTATTCTTTCAGTATCTCAAAATAGCCAAACCCATGACAATGAAGTTATCCTTGTACCAGGAATCCTAGGGACAGAGAGTAGGATAGTATCATGAAGAGAGTACCGATTTAGGAGAGCACAGATTTGAGTCCTGGGCTCAATCTCAGTGCTTCTCTTCATTGGTCCCAGGACCCTGGCAGATTATGCAAATTCACCATGCCTCAATTCCCTCATTTGCCAAGTAAGGGTAATAAAACTAATGATCTCACAGAGTTGTCCAGCATGAAGGATATAAACGAAGTTATTGGTCAAGTGTCATTTCATTTTCTTTTATTTAGTTAACAGTATTCTTTATTTGGGGGAAACAAAAACAAGCAAAACAAAAAAACCAAGGTAAACTAAGATTCCTCTAACCATTACTTCCATCCTCAAATAATTCAGAGTGCTTATTTCAGAGCAGACATTCATCAGAGAAGATACATTATCATTATCAATCATGTCTAAAAACAAAGTCTTATTAAACAGTATACATTTCTTCTATTATACATACTAGATATTACATATAAAGTGGGAGGGAAGGAATACCTCTGGTGTACCATAAATTTGATAGAGCTGTAGCAATAACATAAGCAAAAACCTCTTCTTAACACCACATATTCCTCTTTAAGTATTATCCCAAGTTAGCAGCTAAATTATTTCAAGAAATGGAATGACATTTTGTAAGCCAAACGTAGTAAGAAATTCCAGTAACAAAAGTTAAGCTAAAAATGTTGTACCAATACTGAAAAAGGGTTACAAAAGGTAGCATACTTGGCTTTAATTTTCATTTTCACTTGTAACCTTTACAAAAAGAACTATTTGGGGGAAAGTGACAGATTTTCTCCCAGTATTCCCTAACAATTACAACATTTATTTCAAGTACATTTTCATTTAACCGAGCATGTTGTTTTCCTCTCTTAGAGTTCCCTCCAGAATTTTTGAAGTGTTGTCATATCTTTGTTGAGTGTCTCATAAGTAAACATAGCACTAAAGGATGCGCTTTTGTGAGAATACTCAAAAGAATCATGTAAACACTTGTACTTTGCACAGCCCAGGTTGGTATTTTTGAATTGCTGGGGTGTATTCAAGTAAACACAAGAAAAGCTTTATGGAAATGTAAAAAAAAATGAATTTATGAAGCCTTACTTTTTATGCTGTAGCAAAATAACTGAAAAGAAAAGTATCTGGATTCATAATGGAGGAATTGAAAGTTTGGTTTAATTCAGCTTTCTCAGAGTTTGAAGTTTATGTGGACCTTTGGGGTCTTTGAGAGGTAAGAAAGCTGTAAATAATCCAGGACAGCCTCAAATTCTCAGAGTACTTGCACACACATTTAATCTCTCTGAAAATATGCAAGGTTGATTAGGAATCTTGAAGTCTACATAGTACTAATTTTAAGTGAAGTTTAATATTTCTGAAAGCATAAAAAGTTGATATCGATTTTTTTATAACCACTGTATACCCTCTGGTATTTATAAAAGCCACCAGGACAGTAATGCTTGCAGCACTGTGATCACAAACACAAGAAACTACATAAATCCTATAGACAGCTCTTTAGGAGAAAAACATTGTAAAAAGTCAGATTGTATTCTGAATTTGTGTAAAAATATAATTCCTTAAAGAAGTAATAACGTTTTGATTATGAGATCTGTGTAACAGCAATAAGAGTATCAATGGCATGGCTACTTGTTAATTTTACAAACCATGGTTGTTACATGGGCTTTGGAATTTGACAGACTGGGGATAAAACCCTTTCTCCAGCTTTCACTGGAAAATTTATATAAGCTCTCTAAGCCTTGCTTTCTTCATTTGCAATACGAGAATAAGCAACCTCACAGGTGGTTGGGAGAATTAACTGAGGATGTATGGAAAGCCCTAAGCACAATGTCTAGTAAATATTTTGGAGCTCAACAATTTCTCTTCCTACATTTCCTTAAGAGAGTCAAGAATCTTTCTCACTGAACCGTAAGGTTCTGTTTCATGCAGGGGAAACAGAATCACAGAATTTCAAGTTTCACGTTTCCTGATCTGAGCAAAAATTAAAGGAAAAAACGGGAAATCGGGGAGACTAGTTTGGAGGCTGCTGCAATAATCTAGGTGTGGGCTGAAAATTTGGAAGTGAAGTAGGGATGGAAAATTTTGAAAAGTAGCAGGAGCTGGTACAAAAGAAAAAGAAAACCTGAAAGAAATTGTTAAATGCGTGGGAACATGGAGTGGGAGACACAAAAATGCCAAAGCGGAGCCAAGGTTAGCACTCATGCGGAATTGACTCTTACTTCTTCTTCTGCCATCACTTCCATCTCTGCCATGTTTATAACCACCTCTCAGAATGCAAGTGCCCCCTCCATCTTAAGTAAATGAAAGGCGTAAAAGGAAAGAACAGTGAAAATTCGGGAGCAGCAGGCATGGATCTGGAAATAGACCTCCCCCACCCTCATACCCACATCTGACTCCAGCCCACTAGTATGAGTTTCTAGGAGAATTCATAAAGGCTGTTAGTTCATTTTGTGTCCATATAAATTTGGACAGTAAGGCACTATTTTCATGCAGTACATGTTCTAAATTTATCTTTCTTTTTATGAAATCGTTTAAGTTACCAGATAAATGTGCTGAAGATGAAATCTAGTATTTCTGTTAGAGGAAAAAGGGAAAGGGATTGAGGAATTCTTTCTACAATGTCTATCTTGTTAGAGAGTATGGAGTCTTCCCATAGGATGGAAAAGAAGGTAATCTGGACAGGAATTTACAAAGAAAAGAATTCTAATCAAAACCACTTTCAAAAGTTCAATGATATATCCAAATGAGAATACATTTTGCACCACTGTAGATATGGGTAAGAGGGGTTATCCTCATGTAGGTGAAATACAGAACTTCTAAAGAAAAAGCAGCAGTTCACACTTGCAAAAAGCTTAAAGAAATACACACAGATAGAAAAGCGGGAGGCTTAAACCCTGATGTTATTTTTGACCTGTTATTCTCTTTTGCTTCCTCATCATCCATCTGATTAAAAACCTTATTGAATCTATGTCAGAAATACTTTTCACATCTCACTTCTTTATGATCCCACTTCCACTGGTTTAGTTAAAGCTGGGTTTTATTTCCTATTCTTTGGTTAATTTATTAGTAATCCAGTATGTCTACTTACATCCAATTTTCCCCTGCTTGTCTTCATCCTAAACACTCCTCTAATGTTCTGTGATTCAACCACCTATGTGGAGGTGCTAGAACTTAGGAGTAGATGACAGTGTTATCTTGGAGTTCAAGATACTTAAAATATGTAATTCTAAAAATAATTAGATATGATGTTTCAATTTAGAAAAACAGATTTTAAACTATTCTGGTGAAAAAGTAGATGTGAAACAATTGCTAGAAATATACCAAGGGAACACAGCTAAAGGATAGGTATTGCTCTACCACAAATCTCTAACCATATTAATATATTCAACAATACTAATAACTTGAAGATGCAAAGTCATACTTGTAAAATATAGGGATTACACAAAGCTAGGAAAGATATAAAGCATATTAAATAATAGAGTCAGTTTTTAGCAGGAGGTTGATATACTAAAACACTGAACATATAACAAATATGGAATATTAAAGGGACAATTGTAATTCTAAGGCTAGCATTTAGTTTAAAAAGTCAACTGGATAAAAATAAATACTTGAAGGTTTAATAAACGGCTCAGGGACAGAGGGCCAGGCAGACACAGGTGTGATATGATGGTGTAAAAATTTAATGTGATCTTTGGCTACATTAATAGAAGTAAAGTGCACATGAAAGAAAAAATATTTTACCATTTTCTGCTTTGATAACATCACGTCAGTGGACAATAATGTTCAGATTGGGGCATATATTGGGAAGAAGAATGACAAATTAGAAATTGTATGAATATGACAGCTGGGATGATGAGGGGCTTTGAAAACCTGTGGAATTGCTTCAAGATACATAACCGGGAGAAAGCATCATGCCTCTTTATTTTCTGTATTTCTGATGCTTTGATATCTGGGCCTTGCTGACCCTGGAGAGATTGCTGTTCCCAGGCTAGACAATTCCAAGAGATAGCAAACACCACCCTGAGAGCACTCTCAAACGTAAATCAAGCAATTCAGAGCTCCTACCCTCGTCTTCCTCCTTTATCAGACTCTCATATGTTCAGCAACTATCTCTTTGATCTAATCACCCCAGAGCCAAGTATTAGATGACTAAGGACAGCTCTTACACCTCAGAGCATACTGAAATTATTCAAAGTAGCCAATCTTGAGCCTGCTTACCCTGTCTTGCCTTACCTTTCCTGCAGCAACCACAGTAAAGGCTCTTACCACATTTCCTCCCTGCTCCCTCTGCCTCCTGAGCAACCCTGGTGTTTCCCCTTGTGGCCCTGCATCCATGGCACACACCCTCTCTTGGGAACTGTGAATAACAAACTAATCTTTTCAATGGCAATCATCTCCTGATCTATTGGACTCATCATACCTGAATAATAATAAAACCTACCTTTTAATACAGTAATGATAGAATCTTAGGAGCTAGAAGAAATATTTACTTTTATTTTTATTTAGCAAACATTTACTACCTACTAGATGTCAAGCACCATTCTCTATACATAACTTATCTAGATTGGAAGAACTCTACTTCTTAAATCTGTATGACTTCCATACCTTTCCTTATAAATATACTGATTCTAGTCTCTTCTGCATCTTAAGACTGACTGATTATCTTCTGCAATGATAACGAAAAATATCTACCAACCAGCATGCCACTCCACTGACCAATCAGAACTGCTGCCAGCTGGACAGCTGGAGCTCCGTGCTGGAGACTCTTTCTGGGCCAGGCCACTTTAGTTCCTGACTAATGGGGGAGATTTGGGACACCTTGGGGAAGAATCTGATGTGGTAGCAGGATAGGGGTAAAGTATTGTCACATTTGAATATTTTAATAACTGGCATGGCCATACCAGTACTCTTAGTTGAATAGTAGCCTTGATAATATATCCCTTAGTCTTCTCTTTTATCTCTTGCCTTCTTGAATTTCCTTCAGCTATTCATTTTATGAAGTAAATTATAGACTTCATCATATTGGTCATTTTGCTCTGAACAATGGCCAATGTCTTTCTTAAACTGTGCTGCTTGGATTACTCTAAAGTGGCCTACCAGCTGAGTGGACTCTTTGCAACCTGACTGGAATTCTTTATTAGGATAACTAGAATTATACTTTGTGTTCAATGTCAATAAAATGAAAATCTCATATGCCTTTTCATAAAGTGTATCACTGAAATAAAAGTGGTAGTATTCATTCATTCTCTAGCTGACAAGCAAACTAATTAAAAGATCATCATATATTCCTTAAGCCAGCAAGTCTTTCAATATATTTTAAATTACATTTTGATACTATAATCTTTATTTCCATATTGAAAAAGCTAACACGCTCACTAATCTAAAAAGTTTTATAATTGACAATAGACATCCCAGCTAATGTAAATTAACAGGTTCTGCTGCACTTGGAAAAGAGAGGCAAAAAGGACACCATTTAAAAGAATGATGATGATGCAGTTAGAAGTTCAATCTTCAGTAAGATTTTATGTTATCAGGAACATTGTTCTACTACTACTACTTTTAATAGTATTGTTTATACAAGCATTAAATATCTGATATTGGCAAAGAGTTCTATGATAGAAATATCTATTAACTATTTTATCATTAAAATTTTAACAACAACCATTTTCCAAAATTTAGATACAGTTCTTCAATTGAGAGTATATACTATTGAAGACTTTTTATTTTATTTTATTTTATTTTTTAATTTTATTGTTATTAAACTTTAAGTTATAGGGTACATGTGCACAACATGCAGGTTTGTTACATATGTATACATGTGTCATGTTGCTGTGCTGCACCCATTAACTCATCATTTAGCATTACGTATATCTCCTAATGCTATCCTTCCCCCCTCCGCCCACCCCACAACAGTCCCCGGTGTGTGATGTTCCCCTTCCTGTGTCCATGGGTTCTCATTGTTCAATTCCCACCTATGAGTGAGAACATGCGGTGTTTGGTTTTTTGTCCTTGTGATAGTTTGCTGAGAATGATGGTTTCCAGCTTCATCTATGTCCCTACAAAGGACATGAACTCATCATTTTTTATGGCTGCATAGTATTCCGTGGTGTATATGTGCCACATTTTCTTAATCCAGTCTATCGTTGTTGGACATTTGGGTTGGTTCCAAGTCTTTGCTATTGTGAATAGTGCCACAATAAACATACATGTGCATGTGTCTTTATGGCAGCATGATTTATAATCGTTTGGGTATACACCCGGTAATGGGATGGCTGGGTCAAATGGTATTTCTAGTTCTAGATCCCTGAGGAATCGCCACACTGACATCCAAAATGGTTGAACTAGTTTACAGTCCCACCAACAGTGTAAAAGTGTTCTCATTTCTCCACATCCTCTCCAGCACCTGTTGTTTCCTGACTTTTTAATGATGGCCATTCTAACTGATGTGAGATGGTATCTCACTGTGGTTTTGATTTGCATTTCTCTGATGGCCAGTGATGATAATCATTTTGTCATGTGTTTTTTGGCTGCATGAATGTCTTCTTTTGAGAAGTGTCTGTTCATATCCTTTGCCCACTTTTTGATGGGGTTGTTTTTTTCTTGTAAATTTGTTTGAATTCATTGTAGATTCTGGATATTAGCCCTTTGTCAGATGAGTAGGTTGCAAAAATTTTCTCCCATTCTGTAGGCTGCCTGTTCACTCTGATGGTAGTTTCTTTTGCTGTGCAGAAGCTCTTTAGTTTAATTAGATCTCATTTGTCAATTTTGGCTTTTGTTGCCATTGCTTTTGGTGTTTTAGACATGAAGTCCTTGCTCATGCCTATGTCCTGAATGGTATTGCCTAGGTTTTCTTCTAGGGTTTTTATGGTTTTAGGTCTAACATGTAAGTCTTTAATCCATCTTGAATTAATTTTTGTATAAGGTGTAAGGAAGGGATCCAGTTTCAGCTTTCTACATATGGCTAGCCAGTTTTCCCAGCACCATTTATTAATTAGGGAATCCTTTCTCCATTTCTTGCTTTTGTCAGATATATCAAAGATCAGATGTTTGTAGAAGTGTAGTATTATTTCTGAGGGCTCTGTTCTGTTCCATTGGTCTATATCTCTGTTTTGGTACCAGTACCACGCTGTTTTGGTTACTGTAGGCTTGTAGTATAGTTTGAAGTCAGGTAGTGTGATGCCTCCCTCTTTGTTCTTTTGGCTTAGGATTGACTTGGCGATGCAGGCTCTTTTTTGGTTCCATATGAACTTTAAAGTAGTTTTTTCCAATTCTGTGAAGAAAGTCATTGGTAGCTTGATGGGGATGGCATTGAATCTATAAATTACCTTGGGCAGTATGGCCATTTTCACTATATTGATTCTTCCTACCCATGAGCCTGGAATGTTCTTCCATTCATTTGTATCTTCTTTTATTTCATTGAGCAGTGGTTTGTAGTTCTCCTTGAAGAGGTCCTTCACATCCCTTGTAAGTTGGATTCCTAGGTATTTTATTCCATTTGAAGCAATTGTGAATGGGAGTTCACTCATGATTTGGCTCTCTGTTTGTCTGTTATTCGTGTATAAGAATGCTTGTGATTTTTATACATTGATTTTGTATCCTGAGACTTTGCTGAAGTTGCTTATCAGCTTAAGGAGATTTTGGGCTGAGATGATGGGGTTTTCTAGATATACAATCATGTCATCTGCAAACAGGGATAATTTGACTTCCTCTTTTCCTAATTGAATACCCTTTATTTCCTTCTCCTGCCTGATTGCCCTGGCCAGAACTTCCAGCACTATGTTGAATAGGAGTGGTGAGAGAGGGCATCCCTGTCTTGTGCCAGTTTTCAAAGGGAATGCTTCCAGTTTTTGCCCATTCAGTATGATATTGGCTGTGGATTTGTCATAAATAGCTCTTATTATTTTGAGATACGTCCCATCAATACCTAATTTATTGAGAGTTTTTAGCATGAAGGGTTGTTGAATTTTGTCAAAGGCCTTTTCTGCGTCTATTGAGATAATCATGTGGTTTTTCTCTTTGGTTCTGTTTATATGCTGGATTACATTTATTGATTTGCATATGTTGAACCAGCTTTGCATCCCACAGATGAAGCCCACTTGATCATGGTGGATAAGCTTTTTGATGTGCTGCTGGATTCGGTTTGCCAGTATTTTATTGAGGATTTTTGCATCAATGTTCATCAAGGATATGGGTCTAAAATTCTCTTTTTTGGTGTGTCTCTGCCAGGCTTTGGTATCAGGATGATGCTGGCCTCATAAAATGTGTTAGGGAGGATTCCCTCTTTTTCTATTGATTGGAATAGTTTCAGAAGGAATCGCACCAGCTCCTCCTTGTATCTCTGGTAGAATTCGGCTGTGAATCCATCTGGAACCTGGACTTTGTTTGGTTGGTAAGCTATTGATTATTTCCTCAATTTCAGAGCCTGTTATTGGTCTATTCAGAGATTCAACTTCTTCCTGGTTTAGTCTTGGGAGGATGTATGCGTCGAGGAATTTATCCATTTCTTCTAGATTTTCTAGTTTATTTGCATAGAGGTGTTTATAGTATTCTCTGATGCTAGTTTGTATTTCTGTGGGATCGGTGGTGATATCCCCTTTATCATTTTTTATTGCGTCTATTTGATTCTTCTCTCTTTTCTTCTTTATTAGTCTTGCTAGCGGTCTATCAATTTTGTTGATCTTTTCAAAAAACCAGCTCTTGGATTCATTGATTTTTTGAAGGGTTATTTGTGTCCCTATTTCCTTCAGTTCTGCTCTGATCTTAGTTATGTCTTTCCTTCTGCTAGCTTTTGAAGGTGTTTGCTTTTGCTTCTCTAGTTCTTTTAATTGTAATGTTAGGGTGTCAATTTTAGATCTTTCCTGCTTTCTCTTGTGGGCATTTAGTGCTATAAATTTCCCTCTACACACTGCTTTGAATATGTCCCAGAGATTCTGGTATGTTGTATCTTTGTTCTCACTGGTTTCAAAGAACATCTTTATTTCCGCCTTCATTTCGTTATGTACCCAGTAGTCATTCAGGAGCAGGTTGTTCAGTTTCCATGTAGTTGAGTGGTTTTGGGTGAGTTTCTTAATCCTGAGTTCTAATTTGATTGCACTGTGGTCTGAGAGACAGTTTATTATAATTTCTGTTCTTTTACATTTGCTGAGGAGTGCTTTACTTCCAACTATGTGGTCAATTTTGGAATAAGTGCAATGTGGTGCTGAAAAGAATGTATATTCTGTTGATTAGGGGTGGAGAGTTCTGTAGATGTCTATTAGGTCCACTTTGTGCAGAGCTGAGTTCAATCCTGGGTATCCTTGTTAACCTTCTGTCTCGTTGATCTGTCTAATGTTTACAGTGGGGTGTTAAAGTCTCCCATTATTATTGTGTGGGAGTCTAAGTCTCTTTGTAGGTCACTAAGGACTTGCTTTATGAATCTGGGTGCTCCTGTATTGGGTGCATATATGTTTAGGATAGTTAGTTCTTCTTGTTGAATTGATCCCTTTACCATTATGTAATGGCCTTCTTTGTCTCTTTTGATCTCTGTTGGTTTAAAGTCTGTTTTATCAGAGACTAGGATTGCAACCCCTGCCTTTTTTTGTTTTCCATTTGCTTGGTAGATCTTCCTCCATCCCTTTATTTTGAGCCTATGTGTGTCTCTGCACGTGAGATGGGTTTCCTGAATACAGCACACTGATGGGTCTTGACTCTTTATTCAATTTGCCAGTCTGTGTCTTTTAATTGGAGAATTTAGCCCATTTACATTCAAAGTTAATATCATTTTATGTGAATTTGATCCTGTCATTATGATGTCAGCTGGTTATTTTGCTCGTTAGTTGATGCAGTTTCTTCCTAGCCCTGATGGTCTTTACAATTTGGCATGTTTTTGCAGTGGCCGGTACCGGTTGTTCCTTTCCATGTTTAGTGCTTCCTTCAGGGAAGGAAGGGCAGGCCTGGTGGTGACAAAATCTCTCAGCATTTGCTTGTCTCTAGAGTATTTTATTTCTCCTTCACTTATGAAGCTCAGTTTGGCTGGATATGAAATTCTGGGTTGAAAATTCTTTTCTTTAAGAATGTTGAATATTGGCCCCCACTCTCTTCTGGCTTGTAGAATTTCTGCCGAGAGATCCGCTGTTAGTCTGATGGGCTTCCCTTTGTGGGTAACCTGACCTTTCTCTCTGGCTGCCCTTAACATTTTTTCCTCATTTCAACTTTGATGAATCTAGCAATTGTGTGTCTTGGAGTTGCTCTTCTCGAGGAGTATCTTTCTGGTGTTCTCTGTATTTCGTGAATTTGAATGTTGGCCTGCCTTGCTAGATTGGGGAAGTTCTCCTGGATAATATCCTGCAGAGTGTTTTCCAACTTGGTTCCATTCTCCCCATCACTTTCAGGTACACCAATCAGACGTAGGTTTGGTCTTTTCACATAGTCCCATATTTCTTGGAGGCTTTGTTCGTTTCTTTTTATTCTTTTTTCTCTAAACTTCTCGCTTCATTTCATTCATTTCATCTTCCATCACTGATACCCTTGCTTCCAGTTGATCGCATCGGCTACTGAGGCTTCTGCATTCGTCACGTAGTTCTCGTGCCTTGGTTTTCTGCTCCATCAGGTCCTTTAAGGACTTCTCTGTGTTGGTTATTCTAGTTATCCATTCGTCTAGTTTTTTTTTCAAAGTTTTTAACTTCTTTGCCATTGGTTCGAATTTCCTCCTGTAGCTCAGAGTAGTTTGATTGTCTGAAGCCTTCTTCTCTCAACTCGTCAAAGTCATTCTCCGTCCAGCTTTGTTCCATTGCTGGTGAGGAGCTGCATTCCTTTGGAGGAGAAGAGGCGCTCTGATTTTTAGAGTTTCCAGTTTTTCTGCTCTGTTTTTTCCCCATCTTTGTGGTTTTATCTACCTTTGGTCTTTGATGATGGTGACGTACAGATGGGTTTTTAGTGTGGATGTCCTTCCTGTCTGTTAGTTTTCCTTCTGACAGTCAGCACCCTCAGCTGCAGGTCTGTTGGAGTTTGCTAGAGGTCCACTCCAGACCCTGTTTGCCTGTGTATCAGCAGTGGTGGCTGCAGAACAGCGGATATTGGTGACCCGCAAATGCTGCTGCCCGATCGTTCCTCTGGAAGTTTTGCCTCAGAGGAGTACCTGGCCGTATGAGGTGTCAGTCCGCCCCTACTGGGGGGTGCCTCCCCATTAGGCTACTTGGGGTTCAGGGACCCACTTGAGGAGGCAGTCTGTCCGTTCTCAGATCTCAAGCTGCATGCTGGGAGAACCACTACTCTCTTCAAAGTTGTCAGACAGGGACATTTAAGTCTGCAGAGGTTACTGCTGTCTTTTTGTTTGTCTGTGCCCTGCCCCCAGAGGTGGAGCCTACAGAGGCAGGCAGGCCTCCTTGAACTGTGGTGGGCTCCACCCAGTTCCAGCTTCCCACTGCTTTGTTTACCTAATCAAGTCTGGGCAATGGCAGGCGCCCCTCCCCCAGCCTCACTGCTGCCTTGCAGTTTGATCTCAGACTGCTGTGCTAGCAATGAGTGAGACCCCGTGGGCGTAGGACCCTCCAAGCCAGGTGTGGGATATAATCTCCTGGTGTGCTGTTTTTTAAGCCTGTTGGGAAAGCTCAGTATTAGGGTGCCATCTGTCACCCCTTTCTTTGACTAGGAAAGGGAATTCCCTGACCCCTTGCACTTCCCGGGTGAGGCGATGCCTCACAAGCTTCAGCTTGTGCATGGTGCGCTGCACCCACTGTCCTGCACCCACTGTCTGGCACACCCCAGTAAGATGAACCCGGTACCTCAGTTGGAAATGCAGAAATCACCCGTCTTCTGCGTCACTCATGCTGGGAGCTGTTGACCGGAGCTATTCATGTTCGGACATCTTGGCTCCTCCCTATTGAAGACTTTTTTGAGGTTTAAATAGAATACTATTTTACCTGTCTAATGATATGTTATTCTATTTTAAAAACTGTACAGTCGATATTTTAAATTTTGTGGTAGGTCATTATTAATGATACATTTAATCTTTGTCTCAGAATTTGTACCTTTCAAAAAAAAAAATCCCCTGTTGAAATTGCAGTTTAACCCCTGAATTATCCTATATTTGGTAACTAAAAATTTTTTCCATTCAACCTCTAAAGCTGCATTTCCTGATGGGTGTAATCATCAAATGCAAGTTTGCTTAAAGGATTTACTTGACCTTTCATAATAAACTATTAGAGCTTTCAAAGCCAAATTAAAATAGACATCAAATTTGTTTGTGAGTCAGATGTGTCCACATTGTGCAAAAGGATAATAGATAAGATATATTTGTTAAAACACAATGAAAATAGCAGGTATTTGGCTGTAAATGATGATAGCAAAGGCTGAAACCCAAAAGTTTTAGATCAGAGTCTCAGAAATTCTCTTAGCTGGAAGGGTACTTTAAATGACCTCTAACCCGATTACCCATTTGAGTATTGCATCCATAAGCTCCATTCTTGTTTGAACACCTATTTGCTCCCAAGACAGCCCACTGCTTCTTTGCATGTTCTTTCATTTTCTTCATTGGGAAATACCCACACTCATTTTAAAATCAAGAGCCTCCAAGCTGGTAGAGAAGAGCAGGATATAATCCAATTTAGAAATGCAATATTAGCACAGGTTAAACATTTGCTTGTTCCATTTAGTGAGTTGAAGTAGAATTTTCTCCAGAGTACTTTTCATTGAATTAAAGTGGATTCTGTAAGTATACGTGATAAGTGATATTTGGTCAGGTGGAAATTTCCTCAGATTTAGTTTTTTGTCTCCCCTACCCCTTCGACCCCCTCCAACATTTTAGAGACTCTGCCTATATTAGGGAACTTCAGGGAATCCGAGGGAAAAGTTGCCCTGTGAGTTCCACCTCAAGTTCTCCATTTCCTTTATATTACCAGCATAACCAGATATTCCCTTGTATTACCAGCAGAAAAGAAATCTTGATTCACACCTGTGAATTGGGTTGGGAGGCTAGGGAGGAAGTCTGAGGGGGCACACTTTATGCCACATTAGAAGACTTAACACTGCAATTTATGCAGCATTAAGATTTCTGGTCTTAATTATACTGCTAGTGAGTTTTATAATCATGAATAAGTCACTGCATTTCTCTGATTCTCAGTTGCTTCGTCTATAATGGAAAAATAAATAGACCTACAATTCCGGGTTAATTTGAGAATTAAAAGAAATAATAAAAATATGTTGAAATTGGAAACCCTTTATCTTTTCTTATTGTATCTTTAAAGTCAGCAACAATGCAGTTTTGTAACCCTAATGCTTAATGGAAAGTAAAAGAGTTAACACATACTTAGAAATTGGGTAAAATTCACGTTAAACAAATGCCATCCCAATACAAAGTAAACTTTTAAACTTAAGGATTTTTGTCCCTCTTACCTGTCAGTCCAAACACCTCAGGAGCCTAGGCAAAAATTAAAGATGGCAATTTTATGATACTAGATATAATGATAAAAACAGCAGCTGCTATCTATTGAGTGTTATATGCTAATTGCTGTTCCCAAATGCCTTATATATATGTGCTCTTTCATATTGTTATGGCTGGGGAGGGCCTGGTTCTGGATTCAGTCTTTTTTCATATCTATCCTCTTGCAACAAAATAAATTCTATTAGTCCTGGATTTGATTAAACACTAAATAATACACTTGGTCTTATTTCTGAATATCTATTACAACTACTCTCTTCTGCTTCAAAAACAATAATTTGAATTGCCAACATGTAGTTAGGAATGACGCTTCTAAGAAATCTGCTTCGCTTGACACTTAGGTGGTTAAGAATGACCAGATATTGTTTTTGAATTATTCTTTTACGCATGATACTTTTTAGTTGGGAATTCTAAAAAATGCATATAACTCCTGTGCATGCCTGTTCTAGCATATGTATTAAGTATATTCTTTTTTTTTTTCTTCTTTTTTTGAGAGGGAGTCTGGCTCTCTCACCCAGGCTGGAGTGCAGTGGTGCAATCTCGGCTCACTGCAAGCTCCACCTCCTGGGTTCACACCATTCTCCTGCCTCAGCTTCCTGAGTAGCTGGGACTACAGGCGCCCACCACCACACCTGGCTAATTGTTTGTATTTTTTAGTAGAGACAGGGTTTCACCATGTTAGCCAGGATGGTCTCGATCTCTTGACCTTGTAATCCGCCCACCTCGGCCTCCCAAAGTGCTGGGATTACAGGCATGGGCCACATTAGCCCAGCCTAAGTATATTCTTAGGATATGTACTTCCAAACATCTGCAAATGTTTTAAACATAAACATAATATTGGCATTCATTGATTCGTTCAAGTAATAATAGAACACCTATTGTTCTAGATACTATTCTAGTTTCAGCAGATATAACAGTGAATGACATGTCTTTTATCAAAGCTGCTTTGGTACATTATTTTTGGAAAGCTATCAAAACAACAACAACAACAACAACAACAATTTCACTCCTCACTTCTCAGTATCTTATCTTTTACTGGTGCTTTACTGTATTTATGTATTTTCTTCTCTCACAAATCCCTTTCTCTTTTTCTCAAAAGATTTAGAAATAAACCACAAAGTAATTTTTTCCCACATAATTTATTACTGATTAACATTGTCAATATCAACAGTCTAGATTTCTGAAAATGACAGAATTAATGTCTGCTGTTTTGAGATATGAGTTTTAGCACTTTCTATTACAAATTCTGGTGCTGTTTTACCAATTTTACATGCTGTTTATTATTTGTTTATTTTTTTAGGAAAAAAGATGACTCTCCTTCTCACAGCAGATTGCATATACCATCAAAACATTTTCACAATATCAGCATGGAGGAGCACTATTCTTGCTTTCTTGACAAAATATCAATATGTAGCAAAGGTGCACTTGTTTATTTGGGGGAGTAGATTGAAGCTAAAAGACAAATATGGGCCCCTGATGCCACCATAAAGTATTTGGTCTTGTATATCCTGAAGAAAAAAAATATAGTGTATACATTCTAACCTTGTCTTGTATATGTTTAAGTAAGGTACTGTGAGAACCAACTAAAACTTCTTAGCTCTAACAGTTGGTGTAGAAAACCATTCCATGTAAGTGTACCTCAGTACTCTCTCTGATCACAAGCACATTTTTCTTCATAATGTGCTTATTTAAACTTTTACTATAAATTTCCCTGTCCTGAATATAAACCCTTCAGTATTACATGGTGTACCTTGCTTCAGCCAAACAAATGTTCCATCCACACAACATATATGTTTGCAATGCTTTTAACTGTTTAGATTGAGTCTTTATTACCGCATACAGTCATTATGGTCTCCTACCTGCTCTTTTCCCTCAGCCTCATTTCATTTCCATTAATCCTGATCCCCAAGATTTATTCTTATTTCAGGACGTATCTAAAATCTCATTTCCAGAAGAACCCATCTTGGGCTACTCCCAGTGATACTTATTTCTTTGAACTGTGGGTTTTGTGTCTGTAAGGTTTGTCATTAGGTCTTGAAAAAGTATTTCATTTTTGTTGTGGAATTGTTTAATGTACACATTTCTGCCTTCTCAGTGCAGCAGGAAACTTCTGGACAGGAGCCATGTCTTAGGTGCTCTGACCATAATGTCATAATAAATCTTGTATCTTGTGAAGTCCCTCTCAAATTAGATCCTTCAAAACATTAAGCATAGTGGTGAGCACGCAATACAAACTCAAGAGCCACATACTGAAAGGTGGCAATACCAAAATCTTCTAAATGATCATATGGAAAAGCCACTTAAAAGTGCCATTATGCCACAATATAAGAACCTTTTCATTTCTCCAATCAGTGTACACTACTTCAATGCAACAGTCAAAGTGAGTTACTTACTAAGGCAAATTTTTTGTTGAGAATCATCTGCTCCACCAAAGATGACTCATTGTGGAAGAGGTGGGGCTGCATATGGCTCCACATGTGAGGAAACCACCAGAACTCATCCACAGACCCCAACAGACAGTCATCTCCTTCATCTTCCTCTTCAGTTCCTTTGGGGGGGAAAAGATTATCCAATTAATTCCAGTTACACTGATCTATGATCAATCAATCAATCTACCTATCTATTTAATCTATTCTCATATATGTATTTAGAAGACATCATTTATTCTGTTTTACGTATAAGGCTTTAAACCCAAATGTATCAAAGGAAAATCTGTTAATCAGGAAATAATCAGAGACCATGTAAAACTCTTAAATGTTATTAAACATGAGACATGGATATGAAATCACTGTAAGATGGAAATATATAACCATTCCCAAGGATATTAGAACTCTTAACTTTTAGCATTTTTGTGCAATTTGTAGTCTGGAGAGAATGGGGGATAAGTAGGAAATGTAATTGAGGAAATATGAGCAAGGAATATGTGTCACAGCCTCAGTAGTAGTAGGTCATTGTGACATGGGCTGTGTATACAACAAAATAATTCTTTTATTCGGGTTCCTCCTTAGGTCTGGGAAGAAGCTACTCAGTATTTGGTGAAAACTGACACATAAAAAAGAGAAAAGAAGGAAATGTGGAAATTGTTGTTGGGAAAATTAGAGAAAACTGAAGGATAAAAAAGAAGAAAGGGTGAAGGTGATGGACAGAAGTTGCAAAGTGGTGAAATCATGGTCACCACTATCAAAACAATCCAAGCTGCTCTTTGGTGGTACACTCGTGTTCCATATGCTTGTCCTTTCTCTCAAGTTGTTCGAAGAAGATTTTCCATCACGAAACTCTTTTTTCCTTAAGGGTCAGCCTTGTTGTTGTTTCTCGGAGGTTTCATACTTGATCTCATTTTATTTCCTCCCATTTTCCTTGGCCTGCGGTTCAGTTGACTGTGGGAAATTTCACTGTTCTTTTTACTTATTTGAAGGGGCTAAGAGTCCTTTTTGTACTTCCCTAGGCATATCTTCTGTACTATAGCATAAAATAAGAGCAGTATAAGGTGCTCACTACTGTCCTGGAATATCATAAGATAATACTAGTCATTACAAAATTATGCAGCCACACTTGAATTTTAGCCACAACATTGAATCCAATAAGCACCCTGAGTAGTGGGTTCTTCCTATGATGTCCTTTCTGTGTGGAGAAAAATCTCCTCCCATATTTTCAATGGCAGGTCTGATGTGATTTGTTTTATTAGAGCCCTACAGGATAAAGATGGAGAATGGACTGCTACCCTGGACCAGTCAAATAAACCCAGTTCCTGTTAACATTGTTCATTCAATTTCCCAAGAGAAGGGAGGCAGAGCCTATTGGCAGGAAAAGAATCAGGTCCTGTGATTTGGTGGGCATTGAAAACCTTTACTAGAGATAAAGGCATACTATGAGGTTTCATGGTCATTCAAATGTATACAGAAGAAACAAAGATTAAGTGCTATAGAGTGAGTGGAATAGCATAATCCTTCAACAAGGGCAGTCTTCGGTTTCACTTTCATATGCTTAAGTACTCTACTGATATGAAGGAACTTCCTCTCCGCTATGTACAAAGATTTCATCTTTAAATCTAATGTTTTATTTTCTTTATTTTTTCTTCTTCATATACACTTATGTTACCATCGTATAGTAGAACAAATGTAGCCTTTGGAGTCAGAAGGTTTTAGTTTATTTGTAGGTTCCAACACATTTGAGTTGTGTGGCCAAGTCACATGACCTCTTTAATGTCTGTATTCGTGTAGGTAAAGAGATGGACGGCAGTACCTATTTTATTTTCGGGGAGAGGTAGTGTCTACATAATTCTGGCAATATTGGGTAACTTATAATACCCCTTCCTTTTCCTCCTGTATTTCCTACTTCTGTTCTTCTTGTGTTTCCTTGCATGTCTCCTTGAGTTTTTTTTTTTCCTCATTATAATACTACATGAAAGGAGAAGGTAGTTTCCACAGGTGCTATTTGGCAGAGGTGACATTATGTTCAAGAACTGACCAAGTCATTATATTAACTCACTGGCCTGATTAATGAATGAGTCACCAGCATTCTTGGCACTTCTGAGTGGTTATCTTATGGCTCAGGGAAGCTTCATAGCGAGAAAGGCAAGAAAAATAGGAAGATGGATTCAGGGGTTTAGAAACTCTGATGATCCCAACCATAGCAGGTTCTTGGGTCCTTCTAAATTTGAGGTGATAAATAATGTGACCTTTGTAAAGAAGCATTTTGTAGGTGTGACTGGTGATCTTAAACACATGTTTTGCTTGACATAAGAATGATGTCATTTAGTTTCCCTGCATTTAAATATCTCTGCTTCTAACCAAGATACTCCCCTGTTGCTTAACATTTTGTAGTCTCCAGGACGCTGTATTAGTGTCAGTTATTTGTTGCTATTTTATTTTCTCACATTGAGAGCAGGCAGAGTCTCTTGGAGTTTCCCAGAAATCAATTCATTCCTGATTTCCACATACCCTGCAATGTCAGTGAGCTGAGATTCCCTAGTTTATGAGAAGTCTCCTCTCCCACTGCTTTTAAGCTCTATTCCCTGTTGCCTATAATTCTTATCTTTCCTTGCAACTTTCCTGTCATCTTCCCTTTATTCATGTTTTTTTAGTTGGCCTCTGCTCAAATATTATTTATCAGAACAGAGCAGCAGATCTCAGGGTTCTTTGAAAAGATAGCTCAGGCATTTGTTGTCCTTTCCTGAATATCATGGTGAAATCTGTGACTAAAATATTCATATATTTGAATCATGCAAGAGTTAGACAAATGGTATCTGCCTTCTGACATATTTGTCTCAGTTCATGTTAGGCACAATTTTATGTCTAATCTTCATAGATTAGTCTTATCTGATTTCTTTTAATCCTACTTTGAGAATGTTTTACATTAGAATTACATTGAAAACAAATGTCTGTTGCTTATTACTTTAAAAATTATGGGCTGGGCGTGGTGGCTCATGCCTGTAATCCCAGCACTTTGGGAGGCCGAGGCAGGGAGATCAAGAGGTCAGGAGACTGAGAACATCCTGGCTAAAAAGATAGCTCAGGCATTTGTTGTCCTTTCCTGAATATCATGGTGAAATCTGTGATTAAAATATTCATATATTTGAATCATGCAAGAGTTAGACAAATGATATCTGCCTTCTGACATATTTATCTCAGTTCAGATGGGATGGTGAAATCCCATCTCTACTAAAAATACAAAAAAAAATTTAGCTGGGCGTGGTGGCAGGCACCTGTAGTCCCAGCTACTCAGGAGGCTGAGGCAGGAGAATGGCATTAACCCAGGAGTCAGAGCTTGCAGTGAGCCGAGATGGTCTCGCTACACTCCAGCCTGGGCGACAGAGTGAGACTCTGTCTCAAAAAAAAGATAATAATAATTATGATTAAAAATCAGTTGAAGTGTAATTAACTATGGGTTAATTACATTTGGTTGGACTGTTGTGGCCTCTTGCCAACTCTTTGCTTCCCCACTTTGTCCACCTTTGTCAGAACTGGAGGAAGAGAGAAGAACAAGAAGTCAAATTCCTCAATTTTAAGTGCCATTTCCTTTTTCTGGGAAGATGCAGATTATATGTATTTTATTTTATTTTCAACTTTTATTTTAGATTCAGGGGGGACATGCAGGTTTGTTACCTGGGCATATTGCATGATGCTGAGGTTTGGGATATGAAAGATCCTGTCACTCAGATAGTGAGCATAGTACACAACAGTTAGTTTTTCAACCTTTACTCTTCTCCTTCCCTCTCTGCCATTAGTCCCCAGTGTCTACTGTTGCCATCTCTATGACTATGAGTACCCGATGTTTAGTTCTCACTTATAAATGAGAACATGTGGTATTTGGTTTTCTGCTCTTGCATTGATTTACTTAGGATAATGGCCTCCAGCTGCATCCATGTTGCTGCAAAGAACATGATTTCATTCCTTTTTTAATGGCTGTGTAGTATTCCATGGAGTATATGTATCAGATTTTCTTCATCCAGTCCACCACTGATGGACACCTAGGTTTGTTCCACGTCTTTGCTACTGTGAATAGTGTTGTAATGAACATGTGAGTACATGTGTCTTTTTGGTATAATGATTTTCTTTCTTTGGATATATAATAATATCCAATAATGGCATTGCTGGGTTGAATGTTAGTTTTGTTTTAAGTTCTTTGAGAAATTTCCAAACTCCTTTCTACAGTGTTAAGTGCCATTTCTTAACTTATCACAAAACTATGCTGAAATCTTATAAAGTTATTACAAACTATAATTTATTTTTTAATATATTTATTTAAATAACTTGTTTCTACACGATTTTATCTGTAGTATTTGCTATTCTGATATATTTAAAATCATCGTCGATTGAGAGTTTATGTTGTGTTGTTATGTCAAGCACTGTGTTGAGTACTTTACAAACATCATTTCACTTAATTCTCAAAACAACCTCATGAGGTGAGTGCTGCTGCCAACTTCATTTTACAGATAAGGGAATTGACATTTGGAGAGGTGAAGTAACTTGTTCCATCTCACTGAGAAGTTTGAGACAGAGCCTGAATTGAAATTCTGAGTTCTAACTCAGATTGAGCAACTCCAAATTCAGGGCTCTTAACTATCATTCACTGGCCAAACGTTGAGTCTAAAAATAAGATCAGCATTTATTCATTCAATATAACATTGCTCTTCCCATTGTTAATTTATTCTATAATATAAATAGAATGTACAGGTACTACTGGATCTCAGTGATTTGGGGAAACATAAAAAGCTAACAAATCTATAAATAAGGAGAATCTTTTGCGATTCAGCTTCCCTAGTCAAGGATGGGTTAAGACTATTTTTCCACACTTCACAAGCTATGTGACCTTGGGCCCCTTTAAGTTTCTACGTTCTTATCTAGAAAACAAGTTAACACATTGTTTAACTTCTAGGATTCAGTGAAAAAGTACATGAAAAGTGTTAACAAAGCACTAAAAGGGAACTATGATTTTTATGTTTTACCCCTTTCTCACATAAATGCACATACCTTCAAAAATTAAAATAAATCAAACAAGATAAAGCTCTCTTCTGACATAAAGTGTTACTATTATGACAATGCCACTTTTTCCATTCAAGACTGAGTAAAATGGATAGAATTTTTTTATAGAAAAAGGAATAGCAGTTTCTTCATTCAGAAAGGAAGACAATATAATTCAATTACTTTTTATCCCATCTAATTTTTGAAAGATCAAATATTAAATTTTGTATCTTTTCCCTCTAGAAAATGATTTAACTGGTCGTAGACAACCCTGGTTAAGTTTTGTGGAAATTCTCATATTATACACAGATAGCAAGACCCTTTCAAACCTTGGCCTCTGTTTCCATCTGTGTTGTACTTTCTCTCACTTAGGGAGAGGATACTCTTATTATGAGCTGTGGGAAGTGCCCAAGTAAAGAAAGAGGACAAACCTTGCAGAGATGAGAAGGAATGACATGAATTGGCTAGCATCATTCCCCAGTATTCAACGATGGGCAAAAAAATAACGGAGGTGCCAGGAGTGTTTTCTTGTATTTCTTGAGCAAATCTAGGCTGTCCTGGTTTTGCTGTGATGTCTCTTCCTACTATCTCCCTCTCCCCCTAAACATACCATATATTTCACCCTAATTTTGCCATGGTGGTTTTTTATCCATATGATAATTTTCCTTTATTCAATGGATGTCAAAGAATCTAAGATAATTATCCTGAAGTTAGGATATCCTAACTCAGAAGTTTAGGAAGAGGTTATGGGCAGTCTTCTGTTTCCTTAAGCTCTTGGGTCTCTCCATTGTGAAAGTTAGTGATGCTATGAGTCCAGCTTCGCTAGAAAGATGAACTAACTAAACCTCTGCACATAAAGAGAAAGTTCTCACTTCACATATCTATTGCCAAGGCAGAAGAACTTTCCTGTAAGCAAAAGATTTAAAATAGATGTCTAACTGTGTTTTTATTTTCGAGGTTACAATAAGAACCAACTCACTGAATCATAAAACAAAGTCAAACATAATCATGAGGTTCCCAGTTGTTAATATTTAAAATAATCACAGAAAATGCGTATTTTATATATTGATCTAAGAAATTCAGGGGAATAAAAGCTTCAGAGCTTCTTATGTTAAAGTTATTCTTAAAACCTACACAATTTTCAAATTGATAGGTGAAAGTTATATGTAGTTGTATGATTATACATATTGTATTCATTACACAATTTTACAATAGGAAAATACTATAGTCAAGTCTCATGGCTCTCTAACTTCCATGGAAACAAATGGAAATTGACTTACTCTAGAAATACAGTATACTTCTATCTAAAAATAAAATTACTATTTATGTTGTTTATGTGCATATGGAGATTATATTGATGTTAGTAGTATATAGATAGAATTCTCAGCATATGTTTATTAAACCCTTGAAGGTACTCATCAAATACATACAAAGTAACTCTTGCTTATATTATCAAATGAAAAATTTGAAAAGCATTTGCAATTGTAGAAAACTGATAAACTTGCTTAAATATGATATCACTTTAAAAAATTACTTATTTGTTTATTCATTTAGATCTAACACACATGTATGTTATAAAATGCAAAGGCTCAGAAAAAATTTAGTAAAAAGTAACTCTTCTTTTCATCTCTGTTTGATTCTCAAATTCTCTTCTTACTGATATGGTTTGGCTCTGTGTCCCCACCCAAATCTCACCTTGAGTTGTAATAATCCCCATGTGTCAAGGGTGGGGCTGGTTGGAGATAATTGAATCATGGGGGAGGTTTCCTCCATACTGTTCTCATGATAGTGAATGAGAAGTCTCACGAGATTTTATGGTTTTATAAATGGGAGTTACCCTGCATTAAGTTACCAAGCCCTCTTGCCTGCTGCCATGTAAGACACCCCTTTGCTCTTCCTTCATCTTCCGCCATGATTGTGAGGCCTCCCCAGCCATGTGGAACTGTGAGTCCTTTAAACTTCTTTCCTTTATAAATTACCCAGTCTCAGGTATGTGTTTATTAGCAGCATGAAAACTGACTAATACATTCATGGTTACCCATTCCTATCAGTTTATTATGAATTCTTCCACAGATATCCTATACTTGTATTAATTAGTTCTTATATAAAAAATACTTAATTTTAGCGTCGTTCAGTTTATCATTTTTTTCTTTAATGGTCAGCCTTTTCTATCTTATTTAAGACATCTTGCATAGCACAAGTTACTTAACTACTCGGTAACTGAGTTTTCTAAGCTATAAGAGTTCTATACATAGAGTTGTACAGATTTCACCTCCTCTTTTATTTTTATACAAATGGGAACATATTCTAATCACTGTACTATACCTTGATTTTTGTATAGCTTTTATCTTCTTTATTTTTATACAAATGGGAGCATGTTCTAATCACTGTACTGTACACTGATTTTTCAGTGTTTCTTGAGAGCTTTTTCTATATGGTTTACATTTAAAATTATCTCTTTTTAATGACTGCAGAGTATTCCATTATATGAGTATACCAATACATGTAATCAGTTTTTTTAACTTCTAAAAATACAGATTAATGCTTTCAATCATGAAATTGTGTTCATCTATCCTGAGGCAAGTCAAAATATCTTTACTCATTTTAATTATGATTGTGAAAAAACTTTTTAATTATTCTCAATATTTAGAGTGATTTCTTTTCACATTTAATAGGGAAATCCAGAATGAGAGTCCACAGTTACATGGCCATATAATTTATGATAATAATGACACTATGAAGCAGTGGGAAAGGATGGTCTTTTCAATACTGGGTGCTAATTAGATGATGATGATGATGATGATGATGATGATGATGATTATTATTATTATTATTATTTTGAGATGGAGTCTTGCTCTGTCCCCCAGGCTGGAGTGCAGTGGTGCAATCTCGGCTCACTGCAAGCTCCGCCTCCTGAGTTCATGCCATTCTCCTGCCTCAGCCTCCCTAGTAGCTGGGACTACAGGCGCCCACCACCGTGCCTGGCTAATTTTTTGTATTTTTAGTAGAGACTGGTTTTTCACTGTGTTAGCCAGGATGATGATCTCAATCTCCTGACCTCGCAATCCACCCGCCTCGGTCTCCCAAAATGCTGAGATTACAGGCATGAGCCACCACACCCAGCCAGTTAGATTTTTTTTTTGAGAGACAGATTCTTGCTCTGTTGCTTAGACTGGAGTGCAGTGGCATGAACATAGTTCATTGCAGCCTAGACCTCCTGAGCTCAAGTTATCCTCCCATCTCAGTCTCCCGAGTAGCTGGGACTACAGGCACATGTCACCATGTCTGGCTAACCAATTAGATATTTTGGTGCATACCCCTGTCTGATATATGCACAAAAATCAATTCCAGATGTATCACAGATTTATACATTGCCAGCCTAGGCAACATATTGAGACCTCTTCTCTACAAGAAAAATTCGCCAGTCATGGTGGCATGGGCCTGTAGTCCCAGCTACTCAAAAGGCTGAGGTGGGAGGATTTCTTAAGCCTAGGAGGTTGAGGCTGCAGTGAGTTGTGTTTGCACCACTGCACTCTATCCTGGGCAACAGAGCAAGACCCTGCCTCAAAAAGAAAAAAAATTCATGTTCTTGTAGTATGCAAAGATTTCTTAAATAAGATAGAAAAGGCTGACCATTAAAGAAAAAAATGATAAATTGAACGACCTAAAATTAAGTATTTTTGTTCATTAAAAACGCCATAAGGAAAATTAAAAGACAGCCAGACAGCAGGAGAAAGTACTTGGAACACATGGAACTGTAAACTTCAAGGAAAGAATTTCTACAAATCATTAAGCAAAAGCAGAAAACCCAGATACTCCTCAAGAGAGGATATCCAAATAGCCAGTCAACATATGAACAAAGATCATTTACTGCTCTTCAGAGAAATGTACATTAAAACCCTAATATGATATCTCTACATGTTCACCAGAAAAGCTAAAATTGAAAGGACAAACAATATCAAATATTGGCAAGCAAACAGAGCAACAGGAACACTCATACTGTTGGGAATATAAACAGGTACAACCATTTTGAAAAACTGGCATTTTCTTTTTTTTTTTTTTTTATTATACTTTAGGGTTTTAGGGTACATGTGCACAATGTGCAGGTTTGTTACATATGTATCCATGTGCCATGTTGATTTCCTGCATCCATTAACTCGTCATTTAGCATTAGGTGTATCTCCTAATGCTGTCCCTCCCCCCTCCCCCCACCCCACAACAGTCCCCGGAGCGTGATGTTCCCCTTCCTGTGTCCATGAGTTCTCATTGTTCAATTCCCACCTATGAGTGAGAACATGCGGTGTTTGGTTTTTTGTCCTTGCGATAGTTTACTGAGAATGATGTTTTCCAGTTTCATCCATGTCCCTACAAAGGACACGAACTCATCATTTTTTATGGCTGCATAGTATTCCATGGTGTATATGTGCCACATTTTCTTAATCCAGTCTATCGTTGTTGGACATTTGGGTTGGTTCCAACTCTTTGCTATTGTGAATAGTGCCGCAATAAACATACGTGTGCATGTGTCTTTATAGCAGCATGATTTATAGTCCTTTGGGTATATACCCAGTAATGGGATGGCTGGGTCAAATGGTATTTCTAGTTCAGAAAATTTTTGCAACGTACTCATCTGACAAAGGGCTAATATCCAGAATCTACAATGAACTCAAACAAATTTACAAGAAAAAAACAAACAACCCCATCAAAAAATGGGCAGAGGACATGAACAGACACTTCTCAAAAGAAGACATTTATGCAGCCAAAAAACACATGAAGAAATGCTCCTCATCACTGGCCATCAGAGAAATGCAAATCAAAACCACAGTGAGATACCATCTCACACCAGTTAGAATGGCCATCATTAAAAAATCAGGAAACAACAGGTGCTGGAGAGGATGTGGAGAAATAGGAACACTTTTACACTGTTGGTGGGACTGTAAACTAGTTCAACCATTGTGGAAGTCAGTGTGGCGATTCCTCAGGAAAACTGGCATTTTCTACTAAAGCTAATTATAAGTGTGCCACATAACTAGCAGTTCCATTCCTAGTTGATGATTAACAGAAAAGAATACTCAAGTCCTCTGAAGGACAGGTATAAAAATGTTCATAACAGGAAGTTATGAACATTTCTTGAATTAGTTTTGCTTGGCTTTGAGTGGTATGTAAAAGGAATCATACAGTGAAGATTCATCTATATCCAGCTCATTTTGTACAATGTTATTTTTGTTTCAGAGATATTATTGTCTATAGGTTATAATTCTTTCCTTTTCCTTGCTGTACAGTATTTCATTGTTTGAACATACAAAATTTACTTGTATTTACAGGAAGTTATGAACATTTCTACTCAGGAAAACTCGAAGTCTGGAAACACCCAACCATCTACAACTGAATGGAATAGACAAGTAAATTTTATATGTTCAAACAATGAAATACTGTACAGCAAGGAAAAGGAAAGAATTATAACCTATAGACAATAATATCTCTGAAACAAAAATAACATTGTACAAAATGAGCTGGATACAGATGAATCTTTACTGTATGATTCCTTTTACATACCACTCAAAGCCAAGCAAAACTAATTCATGATATTAGAAGTCAGGATACTATGTTTCTTTGAGAGAAGCTAGTTATTGTGAGGGGCACAAGAAGTGGAGATTTTGGAAGTGTTCTCTTTCTTGATCTGCCTGTTGTTTACACAGCTGTGTACACTTCACTGAATATCACATTTACTATTTATTTACTATTTATTTATCACATTTACTATTTATTTACTATTTATGTACTTTTATATATGTAAATTATAATTCAATAAAAATGAAAGGCCATCAGATAGTTCCATAAACTTTCAAACCATTAACATTTTACAAAAATTAAAAAATAGCATGTTAAATGGAATTGAATGATAAAATGCTGGGGAGGAACATAGGGAATGTAGGAAGGTGTGGGCGGGAAAAGTGCAATTTTAAATACAGTGATCAGAGAGGCCTTAATGAGAATAGTTAATCCCTTTTTCTTACCTGTATGGTAAAATTTCCCTGAAAATCCCAGGTTGAATGTAAAATTTGTGATTTGTGCACGCAAAAGATTCTGAGTATCAAGCAGGGCCTGCAATACATAATGTAAAAAATGTATCAGGTAAAGAATGGCATTAAAAAGTTTCCAAAAGGTATATCCTTTTTGCATTCAGAGGATAAAACCAGTTCCTTATACATGTGAGAATTAAATTGTGGAAAATAGTTTCTTTATCACTTTAAAACTAGAGAGATACTTTTGAGTTTACATGAAACACATACATTTATTTATCCTTTAGCTTGCAATAAATCAGCAAAAAGTGTCAGTTGGAAAAAGGAAGTTAAATAAAAAGAGTTTATTCTGTATGTATCAAAGGAACTACGATCTAGTACATAAAATATATCCAATTTACCCTTCAGGCATATAGATCACCAATTGCCAAAAGAAGGGCACTCATTTTTAGTGAAGCTATGCAAGAACGTATGTTGAAAGAAACAAATTATTTCTCAGACAAGTCTTTGGTTTTCAAAATCAAAATCTGAGATTCCCAGAAGATAATGGTTGTTATTCAAAATGAGATATCTTAGTAAAGTAGATCTCTAATTTGCCCTTTCATTAAAAAACAGACTAATAAAATATCCTACTTCTGATAAGTAAAGCTATTTTGAATTAGAGTTTTAATTGTTATATCCTATAAAATATTTACCATGCTGAGTGTTTAATGTACTTTTCTTTCTTCTTTTTTCTTTCTCAATCTTAAAGTCTGATTCTTATATTCCCTCTCTCTGTCTCCTTCTCTGTCGCTGTCTCTCTCTCTCACACACACACACACACACACACACGGTAGTTGAGTGTTCACTTCAACTAGGCAGAAAGTAATGCTGTTAGATTTGTAAATGATCTTTCATAGATGAAATTAGTGGTAGATCCTAGTTTAAGGATATAGATCCAAATTAGGCACTCCTTTTACTCTATCACACCTTATCTTCTTTCTCCCTTTCCTTAATACAGTTGGGCCCACAACTAAATCTTATTTTCTTAATCATAAAGCTGGCATCTGGAAGGTCTGCCTCATCATGTTTATGGTCCCAACTTTTTTGGAGCATAAGCAGATAGAGTTTTTTATTCATTGACTACCCCATGATTGTATGCTTTATCTGAACGCAAGAGATTCTTCCTGATTTTAAAAGCAGAGGTAGAGAATTTCTGGGTTCAAATTTAGACTCATGTAGCCAATGGTAAGTTTTTGAAATTTAGCTATCTAATTCTTTTGGTATCACTACTCTCTTAACATAAGCAAGCTTTTTGGTATGCACAACTGAACCATGTAATATGTGTGTCCTGATGACACTCAGAAATAGAAGACAGGCCTGTTGGTGGATCTCTACACCTAACTATGGGAGCAAAAGAATGAACTGACAGCAATGTCATCAGGGACAGGTTAGGTCCTTACAAGGTGGGGCACGATTTGGATGGGGGAGGAGGAATCCAGCCAGCTGGACATGATGAAGTTACGAATGGGACTTCTAAGTCAGATGCTGGACCCTGGTGTGGGGAAGGATGTGCCTAGGTGTAAGATATGTAGTATACATATACAAGTGTCTGTATATGTGTACTGCTGACAATTATAATACACACACATTTTGTGTATATATATATATATGTATATATATGCTGACAATTATAATATCTTCCCTTTCTTTCTTCTCCCCTTCTTCCTCTCTCAATTATTTTGTTCCCCAGTTGAACATTCTAGCCCACCCTTCCTATCTTTCCTTCCACTTAGATCATATCTTTCTTCTTTTTCCATTTTACTCACTTCATTTTAGTCTCTTATTTTTCTTCTTTCAGTGGTTAAAACATAGATTCCAAATCTATTTGAACATATTTTTTGTGTGTTCAATGCTTTAAGTCTTACAATTTGGTAAGATGAACATTCTTTTTGCCTTTCTTTTTGTTCAAATTTAATTTGAATTCGAACTTTGTTTTGTGATCCTTGATTGCATTTTTAATGTACATTTACAAAACTTGATAAGAAAAACTATATATAAGAAACCTGTCTTGTTCTTAGACCTTAGAAGCTAAATAAAGTTCCTGTGAACTAACCTCTTAGTCAACTAGAATACAATGATTTAAGTTACTAAATTAGCCCTGAATTTGCAGATTTGAGTTGCCATTTTACCTATTTATTTGATATTCTAGAAACAAACACTAAACACATAAAAGATACATTGAAACAGATGGCAGATACTAATTAAGCCTGTATATGGTAAAGAGGGGAAATTTATTTCTAGATGATATTTTATATACTTAAGCAGTGATATTTGTCATCCTTTAGGTTGTTTTTATCAACCAGATTTCGCAGATGTTTATGAGAACAATATTATACATTCATCCATTATTCCCACCTTTTAAAAATGTATTTGTTACTGGCCTAACCCTTGTAAAAAGCTTAAGCACCCAGCAATATTCTTAGATCATATCCTTTTCACTAAACCCTTCATTACTAGAATGATTTTATTCAGCATTATTCTATTTTAAACTGAAGTAGTCTACTCATTACTATGAACAAAATATAAAAATGATATAAAATTATACTTTATATATGCAACATGTCTAAAACGGTGTGATCATATCTAAAATTCTAATTATAATAAATTAAGTCAGTGCTCCACCACCACAGACAGAAAACCACATGTATTCTGGGCAAGCAAAACCCATCTGATAGAGTACTGTGATCATGGAGGAGGTAAGGAATCATGACTGTCTTAAGAGGCACAATTTAGTGGTCTCCTCAAATGCCAATCCAGGAACCCTAAGAACATAGATTTTTACCTTCAAAAGTGGCTTGATTATTGAAAAATGGGACTTTTGTTCTTAGTTTTTCCAAAATATTGTACTATATATAGGAAGGTAATTTACAATTCCATGTATCAATTATTATTTTTAAAATAACATTTTTTTCTAATTAAAAGTAATTAAAATCACTAATAAAAGTATTATGATGTGTTTTCTTTCCATTTTTCCCAATAAATAAACCTATATAATGATATTTGCAGGCATATAGGTATATAGGTAAATTAGTGCCATAAAATAAAAATTAAAGCTATACCAATCAGGATTAAAAATACAGAGTTTTGAATTTTTCATTTGACAGTATATCATGGGCTTTCTCCTGTCACATTAATCTTCCAAAACCAAATTTTCTAATGAATGCAGAATATTGCATCAAATGAGTATACTATAATTTATTTACCCTTATCCTATTTTTGTACATTTAAGTTGTTTACTTTTTTGACTAATATAAATACTGCTCTGTGTATCAACACATATTTATGTAGTTATGAATCTCATAATGATGTTTCAGTCAACAATGTAGCACGTATATTTTGGTGGTCCTAGGTGTGTAGTAGGCTATACCATCTAGGTTTGTGTAAGTATACTCTGTGATGTTTGCACAACAACAAAATTGGCTAACGACACATTTTTTAGAACACATCTCCATCATTAAGCCACTCATGGCTACAGCAATGAAGCAACCATTTCTGCAGCAGAAAATAATTGTTTATCCTTTAGCAAACAAAACATTTGAAAATGCTTATCAGAGTGTTAGAAGGGAACATAATGTGCAATTTAATTATATGATAATTGCATTTCAAATACAATTTAACACAAAAATTTCAAAATTATCTTTCCAAATTTTAATCTGTATGCTACCCTACTAACTTTTTTTTTTTTTTTTTTTTTCCAAGTCTTCACTCTGCAAAGCTAAGAAAGTTTGCAGGCATTAAAATATCTAGTTGAAGACAAAAAAGAACTAATTTAAAGAATCTGAGTTCTGAGAACTGAGCAAAATGATAGCCTTTGAATTTTCTCTAACGTTTGTTAGCAGAATTAATCAAATAGATGAAGAGGCAGAAATTGAAATTAAAAGTAATTGCAAAGAAGTTTTACATGAAGATTTATGTTAGTGTTCATGACACGTGTGGCATTCTTGGTGGAACGTCTCGATAATTTTTTTCTTTCTTATTTGTGCTTCTTAGATTATATTTTGGCATATTTTAGCAGATAAAAATATTTTTGTTTGAGCACAGTACTTTTAGAGTTAATATTTTATAGTCAATCATATACTATTTAGAAATATAAATGTCTATATTTGCTAGAGTAAATGAAATCAATTAAGCAGCAAATGATAAGCTCCTATGCCTATGTGTCTATCCACACACACACATGTGTACACACACTCATACCTCCTCCAGGCATCAGATATACTTAGTATACTAGAGATTATTATTCCCATTTCAGAAGTGGTAGACATGATTTACATAGTTTCAGTGGCTTTCCCTTGGTCACAAAGCTATTTAAGAGCTAAAGAAGTGACTTAACAAGGATTTTGGATTTCAAAGCTCACTGCTTCTGTTATCCATGGAAACAACAAGAATACAACATGAACCCTGTTATCACTGGCATACAGAACTGTGGTGACATAATCTTCCAGAAACAAAGCCAAGGATGCTCTTTTTTCCACTTTCAATATTTAACTGTCACTTTTAGTTTTCAAAGCCTAAAGGTATGAGGGGAATGGGAAGACTAGATTGGTCAGTGAATAGTCAGCTATATTATTTAGGATTTTCCAGAGACAGGACCGATAGGAAATAGATATGGATATAGATATAGGAGGCCATTTATTACAGGATTTGGCTCATGTGGTTGTGGAGGCAAGCTGGAGAACTAAGAAAGCTGGTGATATAATTCCGTTTGCATCTGAAGGCCTGAGAAATTGGCGGTGGTGGTGGGTGATGGTGTAAGTGGCAGTTTGAAAGCCTGAAGCCAGGAGCGCCTATGTCTGAGGCAGATAAAGACGGATGCCTCAGCTGAAGCAGAGAGAGTGAATTTGCCCTTCCTCCACCTCTTGGTTCTATTCAATCCCTCAGTAAATTGGATGATGCCCCCTACATTGGGGAGGGCCATCTGCTTTACTCAGCTCACCAATTCAAAAGCTTATCTCTTCCAGAAACACACCCACAGACACACCTCAAATCATGTTGTAGCAGCTATATGGGCATCCCTTAGCTTAGTTACATTCACACATAAGATTAGCCACCACACCAGCCAAACTAGTAATGTTTACCCACTGGCATCCAGATTAAAGAACACTTACTCATTGTACCATCTGCAGAATTGGACTGCAGGACACTGGAGCACCATGAAGTGTTCCAATGACCACCTTAGTCTCTCTCTGACCAGATTTAGAACTGGAAAGACTATACAAGACTTGTGCTTGGACAAGAAAAACATTGAAATACGCTGAAAACAGTTAATTAGGTTAATATTAGAGTAGGGCCTCAGGAACAATTAGAGGAAAGATACCGTTAGAGGAAAATAATAAATAATAGGGCCAGGATCAACTTTACTATTTGACCTACCTACACAATTGACATTCAGCAGGGAAATAAGAAAGAATGCAGGAAAGATGGGTAAGCTAGTGGGAAGCATAATACCCGGTCAGTTTTTGCAACAGTATTTAAACTCCCTTGACAAGAAATCTATAGACGTAGCACTGCATTATCTAACTTAGTAACACTCCTAATGGCAAAACAATCACTCAGCCCATATTCTAAATGTGAAGTCTACATATAAAAATGTAGAAACTGTATTTATCCTGCCAGATTAAAGTAGTCTTAAAGACCAAAGGCTGGACTGTGTTTTCTATGAGCTTTCACCTAGGAATTTGCTAAGTACAGTGAGGAGTCTTAGAGATTATCTTTGCTCTTGTTAAATTGCCTTAGGCCAAGGCCACCATCTGCTGAATGCCCAGTTCTTGTGCTTGGCCTCACCAACATGACCATGACAGAACAGCAGGAGATTGAAATCCGAGTGACTTAGGACTCTGGCTCTGCTACTTGATTACTATGCAGTAATAATACAAAGCTTGGACAAGTTACTGAACCTTTCCAAATCACATTTCCCCCTTGGAAAACAAGAATAACAATATGTAACTCCCAGGTTTTGTATGAAGATCAAATGAGAAATGGATATATTGTCTTAAATCCTTTCCTAATACACAGAAGTTGAGTTTTAGCTTTGTGAATGAAATCCTTTGTAATTCTGCCAACTTTAAAAGGTCCTTATTGTCCTGTCAGAAAATTCCATGTTCTATTATTTTCTGTTACTCACATAAAAACATCAGGCATATGCCTAAAATTTTAAACTATGTTTTTAAATTGAGCCTTAACACTTTTGGGGTTGTCTAATCAGCACTAAATGGGAAGATAATCCAAGTAGCTGTATTATAGTAACTTCACAGGGCTTTATATCGCTTGGTATTTTTTCTAAATGACATTAGTGAATTTTCATTCTTCACCTGAATGCTTATGTATTTTATTGTTTCTATTGTAGTAACAGAGTAAGGACAAAGGTTTGTGTGAAAGCGGAGGAAAGAGTTATAGAGCAATCTTGAGTTACTTCTGTTACATACTTTAACTGGTCTTGAGCATACATTATATATAACCTCTAAATTATAGCAGTGAAGAATGATTTTCCCAGAAGATTTCTTGAGCTGAAATTGGCAAATAATGATAGGTTAGTGGGGAAAAAACTATTAAGTAAGTGCTACCGTCACTAAGTATTCACTTGAAATTGTTATGCATATGCTATTTAGCTTATGGTTGACATGCTTAGTCAAAATACTAACGTACTTTTTAAAAGAAAATAAGTGTTAAAAATAGTTCATTATTTTTTACTATATAGTATCTCTAGGAAACTATTAGTTAAATCTCATTCATTCAATTGTGCAGAAAAGGGATGTTTATATATTACTATAAACATAATTTTAATACCTTAATTTAAAATATTTGCTTTTAACAGGAAAGCAGAAAAGGAAACAGAGCTATAAGATTTCACATGAGGGGACTGAGGTGTCTCAATCCACTTACTGTTATTGCAGAACAAATTAGATTTCCTTTTAGTTGCAGAGGTATGAAACTCCTTAAGTAGCTCATCTGTTCTGCTCAAGACATGAAAATGCTAAATACTTAAAAAAAAATCACCACAATAATTAAATGTTCAGCAACCCACCCCCTTCCAAAAAAAGGTTTGTGTTATGTGTTAAAAACAAAATGTGAGATTAAAGCTGGACTATAAACTCTGTGAGCAATGTCTATCCTATTCACTGCTGCATTCCCAAAACCCAGCATGATGTCAAGAACAGAAGGGAAAGTAAGTATTTATTCAATGGGAACATGAATGAATTTCGATTAATCTAATAAGGCAATAAACTCATAAAGATTTGAAAATGGCCATTGTAGAACATTTATTTACTATTTTATTTTCATAAACTGTTTTGAATCTTGGTGAAGAATTTCAACATAATTCAAATTGGAAAAAGTAATTAGAAAACATTTGATTTCAATTTATTTTGAAAATTGCTAAAATAAAAGCATTTCCTATCAGTGCTTCTCAACCTTCTATGTACATAAAGATTATCTGGGAAACTTAACAAAATGTAGACTTCCGGGTCCTAACCCAGAGATTCAGAACAATCATCCTGAACAAGGGCAATGTACCCTGGGTGATTTTGATATAGGGGACATTATACCACACTCTTAAGAATCACTGTTCTATTCCTTGATTTCAAATCATTCAAGGTAGTTTCTCATTTATTTATTTATGACTTTTTTTTCCTTTTGAGTATGAAATCTTTGATGTTCACTTCTTGGTACAGTTACTGGTACACAGTAAGGAAATAATTCAGCTAATCAATGATTTCATAAACCTCATAATTAATAGATACTGTGGATTCTCCAATAAGAAATACTCTAGACAACATGGGATATATAAGGGCCATCTGAATTCAGTTGAGGTCCTAAAAATTGTGCTGGCTCAAAAGTACTCTGTGAGGGTTAACATTACATGAGAACTTGAATGAGCTATGGGGTGCCCAGATAATTGGTCAAACATTATTATGGGTGTGTCTGTGAGGATGTTTTGGATGAGACTAACATTCAATTAGTAGACTGAATAAAGCAGATTGCCTTCTCTAAAGATGGTGGACCTCATCCAATCACATGAAGTCTTAAGTAGGACAAAAAGACTATTTTGCAAGTAACAGGGAGCTCCTTCTGCCTGACTGCCTTGAGCTGGAACGTTGATCTTTTCCTATCTTTAGACTTAAACTGAAACATTGACTCTTGAGTATCGAACCTGTCAGATTTTAGACTGGAATGCACACTATCAGTTCTCCTGGTTCTCAGATTTTCAAACCTAGACAGGAACTACACACTTGGCTCTGCTGGATCTCCAGCTTGCTGCCTACATATCTTGAGATTTCTCAGCCTCCATAACCACATAAGCCAATTCCTTATAATACATCTGCCTATCTATCTATCTATCTATCTATCTATCTATCTATCTATCTATCTATTTATCATCTATCATCATCTATCTATCTATCTACTCTAGCTATAATGGAGTATGTATTGGGGTTCTCTAGTGAGATATCTATCTAGGTAGATAGAAGATTATCTATCTAGATAGATAGATTATCTATCTAGATAGATTGATTATCTATCTAGATAGAAGATTATCTATCTAGATAGATGATTAATCTATCTAGATAGATAGATTATCTATCTAGATAGAAGATTATCTATCTAGATGGATAGATTATCTATATAGATAGAAGATTATCTAGATGGATAGATTATCTATCTAGATGGATAGATTATCTATCTAGATAGAAGATTATCTAGATGGATAGATTATCTATCTAGATAGAAGATTATCTATCTAGATGGATAGATTATCTAGATAGACAGATTATCTATCTGATAGATTATCTATCTATCCATCTAGATAGATTATCTGTCTATCTAGATAGAAGATTTTCTATCTGATAGATTATCTATCCATCTAGATAGATTATCTATCTAGATAGATAGAAGATTTTCTATCTATCCATCTAGAGAGAAGATTTTCTATCTATCCATCTAGAGAGAAGATTATTTATCTAGATAGATAGAAGATTATCTATCTAGATACATAGAAGATTATCTATCTATCCATCTATCTTTTATATGTATCATGACTAGAGTAGTTTGGGTTAGAAATTATACAACAGAATTTTAGCTTCTAAAGTTTAGCTTTATATTTTTATTAATTTTATTTTTCTTAGTTTTTCTAATTAAAGTCCATTTCAGCTGGTTTGGGAGAACCAGCTAATAAGGTTATCAGTTTTGGCAAAGTATGATAACTCAGTATAAACAGCTCCAATCCAGGGAAGATAAGGTATGAGGAAGCAAGAGCTTGCAGAGAACAGACAAACCCTGATTTATGATGGTTCAAGTAAAGATTTTTCAGCTTTATGATGGTGTAAAAGTGATATGCATTCAATACATGAGAATATAATCCCATTGTATGTCAAGGAGCATCTGTATATAGAGGTGGTTTAAGAATCAGAGTGCTGTGGGACTGTAATGTGGTTCAGCCCCTTTGGAAAACATTTTGGTGAGTACTCAAAAAGTTAAACATAGAATTACCATATGATCTAGCAATTCTACTTCTAGGTATGTACCACAAGAACAAAACACAGTGTTCAGACAAATACTTCTACATACATGTTCATGGTTGTACTATTCATGATAGCTAAAAAGTAGAAACAATTGAAATGTCCATCTCTGGATGAATGGAGAGACAAATTTGCCTATGTACAGACAATGAAATATTATTCAACTATAAAAAGAAATTATGTACTGATACATGTTATAACATAGATGAACTTCAAAAACATTATGTTAAGTGAAAGAAGCCAGACATATATGGCCAAATATTGTATGCTTCTATTTACAAGAAATATCTAGAGTACGTACAGCCATAGATAGAGAGAGTAGGTTGGTGGTTGCCAGTGTAGGGGAAAATTGGGTGCAACTGATTAATGAGGATGGGTTCCTTTTGGGGTGATGAAAATGTTTTGGATTAGACAGAGGTTGTAGTTGCACAATACTGTAAATATACTAAATGCTACTGAATTGTTTACTTTAAAATAGTTAATTTTACGTAAGTGAATTTCACCTGCATCAACAACCACAAAAAAAACAGAATGTACAACTGTGAGTACTGTTGTCTCCATGTTTTCTCCCGAATTTTATTAAAATAGTATCATGCAAGTTACCCTACCAAAATTATTTGCAATACATGTCCTATGCTCTTTATACTGACTGTCCAGAAGTAGCACCAAGTCAAACACACAATGAACTATTGAGAAGTAGTGACAATTGATGTTCAAAAATCCCTACATTATTTAGTCCTTGCCTTAGGCCTTATATTCTATCATTTCCTTTCCTACTCACTGTGCTCTAGACATACTTGCCTTTATGCTACTCCTAGAACATATCAAGTGTGTTTACACCTCAAGGTTTTAGTCTTTCTGTTTCCTCTTAAGGATATGCTCTCCCCAAATACTCATGTGGTTTACTTCCTTACTCTTTCAGGTCTCCACTTACACATAACCTCTTTGGTGAGGCTTTCCTTGACCACTCTTTTTTATTTTTCTTTTTTTTTTTAATTTTCACCCAGCTCTGTTAAGGTATAATTGACAAATAAAAATTGCATATATTTATAGTGTACAAGGTGATGTTTTAATAAATGTACTTGTGAAATGGTGAAATTAAGCTAATTAACAGGTCCATCACTTCACATGCTTATATATTTTTTGTGACCACCCTCTTTTAAATAAATGCTCAGCCTATCACGCTATACCTGGATTCTCTGCTTTATCTTTTTCATAGAATTTATCGCTATTACTATTGGTGTACATTTATTTATAGCCATCTATTTAGCTCTTACCCTTAGAGCTATTCATTTAGCTAACAGAATAAAGGTAACCTCTGCCTCTACAATGCTAAATATGCAGTGCCTAGAGCAGTGCTTGGCATGCAGTAGGCTCCCAATAGAGTCTTGCTGAAAGAATGAAAGAATAAATGAATTACTGGTAATGCCAAAAAATTCTTAGTCAGAAGAGGAAAGAATAATATTTGACTGAAAATTTGTATAGTGTAACTAAAGGGTAAACAGAGATAATGACTTCTTTGGAAAGGATACATTAAGTGTACCCCATTACAAGAGGCCCATTTACAATCATGTTGCACCAAGTGGGTAGATCATCAATATTGGATGGGAACCCTTGCTTCAGTGAGGAAAAAGAAGGGCTCAGACAAACCTGTAAGCCATGGATACTTCCGGTAAATGAGATCAGTTTGGTGTGATGAATAACCTCTTAATGTGGCTTTAGATTATACCATAGATTCTATGTTTGATGGGATGAAATGCTTTATAATTTTCTTTGGATGCAAGTTGGGGGAAAGGCACAATTGTATACTGTGACTAACAACTTTAATCCACTAGAATTACATTGCAGATGCAAAAAATAAGCATAATGCCTATGAGATCAGAACAGCTGTCAGGAAGCAAGTAGTAAAGTTATTGAATTTTGCTATGGTCTGAATGTGTTCCCCACAATACATATGTTGAAACTTAATTGCCAGTGTGGTAGTATTAAGAAGTGAGGCCTTCAGGAGGTGATTAAATCATGAGAGTGGAGCTCTCATGATTGGGATCAATGACCTTATAAAAGGGCTTGAGGAAGTGGGCTTGCTTCTTCCCATCCCTTCTGCCATGTGGAAATACAGTGTTTGTCCCCTCTGGAGGATGCAGCAACAAGGTTCCATCTTGGAAGCAGAAAGACTTAACCCTTACTAGACACTGAACCTGCTGGTGCCTTGACCTTGGAATTTCCAGCTCCCAGAACTAAATTTCTATTATTTATAAATTACCCAGTCTGTGGCATTTTGTTGTAGCAGTACAAATGAACTAAGGCAAATTTATTCTTTGAGAAAGGGTTTCATGCTCTCACTTAAAAGTCACTTTATTTTACATACATATAGGTCTAACAGGCCTGTGATCTGGTTTCCAAGAGTATAGCAGATTAGATACGATAAGTTAGGAATATACATAAACTGATTGCAAAGAAAGATGTTAAAGAACTTAATGGAAGAGTTAGGCAGAAAAAGTGTAAATCACCACAAAAATTAGATACATATATAAGTTAGGGTGCAGGCAAATGGCTGGATAAATCTTTATAGCCTCTGAAGCTTCACTGAATTATAGTCCCATCACTGATGTTCAGTAATAATGAACATGGTAAAGGTGAAAAATTAGAAACTGTGCCACAGAATTAATACATCAACTAATTAATTCCATATACATTTATTGAGTGCTTACTATGCATCATGTCTTGTGTCAGTTGCTGGGATAATCAAATCAAATTAGACCTATCGTTCAGTGACAGCATGTTTTGAGGAGAAAAGGAGATAATATCTGGGAAAAGGCTTTTTGTTCTGTGAAGCACTAAACACATGTATAAAAAATTAATATAATCTAAAATAAATTTTCTGGAAAATGGCTCATATTTTAAAAGTCAAATGCCATTCTTGAATGAATTATAGACTAGTCAAGCAATTTTAGGAATCCATTCATTCTCACTCAGTTCCAGCGCACAGCCCTTCTCATTGTTAGGGAAACACAAGATTATTCCTCTTTCTGGGCCTTTGCTCATGCTGTTCTTTTTCTCTGCCCCTAAGTCTCTTCCTCAGAGCATCACTTTTAAATTCACATTTCTTTTATGTCTCTGCTCAAATATTACCTTATCAGACAGGCTTTTCCTGGACATCCTTATAAACTTATCAGCAACACTCCTCTATTTTCTGAGGCTCAGACTTCTCTATTTCCTTTGCCCTACATTATTTTCTCCACAACACCTGCCAGTGTCTGATATGTTATGCTATATACTTACTTGTTTAGTGTTATCTATTCTTATTGAACATAAGAAATATGAGAGCAGGGAGCATGTCTGTTCCATTCACTACAGTTTGCCCAGTGCTATATAGTCGGCACTCATAAATATTTATTGAATGAATAAACAAATTAATTAATGCTTCTGATCTGAAGTTCAGAGTAGTTGAGACCTGAAGCTGAGGTACATTTCTGGGGCCAAAAAAGGAACTAAAATTTCGGAAAGATATTTCCAGAGAAGATGGACTGGAAGTTTGGAGGGTCAGTGAAGGGACGGTAGAAAAAGCAAAAAGATAATGACTCCAGAAGGAAAGAGAAAAAGCTAGCTGACTTGAGGAATCAGAATCAGAAACGGCCTGCTATCTGACAAAGATTTCATGCCTAATCAAGTACCAAAATAACTTATTGTGACTTTCTGACAATATTCTAATTGGAAGGTTCTTGAGAAAGATAATTTGTAGTATGGTTGGGCTTGAATCCTAGCTCTAAGGACACTGAGTAACTTTTCCCCTTGGCAAGTGCCTTTCTCGAGTCTTAGTTTCCTTGTTCTAAAAAAAAAAAAAAAAAATGAAAATACCTCCCTTAGGGATAGGATTAGGAGATATACCTAATGTAAATGACAAGTTAATGGGTGCAGCACACCAACATGGCACATGTATACATATGTGACAAACCTGCACATTGTGTACATGTACCCTAGAACTTAAAGTATAATAATAATAAATAAATAAAAATAAATAAATAAATAAATAAGAAAATACCTACCTCACAGAGTTGTAAGTTTTGGACTACATAATGTTTAAAGCCTTGTAGCTGGAAACATAATCATTACAATAAAATTTTAATGCTTTATCCCAATTCTATAAAAAGGATTTAAAGTCATCATAAGTATGTATAACAATAGATATGATAGACATTGCATATAAGTGATTAAGAAAAAGAAAAAATATAGTAGAGAAAGAAAATGAAGTCAATTATAATACAAATTAAAAAATACACAACAATACTTTGGGCACTAATATTAGGTCTATATGGGCTCTACTTCAGTAGATGTGGTGGTGATAGCGGGGCACAAACACATTACTACTGTAACAGGAAAGGGTAGAGATCCCAGGAGTTCCTTCATAGAAATACTCTTCCATTCCCTCGGTGAGTGAAAGCAGGAGAGGTTTGGCCACCAGAACCTGAGTAGAGAATCCTCTGCTTGGGGTCAGAGTGAGGATGCATCACATTACTCATGATTATCACAAAGAAGGATTTAGAGCTGGAACATACCTTTGAGACTGCCGTGCTCAATTTCTCAAACTGTTGCAGGGAAGCTTCTCTCACTAAACAGGAGGATGAACATATTACTGCCTACCCCTCATACTCCTGAGACCCTGCTGTATAGACTGACATGGTTTCTACAAAGAAAAATATTTTTGAGGGATCTTATGCTTTATCTGCAAAATCCTAGCAGATTTTGCAATGATCTGCTAATGATCCCTAAATTTTTTTTTCCAACTTTTATTTTAGGTCCAGGGGATACATGTGTAGGTTTGTACATGGGTAAATTGTGTGCTGTGGGGGTATGGGGTACAAATTATTTCGTCGCCTAGGTAATGAGCATGGTACCCAATAGGTAGTTTTTCATCCTCACGTTACTCCCACTCTTCACCATCAAGTATCTATATCTGGTATCTATATCTACTGTTCTCTTCTTTGTGTCCATGTTCTAACAGCATTTTTTTTTTGTTTTTGAGTTGGACTCTCTCTCTGTCACCTAGGCTGGAGTGCAGTGGCACGATATCATCTAACAGCATATTTTTAAATGTTCACCAGTTAAGGCATAAAACCAAAAAAGCAAAACAAGAAAAAAAGTTTTTGTTTAATTTGTAAAATATAATTGTAACTATGTACATATTTTATCTCTTTATATCTCATCCAATCAGACCCTTTCATAAAACTCTTCTATGTTATAAAGGCTCTAGAATTTTTGTCTGAAATTCTGCTAGACTAAAGAAGCCTCTTTTAATACTGAGACCAGCTCACAAGACATTTGAAAATTGCTTATGTCTGACCTATATATCCAAGGAGAAATAGCTCCTTTTTTTTCCTGATGTTTTTTCTTCCTTCTGAGTGAAGAAAGATGAAAAATTACAGGTTCAAAATAAATAATGAGATCAATATCAGTATGCAGATTTCAACATCATGTTTTGTATTTATTTGTTAGTGAAAAAATAGCATCTTGTTATGATTGTTATCCCAACTTGTACCATTTCAATCCTCTGTTGTAAATAGAAAGAAAGCTCTTTAATTCATATTTTGTTTAATTAAAGGTCAAAGAACTCCTAGCCAATTAACACAGAATTAAAAAACTCCCATTGCTGACTTCATATTCATCTCAGGGACATTGATAGGATGGGGCAATCCATTCCAGTTTAGAATGAGCCTTTCAACTGTTTATAAATGCCTCCTAAACAGATTTCCCAAAGCAGAACCAAATTTTAAATTATATTTGCTCTCAAACTTTAAATTGCTGTTTAAAATATTTGATATTCACCTCTTTGTGAAAAAAGTAGGATCAAATGCAGAACTGCTCAGTGCCCTCCAAGCTCTGTCAGCAGGAAATGTGCTAGTTATATAGGTGTAGGTATAGGTGGTTTTAACGGCTTCTTATTCCTAATGGGGATGTAAGGAATGCTTTAAGACAATGTCATGAGGATCAGATGGTCCTTTGTCATGGTTGCCCTATGGACTAGGGAAATATATTTGTTTTATTCATTTGTGCTAAGTGGCAGGTGGTCTTTTTCTATTGGCACTCTAACCCTTTGTGCCTTTTCCTCTTAGGTGTGCTCTTTGAGTAAAATCAGGGCTGACATTTATCTCCATGATGGAGTAAGCTTGACATGGGCTTCTTCTTTGACAAGATATTCTTTCATAGTTATCACCTCTGCTTTCACCTTGCTCTCAAAGTTTATGTCTTGCTTTTCATCTTCTCAGGATGAATAATGTGCTCCTCCTTACATAAAGCCCTTCTCACTCTATATATATCACCTTTTATAAAATACTTTTTCACAGATCTTTCATTTGGGAAGATGTTGGGAATACACTCCAGATCTTATGTATAATTGGTGTGGGGCATTCAAATATACACAGGTGAAGCATAAAACATAAACTTCAATGTTTTAGTCTTTGAAATAATTAAACAATATCTAAGATCACATTTGTTTATGTTGTAACCTCAGACCAATCTCAGGATTTCTTCTAATAATAACTTATAGGTTTGATTTAAATTTTGAGTTATAATTGGTCAGATGACTCTTAAACTGGGAAAGATGCCACGATTTTACCTATTTAGGCCACCACATAGTCATTTGCTTTCAGTGACCCAGTTCAGATGTAAATCAGTGACCTTTTAGTGACACCAGAAGTCCAGGATAACATGTATTCCTTAATGGGAAAAGTATTTTTTCTTTACAAAGATAACTTCAAAAAAATGTAGTAAATGATAAAATTGTCTAGGTAACTATGTAGACCCCTTAAGTTCTACATTACTGTCTGCATACCACTGGAGAACATAATAGATGTTCTATTACTAAGGAAGAGAGGATTTAAAAATCCACTTATTTTGTTTCCAAATAAATTATATCTTAATTTAAAATTCCAAATTTATATCTTTAGGAGTTCATTTTGTCCATGTCTGTGTTTACTAGAGAACAATGATTTAGAGAAAAATTGGTTAAGAAACTTTCAAAATACTTTAGAACATGTTCCTTTTCCACAAATGTTTCCAATATCACAAATTCCAGCTAGGAGTTAAATTGGTCATTTCCTGAAACTATGAAAATCAATTGCTTTAATTGAATAGACCTAGAAACCTATAGTTTTCTCTTGTCTGTCTTAAGGGGACTCTAATGATAATATCATAATAGAGACAATTAACTATCAGAGAGCCAGCAACAGTCTAGACATGGAAGCTGTGAGTTAATGCCTAAACTTCTCAACCAAGGCACAACTGAGTGTCAAGAAAGCTACCATCCATCTTGTTCTTAATTTTTCCGTTTGAAAATGTGGATGAAAATATGCACACTGGATTAGAAAGTGTATTTTAGAAAGACCCTTCATGAAAATGAGTCTTATTGGTAATTTGAACACAAACATTTTAGAGTTACCCCAAATGGACAAAAACTAAATTGCAGTTTCTTTGTTTCACAAGCTTGCTACTATGGGTTATGTAAAAGCTAATGTCATTCTAAGAAAAATTGTAAAGGCGCTGACTAGACTAGGAGTGAAGTGTTGTTTCTTCAGGTATCCTGGTACTGTGAGAAGGTATAATGTGCAGCCGATATTACCTTGGCTACTCATTATTTTGAGTCAGCCGAGACAACAAAGTGCATTTGGTTGATGTAATTTTGAGTTTCATATTATTTGTATTCTGTAATTCTTTCCACCCACAATAAATACCTTTAGGTCAGCCTAGGAAAAAACACATTTTCTATTTGGACCAAAGTTTTAGTCACAGAAAAGTATTTGAACACGAGTAACTGAAGATAACCCTAAAATTTTACTTTCATCAAATTCTGAATAGTGATTATTTTAAGAGGGTATCCTTTAAAATATGATTTAAAATTCTCTAATTGCTATTATTTTTATTCACAGTACATATTTTTAAAAATGGTTACTACTCGGGCTTACTTACATGTCTGTCATTCCTGTTACTTGACTGGCATTTCACAGAAAATTCAAGTTAGTGGCTAAGGTTTTATTGCCAACTGTTCCACTTATTTTCAGCTTCATTTGAATAAAGGCGGAAATTGAAACCAAAGAAAGAAAAAAATGATACAACATTATAACTCTCCTCTAACATCCCTCATATGGTGAGTTTCCTTGTTATGAGAGATAGTCTCCAATTGAATCTAACTACATTCCACAGCTTCTACGTGGAGAAACCTATCCCAGTCAAGAACTGGTAAGGCCAACCTCCCATGCATTAAAATCTAGACTTCTGAGCTTGGAACTGCCTCTGCTTGAGAGAATTGTCACAAGTCAAGTCTGTACTGGCCTTAAGTGTGTACTTTCATTTTCTGTGTGTTGTTCTTTGTAACAGAGAGAGAAAACCTTGTATGCAAGGTTTGACTTATGCATTTTAGAGACACACATTCTCATCCTCCCTCCCCCTGCCCAATCATACATGTCAAGTATGGACATGGGAGAAGCTCTAGGTTGGCAGCCAAAATTTCAATTCTAGTAGATAGTGATGATTTGTGCCAGGCCCAAATTCCTAGGATAATCTGGAACTGATTAGAGATATTCACAGCTGAGAGAAATGTGTGTCTGAGAAACACAATGGGACTTTCTTTGAGGTTCCATGAATCTGTGAATGTATAGGTGGAAGCGCTGACGGGAAGGGAAAGGATATGGAATACAGGGGATCTTCCAGGATTCTTTTTATCAGCTAGAAAGAGTTAAGACTTTCCCTACCTTCCTAGTGATCTTGCAAAAACAGTAGCCAACTCAAATGAGATAATATGTAAAAGCTTTGAGAATTATAAGCAAATAGACAAACATAAAAGTTACATTGTGCTTTCACATATCATCTATGTGATCTTTAAAACAACTCAAGAGAGAGAAGGCATGCACGATTTCACCACTTTACATTTAAGGAAACCGAAGCTCAGATATGTTAAGAGATTTGCTTAAACCCACACAGTAAATAAGAGGTTAAATGGGAGATTTAAGCCCATATTTCCATATGGTCTAAGCTGTCTTGTCTAGAAACAAAAAAAAAAAACTAAAAATATCCTGACCAATATTTCTAGTTATAACAATTTATCTAGGCAAATCTTTCAACTCATTTTTCGACCATAAAACCACCTTTCCTGCCATAAGCTCTGCTTTTTAAATAACTTTCCACATGAATATTTTTGTATTAGCATAGAAAGATAATGTGTTTTGCTAATATTATGTTTATTTCTTAGTCCACATTCTCTCCCTTAATATATGTATAATCTTTCCTGAATATGAATTAGCCTTTCATTTTCAACTACAAAAAGCATTTAAAATGGTTTTAGGATTATTAGGCCAAGAAGCTTATCCAAACTTATGAAAGCATAGCATTTATGAGTTCCCTCATTTGTAGTATAGACTGTAGCTTAAGGCCTGATGTCCTGTGAGTTAAGGTCCTAAAGTGCTCTATTGTGATATTCCAACAAGCAAGAATGACTTTTACTTTGACACTAAATGTGATTTTTTGTCCTTAGGCCAAGATGGTTGGCAGATTGCTTTTATGTAATTCCTGTGAAGCTGGCAGGAGGTGACTCATATACATAAATGCCTCTTTCAATCAGGAAGAAGGTGTCAGAGGGCGGGTGGGTGGTGTCTGAGTGACTAAGTTTTAAGATGTTAGGGGTACTGAAAAAAAATGGATTAAATTGAAGGTTTCTAGGGTGATGCACACAAGAGGATCTGGATCAGATCAATAAATGAAAGACAAACTTTGAAAAGATTTTACTACATAGCTTGAGTTTTAGTCTACATTTTATAACTCAATGCAAAGAAAAATTTCCAAAACGATTCATAAATTAAAAACAGCCCAAAGTTTAAACAAGGTCCAGGAATCAGACTTGATTGCAAGATGCTAAAATTGAAATGTAAGTAAGTACATTGCGTGAAGTGGACAGAAGATTTATGGGTTTGAAAAAGCTGTGAGAAAGTCACCTGATTTTCAGGTATAGCTACAGGGAAGGAGTATGTTCCTGAAAAAATAAAGACCTACTCACTGCCGCATTCAAGTAAAATAACAAAGCTTTCTCACAATGGTAGTCATATGGAACAGAATAAAAATGTCTGTTGAGAGAATAGATTCCATATAAATGCGAAGTAATGACATGACCACATAGCTAGGCAGCAGCCCATAATGGCTGATGTTCTCAGTAAATGCTCAGTGGAACACATAAAAGCCCATACGGTGATTGAACTCCCAGGGAAAGCTAAACAGGTTGACAGAGTGAAATTCTTCATTTTATGGCTTTGTGTTCTGGTTTTCTCATGAGACCATGTTATGTATCTGTTGTGTTTTTTTCCTCTAAAAATTTTAAAGAAGGCAAAGCAAACAAAAAACAAACAACAACAACAAGCCACTACCTAACCCAAAGAGAAGCACATATAAAATTGTTACCCAAAACGAGAGTGTTCAACTTGAACAAGGGTTGGAGTTTGGATTCAGCAATGTTATCAACAAAAGGTTGCAGCATTTTTTTCACCACTTATCATTCTGCATATTGTGTTTATTGATTGGCTTGCCCAATATTATAACATCAATCTATTATTTTCAGGAACTGTGTGATTATACTTGCAATTACAAACCAGAACAATTTCTATTAGTATTTTTTTCTCTTAATATCTGTGTAAAGATTATAGAGGAATTCTGAATGTCTTCAGGCAGTTCTGGGACTGTTGTCTGAACTCTACTACTAGGAATTTATTTTATTTTATTTTAAAAGTTTCTTGATGTGGAGCATTTTTGAGGGAGCTAGAAGCATTATTTCAGAAGACTTTTGATATGGTCTGCTACTGTCAATAAAGATTTTAGGAGATACAAAACTTAATTCCGCATACTTGATTCTAATGTTAAGATATTTCCCTATATTGGTTTTCATTCCAGTTTTTTTTGTTGCTCTTGTTGTTGTTGTTGTTGTTGTTTTTTTACAGAGTCTTGCTCTGTTGCCCAGGCTGGAGTGCAATAGTGTGATCTCAGCTCACTGCAACCTCTGCCTCCCGGGTTCAAGCAATTCCCTGCCTCAGCCTCCAGAGTACCTGGGACTACAGGCGCCTGCCACTATGCCTGGCTAATTTTGTTTTTGTATTTTTAGTAGAGACGGGGTTTCACCATGTTAGCCAGGATGATCTCGATCTCATGACCTCATGATCCACCCACCTCGGCCTCCCAAAATGCTGGGATTACAGGCGTGAGCCACCATGCTTGGCCCATTCCAGTTGTTTTTAAATAATGTTTAATTGGCTTTTGGGCAGAGTTGGTAAGAAACAAAATTCCTATGGAACTAAGTTAAAAAGGTATGTTTTTAACCTTTATTTGTTTGTGTTAGTGTAATAGTAAGAGTCTATCTCTAAGAGTAAAAGACAAGTTCTTTCATTTTCCTGAATGAGGATTTTGTTATTATTGCAGGCTTATTATCACTTCATATTTTCTGTTTAATGTAATGCCCCTTGTAAAAACAACATACAACAGAACAGAGGTCATGCTTGCATTTCTCAAAGATGTCACACTGTCATTAAAGTTCCTGAGAGATATTTCAGAAACACTAAACTAGGAATCAGATACTTTCAAAAAGAGTGAGAAAAACATGTTGACTGAGCCTATGGATCCAGAAATAGGCTTTGGTACAAAAAGGGGCATTTGGGCCATAAGTTGCTCGGGCCTAACACATTGTGGATACTATTTTTTTAAAAATAAATTTTATCGTGTATAATTAAGATAAAATGATGTTATGGGATACATATAGATAGTAAGATGATTACTATAGTGAAGCAAATAACATATCAATCATCTCACATAGTTACCTTTTTTTTTTTTTGTTTTTATAGCAAGAGTAGCTAAAACCTGCTCATTTAGCAGGAATCCCAAATACAGTACAATTTTATTAGCTATAGTTCTCATGTTGTATATCAGATCTTTAGACTTGTTCATGCTACATATCTACTACTTTGTATCCTCTGACCTACATCTTGTCATTTCCTCAAAAAAGGTCAAAAATGAAGAGATGGATATCATTTTTAGAAGAACACAGGTGGAGGCATAATCTCTCTTTCCACTGCGAACCTACTGTTCTCATTGGCAATGGAGTCTACAGAGTAGAGAGGATTTTCTGTCACAAAGGCATAGTCAGTCCCAAAAGATAGCAAGATTGTTCAGGAAAATAAGACTGAATGGTTAAAAATTGTAAAGGCACAGAGTCAGGCTAGAGTGAGACAGGGTTTGACTCCTGCTTTTCCATTACAAATGGTGTGACCTTCAGTAATGTGTGAATCTCGGTCCACTCATCTAAAAAATAATGCATTCTTTATGAGAATGCTGTTAAGAAGGAAAGAAATAATACATGAAAGCACTACGTCACATAGTTAACTAAAAACACATAATAAGTTTTCAAGAATATTACTTCCTTGTATCTCTACCCTTTCCTGATGAATGCCTCTATACCAACAAAAGGCAAACCAGAACTCCCAAGGTACATTTGCAGGTGGGCTCAATGGTGGTGGTTTAGTGAAGGGGGTATTTTAAGTACCTCTCATCAAAGTGTACTTACAGTTAATTCTAATTAAAACTAACTTTTATGGAGAAATGAACACTTAATGAATACCAGGCTCTGTGCTAAGCATTCTACATGGACTATCTCATCTAATCTACTCAATAATAAATCAAATTAAGTATTATATTTATTTCATTATACAGGTGAGGAAATTGAGTTACACATTGATTAAGTAAATTTACTAAAAATTGAATCTCCATCTAGTTTAAGAAAGGATTTTAGGGTATTCTTTGCAAGAAGACTGTGATTTTGGGATTACATATTCAAATTACTAAGTCCATATTAACTGTAAAAACTCGTGTATTGAAAACACTATTAAATTGTAATACACATTCATGAAGAAAAAGCATCAGTGGTGTTTTAAAATATTTCATGGTACTTGATATGGTTTGGATTTGTGTCCCCGCCCAAATCTCATGTAGAATTATAATTCCCAGTGTTGGAGGAGGGTCCTGGTGGCAGGTGACTGAATCATGTGGGGTGGATTTCCTGCTTGCTGTTCTGGTGATTGTGGGTGAGTTCTCATGAGATCTAGTTGTTTAAAAGTGTGTAGCACCTCCCCCTTACCTCTCTCTTCCTCCTTCTCTGGCCTTGTAAGATGTGCCTACTTCCCCTTTGCCTTCTGCCATAATTAGAAGCTCCCTGAGGCCTCCCCAGCCATGCTTCCTGTACAGCCCGAGGTACTGTGAGTTAATTAAGCCTCTTTTCTTTATAAACTACCCAGTTTGAGGTAGTTCTTCATAGCAATGTGAGAACAGACTAATACAGTACTCTTACATTTATGCATGTCTTGCAGGCAGAGACACTTAGTGGATTTGCTCTGTACTGTTGTTTCGAGGACATCTGTAAAAACAGCCTCGGAAGATAGAGATAGTGTCTTTCTTTTTAGTAAAGAACAATTTTGTTTATTTTGCAGCATAAAAAGACAATATTTACTTCTGTGGCAAAGGTCACTCAGGCTTACTGTCCATTATAAAATATTTGGTTTCCCTAAGCTTAGAGTTTGTCTCCTATAATGCAACCCATTATATGTGCAGGTATCATCTGGCACTCTTCACATCACCCTGTGGGAATTAGAACTTGGAGAATCAGTTCAAATGCTGCTACTCTGGCTAATGCTAGTGCTGTAAGTAGTAAAGTCCTTTTCTCTTTGATCTGAGTGTTGCACCTTCTGCCAGCAATCATGAAACTATGTCAGGGTGACTTGTTAGTTTGCAAGTGAAATCTCAAGACTCTTCACTGCTCTTGACAAGTGGCAAAAGGAAATTTGTAAGTATCCATGGACAGCAAAAGATACAGTTTATTTAAGGTATTATCTGAAGCATTGGCACAAGGATGTAAAAATACTCAGGAAAAATAATCATCCCCAAAGGCTGTGTTTTATGATGTACCAGAGAGACTTTGTGATAGGAATTTGTGTGTGTGCTTGCAAGGAAAAGGAGAGGGTAAAGAAATCATATTGCTTGAAACCACCAAAAACTAATAAATATACATGGCTGTAAACAGCTTTCTAAAGGCAGGTACATTGTGCTGAACATGATTTATATATGTTTGCTCCCGGCTTGAAAATGAGCATTGGTACTAGATTCACCAAAGCTGTTAAATTCTTCTGATTCTCAATGCTGCAGGAAATTGTTCCATATCTATATTCTCGGGAAGCCAGTTGGCTGGCTTGTAACTTTATGCAACTTTTTTATCTGACAAATTGAGTGGAGAAAGAAGGGTTAATTTATTGGGAGGTATAATTCACAGCTAATAAATTGTAACAAGTATCAGGAAGTAAAGAGTAGCATAATGGGGACACAGCAAAGAGGCATTTTTTTCCCTTTAAATGTACTTAATTAGCACAGTTCATCCTCTGGGGGGCAAGAAATAGTGAGACCATAACAGCCTTTGCCTCTGGATGCTGTTAAGTCCGTTTAACAGCAGCAAATTACTACAGGGTAAGAAATCCCTTCTGTCACACATATATTTTCATTAAGAAAGAAGTAAATTTATGTATGTAAAACTAAGTACATTTTTTATACTGCAATGTACTTTCGTATCAACAGATCTCTCACACACACACGCACACACAATCACTTGCATTGTATGCATCATTTAAAAAATAAACTGAGTTTTATATGCACATAATTGTGAGCTGTGTCCTGAGCATAATGAATTCGTAAGTGCAAAAACCTTGCATAAAAATGTAGTATATTTTTTAGGAGAGATAAGGAAACTAATATGTGAGTATCTAATTTATGCCATAAAAGATATGGGTTCTTGAACTTTATGGTTCTTCTCCTATAATGCCACACATTGCATGTGCATGCATCACCTGACCCTCTTCCATCACAAAACTCATTTAGACCTTTTCAAACTCCATGAGGTAGGTATTATTACCATTCCTATTTTAAAGATGAGATGGGTTCACATGAGTAAGTAAATTGTTCCGGCTTCACAACTTATATAGATGGGAGATTTGAGCGCAGGTTTGCCTAAGTCTAAAGCCTCATTATCTTTTCACTTTACATCCCTTCCTTGTGCAGTAGAAAAAGATAGGTTTTAGGAAGAGAAGTTTATTTACGAGCTTAGATTCGTCTCTGGTTTTCCACAGGGTTCACATTTTCTCCCTAATAAAATGAGTTCAGTTTATCTTCTTCCTAAGAGCAAAATAATTCATGTCCTCAGTAGCTAGTCCTTTATATGGTGCCATGGAAAAGACAGATTATTCATCATAATTTCTTTAAATAATTATCCCAACAGACATTTATTGAGGGAGCCTATGTGTATTACTCTGTGCTAGGAACAGTGAAGGACATTAAAAAAATATGGCACATAACATCACCATGAGGGACCTATAATCTGATGGGAGAACATACGGGTGAAATGTAAAATGGAGGCCAGTTTGTGATCCAGAACTTCAAATGAAACTTTCATGAATTAATTTAGGAATAGGATGTTCCCTAAAAATAAAGAGTGAAATAAAGAATTCATTCAGACTCTCAAGTCATTTCTGTGACATCTAAGTATATGTGGCCATGACCTTCATGGTGACATACCCCAGGGATGATCCTCTTTTACGCTCTTCTCTACTGTCTTTTCCTAGATGATTTTATCCAGTGGCAGGAATTTAAATACTATCAATATGCTATTGAGTTCCTGATTTATATCTTTCCTCCCGACATCTCTCTGAACTCTAGACTTGAATACCCTACTGCCTGCACATCTCTACTTGGACATCTAAAAGGCATCATAGACGTAGCAACTGTAGAAGAGAATTCTTGCTCCCACCCTCCCCATCCCCTTAATAATAACTAACACCAGGTACTGTTTTAAGTACTTTACACGTGTTTATTAATTTAATCCATAAGGCACATCTAAGTAATAAGTGCTGCTATGATTCTAATTTTACCAAAAAGAAAACTGATACAGAGGACCAGGTGATGAAGAGGGGATGCAAACTTAGTGTTTGTCCACTGTGCATGTCTCACAACTACTGCAGTACAGTCTCTTCTCTAGGGCTCCCCAACTGGAGGAACACACTGCTGTCAGGCCAAAATCCTAGGAGGTATCCTTGATTCTATTCTTTCCTAGTGCTTCCCACATACCGTCTATAAGCAAGTTCCTTTAGCTACATTTTCAATATGTCTCAAGCCCATTAACTTCTCACCATCTTTATTACCACCGCTATCACTTGTTGGGTCTAATTCAGTAGCCACCTGACTGGACTCTCACCTTCCATTATTTTTCTACAGTCCATTCTCCATACGACAGCCAGTAAAATTTTAAAAGAAACTAAATCAGATCTTATTATTCCCTTACCAAAGATATCCAATGGCTGCTTCCTGAAATCAGAATAGAATCCAAATTCCTTTCCATGGCCCACCAGACCCCACATAATCTGGTTCCTGTCTGTTTTTGTGAATTCGTGACATCCCAGGCTCCCTCACATTCACTGTGCTCCACGCACACTGACCTTTCTTCTCTCTCTCTTGATTACACCAGGCCTGTTTCATAATAGGGCCTGTTTCTTTTGCATAGAACTCTCTTACCTTAGGTATTTGTGTTTATTGTAGGCTATTCTCCTCTTTCATGTCTCAGCTCACATGTTATACCAGAGAAGATTTCCCTTTCAGCTTCTCTAAATCAGCATTCCCCTTGTGCTCAACCTGCCTGGCATATTCCACCACTCTGCATCCCACTGACCCTGTTTTATTTTCTTCATAGCTCTCTTATTCCTATAAGATTATTTTATTTTCTCAGGTGCTTATGTGTTTCTTGTATTTTTCCTCTCATTAGAGGTAAGACATATGTAAGCAGCAGACTTGTCCATTTTGGCTACCTCTACACCACCAGCTCCTAGAACAATGCCTGGCACATAGTAGACACCAATTAATATTTTTTGAGTGAATGGCCAAAAGTGGTCTAGTTTTCTTGTAGCTGACTTTATACTTCTGAAGATTTATAAGAATTAATTTTACTCATTTTAGTATTCCTTCCAAAATGCTGCTCAAATATATTCTCCCAGTACATGTTATGTTCACAGTAAAAAAAAAATAGTGTAAATATTGAAGGCCAACTGGTATTAGGCATTTGACATAGAGAGTCATTCTCACATTCATGCTATGAAGTAAGTGTGATTCTTATTTTAAAGATATGGAAACTGATGGTGAAGTGGGTTAAACACTTGCCTAGGTTTACTTAAATAGAAAGGGGCAGACTTGATATTTGGACCCACACTGATTTTTTTTTTTTTTTTTTCAGAGTCTGGCCCTGTTGCCCAGGCTGGAGTGCAATGGTGCAATCTTGGCTCACTGCAACCCCCGCCTCTCAGGTTCAAACGATTCTTCTGCCTCAGCTTCCCGAGTAGCTGGGATTACAGGCATCCGCCACCACGCCCAGCTAATTTTTGTATTTAGTAGAGACAGGGTTTCACCATGTTGGCCAGGCTGGTCTCGAACTCCTGACCTCGTGATCCACCCACCTCGGCCTTCCAAAGTGCTGGGATTACAGGCGTGAGCCACCGTGCCCGGCCACTGATCTTAACTCTCAAGATATTTTCAGCAGGAATATTATATTCACCTATGCAACTGGCTAGAAAATGTAAATAATCAGAAAGATGAAATGACGAGAAGCCTTTCAGTCTATAAAAATGTGGAAGTAGGGGAGTTTGGGTCAATATGGCAGACTAGAAGCAGTTCACGTGTGTCATTTTCACTGACTAGTGAACACTGACCCTACAAGCTGATCACCTAAAAAACCACATTGGGATCCATCAAGGCAGCAGGGAGACATAGAGAGCAGAGAGGAGTGAAGCTGGGCACCAGCCTGTCTGGACTGAGTGCAGAGGCCAGAACAACCTCTCCAAAATGGGAAAAGACAAGTGAGTGAGAGCCCCGTGGGGTTCTGTGCAAGACTGGGAATGAAAAAATCCCCTGGCTCTCCTCCATGCCCGCTCCATCCCCCACACTTCTAAACTGAGGCACAGAGCCACCCAGAAGTTTTACAGGGCAACTCTTGAGTCCAAGGGGAGTGATCTTCTGTTGTCCTGAAAATCACCTGGACAGAAGGGCAGGCAACCCCACCCACTCCTGCCACTGGTAGCCAGGTGGGCCATGCCTGCTAGAGCTTACAGCCCATCAGACTGCTTCTACCTGAACTCGGCAGGTAAGCACAATCCCATGTTCCCCAGGAAGTACTTGGATAGCAGATTAGGTGGGCTCCACCCACTCCTGCTGCTCCTAGCCAAGTGAGACTTGCTGGCTTGGGTGGTGCCCAAGCAGGGAAGAGCCCTCACTCTTGGATCACTGAGAGAGATGAGATGCCACAGGCCAGTGGAAGCATGGGGTGTACCTCCCTCTGAAAGGCCAGCTGGTCAAGGATATTATCTGTCTGCCAAATGTGGTCCCTGTCTGAGGGACCTCTCTGGACCAGAACACCCAAGAAAAGAAATGCAGGCATAAAGCCAGTGATTGGAGGGGGCTCCTCCAAGACCCAGGAGCCAATTAGGTGAGGGTGTCATCTTTCTCCCCTGCTACCACAGAGTATAAAGAGCCATGCAGCCGAGAGTCTATCTGCTAACACTTTTAAGCGCCATCTACTGGACCACAGCCCAAAATACAACACCAAAATATTTTGCCAGTATGTAACATCTGAAAACTAAGGCAGAGGTTTTTGCTGGCACCCCACCCCAACTGACGCATGTGCACCCCAATGCACCAATGCAGCTGCTGGCACATGTAAGTGAGTATGGATCCTGTTGCCATTGCCCCAGTGAAGCACTTTGGCTGGCACCCCCCAATCAGAGTGTGGCCAGTGGACTAAGAACACATTGGCCCCTACTGCACAGCAGGTTCCTTACCTCAAGAGGCCAGATAACAAAGCCAGGGGCCCTGTACCAATTCCTCAGAGTTAGAGCATGTAGCCCAAGAGTGCTGAACTGAGCCTTGGCTCCCTGAAATCTTTCAGAATTGAAGCCAGTCAATTGAACCAACCTTATACCACAATCAAACCTCAAAGGGTATCAAAGAAGATAAAAGCAAAAAACCCATCAACAACATCAAAGATTAAATGATCATCAGCTCACACAAATGAGAAAGAATGAGTGCACAAACTCTGATAACTCAAAAAAACAGTGCCCTCTTACCTCAAAACGACTGAAGTAGTTTTCCAGAAATGGTTCTTAACCAGGCTGAAATAGCTGAAATAACAGGCATAGAATTCAGAATATGGATAGGAATGAAGATGACTGAGATTCAAAAGAAAGTATAAACTGAATCTAAAATCTCTAAGGAATACAACAAAACAATACAGGATCCAAAATATAAAACAGCCGTTTTAAGAAAGAACCAAACTGATCTGATAGAGCTGAAAAACTCACTACAAGAATTTCATAATATAGTTGAAAGTATTAACAGCAGACTAGACCAATCTGTGAAGAGAATCTCAAAGCTCTAAGACTGGTTCTCCTAATTAATTCAGTCAGATAAAATTAAAGGAAAAATAATAAAAATAATGAACAAAACCTCTGAGAAATATGGGACTATGTAAAGAGACCACATCCATGACTCACTGGCATTCCTGAAACAGAGAGAGAGAAAGCGAGCAACTTAGAAATCATATTTGAGGATTTCATCCACAGAGATTTCCCCAAACTTGCGAGAAAGGCCAACATTAAAATTCAGGGAATTCAGAGAACCCCTGTGAGATACTATACAAGATGAACATTCCTAAGACACATAGTCATCATATTCTCCAAAGTCGACATGAAAGAAAAAATATTAAAGGCAGCTAGAGAGAAGGAGCAGGTCGCCCACAAAGGGCAACCTATCAGGCTAACAGCAGACCTTTCAGAAGAAACCCTCCAAGCCAGAAAAGATTGGGGGCCAATTTCAGTATTCTTAAAGAAAAGAAAATCCAACCAATAACTCATATCCAGCCAAACTAAGCCTCATAAGCAAAAGAGAAATAAGATCCCTTGCAAACAAACAAACACTAAGGGAATTTGTTACCACCAGACCTGCCTTAAAAGAAGTCCTTAACTTCATGACTAAAACACAAAAAACAATGGCAACAAAGGCCAAAATAGACAAATGGGATCTAATTAAACTAAAGAGTTTCTGCACAGCAAAAGAAACTACCATCAGAGTGAACAGGCAACCTACAGAATGGGAGAAAATTTTTGCAATCTACCCATCTGACAAAGGGCTAATATCCAGAATCTACAAAGAACTTGAACAAATTTACAAGAAAAAAATCAAACAGCTCCATCAAAAAGTGGGCAAAGGATATGAACAGACACTTCTCAAAAGAAGACATTTATGCAACTAACAGACACATGAAAAAATGCTCATCATCACTGGTCATCACAGAAATGCAAACCAAAACCACAATGAAATACCATCTCACACCACTTAGAATGGCAATCATTAAAAAGTCAGGAAACAACAGGTGCTGGAGCGGATGTGGAGAAATAAGAACATTTTTACACTCTTGGTGGGAGTGTAAACTAGTTCAACCATTGTGGAAGACAGTGTGGTGATTCCTCAAGGATCTAGAACTAGAAATATCATTTGACCCAGCCATCCCATTAGTGGGTGTATACCCAAAGGAATATAAATCATGCTACTATAAAGACACTGCACATGTATGTTTATTGTGGCACTATTCACAATAGCAAAGACTTGGAACCAATCCAAATGTCCATCAGTGATAGATTGGATTAAGAAATTGTGGCACATATACACCATGGAATACTATGCCATAAAAAAGGATGAATTCATGTCCTTTGTAGTGACATGGATGAAGCTGGAAGCCATCATTCTGAGCAAACTATCGCAAGGACAGAAAACCAAACACCACATGTTCTCACTCATAGGTAGGAATTGAACAATGAGAACACTTGGACACAGGGTGGGGAACATCACACATCAGGGCCTGTCATGGGGTGGGGGGATGGGGAAGGGATAGCATTAAGAGGAATACCTAATGTAAATGATGAGTTAATGGATGCAGCAAACCAGCATGGCACAGGTATACATATGTAACTAACCTGCACATGGTGTACATGTACCCTAGAACTTAAAGTATAATAATAAAAAAAGAAGTCCTTAAAGGAGTGCTAAATATGGAAATGAAAGTCTTTTGCTGGCCACCACAAAAACACATGTAATTATACTATATAGCAACTACACAATCATATATGCATAATATCCCACCAAAAACACAATGAGAGGATCAAACTTGTACATATCGGTATTAACCTTGAATATAAATGGGCTGAATTCCCCAATTAAATGGCACAGAATGGCAAGTTTGATAAAGAAGCAAGACCCAACTGTATGCTGTCTTCAAGGACACATCTCACATGCAGTGACACCCATAGCCTCAAAGTAAGGGATGGAGAAAGATCTGTGAAGCAAACAGAAAACAAGAAAAGCAGGAGTTGTTATTCTTATTTCAGACAAAACAGCCTTTAAACCAACAATGATCAAAAATGACAGAAGGGCATTATGTAATGATAAAAGGTTCAATTCAAGAGGAGTTAACTATCCTAAATATATTTGCATCTAACAGTAGAGCACCCAGATTCACAAAATGAGTTCTTAGAGATCTATGAAGGGACCTAGATAACCACATAGTAATAATGGGAGACATCATTGAGGCAGAAAACTAACAAAGATATTCGGTACCTAAACTTGACATTTGACCAAATGGACCTAATAGATATCTACAGAACTTTCCACTCAAAACCAACAGAATGTCATGTTTCACATTTGCACATGGCATATAGTCTAAAATCAACCATACAGTTGGCCATAAAACAATTCTCAGCAAAATTAAAAAAACTGAAATCATACCAACCAAGCTGTCAGACCACAGTGCAATAAAAATAGAAATCAATATAAGAAGATCATTCAAAACCATACAATTACATGAAAATTAAGCAACCTACTCCTGAATGACTTCTTGGTAAACAATGAAATCAAGTCAGAAATTAGGAAACTATTTGAAAATAATGAGAACAAAGATGCAACCTATCAGAATCTCTGGGATACAGCTAAAGCAGTGTTAAGAGGAAAGTTTTTAGCATTAAATGCTCACATAAAAAGTTAGAAATATCTTAAATGTAACATCACATAAAAAGTTAGAAATATCTTAAATGTAACATCACACCTAGATGAACTGGAAAAACAATAGCAAACCAACTGCAAAAGTAGCGGAAGACAAGAAATAACTAATATTGGAACTTAACTGAATGAAACTGAGATGTGAAAAAATGAAATGAATAAAATTGAGACATAAAAGAGCATGTAAAAGATCAACAAAACCAGAAGTTAGTTTTTTTGAAAAAATAAATAAGATCAATAGCTAACTAGACAAATAAAGAGAAAAAGAGAGAAATCCGAATAAGCAGAATCAGAAATGACAAAGTGGACAATACCACTGACTCCACAGAAATACAAAAAACCCTCAGAGACTATTAAGAACACCTCTATCCACAAAAACTAGAATACCTACAAGAAATGGACAAATTTCTGGAAGCACGCAACTTCCCAAAATTCAACCAGGAAGAAATTGAAACCCTGAACAGACCAATAATGAGTTCTGAAATTGAATCAGTAATAAAAAGCCTACCAACCAGGAAAAGCCCAGGACCAGATGGATTCACAGCTGAATTCTACCAGACATAGAAAGAAGAACTGGTACCATTCCTACTGAAACTATTCCAAAAAATTGAGGAGGGACTTCTCCTTAACTTATCTTATGAGACCAGCATCATTCTGATACCAAAACCTGGCAGAGATACAGTAAAAAAGAAAACTTCAGGCCAATATCCTGGATGAACACAGAAGCGAAAATCCTCAACAAAATATTAGCAAATCAAATACAGCAACACATCAAAAAGCTAATCCATCACAATCAAGTAGGTTTTATCCCTGGGATGTAAGGTTGGTTCAATATATGCAAATCAATAAATGTGTTTTATAACATAAACAGAATTAAAAACAAAAACCACATGATTGTCTCAATTAATGCAGAAAAGCTTTCGATAAAATTCAACTTCCTTCATGTTAAAAACCGTCAACAGACTAGGCATTGAAGGAACATACCTCAGAATAATAAGGGATATCTATGACAAACCCACAGCCAATATCATACTGAACAGGCAAAAGCTGGAAGCATACCCTTTGACAACTGGAACAAAACAAGGATGCCCACTGTCACTACTCCTATTCAACATATTCTCTGGAAATCCTATCCAGAGAAATCAGGCAAGATAGAAAAACAAAAGGCATCCAAATACAAAGAGAGAAAGTCAAACTATTTCTGTTTGCAGATGATATAATTTTATATATAGAAAAACCCATTATCTGCCTAAAAACTCCTAGATCTAATGAACAACTTCAGCAAAATTTCAAGATACAAAGTCAATGTACAAAAATCCGTAGCATTTCTGTATACCAACAACATCAAAGCTGAGTGCCAAATCAAGAACACAATCCCATTCACAATAGCCATTCACAAACCAAAATACCTAGGAGTACAGCTAACTAGGGAGGTCAAAGATTTCTACAAGGAGAATTATACAACACTGTTGAAAGAAACCAAAGATAACACAAAGAAAGGAATAGCATTCCATGCTCATGAATAGGAAGAATCAATATTGTTAAAATGGCCATACTGCCCAAAGCAATTTACAGATTCAGTGCTATTTCTATCAAACTGTCAATGATATTCTTCACAGAATTAGAAAAAAAACTCTAAAAATCATATGAAACAAAAAAAAGTGCCCGAATAGCCAAAGCAATCCTAAGCAAAAAGAACAAAGCTGGAGGTATCACATTACCTGACTTCAAACAATACTAAAAGGCTATAGCAACCCAAACAGCATGGTACTGGTACTAAAACAGACATATAAGCCAATGGAACAGGTTAGAGCAACAGAAATAAAGCCTCATACTTACAACCATCTGATCTTCATATAAAAAATGTTCAACATCCCTAATCATTAGAGAAATGCAAATAAAAACCACAATGAGATACCATCTCACACCAGTCAGAATGGCTATTCTTAAAAAGTCAACAAATAAAAGATGCTGGTGAGGTTGTAGAGAAAAGATGACATACAGTGCTAGTGGGAATGTGAATTAGTTCAGCCACTGTGGAACGCAGTTTGACAACTTCTCAAATAACTTAAAATAGAACTACCATTGCAACCATATTATTGGATATATACTCAAAGGAATATAAATTGTTCTACCTTAAAGACACACGCATGTGCATGTTCATGGCAGCACTATTCACAATAGTAAAAACATGGAATCAACCTAGATTCCCATAAGTAGTAAACTGGATTAAGAAAATGTGGTAAATATATGGCATGGAATATCATGCAGCCATGAAAAAGAACTAGGTCTTGTCCTTTGTAGAACACCCCAATGGATGGAGCTGGAGGCCATTATCCTAGGCAAACTAATGCAGGAAGAGAAAGCCAAATACTGCATGTTCTCACTTATTAATGGGAGCTAAACAATGAGTACATATGAAAGCAAAGAAGAGGGCAATAAACAACAGCACCTACTTGATGGTGGAGGGTAGGAGGAGGGTGAGGATCAAAAAACTAGCTATTGGGTATTATGCTTATTTCCCGAGTGGTGAAATAATCTCTACACCAAACCCCTGTGACATGCAGTATACCATATAACAAACTTGCACATGTACCCTTGAAGCTGAAATAAAAGTTATAAGAAAATATGAAAGTCAAGATAAGAATGGTTGAGGTCAACGATTATAAATCATGCTGCTATAAAGACACATGCACACGTATGTTTATTGCGGCACTATTCACAATAGAAAGACTTGGAACCAATTGAAATGTCCATCAATGATAGATTGGATTAAGCAAATGTGGCACATATACATCACGGAATACTATGCAGCCATAAAAAAGATAAGTTCATGTCCTTTGTAGGGACATGGATGAAGCTGGAAAGCATCATTCTCAGCAAACTATCACAAGGACAAAAAAACAAACACCTTATGTTCTCACTCATAGGTGGGAATTGAACAATGAGAACACTTGGACACAGGAAGGGGAACATCACACACCAGGGCCTGTCATGAGGTGGGGGGAGTGGGGAGGGATAGCATTAGGAGATATACCTAATGTAAATGATAAGTTAATGGGTGCAGCACACCATCGTGGCACATGTATACATATGTAACAAACCTGCACATTGTGCACATGTACCCTAGAACTTAAAGTATTAAAAAAAAAAAAAAAAAGAGTGGTTGAGGTCTACAGAATTGACGGTTGAACACATTGATGACAGATTTGATAAGAACCACAGGCTGGGAAATTTGTTTCAAATTAAAAGTAAGCTTATGGACTGTATCAAAATAATAGACGGTAGGGAGTAATCATATGAATACCTACAGAATCTTTTAAACAAGTTATATACCAGATGGATAATGTTATTCAGGGAAACCAGAGAGTCTTGAAATTCTCAGCTCACCAGAAGTCAGGGAGGCCAACCAGCCTTCTCACACATGCATTCAGTGGGGCTTTTATGTAAAGCATACCATGTGGAGGAAGGATGGGAATCCTAATTCTCAGAAGCAGTGTTCTGTTCACCCTATTTCACCATATAATTACTCTGCTCAAGTCAATTGGTGCTGGACTTTCCTTAGTAATGTTTTAAAGAATTTCACAGAGTTAGAACTGGTCGAGACCTTAGCAATGATTAAATCTAGTTGTCTAATCCCAGGAAAAGAAACAAACCCAGAGATAAAGATTTATGATTTGTAAAGTGCTTTCACATTCACAGGTTCGCTGCATTCTTATTTCATTGCCATCTTTGCAGGGGAGAAATGAGCTCTGAGAGTACACATTTCAGTAAGTTGCTCACTGCAGGAACACTGTGCCAGGTGCTACAACCTGGTATCTTTTGAAAGAGGTTGTATCAGCCTTCCCCCTCTATGATATTAATAAAACCTTTTAAACTTAATTTGTAAGAATTAAAACTTTCTGGGAATATAAATACATAAGGGTTAAATAACAAAGGAACATGCTGTTCCATTTATGGAGTGTGAAATAAGAGGAAAAATAATAACTGATTGGTCAAAAACAAACACCCCAATGGAAAACGATTGACAAGAAACAATTCTCAAAAGGGAAATACAAATGGACAATAAACATGTGTCCGTATTAACTCTTTCTTACAAATACAAATAACAATTAAAAAATGAATGAAATTAAAAATTTTACCTATTAGATTTGCAAACATTAAAGATTGACTAAATCCAGCGTGTAGAGAGACTGAGGAGAGAATTGCTTTTTGCTTTCTTCTTTGTAGTTTTCTATATTAATTATTTTCATTACAAAGTGCATGGATTATTTATATATTTAAAACAATAAACATTTATTTTCATTTTGGACATGTGGACAAAAAAACCCAAACAGGGCTCACTCTAATTGTAGTTTCTCAAAGGCAAATGTTTAAAGCTTCCCAAGGTAAAATTTCTTCATTCAAAATTACTTCTCTTGCTAACATTTAAAAAAATCACCTAATGGGGTACTCTATCCCACCTATATAATTCAACCTCAGATCTCTTTTGTAATTTCTTTGATATTTCATTAGAAGCACATTCAATTAAACCTGAAGTATAATTAACCTCTCTCTCTCTGTTCCTTCCCCTTTAGGAAAACAATTCCCATTTCTCTATCCTAATTCTTACACCTCCTGATCATAACCTTCTCTGCTGGAATCTTTCTTCTGACTGATCTGATGTACAGGTTCCTGAAAGATCACAGAAGCAATGTACCTTTCATTACTTTGTCAAAATTATCCAGCGTCCTCTTAATAGGCAATACGAACGAGTCATCCACTTATTGGAATTACTTTCTTCAATCTTCTGTTTCTTGTCCCTTCGTGTAAAATCCACTCTACTGATCTCCATAGGCAGTTTCACGTGTACACATATTTGCCAAAATATTATCACACTGCCCTGGTATATGGTTCAAAATAACTAAATATAAGAACTCTTCCAGCATCAGATTAAACTCAGTCACAAAACTATTAATTCTATTGTGACCTCTTTCCATTATATATTTGCTTATATATGTAAAATTAAATATTTTTATACAACATGATTTTAACATACTTTCTACAGGGAAAAATAATAAGACCCAGGTCTTCGTATTTTACAGTAATATCAAATGTAGTCTATTTAAACTCATGTTTCCCCAAATATGCATTTCTCCTACCTGTATTAGAATCATCTAGGTGATCTGGGCCCCTCGCTTCCCCCTGATCTACCAAGACAAAAATCTTTGAGTGTGGAATTGGGGAATCCGCATTTTTAAGCAAACATTTAAAGTGATTTTTCTTGGCTTTTCCATAGTTTGGAAACTCATGAAAATTGTCTTATATTGATAAGTGATTAAATGCATCTGAACATCACAGAGTAAAAGAATGATTAAGAGGAAACTAGTGACAAATTCTTGGACCATTTCTTTAAAAAAATACAGTAGGACTTTGCTTTCTGTTCATTTACAAGTTAACAGTAGATTCATCACTGGTGCCCAGTAATATCTGTGTTTTAGGTTCATCAACAACAAAAGTACAGGTATACTTGGGTGTGCTGGCATGGGCCTGTGGTTTTAACTACTTGGAAGGCTGAGCTTGAGCCCGGGAGTTCAAGTTCAGCCTGGACAACATGGTAAGACTCTGCCTCAAAAAAAAAAAAAAAAGATCAGGTATAAGCTGTTGACTATGTCATATGTAAGTGACCAGAAGGATTAGTTTTAATTAAGTAATAACTTTGCTCCTTAGAGACATTCAATTACAACAGGGAAATAATCTGAAATCTGCGGATGGCTTGAAAACAAAGATAATTAATTACTCTCATAGACTTTCCTTGCTTTTGAGGATGTTGCATTGAAATTGTGTCGCTTTCTTTTCTTTTTTCTTTTTATTTATTTATTTACTTACTTTAAGTTCCAGGATACATGTGTAGAATGTGCAGGTTTGTTATATAGGTATACGTGTGCCATGGTGGTTTGCTGCACCTATCGATCCGTCACCTAGGTTTTAAGCCCAGCATGCATTAGCTATTTGTCCTGATGCTCTTCCTCCCATCACCCCCACCCCCCACACTGACATTGTGTCAATTTCTAAGTACGGAGCAGTGAACATAGGCCCTCCTAGGCCTCTTCAGAGGCTCTGAACTATTCTGAAGTTTGATGAACAGCCTCTTGCCACTGGCATCCTTAAAGATAGATTCCACTTAGGTAAACATAACTTTTTTGAATACAATGAACAGCTGTGTCTTCTTTGAGACTGGTGACTGAGTACTAATTAGTTCTTGCAAAGTGCAAATGACAATGCTATTGGAGATATGCTTCTAGCAGGACAGTCCTAGCAAGAAGGAAAAATGCGTCTTTAGTTTTCCATTGTTCATTTGCCCCTCAGTTAGAGCAATGACAGTGTCCCTGTATCACATAAGAAATGACATAGACTGGGAAAGTATTTTCTCCCTGTACTTCCTTTAAATACTTGTTGCATTTCTAGAGCAGATTAGCAAATTATGTCGAGATCCTTTGAATATTAACCTAACTTACTTTTTTAAATCAATCACACTAGAGTTAAAATGGGTTTTCATTATAATGTCTTTTTCCTGAAAATATTGTCAAATAATTTTTGTTAAATGTTATACAAAATTTCCTAGAAGTATTTTTCAGCATATCAGAAATCTGAGTTTGGCAGGATATAACTATTCATTACCCCATTGGCAGCAGCTCTAATCTTCATTTTATTGTCAAAACCACTTGAATTCATTTATTCAAGAATATCAAGTAAGTTGTCTTTCTCTGTGAACTCAAATACTTTGTCTCTTAGGATTCTTAGATAAAAATGGCTCTGTTATATGTTGTTCTAGCACTATATATATAATATATATAAAATATATATACAACATATTATATATACTATACAGTATATATAAAATATATATTTTAATCCAAAAGAATAGTGAAGGACTTATTATTATTATTTTTGAGGATAGATCTTTGTTCAATGCCTCAACCAGTTGGTCTAATTTCTACATGCAATGTTTTTCTTTCCCAGAAATCTGATTCTACTCAGTTTATACAGTCAGAGAAAAAAATAGAGATAAGTATTACATAAAATAAAGATGTATGTATGAAGGGGGAAAAAAAGTTACATTACTGCACCAGGCACCAGGATATCAAAGCAGGGGAGATAAAGACAGAAGGGATGAACAGATAAAACACCATTGTTGTTTTTAGGTTGGGGTAGTTAGAATAGAAATTCCAAAGGGGGAAAGGCCAATACAATAAGGGCACTGAAACTGAGGCGGATGCAGAAACATAAATCAAAGAGAACAAAATAGAAAAATAAAAGTATAATGAAATGGTAACAATGAAAATGGTAAACTGTGCTTAGGTGACTACATGGTAGTCCTAATCAACTGGATTTCAAAACAGTCTCTAGTCTTATAATTGATGCACTTCTAGAAACATAATATTAGAAACTCCTAAAGTAGTGAATTGATGATAGTCACACATCTGCTCCAACCAAGCAATCTTTGGAGAGGTACATTTCTTAAGATACCTAAGTGAAGGAAGGGTTACTTACTCCCCTGTGTTAACCTCCTGTGTGTAAGAGATATGAAGCGTTTAACAGCACAATAATTTAATTTTCCCTAGTTAACTACTGTTGACTCAGAGATCTAGAGTAATTGTTTGAGCATGTATATGCCATCAAGATTTCATTTCCCAGTGAGGAAAACAGTAGTAAAGTAGTAGAGTTTCTTGCGGGAGTTGAGTCGTTGTAAGAATTGTAGCATGATTACCTGAAGAGCACAGCTTGTAGTACACAGAATAATATCTCCTTTACCTCCCCCACCAAGAAGTCCATGTCCTAATCCCTGGAACCTGTGAATGTGAACATTACATGGCAAAAGAGATTTTGCAGATGTGATTAAGTTAAGGACTTTGATATGGGGAGATTATTCTGGATTATCCAGGTGGGCCATACTGGTCCTTAAAAGCAGAGAACCTTTTCCAGTTTGAGAGAGATGTGGCTATGAAATAAGGCACAGAGAGCATTTCTGGCTTTAATGATGAAGGAAGGGAACATGAGCCAAGGAATGTGTGCAGAATCTAGAAGATGGAAAAAGCAAGGTGATGGGTTCTCCCCTAGAGCCTCCAGGAAGGAACACAGCCCTGTGGACATCTTGAACTTAGCTCAGTAAGACCCATGTTGGATGTCTGACCTTCAGAAATGCAAAATGACAGATTTGGGTTGTTTTAAGACACTAAGTTGGTGGTAATTTGCTTTGGCATCAATAGAAAACCATACATAGCTATTTTAGTAATTGGTGTAACTAATAACTATTAATAATCATGTATAATCATTATAACTATTAATATTAAAATGAGAAAGCATATAATCTTTTAAGGTAAAATTCTAATATGTATTTTATACATAAATTTTAATTTTAATTTTAAAAATTTCAGTTCATCTAGAAGTTTAATAAGTTGGCTATATTTCTTTGGTTATAAACAGTTTATAAATTATGTCAAGTAGATCTCATGATTTATTTTATATTAACATCATGATTTTAAGATCCATTTTATATTTCAGTCTACAGTTTCATTATTCATGGAAGCCTATAAAGTTAAGAATAAAAAAGTGCTTTAGCTACTAATTCATGTTTCCCAGCGACTAAGTGACAATATGTCAGAATTTCGTTGACTTTTTCTATTTTGTTTGTGTGCTTTAAAAAAATGTTAGGAATGCCTTCATAAAGCACTTTACAACATCACACAGACTTTAAAATCTGAGTACATACAGATAGGAAAAGTGAAATTATCAGAATTATGGGCAATTTTGGTTCTTTAATTGATTGAGTGCCAGAAGGGCCTGTCACTATGCTGTCACTTTGCCACTCTAATTCATCCAAAACTTATTTCAGCCCAAGACATTTCAAGAAGTGACTAATACTAATTTTTGTTCCAGACTTATCAGTAAATCTAGGGCAAAACTTCAGATACAACCCATCAAACTACAACAGAATCTGATAGGATGTAATTTACCGTAAAGTAGAGCTTGGTAGGAAGAAATTTTTATGGATACCACCTAACACCAGTTGTGTTAAGCTCACAACTGTGAAGCACATGAGGTGGAAAAGCTCAGATTTTGGAGCCAGGTAGATCTGCATTTTGTATTCTAGGAATGCCACTTACTAGTTGTAAGATCTTGGGCAAGTTACTCACAATCTACCAGCCTCAGTTTCTTTATGTAAAATGATGCTGTTTATAATCCTTGTTTTATAGGATTTCTATGAGAATTAAATGATGAAGCAAAGCACTTAAAACAACGTATGTGCTCAATAAGTGTTACCTATTTTGGGAGTAACTTACTGCAGTTTGTACAGGTTTAAACCATCAGCATAGAGATACGAAAATGATTTTTTACATGCTGATTTATTTTCTAGAAACATGGAATGTTAGAAGAAATAAATTATCTTAACCAAGAGAAGGACATAATTCAGTAACTGGCAAATAGTACAATTTTCTCCAAGGTTTTTGATTTCCTTTATCAAAAATGTGTTTCATTATTCATCAGCATATCCTTTGAAATCTTATGACATTATTTTAACAGTAAATGTGCATAATTTTCTTAATATCTCTAGAACCTAAATCTCTGTTCTGAATTTGCCTCTTGTATTCTTCTGCTACTACAGTGCGTAGAACTCATCATTATCTGGTTGAGCTTTGGTACCATCTATGACAGCCCTCCTTATCATGTGTGGGCTGGATTCATTGCATCAGACCTTTTTTTTTTTTTTAATGGAGTTTTGCTCTTGTTGCCGGGGCTGGAGTGCAATGGTGAGATCTCGGCTCACTGCAACCTCCACCTCCCGGGTTCAAGCTATTTTCCTGCCTCAGCCTTCGGAGTAGCTGGGACTACAGGAGTGTGCCACCACTCCTGGCTAATTTTGTATTTTTAGTAGAGATGGGGTTTCTCCATGTTGGTCAAGCTGCTCTTGAACTCCCGACCTCAGGTGATCTGACCACCTCGGCCTCCCAAAGTGCTGGGATTACAGGCATGAGCCACTGTGCACAGACTGCATCAGACCTTTAAAAAATGTAATCAGTCACCAAATATCCTGTTTACATATTCATGTGTTCAGTAACAGCATTTTGCTTTCTTTAAATAATTTATAACTCATTCTTTTAGAATGTCATTGCATAACAAATCACTCCTTAATAGTAGAGAAACATTCCATTTCACAATGTAACAACAAATTTAATACAATATATTAAAAGTAAATAGATTATGAATATGAAATGATTTTTCCCTTTGCTAATCTATTTTATGATTTCCCCATGTTAAATTATAAAATTATTTCCTTAAGATAACTATATAGTTGTATAGTTGCTAGCACACTATGGCTATTTGAATGTGATAATAATATTGACAGTAATTTATTTTCTTGTGTATTTTTAATATGATCATATTATATCAAATGTAGAAATAAGTATTCCACCAAACAGAGAGAGAGAGTGAGGGAGAGGGAGGGAGAGAAGAATGGTCTCAAATTGCCTAATATTGTGACAATCATAAAACTATTAGGGACCAGTGGAACTGGACATTCTATTACCAAAAATGTTTAGGTGACTTCCAGGGAGGACCAATCTTCCCAGTATGAACAGCAATGGATATATATGAGGGAACTGTTAACTAGGCATTGTGAACTCAACCAAACTATCTTTTAAGGATGAGGGAAAGTAAAGACATTTACAATGCATAAAATCTGAGATGGTTTACCATGAATAGATTTTCATTGAAGGAAGTCTTTAAAATAAAGTTTAGACTAAAGCCGCCGCCTTACATAATTTCAGTTCGGCCTAAAGGTTTTTCTGTACATTGTGAGCTATAACAAGTGGAGGTGTAAACAGGCCATAGTCTACACTTGTGCCAATCACTGTGTTTTGGCCAGTCAATTGTGTTCAAATTATGTTCAAATAAGGCAAACACTAATCTGTAACCAATCCAGCTGTTTCTGTCCTCACTTCTGTTTTCTGTATGTCACTTTCCTTTTTCTGTCCATAAATCTTCTTCCACCATGTGGCTGTGCTAGAGTCTCTGAACTTACTGTGGCTCGGGAAGCTGCCCGTTCATGAATTGCTCATTGCTCAATTAAACTCCTTGAAATTTAATTCAGCTGATGTTTTTCTTTTATCATGTCTTAAGGATATACTTCAGAAAGAATGCAATTCATTCATTCAACAAATATATATTGAACCAGGCACATTTCTCTGTGCTGGAGATACATCAGTGAACAAAATAGATGAAAAAAATCTTGCCCTAATAAAGCTTACATTTTAATAGTCCAAATAACAAAGTGGTGGCAAAAACCACAATTATTTTTGCACCAATCTAATAAATTAGTAAAATACATGGTATGTCTGGTAGCATGCTGTGAAGCCTTTAACAAGTGGGTCTCTGTGAATAAAAAGCCCAGATTTGTCGCATTTGTCCATTTTATGGTGTAAATACTCCTTCCATAAAGCTAGGAAGAGATGCACAAAATTGACCTTATAAGCCAATGTGAGCCAGTTTTAGCACATCATTGGTGATCATAAGTGCCAGAACAAAACACTCTCAGGGAAAGATGGGAGATTTAGAGGTTGCAACTTTAAAGAGAATGGCCAGAGAAGACTTCAGTGAGAAAGTAACATTTGAGTAAAGACCTAAAGGAAGCAAAGAAGAGGGCCATGCACCAATCTGGGGGAAGGACACTTTAGGGAGAAAGAACAGCAAGTGCAAAATTCTGAAACAGGATCGAGGAACAGCAAGGATACTAGAGAGGCTGCAGTAGAGTGAGTGAGGGAAAAGGAGCTGGGCATGTAGCAGAGATAAAGACACTGGAAGTTGCTGGAGGGTTTTGAGGAGAGGGGGGTCATGATCAAAATTATGTGTCAATGGCATGACTCTGTCTGCTCTTTACAAAAAGGGGTAAGGTGTAGAAGCTGAGAATCACATCAGATGAGAAAAGGTGAACCGTTGGCAAAGAAAAGAGAAATCTGGCAAATCTAATAAAACTTTGATGGTAGTAAAAACAACAGTGCCTAATATTGGGGGTTAAACAACAACACTAACATCTAGAACGAGAATAACCAAACTGCCAAAGGAGAGAGAGCATTATTGGAGATAAAGAACTTTGTACTTTTTGACTGAGGTATGAAGATATTGGCACTTGTTTAGAGCATATGTTTAAATTTTTGGAGAAACTACTAAAAAAAAAAGAGATAAAATACATTCATTTAAACCAGGAATGGATAGAAAAAAGAAAGAAACTGACAATTCAAATGAAGGTAAAAAGGAAGAGAGAGAAAGAAGAGAAGAAATATAACAAGTGGGGCAAATATAAAGCACAAAATAAAGTAGCTGAAATAAATCCATACACATTGATAATCCAATTAACTATATGTAATTTGATCTTGTTAATTAAAAGACAAATATTGACAGAGTAGACAAAAAGCAAAGTTCATATAGGAGCTGTTTTGAAAGCTGATTTACAGTGCAAAGATAGGAGAGAGATTAAAAATATATAAAAAAGGGGTAAGATATATTTCTCAAATAGTAATCAAAAGAAAGCTGGTATAGCTGTATTAGCATTAAGCAAAACAAAGGCAAAACAACATTAATAAAGTTAAAAAGATAACATAGAATGAAAAACATTAAAATACAATTTCAAAATATGTGCACTTAACGTAGCTTCAAAATATAGAAGGCAATAATTTTCAGAACAAGGAAATATTTACAATCAACCATCAGAGTTGGAAAATTAAACATAACTCTTTTGATAGCATCAGGGATACCATTCCATTCCCTCACCCCCCCAAAAAGAATACAGTAAGAAGACAGATTTGAAAAATGTAGTTAACAAGCTTGTGTTAATATACCTTGATTAGAGAACATATGTTCCTGTCAAGTACATGAGGCATCCTGTATCTAGTTATAAAGTAAATCTAGCAAATTTGAAGTATTGGTATCAAGCAGATACATGCTTCTATAGCATAATAAAATTAAATGAATATCAGTAAATAAGAGATAAGAAACATCAGATATAATGGAAAGGAACTCAAGAAATACGAGTTAAGAGAAAAATGACAAAACATTAATACTATGTACAGTGTACAGATCTTGACATTCATACAGAGCACATGAATAGTGAACTGTCTGGAGAAACTTTTGCTATCCTTTTATGTATACTTATGACAGAATAATTGATTGCAGTTGTGTTTTCCTCCTCCTCCCAATATTTGGTATTTTGTTATTTTTTAGTGATTTTATGAAGCCTCTGGCTTCCCCTTAGCTGGGGTGGTGAATATTTGTGGTGAAGTCAAGCAGCACAGAGCGCACCTTTACATTCCAATTACAGCTTCCCACAGTCAGCCCCAAGCAAGACTGAAAAGTCAGCCCAGTTTGTCTTCTGAGCTTGATACCTCTTATTTTTCACAGTTTTCTGGCTTCCCACTTCTATTTTCAGCACTTTCTTTTCGCTAGGTACTCTTGGATCTTCCATTAAAGAGGAAAATAATGATATAGCCACTCATGACATTGTATTAAAAATTTAAGAACTTCCCTTTCTTCTGGAGCCACCTTAAAAATGTAGATTTTTTTAAGGGCTAATCCACAAATAGACAAGTTATGGTATATTGAAATGTAAGAAAATAGTGAGAAAGGTCTGGGGTAGTTAAAAAAGGAAAGTGGCTGTTGAGTACCTCCAGAAAGAAGTACAAGGTGCTCCAGGAGGAGCCACAGTTACCTCTTCAGTAAGCGCAGATGTGACTGGGCAGGTTCTTCATTTAGCGAAGAATGTTAGGAATTTTCTCAAAGTTTGAAAGGAATGTGTACCTATTACAGAAATAGAAGAGAGAGAGGAAGGGAGAGATGCAGGAGGGAGTGATAAGTAACCTCTTTTATGCATTGAGAGTATTCAACTGCAAGGAGTTCAGCAAAACCCTGAAAGACCACCTTTTCCAGAATCTTCTCATTCGACTTCTCAGATGTCTTGGGAGATAAATGTTATATGAAATAGTAGGTCTAAAGGTATAATGGATCTTACAACAAGAGTGAGTTAATGCGCCTAAACGATCATATGGGTTGTTAGTGTTCACTGGGTCATGAAGTGCTTTCATGTAAAACTAAAATGCTTTATTTTTTTGTTTTTTTATTTTTTTATTTTTTTTATTTTTTGAGACAGGGTCTCGCTCTGTCGCCCAGGCTGGAGTGCAGTGGCACAATCTCGGCTCACTGCAAGCTCCGCCTCCCGGGTTCACGCCATTCTCCTGCCTCAGCCTCTCCGAGTAGCTGGGACTACAGGCGCCTGCCACCACTCCTGGCTAATTTTTTTTTTTTTGTATTTTTAGTAGAGACGTGGTTTCACCGTGGTCTCGATCTCCTGACCTCGTGATCCGCCCCCCTCGGCCTCCCAAAGTGCTGGGATTACAGGCGTGAGCCACCACGCCCGGCCAGTTAAAACGCTTTAATGGTAGAAGCTTTTTTTAGTTGTAGAAACATCACTTTCTCTCTCCCAAAACCCTTAGTTGGGAAGTTTGAGAGTAGGTTGTAGATCACAAGGAACTTGAAATTTTGAACATCACTAAAACTCATCCAATAGTCCAACGGAACACGTTTGCATGCATCCGTGCACACACACACACACACACACACACATACACACACCTTTTCACTGAAATTTGTCCTGCCTTTTTAAAGGAATATTTGAATTATCTAAACAATTTTCCTCTTTGGTTCTTTACAGGCTATGGCTTGTAGCTTGCATATTCCTAGACAAATGAAGACCTCCACTTAGGTCTGTTTTTTTTTTTTTTTTTTTTTTTTTGTGGCACAAAGAATGAAACACTTTGCGCCATGTCACAGTTTCTTCTGTGGCTTTGAGGCTCTTTAAAATATACTCATATTATTCAACATCTAGGTGGGTAAAGCTGATATTGCATTGCTATTCAAATCTTCCCATTAAATAAGGAAGCACATTTTCTGTTCCCCATAAGAAAAAAAAATAACATCCATGCAGTGATTAGTTTGCTAGTTAAAATTTATGTCTTGCACTCTCCTTCCAATTTTGTACATAACAGTTTATGTGACTTTTGATTTTCTCACATTCTTTTAAATTTTCCCAATACTTCAAATAGGGAAAATAGAATGTTTGCTCATAAGTGGTAATAATTAAATAAAATAATTGATTTAAACATTTATACTAATTATATACTCTTAATCACAAAATTTATGATTTTTTTTAGACCTCATGATTTTTGATTATTTCTTCCTTTATCTGATTTAGTTATGTCACCCTATCTAACTCTTGGACTCTACGTTTTAGCAACAAATACTCTCAGTCCTGGACAAACCAGGACAGTTGGTCTTCCTAGAACCAGTCTACCCTCTAGCTACTGTATAATTTCTCTTTTTTCCTTCATACAAAAATTTCTCTACTGAGTGCTCTACACTCTTTCTTCACATCTTGACCCCCTTAGTTAACTCCTGACTCCAACTCACTGCAAATGGGCTTCGGTCTCTATCATTCCATTCACGTAGATTATGCAAGAGTCCCCAGTGATCTTTGTCTTTTCCCAAAGGAGACTCTCCAGTCCTTAACCCAGTGGACCCTGCTTTTGGGTTTTATACTGCTGATCACACTTTTTCTGAAGCTATAGCATCTCAGCTTCCTGGTCTCTGACTGTTCTTTTAAACTCTTATTCAAGGGATATTTCCTTCTACTTGTCTTCTAAATGATGATTTTCCTCAATATTCTACATTTGATCATCTTCTCTTATCACTCTATACATTTTTTCACTGGCTGAGCTCACACACTTTCATGCGGTGAATGTCTCCCTATAGGATGATGAATTTGAAATCTGTATTTCCTACCCAGACTTTTTCTGTGAGGCAACTACCTATGAAATGCCTCTGCGTCCCACATGCACTTTAATAAAACTGAAATTTTTATTATGACCTTTAATGATCTTCACTATGATCCTCTTACTTATTGTTCTTGACATCATCAACAATTATCCACCTATGCGAAAAATCCTAATGTCATCCTTATATTCTCTTTCATGACAAATTCTAATGTCATGATTATATTGTCTGTCATTTCCATTCAGCCAATTACTAAGTTGTTCAATTTTACTTCCTAAATAGATCTTAATTTGGTCCTTCCTTCTCCATTCTTACTCCAATTTCCTGGTTTCAGGAAATTGCTGTCTTTGAATTACTGCTACATCTTTCCAAATCATCACATCAATCTGGTCTTGCCTTAGAACTCTGTCCTACATACTTAATAGTTACAGGTACACAGCACACACTGTAGTGTTTCCCACAACATAATTTATATGAAACCGTGTAGATATGTTTGCTATTGTGCTTACCATGTTGCAAGCTATTTACCTATTTATCGCCCCCACGAGACACTTTATCTTTGTATCCCTAAAGTCTGCCTCTATGCCTGGAATGGGATATAGCCATATCAAGTGCTGAACGGATAGATGCTCAGCACAATGTGCTTTCCTGTGACTCTACTCTCCCCTGCCCCTCTTCTATGGAATGGACTGCAGTTCAAGATTCTATCTGTAAGTTCCAAAAAGTGCTTCACATGTAGTACACACTTAATAACTAGTTACAGAATGAGTACATGAATGACTTTGTACTCTCAGGGCAACTAACTGCAGTAAATTAGTGTTTTGAGACACAATCACAGATGCAATTTAGAAGTAATTAAAAAAACCCAGATTATTCAAAACATATTTTTTAAAAAAGCATTTAGGTAGTTTAGAAAATATATTTCTATCTAAATATGAGCAGTTCATAAAGTAGACATGCCAAATTTTTCTTCAATGTGTTCAATAAGCCTCTAATTTTTCATACCCCTGAAAACTGGCTTAACTTCTGGAGCACAAATGGCATTTTGTATTTTGTATAATATTAGGGGAAATGGGGGGCTACATAAAAAACTCAGGGATTTATTTACCATATTTTAAAATTCCATAACAATATATATTTGACAGTTTCAAACAATTTCACATCAGAAATATATTCATATTGAAAACATTTCTCCCAAAATCTTTTGAAATGGAAAAAAATGCAAGGATTATGTATTGCTTGTAATCTTCAAACACCTAATAAATGCTTAAACTACCAGCTTGGTTTTAATTTAGCTATATTTTCAAAAGTAAGTACAAAGACTTAATGGAAACTTAAATACAGCTTCTTTATTAATTAATTTCTGTTTAGCTAAAAGGAAGAGACTAAAATAATGCCAAGAATGTGGAAGTTTTTTTTCTTTTCAGTCTTCACACTCTCTTACAGTAACATTTAATGGTCCTTCTGGTATTCTTAGCCCACTTAACTAGTGTGATGAACATTACTTATTATTTGCCAGATGCTTAGTGACTAGAGAAAAGAACAAAGTTTTCAAGATGTATTTTTTGCTATCTGATTTGGTTCTAGATATTCTACCAAAAGGTCAAAGCTGTAGCATAAAAACTATGTATCAAAAGCCTCCTTTTGTGAGAAATCAATATGTAGTATAACAGAGATAGAATCCTATGACATTTTGAATGGGAAACTAAGACAAATGAAGATAACTTTAATTTTAAAATTTTTTAATAGTAAACAATCAGCTGTTTATGTAACACAATTAACTCATAATAATGACAAACTATTTCAAATAATTGTTTTCTGTTTAAGGGCAGCAGTTTTACACCATGAGAAATGTAATACAATTTAAATTCAGCATGATTGGCTTCATATATGTGTCAGAAGTGTTCACTGAAATCAAGTTAAATCCTCATGTTTATATGTGAATAAATATGCTTGTACAGTCATTGATCTTCATATTTAGTAGTACTGATTTTCAGTTTCAGAAAAACATGATAGGAGAAAATGCATTGCATATTTGACTTCCAAAAGTATCTGAACTTGCTACTGTGAGATCTGTATTTCTTGAAATTTATGGAAATATTTATTATCATTAAGACAAATTCACCTTAATTTCATATTTAAATGAGCTAAGTCTGAGATTAGTAATAGTTTTTTTTTGAGGTAGATAGTTTCTGGAAAGTAATTAAACAAAATGACTTCTACTCTAGTTGTAAATACGTGTAGAAAACCATTTCAGGATCCTGCCACACTCAATCTTTTAGTAAAAGCTTTATTTTTCTTGATTCAGATAGACATATATAATCCTCTTAGTTGATTTAAGGTAAGTGATAATCCTAGACTGCCCAGACTTTCCCAATAAATCCCACGTTCTGGGTAACCCAGTTGTAGTACAAACTGGGATAGTTGTATCCCTGCTGGGAGATGAACTGAACTTTGAAACCTGAGAAAATAGAGACTTACCTTTACATCATTGGTGTTCATTCTTGTTCCCTCTTTTCCCACAAATATATCATCAATATCCACAAGAATGTACCTGTCCAAGGACAATGTCAGCCTCTTCCCTGATAAGAAGGAGATGGCATCTATGAAGATGAGCTTGTGCAGCCAAAAGTTCAAGTTGTTGCCAAAAAGAACCCTTTGAATTCCATCATGAAGCCCCAGGTCATGTATGATAGTGGCATAAAAAGCACCTTTAGAGATGGAAGGAGAAAGGTTTTCTGGGGTCTTTACTTTGGCAAATATTACTGGTTGATAGGCTGAATGATTAATCTGAAAAACTGTCCAGTCAGTTCCAGGTAAAGAACCTTTTTCAAGCTTGGAAGATTTGGTCACATGAAGCAATGGAGAATGAGGATTAATACAACAATCTTTTACTGCAAGATTTCCATATATGGAAAAAGGGAAACCTTTTAACTGAAAGCTCTGTACACTCTTCTCACTAGTTTTGTGGAATCCAATGACACCCACACCGTACTCTACACAGTATTTATCTAGAAGGCTTCGATTCCAGGAGTCCATATTTATATACTTTAAAATATTCTCATAAATAATGAGAATGTATTTGCCTTTCATTTTGTCTATAAGCGCTGGGAGATCTCCCTTTCCAGGGGCAATTTCAATGTGATACTGGAATCTACTTGATTCTAGAATCATAATGATATCTTGACCAAGAGATGAGTACTGGCTCTCTACAAATACTAGGACTGTGGGGTCTGTCCTTGAGGCATCAAAAAGCTTCATTGCTTTCACTTCCATTAGCCGATACGGTAGGTGTTGGAGGTCACCACAGTCAACTTCTGAAGCCGTCTCAGAGAGTTCATTTTCCTGTTTGTAGCCACTGTACAGGTAGTAAGCAGAAATGATAATGCTCACCATACAAAAAGTGGCAAGCAGAATGACTGTTCTTTGAAAGTGTCTGTGAAGCTTCATGATAAAACTCATGTTGTAGGTACTTTCCCCAACTATGCCAATAGAAGCACCATAAAAAGTTAAAAGAGAAGATGGTGTTCCAGCTACTTTTCCAATCTCAGTCAAGAGTTTATGTCACCATTGCAGCTCATTTGTATCACTTGATCAGGACTCACAGAAAATACAGTCTGAAAAATAGGAAAGAATATAAAACAGTCAGTTTGCAGCATTAAAATAAGCAAGTTTTTATCTTGTTGACTAGCATAAGTGGCAGAGTATTTGGCAGATGAACTGGTGTATAGTAAATTCGAAGCCCTCCCTTTTCTTCTCCCAGATCTGTGTGAGGACATGGGACTGACAGAAAGAGGAAAAGGGGTCCATTGAGCCCTCTATCCCTAGTACAAAAAAGACTTTGGGCTAACAGAAAATTTCATGATATTCACTGTGCTTTGCATCAAACTCTGTAGATACTATAGAACAGAGACCACGGAGAGGTCACCTAAGTCATACACTGCCATTTCTTGCCATCTGGCTATACATTATGTAACACATACTCAAGCTGTTTGTTTTTAATTACAGGTACTGAATGTTTATGCCATAATTAAAACATGGTTTTTTTCTTTTCTGCAAAGTCGATGGCACAGTCAATTTTATCATTGTATACACATTTTACATTCATTAGAGAAACAACCTTATGATAATTGCTCTCATTAAAATAACCCTTTCAAAATGCATATATGATCCCACAATGCAATTAATTATTTTAGAACTGCATATTTTCATAGCTGCATTTTCCAAAAATCAAAACAGTCATGTGGTAAGATGAATATGAGGAATAAAATACTTCCCAGGGTTTCTGCAAATCTGGTGTGAGACCATTGGGAATCATATACTCTTGGAGAAGAGCAAATTTACCTATTGATTCACTTTCTATACCATTCTATTTCCGCTTTTTGAGAAGGAGTTTAGTAATTATGTGAAAAACTACTCCAAAAGTGTTTTTAAAAATGTAATGAAAACAACTGAGACTTCATGAAACACTTTCTTGTGCAATAATTTGAAATTCCTTTCAAGTCTTAGTAACCTTTGAAAATTTAGTAACTTTGAAAAATAATAAGAAAGAAACATGAGTGCTTCTTTTTTTATTTGGGTGTTCTACATTTATTAGGATTACACTTCCTCTAGTATCACAGCACACTGATACAGATTTACTGTTAAGAGTATTTTGAGTGCATGAAGGTTAAGCAAACTGTATATATCTCTGTCAACTGAACAATATTTTTTCTCAGATAGTTGAACTAATGGGAAACAAACACATATTTCCTGGCTAGTCAAATTCAAAATAATGTACAGCTATGCTTGGATTTACCTGTGCACCTAACGAATTCTTTTCCTTTTAAAAAAATTCAACCGTTATTTTAGAGGGTACACATGCAAGTTTACTACCTGGGGATACTGTGGGATGCTGACATTTACGGTATGGATCCCATCACCCAGGCGGTAAGCACAGTACCCAATAGGTAGTTTTTCCACCATGCATGTCCTCCTTCCTTCTTCCTCCCTCTAATAGGCCACAGTGTCTGTTGTTCTTGTGTATATGTCCATGTGTGCTCAGTGTTTAGCTCCCACTTATAAGTGAAAACATGTGGTATTTAGTTGTCTGTTCCTGAGTTAATTTGTTTAGGATTATGTTCTCCAGTTGCATCCATGTTACTACAAAAGCCATGACTTCATTCTTTTTTATGGCCACATAGTATTCCATGGTGTATTTGTACCACATTTTCTTTATCCAATTCACTCTTGATTGGCATCTAGTTTGATTGTTTATCTTACTATTTTGAATAGTGCTGTGATAAACATACAAGTGTATGCATCTTTTTAGTAGAATGATTTATTTTCCTTTGGGTATATACCCAGTAAAGGAATCTGTGGTCAAGTGATAGCTCTGTTTTAAGTTCTTTCAGAAATCTCCAAACTTCTTTCCATAGTGGCTGAATTTGTTTACATTCCCACCAACAGTGTATAAGCATTCCCTTTTCTATGCAGCCTCACCAGTATCTGTCATCTTTTAACTTCTTACTAATTGCCATTCTGACTGGTGTAGATGATATCTCACTGTGGTGTTGATTTGCATTTCTCTGATGATTAGTGATGATGAACATTTTTTCATGTTTGTTGGCTACTTGTATGTCTTTTAATAAAGAGACTATTTTGGCAGGATATTTAGCATTTTCTAGGTATAGAATCGTATCATCAGCAAAGAGAGATAATTTGACTTCTTTTCTATTTAGATGCCTTATTTCTTTCTCTTGCCTGATTGCTTCTTTGAAGAAACATCTGCTCATGTCCTTTGCCTGTTTTTAAAGGAGGTTGGTTGTTTCTTTCTTATTGATTTAAGTTTCTTGTAGACTCTGGATATTAGACCTTTGTTGGATGCATACTTTGTGAATATTTTCTCCCATTCTGTAGGTTGTCTGTTTACTCTGCTGATAGTTTCTTCTGCTGTTCAGAAGCTCTTTAGTTTAATTAGGTCCCATTAGTCAACTTTTGTTTTCATTGCAATTGCTTTTGGGGACTTAGCCAAAAATTCTTTGCCACGGCTGATATCATAAACAGTATTTCTTAGATTTACTTCTAAAATTTTTATAGTTTGATGTCCTGCATTTGAATTAACTTGCTTACTTAATTTGCTTAGGTTTACAGCCTAGGCAAATTACCTTGAGTTAATTTTTGTATATGGTAAAAGGTAAGGGTCCGGTTTCATTCTTCTGCATATGGCTAGCCATTTATCCCAGCACCATTTCCTGAATAGGGAGTGCTTTACCTATTGCTTGCTTTTGTTGGCCTTGCCAAAGATCAGATGATTGTACGTGTGTGGCTTTATTTCTGAGTTTTCTATTATGTTCCATTGGTCTATGTGTCTGCTTTTGTACCAGTACCATGCTGTTTGGTACTGTAGCTTTGTAGTATAGTTTGAAGTCAGGTAGTCTGATGCTTCTGGCTTTGTTCTTTTTGCTTAGAATTGCTTTGGCTATTCGGGCTCTTTTTTGGTTCCATGTGAATTTTAGAACAGTTTTTTTGTATTTATTTAAAAATAGCATTTGTAATATGATAGGAGTAGTGTTGAATCTGTAAATTGCTTTAAGCAGTATGGCCATTTTAATGATACTGATTCTTCTAATCCATGAGCATGAAAAGTATTTCCATTTATTTGTATTGTCTTTGATTTATTTCATCAGTGTTTTTTAGTTCTCCTTGTACAGATCTTTTACCTCCTTGGCTAGCTGTATTGTTAGATATTTCATTTTATTTGTGGCTATTGTACATGGGATTGTATTCTTCATTGGACTCTCAGCTTTAACATTATTGATATATGTATAGGAACACTACTGATTTTTGTATATTGATTTTGTATCCTGAAACTTTCCTGAAGTCATTTATCAGTTCTAGGGACATTTTGGCAGAATCTTTAGCTTTTTCTAGGTATAGAATCATATCATCAGCAAAGAGAGATAGTTTGACTTCTTTTTCTATTTGGATGCTTTATTTCTTTCTCTTGTCTGATTGCTCTGGCTAGGACTTCCATTGCTATAGGAGTGGTGAGGGTGGGCATCCTTATCTCATTCCAGTTCTCAAGAGTAGTGGTTCCAGCTTTTGCCTGTTCAGTATGACATTGGCTGTGAGTTTGTCATAGATGTCTCTTATTATTTTAAGATATGTTCCTTTAATGCCGAGACTGTTAAGGGTGTTTATCATGAAGGTATGTTGGATTTTATTGAGAGCTTTTCTGCATCTATTGAGATGATCATATGGTTTTGCTTTTAATTCTGTTTATGTGGTAAATGACATTTATGGATTTGCATATGTTGAAACAGCCTTGCATCCTAGAAATAAGGATGACCTGACTGTGGCATATTAAATTTTTGATGTGCTGCTGGATTTGGTTTGCTAGTATTTTGTTGAGAATTTCTGCATCTATGTTCATCAGAGATATTGGCCTGAGTTTTTTTTCTTCATCGTGTCTCTGCCAGATTTTGGTATCAGGCTGATGCTTGCCTCACAGAATGTGTGAGGAAGAAGCCCCTTCTCCTCAATTTTTTGGAATAATTTCAGTAGGATTGGTACCAGTTCATTTTAGTATGTCTGGTACAATTCGGCTGTGAATCCATCTGCTCCAGTGCTTTTATTGGTGGGTAGGTTTTTTTTTTTTTATTATTACTGATTCAATTTCAGAGCTTGATATTGGTCTTTTCAGAGTTTCAATCTCTTAATGATTCATTTTTGGGAGATTGTGTTTCCAGGAATTTATCCATTTCCTCTAGATTTTCTAATTCATGTGAGTAGAGATATTCATAGTATCTTTAAGGATATTTCTATTTCTGTGGGATTAGTTGTAATGTTATCGTTGTCATTTTTGATTGTTCTTTTTTGGATATTCTCTTTATTTTTCTTTGTTATTCTAGCTAGTGGTCTATCAGTCTTGTTTATTTTTTTCTAAGAACCAACTCTTGGTTTCATTGGTCTTTTATATGGATTTTGGCATCTCAATTTCATTTAATTCTTCTTTATTAGTTATTTATTTTTTTTCTGCCAGCTGTGGGGGTATTTTTTTTCCTTTATTTTAGTTCCTTTAGGTACAAAGGTAGATTGTTAATTTGAGATCTTTCTAACTTCTTGATGAAGACATTTAATGCTATAATCTTTCTTCTTTACACTAACTTAGCTGCATCGCAGAGATTTTGGTAAGTTGTGTCCCTGCCTTCATTAATTTCAAAGAATTTTTTGATTTCTGCCTTAATTTTGATGTTCACCAAAGAGTTATTCAGGAGGAAGTTGTTTAATTTCCATATAATTGTGTAGTTTTGAAAGACCTTCTTGATATTGATTTTTTTAATTGAACTGAGGTTGGTTAATGTTCTTGGTATGATTTCAGTTTTTTAAAATTTATTGAGACTTGCTTCATGAACAAACATGTGGTCAATCTTAGAATATGTTTTATGTGCAGATGAAAAATATGTGTATTTTGTGGTTGTTGGGTGGACTAGTTCTGTAGGTATCTATTAGATCTAGTTGGTCAGGTGTCAAGTTTAAGTCTGGAGTTCATTAGTTTTCTGCCTTAAGTATCTGTCTAACATTGTGAGTGGGGTGTTGACATCTGCCATTATTATCGTATAGTTGTCTAAGTTTTGTTGTGGGTGAAGAAGAACTTGTTTCATGAATCTAGGTGCTCCAATGTTGGGTGTATATATATTTAGGATAGTTAAGTCTTGTTGTCGGATTGTACTCTTTATTGTTATGTATTGCCCTTCTTTGTCTTTTTAAATTTTTATTGGTTTGAAGTTTATTTTATCTAATATAAGAATAGCCACTCCTGATCTTTGTATGTTTTCCATTTGTATGGTAGATCTTTCTCCATCCTTTTACTTTGTGCCTGTGGGTACCATTACATGTGAAATTGGTCTCATGAAGACAGCAAATGGTTGGATCTTGTCTTTTTATCTAGCTTGCCACTCTATGTCTTTTAAATGGGGCATTTAGCTCATTTACATTCAGGATTAGTATGGATCTGTGAGATTTTGGTCCTGTCATCATGTTGTTAGCTGGTTGTTATGAAGACTTGATTGTCTAGGTGGATTATAGTGCCTGAAGGCTATGTGCTTAAGTGTGTTTTTGGAGTAGCAGGTGTTGCTTTTCAATTCCATGTTCAGCACTCCCTAAGAACCTCTTGTAAGGCTGGTCTAGTTGAAATGAATTCATTCAGCATTTGCTTGTCTGAGAAGGATTTTATATCTGTTTCTCCTAAGAAGCTTAGTTTGGTGCCATATGAAGTTCTTCATTGGAAATTTTGTTTTTAAAAATGCTAAAAATAGGCTCCCAATCTCTTCTGGTTGTAATGTTTCTGCTGAAAGGTGTGCTGCTAGCTTAATGGGGTTCCCTCTGTACATGACTTGACCCTTCTTCTCTCTGGCTGCCTTTAAGATTTTTTCTTTTGCATTGACCTTGGTGAATCTGATGACTGTGTGCCTTAAGGATGGTCATCTCATATAGTATGCAGCCTAGGTTCTCTGTATTTCTTGAATTTGAACCTCAACCTCTCTAGTGCGATTAGGGAAATATACTCAAATATATTTTCCCAGTTGCTTATTCTGTCTCCTTCTCTCTCAAGAATGCCAATGAATCATAAATTTGGTGTCTTTACATAACCCATATTTCTCAGAAGTTTTGTTCATTTTTAACAATTATTTTTCTTTAGTTTTTTCTGACTGAGTTGGCCCAAAGAGCCAGTCTTCAAGCTCTGAAGTTCTTTTCCCAGTTTTGTCTATTCTGCTTTTAATACTTCTAATTGTATTATGAAATTCTTATACTGAATTTTTCAGCTCTAGTAGTTCAGTTTAGTTCATTTTTAAAATGGATATTTCATATTTCATCTCTTGGATAGAATAAATAAATTCCTTGAATTGGGTTTCAATTTTCTTCTGAATCTCAACCTTTCTTGACATTCAGATTCTAAATAATATGTCTGTCATTTCAGTCATTTCAGACTGGTTGAGAACCACTGCTGGGGAGCTAGTGGATTCATTTGGAGATGAGGAGACACTCTGACTTTTTAAATTGCCAGAGTTCTTACCATGATTCTTTCGCATCTAAGAAGTCCAGTGTTTCTTTAACAATGACGTAATTTGAGTACTTCAGTTAGATTTGTTTCTGGATGTTTTCACATGCCCAAGCCTCTCTATAGGGCCTTTATTTGTGGTTGAATTCTTGCCCTTGGTTTCACAGGGGTGTATAGTAGCAAAATATTTTTGGCGTTGTAGTTTGGGCTGGGATCCAGTAGATGATGCTGAAGAGTAATGGGCAGTAGATAGCCTCTTATCTAGCTGCATGGCTCCTCTGTATTTCTCACATTTGCAGCCGTGCTCTGCAGTGGGCAGGGAGAGAGGTGACCTCCTCACCATGTCCATTCTTGGACCTTGGGGGAGCCCGTCTGATCACTGACAGTGTGCCTGCATTTATTTTGTTAGGTAGTCTGGGCTGCAGGGCTCCCTGGCCCGAAGTTGCAGCAGGTAGATGGGAGACAACCTTTCCTGGCGAGTCCTGTGGAGGGAGGCATGCCCCCTCCCACTCCAGCCCATGAATGGGCATCTCACCCCTCTCAGTGCTTTGAGAGTGTGAGCTCCTCTCCCACTTGAGTGCCAGCCACAGAACTTGGCTTGGCATTCCTGAGCTGGCTGCTGCAGCCCTTGGGCACTTGGATGGGATTGGGGCTCCATCCTTCAGGCACTTGGAATTGGATTCTGGGTGCTCTGAGGAATCCAACGTGCTCCCAAGCCACAAGGAACATAATCAGGTGGAGCAAGGCACCCAGGCTGGGCAGCAGAGGCTGTACTGTGCATATGTTCCTGCAGGGCTGCTAGGGTGTGGCCCTGAGAGGGGCTGGCAGGCCGGAAGGCCTGCAGAACAGACATGATCCAGTTCCACAGGGAAGTCAGCTCTACTTTCTTCTGGCCCAGTAGTCAGCTGCGGCTAGAGCTTTTGGAGCGAGATGGGGAGACCTGGGTTATGGACGCCTATTACCATGTTCTGCCAGAGCTGCACCATGTACAAAGGCTACTGTTCCATTCTGGATGAAGCTCTGTCTTTGTCTACTCTCCAATCAGATCCCCTTGTCAGATGAAGTGTCCATGGGGGGTGCAGGGCCCTCTGAGCCAGGATCCCATAGGCCCATGGTGAGGGTGGGCAGTCCCACAGTCCCATCATGAACCTATTCCCCCAGAGCTGTTGAGGGCCAGGGACTAGCCCCAGCATTCCAGTACCCTGTGCCTGCCTTCTCCCTTCTCAGCCTCAGCATCTGCATTGCATCTCCATCTACTTTAAGCATTTTCTCTCTAGAGATCTGTCCAAATTATGTTGATTTACTCAAACCCTTGGTTTTTCTCCATGGGAGTAGCACTTCTTTGCTGCATCTAGTTGGCCATCTTGCCTTCCCCCTCTGGAATTCCTGGGTGCTTCTTAGAGCAAAACCTTATTAGAGTTTTATGGTCCTGGAACTTTGCAAGAAATTATAATGGAACATAAAAAAATTAAGATAGGTCTTGTGACTGTACACAAGGCAGGCTAAAAGTTAGCTGATATAACAACAAGCACAGGTGAAAAATACTGTATTTAGTGTTTGTCATAAGATTAGAGTCTATTGTACATCTGCTTCTTATTATTGTGTCATTTGGGCCCCTGTACCAAGTAAAATGATGAAGTTAGAATAAATGATCATGAATAACATTCTGCTTCCAAAATTCTATGACATAAACAATGAACAATATTTTGAACAATATGTTTATCTTTATGAATAATATAATATTCTAGAATAGAATTGTAGGATATTTATAGGATATTCTATTTACAGGATAAATGTGTTGTTTATCTTTTAAATTATATATTGTAGTTCATTCATTAAAATATTTAGGGCATATATGTCATGCATTCAAATATTTATGGGGTAGCTCTCATGCTATTTAAAATATAAATGTTCAGCAGACTGAATTTATTTAAAACGTTCTAAATTATAAAGCAGAGATAGTGACAAGAATGATAATAATGTGAGGGTTGTGGATTAGAGACAATGACTATAACAGGATGAGAGAAGAAAGAGACCATGGCAAGTGGGTGAGTCTGTGGAATGCTCCAGAGGGTGGTGAGGCTGTACTGTGGAGTAGGATTTGGGTAGAGCCTTGAAGGATGGGAGTAATTTGAAGAGACATTTGAGATAGAGGGAATGTTACGGAGGCAGGAATGAGCACAATATGGGGTAAGGATCATGAATAACCAGTGGGAGGAAAGAGTGAGAAATACTTAAAAAATAAATTTGACTATATATGAGTAACCCAGATTATGGTCAGACTTCAGAGTACAGAGGTTGTGAAAGATTGTAGGGAGATCTTATGGTTTGTATGTGTCCCCCAAAGTTTGTGTGCTGGAAATTTAATTCCCAATGCAACAGTGTTGGGAGGTGGGGCCTAAGAAGAAGTGAGTAGGTCATGAGGGGTCTGCCCTCATGAATAGATGAATGTCATTATCTTGGGAGCAGGTTACTTATCTTAAGAGTGTCATAAAAGCAAGTTTGGCTGGCTCTTGCTCTCTTGCCCCTTTGTGGATGCTGTCTTGCCCTTCAACCTTCCACGAGATGACACAGTAAGAAGGCCCTCACCAGATGCCAGCACCTTGCTCTCAGACTTCCAAATCTCCAGAACTGTGAGCCATATAAATTGTTAATGTTTATAAATTATCCAGTCTGTGATATTCTGTTAGAGACACACTACTTTCTTGATTAGGGGGATAACATAAGAGATTTTTCTGGGATAAGAGTTAATAACATGGAGAATATCATAGAGCAATCTTACGGAGGTGATCTGGCAGGCCAGTGCAGTCTCATTCTCACAATGCAGTCGTAAACTGTTAATCATCATAGGTGAGGGAGAATTGTAGGGAAGGGGCAAATCTTACAAACACTGCAGAGAAAGGGGGACGAGAACTTGGCCTGCCACGTGAGGTCTCTTTTAAATGCTCTGGTGTAGATACAGATGATATTTAAGCAAATAAAAATTTACCTGGACAACAGAGTTTTCATTGTAATTATAGTTATTTCATTTTGATAAGTAATTGCACTTTTACAGTTATGTATGTGCTTATGACTATCATATTCTGGAGCATAACAGCAGAATACAAAACCTCTTATCTTCCCATTTCTATGTTTCAATTTTACCTGTGAAGTGTTTTTGACTAGACATAAAATGTATTGCTACATTTTCCATTTTAGATAGCAGCATTTTACAATTTGTCCCCTTTGTCAAAAGTGAAAGGCATGTAACTTATACAATTCTTATCTGTGATGAGGCAGAGTGGTGAGGAGTATTTGATCTCACTATTTAGGACAGATATTAGGAATCTATCAAAGTTACCTTCTCTGTAAGCCATTATAAAACGCTGAAGGACATTTCTTTTCCATTAAACTCTTCAAGTTTCCTTCTGAAGCTAAAGAAAAAATTCCAGTGCATGTCCCTGAGGAATTGGTCTAACATATTTAAATGCATACATTAAAATTATCCTGTTTTCTGCAAATCTTTTTCAATTGCACATCTCACTTTGCCATGCCAACTTCAGTCTATGGTGCAGATTCTCAGAGCTTTCTATTCATACTACAAACTCATCCAGGGACAGCTACTTCCCATTCTCTTCCATGTTTCTGTTAGCTCTGAAAACTTCAGGATGGACTGACCTGTTGCTGTCACTCCTCCTGTGGAAGGTGGCACCATGGCAGTAGGCAATGGCAAAGGTACAGACTTCACCTGAGCCCTTCACTTGTGAGGCATCATGCAGATGGATGAATATGGAAAATTAAGCTCCTCGCCACAACTGCCCTGTGGTGCCTTCTCTGACTTTCCAAACTTGGTAAGACCAGTGGGTATACATGGTCTTTGTGAAAAGAGCATCTCCTTTGTACTTATTGCCATAATTAAAATTTTGTTTAAAGTCAGACTCTCTGTATGCCTGGAAGCTCCAAGAGGGTAGAGATAGTACCTTTCTTTTGCCTATCATTGCACCACTTGTGCCAGGAGCAGTGACTTTTTGTGGAATTAATGGAATACAATGGCATCTTACGCCTGTAGGTTAATTTGACACTTTTACTTTATTCTAATGCTTTAACTTATCTTTTGAAGTTACAAATAACTATTACATTCAATGTTAAGTTAATGTAATCACGGCATCCCAACATGGGATAAATTTAATATCATAATATCTATGGTAGATAAAACCTTCACCCACCAAAAATACTTATCATTATGCAATTAGTGATCAGGTATTTATTGAACACCTACTTTGGAATTAGTACTGTAGTAAATACTGTGGACACCACGGAAGTATATTAGGATATTAGGAATAATCCTTTCCTCTAGATAATGGACTCTGTTAAGGGAAATGAGACTTGTGAAACAGCAGCCAACAGTATGTTGTACATAATAAATAGTGATTTATGCAGTATAGACTATCTGTTACAGGTTTCAGAAGAGAGAGAGAGACAGAGAGAGAGAGAGAGAGATTAGTGAAGCTTAGTAAAGTCAGTGGCAGTTTCTAAGAGACATGGTTCTTGAAAGTGACATGCCATGATGCACTGGGTTTGGATATGAGGATGGGGACAACATGTCAGGCAAAACTCCCTGGCCAGATTGAAGAAATGAAATGGTTACAATGTGCTTAGCTCAGAGTGAAATTAACTAAAATATAGGATACTATGTTTGAGGTTGAAAATGGAAATAATATTTGATTAAAAGAGTGGTGCAGATTAATGAATGTCCTTGAAAGTGACTATGAAGTACAAGGGTATGAACTGGAAAATAAAGAGCATTGGGTGCATTTGAACAGAGGGATTTGATAAAGACAGTGTTTACAGATGATTAGTGTAGTAGTGGCACCCAGAATGATGAACAGCAATAATATGAACAGAGAGAGAACACGCCACACTGTACAGAGTGAAGAAGTAGGCAGAGTCAAGACAGTCCCAGCTAAGGGGCTGCTGCTGTAATCCATGTGTGAGGTGGTATAGGTCCAGACTAAGGTGGTTTTGAGACAGAATGGAAATGAGAGATATTTGAGAAGAAAGAAGAAAAAAACATGCTTCCTGTTAAATTATGGTTTGGGGAGGTAGCAGGCTTGGGGACTAGAAGATAAAGATGCCAGTATAATAGAAACAAAACTAAGAGGGGAAGTTGGCTTGACTCAGTGATGCGCACTTCAGATTCAGATAGATAGATGGACTAAGTTATACATGATTAGATAACAAAATCGCAATGTTATATAACATAGTTGGATGTAGACAAAAAAAGTCAAGAAAATCTTTGGAATTGACAGGTTACAGGCACTTCTGAATGTGCTACAAAAACCCAATTCCTCAGGAAAGCCTTTGCTGACCAACTCTATTCTTCCCCTTTAGACCACGCTCCCTTTGGAGACTTTATCATAACTCTTATGAAATATTATTAAAAATATTATTTGTCTAATGTCTGTCTTCCCTGTTAGACTGAAATTTCCAAGGGGCATAGGGCTCATGTTTTTTCCCAGTAATTTTTCAAATTTTTCAAAAAGAAATGAGATGTAAACACTTTTAAAGGCCAACAAGGTCAACATGTAAACATTTCAGTATAGTGATGAATATGTTCTTGAAATGCTTTCACAAAAATACATAGAAAATTGAAGACTTTTGCATGGTCAGTAGGCTACTCTGAGTAAGTACAGTACAAGCACACTAGCCTGCATGTCAGAGAGTTCCCGCGGACACAACTATCTTGATCAGCAGTACAGAACTGACAGTTGCGGTTGAATTCTGCTCCGTATTCAACCTATGATGAGGACTATGCTGAATGATCAAGAAACTGTATTTTAAATTTTGAAAATCAACGAATCACTTAGACAGGCATTCTGAAATAGTTAGGTTCAAGAGAGTTACAAGGTTGGATCAGTTATAAATGTCAATACATCATCAAGATTTCCTATAAGGCACCCTGAAGGAAATAATATGATATGGGAAGATATAGAATAACAATAGTAATGCAGCTAATATTAATAAACACTTACATAGGTACTGAAATTGTGTTGGACCCTTTAGAGGTGAAGTAACCTGCCCATGATGTCACAGCTAGTAGAGGTAGAACTGAAATATGAACTCCAAAAGCCTGCATCAAAGATACCATACACCTGGGAAGATAACTGCAACATGATCCTTCCATCCTAGGAACGAGTAGGAAATGCATATTGGGCAGCTATTATTTTTAGATGCTGCAGTTTCTTTATAAGAAAATGGGCTACTATGGTATCTCCTAAGGGGATTTTAATGAGAGTTAAGGCTCTTAGAGGCTGGGTGCAGTGGCTCACCCCTATAATCCCAGCACGAGGGGAGGCTGAGGTGGGCAGATCACTTGAGCTCAGGGGTGGAGACCAGCCTGGGCAACACAGCGAAACCCCATCTCTACAAAAAATATAAAAAATATTATATATATATAAATTAGCTGGACATGGTGGCAGGTAGTCCCAGCTACTTGGGAGGCTGAAGTGGTTGGATCGCTTGAGCCTGGGAGGTGGAGGCTGCAGTGAGCCATGATCATACCACTGCCCTCCAGCCTGGACTACAGAGTAAAATCCTGTCTCAAAAGCAACAACAAAAACCAAACTCTTATAATAGTGTTTGGCACATACAATAAACAAACAAAATTTATCTGCATGATGATGATAATAGAAATAACACAGGAAATGAGGGAAATATCCCGAAGATGACCAATGAAAGTACACTAAGGGTTCATAAAGGGATAGCTACGAGCATTTTAGCTTAAGTAGAGTTGTGGGAAGCACATAAGCCCACCCTTAGGGCAGAGATCTAAAGTCAGATGGATCTTAGAACAAAGAAAGAGGCTCAATCAGAGGCATAACCAGCACCATGTCCTTGGGCTTCTTTTCACCCCTCCCCCTTTCCTTAGATGAGCTCATATACTTCTTGGTTTTCATTACCATCTACACTCTAGTAAATTCTGAATGTTCATTCGTAACTCAGACCTCCTTCCTCTAAGCTCTAGGATTTTATATTGAACTATCAACTTGATATAATAGCAACAACAACTCACATCGACTGTGCCCTTTCTTATTATATTCCAGCCATTATTTGGCTCCACTAGAATCATGTCACAAGCAAACTTAACCTGTCTAAAACTGAATTTATGATCTTTCCGCTAAAACCATCCTTATGGTCCCATAATCACCTATGTGCATCCTTAAAACCTTCTTTTACTTGCAGCAACTAATCTCACCACAAATGTTCTTGGCTCCTTCTACCATTTTCTCAATACAGCATCAAAGTGGAACTCTGTTACTTCTTTCCAGCTGAGATCCTGTCAATGATTGCTTATTTTACTTGCTGGTTAAAATTCATATTCTTGTACATGTCCCACAAGACCCTGTGTGGTATGCTTCCCACTTTTATCTCTCAGGCCTGGTTAGATGATGCTCTCCCTTCTAAGTTCCAGGCAAGTGGGTCCTCTTTCAGTTTCCAAAAGAGATAATCTCTTTTCTGTCTCAGGGTCTTTCCACATGCTGTTACCTTTGTCTGAAAGTTTTTTCTCCACTTCCCCATCTGGTTTCATCTTCCAAATCCTATGGTTCTAAGTATAAATATCCCTGCCTCACAAAAGTCTTCCCTGATCCCCCTTATCTGTCAGGCCTCCCTGTTACACATTCTCACATCACTCTCTACTTTACCTCTGTAGTATGTTCCAAAGTTATAATTAGTTATGTGATTTTCTGTTATAATTAGTTATGCAATTTTTCTCCATAGCTTGGAAGCATCTGTAAGTACTTGTCCTGTTCACTTCTATATTTTTAATGTCTAATAGAGTGTTTGAAGTGAGAATAGCCCATTGAATATTTGTTGAATGAGTGAAAAAAGGCCTCTACTAAATTTTACAAATAGCAGCTGGCACTCACAAACTAGGGCAGTATTTAAGTCAAACCATCTTCTATGAACGGCTACCTTCATCAGTCACACTGGCCTCAAACAGTCAAGGCAATAATATAAACATTGCGAATAGCAGTGACCACCTTGATCAGAGCCATAAATCAGGCATATCCAGAATGTGCTTTTCACTGAAATTTACTCAACTGCTTATTTTTTCCATTCTGAGATTTTTCAGAATTCAGCGTGAATAGAGTTGCTTTGCAATGCATCTGTTTTTAAAAAGACTCCATCAAGCAAATATTAGCCATTAATTATTTACCATTAACAAAAGGCAGAGGAAGCAATTAGTTTTTGGAATCACAGACAATTCCATAACATAGTGAAAGAACTCAATATATACAAACATGTATTTTGCAAAGTATTGCAATATCTGCAAGGGGAAGTGCCTGCTTGTCAATGTAACCTATCTTTTCTCTTCCACTAACACCCACCATCATCCCAAAGTAAAAATCAATTTCTAAATGAAATAGAATCATGTTAAAGTTGGCAGTACAAGAAAAGTGAAAAAAGATTACCATCTGGAAAATGAGTATTAATAACTAAAGAGCTTCAGGTTCTAACATAAATGAAAGATATTTAAAAGATCCTGACAATATTCCTTTTTCTGAAAAAGGAATGAACTATAAAACTGTATTTTATAATGTTGAAAAATGCAGTGGGAGGCCTCAAATACGTTACATGGATTTGCTAAAAGTAATTTAGTAAAATATTAAAAATTGACAAGGGCAAGCTTTTCTTTGGGAAAGAATGTGTGAAATTGTGTCATGTTAATTAAACCCTGCTGTGGTAGGCAAGTAAGAAGCTGATTTACATGGAGTATGACCAAGAATACACTCTGTCTCTAGAACTGCAATTTTTAAAAGATGGATGGGAGAAAAGCTGCACTTGAGGGCATTAGCTTTGTTTGGTACATTAAATGGAAAATGACTTTCTATTATCATTCTCCCTCCATCTTTGTATTAGAAATTATGAAGAGAAGAATATGTTTTATTCACCTCCCTCAGTGTTATGCCATCCAGTGTTGCAAGAGAAGAAAACTACCCCACTGCTGTTTGCTGTTTATTCTGCCCTATATGACTTAAGGGGGAAAATGTCTGCCTTTACCCTCTAAGATTGGACCAGAATGCATGCATCAAAATACACTGACATTCTGTCACACATGCTCACATATGACATATGTGAGTGCTGACAATGCAGCTTTTAGGGTCTAATCCAAACGTTTTCTTTGTCCTTCATTAGACTCATGGGAACAAGAGAGTGTTAACCTGGACTCTCATTGGTTGCCTGGACCATTAGGTGTAAAGTTACAGATCAGTGTTGGCTATGTTTTAGGGCAGGTTACATGAACCAGATAAGGAAAGACAGCCAATCTGCGGAGAGAAGATGATGCAAAAAGAGCAGAAACGAATAATGAAAAAATATGATATAGGGAGTCTTGAGGAGGTTGAAGGTTCTATTACTCTCTATTCTATGGACACATCAATAAAGGAGTCAGGTAAATTATTCTTCTGTTACCTTGGGCACATTTTAGAACAAGTGAGACTCAACCTAACAGCGGTAGCAAAAGAGGAGAAAGAAATCACCTGAACTAGACTGTATATACTTAGCTAGGGAAGGCACCACATTTAATTGTCCTGTGGATTGCTTTATGCCTGGCACGAAAGTAGATGCTTAGTAAATACTTCCTGGGTGAATGAATGAGTATTTCATATGTAAGGGAAGTGGTGGAAATTGTTGGAGTGGTATATGGATTGCATCTTTTCCATCAAGAGGCATATCAAGAACAAATATTTGAAACCTATAGAGAGACAATGTAGTATAACGGTTAAAGGAATGTGTGCTGGAGCCAGACTCAAACTGAATACCACCTTCACCACTTGCCAGGGATGTGATCTTAAGCAGGTAGGTAACCTCTCAGTGCCTCAATTTCCTCATTTGTGAAACAGGAATAATATTTACCTTAAATAATCTTTGTGAAGATTATATGAGCTAAAAATTAATATGTAAAGTAGAACAGTGCCTGGTACAAGGTAACCATTCTATGAGTATAAACTGTAACATCTCTACTAGCAAAAATCTAGACAATAGTACTTATCACCAAGTTAAACTTTGTATTATTCACTGATGTTTTCTCATCTGTCTTCGTCCTGTCCTCCAGATCAATTTCTAAAATGTTGAACAAACAGGATAAAAAAGGGTCTCTGGAATCCTCATTTTTCAGGTGAAGAAACCAAGCCCCAGAGCCAGCAAGGGAGCTGTTCAAGGCCACTCCTCTCTTGGCAGAGCCAGGCCTAGAATTTAGGTCTACTTTCATGTTATTTTCAAATATTTTAATGAAACAAAAACATTCAGCAATGAAATATATGTAAAATGGATACCCATCATTGAGATGCTTAAAGGTTTTAGGATAGGACTGCTATAATTGATTTTTAAGCTCTTATTTGGCAACAGCTAATCAAAAATTATAGCCCTCAGTAATTTGTAGATTTGGGGAAATAATTTATTATAGACATTAATTAATTGTAGTAGGTCCTGACTACTTTTTTTTCTTGTCCTGTAACTTACATGAAATCGATGAAAATGTTTAGAGTAACATGAAAGAATAAATCACTCACTGTGATATCCAGGTATCTAAGAGTATAGTTTTTTACTATAAACAAACAAACAGACAAACCAAGAAATATTAAAATCACCTCTTTACTATTCTAAGAGAAACTTCAGTCATAAAATAGTTTTGAGTATTGTTCAGACTAATTATCTTTATAATGTAGGTCGTTACTTTTGTGGCCTGGCAGCATTCCTAATCTGGACAGGTGTTCAGAGTTCATGCATTTCAGTGCAAATGCTCATTTATAATAGACATAGCACAGGGAAAGTAAACTTCTACTGTTTTCCCTTACTGTTGGAACTGTTAAGCAATTAGAAATTCAAGGCATTCATTTAGTTGAGAATAGTGTTTTTATCCTTAATTCAATTTCCCTGATTTTATAGTGTATATAAATCACAAAGTATTTATATACGGTTTAAAAATATATATTTTGTATCTTAACAAATGCACATTTAAGGCTCTAATCACCAAAAAAGCAGCTGAAACTCAACCAGGTTTCAAGGAAGTCATGTAATCAGAGTCCCAAGATTAAAAGAAAAAAAATTGTAATTTCTTTACAGTTTTAAAATTTTGAAATGACAGGTAGACAATTACATATTTACATTTTCGCTTATAATATCTTCTTTAGCAGAATATATGGTTTAGAAAAAGAACCTCCAATGCCTGATTATCTCTTCTACTACATATTTTTTAACAAACTTTTCAGTCACACCACAAATTACTCTAATATTTGCTGCAATGTTCAGAAATAATGCTTTTCTCAAGAAAATTAATTAAAAAAGAGGGTATATATAACTCCACCAAACTAAACTATAACAAATATCTCCAGAAAGAGATAAAAGTTTTATTTTATCTAAAACATTTTAGTAATGTGAGAATTCTTCATTTTAAAGACTATGAAGAAAATTAACTCATGTGACAAGCTCAAAATTAACATTATTTACACAAAGAAACAAATCTTCTGTTTTACCATCAAGATGATAAAGAAAAACGGTAACAAAATAGAAATGGTAGATACTGTGTTAGCCAGAGAAAGAAAAAAAAAAGAGCTTATCTTAGGCAAGCCTCTTTATATGTTCAGTACTATTTTAAAAAGGAGCCCCCTTCAAACTTATATTTGAAATCTCCATCTTAAATATAATATTGATAGGAAGCTATGGATGAATAAAAAGGAAAAAAAGATTCCCTTCAGCTGAATATCAGATATTCTAGAGTTTCTCTGCCATATCATCCTGCTCTCTGGTGGTGAACAGCATTGCTCACTAGTTGATAACATGGTATTTTCTAAGGGCAAAAAAAAAAAAAAAAAAAAAAAAGAGTGTGTCCCAGATCAGTTGCACACATCTCAATATTTGATTTGTATTTTAATTTAATACAAATGTGTTAAGAATGTAGCTGTTTGCATTGTCTAGAAGTGTTTTCTTCTAAACTCTTCCAGATTACATATGTTGCTATATTTCAATGTTTGTAAAGAATATAGATACTAATATATTTTCAACATTAAATAACTCTGATGCTTAAACAGTATCCAGCTATTAGAAAAACTATTTGAAAAAGGATCTGAGTAAACCCCTTAAAGATGTAACTTTGCTTTTACCTGCCCCCACAAAATGGATATATTAAATAGAAGATATATTTGTTTTCTTTAAAGTTTCTGTATTTGATACCTAGATTTATTCTTTCCATTTCCATTTAATTTTATTAATTGTATACTTTTAAATAATGTCTATAAACTGCATCAAATAGAAAGCCTTTTGAGGATCATTACTGTGTAGATAGGCAGGTAGTTTAAAGCCTCTGATATTCCTTACAAAATTCTGTCAAGGCAACAGACATATGATCTGTTAAACAAATCTACTTCAGAATCATTATAAGTTGGTGAATATCTTAAACAATTACAAGAGGTAATTTCTTTAGTACCATAATCTTATGAAAGGGAAGCTTTAAAATCATCCGTGAATGAGACGGTCCTTTGTTTCACTTAATTTAATCAAAATACTCTATATTTCTTCTTCAAGAATAAAATGAAGCACTTGCTCAATCTTGAAATTTTTAGATTATTTGAAAGCAAAGTTGTTATCTCTTAAAAGCCCCTACATTTATGAGTGAGGCATTAATGCACAGTATAAATAAATAAATACACTTACCTGGAATTAAAGCTCAGAGCTGAAAATGCTTAAGAAAGTTGCAATAGATGGAAAAGAAACGGAAACAGTACCATTCGTTACCGTCGGCTCAGGCTTTTTGACTTTACAAGTGGCAGCAACACCGGTCCTGGCCCAGTACTCTCATGTTATGTAACATCTTATTAATATTAGCCATCAAACTGCTACCAAGCTGGTGAGGCACTAGAGGGCAAGAGTGTCACATGCAAGACCCGTCGCCAAGGGACCGGCTTTGGTACCACTTCGGGGGAAGACAGATGCTAACTAAGCTGATGAATAACAGGATGCCCGAATACAACAGCAAACTTGTTCCTCAAAGAATATTTTACATGTCAATTTTCTGACTAGCGGAAGAGTTAACAGGTTAATAAATATGCGCAAGCAAATAACCACACCATGAAAAACTTTTAGGATTATATTTACAAACCCACAGTCACTCAAGAGGCTGTTTTTTTTCTTTCCATTGTCTAAATAAACTTATTTAAAACAGGAGAAAAAAAGCTGGTTAAATAAAACGAGTGTCGGTTTCAGGACTCCCTCATTCCAAGCCGCGAGAAACTTGTCTGGTCGAGGTGCCGCCTCTGGAGTCTGCATTCCAAGGCGCCCGGATCGGGTTTCTGGGCGAGGAGACCGGCCCCGTCCTCCATGGAGATTACCTGGGGCTGCAGCCGTCCGCGGGCTCCTCCTTCCCTCGGGTCTTCGGCCTCAGCCGCTCCCCAGGGCCCCGCGTCCGCGCGCCGCTCGGGTGCTACGCGGTGCCCGGGGTCCGGCGGCGGCGACAAACGGGCGACCTCTCCCCTCCGCGCCCGGGATCTCCGCGGACACAGCTGGTGGCGACTTCGGCCGCTCAGGCTGCGGCTGCGGGGGGAGCGCAGCGGGTGCGCCGGGGACTCCTGCGCTGGAGAACCGCGGCCGCGGGACCCGCCCGGCCGCGCCTCCACAGCCCTCGCCGCCGCCTCCCGAGGCGGGAGCCGCCGCCTCCCAGCTCCCGGCCCGCGCGCGCCCACCCCGGGGAAGGGGAGGGAGCGGGAGCTGAGGACGGGAGCCGCCTCCATCGGCCGGGCTCCCGCCCGGACCGGCCCTGCGGATCTGGCTGCCCGGGCCTCGACAAGGAGACCCCGGGGGTTCCGCCCCGGCCTGCCAGTTCCGACCGCCCCTCCCGGCGGGTTGGCGGCGGCCGCCAAGGATGAAACGTGTTGTGCGGCCAGGGAAAGGGGTGCCAGTCTCCGAGGCGACGCTGGAAGGGTGGGGCGCACCCTCGCGGTCCCCTCCTGTCGCGCTCCTGCCGTTGGCACTGGACCAGGGCGGCTGCGAGGCTGCAAGAGTTTCATCTGTTCGCCAGTTTTTTTTCAAATGCCATGTGTTCCAGCTCCTGAAGACAAGTGGAAGGCCAGCAACTGAGGAGATATTTTGGATTCAAGGTGTGAGGTTACCCTCTCCAGAGCTGTAGTTTGATTAGAAGTCTGAATCGAATGATATATATTTTAAAAAATTTCATTTGGTTCCACTAACGTGAATTTATTAAGTGGGGTCTACTAATGATACTTTGTATTGGCCATTTGTGGTTTTGCTTCCCAACACTCACTTGTTGAAGCAGTACCCCTGTTCATTTTGGAAGATCCAGCCACTTGATCCCACCCTTCAGTCCATTTGCTTTAGGTGATGTCAGCCGCTGCTCTGACTCGCTGGTAGACCCACAGCTCAGGTCTGGCCAGTGATAGCTTTATGTCCTGGTAGCATGGGTGGGTATGTAACCTAAGTCTGGCCAATCAGAGAGAAAAACAGACAAAACTCACCATTCTGGGACTTTTTTTTTTCCTCCCTCTCTTAAGGAAGTGGACTCTCTTCTACTGGACTTTGCATAATGAAGATGTGAGCTTAGAGCTTCTCGTGTTTCCATGAGAGGTCTGAAAATAAAGCTGATACTCAGGAAGGCAGAACTGGGAGTTGGAGAAAAGTGAAACCCAGATGGAGATTTTCGAGCTTGGAATCCGGCTATGGCTGAAATAAGTTCTATCTCTGGATATTTTCATTCATAAACAAATACATTCACTTTTTTTTTTTTGATTCGGAGTCTCGCTCTGTCGCCCAGGCTGGAGTGCAGTGGCGTGATCTCAGCTCACTGCAAGCTAGGTCTCCCGGGTTCCTGCCATTCTCCTGCCTCAGCCTTCCCGAGTAGCTGGGACTATAGGAGTCTGCCACCAGGCCCTGATAATTTTTTGTATTTTGGTAGAGACGGCTTTTCACCGTGTTAGCCAGGATGGTCTCGATCTACTGACCTCGAGATCCGCCCGCCTCGGCCTCCCAAAGTGCTGGGATTACAGGCTTGAGCCACCGCGACTGGCCACATTCACTTTTGTCTTAAGGCAGCTTGGACTGCATTTGCTGTCCATTGAAACTGAAAGAGACACAAATGATGATACAGAAATTAAATATTCTGGTTGTTTATTAACTTTATCAGGGTATTTGGATTCCTAGTGTAAGACCTTCAATTAGAACCCAATGTCCTGAAAGGGTTAGTTGGAATTGTTTTTTAAAAGTCAGAAAGTTATACATCCTTTTGTTCTATGTGATAGAGGGGTTACAGATGTGACTGAACCAATTGCTCCTTCTGGAAGCCCACAAAAATGTCAGGATGCTAGAATTCTTTGGCCAAGTAACATGTATTAGATTGATTTTATTTATTTTTTAGTTGGAGTGTCCCCTGGAAGCCTTGTGCCTTTTAAGAATTTTAAGAACCTAGATTTATTTTTCTATGTACTCCTTACCCAAGAGAAAGCCTGCCCTGTCTTCCAAACAGCCATGCATTCATCATTTTAGTAATCAAAAAAATTATTGAACACCTACTAAATGGCTCTGGGAATACAATAATATTGAAAAAAGAAAAGCAGGACCACTCTGTGCCCTTCAGTCACTTATATTGATATAGCCATAGGAGGTCAGGCTCTTCTACAAGATTTCAGAGAATAGACAAGATTCATGAATTCATAAATTCCTAAATGTTTCAGGGAACGTAGGCAGATTCAGAAATGATATTCACTTTTTCTTTTCTTTTTCTACCTCCTCTGCACAAAAACAAAAAACCAGAAAAACTTCTACAAAATAAGATACTTACTGTTCTTATGACTGTATTTTGGGGTTTTCTTCAGCTAAGATGGATAGGAGACATAATCAAATTTCTCATTACTTTTGGGAGAGTTGTTACCTTTACCAGCTACTGCTCCTTCCAACCATCCATCTGGAATTACAAACAGCTTAGGGTCATGCTATCTTTTCCTATGAGATCCTCAAATCTTACACCTCTATTAGAGAAGTCCTCATCTGCACACATATGTGGTCTAAGCCAGTGTAATAGCAGATTGATATGTTGCCTATATTTCCTTTCACTCCTGGGCTGCGTGCCCAGTGGAGAGGTAAGAAGGGACAGACAGCAGGGCCAACCATTGCCCCCTGTAGCCCTCTCTTCCAATCTTCTGTTCCTAACCCAGGGACATTAAGGCCAGCGAACAATTTTCCTCCAGAGAGATATTCCTATTTAGTCTAACACTGTGGCGGTGCCCAACTAGAGGTGGAGAAGGCCATCTGGTTCAGGGCCAGACATTTGTGAAGCACTTCAAATAGAGTCATCTCCAAATGAACTTGTGCTATATATATATATATTTTTTTTTTTTTTTTTTTTTTTTTTTTTTTGAGATGGAGTCACTCTGTTGCCCAGGCTGGAGTGCAGTGATACGATCTCGGCGCACTGCAACGTCTGCCTCCCAGGTTCAAGCGATTCTCCTGTCTCAGCCTCCCGAGTAGCTGGGATTACAGGCACACACCACCATGTCCAGCTAATTTTTTGTATTTTAGTAGAGATGGGGTTTCACAGTGTTGCCCAGGTTGGTCTTGAACTCCTGAGCTCAGGTAATCCACCCGCCTCAGCTTCCCAAAGTGCTAGGATTATAGGCGTGAGCCACCGTGCCCAGCCTGTACTTGTGCAATATTTTTTAATAGGATAAATTGATTATGTTTAGTTCAACCTTTTGGGATATACTATAGTTTTTGTAACCACCTTTGGCATTTCTGTTATTACTATTTACATAAATACTGAGAATCTCAAAAAATGGAAGAGGCTGAGACTTCTGCTAAACTCTGAGAAGCCTTGAGACAATATGAAATATTTTTATTAGAATCCTAGCTTCAGACACAAAAGGAAGCATCTGCTTGTAAATTAAATCCCTATAGAAATCATTAAAAAGGGGCGGGTGTGGTGGCTCACACTTGTAATCGTAGCACTTTGGGAGGCCGACACGGGTGGATCACCTGAGGTCAGGAGTTCAAGACCAGTCTGGCCAACATAGTGAAACCCTGTCTCTACTAAAATACCAAAATTAGCCAGGCATGATGGCGGTGCCCGTAATCCCAGCTACCCGGGAGGCTGAGACGGGAGAATCTCTTGAACCCGGGAGATGGTGGTTGCAGTGAGCCAAGGTTGCGCCACTGCACTCCAGCCTGGGCAGCTGAGCTAGACTCCATCTCAAAAAAAAAAAAGAGAGAGAGAGAGAAAGAAAAAGAAAAAAGAAAACATCATTAAAAAGAAGAAAAAAGAGTAAAACTTGTACTTTTAATATTGAAATCATCCTTGTATTTAGTCACTGAGGCCAAAGGCATTGAATAGCAACTCATAGTGATGTAGAGATTTAATAACTTATGCTTTATATAAGTTAAAACGTATTTATATCTTTTGATGGTTTTTTGTCCTTTATCTAGATGCTTCTGTGTGGAGGGTGCTGATTATAAAAGACTTTTGGGAAACTAATTTCAATTTCCAGAGGTCTCTTCTATTTTTCAATGTCTAGTTTAAAGCCATGTATTATTCTATTATGACAAATATTAAAAAGTACAAGTATTTATATAGGACATATTAGTATTTCTAACTTGAAACAGCTAATAAGCTATAAGATTACAATTTCTTTAAAAATCTTCAGCCTGGACTTTCTAGTAATTAATGACACTGTTAAGCTGCTTAAAGGTAATAGGGTGAAGATTTAATAGAAATCGTATTCTAGCTAGGAACTGCTAACTCAGCCCAAGGAAATGTACTCCAACTTTGATTGTCTCAAGAGGTGGCAAAGTGAAAACATATCAAAACCAAAAACCTCAGCAAAATGATTGGTTGGGAGGAAGGAGGAAGGAGATGATATGCCCCTTTCTGGCTGCCCTAAAGTCACAAAAAGATAAATTTCACCTGCTTCTAAGTGTCCTTGCAAACATTTCCTGTGAAAAGTAATGAAGGCTGAATTAGTAGTATTCAAGTCTGATCTTATTTTTATAAAACACCACTTTAAAGCTTAATAGACTAGATTAGAGCAGTGATTCTCAAACTTTAGTGTGCCTGCCTTAATATTGCTATAGGACTCATTAAATCACGGGTTGCTTGGCCTCACCCTCAGAGTTTCTGATTCAGTAGATCAGTAGGTAGGGCCTGAGAATCTGCATTTTAGCAATTTCCTAGGTGATGCAAATGGGGCTTGTCTGAGGCCATACTTTGAGAACCCCTGGACTAGAGCATGACTGAGAACCCGGTGTCTTTATGTGTGTCTATAAAAATGAACATGTGTTACTAAATATGTTATTTGATTTTCGAAGCTAATTTTCTACTTTTATAGTTATCATAGTAAATATACAGTAAATTCAGTATTCTAATTAGTTTTTCATATAATCAATTAGGCAAACTACCAAAGAAAATAAAATGACTTATTCAAAAATATACAGCTTTTGTCATGGTAAAAATAGCAAAATTTGGAAATAGGAGAATGAATGCCGGACTCTTAACTCTTTGAGTGCTGCCTCTATTACCGATTCATTTTGTGTTTCCCCCTGCTCCAGGTGCACTGCCTTGCACATCAATGATCATTTAAAACACACTAAAGAAGAGAAAAAAATTATTTTCTTAGTAGAATAGGTAGTGTTTTACATTGTCCCTGCTGAAGGATATTTTATCCTGTCTTAATAAAAAAAAATTCTAAGCCAAAAATTACCCTTACACATTGTTTTCTGTTTAAATTCTGAATGTGTTTTCCTCAAGAATAGTTATTTTCCCTATGTGAGACTATTTTAAACTCTTATGTGTTGATCATAGGTATGTCGTTAATTACAAACCTTGGGTGATGACTCTTTGGTAGTTAAAAACATATTCATATCTATAGGTTTAGCATTAACTATTGATATTATTGTTGTTTTGTTCCATCTTAATGGGGAAATATAAACAATCATCAGATTGTAGAACACTTTGAGTCTTCAAAGCTATCTTGTAATACTCAGGTAGGACCAAATATCATTAAGGTGTTTCTTTGATCTAGCCTGCAACATTAAAACATCATTTTATAGCTTGGCCTTATGCCACGTAGTTCAAGAGAGACTCATTGTGAGAATAAAATGGATGATTTCTCTCTCATTTTATCTGAAAACAGGCTTCATAAACACTCCAGAATATTTTCTCTACCATATTACAATGATGTATTTCCATTATATCCCATCCTTAGATTTCAGGAGGATGAAGAAAATAAATATTCAAGAAGTAGGAGTTGTATGAATTAACTTAGTTTAGCTCCTTTGAAAGTATGTTTTTGAAAAAGTGACATGATAAGTTGTTAGAAAAAAGAGAAATAACAAAGAAAACTAAGATGCCATGTACATTATGAATTGACAAATCCAATGTTGTTAGACTTGAGGCTTTTTGACTGAATTCTCCACCAAACATTTGAATTAGAATTAGAATACTGTTGAGTATAAAAAATGAATATTTAATTGGAAAATGGAACAATCTGTGCATATGGTTTTTCTCTCTCAAACACACAAACAAGTAACCTTAGTAGTAACGGAAGAAATAGACAATGTAGACGCTGTTCACACAGTGCTAAATTGAAGTGTTGCACCACATGTTTTGCTTTCTGGATCATAAGAAAAACTCACACTTGAGCTCAAGCACTCAAACACCTAAATGAAATGAAATTACAAGAACTAATGGTTAAGCACAAAATAATTTCCTACAAAGTCTCATTTTAATTATTGGGAACCATAATCATTTAATATTCCTTTCACAGGATACAGTTCAGCCCTCTGGAAAAGGTAAAGGTAAATAATATTGATTGGCCAAATGAATTCAATTCTTAAAACTTTATTTTCCTTAAGCCCTTTAGGTAAAGTATATTTAAGAATTAATCTTTGAAAGATTCTACTAGTAATTTGTGCCTATTGTATTATATATAAGTTATGAATTTAGACTTTATTATATATAAGTTACGAATTTAGACTCTATTATTGATCAGGGCAGGGGTATAAGGTTAGCAGAGATGCTCTAGAGTTCTAAAACTTGTAATAGCTTTGTACTTACAGCAGAAGAAAACAAATTTAAACTGGGTTAAAGGATTTGGGGTGGTAATAGAATTATTTTTTATTTATACCTATCTATGCTGGGGGTGCAACATTTTTTTTTTGGGTTGGGGCTACATCAAGCACAGCAAGCAGAGAGAGAGACGAAACGCAAAGTCATCAATTATCTGGATATTGCCACGTTTCTGGAGTGTGACCAACATCAAATATTTGTCCAAATGCTTAATATATTCACATTTTTATTCTTCAATGAAATCAATTTCTCTACAACATAGTTTAGTGGAAGCTATGTAGAGCTACATGACCTGGGACCCAGCTCTGGCTTTGCCACTTGCCAGTTACTTAACTTTGGGCTGATTGCTTCACTTCACCTAGTAAATGAGAACAATGGACCCGTCAGAGGAATGAATTGAGAATAAAACATGTTAGAAAATGCTATGAAATTTGCAGAGAGATATGTAGATAAATGATATTTTTTAAAATATTGGATTATCAGATTGGTCATATTTATAAGAATAAAAATATTAACTATAAGATAAGATATAATCGACTTACCTAAGACTTACATTTTAGTGTAAAAACGAAGTGAACATAATTTTCTATTCAAACCCTTTTCTTTTTTAAGGAAATTTAGTTTCTATTAATAATGCTAAATCAATATTAAATTTAGTAGCTACAATCATAGGACATCATTTGACCACCTCTGAGATTGCCAGGTGCTGTTGTGTTCATCTCACCTAATTGCTACAAAATTTCTGATTGGAAGATCTCTGATTGGAAGGCAGTCTGTTAGTTGTCTTTCAATATTTAGTCTCCCCTTCCTCTACAATAATAGCATCTGTAACAGGACACATAACCATGCAGAAAGAAAGACTACATTTTCCAACAAGGTGTGGCTCAGCTCCAGCCAATGGGTTATAGAGGAAGGACTGTGCTATTGTTTCTGGGAACTGTCTTGTGACAGACAGACACTGGAGAAGCCACCATGGTACCCATCCTTCGCTGTTCAGTACTTGTAAACTACCCTCCCCTCGAGTGTGGACAGGACCTGTGACTTATTTCTAACTAATAGAATATGACAAATATGATGGAATTTCACTCGTTATGTTATGCTATGCTATGCTATGCTATGCTATGCTATGCTATGCTATGTTACGTTATGTTACATAAGACTTCATCTTGCTACCAGACTAACTCTAGAGACTCTCCTTTCTGGCTTAATGAAGCAAATGGCCACATTGGGAAAGCTCATGTGACATGAAACTGCAAGAGGCCTCAATAAATAATGGATAGCCTCTAGGAATTGTGAACTTTAGGATATCAGGGAAGCCTCCAGCCGACAGCCAGCAAGAACCTGAAGCCCTCAGTCCCACAGCCACAAAAAATAAATTCTGATAGCAACTTGAGTCAGCTTGGAAATGGATTCTTCCTCAGTGGAAACCCCAGATTGTAATGCAGCCCAATCAACACCATGATAGCAAAATCGTGAAACCCTAAGCATAGTAATTAGCTAAGCTGTTGTACTCCTGACCTAGGGAAACTATGAGATAATAAATGTCTGTTGTCTAAGTTGCTAAGTTTGTGGCAATTTGTTATGTGGCACAAATACAGTCCTTCAGAGGCAGCTGGCATATACCCTTTTCCCTTTTTCTTTTTTCATGTCTTCTTTCATCTTGTTGCTTAGAATTCTGCTACAACCTTACTGAATCAAGAAGTTGGAATGTCATTTTCAAGATGATAAATCCTTGAGCTGAAAGAGATCCAGGTTCCTGAAGGGTATTCATCTAAACATAAGCATTTATCTTGTTTGAGCCATTGTTATTTTGCATTTTTTATCACTTGATGCTGCATTATTCCAAATAGTACAGTAAGTATTGTTAACTAGCATTTGTTTTATTTTACTGTTTACTATAATAAGAATTCATGTTTATTATAGGTGATTTGGAAAGTACAACATATACAGAAGAAGAAATATTACCCATTACTTTACACTCAAAGACATCCACTATTAATATTGTGGTATACTTCTTTTTAGTATTTTGATCTAACATTTTGAAAATGAAGACCTCTGTAGCAAATATTTGTGACATTTAAATGTCATGGCTTCTAGGTTTATAAGACAAAGTTTTTGTCAAATTACTTTAAAACATCTGGTGGTGATATAAAAATCCAATCAAGCCAGCATGTGGCATAAAAGAGGAAAAATATCCCATTTATTATTTTCATTAAATTTAAGTATTTTTAAAAAGTCAATTTAGACCACTTATTTATGTGTTCAGAAATTTGACCTCAATAACTGAACGTAAAAGAAGTCAGATTTCTAACAATTGGCTATTAATGTAGCTTATTTTAGGTACCCAAATTAGATTTTTTTGTGTTTGTTCACTGATGCATCTTAGGTCATTGCTTAACTTTTAAATTTGTACATATATATGTTGTGATTTTGCCAATATTTTCAAATGCTATTTGTATTAGTCCATTCTCACTCTGCTATGAAGAAATATCAAAGATTGGATAATTTATTAAGAAGAGAGGTTTAATTGACTCACAGTGGGGCTGAGGAGGCCTCAGGAAACTTACAATCATGGCAGAAGGCACCTCTTCATGGGGTGGCAGGAGAGAGAATGAGAGCCAGCAGGGGAAATGCCAGACACTTATAAAACCATCAGATCTCATGAGAACTCACTCACTGTCATGAGAACAGCGTGAGGAAACTGCCCCAGTCATTCTATTACCTCCCACCGGGTCCCTGCCATGACACATGAGGATTATGGGATTACAATTCAAGATGAGATTTGGGTAGGGACACAAAGCCAAACTCTATCACTAGCTTAAAAGTTATGCAAACTTGAACTTACTATATTATTAATTATAGCTTTTTAAAATTTGAAGATTGGCTAACTCTTAGTTTGAGAGTTTTCTTTTAAAAATTCTCATCAAATCCAAGGTTCTTAGTAGTTCTAATCCTCTACATAATAGTGTCCATCTATCTTTATAAATTTATCCCTAAAGCAAATCTTCTTTCCTGGCAAATTAGTTTGCCAAATAAGACAGCTCCCTCTTCCACACCTTTTCTCAACTTTCCAGCTTATGGTGCACTCTACCCTGCTCTGGACTTACCTAATTGGACTTTTCCTTTAAAGTTCAATTAACTCTTAACTTCTTCATGAAATCTCTCTTAGATTGACTCAGACTTCTGTGATTTCTCCATGTCCTAACTCAGATAATTTTCTATCCACACTACTTAGATGACATGAAGTACCTGATACTTTTCCCCGATGAAAAGGACATTCTTGTCCTCACCTCTCATCTGCTGCATTTTTCTCGGGCAGTTAATCGATAAATATAGACAAAAATTCAAGGACTATATTTTGCACTTATTAAAAAAAGTAAGATTGTTTTCAGTGAAAAGTCTGTGAGTTTAATTCATGCATGGGGAAAGATTTACGAAGAGTACATAACACTCCGGGGACTGTTGTGGGGTTGGGGGAGGGGGGAGGGACAGCATTAGGAGATATAGCTAATGCTAAATGACGAGTTAATGGGTGCAGGAAATCAACATGGCACATGGATACATATGTAACAAACCTGCACATTGTGCACATGTACCCTAAAACCTAAAGTATAATAATAATAAAAAAAAGAAAATGACCTATCATAAGAGCTTTGATCAATATAAAAATAAATAAATAAATAAACTATAAACCTGAATTCTGGAATTCTGTAGCAATCTCATCTTCTGAACTAAAGTCGTATTAAGCAGGTATAGTTCTGGGGATTGCATTTCGTGTGTATTGTTCTTGATAGAAGCAATCTTGTCTGTGTAATCATACTATATTTCCTTTGGAAGTAAGAAAAATTAAACAAAAAAGTAAGGAGTACAATATGACATTTTAAAAATGTTGGTAATTTATAGATACCCTCCAATTCAAAGTGAAAGTGTCAATTAATACTCAGAGGCTTTCATGTTCAAGAGTACTTCACAGAGTATAGATAACTCCTATGGTTTGAATGTGTCCCCCAAAGTTCATGTGTATTAAGGAAACTTAATCCTTAATACAACAGTGTTGAGAGGTGGGACCTTTCAGAAGGTCATGAGGGTTCTGCTTTCGTGAATGCATTAATTTCATTATCTCTGGAGTGGGTTCCTTATTGTGGCAGTGGGTTTATTATAAAAACAAATTTGGCCCCTCTTGCTCTCTCTCTCTTATCCTCTCACCTACTTTCATGGAATGCCTCAGCAAGAAGGCCCTCATCAGATCTGGCATCTTGATAATTGGACTTCCCAGCCTCCAGAACTGTGAGAAGTAAATTTCTTTTCTTTATACATTATCAGTGTTTGGTATTCTGTTATAGCAACATGAAATGGACTAAGACAATAACTAAATTGAAGTAGTCTTTTTCTAAAATGCTCCAGGGTGTTTCACTGTGACTGTACTGTAGGACAATGGGAGCACTGATGGCAGGGTCCCATGATGCACAGTTCAATGTACTTAGTGGCGTAGTTTGAACCTTTAAAAAATTTGATAATGCCTTATAATTATATTAGAAACATTAAAAAACTGAAGTAGATTCCATAACTAGAAAATTAAAATATAGATGGGATGTAAGAAGATGACTTTATCTTATAAAGCAAATGCTTTTATAATTTAATCTCATTGAACTCTTAGATGATTCCACATATTATTATACAGGTGAAGCAACTGAGGCTTTTGGAGGTTCAAGTTAGTGGTAGAATGAAGGCTTCAGTTCTGGTCCTTTAATTCCTTTGGACAAGCTATTTTCATTCTTGTGAAAAGAAACTTATTTTTGGAGGTGTGGTATTTAAAATACATAGCAGATAATTAAAGAATTAAAAGCTCTGTGTTTAAATGTCAAAAAGCTGATAATTATCCCTAGCTAAATAACTCTGCTTTCTCTCTCTGAAAATAAAGGAAACTTTCTACATTTCCTACATTTCACACAATTTTAGATTTGGTTGTTTTTCTAATTGATTAAGGTAGAACATGCAGGGACTTTGCCTCTAGGAGGTAAAGTATGAAGCTGGTTGAAGGTGGGGAGGTTTATTTTTTCCTCTTCATGGGAAAATCATTTCATGTATTTGATATGTCACTCCAGATTCTATTTTGTTGTGGTTTTATTTTCTAAGTTTCTACAGAAGGTAAAGTATTTTAATGATTTTCCATTTTAAAAATAATTTCCAGTTTCAGTGAGGTACAGTATTTTTTTATTTTTTATTTTTTTACCAGAGTACATTTAATGATGTTAAATCAAATGCTACCAGTCTCTCATATGTTCTCAGGGCAGTTCTTGTTCAAGGTAGTGTTATCCTTATAAACTCACCAGTAGTTAGAGGTTCTGTTCTATTCCAAGTCACTTTTGGAGTCTCCAGCTGTATCTGTGATTAGTAACCACCAATCAGATCTTAATCATTCCACTCTGTAGCCAGAACCACAATAATATGGAAATAGTCAAAGTGACAGCTGTGTAACTGAATGAATGGAGCCAAGGTGGAAGAGAGAATGAAGTTTCTAGTTACTGATTTCTGTAAGTGATGGTCAAAACTCAGTGGTCACTTAGGAATTTTAATGTGTTCAACTTAGGTATCAGGTTTAAAGCACCTTGTTTAAAATCGAGTTTAAAAAATCCATAAAAGTCAGAAATCTTGTAGTGTAACAGAAACAATAGTGAACTTGGAGTCAAGGGCCCTGAGTTCTACCCATTCATTTAAGTGTTTCTCAAACAGAGTCTCTAAATCAGAATCATTTAGAACATTTGCTAAAAAGCAGATTCCCCCACATTATGCCTAGACGTATTAAATTAGAATCTTTGATGGGAGCATGAGGGAACTTTAGTTTTACCTCTCACCTCAAGTGATTTCTGTGCACTCCAAAGTTTAAATTCCTGTCTTCTTTTTAAATTTTCCTTATCTATGAGGTGAAGCCATGAAATGTTTAGGAACTGTAAGTATCTTTTTATTCCCTGGCTCTAGTGATTCCATTAGTCCTTATGTGCCATATTTTTGGGTAGAGTAGTTGGTTTGTTTAAATTACTATCATCTCTATAAATGAAAAATTATAATCTATGAGCATAGTCAATGATTAACCTTGTAGACATTGTAGCCATCTTTTATTTATCTGTGCTATCTTTGATCTAAAAATTTCAGGATTTAGTGCTGTGTGATTTCTCTTGCTCCTGTTTTGGAACATACAGAAAAATATTTCTTCCCACAAAAGGCATGATATTAGTTTTATGTTATGCCCTTAAAAGAACAAAGATATAACAGAGATGAAGGAGATGCTCATACAATCTTAACAATCCCACTGCCAGCAAATCCTATAATGATTACACAGTCAGGTTTTATTTCAATAAGATTTTGATGCTGAAGAAAAACGCTGAAAATAAAACTGGAAAGATTGAAGAGCCTTGAAGAGGGATGAAGAGAATAATAAAATGAAATTATCGAGTGGGGTACTAAAATCAGAGATGAAGATGAATCTTCACCCCTGTAAGTGCCACAAGCTCCATAGGGCAGCAGAATCTTATAAAATTCCTGGGTAGTATTTTAGTTTGATTTAAAAAATAATATATTACTGCTTCTTATTAACATCTTTTTTTTCTCTTCCCATAGTATCCTGACTAAATTGCAAGGGAAAACACATACTTCCTTTGAAACTATAAGGAAACTACTGTATGAAAGAATTCTTTTAAATGCAGAATAAGAAAGGAATATGTAGATTTGCAATCAAGTATGCTTTACACGGTTATCTGAGACAATATTTGAGGCCTGAGACCAATCACACTGTGAACTATCCTGTTCTTATGCCGTAAATATCTTTATATCTCACATCCCCAAGTATTACACTGGAGAGATCAGATTGAAATTTTTCATCAAACATAATATTAATGGAAAAATATAAAAAAAGACGTACAGCCTGAGGCCTATATGCAGTAGTAAGAAGGAAAAATATAATTCATTTTGTCTTGGGAATAATGCTACCTATGTGGAACTGCCATTTGTAAGAAACACTGGCTGAAAATTAATCTTCATTTTCCCACCACCAACAGGGTACTCTCCCAACCTGGAACCTGGATGTTAGGTTAGATTTGAGATTTTAGCTTTAGTCATTGGCTTTTAATTCAGGAGAATAGGATTTTTCTCATCTCCTAAAATGCATAGATAAAATAATAAGGAACTTAAATCTAAATATTAAACATACCTAAGAATATTTCAAGATGTTTCTCACTGCTTTAATATTAACTTATAACAAACTTTTTTTTTTAAAAGCAAGTAACAGCACTAGAGTTGTCATAGCATTAGATGTCATCAGCGTTCTTTTTCAAAAGTGGGTAAAAAAAATTGCAACAGACAGCATTGCAAAAATCAGCCAATCTGTGGTCATTTTTCTAAGTGTCCTTTTAAAAGGGCTCATCAATCTATTTGACCTCTTTCTTAGACACATGATATTGTTCAACATGTGCCTTCTATAATGTATTTCCTTCTAATCTTTCTCTTAATAGCTTTAAAACAGATCTCCAAGGAATGCCCTCACAAGAAGGCAGAAGTATAGTAAAAGAACAATAAAAGAACTTGGGGATAAATACTTAAGCTATAATATCAAATGAATTATTAATTATTAGAAAATAATTGATGCGTAATCTACCCATTGTGTATGTTATGTCTGAGATGTGATTGTAAGACTTTCTCACATATAGAATGATTAATTGAATTTGTCTCTATTGTTATATTACCTCGTAAAAATATTCTAGAGTAAATTTAGAAGAGCTAGAATTTTAATTTGTTTTGTAATGCTTACTAAGCCATATTGTTTGTTAGAATAAGGGTTTTTTTAGTATAAAATTTATAGTTATATCATGTCTAATTTATCTAATTCTGACTGCTGATTGGAACTTGTTCCTAATCATAGAGGTGAATCATAGAGATGAATACTGTTCCTTTAGCAAAGGAATACAGTGTAACTTTTCCTTGTCTAGCTGCAGTAATATTTCTTCTCTTTGACGTCAGCCATATCCCAAGTACTCCTATAAGCTACATATGGTACAAATGAAACAAACATCAAATGATTTATGGACACCTGAACATGCCATATACCTTATTAGATAAATAATAATTACTGTACTATACAGGGACATAGTCTTCACCTCTAAATTCATTATTTGTAGATTTATAGGGCTTGGTCTGAGGTCTACTAAAAATGTGTTTTAACATATTACCTTTGTTTTTCCACTTTCTGATGTCTGCTATATGATTGATCAGTGCAGTATCCCTGCAGGAAATCTGAGTTGGATTCCACTTTGGACAGAACCCAGTGTCTGCGAGCTTTAGACTGCTCTTTATACTACTTGTTCATATGTTATTTCTATTGAATGATTTCCAATGGTGTATGTCATATTCATGTTTTTGCTCTATGTGACTTAACTCCTCTAATTATTTTTCTTTTGCTTGTGTGTGCCATTTTATGAGGTCACTAATGAACTTTATATTAAGGCACTTTGACTAAAGCACTTTAGCACAAAGAATAGCTTTTAGGGATCAATAATTATAGTAAATTAAGTAATGCATTAATACAGAAAAAGATCATTTGTCATTAACTTCATAAATGCACACTATCTTGTGGTTTAACGGACAAGCTCACTCCAATTTATCACTCTATAGAGTATTATCATTTATAGTCTGAGTGCTATTTTATCAGAAAGTGCCAAGGCAAAGAATTAAGCTGCTAAGAAACCAAAGAAAATCTATGTGATCTCATCCTTTAGCCTCAGGGAAATATTTTGCATAAAATCTGCTTCCTGATGCTTTTAAGTTTAGGGTTGTGGAGGTCCTTTGATTTTTCCTGTTTCATTCTGCTGACGTGATGAAAGGTCAAATGGGAAAGACAATTAAGTAATTTGGATACTGAAAGGCTTATTTGTTCCAAAACTTAAGTAGTATATATCTTATTGCTAGAAAAAGTATACAGTTATTCATATTTGTGAAAAAGAAAAGCTTAAGATAAAATTGCTTTAAAGATAAGTAGCAATATAATGTCAGTCTATTTGGGATGTAAAGGTTTAATTTTAAAATACTAAAAAGACTTTAATTTGATTTTGCAATTGAAAGTTTAAAGGTAAACAAGAGAAGACCTCTAAAATTTTTTGCCAGTCAATGAACTGCATTTTCTGCAACAGTTCTTGCTCCATGTCCAGCAGCAAAGTGGTGATCTAATTGATTATAAGCTTGTTGTCAAATCCTATCTCATTTTAATGATGTAGACACCAAAGAATGAAGAAATACAGCTAAGTGATAGAAGAATTCAAGTATTCTGATTTGGAAGGAAATCTAAAGGGCACAACAATGAGAGGAAATTATATATCAACTAATTCCCAAATTTAAAATAACAACATAGGTTTTTCATCAAGCTGCTTAGAAAAATATTACTTTCTTTTTTTTTTTTTTTTTTGAGACGGAGTCTCGCTCTGTCGCCCAGGCTGGAGTGCAGTGGCGCGATCTCGGCTCACTGCAAGCTCCGCCCCCCGGGGTTCACGCCGTTCTCCTGCCTCAGCCTCCCGAGTAGCTGGGACTACAGGCGCCCGCCACCACGCCCGGCTGATTTTTTGTATTTTTAGTAGAGACGGGGTTTCACCATGTTAGCCAGGATGGTCTCGATCTCCTGACCTCGTGATCCACCCGCCTTAGCCTCCCAAAGTGCTGGGATTACAGGCGTGAGCCACCGCGCCCGGCCGAAAAATATTACTATCATATATTCTAAGATACTATCAGTTCTTAACTGTTCAGAACAGGTAAGAGATTGCTTTCTTAATGTAATTATGTATGAATATACTCTAAAACGGATAAATAGCATCAAATTAAAATTTTGTGTTTTAAATGTTTTTTGCTTTTTTGATTATTAAGACAATACATGTTAGAATTAAAAAAAAAGTCGACTTTTTAATACCTTCATTCAATACTTTTCCATATATTTATGCATATATATTATAGAAATTAGAAAATGAGTATATGTATACATATATATGTGTGCACATATATGCATACAAATGACTTTTTATGTAAGTGGATTATCAGATTATTTCTGTATTGTTGAATTTTTTTATTTCCAAGAGTTTGCTGTTATAAATATTGTAAAATAGATGTGCAAAATGGTATTTTAATATATACATCTTTGTTCATATCTGTGATTATTTCTTTGGCTAGATTTCCAGAGAAAGAACTTCAAAAAATATGAATGTTTTTACAATGTTTGATGCATATTTAGGATTTGCTTTTTAGGCAGTTTGTGCCAATTTATACTCTTTATAGCAATGTGTGAGTTTTTTCTTACATTTTACTTAACAGTTGACACATTTTTGGAAATTTGATAGGTAAAATATAAAATTTCACAGTTGTTTTAAGTTGCATTTATTTAATTATTAATGAAGATAAACTTTAAAAATTTATTATTTATAATAATTTGTTTACTCTGACCTGTATGTACATTTATTCCGTTTTATTTTTCTCTTAGTATTTAGGGATTTTCTCAATAATTTTCAGGAGAATTTTATATATTATAGTTATTATCTATTATTCTGACATATTCGACTTTGTTTTCTGTCTTTTAGTTTTTTTATGCTTTTTTGATATACAGAAACTTTTAATATTTACATAGTTAAGTAAATATCTCTTTCCTTTCATTTATGGGTTTTCCCCATTGATTCTATCCTTAGAATTTCTTTCTCCAACCAGACATCAGAAAAATATTTACCTACATTTTCTCCTAGAATATTATGATTTTCCATTTCATGTTTATATTTTTAATTCTTTGGAATTAATTTTGGTGGATGGTGGTGATTCTTTTGTTTTTATTTTTCATCTGAAATAGCTAATTATTACAATATCATTTATCGAATAACCCACTCCTTTCCTACTAATTTGTGATAATCCTTTCATTATTTGTTAAATGCAGCTTATATAAGCTTTGTATTCTGTTTCAATGAAACATGTCTAGCCTTGAACCATAGCAAAGTTGTAATTGTGGTTCTATAACACATTTGACTATTGAATAGGGTTATCGTCTCATATTTTTAAAATTTTCTTTTTCAAAAATTTTGTCTGTTTATTCTTTCTTATGAATTGTGGAATTATTTTCAGGCATGAAATATTTCATAATTTATTTTGTTATTACTATTTACTAATAATTATTGATTATAACTTATTTAATCTGAATATTATTTGAGGATAATTAATATATCTAGACTGTTGGCTTTCACTCAGGAATGTGTCTTCATTTATTTTAGTCTTTAAAAATTCTTTTATAGAAAGATTTTAAAATTTTCTTTATATGTACATCCTTCAGGTCAAGATTATGTTTTCATATCTCACATATTTTGTTATTGTGAGTGAATGGGAGTCTTAAAACCGTTTGTTACTCCTCATGGTAATATGAATAGTAAAAGTATTGAAATCTCTGTATTTTTATCCAGCTGCTTTGTTGAATTTTTTAAATTAAATCTAAAAGTTTTATAGTTGGTTCTTTTAAGTTTTCTAGGCAAACAAGTAATAAAATTATAATTTTGATCTTTATTTTCCAATTGAATACATATGTATATATGTATTAGCTGTTTCTTTTGTTTATTTTTGGCACTAGAAAGAAATTTCAGATCAATATTAGTTTTTAGTTTGATAGACAACAACCTTGACTTCTTTCCAGTGTAAATGGGAATATCCTTGGTATTTGACATTGGGTAATTTTTTGTTATGTTGTATTGATTACATTAAGGATAACTCATTTTATTCCAAACTTAACTAATTTTCCTCTTTAATCAAAAGGCAAAACCTTTTCAGCCTCTCAGGTAGTACTATATTTTAAAATTTGACCTATTAATTTAACCTATCACATACAAATTTTATTTATTGAAATACTCATCTTTCCTTTCCTACCTTCCGTCCTTCCTTCTTCAGTAAACATACATTATGTGTTGTCGTGGATTACTCCTTTAATATTTTTAGTTTTTAACTATAATGTTACTTAATGAAATGGATCCTGATTAGATTACATTTTTGGGGTAACATTCTTCAAAAGGAATGTAAAATACTTATTGGGTTAACTTTTCTAGAAACCATAATCCGTAGTACAAAAATCATAGGAACTAGCTTTATTGTAACTGACAATTCTCCCAATATGCAGTTAAATTTTATTTGCCAAAATATAAGTCTGGTCAAACAAAAATAAAAAATAATTTTTGCAAATGACATACTTAGTGCAGAAAATTACCTCATTTTCAGCATTATAAAGAAATATTTATTGTTTCATTTTAAATCATTATTTTAAAGAAAAAGAATGGGGAATAAGTTTTAATAACTAATATTAATAACTAATAAGTTTTAATAACTAATTAACATTTTATTATAATAATTTTATACTGTATTTTTATTTATTTGTTATATTTATTAAATAATGTTATAAAATAAATATATGATTATATTTATTTAAATATTAATAAAAATTATATAAAAATTAAATAAAAATATAATTTAAATATAAGATAAATATATATTTATTATACTAATTTATACTATATTTAATAGCTAATTAATATTTTACAGTAAAATATTTATCACTCTTTTAATAACTAATAAGCTTTAATAACTAATATTAATAACTAATATTAATACTTGGATAGTTTTTTTTTTGAGATGGAGTCTTGCTTTGTTGCCCAGGCTGGAGGGCAGGAGCAGAGTGATCTCGGCTCACTGCAACCTCCATCTCCCAGGTTCAAGTGATTCTCCTGCCTCAGCCTCCTGAGTAGCCGGGATTACAGGAGCGTGTCACCATACCCAGCTAATTTTTGTAGCTTTAGTAGACGGGGTTTCATCATGTTGGGCAGGCTGGTCTCGAACTCCTGACCCTGTGATCTGCCCGCCTCAGCCTCCCAAAGTGCTGGGATAATACTTGGATAGTTATTTTATTCAACTCTGGAACTCAATTTCATAACATTTTTCTTACGCATATTATATTTATTGTTTTGGTTAAAGCAAACAGTACAGAAAAATAATTTAGGGGCATCTACAAGGAGTATTTAGTGTGACTAATCCATTTGGTGAAATAAACTCTTCTCATAAAAACTACTGATAGTTGAAATCAGAGGGATGTTATACGTAGCTGCAATTAACCGGATAAATAGATTAACAGACAACTATCTGCAATAGCACATGGAGAAAAAAGCAGGAAGTGTGGACTTCACTGGAGGAAGTTGAAAATATCTCATGTTTAGTAACCCTCACAGCCAAATAGTCTAGGTTTAGTTGCTATTCTAAAGTTGAAGCTGCATTTGAATTTTCTGAAATGTTTCCTAGTTATTGTGAACTCAATCAATTAAAAATACTGTTTTTTTATTCAAGGTAGCCATACAAAGAACATTTAAATGCATCTAATTTTCTATAATTCAAGCATAAAGTACTATTTCAGAGCTACGTGAAAATATAATGTAGCAAAAGGTTACTTAACCTTTGAGTATATTTGGAATATTAGAATGCCCCATTATGGGAGTCACCTCTAGAAAAATAGTTCCATGTGGATAGATGATTTCATAACAAATGATTATGCTTATCTTAGTCCATGTTGGAATAAACTGAGGAAATTCTTTCTCAATCTCTTTCTCTTTTTCCAGCATCCTCATGGTGTTAAGATTCATCATGAGGGCATTTCACTTGTCTCTATTTAGGAAAAGGAAAACTGACTATCTAATTGTTTGATCTAGTATATGAAGTCCCATATTACAATTTTTGGAATTGCTAATATTCAAAGGAATGCAAATTTAAACAATAATGGGGCAATTTTAACAACTTTTAAATGAGCATAAATATTAAAAATGATAATAGCTTGATGCTGGCAGGTTCCCAATAAAGCTGGTACATTAAATGTGGATTCTCATACCTCTTGGCAAACACTTGGTACTATATATCATAAACCATAGAAAAGTTTATATTCATTGACTCTGTAATTCCACTCTTGGGAATAGACTCCAAGGAAACTCTTCAAAAGAATAAAAAAAACTATGAATATAAAGAAGCTCATTACAGCAATGATTATAATGGAAAGTTTAGAATGAAATTAATACTATAAACATGAGAATAATTAAGTTACAGTATAGCCAGTTGATGTCATATTACAGTGTCGTTAAGTAAAAATTATGAAAATGGTTCAACATGGAAAAGTGTTTATGATGTCAGATTACATGGCAAAAAGTGAAAAGCAAAATTTTGCATACAAGATTATCACAACTATAAATCCAAGTCCATATGGACATATCCTGGAAGAAAAGTTAAAAAGTAGAAATAACTAGCTTGAGACATGTAAATTGAATACTTTTTTTTTGAAAATGTCTTCTAATGTTTTAATTGTGTATGCTGCATTTTAGTGGCTAGTTAGCTAATGGTTTATTGATGATTTATTAAAATATTCATTAAAAATATTTTCTTCTTGTAGTTTATAGCTTAGACACCATCCATCTCATATTTAACATTATGGATTCAGAGCACTATATGAAATATATGCAGCATTGGATGGTTTCAGTGAATCTGCTGTGAAGATACGTATGATCCAGCAGCACATCACTTAAGTTTCCTTATCTGATACAATGTGTTCTGTATATTTCATTTACTTATATACATATAATTCATCGTATTTCCAAAACATGTGTTTGCTTACAGCAAAATCATATATATAATCGTAAATATTATATTTTATAGTAAATAACTTGTAAAGCAATGATATACAATGAAAATAATAGAATAAATTACATATCTAATCATATTCCATCCTTTTTGGTGTATATTCAGAATATTCAGACATTTTAGGAGCTTAGGAATTTTCTTCCTCTTTTTTGAGATGGAGTCTCACTCTCTCGCTCAGGCAGGAGTGCAGTGGCACGATCTTGGCTCACTGCAACCTCTGCCTCCTGGGCTGAAGTGATCCTCCTACCACAGCCTCTGTAGTAGCTGGGACTACAGGCACACCACCATCTCCTGCTGATTGTTTGTATTTTTGGTAGAGATGGGGTTTCACTGTGTTCCCTAGACTGGTCTTGAACTCCTGAGTTCAACAGACCTGCCCGCCATGGCCTCCCAAAGTACTGGGATTAGAGGCATGAGTCACTGTGCCCGGTCAGTTTAGGAATTTTCTTCTTCCATTTTGTGATGTTATAACAGAATACCACAGACTGGGTAATATATAATAACAAGAAATTCATTTGTTATAATTCTAGTAGTTGAGAAGTCCAAGGTCAAGGAGTTTGCATCTTGTGAGGGCCTTTTTGCTGTGTCATCCCCTAGTGGAAGGGCAAGAGAACAAGAGAAAGCCTAACTTTTACAAAAAGCCCACTCTGGAGATAATTAGCCCACTCTTGAGATAATGACATTAATCCATTAATGAGGGTGCTACGCTCATGACCTAATCACCTCTTATTAGGCCCTACCTCTCAACACTGTTGCACTGAGGCTTAAGTTTCCAACTCGTGAACCTAGGAGTACATTCAAACCGTAAAAAGAATCATGTAGAGGCTGGGTGCAGTGCCTCATGCCTGTAATCCTAGCACTTTGGGAGGCCGAGGCGGGTGGATCACTTGAGGCCAGGAGTTTGGGACCAGCCTGGCCAACATGGTGAAACCCCATCTCTACCAAAACTACAAAATTAGTCGGGTGTGGTGGCACGCGCCTGTAGTCCCAGTTACTCAGGAGGCTGAGGCATGAGAATTGCTTGAACTTGGGAGGCAGAGGTTGCACTGAAGTGAGATCGGCTACTTCATTCCAGCTTGGGTGATGGAGTGAAACTCTGTCTCAAAAACTAAATAAATAAGTAAAAATAAAAAGAATCATGTAGATCAGGACTTATAAACTCAAATCATAAATAAACTGAGCTGTTTAGGTTTCATTTATAGTGTATGACTCCACCAAACAGGGCAACAGTGATCCAGGTCTTGCTGATTGCTGTGGGAAAATATAGGGTGACTGTTCAAAAGAAGCTAGACAGGTAACTAGAGTTTTAAGTTTCAATTTTTTAGCATTGAAAATTAATTCAAATTAGAAAAATAAAACCACAGTGGGCCAAAATGCATTTATTTGCATACCATATCTAGCCTGGAGCAGTTTGTAACCTCTGGATCAAGCACAAATTTTTAAATTTTATTTATTTTATCTTATTTTATATTATAAGTAAAGGCATGGCACTAAAAAAAATGAAGTTACTTGTCTAAGATAATAGCATATTAGTTCCAGAGCTGTCTCTAGAACCAGGTCTCCCGAATCTTGGTCCTCTGTTTTCTTGGGGAGGAAAAATTGATTTTTATTTTTTGTCTTTAGGAAATAATTCTTTACTATCCTTATTAGAAGGTATTTTTGGCTACAGATTATAGAAGAATATCTTATTGGTAGAGAATTGATATGGTTTGGATTTTTGTCCCTGCCCAAATGTTATGTTGAATTGTGAACCCCAATGTTGAAGGAGGGAGGGGCCTGCTGGGAGGTGATTGGATCATGGGAGTGGATTCCCCCTTGCTATTCTTGTGATAATGAGTGAGTTTGCATGAGATCTGGTTGTTTAAAAGGGTGTAGCATCTCCCCCTGCTCTCTATTCCTCCTTCTCTGGCCATGTAAGATGTGCCTGTTTTCCCTTTGTCTTCCATTGTGATTTTAAGTTTCCTGAGGCTTCTCCAGCCATGCTTCTGGTACAGCTTGTGGAACTGTGGTCAATTAAACCTCTTTTCTTTATAAATCTCCCAATTTCAGGTAGTTCTTTATAACAGTGTGAGAATGGACTAATAAAAGAATACCTAATTTTAGTACTATGCTTCTAAAACTCCTTTTATATAAATTTCCTAAACCTCAAATTTCCCCTGAAAATCAAGCAAATGACAATCATCTGCTACTCCCTCCAAGAACCCCCTCCCTTAAACCTTGCATCTGGAGCATTCTTCCAATATTAGATAGAGCAAATGATTTCTCTTAAAAAGACCACTATACAAAGAAGTAGAAATTTGGTAATCTTTCTACACCCTCAATGACATTGCCTTTTGAGACACTATTTTAAATGGAGCATGTTGTGTTGCCTGCCCCATTTAGCAAATGTCTACTCCAGGAAGGAGGGCTTCAGAATGTTGAGCTCTGGATCTTCTTGTGCTTTCAGAATAATAATGGATTTGCAATATTATTTACATTTTAACATTTCCTATGTGTAGTAAGTCATATTCTCTAACCCAAGACAGTGCTTACATTCAGATTTTTTTTTTTTTTTTTTTTTGCTGTCATTAATGTAGCATCCCTACTTTTGCCAATCAATTGAAAGGCACTCCATTTATAAGCATGTTTCACACATACTAAAGAATAATTATCATAAACATAGTTTAGCATAATTAAATACCTTACTCCGAGTCTCCCTTCTTCAGCCTTCCTTTGTTTTCAGCCTAATCTGCATTCCAATCTTTAATAAGCCTATCACATTGTTTGACTAGGTCATTCCTCTGCTCAAAAACCTTCAGTGTTTCTCATTACAGATTAATGTTAAAACCCATAGTTCCCAAACTATGAGCTAAGTCACCCAGGGTGCCATAGTGAATTCACAGGGACACCACAGACTTTTTGTAAAAATTGAGGGAAGCACAGTGAACATTTGTCAGACACTGTCAAAGTGACTATCTCAAAGTAGTTCACAGTTGTAATATTTACATTCCTTTAATTATCTTTCTTTCCTTTTGATGATGTCCTTTCTTTTCAAAGGTGAATTTTCAACAATTACTGTGATACAAGGCAGTACCACTAAGAAAATAATGTGGAACATGAAATAAGGGTGGTGATATCCATTCTGACTTTGATGCCTGAGGAATTATGCAATGCCCAGCAGGCATGCATGTCTCATTAGTAAACAATCACGGCTGCTTAAGTATGAAATAAAATATAATTTTTTTCTTTAAATGGAGTGTATTTTTCAAATGATTACTAAGTTGTCAGGACATAAATACTTAAGTTGTTTGAACCTACTTAGTAAATGGAGGTACTTCTTTTAGTCTAAGAATGCTATGAAAAAATTAGTGAGATAAGGGTGAATCACGAAAGTTTGAGTATGTCTTGTCTAGTCCAAGCCTTTTAGCCTTGCATTCAATGACCTTTAAATATAACTCAACTCTTTTAAAATTTGTCTTATACCATTTTCTTATTTTAATTTTCTATTGTCTCTTAAACGGCGTATTCATTGTCTCTTGATCATGGCTCATCCAGCTGGTATATTGGGTGTTTACTTTCCAACTTGCACTTTGGTTTATGTATTGTCCACATGTGGCAGTATAATTTGTTGAGATATAAATTTGTGTTTTGTTATCTCTTTCCCCCTCTCTTTTCCAAACAAGTTCTTAGGCATTTTTAGATCGCTGGATAAAGAAAGGTGGGTGGGAGAGGAGAAGCTTCCTCCAGTCAGGAAAGAGAAGGTATCGGCAGACAGACCATTTCTTCTGATTTTGTTTTATTCAGAAGTCCAAAGTCTTTGAGAGATTTATGTTTGGGGGTTGGGGAGAGCAGGAAGGGGACTGTGTTGCAGGTGGGGAAAAAAAGAAAAGCAGAATGTCCTAGTTCCCTAGGGCTACCACAGCAAATTAACACAAGTTGGTGGGTTGAAACAACAGAAATGTATTTTCCAACAGTTCTGGAGACCAGAAATTCAAAATTAAGATTATCAGCTGGGTTGGTTTCTCCTGGAGGCTTGGAGGGAAAAGGTTTCCTGCCACTCTTCTAACTTCTGGTGGTTGCTGGCAATCCTTGGCATTCCTCAGCTTGTGGAGATACTGCTCCATTCTTTGCCTCAGTCTTCATGTGGTGTGTGTCTCTGTGTCTTCTCCTTATAAGGACACTTGCTTTGGATTTAGAGACCAGCCTAAACTCAGGATGATTTCATCTTGTGATCATTAATTAATTATACCTGCAAAGACCCTATTTCCAAATAAAGTCACATTATGAGGTTCTAGGTGGGCACAGGTTTTTGGGGGGACACCATTCAACCCACTATAGAGACTGGGAGTGGAAAGAGATTGGCAGGTAAAGAATATAGGGGACTACAAGTACTGCAAAATGTGAAAAGGGACTGAAAAGGCTTCTATTTCACCAAGTAGGAGAGAATTTATGTACCAGGGTTCTGGCAAAACCAAGATTCTTCTGTCCAAACTTGGCACAGGAATGGTAGTCACTTGCCTTCAAGGGATCACACAGGCTTGGACCACATTTGGTTTGAACAAAGTAATTTCACAATCTTTGTACATCTAAGTGTGTAAAACATAATATATCACTACAAACACATTTATCCCACCTGTCCCCCAAGTCTGAGCTCAAATTCCCTTTCTTTATAAAAACTTAGGCTAATGTCATTCCATTCTTCATTGTTTTGATGGTGACCTTCTTTTAGTGATTAATGTGGTGCCTCATCTCATTTTTCTTCTCAAAGTATTTGTATTTTAAGCTTGTGAACCTATTTATCATTTCGTGTCTGTATTGTGTTTCCCTACTATAATAGATTTTAGCTTAAAATTTATTTTAGCGTTTTATTTATCTTGGTAGCCATCTTCGCTTTTATCACCATGCACTGTTGTGCCAAACTCCTATTAACCTCAATAGGGAAAGCACTAGGTTCAAGAGGTGGAAGAAAAGACCGAGAGCCAGCAAACAAGGCAAGGAGTTTTTTTAGGGGATGATATACGGTGGAGAGAGTTCAGTGGCAGTGACTGGACAAGAGAACTACCTTACATACAGCCCAGTGGCAGGAGGCTGGACAACCTGACTGCTCGGCACAGTGATGGCGGGCTGGGTGGGTAAACCGCAACTGCTTGCAAACAACATGCAGTTTAGATAGCATTTTCACTAATGTTCTCTCCTTAATGATTTCTGCCTGGCAACCTTCGTTTAACCCAAAACTCAGGACCTTGATCCTCTGTATGGCCTGCCTGTGTTCCACAGGATGAGCTGAGGTCTCAGATGTTCCTCATAAACAAGGAATCAATCTCTGGGTTGACCAGTTCCAGGTTCCCTAGCTCAGAACACACATTCAGGTGCGACTGTCATTCAGTGCCATTCTAAGAGTATGCTTAAGTTATTGCTGTCAGATGCATTTACCTTGCATATACTCAACAGTTAATGGATTTAATTAGATTGACTGTGTTTACTTTGTTTTCCTGGTGTTCATACCTCTCCTATTTCTTCTTTGATATATTTTAAAAATATATTTGAAAACATGGTAGTATATGACATTTTTTTCCATTGCAAACAAAGTATATGGGAGTGTTCAGTCTGCAAATATTCTTTATGATTTTGACCAACGTATCCCAAGGTAAATGACAAGTGAAAGAAGTTTTGTTTTCTATATAGCTTGCATCTCGGGTGCCCTGAAATTGCTTCCTTTTGTGCTGCACAGCATTGCTAGCCAACCTTGGTCATTTCTGAATTTCACTATTTAGCTTGCTTTATCAGAAGTATATGGGAGTGAGCTCTTAGTAAGTGAAAAATGAACTATAATCTGATCTACAAACAGATCCTCTGGGACTCAGCTGATGTTCTTGTGGGAATGCACTGCTCTGTGTCTTTCCTTTTCCTTGATTTGTGGCATTTATATTATATCAGACCTGGAAAAACACAGAACTTAGGAAAAATTTAATCCCAGGATACATCCGTCATTTTCAAAGGAACTCAATTCATCTTCCATGTCTAGGACCAAGAAGCATGTGGTCCTAGCCATTTTCTTCTGTTTGCCTAGAAAGAATGACAGACTTAAGCACAAAGTGAGAATACCTGATATCAATGAAATTTTTATCAGTTCCAGAAAGTTCTACGCCCAGAGTGGATCTGAATAGCTCTGAGAAAATCTATAAGCCATATTCTTTAATCTTTAATCGACTAATAAAGAAAAGAAATCTTTTTAACCTTTAAAGATTAAAAGAAATACCTTAAGATTTATTTGCCAAATTACACATTATTTAATCACAAAATAGTATTTTTCACCTAATCCTAATGTAAAAAGTCATTTCTCCCTTAAATTAGAAAAGTGCATCTATTTCTGAACAATTTACCGATTTTTTTTCTTGATATAACAACCTCTCTTAAGTTCTTCTCCTAGATGTGCAGCGTATACAGTGGAATCATTTAACCTCTAACTTTAGGATGGGCAGTGCCTCAGTTTTGAATTGGTGGCTGTCATTGAATATTTGATCATTTTACATGAAATTTGTCTTCTCTTTAAAAGTTAGAAGATGCAGAAATTCATGATCCACATTCCCAAAAAGCAGAAATCTGACAGAGCTCACCCTTTTACACACGCTCTGAAATAAATCATGTACTTAGTCCAGTTCTCTGGGGTTCTTTCTGCTGGGTTTTCCCTGACCTGGCGAAGGGAAGCTTTGTTCCTGAGTACAGCTGTGCCTTGAGGACCCTGATTTTATTAACTGGTTTCTGCCGTAATTATCTTAACGATATCTTACAAATTTTTCTGGTCCTTCGGTTTCTTTGTTTGTACCCCTGTAATGCCATTTATTGATCACTGAGCTCTGCTGTTGTTTACCTGGAGCGCTCTGAGGCCCTGCATTCCTGGTCTCTTGCATATGGCCTTTTTATAGACACCCCTGCTCCCCTCAACCCTCCAACATCTGCACTCTGTCTCATAATGATTTTTTAAGATTGCTTTTTATTTTGTGGCCATAGCATTATTCTGAAACTCAGCTAAACTTACAGAGGGATGAAGAAAATGGAACCGAAAGTAAGACAAGTAGGACCACAAGGTAGTAGGGTATGAGAACAGATTTCCCCAAATTCATAGGGATTGGGTGGGTGTGGCAGGGTGCCACATTAGCATAATGGCAATCTTCTCACTGGTGGTGGCTTTGCTGGTACCAAAATTTTCCGTGGTTTCTACAGCCCCGGTGGGGAGATTTCTTGCTTGCTCAGAGACTGCATGATTTCCATCCAGCTAGCCAGCAGGGCGGTTGAAAACTCTAGAACCATTTGTGTTGGGTCCAATATTTACCTCCGACAAAGTGTCAGGACCAGAGTGCTTCCAGAAGTTGTTAGCAGCATATTTCTCCTGGTAGATGGATTTTCTACCAGTGTTATTGCTGCATGTAAAATTATTACTCAGGCATGAAAACAGAGTAAAAGTTCTGTAAAGAGTCTTGTCATTCAGCTCTTTCTGTTTCCCAAAGACCAAGCATTTTCTGTGATTTTTAAAACTTTGAAAATAACTTCAGGCCGGGCGCGGTGGCTCACGCTTGTAATCCCAGCACTTTGAGAGGCCGAGGCGGGCGGATCACGAGGTCAGAAGACCGAGACCATGGTGAAACCCCGTCTCTACTAAAAATACAAAAACATTAGCCGGGCGTGGTGGCGGGCGCCTGTAGTCCCAGCTACTCGGAGAGGCTGAGGCAGGAGAATGGCGTGAACCCGGGAGGCGGAGCTTGCAGCGAGCCGAGATCGCGCCACTGCACTCCAGCCTGGGTGAGAGAGCGAGACTCCGTCTCAAAAAAAAAAAAAAAAAAAGAAAAGAAAATAACTTCAAACAAGGAAAAAAAGAAGGGGACTCATTGTCAATAGTAATATTGAATTATACAACAATCAGTTGGTCCTAGCAAGAGTCAGCCCAGCTTTCACATGTTGGCAGCTCCAAGAGGCAGAGAGTGCGCGGAGTACCTCGATCACTTCTTTGACACCCACCGCAGTCTATCTTCTTTTGGACACTGTTTCTCCTCCTGGCTGGAATCTTAGCATCTGAGACTGACTTATGTTTCTCAGCACTGTTATTTCTTCAGTAGGGAAGATTGGTGCCCAGGTTCAGGTTTCTATCTACTATCTACTGTGAATTACTGTGTTGTGTACCTAGCTGGAACAAGGGATCTAACAAATTCTCTGCATCCCTGTGATATGGTTTGGCTCTGTATCCCTATCCAAGTCTCACCTCGAATTGTAAATAATCCCCACGTGTTCTGCCTGCTCAAAGGCAGGGCCAGGTGGAGATAATTGAATCATAAGGTTAGTTTCCCCTGTGTTGTTCTCATGAGATTGAGTAAGTTCTCACGAGATCTGATGATTTTATAACGGGCTTCCCACTTCACTCAGTTCTCATTCTTCTCTTTCCTGCTGCCGTGTGAAGGAGGATGTGCTTGCTTCCCCTTCCACTATGATTGCAAGTTTCCTGAGGCCTCACCCAGTCATGCTGAACTGTGAGTCAATTAAACCTCTTTTCTTTCTAAGTTACCCAGTCTCAGGTATGTCCTTATAGCAGCATGAGAATGGACTAATACACCCTGGATTATGTGTTCTGGTTTAGAGTTAGAAGAGATGAGGTGCATGATGCAACATCATTGACTATGGAAAATGACAGTTGAAAGATGGATGGAGTTACTGTAAAGATTTGGAAGTGGGGAAATAAAAGAGGACTCTATTTTGTGTTCATGAGGTGAAGAGCATCAGTACAGAGAATTTCATTTCAAATGATCACTTTTGTAATTATACATGTAGTTTAGTATAAATGTGAATGATTAACCGTGGTTTCTTATGTTCACTCACTTGAGTCTTGTTAAATGTTCCAGGTTGGCATGTTCTGGACCAGGGCCCTCTCCTGCATGCTTGTTTATAACAACACAGTTATTAATTAATAAAGAAATATTCTCCATGCTTAAAACACTGAGAAGTGTTAACAAAGAGAAGTAATAACTGAAGTTATGAGAGTATTGATATTTTCACTTTAATCATCTTCCCCTTAACTCTCTTTCTATGTAAGTTTTAGGACCTGCACAGCTTAAGTGTGACTGAGTCTAAAATATTCAATTAGTGGCCAGTGGTGAAAAACTGACGAACTTCATACCCAACACCTGATACCCGTCTTCTGGAAAAAGCTGGAAATTGTAGGAATTTGTGGTCCACATTTTCAGGCTGTTAGCATCCCCACTTTAGGACAGGGCATTTGTTCTTTACATGTCCTGAACACCACAGCCCTGCACACTTCCTGCTGTCTCTCAAACTGTTCTTACATCTGACTCGCTTCACTTACGTATTGCCTGCCAAGCCCCTGTAGGCATTTAAGAGTCAACTGCTTTTAGTCATGTCAGCATTCTGTCAATACATTTTACTTATACAATACAGATATTGTCTTTACTTATGTAATACAGGTATTGTAGAAAACAACATCCTTAATGTAATAATACCCAGAACCCCTAATCTCAGATAACCTCCTGAAAAGAGGAATCTTTACTTATGCAATACAAGTATTACAGAAAACAACATCCTTAATATAATAATACCCAGAACCTGTAAACTCAGATAACCTCCTGAAAAGAGGAATCTCCTAAAAAGAATAATACCCAGAACCTCTAAACTCAGATAACCTCCCGAAAAGAGGAATCTTTACTTATGCAATACAGGTATTACAGAAAACAACACCCTCAATATAATAATACCCAGAACCTGTAAACTCAGATAACCTCGTGAAAAGAGGAATCTCCTAAAAAGAATATTACCCAGAACCTCTAAACTCAGATAACCTCCTGAAAAGAGGAATCTTTACTTATGCAATACGGGTATTACAGAAAACAACATCCTTAATATAATGATACTCAGAACCTCTAAACTCAGATAACTTCCTGAAAAGAGGAGACCAAGACCCAGCTTTTTGCAATATATTTCTGTGCTTTAGTGATTAACACAACCATTGTGTTGACTGACCACAGGTGCTCCTGTCTTAGTGCTCTGGCCAATGCATGAAGGTAAATTCTGATTTTGATTTTCTTTGAAAGCAACATAGAAAACCCGAACTTTTCAAACATCTTAACAGTGAGAGATAACAAATAATTAAATATGGATGCAGCACAGAAAAAATCTAAATGTTCTTGATTACAAAGTATAGCTTACTCCTTAGAGATACCAGGCTACATCAGATTCCATATGAAGTGATAGTTACAGCTCCTGCTTTCTGAGTGCCCACCACCTGCCAGTTACTAGATTGGAGCATTATTTATTTATTTTCATCAAGTCTTGACAAAAATCCTGTAAGATAAAGATATTTTCTCCCATTTGCTAACCAGTAGACACAGGTTGAGAGGCAAAGCAACAAGCAATACATCACAGAGCTCTTTAGCCAAGCAGCTGGGCTTTCGCCCCAGATCTGATTCTGGAGCACACTTTGGACATAGTGCTATACTGAGAAATGACTAGCTTACAACCTTCTTTTCTTTGCTGCAGACCTAGCTCCACATGGCTGGCAGCCTTAACATAGATCTCCAGCATGCCATGTTGAAATCTGGAATGAATAATATTATACTCTTCCACAAGAGGCCTGTCTTCTCAGTTGTGTTTTCCAGATTAATATTAATTTGTGTTTATTGATCTTGAGTCTTCCAAACACATTTACAGATGAATAGCTTTGTGTGTTCCTTAGAGCTCAGTCTGTCTTACAGCTACACTGTTGGCCTTCACACTGTGGTAATATCATTTATGCTGAGTTGGGTGGGAAGTTTTCGTGGAGTCCTACTTCATTCAGGCATAATGAGAAGAGAAGCAGTCAGGCTGCTGTACTGATAGAACATGGAGCCACTGTTCCATCATCTAGCAGGTTGGAATGCAGAAAAAAACAATTCCAGCAACACATACAGACCAGGTCTACTAGAGGTTCCCTGAGTCCAGAATTATGACTGAGTGTAACTTTAATGCTAAGGCTTCTCACACCCCTGCCTCTCTTTCTAGTGGTGGGTATAGTTTGGGGTCATTAAGCAGTAACATCAATAAGAAGAGGGAGAATGTGCAGGGAGATGACAGCAGAACTCTGTGCTGGGAGTCCACAGGGTTATTGAGCTGACGCAGCATTAGTGACATGGGTCACAAGGTGAACAATATGATCCATCACCCAGATTTCCACTTCAGAATTGGAAGAATTTACTCCCTTTGTTGTTGGGATGCTGCAATCAGAAAAACTTCAGCTGTTACCCTCCATAGAAGAATATGCCTCTGCTGAGAAGCCACCTCACCCAGGGTCATATGCCATTTCTAGGGTGACCTGCATGCAATGGCTGATTTACATGGGATGTAAAATTTTGACCTTATCCTCCTAACTCAGAACAACTCTAAAGGGTCATTCAGCATTATAAGTTTCCATAGAGGCGACTGAGGCCTTCATTGAAATTGCATTGATTCTCAACTTCTTTTGCCCAGTCCTAATTTTTCTCCTCTTTTCCACAGGAATTGAGCCCAATAACACTTCCTAATAACCGTCTTACATACTAAACTCATCTCAGCATTTTCTTCCTGGGGAATCTGACATGACAGCCTCAAACAGCATGTAGATGAGAGGGGGCTGCTCCATCCATAGCTGTAGCTGGTCTAGCGACCCATGTAGATTGTTCTAGCAAGAAAAGTCTTTTAGCTGCAGAGTCAGAGAGGACTTGAGGACAATTCTAGATGAAATGAGTACACTGGCAGAAAGTTTCTAATGTTTTCAAAAACACCATTTCCTCATTTATTTTATCTCAGTAAGTTTTCGAGGCTTTTGGAAATACATCTTAAACTTATAACTTGCTTTATTTAGAGGCCAGTGGAAACACAAGGATTTCTCTGTAGAATACAACAGCAGATTCCACCTCATACGTGAAACTTTTTCTGATTAGTTAGCTGATAACTGATTTTTCTTGTCTGTAATTCTGCAACACTTAGCCTGTACTCCATAACTGGCCACTTATCTCTAGGCTTCTCCTCTTTGTAGAGAGTAGCCTTCTACATCCTAATGTGAAGTCTTGTCTTCTTGATAGGTTTATGTATTTTTTAAGAATACCTATTTTATTTTCTAGGTTTATGTTCACCATAATACATAGCTAATACCTGGACACACAGGAGATACAATGAATATTTTCTGACACAACTCAGATTAAACTCTCATTAATGGTTTGAACAATGGATACAGGATTCAAAAAGCTATATCATGTTGAGAGCAGAATTGGGTTACTCAGGCAGTTTGCAAAGGAAATGGTATTGAATAATTAAAAAAATTATTTCTGATTCCCCATTACTTTCTTTCCCCTTACTTTTGCCTCAACACAAAGATAACTATTCCAGATTTTTAAACATAGCTCTCTATGTTTATATCTCACATCTAAAATGATTTTGGGCATAATCACTCTCATCTTTGGTAATATGACTGGAAAAAGTAGTATATTGTATTTCTTTTGTTACTGATGAAATTAAACATTATTTACCACTTGTTTATTAATATGGTACTCTTTTCCTCTTAGTGACAGCCTGCTAATATCCAGACAATGTGCTACATATTATATATCTGTTAACCCATTTAGTAAACATAACACTATGAGGTCTTTATTTTTATCTCTATCTTATTACAACTGAGTACTTAGGTAATTTGACAGAGATTGCAGGACTAATATGAGACAGACTCTACTTGTCTGTCTCACCTCTTAGGGTTCTAGGTCCCAGACCATGAGATTATTACCTGGGAAGAATAAAATAAGGATAGGGAAACAGTCTAGAGAATTACAAAAACAGATGAAGAATTTGTGAGTAAGGTAAAGGTGCAGAGCTGAGCAGGAAGAAGGAAGGGTCTCAGGTTGAGAATATAGTGAGAGTAAACTCCTGACCCTTTCTTGACTGGCCTTGTGTCTCCTCTTGCTGGGTGTGCTTTCGTCTTAGGTAGCTGATGTCAGGAGACTTTTTTCCTACTGTGTTATGATCTTGTGATATAGAGATAAAAGGTGTCATTTTTTTTTTTTTTCTCTGAACAGCTGAATGACCCTCCTCAACTTATTGTTACTCAAATGGGTCATGTGAAGATAAAGTTCTCTTAGAGATAAGGTTCACCATCTTCCTTCTTTTAGCATGTAAGAACACTGAGCCACAAAGAACTTGAAGTCCCAAAGTTTTAGAACTGATCAGTAGTGGAACTGGAGCTGGAGCTGGTGTCTGGAAGTCCTGACTGATGGTCCTGTCATCTTTCAGTTATCTTGTTCCCTCCTTATATACTCAGACACTATCTAGAAACTGGTTATAGGAAAGCATCTAGATTAAAATAAAAATAACCATTGTTAATAAAAAAGGTGAGAATTGTAAAAAATAACTTGGTATTTGAGCATCCAGAAGGCCTTTAGAGCTAAAGGTCTTACTTCACAGCTGAGTGGAATAAGCTTGTTAGAAGAGGAAATATACCTCTTACTCAAGGTGGCAGAGATGACAGATTTAAATGGCCTTTAAAAAATATTGCTTTTCCAAACTCACAGAAAACATTTGTCAAACTGCTATTGCTCATACTCTAGTAAACTATGGCTAGTAAAAAAAAAAAAGCAAATAATATGCATATTAGAAAGATTATAAATCAATGGGTATCAAATAAATTCTATGTTGTATATATTTATATTTTGGCTGCTAGCCAGCATCCATTTCTATTTCCAATTGACACCCTGATTTTTCTTGAGAGTATTCACATTTCTCTTACTCTAAGTACTACCTTTAAAACTTTTCCTCTGCAGCTCAGAGAAAAATAAATTGCAAATTGCATCACTTCCCACCAAACACATACATTTATACGAAACTAAGCAAGTTTCAGCAAAAATATTACTTATGATTATACATTCTGATATTTATATTTCTATTCCATATGAGTCTATTCTTTAAAAAATTATTGCTGGGAGTTCATTGTACTGATGCATGTCCCACAAATGATTTATCATCTATAGTTTGGAAAATACTTATTTAACTCATTATGGTTTGAATGTCGTTGAACTGACCTTAGGAATGGTCAAATTACCCTCAGTAGAGATCTGCTGGGGGATGGGTAAATAACCCAGACAGAGCCAATAAGATAGAAGAAAAATTTTGCTGGAACATAAGGATGTAAATTTTATAACCCCCTCAGGCACCTTGCTACCACAAAAGTGTAGCGCACTGTCAGAGGTCACTGGGTGGAGCCTGAGGCTGCAACTTTCACTATAGAAGCATAGCAGAGCCATGGAAATAAATAGATTCTGGGTGCTATTGTTTGAGTAACTGTATCAAGTCATTTTTTCAGTCATAATTCTAGGCATTTCAGTTTTGTAAACCAGTAAATTGCATATATTATTATATAATCTCACAGAATAAAAATCTGAAATTTTATTTTGTAATTTAATCCACTACTTTCCATTTAATTACAGGAAAGATGATTTTTTTTCATGAATCTAAGTTGTGGTTGGGAATTATTCACAGGAGTTGGGATGAGATGATCCATTTAAATTTGTTGCTTGCTTCAGTGAATTCTGTATTGAAATGCACCTTCTTGACATTGACAGTTTAAACTCTTGAGATTAAATGACCCATTCCCAGAAGGAGTGAGAGCTTTGTTTTGAGGAGAGTGTTCGCATCCATTTGGAATGAAGGGGATGCTGCACTAGACATTCATCATGGACAATTCAACATTATCCCTGTGCTTCTAAAGCCTAATGGAAGTAATCGAGGGAACAAAGGATATGATCTTTCTGCTCTAGGAAGGGAACTTTTTGGTGCCATGGAGGGACACAAACTCAGTGCCATGATAAGACTTTGAGAGGATTTCAGATTTGGATGGAGTGCCCTACCTAACAAGTGCCAGTGTCCTTTTAAGGTTTAGGACACCAGGAAGTTACAAAAGAGAAGGATGTGTTGCTTTGTTGGATAGACGAAGTAACTAAACCTAAATGTTATTTTGTGTTCCAAGTTTGGTGACTAATTCAAATAAAGAATTATAAAATAATTGTGGAACATCATTTTAGAGATGATGACATTAACTGTGTAGGCCAGTCAGAACCTTGTGAAATATTAGATGTAACACACATAGGTTTGACTGAAGTGTAGCTGAACATGCTTATTTCAGTTGGGAGGTGAAAAGTACTTTGAAATCTGAAGGTGGATTGGGAATGAAGCACTGGATCTAATACTTACTTGTTCATAATCTTTAGTTAATTTTGACTTTTAATAAATGATTGAGGTATATCTATTTACAAGGATAGTGTGTCTCTCAACTTTCTAGCAGGAAAGCAACACAGATATGGAAATCATTCTTGAAGTTAGAAGTCCTGGTTTTACCACATGTCTTTGTGATACTTAGAGGTTCCTTAGATTGCCAACTGAGAAATGAATATAATGCCCATCCCTGTAAAAATGGTTTGAGAAGCATTTTTATGTAGTACTACAAAGTACTATGTAAATATATGAAATTATTTATGTACATTTATAGAAAGAAACAGCTCTGGCAGCATTAAGGAAGAAGTTAAACTAATTTTTATTTGTTAAAGAGGGTCAGAATTCGAAAGGTCTCAATTTTATGAGTTTAATATTTCTGATTCTGTCTGAACATATCAATATATGTTATAATATTTTCATCATTAGGTGACCTTGTAACTAATCTTGTCAGCCAATTACTGAAAGTGTTAGAGAGCCTAAGTCTCCTTAAAGAGTGGTTACAAGCACAGTAGGTATTTTCGTCTACAATTATAGTTTGCTCAGTGCACAATCACCTCACCCTTCTCAATGCTGTGATGTTGGAAATAGAAAGAATCTTAGAGATCACTAATCCAATATCATCATTTTATAGATGAGTAAAAACTGATGTCCAGGAAAGGTCAGTGAGCTGTCTAAAGGTACAGGCTGAAAGTTTTGGGAAAGTGAGAATTAACATTTGGGATTTTTTGTTCCCAGTTTAATATGTTTTTCCCAGGGATAGATGCTGCTTCTCAAGCAAAGAACAATGCCCTAGCTATAGTGGATTTAATTATTGAGTTACTTAAACTTAAATCCATGTATTATTTCTACTGTTGGAGAAGAAATAGCTAAGGAAATATGTGAAACAACCCGTCTTTTATGTATGCCAGATGTTAACAACTAGTGATCCTAGTAGTAGGGGAAAGAGTCCCATTGAATGATTACTGATTATAAAGGGACTTCCAGTCTTGGAATAAAATTAGAAAAATTATGAAATCACTTCCTTTAAGTTTTTTTTGTTGTTGTTCCAAAAGGTAGTGGTGATGATTGTAATGAAAATTCTTAAAGTTATAAACTGAAGGCTCAAAACATGGAAATGTTTGAAACACATCAGTCAGACACTTTGGTCCCATCCTGCATCCTATACAGGTAGGAACCTGTCTCTCCATGACTTTGGCAGGAATCTGGAGATTTCTTTTTTTGAGATAATTGAACCAAGAGATTCCAGGCCAGGGACAGAAGGCATAGCAGAGTAAACACAGGAGTTGCCATACCAAAAAGAGATGTTTATGTAAAAACACACCTACTGAATGGTGAGACCATCCAGCTCTCCTTTACCTTTTGGATTTGTGCCTCTTGACACATCACTGCTGGTAGATTAAGGTTTACTCGGAAGACTTTTCCTTGGACAAACTGAATAGTTCCCGAGGAAAGACATATGGTTATTAACATTTGGAGACATCTCAACAAATTGGCGGGCTTCCACTAAACAAAATGTACCCATTCATGCAGAACTTCCAATCTGCCCATTAGTTTCTCTTAAATATGAATAAACCAAAAAATAATCATTAAACATTTGAGAGATGCCTCCAAGATAAAATACTGGAATGAAAGCAAATTAAGAGAAAGTGGAATTCAAAGAAAACAGAAACAATGCAGGGGCAGAAGAAGATTTAAAAGGAGATAATACTATCCATGAAAAACAAAAGCACACCACACAGGGAAAATAAGAGGATGCTTAAATTTTTAAAATACATTAACTATTAAAGATGTTATTAAGAAGATAAAGTCAAAGAAATGTATTAGAAAATAACTCAAAATACAAAGGGATCTACCATTGTGGGGAAAAGATAAGAAACTTAAGAAACCTGACAATGTTCAATAAAAATTTTTTAGGAGTACCAGAAAAAGAAAGCAGAGTTAAAAGGGAAGAATCTAAGAAATAATTAAAGGACTTAAACGCTTATTTTCAAATTCAGAAGGTTCACTATCCATACTATGACATTTCATCATAAAATTTCATAGATTTGTCAATATCATTAATTTAGTTAATTTAACAAAAATTTATTGAGTGTCTACTATGTGCCAAGTCCTCTACTAAGTACCAGAGATAAAGTGGGAGCCCAATGAGCAGGAGCCTATTCTCATAGATCTTCCCTTCTAGTGAGGCAGAGAGACAGGAATAAGCCATCTCACTAAATAATGTAAAACCTCCACGATTACACTTACAGCTCATGGCACCAAGAAAGACTATTTTAGGGGTTTTGGTCCTATAAGAGAGATTAGTAAAGACTCCTCTGAGGAAAAATATGTGTTGTGATCTGAAGGAAGAGTAGGCATTATCTAACCAAAGAGAGCAGGGTTGACTGTTTGAGGCAGAAGAAGGCCCAATGGATACGGCAGTGACTGAAGGGAATCCAGTGTGGATGAAACAGAGAACAAGTGGGGAACATGAGGTGAGAAAAGGTTGGAGATCATAGGTCAGTGTGATGCTGACTGGGCAGAACTTCATATGCATGCCGTCTTAGAGTTTTGCTTTTTTTCCTATGGGTACATAATTGGAAGTCACTGAAATGTTTAAGCAGGGATGGAGAGGGAGTAAAATTTGGGTAATTGTGCTGGTCACTTGGCCTGCAGTGTGGAGAATGGGTTGGAGGAGGGTCAGGGAGAGAACGTTAGCAGTGCTGTTAGGGGCTTCCATAGTCGCCATGCAAAGGATGATGGTAGCTTGGCCAAGCCTGATAATGATGAGTATGAAGTGAAAGTCTTTGAGAACTACTTAGTGGATTAAATCAATGAGACTTTGTGATCAATTATATCAAGGTTGATTCTCTGAATATTCTAAGGAAAAGCAAACTGGCTAGTCTCACCAAAGAAGCAGAGAGGAAAATATAAATTAAGAACATATAAATGTCAAAGCAAAGCAAATATATCAACTTCAAACAAAAGTGTTAAAAATTTTACCAGTGAGTGCTAGGTATAATTCTATAGAGTAAGTATGAAAATCTAGACAAAGGGATAATTTTCAAGGAATATTAAAATTACCATTTTCTTTCCTGGCTTGTGACATCCTGGATCTGCAACCTGGAAATAAAAGAACCAGATCCTTGTGGCTCCTGTGAAGGGGAGTGGGAGGATTTAGGTGCAATTGGGCAGCACTCTAATTATGGCATCTGGAAATATTCTGAGCAGCTCTACTGTCGTCCCTTTTTATCATCCCATGGTCTGTGTTTGCCCCCTGCCCTAGTGAATAACAAGCTTGGCATTCCTCTGGGGAGTCACTGGACAGACAGGCTGTCATCTTTGCAATAGCCTCTCCTGCATATATTTCTTACATATTTTTCTGATATTTCAGCAGGACTGTAGGGAAAGAGAAAATAGTATGTATATTTTTATTCTATTAAATCAGAAGCAGTAGTAGATATTTTTCTGAATGTATCTTTGCAGTTAATATTCATTATTGTAATAATTTTTGAAAGTTAATATGATAATCTTTGAATTAAATTCAAAGAAAAATATTTTTCTTACACTTATCTCCCCTTTGTTTTGATATTCTTATTTATTGAAGTTTATTCAGACATAAAGAACATCACCATTATTTATTGGTACACATGTTATGTTTGTGTATAATACAGAATCATACTTGTGGAATTAGGAATATAATCTAATGAATTTAAGAGAAAGCAGTCTAGACATAAATTTCTGAATGCCAAGGAAATTTTTATGCCTTAGAGCTTTTGGTTTCTCTATTTTAAAAGATCTGGCAGAAATGAACTCCAACTGAAGCAGGATGGATAATTAGATTCTGCTTCATGCAACTTCAAGGCATTTTAGAGTCAAAAAACTATAGTAATAACCAAAGAGCAAGGTACATTTTTCACGTTACAAATTACACAGTTGTACAAACCAATGCTGTTGTGTGCTGACTTGCATTAAAAGATTAACAGCATCATATTATGAAAAAATGGTTTGATTGAATGGTTTTGAACAGCTATACTTAAAATCCTATGGCCTGTTTTCATAAATGGTGGCTTGGCTTAGGACATAAAACCAGGGGTCAGGCTAAATATGTTACTTTACATGAATTTTGCAGATGTGATTAAGGTGACGGATCTTGAGATGGGGAAATTATCCTAGATTATCCAAGTGAACCCAGTCTAATCATTTGAGTTTGTAAAAGCAGAGAACCTTTCATGGATGGAAACAACTACAGGAAAAACAGTACAAGTAAGATTCAACCCGAAGTAGCTAGTTTTGAAGACGGAGAAGGGGCCCATGAGTCAAGGGATGAGGGCCGCCTCTAGAAGCTGGGAAAGGCAAATAAATTGATTCTTCCCTAAAGCCTTCAGAAATGAATGCAGCCCTGCCCACACCTTGATCTGACACCATTGAGACCAGAACCAAACTTAGGACCTACAGAACTGTAAGATAATACATTTTGTTGTTTAAGCTGCAAGTGTGTGGTGATTTGTGACAGCAGAAATAGATGCTACAGATGGTACAGATGAATTGTGGGAAAAAACCCTAGGATGGAGGGTCTCAGGAAGCAGACACCAGTTAATACCACTTCACCCTTCCAAACTTCTCCTTTGGAAAAAGGAGGCTTTACTCTCAGCTCCCCAGGAAAAGACAGCAATGGGAGGAGGCTCTCTGTCTACATAACTATAACTCTCCACTAGGGATGGCTACTTAATTTCTGGGACCTTGTGCAAGAGAAAAATTCCAAGCCCTTTGTTCAAAAAGCAGAAAAATACCATTAAAGATACTAAAATATAATGCTTTTTCTTTTCTTCCATTGTCTCTCAACTGGAAGTGTCTTTTTTCTCCTTAGTGTTGTTCCAAGTAAAGAAAAATTACAAATGTAAATTTTTAGCATGAATTTTACTGTTCTTTACTGGCAATGCCACTTTTAAATACTAATATAGGTTGGGCACGGTGGCTCACACCTGTAATCCCAGAGTTTTGGGAGGCCGAGGCAGGCGGATCACTTGAGGTAAGGAGTTCAAGACCAGCCTGGCCAACATGGTGAAACCCCATCTCTACTAAAAATACAAAAATTAGCTGGGTGTGGTGGTGGGTGCCTGTAATCCCAGCTACTCAGGAGGTCGTGGCAGGAGAATCGCTTGGACCCAGGAGGCAGAGGTTGCGGTGAGCCGAGATTGCACCACTGCACTCCAGCCTGGGCCATAGAGTGAGACTTCATCTCAAAAAAACCCGAAACAACAACAACAAAAACAACATAAGGACATTTAACTTGCATAAAATTATATACTTAGTATTTTATAGCTCTTGTATGTGTATGCATTTTAGTTTTTACCAGAACTGGAAATGGTATGCAAAACTAATTGATTGTTATTTATCTATTTATTTATTTATTTCAATCTTTTTTTGGAAAACAGGTGGTGTGCTTCTCTCTTCTTTCTCCCAGTTTGTTATTATCTGAAATTTTATTATTATTATTTTTTATTTCAATAGGTTTTTGGGGAGCAGGTGGTGTTTGGTTGCATGGGTAAGTTCTTTAGTGGTGATTTCTGAGATTTTAGTGCAGCCATTACCTGAGCAGTGTACACTAAACCCAATGTGTAGTCTTTTATCCCTCACCCCTTCTCCCACCCTTCCCCACTGGGTCCCCAAATTCTATTGTACCATTCTTATGCCTTTGCATCCTCATAGCTTAGCTCCCACTTATAAGTGAGAACGTACAATGTTTGGTGTTTCCATTCCTGAGTTATTTCATTTAGAATAGTGTTTTCCATTTCCATCCAGGTTGCTGCAAATGCTTTTACTTCATTCCTTTTTATGGCTAAGTAGTATTCCATAGTATATGTATGTATATATATATATATACATATATATATATGTATATATATGTGTATATATATATATATATGTATGTATATATATATACACGTATATACGTATATATATATATACATATATATATATATACATATACCACGTTTTATCTACTCATTGATCGATGGGCATTTGAGCTAGTTCCATATTTTTGCAATTGCGAATTGTGCTGCTATAAACATGAGTGTGCCAGTGTCTTTTTCATATAATGACTATTTTTTCCTCTGGGTACATACCCAGGAGTGGGATTGCTGGATCAAATGGTAGATCTACTTTTAGTTCCCTAAGAAATCTTTTCTTAAAGATTACATAGTTTTCCATAGTGATTGTACTACTCCTATCAGCAGCGTAAAAGTGTTCCCTTTTCAGGACATCCATGCCAACATCTAATATTTTTTTATTTTTAAATTATGACCATACTTGCGTGAGAAAGGTGGTATTGCAATGCAATACCACCTTTTTTTGATTTGCATTTCCCAGATGATTTGTGATGTTGAGCATTTTTTCATATGTTTGTTGGCCATTTGTAGAATTGTCTATTCATGTCCTTAGCCCACTTTTTGCTGGTATTGTTTCTTTCTTGTAAATTTGTTTGAGTTCTTTGTAGATTCTGGATATTAGTCCTTTGTCAGATGCATAGATTGTGAAGATTTTCTCCCACAGAGTGGGTTGCCTGTTTATATTATTATAATATAATTATATAATATGCTTATTATTTCTTGTGCTGTGCAGAAGCTTTTTAGTTTAAGTACCATCTGTTTATCTTTGTTTCTTTTTTGTGTGTGTTTGTTTTTGGATTTTTGGTCATGAAGTCTTTGCCTAAGCCAATGTCTAGGAAGGTTTTTCTGATGTTATCTTCTAGATTTTTTATGGTTTCCTGTCTTAGATTTAAGTTTTTGATGCATCTTGAGTTGATTTTTGTATAAGGTGAGAGATGAGAATCCAGTTTCCTTTTCCTACATGTGGTTTGCCAATTGTTCCAGCACCATTTGTTGAAAGGAGTGCCCTTTCCCCACTTTATGTTTTTGTTTGCTTTGTCAAAGATCAGTTGACTGTAAGTATTTGGGTTTATTTCTGGGTTTTCTATTCTGTTCTATTGGTCTATGTGCCTATTTTATACCAGTATCATGCTGGCATAAATGGTATAGATTTGATTAGCTAATATTTTATTGAGGATTTTTGCATCTATGTTTATCAGGCATATTGGTCTGTGATTTTCTTTTTTTGTTATGTCCTTTCCTGGTTTTGTTATTAGGATTACACTGGCTTCATAGAATGATTTAGGGAAGATTCCCTCTTTCTCTTTTGTATCAATAGGATTTGTACCAATTCTTTTTTGAATGCCTGATAGAACTCAGCTCTGTGAATCTGTGTAGTCCTGGACTTTTTCTTTTGTGGGTAACTTTTTAATTACCATTTCAATCTTGCTGCTTGTTATTGGTCTGTTCAGAGTTTCTATTTCTTCCTGGTTTAATGTAGGAGGCTTTTATATTTTTAGGCATTTATCCATCTCCTCTAGGTTTTCTAGTTTATCCACATAAAGATGTTCATAGTAGCCTTGAATGATCTTTTGCATTTCTGTGGTATGAGTTGTATATTAATATTTCCCATTTTGTTTCTAATTGAACTTATTTGGATCTTCTTTCTTCTTTTCTTGGTTAATCTCTAATTGTCTTATCAATTTTATTTATCTTTTCAAAGGACCAGGTTTTTGTTTCATTTATCTTTTGTATTGTTTTCTTTTTGGTTTTGTTTCAATTTCACTTAGTTCTGCTCTGATTTGGTTATTTGTTTTCTCCTGCTGGGTTTGGGTTTGGTTTGCTCTTGTTTCTCTAGCTCCTTGAGGTATGACCTTAGATTGTGTATTTGTGCTCTTTCCAACTTTTTTTTTGTGTAGACATTTAATGTTATGAACTTTTCTCTTATCACCGCCTTTGGTGTATTCCAGAGGTTTTGATAGGTTATGTTACTATTATCATTCAGTTCAAATATTTTTTTAAATTTTTTGTTTTTATTTTTTTTTTTGAGACAGAGTCTGGCTCTGTCACCCAGGCTGGAGTGCATTAGCGCGATCTCGGCTCACTGAAAGCTCAACCTCCCTCCCAGGTTCAAGCGATTCTCCTGCCTCAGCCTCCTGAGTAGCTGGGACCACAGGCACCTGCCATCACGCCCGGCTAATTTGTTGTATTTTTGGTAGAGACAGGGTTTCACCATGTTAGCCAGGATGGTCTCGATCTCCTGACCTTGTGATCCACCCACCTCAGCCTCCCAAAGTGCTGGGATTACAGGTGTGAGCCACCGCGCCTGGCCAAGTTCAAAGAATTTTTAAATTTTCATCTTGATTTTGTTGTTGACCCAATGATCATTCAGAAGCAGGTTGTTTAATTTCCATGTATTTGCATGGTTTTGAGGGTTCCTTTTGGAGTTGATTTCCAATTTTACTTCACTGTGGAGAGTACTTGTTATAATTTTACTCCACTGAGAGAGTACTTGCTATAATTTCAATTTTCTTAAATTTGTTGAGACTTGTTTTGTGGCCTATCATATGGTATGTCTTGGAGAATGTTTCATGTGTTGATGAATAGAATGTATATTCTTCAGTTGTTGTGTAGAATGTTCTGTAAATATCTGTTAAGTCCATTTCTTCTAGGGTATAGTTTCAGTCAATTGTTTCTTTGTTGACCTTCTGTCTTGATAACCTGTCTAGCGCTTTCAGTGGAGTATTGAAGTCCCCCAATATTATTGTGTTGCTGTCTATGCTATTCTTAGGTCCAGTAGTAATTGTTTTATAAATTTGGGAGCTTCAGTGTTAGGTGCATATATATTTAGGATTGTGATATTTTCCTGTTGGACTAGCCTTTGTTATCATTTTACAATGTCTCTCCTTGTCTTTTTTAACTGCTGTTGCCTTAAAGTTTGTTTTGTCTGATATAAGAATAGCTACTCATGCTTGCTTTTGGTGTCCATTTGCATGGAATATCTTTTTCCACTCCTTTACCTTAAATTTATGTGAGTCATTATGTGTCAGGTGTCTCTTGAAGACAGCAGTTACTTGGTTGGTGAATTCTCATCCATTCTGCCACTCTGTATCTTTTAAGTGGAGCATTTAGTCCATTTATATTCAATGTTAATATGTCTCATTTTGGAGTTGTGGTCCTTAGTCATCTCATGGCACCACTTTCCACACTTTCGTTTCTTATTTCTTTTTTCCTGGAACAACAAATGCTTCTTTCTGTTTCAGGCAGAGAATTTCTGGGTGCATCAGGGTCTAAGCTCCCATCCCCAAAGGACCAGCCAAGGAGTTTCCTTTAAAAGAATACCATCCTTCTCCTGAAAGGAATACTAGAGAAAGATGTTTCTTCTCCAATTCATTGCGCAAATTTATTTTATAGCTTCCAAGTAGCTTAGCTCAGGCTTGCAGCATGAACCACTTAATATTTTTTCCAAGTGCTCCCTGCTTCCACTCCATACTGGATGACGCTCCTTACCCTATGACTCTGTAGAGGAAAAATTCTGTCCGTATTGTTCATCTGCAACTGTGAAGATAAGTGTTATGGTCTCAATATTTGTGTTCCCCCCAAATTCCTTTGTTGTAAACCTAACTCCCAAGGTATTAGGAGATGGGGTCTTTTGGAGTGGTTAGGTCATGAGGGCAGGCTCTTTATGATTGGGATTAGCACCCTTTAGGAGACACCCCAGAGAGCTATCATGTCCCTAGTTATCTCCTAGACTCCACTCTATCCACTTCTTCTCTTTGCTGATTCTAATCTGCATCCTGTTGCTGTAATAAACTATACAATGAGTATAACAGCTTTTTGGGAGCTTGTGAGTCCTACTGTTAATCATCAAATCTGAAAATGGTATTGGGGCTCCCTGACACTATCGGTGATTGCTGCATAACAGGAAGGATGAAACAGGAAAAAGGCTGTCACTTTCCCAATAAGAATACTTCCTGAAAGTTGAACACAATACTTCTATTTATATATTATTGACTAAAATCTAATTATTAAACCATATTAGCCATAATCTTATAGCTTGGCAGCAGCATGATCATCCAAAAATTAAATTCTTGTCACTAAAGAAAGAGACGAAAGTTGATGGATATTAAGAACCAACTGGTAGTCCCTTTCACAAGGAAGACTGAATGTGATTTATGAGGAAAATACTCTCTATTTGATTTTTAAAAATTTCCTAAACATGTTTTTTTCTATTTAACATTACATAGCTTTAACTTAAAAGTTACACAAATGAATTTGTTAATTATTATCAAAACATTTCTTCATTGAAAACTTGATGTTTTAACATGGATTTCTCTGTTTTCCTTATTTATTTTCTTATTTAATATATGCATGAGGTAAGCTTTACCCAGGCCTCAGTGCTAAATTAATGAGGCATTGCTAATGGAGGTAACTTTACTTGATGAAGATGAAGTATTTGCCAGGAATTTAGCTGTTCCTTAGGACAAAAATAAAATCTTAGTTTTGTGCTCATCATCTATTTATCATCTCTCTACTAATCAATCATTTATTTTTCTGTCTGTTAATTAATGAGCTGACTTTGTGGCTACATTCCTCACTGATTCAGGATTGTTTTTAAAAATATTCCTCAGAGCACATAGATTCTTTCCCTGACCTTGATGTAGGTCCTGTGGTGCCTAAACTTTGTGCTCTCTATTTTGCACTCTGGATACGTTCTCTTTCCCCTCCTCTCATCTCTTTCCATTTATTTCCCTGTTTCCCTCTGTTTCCCATCACTGCTCTACTAGACAGCTTGGTCAAGATATTGAGCCATCTGAGGGAAATTACCTCACCTAAAGCCCCGGCAAAGGGAGGAGGTTTAAGTCACTCCAGAGATGGGGTGACTATGGTCTATACCACATGACTCCCCTGTTCCTCACTGACAGCTAACTGTACCAGGGTGGGCACCTGAGCAATGTGTAGGCTTACCCATGACAGGATTTGACAAGTGAAAACTCTGCTCCCAGAAAGGATTAGCTGGGAAATTTAGACTCTTTCTCTTGTGAATTTCAATTGGAAATAAGGGCCAAGAGATTAGGCAATAGAAGCAGAAGTTGAAAAAGACATTCAGAAAAGTGGTGGGACAGGAAGCCGTGAGGAAATAAGCTAACAGTAATGGGTGCTGTTGTTTTCAGTTTGTGAAAGGAGAACAGAGAAAGATAAAAGCTCGATACCATGCAGGCAGAGAAGCAACAGTCTCCTGCCTCACAGTAGGTAATAAGAAAACCTATTGAGTCTCCAGAGTTCTGCCTGAGCCTCCACTCTCCAAATTGTGTTTTAGTTTCTGTGACATCTTATGCTCTGGGATTCCCATGAGATTTCTGTGGTCCTCATGTGAAAATTGATCTTAACAATAAACCTCTCATTGCTTGAGGTAATCCTGCGTGAACCCAATTCATACAGCTGCAATCAGTTTTGCTACTTTAGATTAATTCTCTCTCCTTTACTCACAAACAACTAGCTATTCCAAATTCTGAATTTCAATCCTCTCTTCCTTTAGTTAGTCACAATTTAATTCTAACACACTATAGTTCTTCACAATTCTATTCTTGGGAGAGTTCCCTTTACTCTCAGCACTGACATGAACTCTTTTACTCTTTTTACAGTATATCTCCACAGGGACTCACAATTTATGTTTATGTGCCAAAGCAAACCCTCACTGGCTGCCATTAACATTTAAACCATCCCTTACTTTCCCTCGTCCACTCTGCCTCACGTTTTTTGTTGTAAGACATACTGCCCAAAGTGGAGAGTATTCCCCATACTTCATATCTCCTGAGGAGGGGGAATTGTTCTCTCTCTTTCTTTCCCTCTCTCTCTGTCTTTTTCTTATAAACCAATAAGTTTATATAACTTCTACAAAGCTACAGCTGTCATGAGATTTATAAATAAGAACTTGGAATTTGGGAACTTGGGAATTGCTGGTGTGACTCATTGTACTAAATGATATGCAGAACACGTTAACAAAATGTGTGTCAAGGGATTTACATTTTCATTTAAAAAAATCTTACTGATGACATTGTCCCCAAGCCAATGGTTTTCAAAAATTCTTAAACAGTTGAACCATTTTTTTCCAAATGTGGAATCCCAACACAGAGTGTAGCTGCTTTGTTGAGAACAGAAATGGAAAGCTCAAAGACTGTCTGTCTCAGTACCTTATCCAGCCAAATCCCTGCTGGTGGAAACTTGAGGCACCTTCTTGTAACCTCACAGCTCGTTGGAGTACAGTTTGAAAACCACTTCTCTGAATTTTGAGACAAAGCCTGAGTGATAGAAGTGAAGAGTTGACTGCTATCTAGGATCAAATGTTTTCATAGCCTTGAGAGGCATTGAGTGATACTCTCACAGTCTCAAAGCGAAAAGAAACTCCCCCTTACTCACCTTCTACTTTCTATAATTTTTTGTATCTATAAAACTCCATTATTTTGTATATCTGAGAAGACAATTCTGACAGCTTTATGGATGGTCCCAAATGACCTTTCATTTGTTTCTTGAGGGAGTACAGTAACTTGTTCTGAACCTTATCTGTGCCTTTCCCTATTTGTTCAATCTCTCCCACACCCCTATGCCATCAGAGCTGGGATATGTGCCTTATGAGCAGTGGCACCAAGTTCCTGGTTTCTGTGATGTCAGACACAAGAGGTGGGGGACCAAAGACAGTGAGAGGGAGGAGCCTCATTTGGTGTCTAACCTCTGCAGATTCTCTAGATTTTAGTAAGCAGTCACTGAATCTCTGACTTACATGAAAAAAGGCACGTGGATTAGTGCAAGTGGGAGATGCTCTGGCAGCCCCCATGTCTGAGGAACTGCCATAGTATTTAGCTGGGCAAGTTATATTGGCCAGATCAAGTGCTTCCTCATCACAGGACTGCATTTTGGGATCTTATCTGTCTTGGTATGATGCCCTCCTTTTCTTTACAGCTCACATAGCCTTTCCCCTCCTTTTTTTATTTTTTATTTTTTTTTATTTAGACATAATAGAAATACCTCTTACTCAATGTAATTCAGTGACATGTAGAGTTCTGTACCGGGGTACAACTTCAAGATCCCATTACAACTTTTACTTGCCAGTCATCTCCTGCTCTGTATTCACGGGAGGTGACAGTAGCAATGCCAGTTACTTGGGGAAGTCGGTGGACAGTCGTCTATGAGCCTCAGTGTGTGAATTCTCCCTTCATAGGTGACTGAGGAGAACAAACAGGAATTATCTGTGTGACAGCTTGAGTGTCCAGGAGGTATTAGGGGACATATCACAGGATAAGGTTATATAGGACAGTGGCCTCCAACCTTTATGACACCAGGGACTGGTGTCATGGAAGACAATTTTTCCACGAACAGGGCTGTGGGGTGGGGGAGAGGATGGTTTCAGGATGAAACTGTTCCATCTGAGATCATCAGGCATTAGTTAGATTCTAATAAGGAGCGTGCAGCCTGGATCCCTCTCATGCACAGTTCACAATAGGGTTCATGCTCCTATGATAATCTAATGCGGCCACTGATTTGAACATCTGTGGCCTGGGGTTTTGGAACCCCTGATATAGGGAATGTTAATCTTGTCAAAAGGGAGACTGGGTGATATTGTGGAGTTACATAGTTTAATGTGGAAGCAGAATAAAGTTGCATAAGGATTCAATTAGAATATATACGTATATATATATATATATATATATATAAATATACATACTATATATCTATCTCATTTAGCACAACAATTGGCTTATGGTGATCCCTCAATAAATGGTGGTAATTGTGATTATCATTAATTTTTTTTAGTTTAATATCAACCTGTGTCTGATTGGGTTGACCATAAATTAACAATGTAATTTTTTTTTTTTTGATGGAGTCTCACTCTGTTGCCCAGGCAGGAGTACAGTGGCTCAATCTCAGCTCAAGGCAACCTCAAGCAATTCTCTTGCCTCAGCCTCCCGAGTAGCTGGGACTACAGGCGTCCACCACTATGCCCAGCTAATTTTTGTACTTTTAGTAAAGATAGGGTTTTACCCTATCTTTGTTGGCCAGGCTTGTCTCGAACTCCTGACCTCAAGTGATCCACCCACCTTGGCCTCCCAAAGTGCTAGGATTACAGATGTGAGCCACCGTGCTGGGCCTAACAATGTGAAATTGAAGGCTAGTTAATTTTGTCTAAGAGTGCACTACTGGCATAGTGTTTCTGGTTCATATTGTTCAGCCTTATATCATTACAAGTTTTCCAAAAATTTGTAGAATGACTGACTGAGTTCTTGACCTTGGCATGTTGCTTCCCAGCTGTGTATTCTGTCACACCAGTGAATCATGTACATCTATCATCGAGAATGGAAAAGGAAAACAGAACAGCTTACTCTAGCTGTGTCATTTTAACTCAATTTTGGACTTTGCTTATGCCCCAAGTTTTAATGGCAGTTTTCATTTTTAGGCTCTGTGCTTGTAGAGGGACTTTTAACATTGTTACAGGAAGCATCAAAAGGAGGGTTACAGATGTTTTCAGCCTGTGTTTATTAAGCATTACCAGCCACTTGAGGATGGCTCTTCAGGAATGCAAAGTTGTTGGAACATAGAAGTTGCACATCATGTGTAAAGTGTTGCGCCTTTGCCTGCACTTTCTTTGCTTTTTAACAATTTGGAACCAATAGCTTAGAATACAGTGGCTGTTAAAGCTGGGTTTACACTTCAATGAAAGGGGAAGATTTATCAGAAGATAAACTTTTATAGTTGCTGTTCATGGTGTGGTTGGGAAAGGATAATTAAAATCTACAGCATATTCTTTTTTTCTCAGTCTATTTTCTTTTAACCCAAGGCCACCTAAATGCCCAACTAAATCAGTCAGCCATGGAGGCAAAATGTTTTCTTCATGCATCTCAGATATTCTTGCACTTTCGTGGGAAAATTACAGAATATTTCCACAGAACATCTGCCTATTCTTGATGCTGCTGTTTATCAGGGCCCCATTGCTTGTGTTTGAATGGAAGCAGTGGGCCTTTACAGGAGTAGAAAACAATCAGAAAAACCACATCCTGTTGAGTTTTGCCTTGTGGTTATGAGGATAAAGGAAGAGACAGGCGTATCAGTAGCTTTTCAAACCACACAAGGAGAGGAGACCAATTCCTTTCTTTAGTTATTTTAAATGCAGATATTCCTAATATATTTATGTTGCTTTAATTTTCTGTGGACTTTCAATTTTATAATGTTGTTGGCCAGCTTTATATTTGGCATCAAGTAATCGATTCAAAAGAACATAAGTTATAAGTACACCCTCTCTTAAAAATTATAAAGCTGAGTTCTGCAAATACTTGTAGAAGATGTTGAAGAATAGCATAATATATTGACACATACAAGTTCTGGTCATGAAACATTAACTCTCCTTATGTATAAACTTAGTGAAGGAAACTTAAATTAGTACTTTAGAAACATTAGAAATATAATTCTTTAAAATAAGTTATGCATTTAAAAAATTCCTTTTTAAAAACGAAATTATAATGATTTGACAATAGAGACAGGACGAATGGTGCAGAGATTCGAATTTTCATGCTGCCACTAACCTTGTTAGCCAAATCAATTAGGCTTTATTTATGATCACAAAAGGTTTATGTGGAGTGAAGTAATATTTTTCGTGGTTCTGTATCCTGCCCCTTAACTCCAATATACGTGTAATTCACTCTTGAACAACAGAAGTTTGAACTATGTAGGTCCAAATATAGGCAGATTTTCTTCCACCTTTGCCACTCCTGAGATAGCAAGATTAACCTTTCATCTTCCTCTTTCTCTGTAGCCTATTTAATGTAAAGATGATGAGGATAAACACCTATACAATGATCCATTTCTACTTAATGATTAGTAAATATATTTCCTTTCTTATAATTTTCTTAACATTTTCTTTATGAAAGCTCTCTACTCTCAGAATTATAAATTTTTCCTTGTCTAGAGAGGTGATAAGTTCTCTATCACTTATAAATAATAGGCATTATTTAAAATATAATACCTATATTACCTATAATAGGTATTATTTACAAGTGATAAGTTTACTTATATTTTTATTTTAGGATCACAGGGTACATGCACAGGTTTGTTACGTGGGTAAATTGCATTTCACTGGGGTTTGGTGTACAAATTATTTCATACCCAAGTAATGAGAATAGTAACCCAAAAGTTTTTTTATTCTCACCCTCCTTACACCCTCCACTTTCAAGTAGATCCCGGTGTATCTTGTTCCCTTCCCTTTGTCCATGTGTAATCAGTAATTAGCTCCCACTTATAAGTGAGAACATTCAGTATTTGGTTTTCTGTTCCTCTATTAATTTGCTTAGGATAACAGCCTCCAGTTGCATCCATGTTGCTGCAGAGGACATGGTTTTGTTCTTTTTTATGGATGTGTGTATTCCATAGTGTGTATGTACCACATTTTCTTTATCCAGTCCACTGTTGATAGGCATCTAAATTGATTCCATGTCTTTGCTATTGTGAATAGTGCTGCAATGAAAATATGTGTGCATGTGTCTTTGTGGTAGAACAATTAATATTCCTTTAGGTATATATTCAGTAATGGGATTGCTGGGTTGAATGGTAATTCAACTCTTAGTTCTTTGAGGAATTTCCAAACTGCTTTTCACAGTGTGTGAACTAATTTATATTCCCACCAGCAGTAATTAAGTGATCCCTTTCTCCTCAGTCTCACCAGCATCTGTTCTTTTTTGAATTTTTAAAAATAGCCATTCTAACTGGTATGAAATGGTATCTCATTGTGGTTTTGATTTGCATTTCTGTAATGATTAGTGATATTGAATATTCTTTTATATATTTATTGGCCATGTGTATGTCTTCTTTTGAGAAGTGTCTGTTCATGTCTTTTGCCCATTTTTAAAAGTGGTTGTTTGTTTTTTGCTCGTTAAGTTTAAGTTCCTTGTAGATTCTTGATATTAGACTTTTGCTGGATGCATAGCATGCAAATATTTTCTCCCACTCTGTAGGTTTTTTATTTACTCTGTTGATAGTTTCTTTTGCTGTGCAGAAGATCTTTAATTTAATTAGGTCCTGCTTGTCAATTTTTGTTTTTGTTACAATTGCTTTTGGCATCTGTCATGAAATCTTTGCCAGGGCCTGTGTTTAGATTGGTATTTTCTAGGTTTTCTTCTATAGTTTTTATAGTTTTAGGTTTGCATTTAAGTATTTAATCTATCTTGAGTTTATTTTTGTATATGATAAAATGTAAGGGTCTAGTTTCAATCTTCTGCATATGGCTAGCCAGTTATCCCAGCACCATTTATTGAATAGGGAATACTTTTCCCATTGCCTGTTTTTGTTGACTTTGTTGAAGATCAGATGGCTGTGGGCGTGTGGCATTATTTCTGGGTTCTCTGTTCTTTTCTACTAGTCTATGTGTCTGTTTTTGTACCAGTACCATGCTGCTGTGGTTACTGTAGATTTGCAGTAGAGTTTGAAGTTGGGTAGTGTGATGCCTCCAGCTTTGTTATTTTTGCTTAGACTTGCTTTGGCTATTTGGGCTAATTTTTGGCTCTATATGAGTTTTAGAAATCTGTGAAAAATGACATTGGTAGCTTGATAGAAATGGTGTTGAATCTGTAAATTGCTTTGGGCAGTATGGCCATTTGTACAATATTGATTTTTCCTATGCATGTTGTAGAATGTTTTTCCATTTGTTTGTGTCATTTCTGATTTCTTTCAGTGACATTTTATGCTATCGTTATAGAGATCTTTCACTTTCCTTGTTAGCTGTATTTTTAGGTATTTTCTTCTTTTTGTGCCTATTGTGAATGGGATTACATTCTTGATTTGGCTGTCAGCTTGGACGTTATTGGTGTATAGAAATGCTGCTTATTTTTGTACAACGATTTCTGTATCCTACAAACTTTGCTGAAGTTATTTATTAAATGTAGGAGATTTTGGGCACAGACAGGAGGTTTTCTAGGTGTAGAATCATATCACATTTTCAGTGAAGAGATATTATTTGACTTTGTGTCTTCATATTTCAATGCGTTTTCTTTCTTCCTCTTGCCTGATTGCTCTGGCTAAGACATCTAGTACTATGTTGAATAGGAGTGGTGACAGTGGGTATCCTTGTCTTGTTCTGATTCTCAAAAGTAATTTTTCCAGTTTTTGCCTGTCCAGTATTGGCTTGGTTTGTGATAGGTGGCTCTTATTATTTTGATGTATGTTCCTTTGATGTGTAGTTTATTGAAGTTTATATTTTTTAACATGAAGGAGTATTGAATTTTATCAAAAGCCTTTTCTGAGTTTATTGAGGTGATTATGTGGGTTTTTTTTTTTTTTTTTTGGTTTTCTTTATGTGATGAATCACAATTAATGATTTGCTTATGTTGAACTGACCTTGGAGCCCAGGAATAAAGCTGACTTGATTGTGGTGTATTGGCTATTTGATGTGCTGCTGGATTGAATTTGCTTGTATTTTGTTGAGGATTTTTGCATCTATGTTCATCAGGGATATTGGCCTGAAGTTTTCTATTTTTTCGTGTCTGTCTCTGCCAGGTTTTGATATCAGAATGATGCTAGCCTCATACAGTGAGTTGTGGAGGAGTCCTTCCTCCTCAATTTTTTGGAATATTTTTTGTAAATTGTTACCAGTTCTTTATACAGTTGGTAGAATTCAGCTGCGAATTTGTCTGATCCCTGTTGGGTAGGATTTTTTAATACTGATTAATGTTTAAAACTCATTTTGGCCTGTTTAGGGTTTCAATTTCTTCCTGGTTCAATCTTGGGAGGTTGTATGTTTCTAGTAATTTATCCATTTCTTATAGGTTTTCTAGTATGTGTGCATAGAGGTGTTTGTAATAGTCTCTGAAGTTTTCTTTTTTTGTTGTTATTCTGTGGGGTTGGTGATAATGTCCCCTTTGCCATTTCTGATTGTGTTTATTTGGATCTTCTCTCTTTTTTTCTTTATTCATCTAAGTAGTTGTCTATTAATCCTATTTCTTCTTTCCAAGAATCAACTTTTGGTTTGTTGCTCTTTTGTATAGATTTTCACATCTCAGTTTCTTTCAGTTCAGCTCTATTTTGATTGTTGCTTTTCTCCTGCTAGCTTTGGGGTTGGTTTGCTCTTGCTTTTCTGGTTCCTCTAGATGTGATGTTAGGTTTTTAGAGATATTTCTTTCTGATGTGGGCTTATTGAGCTATAAACTTTCCTCTTAACACTGTTTTAGCTGTGTCCCAGAGATTCTGGTATGCTGTATCTTTGTTTTCATTAGTCTTAAAGAATTTCTTGATTTCTGCCTTAATTTCATTGTTTACCCAAAAGTCATTCAAGAGCAGATTATTTAATTTCTACATAGTTGTATGGTTTTGAGAGATCTTGGTATTGATTTCTGTTTTTATTGCAGTAAGATCTGAGAGTGTGGTTGTTATGATTTTGGTTTTTTAAAATTTGTTGAGAATTGCTTTACATCCAAGCATATGGTTAATTTTAGAGTATATGCCATGTGCAGATGAGAAGAATGTCAATTCTGTTGTTTTTATATGGAGTCTTCTCTAGATGTCTCTTGGGTCCATTGGTTCAAGTGTTGAGTTTAGGTCTCAAATATCTTTATTAGTTTTCTGCCTTGATAATCTGTTTAATACTGTCAATAGGGTGTTGAAGTCTCCCACTATCACTGTGTGGTTATCTAAGTCTCTTTGAAGTTGTTTTTTCTGGGTACTGTTGTATTGAGTGCATATATATTTAGGATAGTTAAGTCTTCTTGTTGTATTTAACCCTTTATCATTATGTAATTTCCTTCTTGGTCCTTTTTGATAGTTGGTGATTTAAAGTCTGTTTTGTTTGGAATAAGAATAATAAACCCTGCTCTTTATTGTTTTCCATTTGCATTGTAGAGTTTTCTCCATCCATTTACTTTGAGCTTTTGGGTGTCATTGCATATGAGATGGTTCTCTTGAAAACATCATACAATTGAGTCTTGCTTCTTTATCCAACTTGCCGCTCTGTGCCTTTTAAGTGGGGCATGTAGCCCATTTACATTCAAGGAATATTGATATGTACACATTTTATCCTATCACTGTGAAATTAGCTAACTCTTATGTAGACTTGATTGTGTGTGTAGTTCTTTATGGTGTCAATGATCTATGTACTCATGTACTCAAGTGTTTTTTTTTCTTTTTTCCTTTTTTTTTTTTTTTTTGGTGGCCAGTAATGGTCTTTTTTTTTTTTTTTTTTTTGAGATGGAGTCTTGCTCTGTCACCCAGGCTGGAGTGCAGTGGCGCGATCTCGGCTCACTGCAAGCTCCACCTCCCGGGTTCACACCATTCTCCTGCCTCAGCCTCTCTGAGTAGCTGGGACTACAGGTGCCCGCCACCACGCCCAGCTAATTTTTTTTGTATCTTTAGTAGAGACGGGGTTTCACCGTGGTCTTGATCTCCTGACCTCATGATCCGCCCGCCTTGGCCTCCCAAAGTGCTAGGATTACAAGTGTGAGCCACCGCGCCCGGCCCAGTAATGGTCTTTTGTTTCCGTATTTCACACTCCCTTAAGGGCATCTTTTAAGACACATCTGGTGATAACGAATTCTCTTAGCATTTACTTGTCCAAAAATAATTTTATTTCACCTTTGCTTATGAAGCTTAATTTGGCTGGATATGAAATTCTTGGTGGAAATTATTTTTCTTTAAGGATGCTGAATATAGGCCCCCAATCTCTTCTGGCTTATAAGGGTTTCTGCCCAAAGCACTCTGCTCTTAGCTGATGGGTTCCCTTTATAGGTGACATGCCCCTTTTCTCTAGCTGCTTTATTTCACAGTGACCTTAGAGAATGTGATTACTATGTGTGTCTTGGAGATGGTCATCTTATGTAGTATCTTGCAGGGGTTCTCTGAATTTCCTGAATTTGAATCTCAAACTCTTTAGTGAGGTTGGGCAATTTTGAGGGACAGTATTCTCAAATATGTTTTTCAAATTGCTTGCTCTCTCCCTGTCTTTCAAGAATGGCAGTGAGTCATACATTTGGTTTGTTTGCATAACCCATATTTCTTAGAGTTCTTGTTCATTCTTTTTGATTTTTTTATTTTTATCTGACAGAGTTGATCTGAACTGGTTTTCAAGCTCTGAGATGTTTTCCTCAGCTTGGTCTATTCTGCTCTTAATATTTCCAATTATATTATGAATTTCTTGTAGTGAGTTTTCAGCTCTATTAGATCAGTTTCATTCTTTTTAAAGGTGGCTATTTCATCCTTCAGCTCTTGTATCATTTATAAGATCATCTGAGGCTGAGTTGCAAGTAGGTGCAGCCCAGGAAGAGACCCTGGGAGAGGCTGGCAGACAGAGGGGTGCTCAGATCAGCCTGGTCCCATCCCACAGGAAAGATAGCCCTGTTCTTTCTAGGAGCCACTATCAACAAAGGCCAAAGCCACCCTAAGGAGTGAGATGAGCCTTGGAGGATGGGCATCCCTGGCTGTGCTCCACTGTAGGTGTTCCTTGCCAAACCAGCTGGGCTCCACACGGGCTAGAGTCCTGTCCCTGTCAACTCTCCAACCAGCTCTCCTTGCAAGCTCAAATGTCCGTGGAGGTCACTGGGTCTCCTGCAGCTAGGATTCCAGAGGTCTATGGTGAGAGTGGGCCATTCCATGCCTATTTAACTCGCTCCTTCCCCAGTAATTGCTTGGGGCCAGGAATGAGTCCTGGTGCTCAGTAGCCCCATGCAGAGTTCCTAGCTTCCTTCCTCTTCATCCCAGTGCCTGCATCTTCTCTCCATCCACTCTCAGTGCCTTCCTTCCAAAGATCTACTTGGAGTGTACCAGTCTTCATGAAGGTCTGGTCTCTTGGTGGGAGAAGTGCTTCCTGGCTGTGTCTAGTTAACCATCTTGTCTTTTCCCTCAAATAAGTGTTGTATTGACCACAGTATAAAGAATTTTACTCAAAGAAGAATTGTATAAATCTTACGAGACAAGTTCAGTCTCTAGTTTATTTGCAGGTAAAAGAAAAGGCTTCTTAATGTAAGATTAGGGTCTGCTAGGAAAGAGGGGGTGCTTGCAAACACACAGACTCACTCTTCTACCACCACTTTCCAAGGCAAATGAGTAATGACTCTAAATTATCACATATTCCTGTATGAAATCTATTTCCTTAACAAGCGTTCTCTAAATGTAAAAGTGGTATACAAGTATCATTATTTGAAGAAGATCTGGCTGTATTTCTGGAAAAACCAATAACTTCATCTGAATAGCTATTATAAGCAATAACAAAGTTCAGGAAATCAATATATAGAAATCTGTACCATTACAATATATATTTTAAAATATAGTCATGAAGAAAATCATTACTACAATGAGAAGCAAAAGAAAACCTAAAAATAAGAAAATAAACAGCCTGTGCTGATTGGGAAGATCAGTTTTTTAAACCTGTTAGTGCCATATATGTAATCTACAAAGATTTAAAAACCATATAGCTGGATGAATTGATTAAAAAGTGTATAATGTATATAAAATAAAAATGTACAAGAGCAGCCAAAAAAATTAAGGAAAAAAGGATAGTAATTGAATGAACTATTTCTATCTGATATTATAGCACATTATGAAACTGTTATAATCCAAATGGCATGGTACTGATATAATTTTGTGGAATCTAATAGAAAAAGGCATCCATATTTACAAAAGTGTAGTGTTAAGATTTTACGTAAGTGAAAAACAATGAATAAGTGACAATTGAGAGTACTTGGATAAATAAACTTAGATTTCTGTCTCATTCCTTATAACAAAATCATTTGAAACTGTAAAAGTATTGGAATAAAACTTAGACCAAAAATACATTACTGTAGTTGAGGAGAGCATGCAAAAATTCAAAAGCTGTAAAATATTGGTTTTTGATAGAAAAAATACTATAAGCAAATTCAAAAAACAAATAACAAGCTGGGAAAATATTTGGAAAACGTGAGGAAGACCTAATTATCAAATATAAAAACCTCCCGGCCAGGCGCGGTGGTTCACGCCTGTAATCCCAGCACTTTGAGAGGCCGAGGCGGGTGGATCATGAGGTCAGGAGATCGAGACCACGGTGAAACCCCGTCTCTACTAAAAATACAAAAAAAAATTAGCCGGGCGTAGTGGCGGGTGCCTGTAGTCCCAGCTACTCGGGAGGCTGAGGCAGGAGAATGGCGTGAACCCGGGAGGTGGAGCTTGCAGTGAGCTGACATCGCGCCACTGCACTCTAGTCTGGACCACAGAGCAAGACTCCGTCTTAAAAAAAAAAAAAACCTCCCATAAATTAATTAAAAAGGCTATATAGGCTGTGTAAACATAATTCAAACATGAGTGAAGTATATGACCAGACTTTGCAGGAAAAAATAAAAATAATTTTTAAACAAAAGAATAGAATTCAACTTTGCACATAAATACTTTGCAAATCAATATTAACTAAATTAAAACCTTTTTATCATTGACAGAATTTTGGGTAACAAAATTGATAAATATACTGACAGGAGATTTATTCTCTCTTCTATTGATGGCAATATGAATTGACATAAGGAGAGCTTTTTGGCAATAGCTATTAAAATTTAAAATGCATGTACACTTTCACCCAGCAATTCTACGTTGAGAATTTATTCCTATAGCTTATACATGCAATGTGTGTGTGCAAATGTATCTGTATACTTTCTTTAATAATACAGTTTTTGATACAACTAAAGATTGGAAACCACCTACATTCCCACAGTAGGTCATCGGTTAAGCAAATCATAAAACACTATAATGTGGAATTCTAAGCAGCCCTTAAAAAATAACAAAAAATTCCATATACAGTAGTCCCCTTTTATCTGTGGTTTTTGTTTCTCTGGCTTTAGTTGCCTGTGGTCAATGGTGGTCTGAAAATATTAAATGGGAAATTCCAGAAATAAACAGCCAGGTGCAGTGGCTTATGCCTGTAATCCCAGCACTTTGGGAGGCTGAGGAGGGTGTATCATGAGGTCAGGAGCTCGAGACCAGCCTGGCCAACATGGTGAATCCCCATTTCTACTAAAAATACAAAAATTATCCAGGCATGGTGGCAGGCGTCTGTAATCCTAGCTACTCGGGAGGCTGAGGCAGGAGAGTTTCTTGAACTCAGGAGGCAGAGTTTGCAGTGAGCCGAGATCGCACCATTGCACTTCAGCCTGGGTGACATATCAAGACTCCATGTCGGGGGGTGGGGGCGCGGGGGGGAGACCACAAATAAACAATTCATAAGTTTGAACTGTGAGCCATTCTGAGTAGTATGATGAAATCTTGTACCATCCTGCTTCATCTAACCTGGGATGTGAATCATCCATTTGTCCAGCATATCCACATTGTATATGCTATTTACCATCACTTAGTAGCCAGCTTGGTTTTCAGATTGAAAAAGTAGAGTATATATGGGTTTGGACTATCCACTGGGGTCTTGGAACATATATCCAGAGGATAAGGTTGGATACTCTATAGTGTTATAGAACGAGCCTTAGGATCAATGGTAAAATAAAAAGACAGAAAAAAATGTATAATTTGTGTACAAATTGTGTACTATTTTTGAAAATAATGCACACAATGCTATGTTAGTATAGGAACATATCTAGAAGAATTCACCAGAAATTAATAACATTTATTGCATCTGAAGCATGGAAGACAAGAAGAGAAGATAGGCAGAGAGGAAGAATTTTTCTCTTTATAGCTTTTTTTTTTTTTTTTTTTTTGCTCCTGGAGTGAATGGGGCTGTGCAAATTGATGACTAGTATTTATAAATATTTGAATGCTTTATTATTTAGAACACCTTTATCATGTAATTTAGCAATCACATTAACACAATGAGATAGTATCATGTCTATTTTACAGAGGAGGAATGAAAGGCTAAAAAAATTTAAGTATGCAAATTTAAAAAGTTTATTAGGGCAAGAATCAGGAAGTGGCTCCAAAAGGCATTTGCTGGGAATAGGCACAGCTGTCCTTCATGGTGAGGTCCAAGGTTAAGTTGAATTTGGCCTTTTGGATATTGCCACCCCTCTTAAAATTCTTTGGGATAGCTTTCCCAACCAGTGGCACATGTTTAACTTTTGTGATATCAAAGAATGAGGCCACCATTTAGTATCTGCAATCATACACACACACAGTGCTGAATTTATTGCTTACTTAAGTAAGGGAGAGCTATGCTGGTTAGGTATATCCTCTGAGCATAGCAAGGAACTGATTGTATAAAAGGCTTTTGGGAAATATTGAGTCAGGGAGTTGGTGGAGTTTTAGGGATGGGTTGATGTCACCTTTAGAAACATGGTTACTTGGGCAAGAGTGTAGTTGATAGATTGCGTTTTAAAAGCTTGTTCATGGGGCAAACCTATCCTTATTTAGCTGATCTTCAAAAGCAAAGGACTGTCACTGATTGGTTTGCAAAAGTGTGTTCACTGAGGTACTCTATCACTGATTGACTTAAAATGAATTTTTGTAGTTATTTGTTGTCATGATTACAACATAATCAGAATTTTCCTAGGTGTATGGGAACTTTTAAAATGTTATTCTCCATGTAGATTGTAGGTGTTTCCCATTCTGGGCAACCTATCTAGATTATTTTCTCATTTCCAAACAACTTCTGCTCTTCAGTGTCATGCAAGTATGTCTTCTGGGTTACCTAGTATGTAGATATTAACGACTTGTTCTTATAGTTCACCCTTGCTCATTTTCTTCTCCCACATAAAGAATGTATGAAAGAAGCGTTGACATTTTGGGTAGTAATATTCTAAAATTCTGACATCAGCCTAATCTTTTTGTAGCCAGAATCCTTGCTAAACACAGAAAGAATTCAGATTTCTTTGGATCTATTTGAGGAATTTGTGATTACAGGCAATCAGTGGTCTATTTACATGACAGCCTGAAAATTTTGGCTGAGAGAGGAAAGGAGAGGTTGGTGCACAGGATCTTTGAGAAAAGACAATGAAAGAGTCATTAAGGGTCTGGTCCTCTTTCAAGCTGCCTACACAGTTTCATGAGCACCTGTGGAAAAAGGCATGGAAGGAAGTACTATTTTCATGAAAACCTTTTTCAGATACAATGAGAAAGTGCTCAACAGTTCAAGTTAGATCACCTGGGTGGCAACAATTGATAAATATGGGGGCAGGCAGTTTCACTAGTGCCTTTCTGACTCTTGTGGATTGTTGGCTTCAGGATATTTGGGAGACAGCATCTTTGTTGAGTTCTCATGGGAGGCAGCATCAGAAATCACAGCAGTTGGACACCTTCAGCTAGGTTGGGGAACAGAAGTTGTTGCTAAGGAGAAACTAGGGCAGGAGAGCAAGGTCGGGGCAAGTTTTCCAAACGTAGGTTTGAGAGTCTATATAGGCTGTCATGTAGGGAGGCCTAAGAAATATTAGGGGGCATATTTTCTAGCTGACTGGAGATTTTGTGGTAAGTGGAGACAAAAGCAGAATATTTATATGATTATTATATAACTTCGTTTAACTGTTAAAGTGACACACATCTGCATCAATAGAATTGAGAATTAAGGATATTCAGTTTACATTTATTTAATTCTGATTAAAAACAAATGTTGATCCTGTTCTGACTAACTTTTTCTTCTTCAAGACTCATAATTACTTATCTCTTTGTGTTTCTAGTCAGTTAATTTATTTATTAATTCATCTGGTTATTCAGGCTTTCAAACAACAAACATTTAATAGTTGCACACAATAATAAAAAGACAGTTTCTACACTCATAGTGTAGTGTTTGTGGCTTAGTAGTTAAAAATCACAGTAATAATTATAATATTTTGATATGTATAATGGAGTTATACACAGAGTAAAAAAAGTTGTACAGAAAAATAGGGTCTTAAATCACCTGGGTAGAGTCAGAGAAGGCCTCCCATAAAATGAAATCTGAGTCATAAAGGAAGATTAGTTGGTTTCCAGGTGGTGAGAGTGAGGAGGAGTACACCAGGCAGTTACGTGCAAATGCATAAGAGATTTGTCAGGGAACAAGAGATGATGTTAAATTACTTGAGCATTTAGAATAGAAGTGGAATGGTAAAGGATGAAATTGAATGGATGTTAAGGATACACATAATGAAATGGTACTTTATGCCCTAGTACAGACTTTATTATGGGGAGCAATTGAAAAAAGTTAAAAGAGTAATAGGATTAGATTTTCATGAATGTAAATACATTAATAAAATTTTTCAATACAATAAATATAAGTAATTATATAATACATATCTACATCTTTTAATCAATTTCTGTATTTTTTACAAACTACCTCCCTACCTTTCTTATATTTTTCCTCAATCCCAGTTCAATTTCATATGAAACTATCTCATAATTGTTTTGAGGTAAGATAAGAAAATTCTTAAAACTGATTTTAGGAGGGTATGTAAAGATGCCCCCATATGACAGCCAGTGTCATCTTTCCAATCAAGAAGTAGCAGTTCTATTTTAGCTAAATATGCTAAAAATATATCTGGGACTGGCTACTTGAGAAACATATTTGGAGAAGTCATTCTTCACAGAAGCATGTCTATCTGTATTGCTCCAACAGCGCACTTAATTTCTAGAAGATTGTCAAATAAAAGTTCTGCTCTACATTTTTGTGGCTGGGCATAGCCTTTTTTTTTTTTTTTTTTTTTTTTTTTTTTTTTTTTTCCTTTCTTCTTCTAGCTCCTCTTCTCATTAGTGATGTAATTCCCTCAGGAATCTCCGCATAAAGAAAGACATCTGTTTCCATTTTCTTCTTAGAGAAACAGGATCTCTATACATCATTGAAGAGATTAGTGTCATGAGTGTTAGCACTTTCCATGAAGCGCAATCCCAAAGACCAAGAAAAATTGAGATCCGCAGAGGAGAGGATGGAAAGTGTTTCCCCCACACCACAGGGTGTTTTACTGCTGCTGCTGCTGTTTAAGGTAAAGGGTGGTACACGTTTCTCTCTTTTTCTTTTTTTCCTTCTTCCCTCTCTTCCTTTCCTCTCTTCCCTTTTTACTTCCTTCCTGTTTTTTTTTCTTTTTTTTTTTTGGAGGCGGAGTTTCACTCTTGTTGCCCATGCTGGAGTGCAATGGTGAGATCTCAGCTCACTGCAACGTCTGCCTCCTGGGTTTCACCATATTGGCCAGGCTGGTCTCGAACTCCTGACCTCAGGTGATCCACCTGCCTCGGCCTTCCCAAATTCTGGGATTACAGGCATGAGCCACCGTGCCCGGCCTTCCTTCCTGTTTTTATGTGCAGAGTTAGTAAAGAAATAGAGGTATTTTACTTTCATTGAGCACGTACATTTCCATTTACATTCTAAATTAGAAAATGATAATATGATTTTGTTTTTTTGCAACATCTTAGAAGTATAATGTGTCTCAAATGGTTTTACAGCTCAAAAGAGAAGTATTAATTTTAAGTAAAAAATACATTGTGTAGGAAGAGATGAGAGAATAATCTATGAGAAAAGATAGATGCTATATTTGTCTCTCAAGCAGCATAGTTAATTCAAATATTTTGGGTGAAGTGTATTTCATGAATTATGAACATGTTCAACAATAAGGGACTGAGAAATTAGTTCAGTATCACAAATCACATTTTTATTTTTAAAAACATGCATCACTTCAGCTAGGTTAAGTGTATCATCTTGTGACTTTCTTTTGCAGATTATGTAGCTCTATCAGAGGACCTCATCAAATTTCTCTTAGTACTATATATTAGTCTAACTCTTAGGGTTCATGAATATTTGCTAAGAAATACACCCCCATTAAGCATGTTGCATATGTAATACTTAAGCATTTATATAAGCAAATGTTAATAATTGTTGTTTTTGAAGATAATGTTCATTTTTTAAAAAGTCATTTAGCTCGAAGCTGACAGTAGGAAACAATAAGGAAATCAACCTTTATCAAATGCACACTATGCACCAGGCCTGGTATACACAATATCTTATTAAAACCTTACACAAACTCTAAGTTCACTATTGTTTTCTCCATTATATAGATGAAGATGCTCAGTCTGAGAGAAGTTAAGAGGTTTGTCTCTGTTTGTACAAAATCCAAGTATCGGAGCTTTGAATAAAATTTAGATCTGTCTGGCTTCAAATCCATGCTCTTTTCAGATTATATAAAAGGTTTGAAGACTAATGACACTATTGAGTAAATTATGTGTTTTGTGCTAAATTCAGATAATTTTTAATACAGGTGCTCCTTGAATTTGTTTCAAAAATAAAATCATCCTAAAGTACAATTCCTTCATTGTGTGAAGTGGCCATATCTTCAAAGTAAAAATTGTTTCATTTGCTAGTCTTCACCTTGCTAAAGTTGCAAACTTGTCAGATATCTAGGAGCTTCTGAAGGGTTTAAGGATATCCCAGTAGGTTCTGGAGAAAGAAAATGAACAAGTAACACTGTTACCCTTTATGGCTAGTGGGGGCCAGTGACAAAATAGCCATTTCTCCCCTGGCAAGTCCTGATGCACTTGCTCTTTGAGTTATAAACTTTGTCTTATCAGATACACATTAACTAAAGATTTTAGCTGGGAGATGAATGATTTTGGTGCATGGTTTCCCGAACAGAATTATTAACTCATTCCGTGATTCAGGTATTACCTTGTGTATTTTTATTGGAAGTTAGTGCATGTACCAAAGACTATATATGTAGAAATGAAAAGTCATTGCGTGAATTCTAAGATCTTTTTCTCAGAAATATAAAAGGTTTTTTTGTTTTTTAAATACTAGTATTCCCACCTTATAATAGGTGTCTTAGTTTATTTGGGTTGCTGTAACAAAATATCTTAGGGTAGAAATTGATTGTTCACAATTCTGAAGGCTGGGGTACCCAAGATCAAGACACAGAGTCAGTGTCTGGTGTGAGCTTGTTCTCTGCTTCAAAGATAACACCTTTTTGCTGTGTCCTCATGTGGCAGAAATGGGAGAGGCAGCTCCCTTTGACTTCTTTTAAAAAGTTTTATGAGGGAAATTTGGGCAACATAGCAAGACCCTGTCTCTACAAAAAAAAAAAAAAAAAAAAAAAGCTTGTCTAGTGTTGTACACCTGTAGTCAGAGCTACTTGGGAGCATTCCTTGAGCCCAGGAGTTTGGGCTGCAGTGAGCTGTGATCAGCCCACTGACTCTAGCCTGGACAACAACATGAGATCTGTCTCTGAAAAAATAAAATAAAATAAAATTTTATGAGGGCAGGACCCTCATGACTTAATCTCTTCACAAAAGACCCCACCTCTTAATGCTATCACATTGAGTGTTAGTTCCTAGTGTATGAATTTTGAGGAGACACCAACATTCAGACCATAGCAACAGGTTTCATGGAACTTGCTTCTGTATAAGATCATTCCATCCACTTAGGTTTCTCAACTTCTGCACTACTGATATTTGGGTTGGTTACTTCTTTGTTGTGGGGTGCTGCCCTTTTCAGGATATTTAACAGCACCCCTGTGTTCTATCCACTAGATGCCAGTAGCATCTCCTCTTCTAAGTCATGACAATCAAACATACTTTCAAGTATTGTCACATATCTCCTGGGAGCTGAAATTATCCCTAGTTGAGAATCACTACCCCGGGTCCATGGAACTTTATTTCTGGTCAATTTGGAATAGGAAAGAGGAAGATGGTATTGAAGACAGAGAAGAAACGAAGATAAGAAAGAAAAGTGAGGTAAATAAATAAAATTAGATGTGAGCAGGATTATTAATAATATACTCAAACTGAAAGCAATCCAAATGTTCATCCGCTGATAAATGGATAACAAATTGTGGTACAGCCACACAGTGGAAATTCAGCAACGTATAGGCATGAACTACTGAACAATGCAAAACAGATTGCATTTTGAATGAATGTTTAAAACATCATCATGCTCAGTGAAAGAAATTTGACATGAAAGACTGTATACATGATGATTCTATTTTTATGAAGTTCTAGGAAAAACAGAATTATAGTGACAGAAAGCAGATAATGGATGCCAGAGGCTAGGGGTAGGAAAATGCGATTGACCTCAGAAGGGCATCTGGAAGATTTTTGTGGTGACAAGAATATTCTTTATTTTGATTGTTGTGGCTGCATGACTGTGTACATTGCCAATATGCATAAAATGTATACTTATAGTAGTTTAACTTTATTTTATTTAAATTATACCTCAAGAAAACTGTTAAAAAAGTAAATGTGAGAATGTAGGAAAATAAGTACAATATAGTGGATGGGATGGGTGTGGGGAGGAATTTCCAGACTCATCTTTGTAAATAGTCTGGGACGATTGACCTCCTGGAAGTGGAGACGATGCTCAGGGCTGGAATTGATTGGCAGGTCTGAATTTTTTTTGGGGGGATATCCCTCAGCAGTTGTGATTTTACACAGTGGCTTGCTTCTAGTGGGGCCAGTCAGAATTTTTTTCAAAGATGATCTGAGAACTCCCAGATCCTTGGGAACTATCATCAAGGAACCCAGAGGCCCCTTTGAGAAACTATGAATAAATAAGAGATAGGTTAATACTGAGGTTCAGCACCCTCAATAAAAAGTCATACAGCAGTGTTTCCTTAGATTCTGAGATGCCAAGCAGACTTTAGAAATGACCTTATGGGGTTCATTAAGCAAATTTCCGATGTTTCTTTCCTCCTCAACCCACTTTAGGAGCTTCTTGACTTAAAAGAATGTGAGTAGAATGATCTTAATGCATTCTTAGCATAAACTTGTTCACTTTTTCTAGAAAATGGTAAGGAAAGAGGCATGGAATTATAAGACAGAAGCCAGAAAGTTAGAAGAAGAAAGGTTTGTTTGTTTGTTTGTTGTTTTTTAAAGTTTAAAATCGGCTTTAAAGAAAAAGGCTTTGTAACTTGATAGACCTGGTGCACATCCTGGCTCAGTCACACTCTTGCTTAGTGAACTTAAGTCAATTACTTTCTTTTCTGAGACAGAATTTATTCATATAGAAAATGGGACAGTAGCATCTGCTCCTTATAGTTGTTATGAGAATAAAACGAAAATACTGTATGAGTTTCTGACGGCTGCTGTAACAAACTATCACAAACTTGGAGTCTTGAAAAACAAAAAATTATTCTCTCAAGTTCTGGAGGCCAGAAATCCAAAATCAAGGTGTTGGCACGCTGTGTATGCAGATGCTAGAGGACAGTCCTTCCTTGCCTCATCCAGCTTCTGGTGACTGTCAAGACTCCTTGGGACTGCACCATTTCAATCTCTGTTGCTATTTTCACATGGCCGTCTGTGTGTCTCTGTTCAATCTCCCTCTTCTTTCTTATAAGAACACCTTGTCATTGGATTTAGTGCCCTCCCTAATTCAGGATGGTCTCGTCTCAGGATCCTTAATTATATTTTTACCCTTCTTTCAAACTAGTTCACATTCCTAGGTTCAGGGCAGATATACCTTTTCAGGGTGGGGGGTGGGTATGCCATTATTCAGCCCACTACAGGTACTACTTACAGAGAGCACATAGTGTCAGCTCAGTACTTAGTGGCTATTACTATGGTCATGATTTTATCTTAAAATTTCATGAGGGCTAAAAAAACTTCTGTAATAATCATTTGGATGCCTCAAATTGCATGTAAGTCTACTCTCGTAGGCACAATAATCTATCAAGATGAATCAATTCTAAAACTAATGAAAATTCTACATTTAGTTAGTCCTTTTTCCAATGCTGTGACAATAGTCCTCTTTTGTCTTCTTCCAATCATCTATGTAGCCTCACATTTTTCCAGTAAGAGTGAACATGAGACCACACAATCATTTTATTTTATATGGCATTTTAATAACAAATACTTATTAAACAATTATAATGATAACAATGAATCAAAATGGTGATACAAAGTATAAAATGTGATAATCTGGAAATTTACTCTAGCTGTATGGAATGGAAGAAAGTTAATCTGTTAGTACTCTTTCCACACAGATTAACACAGAGGTGATGTTACTTGCTCAAGGTCACATAAGCAGTGTGATTTAAGGGACATCCTTACCTATGGAACTATTACTGACTTAGCTGACTTAAGGAGCCTCTCTACATATGGAACTATTACTGTAATACACACAATATATAGAGCTCATTATCTCATCCCTCCTTCCAAGTCAAAATTTTTAATTATATGCTTTTAAAAGGCAATAGCTTTTGAAGTTATGATTAAAATGAATCTCTGCTTTGCTTAGCAGGATTCTGTTGAGTATCTTAAATAACTCCAAAGAAACTTTTTTTCTCTCCCTTTTCATAGGCTTAATAACAATCTTTTCTCTCTTGATGTTCCTTTGTAGTGATATACAGGCTTGGTGTTTTCTATAGATAACACAACACAAGATCAAAATGTGCAGAAGTAAAATAAATGGCATATGAGGCTCATCTGCTGTCTGTAGGCAGCACGTTGGCAGCGATTCCGTTTGCTTTACTGCGGTCTTGACAGGCATCCTGCTCCCTGACAGTGAAGCTAACATTCCTCAGCAGTGGCTGCAAAAGCAGCTTTGGGTGATTAAATCTCAGTCTTTCTGTCAGGAAACTGCTGGTGATGTCTTTTCTTACAACTACTTATGTCTCATTATAAGCCTCCTTTCTTCTCTGTAGATTTGACTCTGGCATTACATAGAAAAAATGCTCACGTGGCATGTCTTGTTTCCAAATCCCTTACCTTTATATTTCAGGTGACAGGATGCTTTATTTGCTCATTACCAAAGAAGCTGAAAACAGAGGAAAATATTTCTGAAAATATTGAAGCTTGCACATGCATTTCTAGTCTAAATATAAATGCTTGATTTCTTTCCCCAGATAGATTATAAATACACATGGTTGCTCTGTTTTCACTGATATTTTTTAAACAAATATTTCAGTATCTTAGTGCTCATGATGTAGTGGATTTGTGAAGTTTATATAAATATATAAAACATGAATTTAAAAAACTAATTTAGGTAAGTCTTCTAGCCAAAGCACAGATTTATATGCACAGATAAATATTGTAAAAAACATGTATGCATTTGGTCTAATAGTCTGAACAGGCTTTTGGATGGCTGTGATTTGTGAAAAAAGACATGAAAATTATGAATAATATTGAACTAGGTGTTGGCACAGGGTAAACCTATTCTGGGCCTGGAGTATCATCTGTATGACTCAGGAATGGGTATTCATTTATTTATTTTTTATTTTAAGTTCCAGGGTACATGTGCAGGACATGCAGGTTTATTACATAGGTAAATGTGTGCCATGGTGGTTTGCTGACCTATCAACCCATTACCTAGGTATTAAGCCCAGCATGCATTAGCTATTTTTCGTGATGCTCTCCCTCCCCCTTCTTCCCCAACCAATAGGCCCCAGTGTGTGTTGTTCCCCTCCTTGTGTCCATGTGTTCTCATCTTTCAGCTCCCACTTATAAGTGAGAACATGTGGTATTTGGTTTTCTGTTGCTGAGTTAGTTTGCTGAGGATAATGGATTCCAGCTCTATCCAGTGTGGCGATTCCTCAAAGACCTAGAACCAGAAATATCATTTGACCCAGCAATCCTGTTAATGGGTATATACCCAAAGGAATAGAAATCATTCCATTAATATTATGAAGATGCATGCACATGTATGTTCATTGCAGCACTATTTACAATAGCAAAGACATTGAATCAACCAAAATGCTCATCAATGGTAGATTGGATAAAGAAAATGCAGTACATATACACCATGGAATACTATGCAGCCCTAAAAAGGGACGAGATTATGTCCTTTTCAGGGACATTGGATGGAGCTGGAAGCCATTATCCTCAGTAAACTAGCACAGGAACAGAAAACCAAATACCACATGTTCTCGCTTATAAATGGAAGCTGAAAGATGAGGGCACATGGACCCAGAGAGGGGAACAACACATACTGGGGCCTGTTGGGGGCGGGGAGGAAGAGGGAGTAAGAGCATCAGGAAAAATAGCTAATGCACGCTGGGCTTAATACCTAGGTGATGGGTTGACAGGTGCAGCAAATCACCATGACACACATTTACCTATGTAACAAGCCTGCATGTCCTGCACATGTACCCCAGAACTTAATAAAACAAAATTAACAAAAGCTTTAAAGATAAAAAGTAATATATGTCAATTGTTTGATTACAGTTGTTTCTAATTTTTAATTACTCTTATTAAATAATAATGCAATGAACATGCTTATAGATACACCTTTCCCCTTTATTTCTGATAATTGTATCCTCTTTGACAAAGAGTGGAGCTATTATGTTTCATTTTTTTCTTTTGTTGTTTCAGTAGTTTCTAGAAAAAAAAAATTGCAACACAAAGAAGCATACCTAAATATTATCAGTGTTTTTGGTGAAATTAGTTCCTATTATTATTAGTGAAATTGGAAACTATTGTGTGTGTGTGTGCATGCATATGTGTACGTGTGATATTAAGCTCACAGATAAAATGACTTAAACACTTCTCCATAATTTTGCATAACTCAGAGGTGATTACATCTTTTTGAATTTTCTGCTACTCAAAAATTTAAAGGAGCTGGTTTAAATTGCTATCTATATTAGGAATGTTATTTGAAGGTAAATGTTATGATACATATTATTATATTTAAGTTTAGTGCATAATTTGTTTTTGGAGTTCAAACTTAGATCAGCTTTTGAACTTTTCCCTTTTTACCAAAATATTATTGTGCAACTATTTTATATTCGTGTTAAAAAAAGGAATGATAGCAAATCTTCAACAAAACCCAAACTTTCACTTTTGTCTTCCATCTTCTTTCTAATTCTTGATTGTGATTATTCTTTCTTTCCCTTTTTCTCTACCTCTTTTGTAATTTTTTTAAAAAAAATTATTTGAAAAAATCTGCATGGATGATTTGAAGGTTAAAACAAAATTAACATTTAAGTAAAAAATTACTAGGTTAGGTCCGAGTTTGACTTTTTATTTCACTGAAATTACTTGTAACCTAAGGCTCCTTTGGATTGAAGAATCTCCCTTTTCGTTATTTGAAAAAAATTTTATCCTATTGTGTCTCTGAATATTAGTCTTCCATTTTAACATCTATGATTTCTAGCTTAAAATTATTTCTTATGTTGTGTTTATCTTTTCTCTCTGCATTCTTAATGAGTGCTGGTTTTTGTCTTTCACACTAGAAATTCAATTTTTAGGCTATGTTTTGTTTTTATAGCCTTCAGTGAACATTTATATTGTAATTGAATTTTAAAGTCCCTGTTTGTCTTTTTCATGCAATTCTACTCTTATCTATAATTTTTCTTTTTCTTTTTTTTTTTTAATTGAAACATAGTTTCTCTCTTGTCACCCAGGTTGGAGTGCAATGGCATGATCTCAGCTCACTGCAGCCTCTGCCTCCCAGGTTCAAGCAATTCTCCTGCCTCAGGCTCCCGAGTAGCTGGGATTACAGGCACGCACCACCATGCCCAGCTAATTTTTGTATTTTTAGTAGAGACGGGGTTTCACCATGTCGGCCAGACTGATCTCGAACTCCTGACCTCAGGTGATCCACCCACTTCGGTCTCCCAAAGTGCTGGGATTATAGCCACTGTCCCCTGCTGGATTTTTCTTATATTATCCTGAAGGCTAAGGTTCTTGAATATTATTAAAACTGTATTATGATTTTTAAAAATATCAAGAATGCCAACCAGTGGTTTTCTTTCTTAATTTTCATGCATTTCTTGAAGAAAGTCATTTTCACAGCCATAATTTTTCTTTTCTTTCTTTCTCTTTCTTTCTTTCTTTCTGTCTGTCTGTCTGTCTGTCTGTCTTTCTTTCTTTCTTTCTTTCTTTCTTTCTCTTTCTTTTCTCTCTTTCTCTCTCTCTCTCTCTCTTTCTTTCCTTTTTTCTTTTCTTTCTTTCTTTCTTTCTTTCTTTCTTTCTTTCTTTCTTTCTTTCTTTCTTTCCTCCTTTCCTCCTTTCCTCCTTTCCTCCTTTCCTCCTTTCTTCCTTTCTTCCTTTCTTCCTTTCTTCCTTTCTTCCTTTCTTCCTTCCTCCCTTCCTCCCTTCCTCCCTTCCTCCCTTCCTCCCTTCCTCCCTTCCTTCCAACTTTCGCTCTGTCGCCAGGCTGGAGTGAAATGAGTCTTGCTCTGGAATTTTCCACATTCTTTATTTTTCCTTCTTGTTACACATTCTAGGAGTGAGTGCTACCTAGACTTACCATTAATGAACAGCCTTGGCAAGGCTGATGATGTGTCCTTAGCCCTTCAAATAATAACTTGGTTATGAGTGGCCTCACTTTTCTGATCTAATTCTGAAAATCAGCTTCATAGTTTCTCCCCTGTTTAGTATGCAATGGCTAGTAGGTATTTTTCTACTCTGAGTTTGTGGTATTTTAACTGGATTGTCTCCTTTTACTGATTTAGGAATTCTTTGATTTGCTTAGAGAGTTAGGGATGACACATGACTAGGTTCTCCTCCAGCTGGCTCTGCTCTTGGAGCTCATTCATTCTTTGCTCCTGTGTACACCTTTGCTTGGAGGTTCTGGGTCTCAGAATTCTATAAAACTATGGCTTTCTCCCTTTTGCTTCTGCTGGGAAGCTGAAATTAGCAATCTTTGCATTTAAGTAATCACAGTGTTGAATTTTACTAAGTCTTGTCCTCCTGGAAAATATATAGTAATAACGTAAATTCTCTCTTTCTCTCTGTCTGTGTGTGTGTGTGTATATATATATATATATATATATATATATATATATATATAGTACTTTAAGTTCTGGGGTACATATGCACAATGTGCAGGTTTGTTACATATGTATACATGTGCCATGTTGGTGTGCTGCACCCATTAACTCGTCATTTACATTAGGTATATCTCCTAATGCTATCCCCCCGCCCCACCAACCCCACGACAGGCCCTGGTGTGTGATGTTCCCCTTCCTGTGTCCAAGTGTTCTCATTGTTCAATTTCCACCTATGAGTGAGAACATGCAGTGTTTGGTTTTTTGTCCTTGCAATAGTTTGCTCAGAATGATGGTTTTTAGCTTCATCCATGTCCCTACAAAGGACATGAACTCATCCTTTTTTATGGCTGCATAGTATTCCATGGTGTATATGTGCCACATTTTCTTAATCCAGTCTATCATTGTTGGACATTTGGGTTGGTTCCAAGTCTTTGCTATTATAATGCTGCAATAAACATACGTGTGCATGTGTCTTTATAGCAGCATGATTTATAGTCCTTTGGGTATATACCCAGTAATGGGATGGCTGGGTCAAATGGTATTTCTAGTTCTAGACCCCTGAGGAATTGCCACACTGACTTCCACAATGGTTGAACTAGTTTACAGTCCCACCAACAATGTAAAAGTGTTCCTATTTCTCCACATCCTCTCCAGCACCTGTTGTTTCCTGACTTTTTAATGATGGCCATTCTAACTGGTGTGAGAGGATACCTCATTGTGGTTTTGATTTGCATTTCTCTGATGGTCAGTGATGATGAGCATTTTTTCATGTGTCGGTTGGCTGCATAAATGTCTTCTTTTAAGAAGTGTCTCTTCATATCCTTCGCCCACTTTTTGATGGGGTTGTTGGTTTTTTTCTTGTAAGTTTGTTTGAGTTCTTTGTAGATTCTGGATATTAGCCCTTTATCAGATGAGTAGATTGCAAAAATTTTCTCCCATTCTGTAGGTTGCCTGTTCACTCTGATAGTAGTTTCTTTTGCTGTGCAAAAGCTCTTTAGTTTAATTAGATACCATTTGTCAATTTTGGCTTTTGTTGCCACTGCTTTTGGTGTTTTAGACATGAAGTCCTTTCCCATGCCTATGTCCTGAATGGTATTGCCTAGGTTTTCTTCTAAGGTTTTTATGGTTTTAGGTCTAACATTTAAGTCTTTAATCCATCTTGAGTTAATTTTTGTATAAGGTGTAAGGAGCCATATGTAGAAAGCTGAAACTGAATCCCTTCCTTACACCTTAACGTGAATACTCTTATCCTTTTGTGTTCTGGGAAATGACTGACTGCAAAGAACAGCCGTCTTTCACCACATAACTAGAAAAGTATCACACATGTCCCCTTAGTTACCTATTAATGCCAGAAACACACCCTCCAAATGTCCATCCTTCGCATCATAAATGTTAGCTGAACTGTTTTGTCTCCAGTGATGAATTAAAACAAAATGCTTGTTAATGAAAAATTTTGGTTAAGTTTATCATCTTTCCCGGATGCCTGAATGTTGATCCATTCCCAGCCTGGGCCAGTCCTCCTTATCAGTTCCTCCTGAGATTAGTCTGACCTCAGAATAGAACATGCCCTGATTTACCGTTCTATCCCACCCCTCTTGTTTATCCCACTTATTCTGATTCTTTCTAGCCTTGTTCACTCCTCCCTATAAAAAAAGCCCTTTTCTGCCTACCGTTTGAGATACCTGCAAATCTCCTGGTTAAGTGTTCTACCTGTTGCAATACTGATTTTACTATGTGGTGAAAGATAGGAATCCAGCTTTATTCTTTTGTATATGGATATCCAGCTGTCTCAGCACAATTGATTGAAAAGACTATTCTTCCTAAATTTGATTGTCTAGGTACCCCTGTCTAAAATTAATTCACTATAAATGTAAGAGTTTATTTCTGGACTTTCAATTCTAGTCCATTGATCTTTATGTCTATCTTTGTGTCAGTACCACACTGTCTTGACTTCTGTAGCTTTGTAATAAGTTTTGGAATCAGGAAGTGTGAATCTTCTAACTTTCTTCTTTTGCAAGATTGTTTTGGGTATTCTGAGTCCCTTGAATTTCCATATAAATTTTAAAATAAGGTCTTCAATTTCTGCAAAAAAAAATTCAGCTAAGTTTTTGACAGAGACTACATTACCATCTGAATATTTTTTATGCTCTCAAACACTGAATATGAGATTTCTTTTTATGTGTGTATATCTTATCCTTTCAATGATATTTTGTAGTTTTCAGTGTACACATCTTGAACCTCTTTTATAAATGTATTACTAAATATTTTATTATTCTTGATGTTGTTGTAAATGGAACTGTTTTCTTTATTTTATTTTTAGATTGTTCTCATTGTCCTTTTAACATTTATTTAGCAAGAAAAGTTTTTTTCCTGTAAAGATTTGAAAACTCTGGCAGGCCCTGAATTAGCTTTGTAGGGCTGCCATAACTAAATACCAGAAACTAGGTGGCTTAGAACAGCAAAGTGTATTATCTCACTCTTCTGGAGGCTAGAAGTCCAGAATCAAGGTGTTCTCAGGGCTATGCTTCCCCTGAAGAGGAATCCTTCCCTGTAGAGAAATTGTTCCTTGACTCTTCCTAGTTTCTGGTGGTTTTCCAGTAATTCTTGGAGCTCCTTAGCTTATAGATGCATCACTCCAATCTTTGCTTCCATCATCACTGGTCCTGTGTCTGTCTTCGCATGGTGTTTTCCTCTTATAAGAAAAGGACACTAATTTACTGAATTAGGGCCAACCCTAATGACTTCTTCTTGACTTGATTATATCTGTACAGACACTATTTCCAAATCAGATCACATAAACAGGTTCCAGGGTTAAGACTTCAACATAACTTTTGGAGGGCCACAATTCAACCAGTAATAAGCCCTATGAGGTTTCTGGGTTATCTTAGGCAATAAAAAGTTCAATGCCATCTTCAAATTTTAAAACCCAGTTTTTGTTTTAAAAACAAACAAAAAACCAGAATGTCCAGTCCAGGTCAAAGGTAAGGCCTGAAGACTTCCTGTCCACTACAGAAAAGTTTGAAATGGGTTTCTTCTCTCTTTCTTGCTAGGCTACTCTACCACTTGCAAGCTGCTGTTTCTGACCTTCTGGAGTTTGGAGGAAGGAAGAAAAGAAAAAGAATAAAAGAAAGGTCTTATTTTACTGGTATGGGTTATAAACTGCCATCATTACCTCTAGGCCTAGATTATGCTTACCATGGATTCTTTGGAAACTTCTCTTAGGTCCCTTTGATTATAAATCTTATAGTGTTCCTTATATGTACACTATTCCTCCAGCTGTTGGCTCACTCCTCAGCTCCTGGCTTTCCAGCAGTGCTCTCCAAGGAGACACTCTCTGTTGGAGACCATTTGCCCTTCTCCATTAGCAGTTCTACTGGAAAGAAGCTTACTTTGAGCTAGCTTTACTACTTCATGGCCCATGTCTTGTTCACGTATTAAAGTAGTTTTTGCTCTGAAAAGGATAGCTATATCTCTTTGGATGACGGAACTAGTAGCCCATCTCTTTTCAGTTTTTTCAGATGGTTCAGCCCCCAGTGACTCTAAACTGCAGAAAACACAAACCAACTTGTCCCTCCCTGTAGCCCTTCTTAACATACTTTAGGTGAAGAAGGAGGCACATTTATGCTCTCCCTCTTTTCAACAGGTAACATTCACAGCACTCTAATATCTGTCTCCAAAGATTCTTCCCACATCATTCTCTTGAGACTCCATGTGTTTATATAATTGGTCTAGATCCAAACTTTAGCTTAAAGGGCCTTAAGAATTACATAACTTGTTATTATAGTTTGAATTCCCCCAGAACCAGACCCTAAGACAGGTTTCGAGTGTAAGTAGTTTATTTAGAAGGGGTAGGAAACATCAGCAGAGGAATAAGGAAGTGAGAAAACGAAGAAAACCCTCTAGAAAAAACACACAACTTTAAAATGGCTACCACGATGAAGGATTGAAGCTTAATTCTACAGTGAAACTGGGAAACTGTGTAAAATGCATGCTTCAGAATTATCCCATCAGAGGAGAGAGAGTGATATTTATAAATCAGAGTTGGTTGAAGGATACTTCTTTCTAGCAAGAAAGAGAAGGAGAAAAAGTGTTAATTTCCTGACATTTCCAGCCTGCTGCACCTGTGAACAGAACTGTTTTGTAGAGATCTAGAATAAGCTTTCAGACACACAGATGCGGATCCTGGCAATTGGAAGATTTCCAAACAGCACTGTAATTGAAAGGCTCAAGGAATATGGGTAGGGCACTCATTTTATTTGCTACAGCCTATTCCTTGCATGCTCAGATTCCATTTGTCCAGGTGGTGCCTGTTCACAATTTCTTAAAAAAGAAAAAGGCCTTACTTACACTACAAAGATTGGGAGATTGAACTTCCAGCTTTAGTCTCTGCTACTTCCAATTATCCCAAAGTTATGAATGATATTTGTTATTTCCCTTCTCTACCATGGATTCTAAATTACCTCACACCATCACCTAGCACTTCTCTGTTGCTTGCCCAGTGGTATAACCTAGACAGACTGTAGCATTGCTTTGCCAACATCCCCTTTTGTCCTTTCACTATTTTTTTGTGCATGCTGCCTCTGAATGTTCTTTCATGTCCCACAGTCAGTACCTGCATTATAGTGTCACTGCTCAATTGTCAGGCTGCTGGAACCCACTTTGCCTATAGAAAAGGAGACTCGGAAGCGGATGGGAGTTTACGTCCACATGGGGGGCATCTCTTAACCAATGACTGGCAGGTGAAAGGATATAAGTATTCCAATTCTCTTACCTTTGTTCAGTACCACTCTGAGATGTAACATACACTGTCCCTGGGGATCTTTTGTGGAATGAAAAAAGTTTCTCTCCATGGACCTTTGCCTGGCATCATACCCTTGATTGGCCTTCATCCATTCCCAGTCTCATTTAATGTACTCTATGACTAGTTTTTCCTAGGAAAATCTCCTTCATAAATAAATTTTCACAAGAATCCTTGTGGTAAGGTCTGTTTCTGGAGCTTCATCTTAAGTGATTTGAACTCGTGGTTACCGTGCCTTATTGGGCAAATTCACATTTAACGTTTAGAAGCACCAAGAAAACCAGTCAACCTTTTGAATTTCAGAAATACTCATCCCTTCTCTGCTGTGAAGCAGTAGCATTGTCTGCTCATAATAATCAGGATCAATTTCTTCTGCCTTCCTTTATATTAAATCTTTTTTTTTTTTAAACCTGCTTGTCTACTGGTATTAAGAGCACCAGACAGTAGCCTAGCCATAACTTTAAGTTTAGTGGATGCCTTAGCATGTCTTCTGTTAGAGACGTCTCCTCCCTGGAACCAGGACCTCTAGTTCAACAGAGCTTGATGAAAGCACAAATTTCCCAAGGGTGAGTAATGGTGAGGCAGCTACTTCTAATTCCATGAGTGAAGTTCCAGATCTGTATACTCTACTTTACAAGGATGCATATAATAGCTATTCATTTAACATATATAAAGCATATTGAATGACAGTGTCCCAACATTGCATGATAACATCTCCAAACTAATGCCTTACTAGTTGAGCCTTTCAGAGGCTATTCTAAGGTTGTAGGTAGCAGCTGTTTCTGGGTTATTTGATAAATTGTAAAAAAAAAAAAAAAAAAAAAAAAAAGAATTTAATCATAGACTCATGGTGGCACCTCTTGAAATGAAAAGTGGATTCTTTGGCTACAGATAATATATGCAGGATCCCATGATGCAAATCAGATACCATGTGAGCCCTTAAAATGTTAAAAGCAAGTTACTGTAGGCAGGAAAGCCAAACCCAAATCTCAAAGAAGTGTTGATTCTTGTCAAAATGAATTGCTGTTCTTTGTTCCCAAGTTGCTGGTTGGTTTCCTTGAGCAGTAGTTTCATAGAGGAGGAGGCTCAGTGTTGATCTGTTTTTCTTGGTTGGACATTAAACACTTGCAGTAACTAGATAAGCCATGGTGAGCTGTATGTCTTCCTGTTGAGCGATTAATAACCTCTGTATCTGCCACCATGACTGTCTATGCCTTTTTCTTACCTACTCTTAATCTGTTTTGGTTCTACAGCATGAGCAATACGTTTGTATTGCTTGTGTTGCCTGACTACCCATCTTGCTCATAGGAACACTCTGGATTATAACACATCTATGGATCCCTGAAGGTCAGGACTCATGGGTGCTATTCTATCTTAGAGGGTTGTTGTGGTAATTATGTCTGCCTTGCCTCTAGTTACATGTTGCCAAATGGCTTTTGCAGTTTTGAAAAATGATGATCTGTATTGACCATTTGAATCTTTTTTCCATTGAATTTAATGTCTTGTGAGGTATAATTCTTTTTGACCCTGGATTTCTTTTAGTAATCTCATGTTTGTTTGTTTTAAATAGAGTATTTTGTTTTCTAAAAGTAAACTCTCAGTATTTTTCCCCAATTGGATTATCTATAAATAAATGGGCTAAAAAGTTCTTAGATTTATCATGTTCTCTTCTTTATTTATTTAAAGCTATCTCGCACTTGTGCAGCTCTTCATTCATAAAAATGAAAACCAACCAAATTTTGTAGGCCAACAGAGAATTGAAAGATAAATTAAGTCTTCAACTTGCCTTTTCCTTTCTTAGAACTTACCAAAATTTCACATAATTTTTTCAGTTGCCTCTTTAAGATGTTGTTTCCTCTTAGTTTATTTCATGTCAGTTTTGATTACTGATAATCTCTTACAAGCCAGTCATTGAAGCTTCAACTTCTTTGTCTTATTCCATTTTCCTTGTAGGCACACCTCATTGCATTCTGTCTCTGTCATGAAATTGTCAACTCTTTATGTGAAGCAAGTGTTATGCATTTTCACCTCTGCATTTCCTCTGCCAAACGTAGTAGGCACTCAATAAATATCTATTGAGGGAATGAATACATGAGTAAATGAGATTGCTGAGGGCACAATTTCTCCTATAACTTGTGTCTTGTCTGTAAATATCTTGCATTGTTTTCCTCTGGGTTTTCAGGTTTAAATAGAAATTCTAGCAAATAGATTGGAAGCAGTTCTGCTGAACATCCTCTGCTTACTTTCTCATTTCCTTTAAAAGTCTCACTTTTACAAAACATCTTCCATTGCCTGTCCAACTTAGCTGTTTCTCTTCTCCTTCACTTTTACTCTGTGATGTTAAAAAAGGACTCCTTTTTTTTAAAATTTTTTTGAGACAGAGTATCGCTCTGTCGTCCAGGCTGGAGTGCAGTGGCATGATCTCGGCTCACTGCAAGCTCCGCCTCCTGGGTTCACACCATTCTCCTGCCTCAGCCTCCCAAGTAGCTGGGACTACAGGCACCTGCCACCATGCCCGGCTATTTTTTTCGATTTTTTAGTAGAGACGGGGTTTCACCGTGTTAGCCAGGATGGTCTCGATCTCCTGACCTTGTGATCCGCCCGCCTCAGTGGACTCTTTCTTCTTCTAAGTTTCAGTTGAAACTCAGAAGTTCAAAGTCCAGGAAAGATACAATAGGTGTAAGTATTTACATAAAGTGAGTTATATAGCATGAGATAAATGCCTGTAAAACTGATTCTGCCAATATAAGAAGTCCTCTACCTCAGTCCATGAAAGAGTGGGGATTAATGAGTTAATGAGTATAAGGAGAGGATTCCGTTAGGGAGAATTGTTGGAGCGTAATGACATATCCTGCACTGACCTCCCACTCCTAAATATGGGAGACGAGTGCATGTGTGGGATTCCTCCACTTTATGTAAGAAGGGCTTCAAGAGAACTACTCAGAAATATGGACAGGTGCCTTCAGAATTTAAGAGAGTATCAAGGCTAAGATAAAATGCTGTGTCTAGATTGGCCTGAGGCAGCAGAGAAGAGAAAAGACAGGATTAAATTGGAAGTCAACTGTACTTTCAACATCAGTGGTGGGGCCAAAGTTGTTATTACCCATGGACCAGATATGGACTATGTGGGTGGAATCATTTCTGGAGCTTTCTTCCAAATGACTATCAAGATGGGTAGAGTGACCCAGTAAAAAAAGAACAGAACTTCAGAAGCCCAGATGATGAGGGGGAGTCAAAAGCAGCCAGCTGGAGTATGTCGCTCTGGTCAATGCTTGCAGATGGAAGTTCCCAGTGAAGGACTATCACATGGATGCAGCAGTGTGACTCATAGGAGAAAGTGTGAGCTGCAAACATTTACCAAACCCAAGAGGACACCATGGGTAGATCACCACCTTTCCAGGAACATATTTGTGGCTTTTTCATTTAATCTCTTTTCCCTCTGTCAATAATAGTAGCATAGAGAAAGTAGGAGTGAAAAGATGTTAACTTCTCTGAATGAAAAATAACCCCCAAACTTGTCTAAAAAACAATATTTTTGTGTAATGAGATTTGTAATTTCCTGTGGTAAATAATCAGTATTCCCAATAAAGTGCTTAAACCATTTTCTGACATTTAATGGGATTAATACTTGTTTTGGGAAATCATTTACCCTTCACCCACCTACTCTGCTGACTATTATTCACCTAGTGGACATTATTCATTCTTTTCAATTTAGGTTTAGTCTAGAAGTCTAATAATTTTCAGGCCATGTTCTTTGCTTATAAAATGTTCCTGCCAAGAGAAAATTGCTGAATTAGTCTGCTAAAGGCCTTCTTTCTTACAGCAAGATTGTAATAAAATTTGGATACCCTTTTATACATTGTCAGAAGGTATTTTGTTTACTTATTTACTATTATTATTACTTTTTCATATACTTCGTTCTCATTCTTCAGGCTTCTAAGTCTGAAGCTGACCTGAGTTAGGTCAAGAGATGTGTTTATATTGAATTCGTCTTGAAGTCATAATATTATATTGGATTGGACTGGAAATTTTAATTATTGAAATGAGATTACCCTTGTGATTCAGATGTGGTATAAAGGCCAAATGACTTAATTAAAGGGATTAAGGAAAGAAGTAGAATTTAGAGAGGTATTGAAGGAGCAAAGGGAGAAAGAATAAAATAGCTTTTTGATTGTGCCATACTAAAGCAGCTCATTAACAGTTATAAATCTTACTATATAAATGTGAGCCATACTTAAGCAATTTCTTATTCTATTAATTCATAAACATGGCTCCTTTGGTATTAATTCAGTGTATTATATTTCAGTGTGTGGTTCTAGGTCTGTTCACTGGTTTGCTGATGATAAATGCTTAATACAGGCATACATCAGAGATATTGTGGATTTGGTTGCAGACCACTGCAATAAAGTGAATGTCTCAATAAGGCAAGTCACACAAAGTTTTTGGTCTCCCAGTACATATAAAAATTATGTTGACACTATACTGGGGTCTATTGTGTGTGCAGTAGCATTATGCTTAAAAAATGTACATAACTTCCGAAATATTTTATTGCTAGAAAACGCTAATGACCATCTGAGCCTTCAGCAAGTTGTAGTCTTTTTGCTGGTGAAAGGTTTTGCCTCGATGGGTGCCGACTGATCAGGGTTCTGGATGCTGAAGTTTAAGGTGGCTGTGGCATTGTGTCTTTCTTAAAATAAGACAATAATGAAGCTTCCTGCAGTAATTGAATCTTTTAATTAACTGACTCTACAATGAAAGATTTATGAGGAGCATGTGATGCTGTTTGATAGCATTTTACCCACAGTAGAACTTTCAAAGTTGGGGTCCATCCGCTCAAACTCTGTGACAGCTTTTTTGACTAAGTTTATGTAACATTTTAAACTTTTTTATCTTTTCAACAATGTTCATAGCATCTTCATCAGCAGTACAGTCCATCTCAAGGAACCACTTTATCTGCTTATCCATTTATCCGTAAGAATCAGCTTTTTATCTATTTTAGTTTCATCTTGAGATTGCAGAAATTCAGTCACATCTTTAGACTTAACCTCTCATTACAGTTCCCTTGCGATTTCCACCATATCTGCAGTTTCTTCCTCCACTCAAGTCTTGAACTCCTCAATGTCATCCATGAGGGTTGGAATCAACTTTTTCCAAACTCCTGTTAATGTTGATAATTTGAAATCCTCCCATAAATTTGAATGTTCTTCATGGAATCAAGAATGGTGAACTCTTTTTAGAAGATTTTCAATTGACTTTGCTCAGATCAGAAGAATCACTGTCAATGGCAGCTATAGCCTGACAAAACATATTTATTAAAAAGGCTTGAAAATTAAAATTACTGCCTGATCCATGGGCTGCAAATGGGTTAGCAGGTGACATAGTTTGGATCTGTGTCTCCACCAAATCTCATGTTGAATTATAATCTCCAGTGTTCAAGGTGGGGCATCATGGGAGGTGATTGGATCATGGCGGTAGACCCTTTTTTTTTTTTTTTTCCAAGGATGCAGATATTTTTATTTTATTTTATAATTTTTTTGGATGACAATTCAAATTACAGTAGGAAACTTTGGATAATAGTGAAACATCACTCACATTATGTGGCATGTATTTCTTCCTGAAAACTAATTAAGGGATCCTGACCACTGAAATAATGTGGTATAAAGACAGACAAGATACTTATTTTCTAAAAACTCTATCTCAAGTTAGATAGATTGTTTAATGACTCAGGATGCTAAAAATGTGAGCCTGACAAGAAGTCCATTTTCAAATGCAGAATATGAAGACTATTGCCTTATGCAGCAGCCTAGATGAGGTAATTGTACATCAAATATTTCTGTTGAAACATTTAGTTAGGCATAATGGGTTTATTCAAATACAGGTAAAAACACCTGACTTTTGGACTCTGGCATAAGTCAGAAGTGACTTTTGGCCACTGCTATTTGGCCATAATATTCACCCGCATTTCTCCCTCTCCCTTTCTTTTTCCTATATTCTCTTCTCAGTTTAGCTGTAGCATTAAGGTTATTACTAATATAGTACAATATTTACTTTGAGTAATTAAAGATGTCATCTTATTTTTCAATGTATATCTATTCTTAGTGAGTAGTTATTTTCAACAAATGGAATAAAACTGTGATTATTTGCTTGAACTTTCCATAAGAAAGGGTGAGAAGAGGAGATTCAGAATTTTTTTTTTAACTAGGCTTTGTGTTTTTTAAACTTGATCTAAGTTTATTTCATTCTGATTCTCCAACATGTTGCATTATTTTTTTAAATTATACTTTAAGTTCTAGGGTACATGTGTACAACGTGCAGGTTTGTTACTTATCTTTACATGTGCCATGTTAGTGTGCTGCACCTATTAACTCATCATTTACACTAGGTATATCTCCTAATGCTATCCCTCCCCCCTCCCCCCGTCCCCCACCCCACGACAGGCCCTGGTGTGTGATGTTCCCCTTCCTGTGTCCAAGTGTTCTTATTGTTCAATTCCCACCTATGAGTGAGAACATGGGGTGTTTGGTTTTTTGTCCTTGTGATAGTTTACTGAGAATGATGGTTTCCAGTTTCATCCATGTCCCTACAAAGGACATGAACTCATCCTTTTTTATGGCTGCATAGTATTCCGTGGTGTATATGTGCCACATTTTCTTAATCCAGTCTATCATTGTTGGACATTTGGGTTGGTTCCAAGTCTTTGCTATTGTGAATAGTGCCACAATAAACGTACATGCGCATGTGTCTTTATAGCAGCATGATTTATAATCCTTTGGGTATATACCCAGTAATGAGATGGGTGGGTCAAATGGTATTTCTAGTTCTAGATCCCTGAGGAATCACCACACTGTCTTCCACAATGGTTGAACTAGTTTACACTCCCACCAACAGTGTAAAAGTGTTCCTATTTCTCCACATCCTCTCCAGCATCTGTTGTTTCCTGACTTTTTAATGATGGCCATTCTAACTGGTGTGAGATGGTATCTCACTGTGGTTTTGATTTGCATTTCTCTGATGGACAGTGATGAGCATTTTTTCATGTGTCTTTTGGCTGCATAAATGTCTTCTTTTGAGAAGTGTCTGTTCATATCCTTCGCCCACTTGTTGATGGGGTTGTTGGTTTTTTTCTTGTAAGTTTGTTTGAGTTCTTTGTAGATTCTGGATATTAGCCCTTTGTCAGATGAGTAGATTGCAAAAATTTTCTCCCATTCTGTAGGTTGCCTGTTCACTCTGATGGTAGTCTCTTTTGCTGTGCAGAAGCTCTTCAGTTTAATTAGATCCCATTTGTCAATTTTGGTTTTTGTTGCCATTGCTTTTGGTGTTTTAGACATGAAGTCCTTGCCCATGCCTATGTCCTGAATGGTATTGCCTAGGTTTTCTTCTAGGGTTTTTTTTTTATATATAATTTTAGGTCTAACATTTAAATCTTTAATCCATCTTGAATTAATTTTTGTATAAGGTGTAAGGAAGGGATCCAGTTTCAGCTTTCTACATATGGCTAGCCAGTTTTCCCAGCTCCATTTATTAAATAGGGAATCCTTTCCCCATTTCTTGTTTTTGTCAGATTTGTCAAAGATCAGATGGTAGTAGATGTGTAGTATTATTTCTGAGGGCTCTGTTCTGTTCTATTGGTCTATATCTCTGTTTTTGTACCAGTACCATGCTGTTTTGGTTACTGTAGCCTTGTAGTATAGTTTGAAGTCAGGTAGTGTGATGCCTCCACCTTTGTTCTGTTGGCTTAGGATTGACTTGGCAATGTGGGCTCATTTTTTGTTCCATATGAACTTTAAGGTAGTTTTTTCCAATTCTGTGAAGAAAGTCATTGGTAGCTTGATGGGGATGGCATTGAATCTATAAATTACCTTGGCAGTATGGCCATTTTCATGATATTGATTCTTCCTATCCATGAGCATGGAATGTTCTTCCATTTGGGTGTGTCCTCTTTTATTTCTTTGAGCAGTGGTTTGTAGTTCTCCTTGAAGAGGTCTTTCATATCCCTTGTAAGTTGGATTCCTAGGTATTTTATTCTCTTTGAAGCAATTGTGAATGGGAGTTCACTCATGATTTGGCTGTCTGTCTGTTATTGTTGTACAAGAATGCTTGTGATTTTTGCACATTGATTTTGTATCCCAAGAGTTTGCTGAAGTTGCTTATCAGCTTAAGGAGATTTTGGGCTGAGATGATGGGGTTTTCTAAATATACAATCATGTCATCTGCAAACAGGGACAATTTGACTTCCTCTTTTCCTAATTGAATACCCTTTATTTCTTTCTCCTGCCTCATTGCCCTGGCCAGAACTTCCAACACTATGTTGAATAGGAGTGGTGAGAGAGGGCATCCCTGTCTTGTGCCAGTTTTCAAAGGGAATGCTTCCAGTTTTTGCCCATTCAGGATATTATGGGCTGTGGATTTGTCATAAATAGCTCTTATTATTTTGAGCTACATCCCATCAATACCTAATTTATTGACAGTTTTTAGCATGAAGCACTGTTGAATTTTGTCAAGGACCTTTTCTGCATCTATTGAGATAACCATGTGGTTTTTGTCTTGGGTTCTGTTTATACGCTGGATTATGTTTATTGATTTGCATATGTTGAACCAGCCTTGCATCCCAGGGATGAAGCCCACTTGATCACAGTGGATAAGATTTTTAATGTGCTGCTGGATTCGGTTTGCCAATATTTTATTGAGGATTTTTGCATTGTTGTTCATCAGGGATAATCCTTAATGAATAATATAGCACCATCACCTTGTTGCTGTTCTCATGAGAGTGAGTGACTTCTCATGAGATCTGCTGTTTAAAAATGTGCAGCAACTCTCTGCCCTCTCTCTTCCTCCTGCTTCAGCCATATGAAGTGATACCTCCCCCTTTGTCTTCCTTCATGACTGTAAGTTTCTTGAGGCCTCCCCAGAAGCCAAGCAGATGCTGGCATGCTTCCTGTACAGCTGCAGAATTCTAAGCCAATTACAACTCTTTTCTTTGTAAATTATCCAGTTTCAGACATTTCTGTATAGCAGTGTGAGAAAGGACTAATAAAGAAGGCATGAAAAGGATATTCATTTCTTTATACATCTCCATCAGAGCTTTTGGGTGTTCAGGTGTATTATCAATGAACAGTAATATTTTGAATGAAATCTTTTTTTTCTAAGTGGTAGGTCTCAGCAGTGGGCTTAAAATATTCAGTAAATCTTGCTGTAAACAGGTATACTGTCATCCAGGCTTTGGTGCAGTTGTAGAGAAGCAGAGTAGATTTAGCATCATTGTTAAGGGGCCTGGAATTTTCTAAATTGTAAATAGCATTGGCTTCTACTTAAAGTCACCAGCTGCATTAACCTGTAACAACAGTCAGTCCATCCTTTGCTTTGAAGCCAGGCATTGACTTCTCCTTTCTAACAATGGAAGTCCTAGATGGCATCCTTTTTCATATAAGGCTGTTTCACTCATATTGAAAGTCTTTTTTTTTAGTGTAGCCACATTCACCAATGATCTTAGCTTTAATCATCTGGATAACTTGTTGCAGCTTCTCCATCAGCACTTAACTGCTTCATCTTGTCCTTTTACGTTTTAAAGACAGCCATTTTCCTTAAATCTCATGAACTAGCCTCTGCTAGCCTCCAACTTTTCTTCAGAAGCTTTCTCAGCCTTCAAAGAATTGAAGAGTGGTAGGGCTTTGCTCTGGGTGAGGCTTTGGTTTAAGTTTAAGAGAATATCATGGCTGGTTTGATCTGTCCAGACCACTAAAACTCTATCCATTTCAGCAATAAGGCCGTTTCCCTTTCTTCTTGTTCCTGTGTTCACTGGAGTAGCACTTTAATTTCTTTCAAGAACTTTTGCTTTTGCATTCACAACTTGACTGTTTGGCACAGGAGGCCTTGCTTTCAGCTGATCTCTGTTTTTGACATGCCTTCCTCACTAAGCTTAATCATTTCTAACGTTTTATGTAAAGTGAGAAACGTGTGACTCTTTCCCTTGAACAACTAGAGGCCATTATAGGGTTATGAATTTGCCTAATTTCAATATTGTTGTGTCTCAGCAAACAGAAGGGCCGGAGGAGAGGACAGAGATAAGAGATAAGAGAAAGGCTGCTGGTGGTGCAGTAAGAACATATATGTATTTAGTTTGCCATCTTTTTTTATTTTTATTTTTTATTATTTATTTATGTATTTATTTTTTGAGACGGAGTCTCACTCTGTGGCCCAGGCCGGAGTGCAGTGGTGTGATCTCAGCTCACTGCAAGCTCTGTCTCCTGAGTTCACGCCATTCTCCTGCCTCAGCCTCCAGAGTAGCTGGGACTACAGGTGCCCGCCACCACACCCGGCTAATTTTTTGTATTTTTAGTAGAGACAGGGTTTCACCATGTTGGCCAGGAGGGTCTCGATCTCCTGACCTCATGATCCACACTCCTAGGCCTCCCAGAGTGCTGGGATTATAGGCGTGAGCCACTGCACCCAGCCTAGTTTGCCATCTTATATGGGCATGAATTATGGCACCCCAAAACATTTACAGTAGTAACATCAAAGCTCACTGATTGCAGATCACCATAATATATATATTAAAAATAAAAACGTTTAAAATATTGTGAGAATTACCAAAATGTGACACAGAGTCATGAAGTAAGCACGTGCTGTTGAAAAGGGGGCTGTTGAAAAGCACGTGCTGGCTTCAGAGAGTGGGGCCAAGATGGCTGACTAGAAGCAGCGCCCTTTGGAGGCTCTCTTCAGAAAAAACTGTAATAAACATGTGAATCCTTCACCAGCAACCAAGGTATCCAGGTTCTCTCATCAAAACTGACTAGAACGCTGGCGTGACCCACGCAGAGAAGGAAGAGCAGTGTGGTGCCACGGCCCACTAGAGAGCCACACATGAAGGGGAAGCCCCTTCCCCCCAGCCAAGGGAGGCAGTGACTGAGCATGCTACCCAGCCGGGGAAACTGTGCTTTTTCCATGAAACTGTGCCACCCATGGATCAGAGTATCTATCTCATGAATCCATGCGACTGGGGCCTAATGTCCCAACCCCAGAACGCACAGATTTTTGGAGCCTCTCAGCTGGAGTCTGCTTAAGCTTACTGAACTCCCAGGGGGAGGGGCAACCAGCACAGGCTGTGGCTGCCTCTTGTCTAAGCCATTTGAGTTCCCTAGGGGAGGGGCAGCAACCAGCACTGAGACTCACAACTGCCTAATATACTAATCTTCCTGGGCAGGAGAAGGGTGGCACCCATTTCCAGAGCTCCAGGCTGTGCTTTTCCCCTGCTGGAGCCAGGGAAGCTGGGTGGCTTGGCCCCAGGAATTGTCCCCACAGCCCAACACACTGGCTCTGGCAGTGTGCAGCCAGAATGCCTTTTCAGGTCTAACCCTGACCCATCCTTGCTCAGTGGACAGGCCTTCCCTGCAGGATCTCCAATAACTCCAGCCAGAGGCTCAGGGACAGAATTTGGAACTCCCTGTGCCTGAGCCCCTAGGGGGAGGGGTGGCCACAGTCTCTGCTGACTAGCAGACTTAGTCTCTCCTCCTGGCAGTTCTGAGGAATCTGGGCAGCCCAGAGGAGTGAGTTTCCTCCAAGAAATGCACAACCTCTTCACCAAGGGACAAAGTGCTTTGTTAAATGCATCCTGTTCCCTGTGACACCCAACTGGGTGAGACTCTTCAACAGGGGTTTTCAGACACCCTATACAGGAACAATCCTACTGGAATCAGGTTGGTGCCCCTTGAGGTCAGAGGTTCCAGAAGAAGGAGGAGGCACCCATCTTTGCTGATCTCCAACCTCCTTGAGTCACATCTCCAGGCACGGGAGCAAATCAGATGAATAAGGCCTGAAGTGAACCCCCAGCGAACTGCAGCAGCCCTACAGAAGAGAGACCCGAGTATTGAAAGAAAAACAAACAAGCAGAAAGCAACAACAACAACAACAAAAAGGCCTCCACAAAAACCCATCCAAGAGTCAGCAGCCTCAAAGACCAAAACCAGACAAACTCAAGAAGATGAGAAAAAATCAACAAAAAATGCTGAAAACCCAAAAGGCCAGAGTGCCTCTTCTCCTCCAAATGATTATAATGTCTCTCCACTGAGGGGGCAAAACTGGATGGACGATCAGATGGACGAATTGACAGAAGTAGGCTTTAGAAAATGGGTAATAAAAAACTACGATGAGCTAAAGGAGCATGTTCTAAGCCAATGCAAAGGAGCTAAGAACTTCGATAAAAGGTTAGAGGAATTGCTAACTATAATAACTAGTTTAGAGAGGAACATAAAGGACCTGATGGAGCTGAAAAATGCAGCAGGAGAACTTCGTGAAGCATACATAAATATAAACATATGCATACATAATATACATATACGTACATAATATCAACATATTATGTATTTACATACTTAAATATCAACAGCCAGACTGACCAAGTGGAAGAAAGGGTATCAGAGTTTGAAGTCCATCTTACTGAAATAAGACATGCAGAGAAGAATAGAGAAAAAAGAATGAAAAGGAATGAACAAAGTCTACAAGAAATATGGGACTTCATAAAAATACTGAGCCTACGATTGATTGGAGTATCAGAAGGAGATGGGGAGAATGGAAACAAGCTGGAAAACACACTTCAGCAAGACAGGCCAACATGCAAATTCAGGAAATACAGAGAACCCTGTTGAGATACTCCATGTGAAGATCAACCCCAAGACACATAATCATCAGATTCTCCAAGGTTGAAATGAAGGAAAAATGTTAAGGGCAGCCAGAGAGAAAGGTCAGATTACCTACAGAGGGAAGCGCATCAGACTAACAGCAGATCTCTCTGCAGAAACCCTACAAGCCAGAAGAGAGTGGGGGCCAATATTCAACATTCTTAAAGAAAAGAATTTTCAACCCAGAATTTCATATCCAGTCAAACTAAGCATCATAAGCAAAGGGGAAATCCAGAGAAGCAAATGCTGAGGGATTTCATTACCACCAGGCCTGCCCTGCAAGAGCTCCTGAAAGAAACACTAAATATGGAACAGAAAAACTGGTACAAGCCACTGCAAAAACACATCAAAATATAAAGACCAATGACACTGTGAAGAAATTGCATCAACTAGTGCACAAAATAACCAAATAGCATCATGATGACAGGATCAAATTCACACATAACAATACTAACCTTAAATATAAATGGGCTAAATGCCCCACGCTTGTAATCCCAGCACTTTGGGAGGCCGAGGCGGGCGGATCACGAGGTCAGGAGATCGAGACCACGGTGAAACCCCGTCTCTACTAAAACTACAAAAAATTAGCCGGGCGTGGTGGCGGGCGCCTGTAGTCCCAGCTACTCGGAGAGGCTGAGACGGGAGAATGGCGTGAACCCGGGAGGCGGAGCTTGCAGTGAGCCGAGACTGCGCCACTGCACTCCAGCCTGGGCGACAGAGTGAGACTCCGTCTCAAAAAAAAAAAAAAAAAAAAAAAAGAAAGACACAGACTGACAAATTGGATAAAGGGTCAACACCCATCTTTGTGCTATATTCAGGAGACCCATCTTATGTGCCGAGACACACACAGGCTCAAAATAAAGGGACAGAGGAGAATCTACCAAGCAAATGGAAAGAAAAAAAAAAAGCAGTGTTTCAATCCTAGTCTCTGAAAAAATAGACTTTAAGCCAATGAAGATCAAAAAAGATGAAGAGGAGCATTACATAATGGTAAAGGGAACAATTCAACAAGAAGAGCTAACTATTCTGATTATATATGCAACCAATAAGGAGCACCCAGATTCACAAAACAAGTCCTTAGAGACCTACAAAGAGACTTAGACTCCCACACAATAAGAGTGGGAGACTTTAACACCACACTGTCAATATTAGATAGGTCAATGAGACAGAAAATTAACAAGGATATTCAGGACCTGAATTCAGATCTGAATCAAGTGGATCTAGTAGATATCTACAGAACTCTCTCCCTCAAATCAACAGAATGTACATTCTTAGTGCCACATGACACTTATTCTAAAACTGACCACATAATTGGAAGTAAAACACACTCCTTAGCAAATGCAAAACCTGAAATCATAACAACTGCTCAGATCACAGTGCGATGAAATTACAACTCAGGATTAAGAAATTCATTCAAAACCACACAATTTCCTGAAATTTTAACAGCCTACTCCTGAATGACTCCTAGGTACATAATGAAGTTAAGGCAGAAATCAAGAAGTCCTTTGAAACCAATGAGAACAAAGAGACAACATACCAGAATCTCTGGGACAGTGTTAAAGTAGTGTTAAGAGGAAAATTTATAGCACTAAATGCTCACATCAGAAAGCTAGAAAGATGTCAAATCAAAACCCTAACGTCACAATTAAAAGAGCTACAGAGGCAACAGCAAAGTAACCAAAGCTAGCAGAAGACAAGAAATAACTGAGATCAGAGAAGAAATGAAGGATAGAAACACTAAAAACCCTCCAAAAAAATCAACAAATCCAGGAGCTGGTTTTTCAAAAAATTAACAAAATACACCACTTGCTAGACTAATAAGGAGAGAGAGATTAATTAATTAGACACAATAAAAAATGATAAAGAGGATATCATAACTGACCCTACAAAAATACAAACTACCATCAGAGAATACTATAAACATCTATATGCAAATAAACTAGAAAATCTAGAAGAAATAGATAAATTCCTGGATGCCAACATCCTACCAAGACTAAACCAGGAAGTTGAATCCTTGAATAGAACAATAAGAAGCTCTGAAATTGAGGCAGTAATTAATAGCCTACCAACCAAAAAAAGCCCAGAACCAGACAGATTCACAGCTGAATTCTACCATAAATACAAAGAGAAGTTGGTACCATTCCTTCTGAAAATATTCCAAACAACTGAAGAGGAGGGACTCTTCTTGAACTCATATTGTGAAGCCAGCACCACCCTGATACTAAAACCTGGCAGAGACACAACAAAAAAAGAAAACTTCAAGCCAATATCCCTGATGAACATTGATATGAAAATCCTCAGTATAAAATACTGGTAAACTGAATCCAGCAGCACATCAAAATACTTATCCACCACAATCAAGTCAGCTTCATCCCCAGGATGCAAGGCTGGTTCAACATATGCAAATCAGATAAACAGAACCGAAGACAAAAACCACATAATTATCTCAATAGATGCAGAAAAGGCCTTTGATAAAATTCAACATCATTTCCTGTTAAAAACTCTCAATAAACTAGGTATTGATGGAACATATCTCAATATAATAAGAGCTATTTTTGACAAACCCACAGCTAATATCATATTGAATGGGCAAAAGCTGGAAGCATTTCCTTTACAAACCAGCATGAGAAAAAGATGCCTTCTCTCACCACTCCTATTCAACATACTATTGGAAGTTCTGGCCAGGGCAATCAGGCAAGAGAAAGAAATAAAGCGTATTCAAATAGGAAGAGAGGAAGTCAAATTGTCTCTATTTGCAGCAGACATGATTTTATATTTAGAAAATCCCATCATCTCAGCCCAAAATCTTCTTGAACTGATAAGCAACTTCAACAAAGTCTCAGGATACAAAATCAGTGTGCAAAAATATCATAAGCATTCCTTTACACCAACAATAGGCAACCAGAGAGTGAAATCATGAATGAATTCCCCTTCACAATCGCTACAAAGAGAATAAAATACCTAGGAATACAGCTAACAAAGGATGTGAAGGACCTCTTTAAGGAGAACTACAAACCACTGCTCAAGGAAATCAGAAAGGACACAAACAAATGGAAAAATATTCCATCCTCATGGATAGAAAGAATCATCACAATGGCCATACTAACCAAAGTAATTTATAGATTCAATGCTATTCTCATCAGACTACCACTGACTTTCTTCACAGAATTAGAACAAACTATTTTAAATTTCATGTGGAATCAAAGAAGACTTCGTATAGCCAACACAATCCTAAGAAAAAAGAACAATGCTGGAGGCATCACGTTACCTGTCTTCAAACTGTACTACAAGGCTACAGTAACCAAAACAGCATGGTACTGCTACCAAAACAGACATATAGACCAATGGAGCAGAACAGAGACCTCAGAAATAACACCACACATCTACAACCATCTGATCATCAACACACCCAAAAAAAACAAGCAATGGGAAAAGGATCTCCTATTCAGTAAATAGTGCTGGGAAAACTGGCTAGTCATGTGCAGAAAACAGAAACTGGACCCCTTCCTTACACCTTATACAAAAATAAACTCAAGATAAATTAAAGACATAAATGTAAAATCCCAAACCATAAAAACTCTAGAAGAAAACCTAGGCAATACCATTCAGGACATAGGCATGGCAAAGACTTCATAATGAAAATGCCAAAAGCAATTGCAACAAAAGCCAAAATTGACAAATGAGATCTAATTAAACTAAAGAGCTTCTGCACAGTAAAAGAAACTATCATCAGAGGGAACAGGCAACCTACAGAATGGGAGAAAATTTTTGCATCTACCCATCTGACAAGGGTCTAATATCCAGAATTTACAGGAAACTTTTTCGGAGAAAAAGACAACCCCATCAAAAAGTGGGCAAAGTATATGAACAGACGCTTCGCAAAAGAAGACATTTACATGGCCAACAAGCATATGAATGAAAGCTCAACATCACTAATCATCAGAGAAATGCAAATCAAAACCACAATGAGATACCATCTCATGCCAGTCAGAATGGCGATTATTAAAAAGTCAGGAAACAACAGATGCTGTCAAGGCTGTGGAGAAATAGGAACGCTTTTACACTGTTGGGGGAAACGTAAATCAGTTCAACCATTGTGGAAAACAGTATGGCGATTCCTCAAGGATCTAGAGCCAGAAATACCATTTGACACAGCAGTCCCATTACTGGGTATATACCCAAAGGAATATAAATCATTCTACTATAAAGACACATGCCCACGTATGTTTATTGCAGCACTATTCACAATAGCAAAGTCATGGAACCAACCCAAATGCACATCAATAATAGACTGGTTAAAGAAAATTTGGTACATATACACCATGGAATACTATACAGCCACAAAAAGGAATGAGATCATGTCCTTTGCAGGGACATGAAAGAAGTTGGAAGTCATCATCCTCAGCAAACTAACACAGGAACAGAAAACCAAACACCGCATGTTCTCACTCATAAGTGGGAGTTGAACATTGAGAACACATGGACACAGAGAGGGGAACAGCACACACCAGGGCCTGTTGGGGTGTGGGGGTGAGGGGAGGGAACTTAGATGATGGGTTAATAGGTGCAGCAAACCACCATGGCACACGTATACCTATGTAACAAACCTGCACGTTTTGCACATGTATCCTATTTTTTTTATTTTAGAAAAAAAGAAAAAAGTGAAAAAAGAATAAAAAAAGAAAAATGATTTCAATAGACTTGCCTGACACAAGTTGCTGCAAATTTTCATTTTGTACAAATTGTGATATCTAAGAAGTATAATAAAGTGAAGTACAATAAAATGAGTTATCCTATACTAAATGCAGGAATTCCTTTTATTAACTATACAAGCGGTCCCAATATATTGTATTGCATTGGTCTCTATTAGCCAAGTAAAAAGGAAGTTATGAGAAGCAATTAGATATTCTTTCAGCTTTTAAGTACTTCACTATTTCTTCTAATTAATAAGTCAATTGTTATAATTTTTGAAGTCATTACTATTGTAAGTATATCACATCAAATTCATAGATTTTTTTGTATGTGAAAGTTAAACAGGAGCAATGTTGTCATAATTTATATCAATGTTTAACTACCTGAACATCAGTCTTGCATGTAGTCTGTGCATAATAAATAGTTAAATTGAATTAAATAACATAGTCTCATAAACAAAGGAAAACAAAACCGTGTTTGCAACTTTTTGCTGTTAGAAAACTATGATCATTGCTTCTATTCTCATTACTCCAGCAATATTTCATATGTTTTTCAATTTTGTCAAATATTTAGTCTGATTTTATTTCTTTGTTGTTAGGTATATATGTGTTTGTATCTTTATATCAGTTTTGGGGATTTCTGTTTTATTGTTACTAAAAATCCTTTATATAAGTTAGTAGTTTGTACTTGAATTCTGTTTTACATTTTATTGACAATGCCACAGTTCTGTTTTCCTGTTGCTGTCATTTACTTTTTATCAATCTCTTTATTTTTATACTTTAAAAAAATCATTTTGCTTTAGACATATTTCTTTTTGACAGCCTTTGTTTTTTTTTTTTTTACAAAAGCCTCTTGTTTTTTCCACTAATGACTTATATTAAAAATATACAGTGTATTATGTAGTACTTACTCTATTTATCTTCCAGTTCTCTGATTTGAACTTTGATTCTAACTCAGTCTGAGGGTCATTGAATTATGATAGCAGTATTCAGCCTATTCATGGTTTTTTGTTCCAGAGCTCCTGGTTTATAGCTACCCTTAATTATGTTCTTTGTATACCTAGTTTATACTTACTTCTAAGTCTACATTATTTGTGTTACTGTTTTGTCTTTCTATTACTTGATGATTTATACAATAAGTCTCCTTTCTTCCAGGCTTAATATTTCATTCATTTTTAAAATTTGTTTTCCCCTTTGAGTTATGGCATATGTATCCTGCTAGAATTTTACGCACACTAATTTAATGTTTAGGAGTGATTATTCTCTTTTTTTTTGAAATAGAGTCTCGCTCTGTCACCCAGGCTGGAGTGCAGTGGCGCGATCTTGACTCACTGCAAGCTCTGCCTCCTGGGTTCACACCATTCTCCTGCCTCAGTCTCCTGAGTAGCTGGGACTACAGGCACCTGCCACCATGCCTGGCTAATTTTTCTTTTTGTATTTTTAGTAAAAACGAGATTTCACCGTGTTAGCCAGGATGGTCTCGAACTCCTGACCTCGTGATCTGCCCGCCTTGGCCTCCCAAAGTGCTGGGATTACAGACATGAGCCACCGCGCCCAGCCGATTATTCTCCTTTTTAATTTCGTGATTGAATCTTAAATACATAAACCATATTTTTTATTTTGAAAAATCTTTATGTTTACTAATTGTAACTAGCCATTTTTATGATATTTATATTACAATTCCCTTGTGTATTTTTCAGTAGTTCAGCATCATCAGAACACCAGTTCTGTTTGTTCAGTTTATTATACCTCTTCCCAGTGTGTCCCCTTAAATTCCTTGTGGATTTTATGTACCTGCTTATGTCAACTAGGATTTAGTGTGATCCCTCTATCCATGTGAGTCAGTGAGTCAGAACTCTAGGCTATGTAAGTTCAGTTCCCTTGGCAGTGAGCAAAAGAAAGCAGTGAAAGATGAAGTTGAATTGTTGGTGGTGGTGGTGATGGTTGGGGTGTGTGTGTGTGTGTGTGTGTGTGTGTGTGTGTGTGTGTGAATGATCAGTTGGAAATCTGGGACATTTCTTTTGAATTATTTTGAGAACTCTGTTTGCAAGTAAAAGTGAGCTCTTAGGCGCAACTATCATTTCCTGACTGTGCCGTCAATGTGAGGGAGAAGCCAGTTTCTCCTCACTCTGGACACAGTGAATGGATGGAGACAGTGAGGAATTCACTCAGGCCAGCCAGCTGGCTCCCTAGGTCACATTTGTCCCGTATTTCCTCAACAGGCAAGTCTCTTCAAAAGCCTCGTGTTTCTGGTTTCCTCCTCCTTCTGCCTTGGCCCTTGCACTTTATTTCCAAAGATGTATTTCAGAGCTATCTATGTTAGCTCAGGTGAAGTGCGGCTATTGTAACAAAAAGGCCTAAAAACATAATGACTTAAAAGCTAGTTTATCTCTTAATGAACTGTCTGAGATGAGTGACCTAGAGCAACAGTCAGCTCTGCTCTACACAGATGCTTCTTTCTGTCATGTGATGGTCACCAGTACCATGAAAGCTGAGTTGTGATGGATTATACCTGGGGGAAGGGGAAGACCATGGGGCATGTACATTCTTTGCAGGCAGGCCTAAAAGAGACACACATCACCCCACTAACATTTCATTAATAGAAACTTAGGCAAATGGCAATACTTGGCATAAGGGATGCAAGGAAATATATTCCTTGGTTGGCAGCCCTGTCATAGATACAACCATTTCTATGGCAGAAGAGGAAAATGGATTTTGGTGGACAGAAACTTTAGTCACAGTATTCATGCTTTTTAGAATACGTATCAATGAGCCCAGTAATTAGCTTGTTCTTTTAGCTGGTTTCATCATTCTCTCCAGAAGGGAGTTGGGAGTAAAATTTGGTTGCACCTTATATACCTAGAACATTGGAGAGTTTCACACTATTGCCTATATGAACCCACTGCTGAGATAGCACATTATTAGCACCTATTAGCATCCTATGTTGGTTATGTAATTTACTGGATAAGCAGGACACCTTTAGCAAAAAAAAAAAAAAATGGGGTGTTATTAATAATTATAGACTGCCCATGAGTTACAGTGGTTTCAACTTTAGGATGGTACCTATACAAGCATTCTGTTTTTCACTTTCAGTACGGTATTCAGTAAGTTACACGAGATATTTAACAATTTATTTATGAAATAGGCTTTGTGTTAGATGCTGTTGCTCAACTACAGGCTAACGTAAGTATTCTGAGCATGTTTAAGGTAGGTTAGGCTAAGTTATGATGCTTGTTAGGTTAGGCATATTAGATGCATTTTCTACTTAAAATATTTTTAATCTATGATGAGTTTCCTGGGAAGTAACTTCATTGTAAGTTGAGGAGCATTTATACACCAAAACACTAGAGAAACTGCAATGTCTAGTAACCTTATCTTGAATTCTTGACACTGAAGACTGAAAAATTCTTTTCTTATTGTACTATTCCTTTGCTGTATATTGTGGTTAGTAATGGGAAAATCATTACTAACCAAACGAAAGCCACTCTGCAGATTTTCATTTTTCTCCTACTGACTGCATAGCCTCTAGGATGAAACAAGAGAATCCTGACTCACAGGCTTATGAGCAATTGCAACAACTAACTCATAATACAGCTTTCAAGGTCTTTTCACGTATATTGTCTCTTTTGACTTAAAAGAATGCTGTGCGGTAAATGGTATTATTATCTCTGTTGGATTAATAATGAAAAGAGGCCCAGGAGGACTAAGATTATTAGATGGTACAACCAGAACTAGAACTTACATCTCCTAATACCATTGGCTGTACTGTCTCACTACACTTGGCAGTTTTCTCTCACTCTGACCATAGCTTTTCCATTGAATGATTTATTGGTAAGAACAGAATGGAGTCAGCTCCCTGTATTAGCTGAAAAACAAAGGCTGAATGCTGGAAATACTGTCTTTGGAGCTAAGAACTGAAGACAAAATGAGGTGCTCATCATTCTCTTTTATCTCAGTTTCCATTATGGATAAATTAATTTCTAAGAAGAAACTTCATTTTTCATCATTGCTCTTTCTTCTTTAATAATAGTAACTGGGCATGTTTTTAAACAGATACTCTTTTTTTTTCTTTTTTTGAGATGGAGTCTCACACTGTCGCCCAGGCTGGAGTGCATTGGCACGATCTCGGCTCACTGCAAGCTCCACCTCCCAGGTTCACACCATTCTCCTGCCTCAGCCTCCCAAGTAGCTGGGACTACAGGTGCCCACCACCACACCCAGCTAATTTTTTGTATTTTTAGTAGAAATGGGGTTTCACCATGTTAGCCAGGATGGTCTCGATCTCCTGACCTCATGATCCGCCTGCCTCGGCCTCCCAAAGTGCTGGGATTACAGGCATGAGCCACCGTGCCGGCCTAAACAGATACTCTTTTTATTCCTCATTTTTCTCACAGTAATTTTAAAAAAATAATAAAAGTCTTGGGAGAATTCTTTTAGGCTATCATGTTATAATATAGTGTTTTCTTGAATATTTTGTTAATAGTTTTAAACTAACTTGAGCATGTCACAATACAACTATTCTAATTATGTGGCTACTGTTTTTCTTTTTGTTTATTCATAATTTTTAATACTATGTATTTCTCACTATTTATAAAATTATAAAATATAACATCTGTAAAAGATCTTAGAGATAAAATAATTTATCATCCAAATCCCCATTTTATAGTTGAAGATAGTATTCAGATTTCTAATTCCTTCCAAACAGAAAAAAAGAAAAACAAAAATAAACAGGATAAAACAACAAGGCACATAAAAAGCAAACAAAAAACCCAATGTTAAATGAAAAATAAGCTGTAAGTATAATAAAATAGTAAACATTCAGTATGCTTTATTTAAGTGAAAAATAAATTGTGGTATATGTATTCAGTGGAATATTTTTCAGCCTTTGAAAAAAGATACTGCCATTTATAACAGCATGAACTAACCTGGAAATCCAACTCTTTAATTTCAGTTTTATTTATTGGTATTTGGATTATCCCAGATATAGAATAGTTTCAAGAATTATAAGTTTTAAAGTGTTTGATTATACGTCTTTCGCAATACCATGAACGGCTCTAATTTTTTTCATTACATTTTCTAAAAATAATTCTTACAAATTCTTATAATCCATGTTACCACAAAAAAAATGTGTTGGAAAACTGAAGCTTATTTCTAGTAGACACTATTAGTGTCTTGCCCACATCTCTTAGGCATTCACCATTTCTAGGCTTATTAATGGCTTGCTATTGCAAATAACTGCCACTCTTATTCAGAGGACTTACTCTATTTGCAAGAGTATTCTTGGTCCCCTGAGCAAAGCAAACCAGAAATGCTAAACAGTAAGTGTCCCTGGGAACAGCCCTCAACCTGTCATGGGTAACAGTGGAAAAAAAATCTCAGCTTCTTTACTACTGAAAGTCCAGAAATAGTGGTGCTGGCAGAAGTGCTGCAGGCAGAGAAGGCAATCTATGCCAAGAAAATGTATGTAATCCTATGAGGATGAAACACTGTATCCTACATGATGGGAAGTTTTAATGTAACAAATCTACGGCAAGGTATCTGGCTGTTGCTTCCAGACATAGTGATATTTCAGGGTCTTAGCATTGGCCTGGCCTGTAAGTTGGCAGGTTGGGCTGTTAGCACTGATGGTAGCTAGGTCAGATCACAGAGCTGATCTCACGCATGGCCACCATCCCTAATGCCTTTGTCAGTTCGTACATCGGCCCATTGAATAAGGAAGGACACAAGGTGGCCAGTGAAGAACACTTGACATTTTTAGGATGGGTCTTCTTGTGTTCCTGTCAGAATTGATTAGGTCCTCCTTCAATTTTATTAAAACAAAGAACTGGAAATCACTGGTTTTACAAAATAATTTGCAACCCAGCCATTAGAGTCATTCATTTTCTCAATTTCATTGAACTATATCAAAAAAGCTTTACAGAAAAAGGCTCCAATTTTACCTGTTACTCTTTCACTTAGAATCTTCTATTTAAAAATATAATCTTATATTTAAAAACAGACTAAACTGGGATAAAATCAACCCTGTAAACTTAAAACTTAATTATGAACAAAGACTTATATAATCATGACAAATTTCAAAGTTTTCAAATTGCCGTTAAAGGCATATACTCATCTCTTGGTGTCCATGGGGGTTGGTTCTAGGATGCCTGGGGATACCAAAAGCCACAGTTATCCTCAAGTCCGTTATATAAAATGGTGTAGTATTTGCAAAGAATCTATGCACATCCTCCTGTATACTTTAATCTCAAGATTACTTATAATACCTCATACAATGTAAATACTATGTAAAACATTGTTCTACTGTATGTTTTGTTTATATGTTTTATTGTATTGTTATTTTCATTCCTTTTTTTCAACTTTTATTTTAGAATCAGGGCATACGAATGTATATTTGTAATAAAGGTAAATTGTGTGATACTGAAGTTTGGGGTATGAGTGAACCCATCACTCACATAGTAGGCATAGTACACTGTAGGTAGTTTTTCTCTTCCGCATCTATTGTCGCTATCTTTATTTCCATGTGTATCCCATGTTTAGCTCCCACTTATAAGTGAGAACATGTGGTATTTGGTTTTCTGTTTCTGTATCAGTTTGCTTAGGATAATGGCTTCCAGTTCCACCCATGTTGCTGCAAAAGGCACGATTTCATCCTTTTTTATGGCTGTGTAGTATTCCATGACATATAGGTACCACATTTTCCTTATCTAGTCCACTGTCAGTGGGCACCAGGGTTGAGTCCATATTTTTGCTATTGTGGATAGGGCTGCAATTAACACATGGGTGCATGTGTCTTTTTGGTAGAATGACTTATTTTCTTTTGGGAATATATCCAGTATTGGGATTGCTGGGTTGAATGGTAGTTCAATTCTTAGCTCTTTGAGGAGTTTCCAAACTGATCTCCACAGCCACTGGAATAATTTACATTCCAATCAACAGTGTATAAGTGTCTCCTTTTCTCCTCAGCTTTGCTAAGATCTGTTATGTTTTGACTCTTTTGCAAAAACCATTCTGACTGGTGTGAGATGGTATCTCATTATGGTTTTGATTTGCATTTCTCTGATGATTAGTGATATGGAGGCTTTTTTCATATGTTTGTTGGCCACTTGTGTGTCTTCTTTTGAGAAGTGCCTGTTCATGTCCTTTGCCCACTTTTAGTGGGGATATTTGGTTTTTGCTTTTCGATTTGTTTAAGTTCCTTATAGATTCTGGGTATTAGACCTTTGTTGGATGCATTTTGCAAATATTTTCTACCATTCTGTAGGTTGTCTGTTTACTCTGTTGATAGCACCCTTGCTGTGCAGAAGCTCTTTAGTTTAATTAGGCGTTACTAATCAATTTTTGTTTTTGTCGCAATTGCTTTTGAGGACTTAGTTATAAATTCTTTGCCAAGGCCAATATTGAGAAGTGCATTTCTTAGGTTTAATTCTAGGCTTTTTATAGTTTTACATTTTACATTTAGGTCTTTAATCCATCTTGAGTTATTTTTTGTATATGGTTGAAGCCCACTTTCATTCCTCTGCATATGGCTAGCCAGTTATCCCAGCACCATATATTGAACAGAAATTCTTTTTTCCCATTGCTCATTTTTGTCAAGTGTGTTGACAATTAGATGGTTGGAGGTGTACAACTTTATTTCTGGGTGTTTTGTGCCAAAACAGTATCATGCTGTTTTGGTTCCTATAGCCTTGTAATATAGTTTGAAGTCAGGTGTGATGCCTCTAGCTTTGTTCTTTTTGTTTAAGATTGCTTTGACTCTTAGGGCTATTTTTTGGTTCCATATGAATTTTAGAATAGCTTTTTCTAATTCTGTGAAAAATGACATTGGTAGTTCAATAAGAATAGCATTGAATCTGCAAATTTCTTTGGGCAATATGGTCATTTTAGCATGGAATGTTTTTCCATTTATTTGTGTAGTCTTTGATGTCTTTAACAGTATTTTGTAGTTCTCCTTGTAGAAATCTTTCACCTGCTTGGTTAGCTGTATTTCTAAATATTTCATTTTCACTGTGGCTATTGTAAATGGGATTGCATTGTTGATTTGACTCTCAGCCTGGACATTATTGGTTTATAGAAATGCTACTTATTTTTGTGCATTTATTTTGTATTTTGAAGCTTTACTTAAGCCATTTATCAGTGCTAGAAGCCTTTTGGTGGAGTCTTTAGGGTTTTCAAGGTATACAGTCATATTGCCAGGGAAGAGTTGGACTTCCTTTTTTCCAATTTTGGTTGCTTTTTATTTCTCTCTCTTGCCTAATTGCTTTGGCTAGGACTTTTAGTAGGAATGATGAGAGTGGGCATCCTTGTCTTGTTCCAGTCCTCAAGGGGAATGGTTCCAGCTTTTGACCACTCAGTATGCTATTGGCTGTGGGTTTGTCATAGATGGCTTTTATTATTTTGAAATATGTTCTTTCTGTGCCTCATCTGTTGAGGATTTTTATCATGAAGGGATGTTTGATTGTATTGAAAAATACAATTTACTAAAAGTGCCTCAGGAAGAAATATAAAAATGGGAAGATCTCCATATTGCTTAAAGAAACTTAATTTTCAATAAATAAGCTTTATGAAAATACTTCAGTTGTAAATGGCTTCTCTGATGATGCTCTAAAACATTCAAGGAAGTAATCCCAACCTGGCACAATATCTTTCAGAAAACACAGAGGAAACCAACTAAACTCGTTTTATGAAACCAGCACAACACTGACACCAAGCCTAACAAAAACTATGAAAAAGACAATTACAGGTCAATATCCCTCCTGACCACAGACACAAAGTCTTCAACAATACATTAGCAAACAAAATCTAGAATTATATAAAAATGTCAATACATTATGATCAAGTGAAGTTTATCCCAGGAACACAAGATCGCTTGAAAATTTGAAAACTATTGATCCAATGATTCACTACACTAGCAGATAAAGGAGAAAAAAATTTGATCATATCAATAGATGCAGAAGAATTTGACAAAATTCAATACACATACACGATAAACACTCCCAAAACTAGCAATAGAAGGAAACTTCTTCAATTTCTAAGGAAATTTTATAGAGAAAATCTATAAAAATTCTGATAGCAAAACTCACATTAATGGTGAAATAGTGAGCATTTTTCCTTAAGACCAGGATTTTCCTGGTAAAGATGTCTGCTTTTACCACTTTTATTCAACATCATAGTAGAAATCCTAGCTGGTCTAATAAAGCAAAAAGTAAGAATAGACATAGAGATTGAAAGGAAGAAGTAAAATTGACTTTATTTGCAGTTCTAAGGAACCTGTAAGACAAAGAACATAAAAAGAAACAAAAATCCTTCTAGAAACTCTCTGAAAATCTAGCATTGAAAAACATAAAATCCTCAGAGAAATAAACTTACCAAAAGATATGCAGATGTCTACACTGAAAAGTACAAAATGTTGCTGAAGGCAATTGGAAAATTTTTAAATAAATGGAGAGCTATATCACATATTTATGGATTGGAATATCGGGGAACCTGCCTTGATATTCACGTAGGTTCTTTTCTATTTTCCTTAAGCGTCAGCCAGCTTGAGAAATAAAGGGACAGAATACAAAAGAGAGAAATTTTAAAGCTGGGCATCCAGGGGAGCCATCACATGTTGGTAGGTTCTGTGATGCCCCACAAGCCGCAAAACCCAGCAAGTTTTTATTAGGGAGTTTTAAAAGGGGAGGGAGTGTGCGAATAGGTGTGGGTCACAGACATCAAGTACTTTACAAGGTAATAGAATATCACAAGGCAAGTGGAGGCAGGGTGAGATCACAGGACCACAGGACCGAGGCGAAATTAAAATTGCCAATGAAGTTTTGGGCACCACTGTCATTGATAACATCTTGTCAGGAGACAGGGTTTTGAGATCAACTGATCTGACAAAAATTTAGTAGGCAGGAATTTCCTCTTCCTAATAAGCCTGGGAGTGCTATGGGAGACGGGTCTATTTCACCCCTGCAGCCTCGACCATAAGAGGCAGCCATGCCCGGGGGGTGGTCAGTTCAGAGACCCACCCCTAGGTGTGCATTCTCTTTCTCAGGGATGTTCCATGCTGAGAAAAAGAATTTAGCAATATTTCTCCCATTTGCTTTTGAAAGAAGAGAAATATGGCTCTGTTCCGCCCACCTCACCTGTGGTCAGAGTTTAAGGTTATCTCTCTTATTCCCTGAACAATTGCTATTATCCTGTTCTTTTTTCAAGGTGCCCGCATTTTGTATTGCTCAAACACACATGCTGTACAATTTGTGCAGTTAATGCAATTATTACAGGGTCCTGAGGCGATATACATCCTCCTCAGCTGACAGGATTAAAAGATTAAAGTAAAGACAGGCATAGGAAATCACAAGGGTATTGACTGGGGAAGTGATAAGTGTCCATGAAATCTTTACAATTTATGTTTAGAGATTGCAGTAAAGACAGGCATAAGAAATTACAAAATTATTAATTTGAGGAACTAATAAATGTCCATGAAATCTTCACAATCTACATTCTTCTGCCATGGCTTCAGCTGGTCCCTCTGTTTGGAGTCCCTGACTTCCTGCAACATTGGAAGACTTAGAATTTTTAAGATGTCATTTTCCCCTAAATAGATCTATAAATGCATCATAAACCCAGTCAAAATTCTAGCATATTTTTTGTAAAAATCCTCTTCAACAAATAGTACTGGAAGAACATATTATTCATCCAGAAAAAGTAAACCTCCAGCATAACTCATATCATGTATATATATGACATATATACATATGACATATATATATATGTATATATATGTATATATAAAATTTGAAACTGATCATAGGCCCAAATATAAAAGTCAAAAAAGATAAAACCTCTAGAAACAAAACATGGGAAGAAACCTTGCAGTTTTACATTAGGCAAAGATCTTTTCAGACAGGTTATAAAAAACACTAGCCATAAATAATGAAACAAGGTAAACTGAATTTTGCCAAAATTTAAAACTTTTCAAAAGATATCATTAAGAAAATAAAAGGGTAAACCACAGACTTGGGGTAAATATTTATAGTACATAAATCTAAATATCCAAAATGTAAAATGAATTCCTATAACTCAATAATTTAATTTAGAAAATTAAAAAGACCAAAAAATTAGAACAGACATTTCAAAAAAGAAGATACTAATGGTTAACAAGTATATGAAAATACTATTAGTCATTAAGGAGACATAAATTAAAGCCAACATGAAGTATGATTTCAGACCATCTGTTATGGCTAATACTAAAAAGATTTAGTATCATGTGTTGGAGTGAATGTGAAGTAATTGGCACTCTCACACATTGCTGGTGGGAGTATAAAACAGTACAACCACTTTAGAAAAAAAATTGGCTGTGTTTAGTTTAAATATGCACTCTCTATATGTGAGTGGATATTTAAATATGCACTCTCTATATGTGAGTGGATATTTAAATATGCACTCTCTATATGTGAGTGGATATTTAAATATCCACTCTCTATATATGACCTACTAGTTCCACTCTTCTGTATTTACCTAAATGTGTGAAAACATGTCACATAAAGACACACAGAGAAATGTTCAGAATTGTTTATTTGTAAATCTGAAAACCAGAAACAAGCCAAATATAAATGAATGAATAAACAAATTGTGGCATATTTATATGATGGAATACTACTCAAAGCAAAAAAAAAAAAAAGAATGAAATATTGATGAATACAATATGGACACATCTCAAACACATACTGAGCAAAAGAAGCTGACCGCAAAATAGTCTTAGTATATAATGGCACGTATACAAAGTTCTAGAATAGGAAAAATGAATTTAGAGTAATAAAAGTCAGATCAGTGGTTTTCTGGGGATGGGGACGTGAGGCATTGATTACAAATGGAGAAGGGAGCTTTCTGGGTGGTAGAAATATAATCAAATTAATATCTCATTTGTAAAGATAGGCATATGCATGTATACAAATGGGTGCATATATTTGTCAAAACTCATTGAACTACACTTAAAATGTATGCATATTAATTTATTAAATTATATTTTAGATTTTTTCTTTTTTTCTTTTTTGCAAAATGGTGGATTAGAGGCATTTCTAGCATTTCTCCCCCACTTGGAAGGACAAAATAGTGTGTAGAGATTCACACTGTGAGCTTTTTTTCCAGAAGTGACACAGGAACTGAACAGGAAAACTGAAGAAATCCACAGACCCTTTGAAGGAAGTATCAGGCTGCAGACTACACCATGAGTTAGATGAAGGGCTCTGAGTTCTGAGTGAGAGAGGGGGAGAGACTGCCTCCAGGATACAAACCCCAACTGAGAGCTTGAAGATTCAGGCCACAGAAGAAGACCTTAACTCTACCCAGAGCAGGCGCCAGCTTGGGGAGGGTCATGGAACATAAAAGTAGGAGGAGCGTTGGGAAGACCCTTGTGTGCGCTCCCAATCAACAGTCCAGACCAAGGGAAACCATTCCTTATTGTTCCTCACAGGGAACCCTGTGGAGGTCAGCCAAAATATAATTCAAGCAATAGTCACAGATTGAAAGACGCCCCCAACTGGGTTTCACGATATAACCCATATAACCTCAAGGGAATGAACTCCCTTGGCCAGGGCTGGGTAGGGGTGGTGGTGGTGGTGGTGGGGTGGGGAAGGTGCATTGGGGGAGTGCTGCATCCAGGAATGCAGGTGCAGAAGCCAGCTCCCAGCTTTGCGGGTGGATAGGGAGGCCTCACTGAAAGCCAAGGTAGCTATCTCTGATGGAAAGCTTATGACCTGGGTCAGTTGGGAGTTCTGAGTGCAGGCTGCCGGGAACTTAGCTTGCTGCCACTAGTAGAACACTGCAGGAACAAGATATGCCTCACCAAGTGCATGGGATCTGCGTAGAGCTTACTGCTGACTGCTACACCCCACTCCCTGTGTGAAGTCTTCTGTGCAGCAGAGCCAGCAGCACTTCCTTCTGGATCATCAACCCAGTGGCCTGAGAATCACCCCCATCCACTGACACCTGCAGGAGCTGCTGCCCTGTGTGCTGAGAGTCAGAGTACAAACCTGCTTGACCCAGCCCCCATCTGGCTTTGCCTCGATACCCTCCCTGGTAGCTTAACGCAAAGGACAGAAACTCTTGGGAGCTTTATGGCCCCACCCATTGCCTGAGAAACCATTACTCTCCTGGGCAACATAAGGCGAGCAAAAATCCCACTGCTACCACCTCAGGTGGTGCTCTTTTGCAAGCGCTATCTTCTGACTGGAGGCCAATCAACACAGTCCATTACAGCATCTCCTGATAGAATAACACTGCTCCCAGGAAGGAGAAAACGGCTGTGCGACCTCAGCTATCACCACTGTCTGCAGCGCTCTGGCTAACCAGGAGGTCCTGGGTCTTTCCACATGACCAGTTCATTATTACTATAACCAGCATTCAAGAAAGCCAACAAACTAAGGTTATCTATAACTAAAGAATCTCACAGATTCTGTGTCACTCCATTGCCACCCTCATTAGAGCTGATGCTGCTACCCATTGCTGGGAGACTTGAGGAAAGATCACATCACTGGATCCCTTGGAGACATTCCCCAGCACCAGCCTTGAGTGTAGTAACTTTGCTGGGGAGCTAGACCCAGAGAAGCAACAACGCTGACAGTAGTCTGGATCCCACGGACTCCCACTCCTAGGGGAAGGGGGAGTGTACCATATTAAAAGAACACCCTGTAGGACAAAGGAATGTGGATAGCAGAATGTGAGCACCAGATCTTTGCACTGGTGGGAAGTTTCCTTCAGCAGAGGTACAGTTGCAGTGCTTGGTTCAGCACGGCAAGTCTTCAGCTCTAACCCAACAGTCTGATATCCCTAGTGCACACGAAGGGTCTTAGAGTAGGGGATGTCTTTCCCCACTTACCCACCACAGCAGACACAGTGGGGGCTTCTATCACAGGAACTCTGCATAGGTGCAACTATAGATAGTCTTTCTGGAACATGTCAGGGTACTGCATCCCCACTGGAGGAGCACCCTCCAGGTTCAGGATTGCATGAGAGACAGAGTCACAATCCCCCACTACTTGGAACATCCACATTCCTACAGATGAAAAGCCAGAGAGCTGACGCAGGAGTGTGTCTGAGGGGTGGATAGCTTTCCTACTGAACTGTTAGGGGAGCTTAGGTGGCTTCTCCCCTCTCTCTTGACATGACCTCAGTGTGACTCACGGAGAGCTCCTCCAGCCACTTCTCTCAAGGCTGGGACTCTGTTCATCACTGGGTATTGCATTTACCCACCTGCTTTAGCTACAATTGGTTCCACCCAGGGACACCTCCCCTACTGTCCTGAAGCCTGAACCATCAAACCACTAAATAAAATGCTGGGGAAAAATTAATAAATAAAGGAGTGCATGACATGGGAGAATGAAGTAAGCTCCAAGAGACTACTAACATTCCAACCCCATAGGCAACAGTTAACTTGCTCACACACTGAGCACATTGCTACTATAAGCAGCATATGAGAAAACCATTTATATAAAGACTGTCTATAGCTAAGGAACTCTAACAGAGTCTTTACCATTGAAATCACCAAGTATAGAATTAGGCTGTAATAAACCAACAACATTAAAATCACATGATTAGGGGAAAAAAGAAATTTTAAAAAACAGTCAAATCAAACATAAATTCAAGAATAATTAGAAGAAATAGTCTACTCAATTGAGAAGGAGCCAGAAAAGTAACTTTTGTAATATGGCAAAAAAGGGTTCTATAACACCTCCAAAAGATCACACTAGCTCTCCAGCAATGTATCCGAACCAAGATGAAAACTTTGAAATACTAGATAAAGAATGCAGAAGGTTGATTATCAAGCTACTCAATGAAATATGACAGAAAGGTGAAAACCATCGTAATGAAATTAAAAAGCAGTTCAGGATATGAATGAAAAATTTTCTAGAGAGATAGCTATCATAAAGAAAAACCAATCAGAATTTCTGGAAATGGAATACACACTTAGGGAATTATAAAATGCAGTGGAAAGTATTAATAATAGAACAAGCAGAAGAAAGAATTTCAGAAGTTGAGAACAAACTTTTGAATTAACCCAATCAGATGAAAATGAAGAAAAATGAATCAAAAGAAATGAGCAAAGTGTCCAGGAAAAATGGGATTATGTAAAATGGAAAATATCACATGCGTCCATGTGAAGAGACTACCAACAGGCTTTGTGTGAGCAACAAAGCTGTTTATTCACTTGGGTGCAAGTGGGCTGAGTCCGAGAAAGGAGTCAGCAAAGGGAGTTAGAGATCAGGCACTTTTATGGGACTGGGGTAAGCAGTGGAAAGTTACAGTTAAAGGGGGTTTTTCTCTTGCGGGCAGGGGTGGGCGTCACAAGGTGCATGGTGGGGAGATCATAAGACTCATTTTCCAGAAGAAGAATGTCACGAGGTCCATCGATCAATCAGTTGGGACAGGGCAGGGACAAGTCATAATGGAATGTTGTAAGGTTTGTCAATCAGTTAAGAAAGGAGCTGGCTCTTTCACTTCTTTTGTACTTTCCAGTTGTCTCAGGCCATCTGGATGTATACGTGCAGGCTTGGGCTCAGAAGCCTGACAGAAAACCCTATATGAATCAATGGTGTTCCTGAAAGCGAAAAGAAAACAATAAATATGGAAAAGTTATATGAGGAAAGAATTGAGGAAAACTTCCTGTGCCTGGCTTGAGATCTAGATATCCAAATCTAAGAAGCTCAAAGAACTCATGGGAAATTCATTGCAAAAAGATCTTCACCACGTCATATAGTCACAAGGCTACCTAAAGTCAATGTGAAGGAAATAATTCTAAAAGCAGAAAGAAAAAAGCATCAGGTAACCTATAAAGAAAACCTATCAGGCTGACAGCATACTTCTCGGCAGAAATCTTACAAGTCAGGAGGGATTGTGGTCCTATCTTCAGCCTCCTTAAACAGAATAACTGCCAGCAAAGAACTTTGTATCCAGCAGCAAAATTAAGTTTCATAAATAAAGGGGAAATAAAGTCATTTTCATACAAATAAATGCTGAGGGAATTTATCACTACTAAATATGTACTACAAGACCTGTTAAAAGGAGTTTTAAATCTTGAAACAAAAACTTGTTATGCACCAAAATAGGATCTCTTGAAAGCCTGAAACTCACAGGGCCTGTGAAACAATAACACAGCAACAACAACAACAACAACAAACTATCTGGGTAATAATTAACGTGATGAAAGAGAATAGTACCTCACATCTCAATATTAACATGAAATGTAAATGGCCTAAATGCTCCACTTAAAAGATACAGAATGGCAGAAAGGATATAAAAAATCACAAATCAAATATCTGTGGTCTTTGAGGCTCAGATAACATGGAAGAATTTCATATAAACTCAAGGTAAAGGGGTGGAAAAAGATATTCCACACAAATGGAAACCAAAAGTGAGCAGGAATAGCTATTCTTATATCAGACAAAGCAGACTTCAAAGCAACAGCAGTTAAAAAAAAACAAAGGAGGTTATTATATAACGATAAAAGGACCAATGCAACAAGAAGATATTACAATCCTAAATTTATAGGCACCGAACAGAGCTCCAGATTTCTAAAACAATTACTACTAGACCAAAGAAATGAGATAGATAGCAACACAATAATAGTGGGAGATTTTAACATACCACTGACAGCACTAGACAGATCATCAAGGCAGCAAGTCAACAAAGAAATAATGGACTTAAATCAGATTCCAGAACAAATGGACTTAACAGATATTTACAGAACTTTATACCCAAGCACTTGGTCTTACCACTTCAGCTCCCACCAGTAGCTACAGGACCTTGTTTTGATCCCCCATCATTCACAGGGCCAGCTCCAGGGCCCCAGGTTACACGTCGAGAAAGAATCCAGGAGGGCGGTGTTTCCTCCTGAAGGATGGAGGGCCAATAAGAGGGTTTTGGGAAAGCACTAGATGCTTACCTTAGCAATAAGCAAGCAAGAACTGCAAAATATACATTTTTTTTCATTAGCACATGGAATATTCTCCAAGATAGACCATATGACAGGCCACAAAACAAGTCTCGATAAACTTTTAAAAATCAAAATCATATCAATTATCTTTTCAGACCACAGTGGAATAAAACTAGAAATCAATTCCAAACTCAAAACCATACAAATACATGGAGATTAAATAATCTGCCCTTGAAGGATTTCTGGGTTAATAATTAAATCCAGATGGAACTTAAAAATTCTTTGAATTGAATGATAATAATGACACAATTTTTTGAAACCTCTGGGATACAGCAAAAGCATTGCTAAGAGGAAAATTTTAGTGCTAAATGCCTACATCGAAAAGTCTGAAAAAGCACAAGTCAACACATAATGTCACACCTCAGGGAACTAGAGAAACAAGAACAAACTAAACCCAAAGCTGGCAGAAGAAAATAGCAAAGATTGGCACAGAACAACAACAAAAAATACAAAAGATCAATGAAACAAAAGCTAGTTCTTTGAAAATGTAAATAAAATTGATAGACCCTTAGTGATATTAACCAAGAAAACGAGAGGAGATCCAAATAAGCTCAATTAAAAATGAAACAATAGGCATTACAACTGACACCACAGAAATACAAAAGATCATTCAAGACTACTGCAAATACCTTTAGGCACACAAACTAGAAAACCTAGGGGAAATGGATAAATTCCTGGAAACATACAACCCTCCTAGATTAAATCAGGATTAAATAGAAACCCCGAACAGACACATAACAAGCAGAAAGACTGAATCAGTAATAAAAAAAATTGCCAACAAAAAACCCAGGACCAGATGGATTCACAGCTGAATTCTACCAGATGTTCAAAGAAGAATTGATACCAATCCTATTCAAACTATTCCAAAAGATTGAGAGAGAATCCTCCCTAAATCATTCTATGAAGCCAGTATCATCCTGATATCAAAATCAGGAAAGGACATAACATAAAACTTAACTACAGACCAGTATCCCTGATGAATATAGACGAAGTTGTCCTCAACAAAACATTAGCCGCACACACCAACAAGTCGAATCCAACAGCACATCAAAAAGATGATACACCATGATTAAGTGGGTTTCATCCCAGGGACTCGGGGATGGTTTAACATATGTACACAAGTCAATAGATGTGATACATCAAATAATGTAATTAAGAACAAAAACCATATAATCATCCAATAGATGTAGTAAAAGCATTCAGCAGAATCCAGCATCCCTTTATGATAAAAACTCTCAATGAACCAGGCATAGAAGAGACTTATCTAAAAATAATAAAAGCCATATATGACAGACCCACAGCTAACATCATACTGAACGTGGAAAAGTTGAAAGCATTCCCCCTGAAAACAGGAACAACACAAGGATGACCAGTTTCACCACTCCTATTCAACATAGTTCTGGAAGTCCTAGCCAGAGAAATTAGACAAGAGAAAGAAAGGGCATCCAAATTGGAAAAGAGAAAGTCAAACTATCACTGTTTGTAGATGATATGATCGTATAACTAGAAAATCCTAAGGACTCCTCCAAAAGTCTCCTAGATTTGATAAATGAATTCAATAAAGTCTCAGGTTACAAAAACAATGTACCCAAATCAGTAGCACTGCCATACATCGACAGTGACCAAGCTGAGAATCAAATCAAGAACTCAATCTTTTTTACAACATCTGCAAATAATAATAATAATAATAATGATAAAATAATAGCAATACCTAGGAATATACTTAACCAGGGAGGTGAAAGATCTCTACAAGGAGAACTGCAAAACACTGCTGAAAGAAATCATAGATGACACAAACAAGTGAAAACACATCCCATGCTCTTGGTTTGGAAGACTTAATATTGTGAAAACGACCATACTGCCCAAAGTAATCTACAGATTCAATGCAATTGCTAGCAAAATGTCAACATCATTTTCACAGAATTAGAAATAAAACAATCCTAAAATTCATATGGAACCAAAAAAGAGCCTGAATAGTCAAAGCAATCCTAAGCAAAAAGAACAAATCTAGAGGCATCACATTCCTGAACTTCAAATTATACTACAAGGCTATAGTTGCCAAAACAGCATCATACTGGCATAAAAGTAGGCACATAGGTCAATGGAACAGAAAGAGAATCCAGAAATAAAGCTGAATTTGTACAGCCAACTGATCTTCGACAAAGCATACAAAAACATAACTTGGGAAATGGACACCCTACCTAATAAATGGTGCTGGGAAAACTGGCAAGCCACATACAGAAGAATTAAGCCAGATCCTTATCTCTTACCTTATACAAAAGTCAACTCAATATGGATCAAAGACTTAAATATAAAACCTGAAACCACAAAAATTCTAGAAGACAATATTGAAAAAACTCTTCTAGGCATTGACCTAGGCAAAGAATTCATGACTAAGACCCCAAAAGCAAATGAAACAGAAACAAAAATTAATAAATGGGATGCAATTAAACTAAAAAGCTTCTGCACAGCAAAAGAAATCATTAGCAGAGCAAACAGGTAACCCACAGAATAGGAGAAAGTATTTGCAAACTATACATCCAACAAGAACTGGTATTCATAATCTACAAGGAACTCAAACAAATCAGCAAGAAAAAAATAATATCATCAAAAGTGGGCACAGGTCATGAATAGATATTTCTCAAAAGAAGATATACAAATGGCCAACAAAAGTGTAAAAAATACTCAACATCATTAATAATCAGGGAGATGCAAATTAAAACCACAATGAGATACCACATTACTCCTGCAAGAATGGCCATTATTAAAAAATCAAAAACCAATAGATGTTAATGTGGAAGTGGTGAAAAGGCAACACTTTTACATCACTAGTGGGAACGTAAATTAGTACGACCTCTATGGAAAACAATATGGAGATTCCTTAAATAACTAGAAGTAGAACTGTCATTTGATCCAGCAACCCCACTACTGAGTATCTACTCAAAGGAAACTTGCAAACGTGTTTATAGTAGCACCATTCACAATTGCAAATATATGGAACCAACCTAAGTTTAGACCAACAAGAGGATAAAAAAAATCGTGTATATAGGTATATATACACCATGGAATACTACTCAGCCATAAAAAGAAACAAAATAATGTCTTTGGCAGCAACTTGGATGGAGCTGGAGGCTATTATTCTAAGTGAAGTCACTCAGGAGTGGAAAACCGAAAACTGTACATTCTCACTTATAAGTGAGAGCTAAGCTATGGGAATATAGAGTGATATAATGAACTTTAGAGACTCAGAAGGGAGAGATTAGAATGGAGGGGGTAGGTATAAAAAAAACTACATATTATGTACAATGTACACTACTTGGGTGACAGGCGCCTGAAAATTTCAGGATTCACCACTATCTAATTTATCCATGTAACCAAAAATCATGTGTATCCCAAAAGCTATTGAAATAACAAATTTTTTTAAAAATTTTATTTTAATAAAGTAATCAGTGGGAATTTCTTTACTTCAGCTGCTTCTGAAGGTCCAGGTCCACAACTCATAGTCTGTAGATGGACCTGAGGCCACTGCTGGTGAGTCTGGCAGGAGGGAAAAAAGTTGGACGTGGAGCCAGGGAGAAGGAGGACAAGTTAGAACCTGTGGCATCTTTGCTCGTTTCTGTCATTGCATGTAAATATAACTACTTCAATCAATGGCTGCTGCGTTACCTCTGTTTTCCAAATTGCATACACATTGCTCTGATGCAGAACCCTGCAGGGAATTCTGGGACAACAGATTTCAGATTAAGCAAGTTGACACAGTTCAAACCACCTCACTAACCATGAATCACTACAATTCTATTTTTAGAAGCGAGAAAAACCCAAGTCTAACAATTTCACCCACCAAAGCTTGAGAAAATTGGAAGAAACACTATCTAAATTCATAACAGTTTTCTAAAGGGTAATTTATCCATTTGATATTGTTAGCTGTCAAATTAACTTCTCTTACTTCATTTACACACATGAAATTTATTCATAAAGGACTGTGCATGGTACACTGAGCAGCAGAGTATTTGTAGCTTTACATTCACTGTTCAGTATTTTTTTTATTTTTCATTTTACTTCCTGTTTAGCATCCAGCTATTATTATGTATGCCTTGTAAATATATAATTACACACCAGGTTTGCATCTCACTGAACAACCCTATTTCAGTAGGAGGGAGATATTTTAAAAGCACAGCTGCTGCTATTATTGTGTTGCTCTCATGCTTTCCACCCAGGGACAAGGATAAAAAGAAAGGAGAAAGATACACTTCTCTTCATTATTCTTCTGGCACTGCACAATAAATTTGTGACTAGAAATCATTTTTTTAACAGGTTTAGTTGCTAGGTGTGACTTCTGTTACTCCACTAATGAGCAATTCTGACATATGCAAGTGAATTGCTGATAAGCACAGTTTTTATACTTATCCTGGTGCTCTGAAACTTTTATTCTTTCTAAACTGCTTTTCCTTGTCAATATTTTGTCATTAATATTTTCTAGGTCTATGAAAAATTTTAAAACACAGACATTACCCATTGAATGATGGATATGGTAATTACCCTGATTCAAACATTATACTATGTATTCATGTGTTGAAACAACACTTTGTACCCCGTAACCATATATAGTTATTATATATCAATTATAAAATTAAAAACTTGATAAAAGGAGGAAATAAGTACTTCAGAAACAGTCAAAAATGTTCTTTATTACCTTATTCAGTTAATAATTAAATCCCATTAATACTTATTCATTATTCTATTTAACATTTATTAAATATCTACTAGGTGTTGGTAAAGAAAATGGGCTAAGGAAGTGGGAGGGAAAAAGATGAATATAATGTGGCCACAGCCCCTCCTCTCCGTACATTCCCATGGCTGCTGGCTCCCTCATGCCCCATGGAATCAAGTGTGGTTTGCTCTTATGAGACTCATCAGAAGGGATTCACAATACCAATCAATCAAGCTTAGTAAACTCTGTTGGACACATCTTAAGGAATCCTCTGTAAAACCCCTACTCTACAAATTTATTCCCATTGCTAACTCCACCAAGATTTACTTCCCACTGCCCCTATCCAAACTCAATCTTACCTTATCCCTGCCTCATCTGTTACTCTCTTCCTCAATGCACTAGGTTCAAGGCCATTTCCCAGACTTACTGCTATCCCACCATCTGGGGTGCTTTCCTTCCTTGTCTTCATATACTACCCATGCTTTAAAATCTATTCTGACAACTCTTATTCTATATTCTATATGTGAATTTCTAATCTATAAGCACTGTATAATAGTATAATGATACCAATCTGTTTTTCTCAGTCTTTGTTTAATGGGTGTATGTTTTTCTAACTAATTTGTTAATTAAAATCTATCCACATTTTATGCTGAATAGCTGCAGGCGGGCCATTTAATTCATAGACATCTGCAATGAAATGATTAGGAGCCCAGCTTCTGAAACCCCATCGTGGATTTATATCTGAGTTGTTTACTGCCTTATCATGGGCTCATTTGTAATAACACTTACCTTAAATACAAACACATTGTAGAGTAGTACAAAAATATTTTTTTCTTTAAATCCTTATTATATAAGCATTTTCCTACTTTTAAAATTTTTTATTTTTTAAAACTCTTAAAACTTTTTTTGTTAAAAGTAAAGACACAAATATACACACTAGCTTAGGCTTACACAGGGGCAGGATTATCAATATCACTGTCTTTCACCTCCATATTGCCCTACTATAAGGTCTTCAGGGGTACTCACGTGCACGGAGCTGTCATCTCCTATGATAATTATGTCTTCTTCTGGAATATCTCCTGAAGGACCTGCCTGAGGCTGTTTTGCAGTTAACTTCTTTCTTTATAAGGAAGAAATACACTTTAAAATAGCAATTAAAAGTATAATATGGTAAATACATAAAACAGTAACACAGTTGATTATGATCATTATACTATGATACTGTGAACAATTATATTGTTATATTTTTATATCACTGGGAGACCGTAGGTTTGTTTATACCAGCATCACCACAAACACTAAGTAATGCATTGTGCTATGATGTTATGAGGGTCATGAAGTCACTAGGCAATAGGAATTTTTCAGCTCCATTTTAATCGTATGGACCATTTTCATATATGTGATCTGCCATTGAGAGGGTTGTTATTGCTACACATGACTGTGTTTATATAGCATTTACATTGTATTAGGTATTTTAAGTAATTTAAAAATAATTAAAGTATATAGGAGGCTATGCATAGGTTATATGTAAATACTATGCTATTTTATATAAAGGACTTGAGCATCCATGGATTTTCGTATCATTGCGGGTCCTGAAATCAATCCCCTGTTGATACTGAGGGACAACTGTAGTCATGAACATATAATCTTTAAAGTTTCTACATTTAACATGCTCACATGGCAAATGTCCCATTCTGGTCAAACCTAATTCTTCAAAAACTGTTCGATTGCACCTGTAACCGTAAAACTTAATTTGGAGAAAGCATATAATGATGCTGACTGGTCTCAGTTTAAATTTATGGCACTAATTTTTAGTTAACCCTTAGTGTGGCCTCGGCAATTCATGTTTTCCAGTCCATTCATGTTTTTATTGTTCTTGGGCAGCTAACAGTATCATATCTTCTCCTCACATCTTAATCTTTTATCAGTTTATCCTCCATTTTTATGCTTAGCCGAAAACCGAACTTTCTCTTGTAGCAAACAGAAGAGACCTTCACACGTTACCACCAATACATCTTCCCTCCTTCCTGCCCCGAATCTAAAAGACTGTACCCTTCCTCCTGTTAATATAATTAGCAGTTAGTGCTGCTATCTAAGGCCAACCCTTTAAATTGTACATTAGAACTTATTTCTCTTGACTACTCAAGAACATCCTCCAGCATTTCTCCTCTTTTTTGTTAAGCATGATTAATATTTCACTCTCACCTGGATCAGTTTTATTTGCATATAAACATGCAGTTATTTCTCTCATCGAAAACACCTTCTCTTGGTTGCCACTTCTGCCTCCAGCTATCAGGTCATCTCTCTACTTCCTTTACAGCAAAATTCCTTAAGAGCTGTCTATATTCTGTCTCTTTTCCTTTTCTCTTGAAACTACTCACTTCAGTCCCTTGCCTTGAGCTCCAAAACTGCCCTTTCCAAGATCACTAATGATTTCTCCATTGATAAATTGGCCAAGACGGGCTTTAACATTCCCTGTAGCTTGACTAAACTTTAGACAGATTTCTTCTTGACTACAGGCCTCTGACCTCCCTTTTCTTAGATCATTTACTTCAGAACACTTGCAATTGTAAGTTCTATCTTTGTCCCTTTGAGATAAATCTCTCAGACTCTTGTCAGTTTTACAACTCAGGACTGTCTTTCTCAAGGACCTGAGAGCTGTCCCTTTGAGATATAGTCATCAAGAAAGATAGCACCCCTATATCCTGGTCTGTGGGAGTGTAGGATTCTAACTTGGATAAGCACCAAATTAGCAAACACAGATGGCCTAATCATATTGACCAACCTCTCCTAGTGTCCTCTAGGACTTTTCTATTAGCTCACCATTCCTTCTAAAATCTCTCTCACCTTTGTCTCAGTGGAGTTGAGTTCAGTCTTTCTTTCCTATTGTGAATCTTCTTTGCTTATTTAACTCCATCCGGTACAATGGCCAACTCTCATTGCTTATCTTCCCTAACATATCAATAATATATGGCGTAATTGGTCATGCTCTTTTGTAAAACTTTCTGCTTTTCTTTTTTCTAACATATTGGTTGCTACTTCTCAGTCTTGCTTGCTTCTTTTTTTCCTCATAAAATTGACCTCTAAAGATGGGACTGAGCCAAGGCCCAATCCTTACATCTTATTTTCCATAGTTATGTTATAATCCTTAAGTAATTTTCTCTAGTTTTACAGCTTTAAGTGCCATTTACATCAGTTAGAGTTTGATCAGGGAAGCAAACCCCCCAAGAATGATATGGAATAAGAGATCCATTACAGGTGTTATAACTGCTCTGGTTGCTGGTGAAGTCTGTGGAGGGCTGTTGGCTCTGCATATGGTATGTGCTTAAGGTCATTGGAAATCTTCAATGGCTGGCAGTTGGAAGAAAATCTGGATGTGAAGCTTGGGAGAGCGGGAACAACCCAGATCCAATAAATGAGCAGAAACTGGATTTCACAAGGAGAAAGTGGAACCTGCCTCCAACTTGGACAAAGTGGAAGAAGCTAGTTCCCTTCCTCAGAGAACTACACATAGGTGGGTCCAGACTTGGAGGAGATGAAGAAAGAAATTTGGTGGGAGCTAGAGGAATTGTAGCCTGCGTACTGCCACATGCCATTAAGGTACACAAGCTGATCAGTGACAATATGAGCACGTTTACAGCAATGCCTGGTGCTCCAACCTTCAGAACTTCGTGCCTTCTGGCAAACTTCCGCTTTCCAGATCTTACACAAATGTCTTGTCTGGCCCACCCTACCATAGAACCATATAGGAAGGAAAATCTGGGGAAACATTTCAGTAGTGAACCTGATATCCTTCAAAATGACCACAGGCCTTATATACTGACAATTTTTAATTTTGTATCTGTAGCTTAAATCTTTCTCATGAATGCCAGATTTGTTTATATGCCCGCTTATTTTCCATTCAGATGTCTAGTAAACATCTTAAACTTAACTTGTCTGCAGTTATTTGCTTCTGAGTAAATTCAACTTCATCTTTCCAGTTTTTTATGCAGCTGGAGTTACTCTAGTCTCCCCACTTCTACCCATATGTGATCCATTAGAAGATTCTGTTAGGTCCAACCGTTACAATGCAGGTAACCCTTGTTATCTAAATTCTCTGTGTCTAAAACTCAGTGGTTTAATTAATTTCAGTAGATGGTACCTTTTGTTACCTAAACATGAAATCAGTGCTGTGCTTTGAATATAGGAACTGAATAGAACAGCACAATGAGGCCTATATGTATATTCAGGATCTGATATTTCTCAGCATCTCTGTCAAAACCACTCATCTCCTCCCTCATTTATTGCTGCTTGATTTGCCTCCCTCTTCTACCCTTGTGCCTCTGTAGTCTATCTTTAACCAGCATTCAGAACAATCCTTAAAAAAAGCTGAATCATGTTACCCATCTGATTATAACCCAGTAAAATCCAAAGTTGGTTTTATTCTTGCCAAAGCCTTTGTAGTATGACCCCTCACTACCTCTGAGACATCAGAGCCCGGTAACGCTCCCCTTGGTCCACACACACACACACACACCTTTTGCTTCATCTCCACTGGTTTCCTCCCTGCTCATAAACACTCTACTTCAGCTTTGCACTGCTGTGTCCCCTGCCTAAAAACTTTTCTCTCCTCCCTCCAACAGGCACGTGGCTTATTCTTTCTCAAATTTCCAAGTTTTTCTGAAATGTCACTGTGATAGTTAATTTTGTGTGTCAACTTGGCTAGGCCGTGATGCTCAGTTGTTAGGTCAAATACCAGTCTAGACGTTGCTGTGAAGGTAGTTTTAAAGATGTAATTAACATTTAAATCAGTAGGTTTTGAGTAAGGCAGGTTACTCTTTATAATGTGGATGGAATTTGTCCATTCAGTTTAGAGTCTTAAAAGACTGATGTCCCCTGAGGAAGAAGGAACTCTGCCTTCCGACTGCTTTGGGACTCAAGACTGCAACATTAACACCTGCTGGGATTTCCAGCCTGCTGGCCAGCTCTTCATATTTCAGACTTACCAGCACATCTGTGTGAGCCAGTTTCTTAAAATAAACCTTTCTCTCTCACTCCATCCTATTATTCTGTTTCTCTGCTGAACCCTGAATAAAACAGTCACCTTTTCATTAAAGTTTTTGCTTTGTTCAAAATAGGAATCATCCTCATACAAATGCCCCAAGACAATTCCTATTCCACTTAACTGACTTTATTTTTTTCCTAGAGCCCTTGTATCCTATGTTGATGTGGTTATTTATACCATCATTTTCTTAGCTTGTGCCAGAAATTCTAAACTTTATAAAAGCAGGCACTTTATTCTGTCCTCTGCTGAATCCTTAGCTTCTAAGAGTGGCTTAGAATATGTACTTAGTGAATATTTGTTGAGTGGATGAGTGAATGAATGAGTGAATATTTGTTGAATGAATTTGTTAAATGAATGAGCTTTAAATAAATTGAGTTTCCAATTTGGTTGAAAAATTTTTGGTGATGATTGAGTGAGTCCTTGGAATGGCATGAAAACATGGTAGGGAAGTTGTAGATAGGAAGAGGAAATTATGAAAACATAGATGTATGAAAATTGTTGTAAATCATAGAAGAAAGAAACAGAAGGAAACCATTAAAACAAAGAACTACTTTTCATCTTCATTGTGCAATGTTTAAATTGATAATGATAGTTACTGTTTTTCTTGCTTCAGCCTAGAAAAGAAAAACAGTCCGAAGAAAATTAGCTTTGAGAAATAAGCACAAAGAAAAAGAAGAAAATTGGAGAAAAGTAAAAAAAAGATAAATGGTCTTAATGAATGCCAGTGCTTAGCTAAGATTAGGAACCACAAATGCTATGCTACCTATTTACATAGATTGTAATACTGCTTATCTGTTTTGCAGAGAAGAGAAATTAGCTTATGCTATAAAATATAAAAGTGAACAAAACACTAAATATTTATAGCCTTCAGAATAAAATCGAAAAGAAAAGCTTATTTGTGGAATTTAAATATTTTATTCATTGCATTTAAAAGGATATTCTGTACCACACTCCTGACAAAAACAGATAAAATAAAAAGCATGCTCACTCCTTTTATATGAGATATCCAGCCCAGACAATGCATTGCAAGACTAAGGTGGCTTTTAGAGTTTCCTTTATTCATTTTTTCCTTTATTCATTTATTCACAAAATATGCATTGACTACTTCCCATGTGGCAGACATACTAATAGGCACTGTGTTTATGAACTTATCAGATATGATCTTTGATTTGTGAAATTAGAGGCTACTAGGGTAGCAGATGCTCAGGACTAATCAGATTCACATATAATTGCAAATGGGTGACAAGAGATAAAAAAGGGGGAAATTATAAGATGTTGTGGGCTCTACTATAAATGGGAGACTTAATTTTGATGGGGTGTCAAAGATCATTCTGGGGCATGTTTACAGTAAGACCTGAGGAATGAGTAGGGCTTAACTAAGCAATGAATGGAAGAGTTTAACTTTGGGATAGAAGGAACAAAATACCTAAAGTAGGAAGGAAACACTTGGTGCAGTTGTGGAAATGAAACCAGTCCAAGATATTTGGGGGGAGAAACTTGCTTGCTGAGGAAGACAGTAGGGGACAATTCCTGTATGTTATTGTGGTCCTTAAGATTTGGAAATTCGTTAGTACCTAAACTATCAACACTGGTATGTGAAATTTTAAACATAGTGTCAGAAAATTGTGTATAAAGACAATACAATATTATTTACAGGAATATTATTATTATTTACAGGATGTTTTATTGCTAGAATCAAGGGAGAGAGGCGTTGTTAACAGGAATCACTGGTAAGTAACTGCAGCTATCCTAATGTCAGATGCAGACTGTAAGATTAGAATTTAAATGCAAGTAGTTTGTTTGAGAGCTGATTCCAGGAAGCATGGTAGGAAAGCAAATGAAGTGAGTCAGATGAGGGAAGAAAGCTATCACAGGCTGAATAATTGCTCCCAAAGATAGCGTGTTCTAATCCTCAGAACCTGTGAATGTTACCTCATCTGGTAAAAATGTCTTTACAGATGTGATCCAGTTAGGGATCTTGAGGTGAAGAGAGTATCCTGGATTATTAGGCTGAACCCTAAATGTTGTTACAAGTGTCCTTCTAAGAGGGAAGTAGGTGGAGGTTTGATTGCAGAAGAGGAGAAAGCCACATGACTACAGAAGCAGAGATTGAAATAATGCTCTTGGGAGATAAAGGAAGCGGGCACTAGAAGCTGAAAAGGCAGGAAATAGATTCTCCTGTATAGCCTCCAGAGGAAGTATGGCTCTGCTAACACCTGCTTTTGGCCTGGTGAAACCTGCTTTGGACTTTGGACCTGCAGAAATGTATGATAGTAACTTTGTATTGTTTCAAGCCACTGTACAATTTGTTACAGCCGCAGTAGGAAAGAAATACAGAAGACACAGAAGGGCACATTGAAAAGCAGGTTATGGACTGCTAGGGCTCAGTGTTGTCGGTGATCTCTGGTAGATAGTGAGTGAAAAATACTCCTCAGAGTTTTCCAAGCCCAGTGGCAAGAAGGCTGGAAAATTATCAATCGACACCCATTTATGATGTATTGAGGGTGGATTACAGGGATATTAGCTGCCTGGCACCTTTGGCACCTTCCTGTAGGGTGCTAACCAAATGTGTCCGAAACCAGAGAAAGTACTCAGGCAGAAAATGGTATAAGCATTAAGCAAGAAACCATTACAATGCATGGAAATATTTGGGGTCAAGAGCACTGACAATGTCCACCCTTAGAGCCTGGATCTACTCATATCCATGATAAGTTCTCTCGTTCTTTCATTGACTTTTCAAGCAAGTTGAATTTCTTTCTTTTTTAAAGCCTCAAAACAGAGAGTACAGTGAAATAAACTATCTCTGCTCCTCTAGTTGGTTCCAAAACCATATTTGACTTTTATTATGTGCTTTTTCTAGTACTCATTTTAGATCTCCCTACTCTTAGCTAGCAATTCTGTAGATTTAGGTTTTCTTGCTCAGTAGGGTAACTAAGATCTTCACCCATAAGTTATGTAAACCTTGTTTACTCTGCCCCTGTAAGATTGTGGGTGCTGCAATGGCCTATTCTTGGCTTTGATTGGGCGTGGAAGTGCTTAGAGAAGATCCAAGGTATCCCCATAGTTTTAACATTTTCTTCCCTAGCTTCATTATGCAGCAGCCACCTTATCTCATCATGACAATCAGAGATTATCCCTAACAATATAATAACTCACTTTTCTTCTTAATAATTTGTGGGCATATAGAATAAAGGAACATCTGTAGCTTTATGTTTTATGAAGTGCATACTACATCAACAGATAGAAGCATTCCTTCACATAGAAAGCACAAAGTTCCTAAGTGGGTCCTGTAGAATTATGTTGAGAGAGGCCAATTCTACTTCCATCTCTTCATTTCCAGACTTATATATTGTTACTATTAGCAGTACAGTATCATAAAACAGTTATTGCTTCAAAGTATATGCTGCATGTCAAAGAGAGTATCCCAAATATATATAAAGTGGCATCCCCAAACTGATGCCTTAAATTGTGTCTGTGAGACACAATTCCAATGTCCAATTACTCTACACACTTCCAGGTGAAGCAATATATAGTAGGACTGGTAGATTCTACAGTCATGTGCACACTGTCACACCTCTTGTGTGATAAAGTGGGTGCTCTCATCCAGGTTAATATGCTACAGGATCCTGTTTGGTAAATCAGACCTTAGTGAGGCTTTGAAAAATGGTGTTATTTGACAACTCATTGCGGAAAGAAAGGCAAATCCACACCAAGAACACACATAGTCTCAGTAAAGACAAATTGCTGCCCACATTCAGAGCTGAAGGAATCCAAAATAATCCATTACCTCCAGGTGTGTGGTTAATCTCCACAAGTTATAAAACCATATTGAGTTTTATCATCAGTCTCTGTTGACAGTTGATAGGTTAGACTTTCAACGCTGACATTAACCCAATAAAGCTTGATTAGAAGGAGCCCATGTCCAACCTCCATCCCTGCCAACATGTCAATCCCATTCATAGGCCCGTTGTGAAAGCACAAGGGTGGATTATGTCAGAGGCTGGTAGACATCCATGAGGCAAATCATACTGTGTTCTTACTCTGTGGTAGATGCTTTCTGTTGGGTTTTGACATGAGACACAAAGTTGTACACATGGATTTGTCTTTCCTGACTACAGTGCTTCTCCTAGCACCACCATTCAATACTTTCAGAATGCCTTACTCATGCCATAAGGTCCTATACTACAATGCTTTTAAGTAGAGGTGATTCATGATTACAGAGGAAATGTGGCAATGGGCTCATTACCAAGGATTTCACTGGTAATTATCAAGGATTTCACCACATCCCTTGTCATGCAGAAACAGTTGGCTTGGAAGAACAATAAAATAAACTGCTAGAATTTATTGAATTTTGGAGAAATCTGAGACACATCTTTCTGATGTTTGGAGGAGCTGTTGTGCAGCTTGTGATATATGCCTTAAACAAATAACTAATATATGGTGCTGTCTCTCTCACAGAGTGTGTATACAGGTGTGTCAAAGACGGTAGAGAGATGAGAGTAGTTATCTCTCACCATATCCTTTATTTCTGCTAGAATTCTTGCTTCCTTTTCCCATGATCTGCAGTTTGTGGATTTGGTGATCCTGGTCCCCAGGGTAGGGCTTCTTCCACTAGAAAAAAACAGTCATGATTCCAACAAATTGGAAGATGAGTCCCCTGACCTTTCTGGACTCTATGCCAATTATCTAACTGCTGGGGTGATTAATCCTAATAACTAGAGACAAATTGGCTTGCTGCTAAACAATGAGAAAAAGACTTCTTTTAGAATCCAGGGGATTCCCTAGAGAGTCTCTTAATATTCCCTTGCCCATATATTACAGTCATTGTAAAATGGTGTTAGCTAAAAAAAAAAAAAAAACACCATGGACACAGATCTTGCAGAGATAAGGTTTGGGTGACTCTGTAAGGCAAATAATTTTGTGCAGTCACTCTATGAGGCAAATAATTTTGTGCAGTGTTGGCAAAGGATAAAGGGAATATGGGAGATGTGTTGGAAAAAGGAGCTGGGATTACCAAATTTGTCCTCATGGCAAGCGACAGATTTGTGAACTGTAACAGCTATGTTTCTGCTTATTTAACTGTTTCTTTCATCTTTCTTTCCATACTACCCTATATGAAGAATATCAGTTGGACTAATATTGTAGCATTCACATGGAATAATAACTGAATGGATACTCCCTGCAGGTGGGGCTTTTTGAATTCCCTGAATTGATGTTTTACACTTTCACCCAACAAAGTGATGAAAGTGAATGCTAAGAAGCTAAGGGATGCATTGTACTGGATATCTACTGTTTGCCTCACCAGAGTACTCTCTATTCATTTTTTCATCCCATAAGTCTGACTTACATGAATCCAAATAGACAACCATGTTTTCTCATAATTGCAGAGATTTTCTCCTTAAAGATTTCATTAATGTTTTATTTCTTCATTCTTTTGGCCTGTGATGGAGCGTTCTGTGTTGCTCAACTCTATTTTGTGATATCTCTACCCTGGTAGCTTCATAAATAGTGTCCTTACTAGTAAATTTCCTTGAATTATCCTATTTCAAGTGTATCAGCAATTACCTGTTGGGATCCTGACTGATAAAGATGGTGAGCGTGGTTTTGGATGTGTCATATCTGAGTGTTCTGGAAATTAATATTGAGAACATTTCTAAATAGAAGTTTGATAGATGAGTCTGAAGAGATGGGGAAAAGTCTAGACTGGTGACATACATTTGGAGGTCATTAGCATGTAAGTAGATGATGAAGTCACTCACGAGGAGCACCAGGCTGATAGTAGAATAACTAGAGACACAGATGATGAGATGACAGGCAGAGGATGAAGATCTCACAAAAGAGGAAAAAATGGCACAGACATCGAATCATTAAAAGAACTGGTAATGTGCAGCATAATGAGAAGAAACAGGGTGGAGGACTTACGAAAAGGGATGACCATACTGTGCCTGTGGGCTGGACAATGGTAGCATCATTTTGGCTGGGATAAATGGCACCTTTATTGTCAGAATCTCTTCTTTTTCTCTTTTTTCCTCCCCCTTGAACTAATTGAAATAGGTATATAGTTATGGCAAGGACTAAGAAGGTGTTTTTCCAGTAAAATGACTCACTACCATATTTAACAATTTAGTTTTTTTTTCCCTCACCTGATCAAAGTGAAAGCTTTTGTGGAGGTAGACAAGACAACAATCAGGATGTGATGGTATCAACAATATTTTACAACTCATTATTTTTCCCATGATTTTTCTATAAAGTGGATACAGTCAATGTCAAGATGCAGTATAGAGAGCTAGTAAGATCATAATTTGAAAACACAACTTTGTTGTGTATTGCAACTTCAAATTCAATGTCATAGAGGTAATTGCAAAGTCATTAGAAACCCAGTAACATTGTAGGGGACAGAAAACACATTGAAGTGTTTGAGGAATGGGTTGTAAAAGAAGTGGAGCTATCTTCAAAAAAGGCATTTGTTTAGAAGGTTGTTAAGAAAGGAAGAAAAGTGACTAGACACAGTAAAATGACATGGAATTTTGGAAGATATTCACCTTTTTAGGATAAGAAGTATGTCAGTATGTTTTAGGATTGAGAAAAATACAATAAAAAGGGAATAAAATAAAGATACATAAAAGAGATGGAAGACAAAAGAAGAAATGCTCCAGAAAATGGCATGAGACAAAATCAAGAGAATATGAAGAACAGTTGAACTTGAGTAGAGGGAGGACCTCCTCAACATCTTGACCTATAAGTCAAGCAATGATGTGGATGCAAATTAATTTATAGGTAGAAGGGTAGAACATTAAAATTTATGGTTTCAATTTTCTTATTCTGTTGTGAGTGTAAAGTGAGCTGCAAAGAAGGCAAAGTACAAACTAGCTATTGGGGAAGTGGGAGGTGACATTGACCACAGGTATTAAAAGGGTGATAGTAGTGAGGGCTCAAGTGATGGCAGAAAACATGAATTTATAATGGCGATAATCTACTATATATTTGTGTTTTTCTCTAGCAGTCCTCAGAGTTTCTTGTTAACTGTATAGGAGTGAAAAAGGCAATCAATATCACTGTGATTCAGCTGCTAAATATTAAGAAAAGAAATGTTTGTTTATTCTTGCCTTTCTTTCTTCCCCCTCTTTCCCTGTTTCCTTCATTCCCTCTTTCCATCTTTTCTTACCACTTTTATACCTTCCTTCCCCCTTTCATTTCTTTGCCTCTCCTTCTTTTCTTTTTGTCTTCTTTTGTTCTTTTCTTTTTTTCCTCCAACAATGGTGGTGCACCTTTATATGTCAGATATTGCAATAGCTACAGAAGACGCATTTTTCAATATAGTTGCAGTAAAAAGTTTCCGAGAGAAGTTGCTAATGCTCCTCAGCTTGGGAGGCTATTAATCTTTACCTAATACCAAGTAGGAAGATAAGAGTGTTTTTATACTTTGAGCTTCTGTTAGTTTTATTTTTGGGGGAGTACAAGAAGTAAGGTTTGGGTTATTCTGAAAGTTTTATCTTTGATAATTTTTGCTAAGGCCTCCTACTCCATCAATACTTTTAAATCTCCATACTGAGACATTTGACAACTTATGAAATCCCTGCATACTGCTTGAAACCTATTGGGAGTTATTATTATTTCTTTAGAAAAATTATGTAGCCACCTCTGTCAACTATTGCTGCCCTATGGACATGCTAATACTGTACCATGGTGAATGCTGGTCTTCTCTTTGAGGTCCTCCACCTCTCTTACGCTGACTTTGCTTAGTGCTCTTGATTGCATTCGTATCTACTTGAAAGTGGATATGAATACCTACTTTAGAATTGACCATTCTCCTCTCCCAATTCAAGGGACAAACAAAAAATCTGGCATCCTACCTTCTCACTCAACCTCTGTTGTCAGCACCTTTGTGTGAATAAGGAGAGAAAAGAAACCCTAAGAGGTGAAAATTTTCTTTTTATCAGGTTACATAATGGGGAGAAATCTATGCAGGTTTGTACTCAGAGAACTGGAACTTAGAGAAAGGAAAGGGAGAGAGAAAGAAGACAGTAAAACAAATTTAGAGTAACATAGATGATGCCATCCAATTCTTCAAAGTAAGGAAATAAGGAAGAAAATGAAAGGAAAGAAATCTCCTCTTTCCAAATTTGGGGATTACACATAATTTTCATGAGTTGTCTCAGAGACTCAATGGTGACAGCCACAGAGAAGTGAAATGATATATTCTTGCCCTTTTGCATTCTCCTCTCCCTGCCCACTCAGAATGATTCTTGTGATGAAACGAAAATTTTTCCTACTGTGAAGTTGAGAACATTAAGTGAAGCAATTCATCTGTATTTCAAAAAGTTAAAATAAATTGTTGAAATACTGAAAGTATCTTCTAATTCAGTAACATTAAGGTAAGGGATGACTTTCAGTGATGTGAAAGTATAGATGGCCAAACGTATCTGAAGTTCCTGTGTTGCCTCTTTCTGGTCCAATGCATGGCTAGTTCCTTAGCTCTGTTTCTTACTGGTGTGGTTACTTGGCAAATGAATGATGTTTAAAGGAAAAAGAGATCAAGTAATTATCCCTCACTTTACCTGGTTTTGGTCCTGGTCTCTCACCCACTAAGTTCAGTGACTTCAAAAATATCTTCGAATGAAAGAAAGAGACTGTCCCCATGGGCTGGACAATGGCAGCATCCTTTTGGCCAGGATAAACGGCACTTTTATTGTCAGAATCCCTTCTTTTTTTCTTTCTTCCTCTCCCTTGCACTAACTGAAATGTGTATATAGTTATGGCAAGGACTGAGAAGCGGTTTTTCCAACAAAATGACAGACTACCATATTTAACAATTTAGGTTTTTTTTTTCCCCTCACCCAATCAAACTGAAAGCTTTCGTGGAAGTAGACAAAACAACAATCAGGATGTGGTAGTATCAACAATATTTTACAACTTACTATTTTTACCATGATTTTTCTATAAAGTGGATACAGTTTGCTTTGTCAAACTAGAATGTGTATATAAACTGTGTTGACAGACACATACTGAGTCTCACTTACGAGTTTAACACTGCTTTAGAGCAGTCCGAGTGGTGAGGGAACTTAAAGTACAGACAACACGAACATAGTCTGCATACAATCCTTTTCCTCGGGAATTTTTTTTTTCTTTTTGGAAATCGCTGCAAAACTACACAAATCAATAGTGGCGCATTGATAGAAGAAAAATTCTTTGGAGTTGCTACCAGCACACAGTGTTCAGGCCATAAAATGTGATATAACTGATTTGTGCAGCCCTTGCTGCTTTCTAGAATCATTATGTATATTTATGTATTCATATGTGAATAACAATTGAATGAATGCCACTGACAAATTATTCACTCTATTTTCTTGTATTGGTTTCCTTCTTGTGCCCTCATTTTTTTAGTTTGTGTCTGTGTACTATAACCTATATAAGCTGTCACAGCTGTTTGCCAGTTCTTTCTAACAGCCTTTCCTTTCTGAGAGAAGACTAGATCATTCTGGATACTTGGCTCCTCACAGATGTCTGGAATTCCATCCAAGACTCCCTGTCTTGGCGATGAATGACTTTTCTTTCAATTGGTTGAAATATAACTTTGAAAAGTGATTAGTTTCAGAAATGACATCTTGATGAATCATCCAAGGCTTGTATATCCTACCTTGAGTAACTTTGCAAATACAAAAAAAAAAAAAAAAATAGACGAATAGGCAAGATACAGCTTTAGTTTTCTATTAACAGCTACCCAGGAATAGCCCAAAACAGCAGGAAAGATTTTCTAACATTTATCCAACATTGTTGCTTATTCGATCGAAAGGGTAAGCGAGTTTTTGGAAGACTGTCTTACCTAGTATATAGGTAAGTTTATATTTATTTTTCTGTGAGGAAGCTCTGGAGGAAACAGGGCAGGTTATATTCATTTTTTAAAATTCCAAGCACATGGTTGACATGTAATTCTGTTTGGATAATAAGGGTTAAACATGACGGAACGCCCGCATTTGCATCCACTCACTATTGAAACTGCAGTAAAATGACATTAAAAGAATTTTAGATGGCTTGAAGCTACCAAAAAAAAAAAAAAAAAAAGAACAGAAGAGGAGAGATTTTAAGCAGCAAAAATAGATGCTTATGCAGTAGTTAATTTAGCTGACAGAAAAATTAAAACCAAAACTGGCTTGTAGAGAAACTTTCAGCCCCAACCACTGGCCTTGGGAAGGGGAACAGGTTGGGGGCTGGCGATTAGCGCTATAAAAACTCTCAAACATTGGGATTTGATGAGCTTCTGAGTTGGTGAATGTGTCCATGTGCTGGAAGGGTGAACACCCTAACTCCATGGACAGAAGCTCCTGTGCTTAGGACTCTCTGGATTTTGCCCTATCCACTCTGTCACCTTGCCCTTTATCTGAAGGGATGAAAATAAATACATATGTTCAAGCCTGTTTAAAAAAAGAGTCAGAAGTGGTTGTTTCCCACTAGGCAATGCCAGAAATTCTCAGGAATTGACAACAGCAATAACCTTTACAAAAGGGGATGGTGGTGGTGGAGGAGAGGCAATAGGACTGAAAACATTAAAAAGCTTCTGCACAGCAAAAGAAATAATCATCAGAGTAAACAGACAACCCATAGACTAGGAGAAAATATTTGCAAACTATGCATCTGGTAAAGGACAGGTATCCAGAATCTATTATACAAGGAACTGAAACATATCAGCAAGAAAAAAAAAAAGCAAGTAATCACATCAAAAAGTGGGCAAAGGACATACAGACATTTCACAAAAGAAGATATACAAATGTCCAACAAATATATGAAAAAGTGCTCAACATCACTAATCATGAGGGAGATGCAAATTAAAACCACGATGAGATGCCACTTTATTCCTGCAAGAATGGCCATTATCAAGAAGCCAAAAAACAATAGATGTTGACGTGGATGTGGTGAAAGGGGAACACATACACTGCTGGTGGGAATGTAAATTAGTGCAACCTCTATGGAAAACAGTATGGAGATTCCTTAAAGAACCAAAGTAGATCTACCATTTGATCCAGCAACCCTACTCCTGGGTATCTACCAAAGGAAAAGAAGTTATTAATGAAAAAGACACATGCACATATATGTTCATTGCAGCCCAGTTCACAACTGCAAAGATATGGAACCAACCTAAGTGCCTGTCGACTGACAAGTGGATAAATAAAATTTATATATATATATATAGCAGTAGTTAATAATGAGATTTCTAACATTTATCCAACATTGTTGCTTATTTGATTGAAAGGGTTTTATACATATACACACACACAACATATATATACACATATATATACACACACACACAACATATATACACACACGCACACACACACATACACACATACACACCACGGAATGCTATTCAGCCATAAAAAAGAAGGAAATGATGTCTTTTGCGGCAATTTGGGTGAAGCTGCAAAGTGAAGTAACTCAGGAATGGGAAAACAAAAACCATACATTCTCACTTATAAGTGGGAGCTAGGCTATGAGTATGCAAAAGCATGCAGAGTTGATAAAACGCCCTTTGGAGGCTTAGAAGGGGGAGAGAGAGAGAGGAGGGTATAGGATTAAAAAGTACATATTGGGTACAACATGTACTACTTGGGTGATGGATATACTAGAATTTCAGAATTCACCACCACTATGTAATTCACCCATGTAACCAAAACCACTTGCACCCCAAAAGCTATTGAAATAAAAATATATACATAATAAAAAAGAACTGTTTGAAAGTCTCTATATAAAGCAGTTCAAGCAATTGACCCCCCTCCCACCCCCCCCGATATCACAGTTGTCACTCTAAAAACTGGGTGAATGCACCTACCCCAGGCCTGCAGAGACTCTGGAGGGACAAAGAACCTTAGGGACAATGAATTCAGAAACACACGTTCCATGCTGATAAGTGGATGCAAACGGGGATTGAGAAATGTAATTCCTGCTGGCTGGGAGTGATAGCTCCATTGTGGGAGGTAAGCAAGAATTTTGGGCTATGCACTATCTCTGCTTCATTATGATAAACACTAACCTTAAGGAACTTTGTGAATAGGACAAGTTGCTTGCTGTGGAATAATACTGATTTTTGGTTTCACTTTATTCAGTGGAAACTCCCAAATCAAGTTATTTCAGTTTAGGCATTTTGACTGGTGACCCCATCAATCTCATAATAAATGTCTGAATTTTCAAATATGCCCCCAAATACAGGGGATTATCTCTTTATTCTGCACGACCACTAGGCCCTGTGCACTAAAATCTTGCTAGTTATCTGTGACAATCTGTAATATGAGAAACTTTAGAAATCCCTTAAGACTTTCAGGAATCTAGCATATGGTATGATGTAAATGTGTTTATGTAGTTAGTTTCCTTTCAGCTGCAGTCTTTAACTATTTCTTTAACTCTGAAACAGACATGTTTTGTACCATGCACCACAGCTGCTTGGCCCACATGTGATTTTAGAAGCAGTTGTGGTGGGATGTTCCTGTGCACAATGGCGGCTTCCCACCTCAAGCACTTGCTGTGTTTCTTAGCATTTTCTGAAGCCCTGGACAGTTCGCTTAGCCCCAAAATTGGGCAGCTTGGAGGTGCAAGGAGTTAATGCCCTTTGGGCAACCTTAACCAGTAAGGGACTAGAATGGATAGATAAATTTCTCACCCATCTATCAGAGGAATCAATCAGAAATGTGGTCTACACAGTTTCTCGGAGGATCTCACTTGGGATTGCCACCCAGATGCTCTAAGTGGTAACCAGCTTAGTACCACAGCCTTAATTAGCTTTCTTCCTATCCCTGTGTCACATTTCATGGCCCTTCACTTCTGTTTCCTGAGACCACTTCCTGTATACGACACTTGCATTGAGATTCTTGTCTTAGGCTCTGCTTTGGAGAAAAATCAAACTTAAACAATTCCCATCAAAACATTTGTTATGTCATAATGAAAACTCTATTTGTTGCCCCAGTTCCACTCCCCTATAGAGAGGAGGGAAACAGGTGATTAGAATTCTGCAAATACATGTTTAGCTTTTTATTGAGCCAACCCTAGCCCCAATCTATTGAAAGAAAGGCTAAAGGGAAGAGACCTTTTTTTCAATGTTTGTTTAATTACAACTTTAAATTTTATTTCACAAATGTTTTAGTTATTTAGAGAATAGGTAATATAAATAGTACAAAGTATTTATTTCAAAGACAACCACTAATACCAGTTGTTTTGTAAATACTCTAGACATATTATATGTGTATATGTACATATATATCACTATGTATCATAATATGCCTATAGTACATGTAATATCCAGTAGTATTATATAATGTTATATATAAATGTATATCCAATATATAATCAGTAATAGTAACAACCCTTATCTGCCTTAGGAGTGGTATGGCTAACATGATTACTAGCATTTATAAGAGATAAAACCTTTTGTATTTTTGATTATTGATTCATAATAAGACAGGAATTTTAGAAGCTAGCACTTTGTATTAATTTAAATGCTGGTAATTATAATACATTGTCAAGTAGGCCTACAGTCACAAAGGAGAATGGTTAGAGATGTGATCACCCCCACAGAGATGCCTGCAGCACTTGGAGATTCCAGAATGAAAGGCCTGCCTCGTTCTTTGCTCTTTTCAGAAATGATGGCAGTTGGGTTTGGGAACTTTGCTGATGTGCACAGAATGTTAACCTAAAAAACCAGAGGAATTAAAAAAGAGTCTCTGACAAACATAAATTTCCCAACTTTTTTTTTTTTTTTTTCATTTTTCTGCATCTTCTCCTGGCCTTGGAGTCTGGAACACCTTTCATTTTTTTTTCCTTTAATGTACAGATTGGCAGACCCCTAACCAGAAAATATTTCAAATTTTATGGCTCTATTTTTTCTGGAGCTGATCTCTTCCTGCCTAAGAGAGACTATTCATCATCCCAACCAGCTTCACATTGCACTACTCACTCTCACACAGAGAAAAGAGCAGAAGAACACTGAGAAAGAAAGGCTAAAGAGAAGAGATCTTTTTTTTCAATGATGTTTGTTTAATTAAAACTTTAGGCCGGGCGCGGTGGCTCACGCTTGTAATCCCAGCACTTTGGGAGGCCGAGGCGGGCGGATCACGAGGTCAGGAGATCGAGACCACGGTGAAACCCCGTCTCTACTATAAATACAAAAAAAAATTAGCCGGGCGTGGTGGCGGGTGCCTGTAGTCCCAGCTACTCGGAGAGGCTGAGGCAGGAGAATGGCGTGAACCCGGGAGGCAGAGCTTGCAGTGAGCCGAGATTGCGCCACTGCACTTCCAGCCTGGGCGACAGAGTGAGACTCCGTCAAAAAAAAAAACAACTTTTATTTCACAAATACTTTAGTTATTTAGAGAATAGGTAATATAAATAGTACAAAGTATTTATTTCAAAGACAACCACTAATACCAGTTGTTTTGTAAATACTCTAGACATATTATATGTGAATATGTACATATATATTGCTATGTATCATAATATGCCTATAGCACATGTAATATCTAGTGGTATTATATAATGTTATATATAAATGCATATCCAATATGTAATCAGTAATAGTAACATATGTGCATACTGTTCTACCTGCTCTGTTTCTTGTTTTTTCCACTTAGGGTATCTTAGAGATTTTCCATGGTAAAAATATGTAACACTATCATTATTTTTAATGTCTTCATAGTACCTAGTTTAGGAATATGCCATTAAATGTTTTACCGACCTTCAGTGTAGGAGTTCAGTATGGATCTTTGCATTTTTTGTCAATCTTTTTCTAATGGAAACAATGTTATAACAACTATCCTTCTCTGTATCCCATTTTCCCTATATGTTACCAAATCTGCTATAAAGTCCTAGTAGAATTGATGAAAGAAAGAGTTTGGAAATTTATAATTTTGATAACGATTATGACATTCCTATTCTTAGAGTGTTATTAATTTCAACTCTTGTAAGTTATGTTTGAGTTTCATTAACTGATTAGTAAGATTCTCATACATAAGGAAATTAACTTTAAGTTGGTGATATAAGTTGTAATTTTTTCTTGTTTCCCATTTGTCTTTTGATTTTTTGATTATTTCCAGAAAATGTAAATTTGTATGCAGTTAAAAATATCTTTTCTTTTATGTTTCTGAGTTTTGCAACATCCTCCAGAAAGGCTTCTCTTTTCTAAGATTATATTTTTATGCTTTCTTTTAGTACTTTTAGGGTATGCTTATGTTTAAGTCTTTGAGCTATTTGGAATTGACTTTGTGTAAGGCATGAGTTAGAAAAAGTCTTAATTTTTTCTATGTATTTGGCAAGTGATCTGAACTCCTTTATTAAATAATCCATATTCCCCATATGTATTTGAAATACTATTTTTATTATACTAAATTACTGCATGCATTAGATCTAATTATAGATTTTGTCATATCTCTTTTATTGACCTATTTTGCTCATTGTGCATAAATATACATTTTTAATTACTATAATTTTATAAAAGATTTTATTATCTAGACAACCAGTCTCTCCCCAACCCTTATTACCAGCCTTATCTTGGTTATTCTTGCAACACACACACACACACACACATTTTAGAAGTGCCTGGTTTTATTTTTTAAAAGTGATATTATCGGGGTCATATTATTTGTTAATTTAGATAAGGGATATCCTTGTGATATCAAGGGTTCTAATTCAAGAATGGTATTGTTTTTCATCTTCTGTGTCCCTTGGTAATATTGTGAAGTTACCATTTTATTCAGATCTCACATATTTCTTAAGTACATTTCTAGGTGTTTTATCATTTTGATAGTAGTTATATTTGGCATTTTCTTCCTTTAGCTTCTATTTGGTTGTCTGACTCTATGAAGACTATTGATTTCTTGATATTAATTTCATATTCAGGTGTCATAATAATTCCTCATAAAATTTGTAATAGTTTTTCAGTTGATTTCATTGGCCTTTCCCAGCAAATAATAATATTATCTACAAATAGTGATAATTTTATTTATTCTTGTCCAATTTTTATGTCTCATGTGCTTCTTTCCCTGAATTCGTTGGCTGGTAGTTGTAGAATAAAGCTTAAAAATAGAGGTGAAAAGGATATCCTTTTTCATGTTGAGTATTTTTTTTTTCTTTCACTTCTTTTTTCAAATTTTTCACTCTATTTTTTTGTAAATAATTCAGAAATAATTTTTTTTTTTTGAGATGGAGTCTTGCTCTGTCACCCAGGCTGGAGTGCAGTGGCACCATCTTGGCTCACTGCAAGCTCCGCCTCCTGGGTTCACGCCATGCTCCTGCATCAGTCTCCCGAGTAGCTGGGACTACAGGCACTCACCACCACGCCCGGCTAATTTTTTGTATATCTAGTAAAGATGGGGTTTCACTATGTTAGCCAGGATGGTCTTGATCTCCTGACCTCGTGATCCACCCGCCTTGGCCCCCCAAAGTGCTGGGATTACAGGCATGAGCCACTGTGCACGGCGCCCAGCCGTTTTTTTATTTTTCATATTTTTAGTAGAGACGTGGTTTTACCGTGTTAGCCAGGATGATCTTGATCTCCTGACCTTGTGATCTGCCCACCTTGGCCTCCCAAAGTGCTGGGATTACAGGCGCGAGCCACCACGCCCAGCCAGAAATAATTTTTATAGAAAATAATAATTTTCTTCCTAAAACATAGGCATCCTTATCTTATTGAGGTCTTAATTAGATATTAGATTTAAATTTAACAAACGTTAAATTTAAAGTTTATTTAAAGTTATGACTCTACTGTAGACCACCAGTTTTTACTGGTAACATGGTAATATTTTGTTAGTAAGTACATTTTGTTTGGCATTTTCTCCGTTTCTTCTGTTCTCTGTTTTAGAAATCTTTCCAGTAGCTTCCCTGGTTTGTTTCTAATTAATATACTCTTGTGAATGAGGTGAAATTTTTTTGTATCAGCTATTTGCAGCATGTCCATGTGGAGATGGGGACAGGGTTGTATTCCCTGTAGCAGGAATTTTCCCCATAACCTATGGTTATCCGTAGGTGAATTCTTTTCACTTGTATTTTACCCCAGCTCACTGATATTGGCACTTTAGTCACCTCCTAATTCAGTCTTTCTCCTTCCCTGTCCAGCTGACAAATGGTGTTCTGCAAATTGGTTATATTATTTGGATCCTTGTTCAGTGCCATTTTCTCTGCTTCTTAAAATCAGATGACAGACTGTATACAGGTAGTCTCCCTCCACCTCCTTGCTTCCCTGTTGTTCCAAACAAAATATTATGGATCTTGAATATCAAATTTTTCCCTTGTTTAGAGAGTTATGGTCTGAAACTTTGTCTCAGCTGCTTTCTAGCATTCTCTCTCAAGTTTTTCTGTATCCTACTTGAACTTCGCTGCTTTCAACAACCCTTCATCAAATTGTGTAGTTTTAGTTTGTGGAAATCTAGTTTCATTGAAGTTGGAGTTTGCATTTCTGTTTATCTTTTTCATTATTTTGGATTATTTCTAAAACAGAATAGGGGAGGGGGGAGAAATTATCTTATTAATGTGTTGTTATAAAAATATCCAGAATCTACAAGGAACTTAAATGAATTTACAAGAAAAAAACAAACAGCTCCATCAAAAAGTGGGCAAAGGATATGAACAGACACTTCTCAAAAGAAAACATTTATGTGGCCAACAAACATGAAAAAAACCTCATCATAACTAGTCTTTAGAGAAATGCAAATCAAAACCACAATGAGATACCATCTCAGGCCAGTTAGAATGGCGATCGTTAAACAGTTAGGAAACGGCCAGCCGCGGTGGTTCACGCCTGTAATCCCAGCACTTTGGGAGGCCGAGGCTGGTGGATCACGAGGTCAGGAGATCGAGACCATCCTGGCTAATGCAGTGAAACCCTCTCTCTACTAAAAATACAAAAACAAAATTAGCCAGGCGTTGTGGCATGTGCCTGTATTCCCAGCTACTCGGGAGGATGAGGCAGGAGAATGGAGCGCTTGCAGTGAGCCAAGATTGCACCACTGCACTCCAGCCTGGGTGACAGAGCGAGACTCCGTCTCAAAAAAAAAAAAAGTTAGGAAACAACAGACTCTGGAAAGGATGTGGAGAAATAGGAATGCTTTTACACTGTTGGTGGGAGTGTAAATTAGTTCAACCATTGTGGAAGACAGTGTGGCGATTCCTCAAGGATCTAGAACCAGAAATACCATTTGACCCAGCAATCCCATTACTGAGTATATACCCAAAGAATTATAAATCATTCTACTACAAAGACACATGCACATGTATGTTTATTGCAGCATTATTCACAATAGCAAAGACTTGGAACAAATCCAAATGCCCACCAGTGATAGACTGGATAAAGAAAATATGGCACATATACACCATGGAATACTATGCAGCCATAAAAAAGGATGAGTTCATGTCCTTTGCAGGGACATGGATGAAGCTGGGAACCATCATTCTCAGCAAACTAATACAGGAACAGAAAACCAAACACCGCATGTTCTCACTCATAAGTGGGAGTTGAACAATGAGAACACATGGACACATGGAGGGGAACATCACACACCAGGGCCTGTCTGGGGTGAGGGGCTAGAGGAGGAATACCATTAGGAGACATACCTAATGTTGATGATGGTTTGATGGGTGCAGCAAACCACCAGGGCACATGTATACCTAGGTAACAAACCTGCATGTTCTGCACATGTATCCTAAAACTTAAAGTATAATAAAAATAAATCACTAAATAAGTAAATAAATGAATAAATGTAAATAAAATCAAATTTTGAAATAAATAAAAATAAAAATATCTATACTATTTTGGAAATTCAATTAGAAAAATTGACTTTCCAAAATAGTATAGATATTTTTGTTTTTATTTTTTATTTCAATCATAATATCTACTAAATCTAATTTAACTTATTTCTTTAGTTTCTCAATCTTGGCTGTAATCAAATTTCAGGACCAGTTATGTTTAAACCTTGGTAAATATAAAGACATACTTTAGGTGAACAGTTTCAGGACAACTTGGAGGCACCGTGTTGCACGTGGGAGAAAGAGTGTGTAATAAGGAGAAGTAAGGAGTGTATACGATGTTGTTTTCATTCCAGGATTAAACTAGAACTTTGATATTGTGCATATATGTATGTAATTTATTTGGTTACAATAGTTTTGTAATTTTGTGATGTAATATTAGACTTGTTCAGAGCTGTTCAAATAAGAAGAAAAAGTGATGGTTCTTTCAGTTAAACAAAAATCAGAAATAATGGCTATAAAAGTCACTATCAAATAATAATTTAATGCAATTGCCAGTGTTTCATAAGTTTGGTTCTCCAGGCTGAGAAAACATATTAGGAATTATTCTGATGAAGTTATCAGATTAATTGTGTCACTATTACCTTTATTGGTGTCTCTAAATTAGTACATTAGAATGTTAATTTCAAAAGCAAACTAAAATTAAGTGAGTCCTTTGTTGAGGCATATCAACCCTTTCATTCAAAGTTGAATCTAAACTGTTCTAAGTTCTAGACTGAATTTCTAGGCACATTTAATAAGGCAAGGATAAATTTTGCCTTAATTTCTGCTCTTTTGATAAAATTATCTAATCTTATTAAGCACATAAAATCTGCTTACTGGTGGAAAATACTTTTAGAAAGCAAAATGAAATACATTTGATAAAAGTACTTATCAGGAATTAGTTGGTAAATGTCACCATAGAATTCTACACATATTACATAATTAATAGAAATTACTTTGCAAAGAATCCCCTAATAACCCAGTTACTTATTGACAATTTGACTTTAAACACTGCTTGCTGAATTGAAGTAAAAATTTACAATGTCAGAAAATGATAGTTAGAATTTATTAATAATTTCATCTAGATGAGAAGTAAATTACAAAATATAGCCATAATACCTACCAAAATATGAATAAATTGTTCTGTAATAGCAATAATCTATTACGTACAGAGCTAAAAGAAGCAATATACAAACTGGAAAGAACGTGAGTTTCTAATACAGATTTATCTGTGCTCAAATTCCTGCATCCTGCTTCATTTCCTATAGGGAATGTGACCTTGGTCAAGTTACTTGGCAGTCTCTTTATTTTTGATTTTGTGATAATAGTTGCCATCTAACAGCATTCTTAGGAAAAGTACAAATATTAGACCATTCCAGTTTGAAAACAAGGTTTGGGCAAAGGACGGAGTCAAGCACCTATCACGATATGTTGACATTTACATTATTGTGGGACTCAGTATTACAGGGTTTTACAGTAATTTATTTCCCATTTGTCTTTACTATTTTATCTTCATTCTTCATTAGTTCAAAACTTTATGAAAAAAGAAGTGATATTTATGAGACCCCTGAAAAGCTAAATAGAAAAAAACAGCAACAATTAAAATTAGGACAGTAGGCTGAGGAGGCTCAAATTCTTGCTTTACCACCTACCACATGGGGCAGTTACTTAACAAATCTGTGCTTTAATTCCCTCCTCTATCAAATAGGGATAACAATAGTAGCTATCTTCTTGTGGCTTATTACATGTAACAGTGAACAGTCCTAACTTATAAAGCTTATTTGTTCTGTGTAAAAGTAAGGAAAACCATTAATTGTACTGCGAATATTAGGAGAGCTTTAGTTTTACAAAGAGGAATTTGACCATGGGCCTCCCAGGACAAAGTTGTAAGCAACAATTGTATGGATGTTCATTTAATGTTTGAGGTTTGCAGCACCAGATCATCAACCACAGACTAATCTAAAAGTCCTCTTTTAGATTAGAGAAATTTTGGAGTTTTGGTGCCAGGGAGACTATCAAAGCAGTGGATATCTGCTTCACTAATAGTCTGACAATTCATGAGTTAGAGAATAGTAATAACCATCATAAAAAGTACTATTCCAAGAAAGAAGAAGAAAAAACAATTCATGCAAAACTAATAGTTCCGGTCATCCATATTCCATGTGAGCATCTTGTACTTGAATTGTGTTACAGATCACTTACTAAGGGAAATGATAATAAGTGTTTTGAATAAACTACATTGAAGTTCTACTATGTCACAGTAAGAGTAGAAATTAAGGAAATATTCCACTTGTTAAGTATCTTCTCATCTAAAATAGTAAACACATATGCCAAATGTAACACAATATTTCACTAGAATTCAAAACTAGACATATAATACTCTGTATTCCTGGAAGTAAAGTGGTCTTTATCATTATTCAGCTTTCATTAAACAGAGAAAACTCCACCTGAGATCTCAATTCAGCATCTAAAGAATATGTCCTGTGGATATTCTTAGGGCCTTAAGGTCTCAAGTAGGTCTTAGAGAAACATCTGCCTTTTAATTTTAACCTGTGTATTTGGGATATGGGTCCTTTGTCAGATTTATGTGTTGCAAATACCTTCTTTTAGTATGAGCTTATCTTTTTATTCCCTTAATGGTGTTTCTGATGAGCAGAATTTCTCTTTTAAAAGTTTGTAGTTTTAATGATGTTTAATTTATCATTCTTTATGATTAGTGCTGTTTAGTGTGCTGTTTAAGAAATTATTGCTTCCTCAAGGCAAAGAAAGAGAATGCCAATATGAATTCATCTGAAGCATAATTTTGTCTGATATATGACATATAAGCAAAAGTACTATCATTTAATCAATCTTGTTGGCACCACATAATTCCAATTTTATTAGAAACAAATTATCAATGTAAGAAGTCATGAATTCTATTATTTTGCTGACAGCAATACACACTTAAGTAGCTAATATGCACAGAATACTCTGAAAATTCATATAAAATATTTTATTTTTAGATTGAACTAAAAATTAGTCTAAAAAGTTTTAGAAAGTTTTTATATATATAATAATTCAAAAATCTACCTCTCTGAGCCTTCTAACCTATTGGTTGGTGCTGGCTCTTTTCTGTGGTACTTCATGAGACATCTAGTTTTTTTTCTCTATGTACCCGTTCTCCAGGTACTTAGAGGTGACTATCATCTTCTTACTAAGGCTTTGCTTTTAAAGAGCATCACACACCTAAGTAAAAGAGAGCAATTAGTTTTGAGGTGATCAGGGAAGAGAGCCAGCAGGTACAGAAAACAAAAAAACAGACATCACCTTCTTTCTTTCTAACACATCTCTCATATAGAACTCTTTGCAAATTCATTTGGTTTGCTGTTCTTCTAGACACAGTAATCCATTAATATCATGGATTTGTGTAGAACAATACCAAATCAGATCTAGAGCTTAGAGGTCATTTCAGAAATTTAAGTGATTTAAGAAACTCTGGAACTCATCTGATTTGGAAATGTGTGATCACTAAGCACAAATGTTTGAAGGATGTTTTCTTGGGAGGTTTCCACTTTTATATAAGGGTGAAAAAGGTACAGGGGTAATGAAGCCGAGGTGTGAGAATCCCTTGAGCCCAGGAGTTCAAGGCTACAGTGAGCTATGATCACAACACTGCACTGTAGCCTGGGCAACAGAATAAGAAACTGTAAGAAGAAGAAGTAGAAGGAGAAGAAGAAGAAGAAGAGGAAGAAGGTAGTATCATTAAACTCATACAGGAGAGTTTATAAAAACAGCAACAACATCGGTGGCTACAGAGAGTCAGTCGAGTTAAAGCCTGACAAAAGGTCTCGGTATTTGTTGACTTTTAATTCATTGGTGCAGGTATACAATTTTAGTAAAGTGAGGAATTAAAAACTATATATTAGAGGGTTAATAATAAACTAGAATAGTTATCATGAGTATAAAAACCTTTTCTTTTTAATGGTAATGGAAAAATCTTGAAGCCTGGAGTATCTAAAAGTGATAATGTGAGGGCTGTTAGCTCACTGGTAAGAGAAAAAGTGTTGAGATCTGTGGTTGTGTTGAGAAATTTGTGCTTAAACATGAAAAAAGTGATACTTAAATTGTAGAAAAAGATTGGCAATGATGAGAAGTGTTTTTATATTCACTCGAGGGTGCTGTCTACTTTGTGGAAGGTTGCCACTTTACATTTTGCCAGTCATCTGAGGAGTTGCATACAGAAACCTGAGCTAACTTCTACAAATTTCTGATATTCACACTGTGCTTTGTTGCCCTTACAGATCAGTGTGGCTGAAAGTTTCCTTCAGTTACCCCTGGACCATTTGTAAACACATGAATAAAAAATAGGGTATCCCAGAAAAGGAAGAGGTTCAAGAAAATATGGGAAGATACGGTACTTAGAAACTAGGAAAAGTAAGGCTTAGCCTTAGAAAATAAACTTTGAATCGGAAAACACATGGAAAACAAGAGCAAATGAGATAAAGATTGAGCTACAGAGATATGTAAAGGTGATAAAAAGAAGGAAAAATATAACTATTTAATAGCACCAACCTCCTTGTAGAGTAAGGAAACTTGATAGTTAAAAATTTAAGAAAAGAATGATCAGTTATATTTAGTTTGGAGAAAAGTGAAGATAATAATTTGCAGTAGTGATTTTAATGATCATAATAATAATGTTATAAATAAAAGGACATAGGTAACAATTATATTAGTGATTAAAAGAAAGTGCATTAATACCATGGATTTGTGTAGAACAATACCAAGGCACACACACATGTAATTAGGTAATAAAAGGATTATTCTGTTGGACCCTAGGCATGAAAGCGTTCTGTTTTCTGCCAGCTAACCCTGAGTCAGGATTTTCTCTGATGCGTAATCAATCTAAGATTGAAGGTCGATTATTCAGCAGAGCCCAAGTTTCCTCACAGCAGGAGATATTTTTATGTTCTCCAAATATGGTGAGGTTTTTGGAAGTATTCCTCTTCTTGCCACCCAGTTCTTTAAACTTGGGGACTTTCTAAAACGTCATCAATCCAGACTAGGAGTCAGTCCTTCCTTATCAAATAAGGTGGTATTTTAAAAAAACAGACATCACCTTCTTTGTTTCTAACACATGCCACATATAGAACTCTTTGCAAAGTCATTTGGTTTCCTGTTCTTCTAAATGTATCATTTCAAACTTACATTACTTCTTTTAAGAATTACTTAGAATAATTTTTATCCTTTTGTATAGTGTATAGAGAGGGGACCTTTCAGAAGTTAAGAATTTAAGTGTTAATTTGAGAGCCCAATTCATGACTCTTTCCAAGATACTAGAAAGACTGAATTAAACTAGATACTAGAAAGTAGATAGACTCTGGTTTATTTTATGTAGGCCTACAATATGTCATTGAGTTGGCTTACAAGTGAAACAACTACAATCTTCAGGGAAATTTGGAAGTCAGTATAATGTTTGCTGACATTTTTCACAAATGTGGAAGGAGGATACTGCCTCACTTCTTCCCTGATCTTACTGCTGAGTGGTAGCTTTTCCTAGGCCTAATTTGATTTTCTGTACTGTGGCTGTCCTCCATGCCTATTCCAGAAAAGGGTCCCATCTCTGTAGTGGAATGAGATTTTTTTTTTGTTCACTATTCTATGCTATCTGTCAATAAATGTACATGTTAGATTTTAAGCAGTTGGTTTGGGCTATTTACTAAGAATCCAATTAATCACACAACAGACATTTATGGAGTTTCTGTTAGATCTCAAGTCTAAGGAGCAACTAGGTGGAGAGATGAGGTACTAGTCTAGATGGGAAGCATGACAGATAAATCATGACTTTCTTGGAACTTAATAGAAAATGGGCCAGAGAATTTTAAATGATTGGTATGCTATGAAGACAATAAACAGGGTAATGGGATAGAGTGAGTGGGAGAGGCTATGTTAGATTTGGAGATCTGAGAAAATTATTCTATGAAATTGTTGAAACCTGAATGATTAGAAGGAGTCAGTCTTGTGAATGTCTGAGAGAAGAATCTTGTGAGAGGAAGGAAAGGTGAGTGCACATGCCCTAATGTGGGATCAAGTTGGTATATTCCAAGAACAGGAAGTGATTGGTGTGGGTAGAGGAATGTGGAAAAAGAGAAAGGTATGAGAAGGTTGGGCAGGTGAGCAAAGGCCACTTCTCAGTGCATATGAAAAGTTGGAATTCTATTCCAGGTGTCACTGAGAACCACTGTCAAATTTTGAGCAAGAAAATTGTATGATCTAATTTTATTGCAAAATGATTATTCTGGATGCCATGTGCAGAATGCAGGAAACAGCTGGTGCAGATAGACCAGTTTAGAGACTCTGCCTATAGTCTATGTGATCAAATTATGGAGACTTGTACTAGGAAGGTGGTAATGCAGATAACAGACAATGGTAGATGCAGAATTTATTTTAGAGTGGGATTTGATTGCTTTGTTAATTGATTATATAGAGAGAATGAAGGAAAAAGACAACTCAAAATTGATTACTGGAATTTTGGCTCTAGAAACCAAGTGAATGATAGCATGTATTCCTAGAGACAAGGATTCAGGATGACTTTCTAATGACTCAAGATTCTGATTTTTGCACATCTAAAATATTATCCCGGGAGTAATCTCAGGACTCATGGAGAGCCTACTCCTCCAGCTTCTCTAATCATTTGGACAGCACATCTCCTTATCTTTCAGATGCTACAGTGATTTCTATTTCTTGCACCTGAACTCTGATAATGTGAACTTGAGGAAAAACAAGAGTATAACTCAATTAAAGACAAGAGAAAATAGTGTTTTCAAATTGTTGACCCTGTTGAATGCTGTTGAGAGACCAAGTGAAATAAATAAAATATGTGGTCTTTGGTTATGTAACATGAAGGAAATTAGTGATGATGGTAACTATAGCCCAATAGAAGACTGGAAAGAGAAGCCCAAGAGGATGATGTTAAGGAGGAATAGGAAGTCAGAGAAAAACTATACAAATTAAACCTTTTAAGTAGTTTGTTGTGACAGGGAGAGAGAAAGTTTAGAGTAGCTAGATGTGAACAAGGGTCTAAAGAAGGACATGCTTTGGGTGAAGATACTTAATGTATCAGTTATTTTACTGTTGGCTGTAACATACAATTGAAGTTGGCTTAAGCAATAAAGAACATTGAATAGTTCATGTACCTGAAAAAGTCCAGAATTGGGGGCACCAACTATATTTTTCTTCAGCTCTCAGTTCTGCAGTTTTTGATGTTTTTCTATGCACTCAGTTTCAGCTTTTATCATAATAACAAAACAATAGTATCTGATCTTTTTTATCTTCACAGCATACATTTCAGAATGAGAGGAAAACAAAAGTCCCAACATTTACCCTGATTGGAGCCACATAAATTGAACATAATTTCCAGAGGGATTTCATGAACTAAAATGGCTGAGGTCTTTGTTCTTTTCACACCCCCAAACAATAGCTGTGTATAAGCGAATAATGTGACCTGAATTGCTTACACTCTGAAGGTGAAGGTAGGGTTCAGTCTCATCCAACATTTGACTGATGGACAATGGGGGTGGAAAGAATAATTAAGTTTCACAACCCAGTACATTTGTTGTGTGTGGTAGAAAAGAAGCTACAGGAAGAAATTAATGACAGATATTAGAGGTCATTTGGGTGTAAGGCCTTCGAAACCTAAGAAGGGTGCTCCAGAGCATAGGGGCAGGGGCTGGCATGGAATGGGACAAGGCTTTCTTTATTCACTGGGTTAGGAGAAAGGGAGAAATGGTGGCTGGGGAAAAGAGTAGCTGGCTGCATGTGGGAAGACGGAGTTCCTACATTACGGCTTTTATTTTCTCAAAAAAGCGTGAGACAAGATTATCAGTTGATGGTGGAGGAGGCAGAGAGGCAGAGGAATGAAGAGGCAAGAGGAGGAGGTGTCAAGTCATCATCTTGGAGAGTGTGAAAGTGAAATGTGGGGGATACACAGAATGAGGGAACAACTGAGAACCACTATCATATTTCTATTTTTGTTTAGGAGAACTGAAATTCTCCTATAAACTCATGTTAGCAAACTTGAAGTGATTATTTATTCTCTCTTTTGTTTTTTATTTTCCTCACTCCTAATTTCTAAAAATGATATTCCTTAGGATTTTTTTTTTTAGTATCCGTTTTTTGGTCTCCCATCCCACCCTCACTCCTCTGGTACAGGCTGTCATCATTGCCACAGGGGGATTATTGTGGCAGCTTCAGTAGAAATCTCATATTCAGACTCTTCCTGCCTTGATCTAATCACGCTGCTGTCAGAATAATCATTCTAAGTACAGCTTTTGTCACATCGTTTCCTTGTTCGCCACACCTACCCAAGTTTCAAAGGTCTTTAGATGAGGTCTTCCTTATATTTTTTCCTTCTATTTTCCAATATAAACATTTCTAGTTCTGTCAATCTAGTCTTTTCCTTAGAATTTAATGTCATATCATTTTCTTTTTTGTTCTATGTTCACTCATGATCTCCTTGCTGGAACTCACAAACTTGACGTTTTTACTATGTCAAATTACATTCATCCTTTAGGACTTTATGTAGTGATGTAAATATTCTATATCTGCATGGTCATATGTAACTATCAAGTACTTGAAATGTGACAAGTGAAGAAGTTATGTTTAAATGTTATTTTATTTTAATTAAATTTAAATTTAAATGTAAGCAGCCCAGTGTGGCTAGCAGCTACCGCATGGACAGCGCACCTTTAGGATCCACACCTTATCCCACTGCTTCCCTAAAGCCTTTCTGGACCACTTAACCACTTAGCCTTTTGTAGCCACCCTTCGTCTCAGAAGTCCTGCAGCTTTCGTAATCTATGCAGAACAATTTTGTATTTATTTCTGTATTTTCTTACTTTCACGCATTTACATTTACCTTATTTCTCTTTTTTTTTTCTCTTTCATTTGCAACATAGAACTCATAGCATAACCTTTGGTATATGCTTATTGAGGTTTGAGTTATTTTTATGTAATAGGATGCTTGTCTCCTATTGAAGCAAAATAAAAAACCAGAGATCAAAAATAGAAGCATTCTGCCAGGCCAACCTTCTAGCAGGAAAGGAAATTCAAAATGGCCTCTTCTCCTTCTTGAATTCTTTTCTCTCTTTTGGGTTGCTCCCACATTTATTCCTGCTTGGATAAATTAAAATATCACTGATGATATTTGATTTGCAAAGACTATTTTCTGATATACAGTGCAATAATACTTTATTACTATTAAGACAATAGTGTTTTTACCACTGCTCTGTGGGATGTTAAAAGTACATTGTTACTTTTCCTCTGGAGTTATTCAAATGTGTAACATTTTCCTGGAAGTTGTGGGACTATTTGATCTTAAGTTACTAGTCTAAATCGTGCTCTAGCAATTAAACCTAAAAGTCTTTTAATATGAAGACATTCAGCTTCGTAAGTGGGAAGTAAAGGGGCAATATTGCTGGTCTGGAGTGAAGTTAAATGGATTATTCAGTCATTCTGTTACCACCCCTCTTCTGAAGGGTTATTCAAATCTGCTCACATAATACATGTATTTTTCTGCAGTGATTAGCCCACAATCGTTCAGTTGAAAGAAATGTAGCATTCTCCCTTTCCCTCCAATGGGAAGCTGGCCTTCATTTATGCAAATGATGGCACTCATGCTGGGGGCTCACCAGAGACCCTGACACAATTGCATCAACAGAGATATAAATCCCCCCACATGCCTGCCTTTCCTATTCATGAAGCTGCTTCAGCATTCAGTAATGTTCATTTGCATGTTAACACTAGCAAAAAGTATTCCAAACATAAATGTCCAACTTTTCAAATGGGAGGAGGGCAGGCAGCCAGGAAGAGGAGAAGGGAGGAGGAGAAGCCTAGGACAGACAATTGAGTTTGATTTTGCTTTCTTAACAATGAGAGCCTAGGAACAAAATCAACTTGCCAACTCACCTTTTCTGAAAAATAGAAAGGAGTCAAGCCATTTGCCCCCTTCCAGATTAGGCAACTTAACTTTCTCCCAGTGTTTTCTTAAACTTGGATTTAAACTCTTTCAAACTTGTTTATAAGGTATATCAACTCAAATACTCACTGTGGTTAGCACATAGAGTTTGTTCCCAAGAATTAGAGTTTTATCTTTCTCATTTGCTTCCTCATGGGCACTTCCTTATTATCACTTCACACACATACATGTAAACCCTCTATCAAGTAAATAATGTAATATGCTATATGCCATACATCAGCGTTCTGCATAATGACAAGGTGACGTGACTTGGCTAAATTCTGTTTTATTTATAATGACTAATACTACTCTATGGTATATGGGAGTCCTCTGAATGATGTAAATGCTTTCACTTCTATTACACCATATGAATAGAGATGCGATGAAACAATAAGAGAACATAAAAGGCAATAGTTTATTTACTTAAAAACAAAAGTTTGGGGGACTTTTAGGAAAAAAGAGAAACTTCAAGAATAGTAGAGCCAAACAGGATATTTAGTTGAATTGTTTAAAAAAACTCTGGAGGAGAAATCAGGACAAGAACAACAAAAAAGAATGTTAAAAGGACAGTAGTTGAAGAGAAATCTGACATTTAAACCTAGGCTCCTAATGGTGCCCATGGCAACTCTTCTGACAACTGGGTTTAAAGAAAAAAAAAAAAAAGACAAAAAATCTATTCTCTTCTTTGCTTTCAAGGATAATCCTTGCTTTTTATTTTTTCTTCCTGGGAACCATGACAATTTTTTTTTTCTCTTTTGGGACCATGCAGAACTTTCTTTTATAATCGACCTAATAAATAATGGAGGGTTAATGTCCTTTAGACAACTAGCTGGGAAATTTGATCTTCCCAGAACACATTTTTACACTGGTGTACAAGCACAGAATTATGTGATCTGTGTGCTGAGAAGCGTAAGTAAAGTTAATTGTTTCATATTTAGGATTTATGCTACTTTACTATTATCAGGTTGAATAATACAGCATGAAGATGAGGAATATATTTAAATTTTTCTTTTGAATCCAACAAGTGGAGGTAATCATTCTCTCCCTCTTTTTTTTTTTTTTTTAAAGATAAAGTTCTTATCTATTCTTCTGGCATTCAGGTATCTCTAGTTGTATCATTGCTCAGGATTAGATAAAAATAGTAGGGTGTACATTGAAGGTATGACATTTACCTTCTCATTTCAAATATAATTTCCAAGATGAGACTCATTTTTCAAGAATTCTATCACAGCATCAGAATTGCTTCTCATTTAGAGCTGACACCATGTGAGCCTAAACACTGGGGTGGGAACAACTATCTGCAGGAAGATAGTGTTGCTACTGCCCAATGGGCCTTACTGCTATTTTGCACACAACTTGCTCAACATGGCTTTCTTTTTTTTTTTTTTTTTAAGTAGAAAATGGAAAGGATGGTCACATTTTCACTATCTTGTTTGCAAAGCACAAGTCTGAATTTTAGGAATGCCAGTTTACCCTTAAACTTGTTTTTGCTTTTAAGGTAACAATGCTCATGCTCAACAAAATTAGTACAGTTCAAGAATACAGATTGCCCATTTTATGTTTTGGAGAAAAATTTCCAGGAAGATTTAATGTCTGCGAAGGATCTTCCTGTTCATAATTTCCCAAAATATTGAGATTATTTTCTGAAAAGATTAATAATCCTTTAGTAGTAAGGATGTTTATTGAGCATGGATTCTATGCCAGGGCCATTTTACATAAATTATTTCTTATCCTCTTGATGGATCTATATGATAATATTTTATGCTCATCTTTAGGTGAAGAAAAATAATAAGGAAGTTGTCCAGTGACATAATTCAAATGCAGTTGAGCTGGCATTCAAACCCAAGCCTATCTAAATCCAAATCTTCACACCCCTTTTTAAACCTCATCTGACATCTCAGAATCAGCACTATAAATCCCATCTCTCTTCTTGAGCAAATTAAAGCACACTACCAAATAGATTAAAAAGGACATTGCTTTTTGTTTTATTTGCCTCTACAATTTTGCTGTTGTTATTGTTGAGTTCATGACTGGAGAAGCCTAACCAATCATAGGGTGTGGAAATGGCAGTTTTCTTCATAAAAATGTCAGTAACCGATTTGCCTCTTCATCTCTGATATCAATTGCACCTGACATTTCCTAGCAGAGAGCTAAAAATTAACTAGTCACAACTATGAAAATGAGAGAAAGATACTGGGCCATGAAAAGTTGAGCAGCACAAACAGAACTGGTTTTAATGATTATATAAAAATACATACATTGCAAAATAAATGCTGCGTTTGGAATTGGCCGTAGAAATGTGTTGCTTAGATCTCTTGCTTTGGGGATCACAGGTGACCAAAAACCTCAGTCATTGCTCTCTGTATTCACCACTCTTTCATGCTGAGGTGACACTTTCTCCAGGTGGTCTCAATAATTAACTGAGCACTGTGGGGATACTGGTGCAGGTCTATTTCTACAGGACGTGGGACTCCTCTAATGGCTGGCTGTAGCTTGAGGACTCCCCATGGGCCAAGTTGAAACGTTCTCTGAGCTGCTATGAGATTCTTTATAACCAATCTTGGCATCTGCTTCTTGGAAGACTCAAACTGACATATGCGTCAAAGTATTTGAGCTTGGAGATTACATACATTGAATATGTGTTTATATCTCATGATACTACTGTTTCTGGGTGTTACCAGTGTTATCCTAATGATCTAAAGAACCATAAATCTTTTGTAACTAAAAGCATATCAATGAATTTAAATCCTGGTCTTCATCAACATAAGTTCCTTTAAATAACTATTTGTATAAAATCAAATTTTGAATGAAAGGATTAAGGTTTCTTAAAGGAATACACCACAGTGTTTAGTAAATTCTCCATAGACTATATATGTAGGCATATATGACCATGATGAGCTGAATAAATATTCGATAATCAAACTTACAAGTAAACAAGGCTTTAGCTCTAGAATTATTTAAATGATACACTGAGATTTTTCTCATTTGAATTTCAGTGTCACCATCCCTTTGGCCCAAGCACCGTCTGAGTGCCTTCCCTATTGGAAACCATATTTCTACCTGATCCAGTTAATATTCTTAACACTAGCCTGTTAGTCCCCAGTACAATTCTTCTACTGATTTTCTTTTAAATTTTAACCTTAAATCTAATGATCTTTCTCTACACTAATCACTTATGTAGTATCACTAACTCTGCACCTAGCTGATTCCTCAACCAGTATCTTTTTCTCCTGAAGGACTGGGATAGGAAGGCGTAAATTTTCCCTTCATGAGGAGTTGGTTGACTAAATTGTTCATCAGTCCGGGGAAGCAAGTATGTTCAGTTCTGTAGCTGTAAGTTTATAGCAGTTAAACTGACAGCTGATAGGTGCTATAGAATAATGTCTCTAAAGTTATACAACCTGGTAATTCTAACTCTACCACTTATTAGTATTGTGACTTTAGACGGTTATAAATCACTTTAAGTCTTAGCCATCTGCAAGTATCTGTTTATAATAGCATCTATTCACAGAGTTGTTATAATGATTGCATAATGATCTACATAAAGTAAGTAAATCTTACACATAGGAGATCTTTAATAAATGTCAATTATTATTATAATATGTTATAGTTCAATGTGTCCAAAAATAAATACTTTCCCTGATCCAGATTTTTTTCCTTCAGAGTATGTTAAAATGAAAACACATCTCCTATAAATTAGGAAATTAAGTAACCATAAAAATATGAGTTTGCTATGTTACTTATTCAAGTTCTGGGTTTGCACTGAAGTTTTGCTTTTTACTCTTGTTTATAAGTGTATATTCCTATAATGTGATTGTCTTTAATTAAATGCACATTTCAGCCATTTTAGTAAAAGAAGGTAAATAAGTACATTAAAACATGGCAAAATCTACAAGTGGTTCTACCTGAACATGAGGCTGAAGATAAGATGGTATCTGGGATTTTTCAGCTCTCAAAATATAACATGTGCAACTTCTTTTAGTAATTATACTAATTGTGGAATTTAAAATACTTAGTAATCTCTTGTTTAAAATGAATGTAATGAGAAATATGATTGCCTCTCACTTGAATTTCTTGTGTCCTTTAAAATGTGTCTTTTCCTCATTGCATTAAAATTTGCAGTTAAGCTTCAATGTTTTCTCAAAGCAAATTACTTTTCAGTTACATAAGAAAGAAATAAAACATTCTGGTTGTGCAAAGTTTCTTGTGCACAGCATTTATGACATTTGAGAATAAATACTGGGCTGAATGGGACTTCTGGTTTGTATACTGTACCTTATTTGGGGGCTCAACATGTCTTTTTGTGACACTACTCATACAAAAGTATCCAGGTGATCTCTCTTTGATAAAGACTGTTGAATAGCAAGTGGGCTACAGGTAATGAGTCAATAGAGCTGGAGTGAAGACAGAGTGAACTTTCAAGAGCAGTTAAGAGTTCAGGTTCTCTTCCTCCTTCCCACTTTAAAGACTCCACCTCCTTCACATGGTCCTCTCTCATCTCAATTTCTCTCCCATTTTGTTTCTTTCTCTCCCATATCTCCTTTGTTACCTAATCTTTGGGGTGGAAAATTAATCTACAAGAGGTATCAGAATTTTTCTGTGTTGTAATCTGTCCAAAAGGTTTTCTGGGTTTTTATTTTTACTTTCGTGTTAACTGGAGCTGTCCTTAGAATTCTAACGAGTAAGCTAAAAGAGAGAGAATTAAAGAAAAAAAGAGGTTAATATTTCATTTATTTTTTTGTTTTTATTTGTTGATGATGGAAGCATTCAGACATACAGAGTGGAGAGAATAGTACCATGAATTCGTGTGCTGTCATTACCCAGGTTAAACAATCACCACTGTGAATAATTTTTGTTTCATTTACCTTTCTCTATTTTCCCTCTGTTTTTGATCCTGAAGTATTTTAAAGTAAAACTCTGACATATTATTTCACCATTAAGTACATCAATAAAGCTTTCGGCAGATAAAGACTTTTGCTTCTGTCGATGATGGTACTCTGAAAAGTGGAAAACAGTCAGTATAATATTCTTCCATATTCTATGATAACCTTTCACACTAAATATATTGCATATAGTTGTGAAAAAACCTTGCTTTGTTCTCAAATACTGACGGTAAGGTTTTCCTACTACATATCATGCTAGCTGTATTTACTATTTAATGAGAAACCATTTAGAGGACCTGAAATTCTATATTGATAAACTCCTTATAGGATAGATACGGTTTTCTTGTTTTGTAGTTGTAACTATTATAATTTGGGGTCCTAGCAAATGCAATAATGCAGGTGTGAAATGCAGCATGCAGCAGCATGTTAATTCTTCTTTAAGTCCTAATGTCATTAGTAAGATGTTTTAAAAAAATCCTTCCAAAGAGTTGAACGTCAAGAGGAGAGACAAAAAAAAAAAAAAAAACAGAACAAATGATGTGTTCAGAGACACAGGATCCTATTTGGCGGGCTATGTAAATGGTTCATGTTTTACTCCTAAAGGTAGAGAGGAGAAGGCTGACTTGGAGGAGGGAAGACTGAACACTAGCCCTAGGAAAGATGTCACTGTCATGCTTTCTCCAGCCACCATTAGTACAACTAATTCCCAGCTATTGTAGATATAATGACCAATTGCACATAAGAAAACACAGATGAGGTTTTGATCTGTTTTCTTTCTGAGTTATTGATAGCATGTGTGGGTAGGTCAGTAAACTGACCCCTGACCATTGCACTCCCTCTAAAGAAAGAGTCATAGCACATGTAACCTCTGGGCTAACACATGTTAATCTCAACCTTAACTGCAACAATGCTGGCATTTCTGTGCCTGTTCAGGATCATGTTCATTTCTTTGAGGGCAAAGATTTTATCGCTTTTTGGTACATTCATCTAATCTTGAGTCCCTGCTGGATGCATATCTTTTACTAGCTACTTCTTAATAAGTTCTTTATATCAAGTTTCTCTTCACTACATATCTTTTCAAAGGATAGTAGGGTGTTTACCCTGTGGCTCTACTTTTCTACTGCCTTTTGCTCATTTGTTTAGTTGGTTATAAGCTTTTATAGAAGATACATTTTCTTGACTATTTTATTCATTCCAAATTCTACTCAAGAGCCTTTTCCATAAATCTGTTAAGATTAGAATTAGAATTAGAATTAGATTTGATAAAGAAGACATTCAACTCTCTTCTTTCCCTAAGGATACCTCTGATGTCCTTGACTCTTTCGCTAAAATATTTCAAATGTGCCTTTGCTTAATAAGCTCAACGAGAAGTTTTTCAAAATAGTCTATTTCATTATTGAAAGGCTTAATTTATTAGAAAATTATATTTTTTGTATAAAACTGCCTCTCTAGCTTATACCCATTCATTTTTTTCCCTTGGGAAAATCCTTTAGATATTGGTAGACATTTAAAATATCCCTTAACTCAGGGCCATGTAATATAGGTTAAAACTCCTACTAAGTTTAATTACTGAAAAGGATCTTTTTGTGCAAAGCTACTCTCTTGTCTGACAGATTAAGTAAAATTAAATTTTTTTATACATTAAAAAAGTAAAAAAGTAACTAAAACAGAACAGAGGGGAAAAAGTGAAAGAAAGAAAGCTTAAGTTTCATCCTTCTATGCATCTCCATAATGCTACCTGAGTGTATTCATAATTGAAGTTAGATTCACCAATATAAATATTCACATACAAAATAAATGTCTTTGGAAAGTTGAAACATAAAAGTATATTTAAAATACCAAGAAGTAAAAAAAAAAATTTAGAATGCTGGCTTTGTGTAGAAGATTATTTATTTCTAAAGATAAAAAAGAGTTATACTTTATACAAACCACACATCTGCTATTTCTTTTTCTTCTGAGATTTAAAAAATTTTTAATATTTTATATCTTTGTCTTTATATTTTCTCATGGTACCTTATATAGGGATTAAAACATTGGCATTTAATGCTGTCTTGTAAATGATTAGTGATTGATTGATCATTGTCTGGCAACAACAATGAAAAAAATGGTCATATTTAGCAAATCATGACTGCATTACATTTTGATTCTTAATTTAAGAAATATCTATATTTATTTTCAAGGGAGAAAGCTAGACTTAATGAAAAAAGTTTCAAGAGTTCTAAATCTTTAACAAACAGAATGTTTCTCAGTTTCAAACTGTTTTGAAAGAGGTTGAATATAGAGAAGTTTAATAAAGTCTAGACTCTTCTGTTTTCTTTTTTTTTGTAACTAAAGAGGAAAGCTTAAATCACATCTTAGTATCAATATGTGGCTCAAGGGGCCAAGAACATTACAATATTTGAAAAATAACGTGAGCTCAATCTGTCCTTTTCTTTGTAGCTTCTGATGCAATCAGGAAATGATTTAATGTGTTCCTGTCATTAATAATATAACAAGCTGTAACTAGAATGTACTGAACAACAATCAGTTCATTTTGTTTATTTCAAAATAGGGAAGAGAATGAAAAATAGAGCTCTCCAATTGCTTAGTAAAATAACTACCCTTTCAAACTAGCAGCTTTCATTAATTCAGTACATTGGCACTGTGGAACTGTGGTGACATTTAGTAGCTCATTACCTTTCTTGAGAAAAAGTAAAAAACAGTGAGGTTATGTTTGTGTTCTTTTTCACTTGGCCAGCAAGCTATTTTTAGTGTAAATTATCCATAATACAAATGCATATCTTTAATCTTTGTCTACTTTCGTACATTTGTATTGCTTATTTATACATTTCATTTATAACATTTTCTTGAAATCTTGGCAGATATTTGCTTTCAGGACAAGATTTATCAAATTTATGAACTCAACACTCTATTCTCTGTTAAGGTAAAACCTAGGAGAAAAGACAATTCATACTGGGTGAGGGTGATTAATTTGTTAACAAGATTTAGTGACCATTTGTCTATCTTTACTTTGTCTCTGGTCAGAGTTATAAACTAGCATAACATAGATTTGATGACTATTTCTCTTTTTCAACTTGACTGTGTTTGTCTTGAAAATTATTTTATCCTAAGGGAGCCTATGCCTTTTCATTACACCATACAGCACAGAGTGTTTAATAATATTTCATAGAATAAATAATAAAATATCTTTGGTAAATAAGTGATGAAAATACTTTATACATATATTTGGTTTATAAAGAAACTGGGGCTTAGAAGGAGAAAGAGTGGAAGAATTTATCCTTAGAGTTCATCCTTTGAAGACATCATTTATGGTGTCTGGCAATCTGTTCAATTATTTCTCAGCCAGTACAAGTGTGTCTTCTACAGTGAAGACAATAAGTGATTGAGCAGTTCTATTTAACAATAGTCCTCTTAAGTTACTTTCTGACAAACTGGACCTATGAATAATTTGTTGAATTTTTCAGTACATCACAATATGATTACTCCTTAGCGATAGTGATTCACATATTATTCCCTCACACACGTATCTTAAAGGAAATACTAAGGAGAATGCGTTTTTTAAACTTTATTTTATAGTTTCAACTCACACACAACTTGGAAAATTTAAATTAATGATACCATATCTAACATAAAACCTCTAACAAATGCAGAAAATATTCTACTTTTATATCTAGGGAGAATCTTCCTATATCAGTTTTTTTAAAAGATATTTCAGAAGCTGCCTCAATATGTGTGTGTGTGTGTGTGTGTGCGTCTGTGTGTGTGTGTGTTTAAATATAAGAGGACTTCAAAAAGTTCACGGAAACTGAAATTAAAAAATAAAAAAAATATAACTTTACTTCTCAACATCAGCTCCATTAAGTTCAAGACGCTTTTTGTAGTGATGATATCAGTCATTTATTCCATTCCTAAAGAGCCGAGGGTCCTGAGAATTCTACATGTCAATGGCGTCCTTTTTACATTATTAACAGAGAAAAATGGGTGCCCATTAAAAATTGTTTTCACATTAGAAAACAAAAACAACTCAGAAGGAGCCAACTCAGGACTGTAAGGTGAATGCCTAAGATTTCCCCTTAAAACTCTCTCAAAACTGCCCTTGTTTGATGAGAGAAATGAGCATGTGCATTGTGGTGATGGAGACGGACTCCCGGCAAAGCTTTCCAGGGCATTTTTCTGCTAAAGCTTTGGCTAATTCCAAACACTTGTAGCAAGTAGATGTTACTGTTCTTTGGTCGTCCATAAAGTCAACAAACAAAATGCCTTGAGCATCACAGAAAACTATTGCCATGACCTTTGTTTTTGACTGGTGTGCTTTCGCTTTGACTGCACCACTTCCATCTCTTGTTAGTCATTGCCTTGATTGTGCTTTGTCTTCAGGATCATATTGGTAAAGCCATGTTTCATCTACTGTTGCAGTTCTTCAAAGAACTACTTCAGGATCTCGATCCCATTTGTTTATTTTTTTTTAATTTAAATTCAACGTGGTACATGTGTATATTTTTTACATGTATATATTGTTTTATGGTGGGGATTGGGCTTCTAGTGTACCCATCACCCAAATATTGAACATTTTACACAATGTGTACTTTTTCAGTCTTCGCCCCCCATACTCTCACCTGTTTTGGAGTCCTAGTGTCTATTATTTCCATCTTCAGGTCCATGCGTATGCTTTGTTTAGCTCCCACTTATAAGTAAGGACATGTGGCATTTGATTTTCTGTTTCTGAGTTAGTTTACTTAGGATAATGGAGTCCAGCTCTATCCTTATTGCTGCAAAGAACATGATTTCATTCTTTATAATGGCTGCATAGTATTCCATGGTGTTTATATACCACATTTTCTATATCCACTTATCTGTCGATCGACACTTAGGTTGGTTCCATGACTTTGCTATTGTGAATAGTACTGTGATAAACATATAAATGTATGTGTATTTTTAATATAATGATTTCCTTTGAGTTGATATAAAAATAGAAAATTGGACTTAAACTAAAATGCTTCTTCACCACAAGAGAAATAATCAACAGAGTAAATAAACAACATGCATAATGGGAGAAAATATTTGCAAATTATCCTTCTGATGAAGGATCAATATCCAGAATCTACAAGGAACTCAACAAGAAACAAACAACTCCATTAGAAACTGGGCAAGGCATTGAACAGGCATCTCAAAAGAAGAGATGTAAGTAGCCAACAAACACATGAAAAAATGCTCACCGTCACTAATCATCAGAGCAATACAAATTAAAACTTCACTGAGATATCATCTTACACCATTCAGAACAGCTATTTTTAAAAGTCAGAAAACAACGCATGTTGGTGTGCATGCAGAGAAAAGGGAATGCTCATGTGCTATTGGTGGGAATGTAAATTAGTTCAGCCTCTATGGAAAACAGTCTAGAGATATCTCAAAGAACTGAAAACAGAATTACCATTTGACCCAGAAATCCCACTATTGGGTGTCCACTTCTTTAAAATTTCCATTGAAAATTCTGGTCTTGTCTGCAGCTGGTCTGGGTGCAAAGATTTTGGCACCCATGAAGTGGAGTTCACGCAACTTTAATGTTTTTAGTCAGAACTGTGTAAGCTGATCCAATTGAGATGTCTATGGTGATGGCTATCGTTTCTGCTGTTAACATTGGTCCTCTTCAATTAGGGCACAGCCAAAATTAATTTTTTTTTCCTCACAAATTGATGTGGGTGGTCTGTAGCTGTAGTCATCCTCTTCAACACTATCTCATCCCTTCCTAAAAATGAGTTATTCATTTGTAAGCTGCTGATTTCTTTGGGACCATTGTCCCAATAATCTTCTTGTAAAGCATCAGGGATTTCACCATTCTTTCACTTAAGATTCACCATCAATATGCTGTTTGTTCTTGCTTCAATTTTAGCAGAATTCCTGTTGCCCTGATAGAGGCTGTTTTCACACTGATGTCTTTTTCTTATTAGTGCTTCAAACTAGATCCTTCTCAGAAATGTGATAACAATAACTTGTACAAGTTATTTTGGTGCAAAAAATTGAAATTCATACACTGTTTTTTTTTTGTTTTTGTTTTTGTTTTTTTTTTTTGAGATGGAGTTTTGCTCTTTTTGCCCAGGCTGGAGTGCAATGGCACGATCTCGGATCACCACAACCTCTGCTTCCTGGGTTCAAGCGATTCTCCTGCCTCAGCCTCCCAAATAGCTGGGATTATAGGTATGCGCCACCATGCCTGGCTAATTTTGTATTTTTAGTAGAGACGGAGTTTCTCCATGTTGGTCAGGCTGGTCTCGAACTCCCTACCTCAGGTGATCTGGCCACCTCGGCTTCCCAAAGTGCTGGGATTACAGGCGTGAGCCACCGTGCCTGGTCCCTGGGTTTTTTTTTTTTTTTTTGAGACGGAGTCTTGCTCTGTCACCCAGGCTGGAGTGCAGTGGCGCAATCTCGGCTCACTGCAACCTCCGCCTCCCGGGTTCAAGCGATTCTCCTGCCTCAGCCCTCCAAGTAGCTGGGACTACAGAAGCATGCCACCATGCCTGGCTAATTTTTTGTATTTTTAGTAGAGATGGGGTTTCACCATGTTAGCCAAGATGGTCTCAATCTCCTGACCTCGTGATCTGCTCACCACGGCTTCCCAAAGTGCTGGGATTACAGGTGTGAGCCACTGCACCCAGCCTGTTTTTTCGTAACACGTTTTCCATGAACTTTTTGAAGACCCCCTCATATATCAGCTTTATTGCAGCATAGTAAAAATGCTTTTAAATGTATTTGCAAATGTGACAACAATGGGAGAGATTTTCATAGACTTTCTGTTCCCTGCTGAGTAGGGATGTAGGTAGAAAAGATGGTCTTAAAATTTCAAAGCTTTTAATGTTATTGTTTAAAACTAGGTTAATTATTAACTTAGGCTAAACAAAGCAAGATTAATGAAACTGAAAAATTCCTTGAAGATATTAATAAAGTATTTTTATTGTATCGTTTTGTTTCAACTCCACTCTTCTTAAGTTTCCAAGAGATTTTCAAGAAAATGTTTTTCTTTTCTGTATAACGCATATTAGTAGCTTATAAATTGTCTACCAGTATTTAAATGGAGTACACATATTCTGGATATTAAGCTTAAAAATAATATTTTCAATAACTTGTGTGTGGTCAAATGAATATTCACATGACAAAAATGTCTCTACTCTTTCATTTCAGTTGCATCTTTTCAACAAAGTTGACTCTCTCCCTACAAAGGAAAGTTTGTATCAGCTACTGAGAAGGTAATGTGTTCTCCATGATATTTTCTAGTATTTTCAACTATTAATGTCAGTAATATGCATATATTATATGCTTCTTAAAATACAGCTCTGATTATATTATAAATTTTCAGAATTTGAATTGCTAGGTTAATAATATGCAAGCTATTCTTCAAACAAGTTGAATAATTTACATTGCCAGCAGTAAAGGTGGAGCATGCCTGTTTGCCCGCAGTCTGATTAACACTGGTTAATATTCATTTAAGCCAATATTGCAATTGGCAGATTAGAAATCGTATTTACTTATTTCAGAAATTATATTTTGAGCTTATTTACATTAATAAATTGCTCCTTTATGGTATTTTTCTATTTTTTTCTCCTGAAAATCTATTTCTTATTGACTTGGAATTTATACACACATACATACTTTTTTTAATTTTTTTTTTTTTTTGAGATGGAGTCTTGCTCTGTCGCCCAGGCTGGAGCGCAGTGGCACAGTCTCGACTCACTGCAACTTCTGCCTCCTAGGTTCAACAGATTCTCCTGCCTCAGCCTCCCAAGTAGCTGGGATTACAGGCACACGCCACCATGCCTGGCTAATTTATTTTTAGTAGAGATGGTGTTTTGCCATGTTGGTCAGGCTAGCCTCAAACTCTAGACCTCAAGCGATCTGCCCGCCTTGGCCTCCCAAAGTGCTGGGATTACAGGTGTGAGCCACTGCGCCCAGTCACACACACAATTTTTGATTGCTTTTTAATTTGATGGTGTTATTAAAACTGTATGCTATTTAGAGATCTTGACAGCCACCCCCAAATTTATCTTCATGTTCTCTTTCAGAACCTGAAAAATTACTTACAAATAAAGTCACAGGAACTGGTATATCTCTACAGATTCCTCATGAAACATTCAGACATATCTGTTTATGAGATACACAGAAGTAAAGAGAATCATTATACTAATGTTTAAGTAAGCTTTTATTGAAGAATAATATACATATATTGTGCACAAGTCATTAGTGCACAAATTCATAAATTTTTCAAAAGTAAACTATCATCCAGATTAAGAAAAAGTACATTTCACATTTTTAGAACCCCTTTTGTGCTTTTCCCAGTCACTACTTCCATAAGGAGTCATCATTATGGGGTTTATAGTATCAGAAACTGATTTCCCTTTAGCTTTACATAAGTTAAATAATAAAGTGTGTAATCTTTCATGTCAGGTGTTTTTCATTTTACACTATACGTATGAGATCCATCTTGTTCACTGATTGTTTTGTGTAGTTAAAATTCTTTTATTGCTATAAAGCATTCCTGTAGATTACTATAACATATTTATATATCTCCTATGCACATTAGAGATAATTGGTAGGTCTCAGTATCAGCTTTGTGAACAGAACTCTTAGGAACATTGTTGTATATGTTTTGTGGTAAGAATATGCGTGGGTTTGAGTTTTATATATACTTAGGAATTAAGCTGTGGAGTCAAAGCATTCATGTATATGTTTGGCATTAATAGCTACTGCCAAATCGTTTTCCAAAATGGTCGTTATCAGTTTACAGTCCCTGATATGAGAGACCCAGTTTCTCCACATCTTTCAAATTACTTGATATATTCATTTGCAGTTGTTGTATAACACATTACTGCAAATTTAGTGGTCTAAAACAATATATGTTTGTTATTTTACAGTTTCTATAGGTCAGAAGTTAGAAAATGGCTTAATTATATTCTTTTTTTAGGGACTCACAGGCTGAAATTAAGGTGTTGGACAGGCTGTGTTCTCATCTAGGGGCTTGACTAGGAATGGATTCTTTTCCAAGCTCTTCCCATTTTTGGCAGAGCTAATTTCTTTGTAGTTGTCTAATTCTTGACAGCTTCCTTCTTCAAAACCATCAATGGAGAGAGTTTTTGCTCTTACTTCTAGACCTTTTTCAAAAGGCTCACCTGATTAGGTCATATCCATACAGAATTTATCAACATGGTGAAACTCCGTCTCTACTAAAAATACAAAAAAATTGCCCAGGCGTGGTGGCGTGTGCCTGTAATCCCAGCTACTCGGGAGGCTGAGGCAGGAGAATCACTTGAACCTGAGAGGTGGAGGTTGCAGTGAGCTGAGAACACGCCATTCCACTCCAGCCTGGATGACAAGAGTGAAACTCCAACTCAAAAAAAAAAAAAAATTAGGTTTGGGGGTACATGTGAAGGTTTGTTGCATAGCGAACATATGTTTTAGGATTTGTTGTACATATTATTTCATGACCCAAGTATTAAGCTCAGTACCAACAGTTATCTTTTCTGCTCCCATCCCTCCTCCCACCCTCCCTGATCAAGTAGACCCCGGTGTCTGTTATTTCCTTTGTGTTCATAAGCTCTTATCATTTAGCTCCCATTTATAAGTGAGAACAGTTGGTATCTGGATTTCTGTTCCTGCGTTAGTTTGCTAAGGATACTAGCTCCATCCACGTTCCCACAAAATACACAATCTCATTTTTCATGGCTGCATAGTATTCCATGGTGTATATATACCACTTTTTCTTTATCTAATCTGTCATTGATGGGCATTTAGGTGATTCTATGTCTTTACTGTTGTGAATAGTGCCGCAATGAACATTCACATGCATGTACCTTTATGGTAGAATGATTTATATTCCTCTGGGTATTTACCCAGCAGTAGGATTGCTGGGTCAAATGGTGTTTCTGCTTTTAGCTCTTTGGAGAATCACCATACTGCTTTCCATAATGATTCAACTAATTTACGCTCCTACTAATAATGTATAAGTGTTCCCTTTTCTCTACAACCTTGCTGGCATCTGTTATTTTTTTGACATTTTATTAATATCCATTCTGACTGGTGTGAGATGGTGTCTCATTGTGGTTTTGATTTGCATTTCCCTAATGATCAGTGATATAGAGCTTTTTTTCATATGCTTGTTGGCCGCATGTATGTCTTCTTTTGAGAAGTGTCTGTTCATGTCCTTTGACCACATTTTAATGGGGTTATTTTTCTCTTGTAAATTTGTTTAAGTTCCTTATAGATGCTGGATAATAGACCTTTGTTGGATGCATAGTTTGCAAATATTTTCTCCCATTCTGTAAGTTGTCTGTTTACACTGGTGATGTTTCTTTTGCTATACAGGAGCTCTTAAGTTTAATTAGATCCCATTTGTCAATTTTTGTTTTTGTTGTGATTAATTTTGGTGTCTTTCTCATAAAATCTTTGCCTGTTTCTATGTCCAGGATGGTAGTGCCTAGGTTATCTTCCAGGATTTTTATAGTTTTGGGTTTTACATTTATGTCTTTAAAATCCATCTTGAGTTGATTTTTGTACATGGTAAAAGGAAGGGATTCAGTTTCAGTCTTCCACATATGGCTAGCCAGTTATCTCAGCACCATTTATTGAACAGGGAGTCTTTTACCATTGCTTGTTTTTGTCAGCTTTGTCAAAGATCAGATGGTAGATGTGTGGCCTTATTTCTGGGCTGTCTGTTCTTTTCCATTGGTCTATGCGCCTGTTTTTTACCAGGACCTTGCGGTTTTGGTTACAGTAGCCTTGTAGTATAGTTTGAAGTCAGGTAACAAGATGCCTTCAGCTTTTCTCTTTTTGCTTAGGATTGCCTCAGCTATTTGGGCTCTTTTATGTCCCGTGTGAATTTTAAAACAGTTTTTCCTAGTTCTTTGAAGGATGTCATTGGTTGTTTGGTAGGAATAGCATTGAATCTGTAATTACTTTGGGAAGTATAGTCATTTTAGTCATATTGATTCTTCCTATCTATGAGCTTGGGATGTTTTTCTATTTGTTTGTGTCTTCTCTGTTAAGAGGGAAATTTATAGCACTAAATGCCCATATCACATGTTAGGAAGATCTTAAATTAACAACCTAAATTCACAGCTGAAAGTATAAGAGAAGCATGAACAAATCATCCCCAAAGCTAGCAGAACTAAAGGATATATAGACATGAAAAACCATTCAAAAGATCAACAAAACCGGGACTTGGTTTTTTGAAAAAAATAATACAATAGATAGGCCAGTAGCTAGATTAATAAAGAAGAAAAGAGAGAAGATCCAAATAAACACAATTAGAAATGACAAAGGCAATGTTACTACCAACCTCACAGAAATAAAAACAACTATCAGAAACTACTCTGAACACCTCTACACACATAAACTAGAAAACCTAGAAGATGTGGTTAAATTCCTGGACACATACACCCTCCTGAGACTGAGCAAGGAAGAAATTGATTCTCTGAACAGAGCAATAACAAGCTCCAAAATTGAATCAGTAATAAATAGCCTACCAACTAAAAAAAGCCTGGGACCTAATGGATTCACAGCCAAATTATACAAGATATACAGAGAAGGGATGGTAGCATTCCTACAGAAACTATTCCAAAAGATTGAGTAGGAGGGACTCCTCCCCAACTCATTCTATGAAGCCAACATCTACTTGATACCAAAATCTGACAGAGACACAACAAAAAAAGAAAAGTTCAGGCCATTATCCTTGATGAACATCAATGAAAAAATCCTCAACAAAATATTGGCAAACTGAATCCAGCAGCACATCAAAAAGCAAATCCACCATCATCAAGTAGTCTTCATCCTTGGGATGCAAGTTTGGTTCAATACATGCAAATCAATAAATGTGATTCATCACATAAATAGAATTAAAGACAAAAACCACATGATTATCCCAATAAACACAGAAAAGGCTTTTGATAAAATTCAACACCCTTCATGTTAAAAGCTCTCAATAAAATAGGTATTGAAGGAACATAACTCACAATAATAAAAGCCATCTATGACAAACCCACAGCCAACATTATACTGAATGGGCAAAAGCTGGAAGCATTCCCCCTTGAAAACCAACACAAGACAAGGATGCCCTCTCTCACCATTTCTATTCAGCATAGTATTGGCAGTCTTAACCAGAGCAATCAGGCAAGAGAAAGAAATAAAGGACATCCAAACAGGAAGAGAGGAAGTCAAGCTATCTCTATTTGCAGACAGGATTCTTATCTAGAAAACCCTACAGTCTCAGCCCAAGAGCTCCTCCAGCTGATAAACAACTTCAGCAAAGTTGAAAGATACAAAGCCAGTATACAAAAATCACTATCATTCCTATACACCAACAACAACCAAACCAAGAGCCAAATCAGAAAGGCGATCCCATTCACAATTGCCACAAAAGGAAGAAAACACCTGGGAATACAACTAACTAGGGAGGTAAAAGATATTTGCAATGAGAATTACAAAACACTGCTCAAAGAAATCAGAATACTCTTTTCTATTAACTTAAAGTAAACAGATTAGAGACCTTAATTATCTATGCACAATTCATTCACTTTTGTCATATTGTATTAGAACCAATTTACAGATGCTGCCCATACTTTAAGGTTGGGGATTACACAAAGTCTATACAGACAAAGATTCTGAACTCATGGATCTTAGAATTCTGCCTTCCACACTTCAGTTTTGTTTACTTTTTAATTTTAGCCATTTTGGTGACATTGAATTTTGGTTTTAATTTCCATTTCCCTGATGTCGTGAAATTGAGCACATTTTCATATTTCACTGTCCATTCGTATATCTTCTTTTGTCAAATGTCTGTTAAAGTCTTTTACCCATTCATCTATAGGTTTGAGTCTATTGCTTATGGACTGAGAGGATTTCTTTACTGTTTCAGTGGCATGGTATAGTTAATAATAATACTTAATTTTAATATAGTTTTTCTTATAATTTATTCTTTATGCTTAGTATGTTTTGTAGCTTATTTAATTAATAAATTTTTGCCTAACCCAAAGTCATGAATTTTGTCTCGTATGTTTTCTTCTAAAAGCTTTCCCTTTTACTTTCCATAATTCATATTAAACAATCTAGAATCGATTTTACAATATTGTGTTAAGAGTTACTTTTACTATGTAGATATCCTCTTATGTGTGCACAGAATCAGTAAATGGCACCAGAGGAATCAGGGTTGTAGTGTGTCGACTCACTTTTTTATGTTTTTCTGCCTTCTGATGCCTACACTCCTGTCATCCTCAAAGCTTTTGCAGCTCTCTAATACCTTTGAACAGATAATTTTTGAATTTTATTTTGCTTTTGTAACTGTTCTAGTGGGAGCCATGTCTTTTTGTTTTATTATAAATTCATAATATTTTACATATTTATAAAGTACATGTTATTTTGTTACATGCATAAAATATGTAATTATGAAGTCAGGGTATTTGAGGTGTACATCATTTTGGGTTATTTCTCATCTTTATGTGTTAAGAAAAATTCAAGTCCTCTCTTCTAGCTAGTTTAAAATATACAATACATTGTTATTAACTATAGTCACTCACTTTGCTGTTGAATGGTAGAACTTATACCTTTCCTTTAACTGTTTGTTTATATGTGTTAACCTACCTGTCTTCATCCCATCCAACCACACTTCCCAGCATATGGTATCTATCATTCAACTCTGTATTTTTGTGAAATCAAGTTTTTTAAACTCATAAAAATGAGCGAGAATATGTGATAGTTTTCTTTCTGTGACTTGATTATTTCACTTAACATAATAACCCCAGTTTCATTCATGTTGCTGCAAATAACATGATTTCATTATTTTTTAAATGGCTGAATAGTATTCCATTATGTATATGTACCACATTTTCTTTATCCATTCATCCATTGATGGACATTTAGGTTGATTCCATGTCTTTGCTATTGTGAATAGTGTTGCAATAAACATGCCAGTGCAGGAATCCCTTTGATATATCAATTTATTTTCCTTTGAATAGATAACCAGTAGTGTGATTGCTGGAGCTATGGTAGTTGTCATTTTAGTTCTTTGAGAAATCTCCATACCGTTTTCCATAGTGGTTGTACTAACTTAGATTCCCACCAACAGTTTACAAGAGTTTTCTCCACATCAGCACCAGTATGTTATATATTTTTTTGGCTTTTTAATAACAGGCATTCTGACTGAGGTAAGATAATACTTCATTGTGGTTTTGATTTGTGTTTCCCTGGTGATTAGTATGTTGAGCATTTGTTCGTATGCTTGTTAGCTATTTGTATGTCTTCTTTTAAGAAATGTCTATTCATGTCCTTTGTCCACTTAAAAATTGTTTGCTGTTGTTTGAGTTCCCTGCATATTCTAGATATTAGTCCTTTGTTGGTTGAATAATTTGCAAACATTTTGTTCCATTCAACAGATTAGTACATCACACTGTTAATGTTTTTATCTTGCTATAGAGAAGTTCTTTAGTCAATATAGTCTTATTTGTCTATTTATGTTGTAGTTTCCTATGCTTTTGAGGTCTTAGCTGTAAATTTTTTTGCATAGACCAATGTCCTGAAGTGTTTTCATTATAATTTCTTCTAGAATTTTTACAGATTCAGGTCTTACATTTGAGTCTTTAATGTATCTAGAGTTGATTTTTGTATGTTGAGGATAGGAGTCCAGTTTCATTCTTCTGCATATTGCAGTACAACTTTCCCAGGAAAATTTAGTTAAAAAGGTGTATTTTCCCTAGTATATATTCTTCGTGCCTTTGTCAAAAATCAGTTGGATGTAAATATGTGATTTTATTTCTGGGTTCTATATTCTGTTTCATTGGTTCTATATTCTGTGTCCGTTATTATACTAATACCATGCTGTTTTGGTTGCTATCGCTTTGTAATATATTTTGAAGTCAGGTAGTGTGATACTTTCAGCTTTGTTCTTTTTGCTTTGGATTGTTCTGGCTCTTTGGGCTCTTTTTTTGTTCCATATGAATTATAGGATTATTTTTTATATTTTGGGGAAAATGACATTGGTATTTTGATAAAATTGCATTGTAGCTGTATATTGCTTGAAGCAGTGTGATCATTTTAATAATATTAATTCTTCTGATTCATGAGCATGGGATAGCTTTCCATTTGTTTGTGTCCTCTTCAGTGTTTTTCATGAGTGTTTTGTAGTTTTCCTTATAGAGATCTTTTACCTTGGTTAAATTTATTTCTAGGTTTTTTTTTTTTTTATTACCTATTGTAAGTGGGATTGCCTTGTTGATTTCTTTGTCTGTTTTATTATTGTGTATAGAAATGCTACTAATTATTGTTTATTGATTGTAAGTGTTCTGCAGCTTTATTAAATTTGTTGCAAATAGGGATGATTTGACTTCCTTTGTTCCAGTTTGCATGGTTTTTTCTTTCTCTTGCCTGATTGTTTTAGCTAAGACTTTTAGTACTATGTTGAATGGGGATGGTTAAAATGGGCATCCTTGTCTTGTTCCAGTAATTAGGGTAAATGATTTCAACTTTTCCTCATTTAGTGTAATGTTGACTCTGGATTTGTTGTATATAACCTTTATTATTTCGAGGTCTGTTATTTCTATGCCTAGTTTGTTGAGAGTTGTTATCATGAAAGATATTGAAGTTTATCAAATGCTTTTGCTGTGCCTATTGAGATAATCATATGGTTTTTGTCTTTCATTCTGCGGATGTGCCATGCCATATTTATTGATATGTGTATGTTAAACTATTGTTGCATTCCTCACATAAATCTTACTTGATTATGATATATTATCTTTTTGATGTGTTGTTGAATTTGGTTTGCTAGTATACTGTTGAGGATTTTTGCATCTATGTTTATCAGGGATATTGGCCTGTAGTTTTTGTTGTTGTTGTTGCTATGTCCTTCTCTGGTTTTGATATGAAGGTAATATTGGCTTCATAGAATGAATTAGGAAGAGTTCCCTCCTCTTTAATATTTTGGAATAGTTTGAGGATGATTGGTGTTTATATGTGTATTAGAAAAGGCAGTGAATCCATCTGGTCCTGGGCTTTTCTTTGTTGGGAGATTTTTAAATTACTATTTCAATGCTACTAATTATTGGTCTGTTCAGGTTTTCTATTTATTCCTGATTCAATCTTGGTAGGTTGTATGCATCCAGGAATTTATGTATTTCCTCTAGGTTTTCTAATTTGTTAGCATTTAGTTGTTCATTATTGTCTCTGATGAGCTGTTGTATTTCTGTAGTATTAATGTCTCATTTTTGATCTCTTTGTCTTCTCTCTTATTTTCTTGGTTAGTCTAGCTGGTGGCTTATAAAGTTTGTTTATCCCTTAAATAACCAATTTTGTGTTTCACTGATTTTTTATTCCTTATTTTTGTGTAATTTTAATCTGATTTTTATTATTTCTTTATTCTGCTAATTTTTGGTTTGGTATGTTCTTGCTTTTTTAGTTCTTTGAGTGGCAATGTTAGATTGTTTATTTTATGTCTCTCCATTCTATGGATGTAGGTGTTTATTGCTATAAATTTCTTATATTACTGCTTTTACTGTATCCCACAGGTGTTGGCATGTTGTATGTCTATTTTCACTGGTTTCAGGAATTTTTTTGATTTCCATTTTAAATTCCTCATGACCCAATGGTCATTCAGGATCATGTTGTTTAATTTCCGTGTAGGTGTATAGTTTCCAGTGTTCCTCTTAGTATTGATTTCCAGTTTTATTGCATTGTGATCTGAGAAGATATTTGATATGATTTCTATTTTTTAAAATATCGTTTTTAAAAGTATCTTTTTAAAAAATATTATTTAAAAAATAAAAATAGACTTGTTGTGTGGCCTGACATATTATCTATCTTGAATAATGTTATATGTGCTGATGAGAATAATGTGTATTCTGCAGTAGGATAAAATGTTTTGTAAATGTCTATTAGGTCCATTTGGTCTAAAGTCCAGTTTTAATCCAGTGTTTTTTTGATTTTGTATCTAAATGTTCTATCTAATGCAGAGAGTGAAGGTATTGGAGTCTATCTCTCTCTTTAGATCTAGTAATATTTTCTTACGCATCTGAGTGCTCCAGGGTTTGTTGCATATATATTTAGAATTGTTATTTTATTTTGCTGGATTTGTCACTTCATCATTATATAATGACCTTCCTTATGTTTTTTTTAAATTTTTTTTTCTGTTTTTGGCTTAAAGTTTGTTCCATATAAGTGTAGCTTCTCTTGCTCACTTTGCTTTCCTTTTGCATAAAATACCTTTTTTCATCCTTTTACTTTGAGTTTATATGTGTATTTACAGAGAAAGTGCATTTCTTATAGGCACCATATAGTGGGATTAATTGGATTATGTTTTCTTATCCATTCAGCCAGTATATCTTTTAAGTGGAGAATATAATCCATTTACATTTAAGGTAATTATTAATATGTGAGGTTTTTTCCCAGTCACACTGTTAATTAATTTTGGTTGTTTTGTATTTTTTTTGTTTTTTTCTCTTATTATTTGTCATTTTGTATTGGTAATGACCTGTAGTTGTATCGGTAATGACCTGTAGTAGTATCATTTATGTCTCTTTCTCTTTCTCATTTGTGTGTTTCCTTTACTATTGAGTTTTATACTTGTGTGTGTTTTTATGCTGGCAAATGTTATCCTTTAGCTTCCAGATTTAAGCCCCTTTTGTGCATTTCTTATAGGACTGATCTAGTGGTGATGAATTTTCTGAGCATTTGTTTGTCTGGAAAAGACTATATCTTTCACTTGTGAAAGATAACTTTGCTGGATGTAGTATAATTGATCAGCAGTTTTTTTTTTTTTCTTTCAGCACAGTAAATATGTCATTCCATTTTCTCCTGTCCTATAAGGTTTCTGCTGAGAAATCTACTGTTAGTCTGGTGGAGGTTCCTTTATAGATGACATTTTTCTCTTTCTGTTTTTACAATTCTTTCTTTCTTATTAACTTTAAATATTTTGACTGTAATGTGAAGTGGAGGCCTCTTACATTATATCTGTTTGGGGATTGTTGCCCCTTCTGTATCTGGGTGTCTTAATCTCTTGCTAGACTTGGGAAGTTTCATCTATTATTTTATTAAATAGGTTTTATAATTATTTTGTGCTCTCTTTTCCTTCTAAGATACTGATAATTCATACATTTGGTCACTTCATGATGTCCCATATATCATGAAAGTTTTATTCATTCTTTTTTTCTCATTTATTTTTTTTTTTTCTGATAAGAATCTCACTCTGTCACCCAGGCAGAAGTGTAGTGGCATGATCATTGCTCACTGTAGCCTTGACCTTCTGGGCTCAAGTGATCCTCCTGCCTCAACCTTCTGAGTACCTGGGACTACAGTCATGTGCCACCATGCCTGTATAATTTATTTATTTATTTATTTTTGTAGAGACAGAGTCTTACTATTTTTCCCAGGCTATCCTCCAACTCCTGAGCTCAAGCAATCCTTTCTCTTCAGCCTCCCACAGTGCTAGGATTACAGGCATGTGCCACCATGCCTGTCCTCCTTATTGTTGGCTAACTGGATTATTTCAAAAGATTTGTCTTCAAGTTTTGAGATTCTTTCTCTGCTTTATGCAGTCTATTGTTGAAACTTTTGAATGCATTTTACATTTCCTTCAGTGAATTCTTCAGTTCCAGAATTTGTTTTAATTTTATGATATCTATCTCTTTGTTAAATTTCTCATCACATCCTGAATTGTTTTTCTGACTTCTATTGCATCTGGCATGTCAGTCACTTCTTTCAACATTTTGAGTTTGCTTTCATAGGAGAGGACCTTTTCCTGAAGATCTCTCTGTGATGTTGGTTGGGTGGGTCACTTTACCTTTGATTTTTGTTATATGCAGTAATGTAGTCTCTGTACAATTTCTTTGGCTTTAAAAAGTGTCAGTGGCATCTGAGATTTCCTCAGTGGCTTAGGGTGCAGTTATTATTGGAGGCTGTGGTGAAGTTTTGTGGGAATTAGGATACTAGGTAGGCCAGAGTTCAGGTTTCAGTAGTTGCAGCAGTGAGCTGTCTTTTGGGTTCAGGGTGGTTTACACTGACACTAGTTGGTTGATTCTTGAATCTCCAAGTGGCTTACTCTGATGCTTGGTAGTGGCAGCCATAACCTTTGCAGGTTGGTGGGTTATTGGGCCCCTGTTCAGATGGTGTGGTGTGGGTGATCACAGTGGCAGTGCCCTTCCCTGGGAAAGAGCAGTGCCCACTTCAGTGACAGAAGTGTAGGCTGGCAGGTGAGGAGTATGCATACCACTTATACCTCATCTGAGGGGGTGGCAGTCACAGCCTCTCATGCCTACGCCCTGGAGTTAATAGCCAGCTCTTCTCTTGTACCTCAGTCACAGCATTGCTGGAATTCAAGACAGTGCATAGTCTGTTGGGGGAAAGGGCTTTAGAACAGTGTCTCACTAACACCTCAGTTCTAAAAACAGCAGTCTGTGTTTCAGGTGTGTCTCTGCCCTGTGTGGGATAACCTGGAGTCACTTTTGCCTAGGCGCCAGGAGCAGCAGCCTGTGCTTCTCTTGCATCTCAGTGGCAGCATTGTGGGGCTCCAGGACAGTGCACCATCTGTTGGAAGTGGAGTTATAAAATGGCACTTTGCTGTAGCAGCTTAGGTCTCAAGAAATATCAGACACCCAGTGTGAGTGTCCTTCCTGGGGCAATGACATAATAAAATCTCCCAGCCACACCCTCTATTAGTTTCAGAATCTGTGAGTGTAGAGGGCTCTCTTGTGGCTAGAATTGCAGGAGTCTGTGGTGAAAATGTGGACCACTGAGAATGTTTCATTTACCCTTTCCTTGTGTTGGGGAGTCTCTCTTGGCTCCCAGCTGAACGAGGTTGAGCAGACTGCCTCGATTCTTTTTCTTTCCTTGCTTAGGTATTGCTTATTCATTTTCTGTTGAACTCCAGTGTTTTCTCTTGGATGATATCTTCAAAGTGCGATTATCTACTTGCTATTTTAGTTCTTTTTAGTGGAGAAAGCTAGTACCAAATGTCTTTAGTCAACCATCTTGAAGAAATGGATACATTTCTAGACACATACCACCTACAAAGATTGAAACATGAATAAATCCAAAACTTGAACAGGCAAATAAGAAGTAACAAGATTGAAGCTATAATGAAAATTCTCCCAGAAAATAAAACCCTGGGAACCAATGGCTTCGCTGCTTTAAACTACCAAACATTTAAAGAACTACAACATGTGGTGTTTGGTTACATGGATGAGTACTTTAGTAGTGACTTCTGAGATTTTGGTGTACCCCTCACCTGAGTAGCATACACTGAACCCAATGTGTAGTTTTTTATGCCTCACCCCCTCCCACCCTTCCCCCCGAGTCCTCAGAGTCCATTATATCATTCTTATGCCTTTGCGTCCTCACATCTTAGCTCCCATTTGTAAGTGAGAGCATAGAATATTTGGTTTTAAAATACACACCTATGTTAGTTCTCCATCGCTACATAACACATTGCCAAAAATTTAGCAGCAGCTTAACACAATATATCTTCATTATCTCATGGTTTCTGTACATCAGGAGTCAGTGCAAGCATGGCTTCACTGGGTTCTCTGTTTCAGGATCTGCAATCAATGTTTCAGCTGTGGTGTGTTCTTATTTATAGGCTTGATCAGGGAGAATCTGCTTTCAAGCACATTCAAGTTGTGAGCAGAATTCATTTTTCTGCACTGTATGACTGAGGGCACTGGTCTTCTGCTGTGTGTTGGCTGGAAGCTGTCCTCAAGTCCTAAAGGCAAATCAGTTGCTTACCATATCCATGTGGCCTCTCATTTGGCAGTTCATGCACGGGTGTTTGCTTCCTCATGTCAAGCAGGAGAGCTTTTATCTTCAGTTGACTAAGATGAAATCTTACATAATGAAACATAATCTTGGGAGTGACATCTCATCAGCTCTGCCATATTTGTTTGGCTAGAAGCGAATCTCAAGTCCCATCCAGACTCGGATTACACAGTGCTTAATACTAGGGAGTGGGGATCATGGGACCATCCTAGAATTCTACTGATCACAGCTTCCTAAAGCATAAGTACTATAATAACCTTAATGGAGTTTATGATTAAATTACACTTCTGTGTGTAACAACTTTTAGTGGTATGTGTACATCTAGTTTTAGTACAAGCATACCTCAGAGATATTGCAGGTTCAGTTTCAGACCATAGCAGTACAGCAAATATTGCAATAAAGCAAGTCAGACAAAATTTTTGGTTTCCCATGCATATGAAAATTATGTTTATCCTATGCTATATTCTATTAAGTGTGCCATGGTATTATGGCTAAAAAATGTATATAACTTAATTTTAAAAATACATTATTCCTAAAAATTGCTAACACTCATCTGAGCCTTCAGAAAGTTTTAATCTTTTCATTGGTGGGAGTTCTTGCCTACCTGTTGATGGCTACTGTCAGGGTGGTGGTTGCTGAAGTTCAAGGTGTGGCAATTTCTTAGAATAAGACAACAGTGAAGTTTGCTGCATCAATTGATTCTTCCTTTAATGAAAGATTTCTCTGTAGCATGCAATGCTGTTTGAAAGCATTTTATCTTCAATAGAACTTCTTTAATATTTGGAGTTAATCCTTTCAAACCCAGCTGCTGCTTTGTCAATGAAGTTTATGGAATATCCTAAATCCTTTGTTGTCATTTCAACAGTGTTCACAGCATCTTCAACATTAATTTCCTTCTGGAGAAACCACCTTTTTCCCCTCCTCCATAAGAAGGAATTCCTCATCTGTTCAACTTCTTTCATGAGATTGCAGCAATTCAGTCACATCTTCAGGCTTCACTTCTCATTCTAATTCTCTAGCTATTTCCACCACATCTGCAGTGACTTTCTCCACTGAAGTCTTGAACCTCTCAAAGTCATTCATAAGGGTTGGTATTAACTTCTTCCAAATCCCTGTTGATATTGATACTTTGACTTCTTCCCATGAATTATGAATGTTGTTAATGAATGTTCTTAAACATCTAGGATGGTGAATCCTTTCCAGGTGGTTTTTTAAAGTTACTTTGCCAAGATCCATCAAAGGAATCACTATGTATGCTGGTTATTGCCTTATGAAATGTATTTGTTAAAAAATAAGACTCCAAAATTGAAATTGTTTCTAGATCATGCACTGCAGAATGGATGTTGTGTAAGCAGGTATGAAAACAACATTAATCCCTTGTAGATCTCCATCAGAGCTCCTGGGTGACAAGGTGCATTGTCGGTGAACAGTAATGTTTTGAAATAATCTTTTATTTTCTGAGCAGTGGGTCTCAACAGTAGGCTTAACATACTCAGTAAACCATGTTTTATAAAGCACAGGCAAAGATAGATTTAATATCATTCATAAGGGCTCCCGGGTTTTCTAAATGGTAAATGAGCACTGGCTTCAATTAAAGTCACCAGCTGCATTAGCCTGTAACAAGAGAGTTGGTCTGTCCTTTGATGTTTTTCAGCCAGTCATTGGCATCTCTTCTCTAGTTATGAAAGTCCTAGATGGGATCTTCTTCCTTACTAGCCTGTTTTACCTATACTGAACATCTATTGTTTAGTGCAGCCACCTTCTTCAATAATCTTAACTAGATTTTTTGGATAACTTGCTTCAGCTTCTCCATCAGCACTTGCTTCATCTTGCACTTTCATGTTATGGAGATTCTTTCCCTAAATCTCATTAACTAACCTGTGCTGGCTTCCAACTTTTCTTCTGAAGCTTTCTCACCTCTCCTAGCCTTCATAGAACTGAAGTCAGGTCCTTGTTTTGGATTAGGCTTTGGCTTTAAGGGAATGTTGTGGTTGGTTTAATCTTCTGCCCAGGCCACTCACATTTTCTCCATATTAACAATAAGGCTGTTTCGCTTTCTTATCATTCGTGTTTTCGCTGGAGTAGCACTTCTAATTTTCTTTAAGAACTTTTCCTTTGCATTCACAACTTGGCTAACTATTTGGCACAAGAGGCCTATCTTTTGGCCTATCTCAGCTTTCAAAATACCTTCTTCACTAAATTTAATCATTTCCAGCTTTTAATTTAATGTGAGAGATGTGTAACTCCTCTTTTCACTTAAACATTTAGAGGCCATTGCGGGATTATTAATTGACCGAGTTTCAAAATTGTTTTGTCTTAGGGAATAGGGAGTCTTTGGGAGAGGGAGTGAGATGAGGGAACAGCCAGCTGGAGAAGCAGTTGGAACACACACAACATTTTAATGATTAACTTCACTGTCTTGTAGCAATGCAGTTCATGGTGCCCCAAAACAATTACAATAGTAACAGCAAAGATGACTGACCACAGATAACCCTAACATATATAATAACAATGAAAAGCTTAAATAGTGCAAGAATTACCTAAATGTAACACAGATACACAAAGGTAGCTCATGGTCTTGTAAAAATGGACCAATAGACTTGCTAGCTTCAGGAGGCCACAAACCTTCAATTTGTAAAAAGTGCAGCATCAGCGAAGCATAATAAAAGCAATGTGCAATCAAAGGAGAAGGCATGCCTCTATTTACTTTCTCTTCTCTGCACTGTGTTGCTGTCAACAGTCCAAGTATCACTTGGACCTTGTGCAAGATATTTCTTTCTCCGAGATATTTAAAAAATACACCTCTGCAATAGATGTTGTTGTCGTCTCATCCAGTTTGCTTTCACTAGGCCAATGCACTCATCCCTTTGGCCCAGTGAGAGCTAGTGTGCCTGGATGTAACACCCACCTCTACCTCCACTCACTTTAATGGGCAGTAGCAGTGATTCGATAATATGAGAGTACAAAGAACTGGTCCCTTGTGTCAAAGCACAACCAACTAGGTTTAATATGTACTCCTGAGTGCCCAAGTCAGGCTGAAGTGAGGCTCCAACCAAGACCACATCCTTGTTCATCCTTTCCTGCCCTATCCTACTTCACACAATCTGCCTCCTAAATACTATAAATCACTTTCATGAGAATCCTTGTCTTAGGGTTTGCTTTTAGGCAATCCTTCTTGACACACTCTCTTAGGTTTTTATCTTTAGATATGAAAGTCTGTAGGTGTTTACATGTCAAAATTGTTTGAGTAGTAGCTATTCTTTTAAGAATTCTCTTTGACTTTACAGGAATTTAAAATGCTTGTTACATTTGAAATGGTGATTATGTGAATACTTAAGAAGGAAAATTCCAGGAATTATATTTGTCATGCAGCTAGAAGCCTTGTTGAGTTTTTACTACTGCTACATAGGCAGGCATGAAATTCTGGCCTTTGGATACTTAGAAGGAGTCTCTCTGCAGAAACCCCCTAACTTTTCCTTAGCTTGTTGTTGCAGTTTGAATTAAGACAAGTTATATAATTATCTTGAAAACCAAATAAAATTAATTATCAAAGGGCACAAAAGACAGACAAATCCTTAAAAGAAAGACAGTGCAATTCTATTTACTGATATTTTAATAAACTAAAGCATAAATAATTCTTCAACAACTCAATTTTTTCTTTTTTCCTTTTTTAATAGAAAAAACATTTAGACACAGTTACGTATTTTTTTCTGATTTGTTAACACATTTTCAGAGTGCTGTTTGATCCTTTTAGAGGTTTTTGTTAAATTTGAATGTCACATTAATTATCCTCAGCTCTTTCCTACTTTGTGCAATAGGTAGTGGTGACATTCATCGTATCCACAACCATGCAGTGTGACCACTGACCTGTCACAACAGCCATGAGCAGTAAACAGCCAGTACCCCTGTTCTGCTGAAAACCAGCTGTCCTATTCATTAATATGTATATATTTATCTATTTTTTTAACTCATAATCTTACTTTAAAATCATTAGAGAACACTCTATTTAAGGTAACACTAAAGAAAATTTCTTTTTGAGGCAAATATGTCATTTTTTAAAAGAGAAAAGAGTAACATTAATCCTTTACATAAATCTTAATTTTATTGTATCAGGTTTGTTTAAGGAAGGAAATCTTTTATTAATTTATATAAGTATGTAATATAAGTAATGAACCAGGGAATACAATTTAAATCATATCTATGATCTTGAGTTGGCCTTAATTTTCCTTTACTTGCCAATATGTAAATCTTCAGAAGACTGTATGTATGATTTAGACTTGGAAACAATATTCAAGTACAAATTAGATATTTTATCAATCTCACCATGATATATTCTCTGTCTCTATAAACCACTTGGTCACCCAAGCATGACCCTTGGAAAAGAATTTTCACTTTATCTTCTCTTTCTTTGTCATCGTTACCTCATACTATATTATTTGTAACTAAGTTCAGCTGATTCTAATATCTAAACATTTCCCTGACCTTTATTTATTTGTCTAAAATATAAATGTGAGTATGCTACTGATTTTCTTAAGACACATGAAGGGCTCCATTCATTCAGGATTTGTTAAAGATCAGACTCCTTGCATGGCTATAAGACCTTTCACAGTTCAGTCTCTGCCATACGCCTGTGTTTGTGCTCTGTTCCAGGTTAACAGCCTTTTTGTTCATGAGGACTGGTGTGCTTTCTCATTCCTCTAGATTTCAGCTCATTGAGTTGCATCTTGCTGCAATTTCTTTCTTTTATTTCTACACCAAGAGAGGCACTGCCTGTCAGTCATGACACCATTTAAAGGTTAATTCTTGAGTGAGTTCTCTGTCATCTCTGGGCAGAGTTAGGGGTTTCTTTATGTTTTCTTTGCACATTGTGAATACATCTCTTGTAGCACAGGATCGTGAGTTCCTTTAGGATCTAGGCTGTGTTCTCCTTATCTTTTATTACCAGCATCTAGCCTAGCCAATTGCTTATCACACAGTACTCAATAAATTGTGACTTTTGAGTGAGTGAATAATTATATGTTTATAGTCTACTTTATTAGTAGTAGTATTTTTTAGATGGAGTCTTGCTCTGTCACCCAGGCTGGAGTGCAGTGGCACAATCTCAGCTCACTGCAACCTCTGCCTCCCGGGTTCAAGTGATTCTCCTGCCTCAGCCTCCTGAGTAGCTGGAATTATAGGCATGTGCCACCACGCCCAGCTATATTTTTGTATTTTTGGTAGAGTTTCAGCATGTTGGCCAGGTTGGTCTCGAACTCCTGACTTCGTGATCCACCCACCTCGGCCTCCCAAAGTGCTGGGATTACAGGTGTGAGCCACCATGCCTGGCCTAGTCTACTTTAAATTACTAAATTGTTTCACTGACTCTAATTTTTTTTAACACTTTGAAAAATAGACTTCTCAGTTACCTATAATTTACTATAGGTCCTTACAATATAAGACATTGTAAGTACTAAATAATAAATATTTTTGGAATAAATGAATGATTTAATTGATGCAGTTCTGAAACCCCACAAGCAAGGAAAGTCTGTTAGATTTCCTTTTTGTAACTATCTCATTGTATCATAACTTTTAAGAATCTTAAACAATTTTTGCAAAAATCGTGTTTTACTGATTTCATTACTGTTTCTTTTGAATGTTAAATATGGATGTCAAACAAATACAGTATTATAATGACAAAATCTGAACCTATTCCCTGCTCTTTTTAAGTTTGTACCTCTTTAAAATAATAGCTTTCAAGTCAGAATATAACATTTTTCAGATGTCATTTTTTCATGCACTATTGTGTTCATAGTAAAATTGTGAGGTACAGAAATTTCCCATATACCCCTTGCTCCCATACATGCATAACTTCTCCTATTGTCAACTTCCCTCACTAAAGTGGTATGTTTGAGGATACAACTTTCTTTATCTTGACTTGAAGTAATCATAAGTATTGTCACAATAATTATTGCAGTGTATATGTTTATTTAGATAAATGTCCTCTAAATAGGGAAACTATGCACAATACTACCGAATACCACTAATAATAGCATTGAGTAATACCCTGTCCAAAAGAAAAAGACAAAGAAGAAAATATAACAGTTCATGTTCAAGAGACTCTTTGTTGAAGACAATGTCATGACAACATTTGGTGTTTCTTTCGTATGTTAACATTTACCTGTTGTTTGCAATGTTCTTGGACAGATACCATGGTGGTTTTAAAGATAAGGGTTTAATCCCTGACTTAAGAGTTACCAATGCTTTAGGAAAATTTGGATAGGATGGTAACTATAATGAAAGGCCATGTGTCATAAATGTATTAGTGGTCAAGGACAATGGGCATTGGGAGGAAATAAATCAATTCTGGTTATAGAAAAATCACAGATCCAATGAAATACGATCATATCTTAAAAATGAATAGCATTTCAACATTAGGAAATGAGCAAGTTTTCATAACTGAAAGTATATCAGAAGGGAGAGTAGAGGAGGGAAATCACTTATGCTAGTGTATAAGGGTTCTTGTCTCCATTATCCCCAAATCACCACCCAGACTTGGTACATCTTCCTCTGTTTCTGACCCTCATCCTCTAAGAAAATTTCTATTTTTTTCCAGACTAAGTGCTGAAGGACATCAGACAAGGAAAAGTTCTTATCGTTATGTAGTTTTGTTTACATAAAGAAGCTACATAGTAAGAAGCTGAGAAACAGTGAGGAGTGGGGAGAGAGAAAGGCATGCTTCATGAGCTACAGCAGGGAGGGTTGTTGGGGATTTGGATTGCAGGGAACTCCAGAGCAGTGATGAGCACAAGAAAACTGGGCATTAGTGGAAGAAGTTGAGATGAGTTTCTATGGGTTAGAAATGGGATTTCCTTTAATGTTCCTGAAGACAGGAAAGCACGGTGGATTTCCATGACCAAATTTTGGCTGCTGGAGTGAGTTTCCATAGATACGACTTGAGAGGCTTTTGCAGGAGGACCTGACTTTTATTAGGTTTATTATCATAGACCTTATCTCAAAGATCTATAGAGAACTCAAACAAATATACTATTATAATGGTAAAATATACTATATAGAGGCACTTGGTATGTTTTAGGTGAGGATAGGTGATTACATTTCATTGGGATGATGGGATTACGAAAATGAAAAGTGAAAATCATGCCTGGAAAAATAGTGTGTTTCATGTGTGCATGTTTGGAGGAGGGGAAGGTCAGCTTGTCATTGCCTTGAGGGTCATGTTATTGAAGTGAGTTTCACTGTGGCGGCAAGTAAAACACATTAAATAGCTTTGTTCAGACAGCAAGGTGACCACTGTTATTCCTAGGAACCTGTCATCTGGCAGTTATGTGTACATGAGGTAGAGGTGAGACACTGAAGGTAGGAAAGCTAATTACTTTAGGAGGCTATTGAAATATTTTTCTGAAGGAGTATCCAAAACTTTTTGATTGTGCATCTCTCATGAGAGAAATTTGAAGCACACTAGGCATGGTGGCTCGTGCCTATAATCCCAGCATTTTGGGAGGACAAGGCAGGAGGATCACTTGAGGCAAGAAGTTCAAGACCAGCCTGGGTTACATAGTCCAACCCTGTCTCTACAAGAATTTAAATGATTAGGTGGGTGTAGTGGCACATGCCTGCAGTCCCAGCTAGTTGGGAGGCTGAGGCAGGAGAATCACTTGAGCCCACGAGTTTGAGGCTACAGTGAGCTATGGTGACCCCACTGCATTCCAATCTTATTGAGACCGCAAGACCTTTTTTCTAGAAAAAGAAAAAGAAAAAACACCCCAATTTGGAACACACACTACTGCACTATGATATTGGATTGTTTGTTTATAATATCTATATATCTATCATCTGTCTATCTATCTATCTATCTATCATCCATCTATCTTATAGATATTATAAAACATTTGGCCAGGCATGGTGGCTCACCCCTGTAATCCCAGCACTTTGGGAAGCCAAGGCAGGCAGATCACCTGAGTTCAGGAGTTCGAGACCAGCCAGGCCAACATGGCAAAACCCCATCTCTACTAAAAAAAAAAAAAAAAAAAAATACAAAAATTAGCTGGACGTGGTGGCATGCACCTGTAATCCCAGCTACCCAGGAGACTGAGGCAGGAGGATCACTAGAACCCAGGAGGCAGAGTCTGCAGTGAGCCGAGATCTCACCACTGGACTTCAGCCTGGGCAACAGAGCAAGATTCCTTCAAAAAACAAAACAAAACAAAACAAAACAAAACCACATAGAAATACAAATGCCCTAATTTATTGACGTATTACCCTTTTTAGTATATTCTGACCATTTTGAAAACTGCCCATCTAGAGAGAAGATGACAAGGATCTTACTGCAATTGTGGAGGTAAAAATAGCCAGGGTAGGGGACAACTGTAAAGGTTGTCATATTTGACCAATGATTTGGGCATAAGGGAGAGAGAGGTGAAATAATGACTCCCACATTTTGGACTTGTTATAAAGGTAGAATAGTAGTTTAAGTAACAGAAATGTGTTGTTGCTGTAAGAATATTGATTTGAGGGGAATATAATAAAGCTGGTCTTGGCAACATTAATTCAGATTTCTAGTGAATGGTAAGGCAGAACAATCTGGCAGAAAATTGGAATTTCAACATTGGAACCTAGGAGGGACATTGTGTGGTTGGAGATTCAAACTGTACATCCTCACATTAGATGTAATATATATAGCTGAAGTAAAGAGTTTAAATAAAGAAAAAAATATCTGAGAAAAGAGGAGGAATCTCTGAAATCTGTTTCCACTCTTGAAGCAGGTTGGGGTTTAGGGCAGTAGGTAAGCAGAAAAGGAATGGTGTAAAGAAACAATGGAGAAAGACACCAAGAGAAGATAGATTTTTTTTTGAGACACAGTCTCACTCTGTTGCCCAGGCTGGATCTCGTCTCATTGCAACCTCTGTCTCCTGGGTTCAAGCAATTCTCCTGCCTCAGCCTCTTGAGTAGCTGGGATTACAGACATGTGCCACCACGCCGGGCTAATTTTTGTATTTTTAGTAGAGACGAGGTTTCACCATGTTGGTCAAGCTGGTCTTGAACTCCTGACCTTGTGATCCGCCCACCTTGGCAACCCAAAGTGTTGGGATTACAGGCGTGAGCCACCGCGCCCAGACGAGAAGATAAATCTTTAATAAAGTCTACGGTGTTCAGTAATATCAATGGTTGCAGGGAAACTAAGAAGTCTATTGAACTAGCAATTAAAAGCCAGCTTCTTTGGGGTGATTAAAAAGCTACCATCTTTTGTAAATCTTAGAGAATAGATATGTCAGAAGTCTAAAGATGGTACTGACTTAATTTTCTGAAAAGAAAAAAAATTCTATTAAATGTAGACTTCAATAAGACATATTTCTAGAAAACAGCTTTAAAGTTAATACTTTTAAAGTCAACTTTAATTAGGAGACAATATTTAAGTATCTTAAAAAATGTAAGTAAAAACTAAAGCCAGAGGCATGTCATTCTAACATAACGTTGTACTCTCATTGTTCTTTTATTTAAATATACATTTTGTCATAATTAAACAGTTTTGTTAAACTAATACAAAATGCACTTACAAATTTACATATTTATTAACATTGTGCTTGATTTTGTATTTTTTATTAATTTTGTTTTAATAGTCATAATTATTATGTTAATGGATGTATGATACTTCATCTCAAGACATACTACAATTTCTTCTGGTTCTTGTGGTGATTTTCTATGTAAAAGAGTGAAGGACCATCAGTCAAGAGGGACTGCAGAAGGGAAATAAGAATTTTCCTTATTTCCTTTGAATACATTGAGACTTGGTTTTTACCTCACATTTACAGTATTTATTTTCTCTGTTGGGAATTATTTTCTGCTTGCACTGGATGAAATAACATTTTGCCCTGAAGTCCATGATTTACTCCTATACTTGATTAAAATAGTGCGTTTAGAACTTTATAATCATATACTGACATTTTGTTAAAAACAAGATGCATCTCAAAAACAAATTTTAACACATTTAAAGATATTTTTTCATCTTTAAACATTTAACTTACATTTTTGCACATGTAGAAAATTACTTCATGTTAGTGTTCTTTATGCTGTTTGATTTTGAGATGGACATCAAATAATGTGCCTAGAAACAAAATTTTGTAGATTCTTAAAACTATGGTGGAACTTTTAAAGCCATTCAGTTTTTCTGACTTAGAAATCAGTCATTTGAGAATCTAGTACCAACAGAAATCAACAGAGGAGAGTGTCTCCACTGAAGTATTGACAAATCTCCATGCAAGATATTGGTAAAAGTATATAATATTTTTGAATTAAAATTTTTAGCTTGTAATAATTTTGATTGGTATATCAAATTGACCACACTGATGGAGGAAATCATCAAACTACTCATATAGGATATAGTCATTTCGGATCATGTAATAATTATAGCCATCTCTCTGTATACTTGGGGATTGGTCCAGGACCTCCACATGTGCCAAAACCAACACATATTCAAGTCCCAAAGTCAGTCCTGCAGAACCCATGTAAATATAAAGTCAGCCCTCCTTATATGGGTTTCACATACATAGATTCAGTACATGCATTTTTGATCCACTTTGGTTGAAGAAAAAAATCCATGTAAAAGTGGACTCATGCAGTTCAAACCTATGTTGTTCAAGGATCAGCTGCACTTTATTCTCAGGAAATGGACAAAAATCTTCTTTGTTATAGCTAGAACCCATTTCCTCTTTTTTGATCTTCAGAAAGTAACTTTCCCAGTTTATTGATGTGTATTATATGTAACAGAACTACCACATTTACTCTAGTAAAGCAGAGATCACATCTACGACTTGTCTTCGGTCCATTACCTCTGTCCTTTAGTTATAGGGGCAGAATAATCAGATAGTATGATATTGAGTAAGCATTGTGTGTGTATGCATGTGTGTCTTTATGCATACATAAACCAGTTAAATATAGGTATTATAGAAAGCAATGAATCTATAGTTTCTGTCTTCGAAGGACTTACAAGTTCATTTGGCGATGAGATACCTAGACATAAAGAACTACTTGGTACAAACTACACAATCAGGTACAAACTATGTAAATGTTTGAGGTATTAAGTAGTACAAGGTGGCTTGGAGATCAAGGGAAGGCTTTGCAGAGGTGAGTGTGGTGATAGGTCTGGAAAGGATCTTATTATGTACACATAAACATACAGAAAACAGGAACAGAGGGAGATAAAGAAAACGGAAGAGAGAAGTATCTCCTGCCTCTCACCTGGGTGAATAGGCTGGCGATCAGCATTATTATATATCTACCATGTTCCAGACTCTGTGTTTCACGCTTTATAGATTTTTCTCGATTAAGCATGAAGCAAATAAGATTAAGCATAAGGCAAATAAAATATTAATTTTTTTATTTTTTGAGACAGGGTTTCCTCTGTTTCCCTGAGTAGCTAAGAATATAAGCACCTGCCACCACACCTGGCGAATTTTTTTTTGTATTTTTTGTAGGGGCTGGGTTTCACCATGGGGTCCAGGCTGGTATTGAACTCCTGGGCTGAAGTGATCCCCCCACCTTGGCCTTCCAAAGTGGTGAATGTGTATTTAATAAATTATGCTGATGTTTTCCCACGCATAGAGTCTTAGTTGTGTTTGTTTTTCAAGTAGCTTGCAGATTGACTTTTCTTGTTATTTTTAGCACACACAAGTAGGATCATATGTTTAAAACTCTTCAACACTGCTTTGGGATTCAGGTTCTCTACAACTTAATAGTGATTCCATAAAATGTCTAAATACTTTTCTCCAATTCCCGTTACATAAACATACTTTTATATAAATAAGTTTTGTAAAATAATCATGTCTGGAAATAATACATTAACAATGTTCCCCCTTTCACTGAGGAGAAATTGGAGACACAGGAAAGACGTCTAAACTATGCGGTGAAACAATGGTAAAGTCTATACTAATACCCATAAACTGCCCAAAAATTCTATTTAAAAAATGTTAAGTGCTTTTAGATTCATGATTCTGATATGGGAGGCAGGGAAGTGCTGGGAGGAGAAAAGTGGGGTCCCTAGCAAGGGTTCCACCCTCAGGCCTGTGCCCACAGTCCTAGGTGAGGACAGGCACTTCTGTTTTCATGCCAAATGTTGCATTTCCCAAGACCACCCTGGCCTGCCATGCCCCCATCCTGTGCCTATAAAAACCCCAGGACTCTAGCAGGCACAGACATAAGTGGCTGGACGTCGAGAGGAACACACCGGAAGAAGAACACACTGGTGGACACCAGTAGACACCACAGGCCATCTATAGCGGCATGACACTGAGTTCGGCTGAGGGCAGTGGGAGGAGAGCCTGGCAGCTGAGTGGCCTGACTCCAGGGGAAGACCACCTTCCTACTGGTCTCCCCATCCATCCGCTAAGAGCTACTTCCACCATTCAATAAAACCTTGCACTCATTCTCTAAGCCCATGTGTGAGCTGATTTTTCCAGTACACTAAGGCAAGAACCTAGATACAGGAAAGACTGCAAGGGGTAAGCCTGGGGAATTAAAGAGCTCTGGAGGCACTCCCAGCAGAAGCAGCAGCTCCCTCAAGCTGGGCTTCTCCGGGTCCACCTCGACCTCCCTATTCAGCTTCAGCATCTCACTCACCCCTCCTAAAAATCCTCACCCTAAACAAGCCCCAGTCTCACTCTTGCCCCTTCAACAAATGCCCAGTGAATTTGGACCCAGTAAGGTCCCGGTCCCCTTCTTCCTATAGGAGTTAAAGCAAATTAAGGGGGATCTTGGCAAGTTCTCAGATGACCCTGATAGATACATAGAGGCTTTCTAGAATTTCACTCAAATATTTGAACTCTCCTGGAGAGGCGTTATGTTACTTTTGAATTAGAACCTGACAGACACTGAGAAACAGGCCACTCTGCAAGCAGCAGAGAGATTTGGTGATGAGTTTTGCACCACATATAGCATCAGGGAAGGGAGAAAACAGTATCCAACTGGAAGAGAAGCAGTACCAGTGAATGACCCTAAATGGAATCCCAATGACGAGATGGGAAACAGGAAGAGGAGACACTTTCAAGTGTTCATAATGGAGGGCTTACATAAGACTAAGACCAAGCTCTCAATTATACTAAGTTGTCTATAATTGACCAGGGATTTGATGAAAATCGCACTGCCTTCCTGGAGAGGCTAAGAGAGGCCTTGGTAATGCCCACCTCTCTATCTCCTGATTCAGTCCAAGGAAAGCTAAGCCTATAGGATAAATTTATTATTCAGGCAGCTCCTGACATCAGGAGGAAGCTACAAAAACAGGCCCTGGGACCAGATAGTACATTAGAAGACCTCCTGAAAGCGGCCACCTCAGTCTTTTACAATAGAGAAAAAGAAACACAAGAAAGAGGCAAAAGCTTGAATGGCCAGCGTCCAAGGCCACAAACCCCAGAATTCCCAGTGTACACCTGTTAACTGCTACAGATGTGGCAAGAACAGTTACCTTTCTTCTAAAGTTTAATCAATTCCATACAAGGTTTAATTTCCTTTTTTTTTTTTTTTTTTGAGACAGAGTCTTTCTCTGTCACCCAGGCTGGAGCACAGTGGTGTGATCTCAGCTCACTGCAAGCTCCACCTCCTGGGTTCACACCATTTTCCTGCCTCAGCCTCCCGAGTAGCTGGGACTACAGGCACCCACCACCACGCCTGGCTAATTTTTTGTATTTTTAGTAGAGACGGGGTTTCACCATGTTAGCCAGGATGGCCTTGATCTCTTGACCTCGTGATCCACCCGCCTCGGCCTCCCAAAGTGCAGGGATTACAGGTGTGAACCACCGCGCCCAGCCATAAGGTTTAATTTCTTTCACTAGGGTGAAACAGCTCTGGGTACAATGTTGTTGTTAGTATATTTCACTTCTTATCTCTGTAATCTTTGCCACTAAATTCTTTCCTTGTATAATACACATGTTCAAATCATGCATACTTAACCTTATAAAACTATTTTTTTCTCTGTCATGCCTAGAAGCCATCAAACTCCAAATGGTCAGGCAACCAGAGCCTCAGATGATGGCACCCCTTTGCGAGGAACCCTTAGATTAACCTCTGGGAGGAATCTGACTGCCATTTTACTCAAAACAATGCCCCTGTCAGCAGGAAGCAGCTAAGACCGATCATCATCCGTATTTTAATGGCAGTTAGATGTACGTCTTCAGAGGAGGGAAACGATACGGGACAGGGACTGGGAAGTGCTGGGAGAAGGGCAGGGTTCTTGGAGAGGGCTCCATCCTCAGACCTACGACCACAGTTCTTGGTGAGGACAGGCACTCCTGTTTTTGCACCCAAATGTTGCATTTTCCAAGACGACCCTGGCCTGCTATGCCCCCATCCTGTGCCTATAAAAACCCTGAGACCGTAGTGGGCACAGACACAAGTGACTGGACGTTGAGAGGAACACGTCAGCAGAAGAACACACCGACAGACATGAACAGATGCTGGCATGCCATCTACAGTGACACGACGTGGAGTTCGGCCAAGGGTGGTCGGAGGATAGCCCAGCCACTGGGTGGCCCGATCCTAGGGGAAGACCACCTTCCCACTCCATTCCTCTTCTGGCCTCCCATCCATTTGCTGAGAGCCACATCCACCATTCAATAAAACCGTGCGCTCATTCTCTAGGTCCACATGTGATCCGATTTTTCCGGTACGCTAAGGCAAGAACCAGGGATACAGAAAGCCCTCTGTCCTTGCAATAAGGCTGAGGGTCTAATAGAGCTGATTAACACATGCCACCTGCAGACAGCAAAACTGAAAGAGTGCACTTTAGCACACGCACGCTGGGGCTTTGGGAGCTGTGAGCACTCAACCCTAGACACTGCTATTGGGTCAGCGCTCCCTATGAGCTGCCTGTTTGCATGCTCCCCCTAGGAGTATTAGCAGTGGGGCATGGAAGTAGTGAGTCACACCCCATCACACGCCTTGTGATGGGGATTAGGGAACTTTTCTTGTTTCAGTTCCTGTCTTATATTGTGTATTTTCAGGGGCAAAGGACTTCTGACTGTGAATTAGTACTATGCTTCATGAGCCTTCTGAAGTATGTTGAATGCAAGGCTAGTTAATCATATGACTTTGTAACACGCCCATAGTGTCCCTGATTGTTGAAGCACACATAGTGAAATAGGAACAGATTCCAGTTGCCACTGAGGTACTGAAACTAGCTAACCCACATTTAATGAACAAAAGAGTTGTGCAAAAAAAGAAACTCTTTTTTAGTTGGTTGTTTCTAACAGTAGATGATACTAAAAAGAGGTATAGACAACAAAAGGAATCATATGAGAAGTACATAGAATGAGATAATTGGGTAAAATTTCAAGACGTTTCCTAAAAACGTAGACTTTGTTCATTTTGTAGGCTGAAGGAAAAATGAAGTAACGGTGGAGATTGTCTTTGAGTATTTTTGCGTTAATTTCGTTGAACATGATGACTGATCTCTGTTAGAATTTCCTTTTGCTGTTTTATAGCTAGGGGAGAAAGCACTTCTCTCTCTCTCTTTTTTTTTTTTTAAGCACAATATAATGTCTCTGCCATAGGGTTGAATATGTCTCTATAATCTACCCCTATAGTCTATAAAATTCCCTGGATAGTAGTTGACAGTCAATTGTTCAATAATGAGTGATCAGTCCTGGAACCTGCATAATTAGATTTCATTTTGCTTAGTATATATTAGGTTGGTGCAAAAGTACTTGCAGTTTTTGCCATTACTTTTAATGTAAAAAATGCAATAACTTTTGCAACAACCAGATGTATAGTTTTCACTTGGTCATTTAGACAAGCTGCATTAAATATTGCTTTTTGTTTTAGAAGTCTTTGCTTTTCAGTCTAGTAGTAAGTTTCTTTCACATTAGCTTTCAAAAAATGAATCTTCATTTCAGTTCTAAACTTCAAGTTGTAATTTCAATGACTTTACTATCTGTAATGTTCTCTGTCATTATTGCTAAGTAAATCACAAGAAACTTGTTTCCAAAATAATAATTTTGAGAAACAATATGAGAGTTTATACAGAAATTTTCTAAGGTTTGGTACTAGAAAAAAATTTAAAGCTCCTGGAAGGATTTCTATTTACACAGTTTCCAGATAGGGAACTAGTAACTTGCTGATGTTTTAATAAAGAAAAATCTTGAATGCCAAACATTGATCAATGTTCTCTTTATTTTGCTTGTACTGAAATGAGGACATTTATTTAAAAATCAGTCTGAACAAGCAGCTGTCTATTATTGTGTCCTGTGTAATCTCACATATATGATTAAATACAAAACCTATGTATTTATTTGTTCTTTTGGAAACCTATTTATTTTTGCTTTTGAGGCCTCTGAAAAGAATAGGTAAACTTTTTTTATGCTGAACTCATATTTCTTATCCAAAGCATTAACATATTAAAATGCAAACCATCTCAACAAAATTTTTATCTTTTCCTTGTAGTTAATACTTATTATGAAAGTTACAGGTCTGAGAGAGAGATAATTATGGAAAAAATGTATTTAAGTAGAATGTGTTATGCTGCCAAAGTCTTAAATCAATCATGACAACACTGTTGACAGTGACTTGTTTCTTTATTACCCCAAGGCTTATTGGTTGATTTTTGACCATTCTAGCACCTTTCCATATGAACACATTTCCATTTGATTCCTACTGTTAAATGTCTATTTAGACTGCAGTTCTTGCGATTTTATAATATGATTTCCTGGATGATTTCTTCATTTTCTTGACATAATAGGTACCACATTCAGCATTTTACTTTTCTCTGTAGCTTCCTTGTGGGTCCTTGGAGACAGGGGTGGTAAAGAGAATTTCCCACCTTTGAGGTCTCACTTTTCATGGTTAGTGTAATTCTATTTTCTCAAGCAACAGTTTCACTGAAAGTGACATGTTTCTTCTTAGTTCTTTGTTACTTGTGTCTTTTCAAATTCCCAGGAAGTGCGATTTCTAAAGCATGGTCACTAAGTAGGTTACTATTGTTCCTAAAGTGGAAATTACATTAGTGGAGGAGAAAGACTTTTCTTGTAGTTCCTACCTCTTAATTCACATTGATTCAAAAAAAGCATTTAGCAGATATGTAGTTCCAGGTCTTCATAATCCAGAGATGAGCAAGATCACCTCAGTATCAAAGCCATAGCCCTTGGTCAGCAGAAGACAAGTTAGGGGCTGATGACTGGCTTTCTAATTCACAGTCATTGAAGCATGTCCACACTGACTGTAACCCTCTAGGAAAATTAGTTGGTATATATTTTGCTTAATTATCAAAAATGTATATGTGTAATTAATTTTTTTTAGGTTTTTGATTGGATGAATGAAAAGAGATAAAGCCAAGATGTTATTCTATCCTTTAGGATAATCTGCTAGTAATATCCTTAACTTTTATATGTGATTTGGTTTTGAGGACTTGAACATAATAGGTTTGCAAAGTTATTTATTTCTTTTGTTCGTAAATGGAATAAAAATCTAAGAAAGCTGTGAATGAGTATGACCAAAAGATTTTTCTATTTTAAAAGGTAAAATCATGACAATATAGAGAAAGAATAACATAGTTTTAAAAAAGACCAGTGAAAATGGAATGTAATTACGTGTTATGTTGTGAATTGTTATTCCTGATACATGAATTGTGCACACCAGTTCAAACTGAAGGTCCAGCTTGTGAAGGTCTTGACCTAATAACATCAAAAGCTATATGTCAGTTACATTCTTCCTTTCTGCTCCATTCGTTCTTGTTTACTATTCTTTGCAGATTTGTTTTTAAATGTATTTCACATGTTTCTGAATAAGAGAATGTAATCTAGTGATGGTTAATTTTGTATGTCAACTTAACTGGGCCATGGGATTCCCAGATATTGGGTTAAACATCATGCTGAGTGTGCCTATGAGAGTGTTTTAGGATGAGACCAACATCTGAATTAGCAGGACAAGGAAAGCAAACTGCCCTCCCCGTGAAACTGAGGTGGGCTTCATCCAGTCAACGGAAGGCCTGAATAGAGCAAAAAGGCTGACACTGCCAGGTAAAAGAAATTTCCTCTCCTCTGACTGCCTTTGAGCTAAGGCTTTGATCTTTTACTGCTTTCAGACTTGGACTGGAACTTACTTCACCAGATCTCATGGTTCTCAGGCCTTCAAACTCAGGTTGGAACTATGCTAGCAGCTTTCCTGGGTCTCCAGCTTGCTGAGTACAGAATCTAGGACTTCTCAGCCTTTGTAATTGTGTAAGCCAATTTTGTATAACAAATCTCTATCCATTTATCTAGAAACAATAAATATATATCTAATAGATATGAAGTCTTGTGCTTCATAATGACATCTCAATGAGGGACTGCATATACAATGGTGGTCTTGTAAGATTATAATGGAGCTGAAAAATTCCTATCTCCTAGTGACATCATACCTGTCATCATAGTGCAATTACTTTATTTAAAAAATAAGTTTAGTATAGCCTAAGTGTAAAGTGTTTATAAAGTCTACAGTAGTATAAAGTAATGTCCTAGGCCTTTACATTCACTCACCACTCACTCACTGACTTTCAGTCCTGCAAGCTACATCCATGGTAGGTGCCGTATACAGGTGTACTTACAAAAAATCCTTTGTACCATATTTTATTGTACTTTTCCTTTGTTTAGATATACAAATATTTACCATTATGTTAGAATTGACTACAGTATCCAGTACAGTAACATGCTGCTCGGGTTTGTGGCCTAGGGACAAGAGGCTATACCACATGGTCAAAGGGTGCAGTAGGCTGCACTGTCTAGGTTTGTGTGTGTGCACTCTATGATGTTTCCACAATGACAAAATTGCCTAATGATGCATTTCTCAGAATGTATCTTCATTAAGTGATACATTACTGTATATCTATCTAGATATATTTATGAAATATATATTCTGTTATAAATATACAGATACATAGTTTAAAGAACTATTGGTTCTTTCTCTGGAGAACACAGACTAATATATAATTATTTCCTTTAGAATCTGTTCAGAATCAGTTTAGTCAATGTTCAGCTTGGGTAAATCCAAATTCAAACTCTTCCCTCTCCCTACATCATTTATTATTCCCTTCATCTCCAGGTTTTCCCTCAGCATAAAACAGTCAAATGTCAAGAGAAGGGTTAAAGATGTACAACATCTTCATGGGCAGTCATACCCTTCATCTATATTCCAACGTATTTTCAATTATCACTGTAACATTGCTGTTAACATTAAGAGTATAGACAGGTAAATGTATTTTTACCTTTTCTTTCTCTAAATTTGTCATTTAAGATGAATATATAAACCTCTCTATAAGATAGATATGTTATCTATCTTCCACAGATAATGAGGATCAACTGTATATTGTGAATTTACCTACTCACTGAAATTTATTTGGAACCCTAAAATCAACGCTTGGTTATTTGCAGACATGCACGTATATGTAAAGAGTGGCCAAAAATTTGAGTCACCCAAAGCACTTGTTTCCAGCTGAACGTGAACAAAGAGACACTTTGCCTTCCTGTTTCTGTTCCCCTATGGTAAACAAGTGGGTGTTTTGGTAGTTTATTTAACGTGTGTGTGTTTTTTTCTCTTTTTTTGCATTTTTTCATCATTTTGTTGTTTAATAGTCCCCAAGCATAGTTCTGAAGTGCTCTCTAGTGTTTCTAAGTGCAAAAGACTGGGACATGCCTTATGGAGAATGTAGGTGTGCTAGGAAAATTTCATTCAGGCATTAATTATAGTGCTGTTGGCCTTAAGTTCAATGTTACTGAATCAACAATATATACTGAATGTGATTTTAAACAGAAGTATACATAAAGCAAAATTCTATATTGGTCAGTTGATAAAAATGTGAGCACAGGCTCACAGGAACCTAACTCTGCATTTCCCATAGAAACAATGGTTCAGTATTCATTAATTCAGTGTTTGTGGTGATTTTATATAATCATAACATACACAGTTACTATGATTAACAAAAATCAACTGTATGTGGTATGAGTAAGAAGAGAGAGTGTTAATTTTTCTCCAGGCTCTTGTTGCATGTTCTTAGGTTTGTTATCTTGATTTAACTTCCAGGCTACAGTTTTCCATCTGTTTAATAAGAATGATAATTCCAGAGCCACAGTCTGAAAGTGTTGTTTTAAAGACTGAATAAAGTAACATGTATAACATTGCTTTGTAAACTGAAAAGATGCAACAGGAGCAGAAAACATTATTTATTTAAAGAAAGAAAATATGCTAGAGAGTTTATAATTACTAATGTTTACCACCGTTTAGTAAGAGTATTCAGTTCTTTCTTGATTTAATAAGATGACAAATCACATGTTAAGCTGTTAAACAGTTTACATCTGAAATTCAAAGTTCATTTTAAGTAAGAGCATTGTCTCTTATTTTATCTATGTTTCCCAACTTGTTAAAATATATTACATTGTATAGGAGCAAAACTGAATATCAAAGAATACTGTGGGATTGCATGTATTTGTGTCTTTTGTTTTCCCTGGGGTAGCTCTAGTTAATTTACTAATACATAAATCTCTCCTACTCTTAGTGCTGGAAAGTCAATTTAGCTGAGGAAGAATGAAGCTGAATTTGGTTCTGCCTCATGCATCACCAACAAATTGCTAGGCCAGTTAAGTTTTGATTGCAGAATATTTATTTTTGGTGACAGATGTTGCTGATGTAAGAACCTAGATGATCACAGCTTGAATTAGCTTGGGTTGAGGTTGAAAAAAATTGAAATGGAAAGTGTTAATGGAAGTAAATATGCAACATCAGGATGGCATTTTTAGTATTATATTTCTGATGATATTTTTATGGTAAACAGGGTGTAACTACATTTGCATGCAGGCAATGAATTTTGGCAGAAAGATGGACATAGCCTTTTAAGAAATCACATTCTTAAGGTGACAGTTTGGTTATGGAACCTAAGAGAGTTAAATTTGCTACCTTCTAAGTACTTGTTTGGATCAAAGCAGGTTCCAGAGTAGAGACTAGTGACTAGAAATCATGTAATTTTGGAGAAGGTTACCATACACCTGTGTTATGTCTATCAAATCTCATCTCATATCATATTATAATAGTTTTCTTTACCTTTCTTTTCTAGTGGTCCAGAAATGACTGTGAACATCTTTGCATGTAGTAGATTTTCAGTGACTGTTAGATGAAAATTAGCTGCGTAGGACATAATTCCCACATCTCCACACTGAATGCACACAGACTTTCACATGAGAAGAAAAGAATCACTGGGATTCTTGTCTCCTTGGCAAGATCATGCATAGTTTTTTTTTTTTTTTTTTATTATACTTTAGGTTTTAGGGTACATGTGCACAATGTGCAGGTTTGTTACATATGTATCCATGTGCCACGTTGATTTCCTGCACCCATTAACTCGTCATTTAGCATTAGGTGTATCTCCTAATGCTGTCCCTCTTTTGCATAAAGGTTTTTGTGGCCCTCACATGAATCACTAATGGTGACATGTCAGGGAGGTGTCACAGGGAGGCCACTGAGAAGGCCATGGCAGTACTTCTTTCACTACAACCCACCTTTCCTCTTTGAAAACAGCCAAAAGCTGCTGACCCAATGGGTCTTTCATTCTTGCTGTGAAGTTGTTGAACATATAAAAAAGTCATTAGAAATCCTGATTTTTACTCATTGCGAGTAAAAGAGGATAAGAAAAGGAATGATTCCTATTAATGCAGGATATTTTCTTGACCCCTTTGTGGAACTCACGACAGCGATGCCCCATTTACTCAGCTGCCCTGCTCAACCCCTCGTGGGAGGCAGCGTGCAGGTGAACCAATGTGGGAAGCAGAGCGAATGAGTGAAAGAACTGGCCAGCTGCTTCAGTGCTGGCAAGATCAAACTCTGTACAGGCCCCGCAGCATCATCCAGGTGAGGGTGCCTGGTGACCCCAAGGCCCCAGAGGGCATGTTACAATGTTCCCTTAGCTCCGCTGCCCATGGACAGCAGTGTGTTATCAGCTCAGTGGGCCCTTTTCTCATCACATGGGGAGGCTGCCCTCTGCCAGCAAGGGCAAAGGGCCACTGTGACAGCTTTATTGAGTACTTGCACTTGGCGCATCTTGAATTCTTGTCTGGTGCCCAAGAGGAATAAGGTCATGCAGATAAATTGAAGGATGGTGAATGAGGATAATTTTATTGAGTGATGAAAGCGGCTCTCAGTGGAGAGGGGAGCTGGAAAGGAGATAGGAAGGGCAGGTCACGCTCCCCTGAAGTCAAGCCTCCTCTCTGCCTCTCTCTTCCAAAGTCAAGTTGCCTCTTTTCGACATCTAGCTGCCATCTCTGAAGTCAAGTCACCTCTCCCCAGTGTCCAGTAGCTTCTCTCCTCTATTGGCTGAGTCTGAGGTCTTTATAGGCACAGGATGTGGGGGGTTGGGGATGGTGAGGGGGGCAGAGTGGGCCATAGGTAAGTTTTGGAAAAGGCAATATTTCATTTGTAAAAAGATTATTCAGAAAGAACCAATCGGGAAAGGGCAGGCACACAGGGATGGAAGTTCTCACTTTGGGCCATGGGTTTCAGGCTTTTTGGCTTGAAAGTGGGGTTTTGCTGGGGACCCACCCCTGTCTGCCTTGAATTTCTCTGCCTCCTACCTCTATTGCTATTAGTAGAGGAAGAAAAGTATTGGTTAAGTTAGCCTGATTGTTTTATCTTTCCCAATACTATATTAGTTTTTTATGTACTAAAAGGAAGATTTAGTTTTAACATGCTTATGTTTGGCTATGAATTTTAAAATACAGTTTTTTTAAGATATATTGGAAGACAGCACAATTGGAAATATGCAGATCATATCTTAATTTTACAAAGTGTATTTTTAATATTCAGTCTTTGTCCACATTATGACTATATGACAGGTAGCTTTGCCAACATCTTTTATTTATTCTTGGTTGAGGGCAGCCACTCGTTTGCTCCTGGAAACCCAAGTAAATGATTAATGAATCAAGAGCAAAAACAACAATGAGTTATTTCTTCACCAAAGACAGTTTTCTGCTTTGTATAGTGTTTTTAAAAACAAATACAATGCTTTATCTTTGCTGAGATGTGGGACAATTTTCTTGCAAATTTTGAAAGTGAACTTTTAAATATAGGGAATGAAAACACACACACACACACACACACACACACACAAACACACGAGACAGGAAAGTCCTGAGTGCAGATAATAGTTATAATGATAATTATTAGACTTTCATGTTACATAGATAGAGAAAAGTGATAGCTGTTACATTCCTGGGAGATTGTTTAGACTCTAGGTCATTTCAGGCAGGCAAAATCACTGATTTAATACAACACTTCTTGTTTAATGAATGGCTAAGTCCCAAATATCTGACAACTCCATATCTCTCTCATTTCTTTCAGAGTGTGAAAGGAGAGGAATCATGTGTTTTAATATTGTGAAAAGCTGACATAGAGCTGTCACATATTTTGGCTCATCCTCTTTTCCTTTGGAAGTACAATGTTGAGTTGGTTCTAACTGACCCATGAGGTTACTGATTTTATGTTGCCAGAAAGACTGGTGACCGCAACTCAATAAGGCAAGCTCTTCCTGTGCAGGTAGAATGGCAACTCCTAATGTCCAGGTATAATTACTACTGGACCAAATATTTTATATGCATTTCTTATCTCCTACTGTTAGATATTACTGATATAAATCCAAAGCCAAGAGTCATTGCTTGGGGCCTGAATAAAAGTTAGAATTTGGACTTACAGATAATGCCATATTCATATATCTGTGGTTCCCTGATAAGCTTTCTTTTCTTTTCCTTTCTTTTTTTTTTTTTTTTTTTTTTTAGCTGGGGTCTTTCTCTGTCACCCAGGCTGGAGTGCAGTGGCACAATCTTGGGTCACTGCAACCTCCGCCTCCTGGTTCAAGTGATTCTCCTGCCTCAGCCTCCTGATTAGCTGGGATTACAGGCACCCACCACCATGCCCAGCTAATTTTTGTATTTTTAGTAGACACAGGGTTTTGCCACGTTGGCCAAGCTGGTTTTGAATTCCTGACCTCAAGTAATCTGCCTGCCTTGGCCTCCCAAGGTGCTGGGATTACAGGTGTGAGCCACCGCACCTGGCCCCCGATAATCTTTATAATGTCAATACATGTCAGTATGCAATAAAGAAACCAAACATGTTTATTAAAGGTGTCGCTGATGGCCACTGCTTAATTGAATTCAGCTAATAGGGCAGAGTTTTTTAGAAAGAGAGCATTGAGAAAGTATAGGTCTTGCATATTTAAATGGATAACAATCCAGTAACAAATATTACACTACGTTAATATGTATAATTTAGTTCGTTAGCTTGAATTATAAAGAAATCTCTTCACTGCACAAAATACATTGACTTTTCTAACTATGTGTGTGTCTATTAGCCAATTTAGCTTCTCTTGTCTGCCCATTCACTTGTAAAAGCTGCTAATTCATCAACAGAAAGTGGATACAATCTACATACGAAATGAGTTAGAGGCAAGGAAGCAGTTGATTGCAGACATCAAGTAACTTATTAGCAATGTTTTACATAGCTTTGTTCTTTAATGGATTGTGCAGGTTCATTCTTCATTGTGTTGACATTTAAGAGAGAAATTAAGGAAAAGTGAATGGTGGTTAAACATTTGGTACAAATACAATAGCATGATGAGTGTGGGTATTGAAGAAGGTATGTCAGATGAATGCCAGGTAGTGAGTTGCAGGCTTATGTATCACCTGGTTTCTATAAAATGAGCAGAAATGTCAAACATTTCACTTAAAAAAAAAAAAAATTCCATCTGTTCTCCATTGCTCTGGGAGAGAAAGTTTAACTTGTAATGCTTGCTTTAGCTAACTAGAAATTCAAGAAAACCATAAATAAATTTTTGAAAACTAGCCTTCAGATGTGAAAAACATGGAATTAGCTGTGAATCTTTGTTAGGGGGATATAATTAAAACCAAAATCTCTTCCTAGTCCAGAAAAGCTCTCTACAATGGTAGAAGAGAAACAATTTTATTATTGAATAAACATTAAACCAGAGTGTGATGAACATCATGAGTAATTGGCAAAGAGGTTGAAGACAGAAAAAATATCTGTCTTTTATATAACTAAGCAGATGCAGACCATTATACATACATTTTCTCAAGACAAACAATATATTAGTCCACAAGAGGCCTGGACAGCACTATTTATCACACATAGTTTATCTTAAGTTCGCCTCACAACTGGGGGGACCATATGTGTTCACAAATTGGTTGTATCCAAAGGAAAAATAAACTTCTCATATCTTTATGACAATAGGTACCTTTGGAGCTTGGAGCAAGGTACTCAATAAACTTAGGCTCCTACCCTCCCACAGAAGGTGAGAGGTAGGGTTCCTGTCTTCTTTGATGATTACATTTCAAAAACATGCTTCCTAGGTCCTTGAGAAAGACATTCCTGGGTCCTATAGCTGACAAGTTTATTTAGCTTTAGAAAAGATTTATGTATATTTCAAAGAGACAGGGAGTTTACAATTATAAGTTTTCTAAAATAAATGCTCTAAGACATTAACTGAAACCCCAGTTTTACCACTGAGTAGTGCTACCTTGAGGATACTATTAATCTTTATGAATCCTAAGTTTGTCATCTGTAAAGTGGGAATCATACTGCCTGCATTATAAGATTATTGTGATGATGAATTGAGACAATTTATATAAATCTTTAACAGAGTCTTTAACAAAGTGAATGGTTACTATGGTGGTTACCATTATAGGGCTAGCCCCTCTGCTTATAATTTTGAACCTTCCCATCAACTCCAGAATGATGCTTCATCAATTTTTCCTTCTTTTGCTCATATCAACATGTTTTTATTAATACAGTAGAATCTTTCCTTCAATCTTCAAATGCATTTACATCTTCTCTGTTACAAAGCAAATATTTAAATGTTAAATAAAACAATACACACTGCAACTTACTTTGATCTGTTTTTTAAAATCAACATTCTAAAAGTATTATTTATGGATAATATAATGCACTTATTTTAAGTACAGCTTAGTTTTTGTGACAAACATATATGTTTATATAACCACTAATCAATCAATATTTAATTACCACAGAAAGTTCTTTAATGCCAATCTGTAGTCAATCCCCATCTCAAATCCTGCCAGAGGCAACCCCAAATATCTGCTTTCTGTCTCTATAGATGTCTTGCCTTTTCTGGGTTTTCATATACATGAAATCATGTAATATATACCGTTTTGTGTTTGCCATATATTTTCAGCAAAGTAATTTTAAGATCCATCCATGCTGTTGTATAAGTAATCTACTCCCTTCTATTACTAAGTAATATTGCATTATATTGTTAAATCATAATTTGTTCATCAATTCAATTGCTGTTGGACATCTGAGTTGTTTCCAGTTTGGGCTATTATGAGTAAAGCTGTTATAAATATTCTTGCGCAAATATTTGAGTGAATGTATGTTTTCACTTCTCTTGGGTAAATATTTAGGAGTAGAATTGCTGGATCAAAAGTCGGATGTATGTTTAAACATACAGGAAACTGTTAAACTGTTTCCCAAGGTGGTTGTACATTTACATTTTCAGCAATGCATGAGAGTTTCAGTTTCCTTACCAATGCCTGGTATTGTCAATCTTCTTAATTTTAGGTGTTCTAACTAATGTGCACTTAAATCAGTTTGTAGCTTTGGTTTGCATTTCTCTTACACTGTCTCTGAGACTTGGAACTTGCTGCTCTATTCTGCTGGAGGAATAAATCACTCATCTCTTGCCTGGTTGGAAAGGAATATTTAGTTGTCTGTGTTGGGTGAGAGATAGAATCTAGGCAACCTAACCTGTATGTAGACTTTAAACTGAGGCTGGCCCCCACTCCTCCTGCTCCCAAGACTTCTGTGCCTCAAATTCTAAGCCTTTCAGAAAGATTTCTGTAGCCTGGAAAGCCTGGTTACTCTGGGCATCCTCCTCAATAGGCACTTAAGTCTCAACTTTCTCTGTACTGTAAGTCATTTACTTCTATCTATCTGCCCTCTGACAAGTCCAAACCTTTGATGACAACTCTCACCGGAGAATATTTATCTCTAGTTCTATTTGCCCTTGTGAGTTTCTCCATTTTAAAAATTATTTAGAGAAAGAAAAAAAGCACAAATGATCAGTTTTCCACATTTTCAATCATCTCTTTCCTATTTACCTTGCTTTCTCACTTTTTCTTCACTATTTCACACAGAAGTTAATGATGACAGATCTCTTTAACCTTAATTCTAGTTTATTAAAATTATTTCAACCAAAACTTTTTTCTTTCACCCAAACTCCTTTTGTCCTTGATTTCTGCATTAGTCAGGGTTCTCTAGAGAGACAGAACTAATAGGATAGATGTATATATGAAAGGGAGTTTATTAAGGAGAGTTGACTCACATGATCACAAAGGTAAAGTCCCACAATAGGCTGTGTGCAAGTTAAGAAGCAAGGAAGCCAGTGGTGGACCAGTCCAAGTCCCCAACCACGAAAGTCAGGAAATCTACAGTGCAGCCTTCAGTCCGTGGCTGAAGGCCCAAGATCCCCTTGCAAACCACTGGTGTAAGTCCAAGAGTCCAAAAGCTGAAGAACTGAGAGTCTGATGTTTGAGGACAGTAAAAATCCAGCATGGGAGAAAGTTGAAGGCCAGAAGCCTCAGAAAGTCTGCTCTTCCATCTTCTTCTGCCTGCTTTTTTTTTTTTTTTTGAGACGGAGTCTCGCTCTGTCGCCCAGGCTGGAGTGCAGTGGCACAATCTCGGCTCACTGCAAGCTCCGCCTCCCGGGTTCACGCCATTCTCCTGCCTCAGCCTCTCCGAGTAGCTGGGACTACAGGCGCCCGCCACCATGCCCGGCTAATTTTTTGTATTTTTAGTAGAGATGGGGTTTCACCGTCGTCTCGATCTCCTGACCTCGTGATCCGCCCGCCTCGGCCTCCCAAAGTGCTGGGATTACAAGCGTGAGCCACTGCGCCCGGCCATCCTGCCTGCTTTTTTCTAGCCATGCTGGCGGAGGATTAGATGGTGCCCTCCCAGATTGAGGGTGGGTCGACCTCACCCAGTCAACTGATTGAAATGTTAATCTCCTTTGGCAACAGCCTCACAGACACACCCAGAAACAATACTTTGCATCCTTCAATACAATCAAGTTTGCACTCAATATTAACCATCAAAATTTCTATGTCTCAATCACAGTGAGGAAAGTATAACTTCCTTAAACTTCTATTTCATCTAATTGTTACCTCACTGAATGGTTCTGCTTTCTCTAAATTATATTATGTGAACAGACCAGGAATGGGGAGAGGTCAGCACATTTTTATTTCCAGTAGTTCCAGTAGTTCTACAATACAAATTATTTTAGTAAAACTCCATGAGAATTTGGCATTGCTACTCTTCAATAGCAGCTTATTTCTCAAAGGGAAGAGAGTTATTGCTCTGTATGCATTGTGGCCTGTTCTCTGCCAGACAAAATGTATAGGGAAACTTTATGATAATTCTCTCTGAGATTCTCTGTTTTCTTTGATTCCAAGAAACTATCTCTAATATATAATGTGTTGACAGTGAGAAAATTGACCATTTCAAGCAACATCTAAACCTGGAGATTAAAAAGAGAGCAAAATGATGTTATTCTCTTTTAAGGAAGCACAATTCTAAAACTCTCTCAAGCTAAAAAGAGAAGACATTGGTCATGAAAATCTTATAAGAATGGTGATAAAACTGGCAAATATGCTTTAGAGAATAATTAGATTGCTAGTCAACTTTAAAAATGCCTAATGTATCATAGAATGTTTATCTTAAAATGTATTTTCTGAATTCTCTCCTAGTTAGCAAATTGAGAGGGGATAAAACAAACTTAAAATAATTTCCAAACATAGATATTTGAATCTGGATTGCTTTGCAATGTGTTTTCATGGCTTGATAATTCCAGAGAAATTATTATTATTATTTGGTCTTTAATCACAAGATCTTTTTCACAGGTATACTATTAAGACATTGAATCCAAAGATGCCAGTTAATTTGTATTAATAGTATAGTATTTATAGTACTAAATATAAAATACATTTCATGTTTAACATTTTCTACCATATATATTAAGTGATCAAGTCACACCAAGCTATTCTGTACTTAGGAGGAACAAATTGTTCTACAGAAAATGAAGGAAACTCCAAATGTTCAAGAGACTGGGGATGGTATATGACAGCTTTCACCATTAGGTAAGTAATTTAAATCATAGGTGGTGGTGTGTAAGGTTTATTAGAAGTTTAATGATGCTCTCTGACTTATGCTCATTCTAAGAAGCACATCATTTTCTAAAGTAGAAAAAGCATGAGCCAGAGGAAGTTAAAAACCACACTAGAAAACATCTATTTTTGTTTATCATTTGATTTCATTCTTCTTCCTAATTGTAAGTCTTAAGAATTAGACAAAAATTTGAGCTGTGGTACCTAAGAAAATACGGGAAGCAAGCCAAGAACTGCATTAGGCTGTAGCTTTTGGAGAGCAATAGAATGGTTTTTGCCGATATTTTTATTCAGCAACCAAATTTATAATTTACTAAAAAAAAAGTGAGAAACATATTATGTAATTATTCATTCATAAATTAAACAAAACAATATAAATTATAGCAAAGCTATGACTGTTTTAATGATAATGTACTGGTCTTTAGCAGGAAAGTTCTGGTAATTACCATTTGCAGTAAAGGAAACTATATCAATATGGTTTTCTATATCATAGATGGAAGTACTCCAAATTTTAAGCAGCTGAATTTCCATATAAGACATTCCTTCTCTATAAAATATGAAATTTAAAAATTAAAGAGTAATTTTATACTTTACAGAACCGATTTTCTTATCAGGGATCACTTCCTGTGATGATTTTCTCTTTATGTTGTGATTTTTCCACTTCTTATCACCTTCGGGGAGGTTATAATTCTGTCACATTTTTAAGAAAGCCTACTAGTTGGTCTCATTTCCTGTATAAGCTATTTTTTTGCAGGTATGTGTATAATTTTTGACATATGAATAAATAAATGAAGTGTTTAACATAAATTTATCTTACAAGTAGCTCTTCATAAACATCTCTGTTTTTCTAAGCATAGCATAACAAATGAAGCTACAGTGGCAGACTGCACTTTATTGTTATTATTAATTTTTCTTTTTTATAACAAGTGAATCTGGGCTTTCTAAATAGTAATGATGATGAATAAAACTTTTGTTGGGATAGAAATCTGGGCTTTCTAAATAGTAATAATGATGAAAAAAACTTTTGTTGGGATAGAAATCTCCATTTACATGGAACGCGACTAGACATACTGCCAGGCAGATTGAAGCTTGAATTTGTTGGAATACCCACTACCTAAGGGTAAAGCCGGGTGGGGAGGTGGGGGAGTGCGGTGATGTGAAGTATATGGGCTAGGTGGGAATACAGACTTTGCTTGTCATTGTCGTAGTGTCCCTATTTTGCACCTCTTCTTATTGTTTCTCAGCCTCTATTTCAGTTTATCTCCATCTACTGAAGTTCAATTGCCCCATCCTTACCCCTTAATTGTCTTTCTAAAAACTCTTTTAGTTGATTCTCCAGTCCCAAGACATAGGAGTTGCTAGCACCTATTCCTTTAGCCTTCATAGCCAACTAAAGCTATTAAATATATTGTGTCCTCACTTCAGGCTTTCTTTAGTATTTCTCCTTTTCCTTTCTGTTTCTTTCAACCTTGTTCTATAGCATTTGACAATGTTTTCTACTCTCCTTTTCAAACTCTCGTACCCACAGATCTATTGCCTCTTTCTCTATTTGCTTCTTTAAATACTTATTTTTCGGGCAACTCACTGGTCTTTTTTTTTCTCTACATGTCAGTTAAATGTAGGTGCCTAAATAGTTAATGTTTTTGGCCCTCTTTCTATATTACTCTTTCATCCAGTTAAGTAAAAAAAAAATAAATCTGAAAGTCTGCACTATAATAAGTACTAAGTTATCAGAGACAAAAGACAGCTCTGCCTTCAAAAAGTCACATTGCAATGAGGGAGACAGACAAGGCATTACAATAGACTGTGATAATGTGTTATCTAAAAGATGGAGCTTTATTCAAGTATGCCTATCCAGGAGGGGGACTTTACCCTACCAGAGTGACATGAAACCTAGTTTTCAAGGCTAAAGGAAGAGTTTATCTGGTGGGAATGGAGCAGGGGTAGTATAAGGTGAATGTTCCAGCAGAGGAAATAGTTTGTTCACAGCCTAAGTGGGCTTGTGAAAAAGTGTGATATTTCATTAAACTGTAGTGGCTTTAAACAAACAAAATATGACTGGCACATGGGGTAAGTCTGGGGAAGAGGAGAAAAATGAGAATAGAATAAGAAAGAAGGCAGCTTATGAAAATTTCTCTACGACATTCTAAAATGTATGTGCCATATTTATAACTGTTACCCTTGCACCTTGACCTGGTCAATTTCTTTCTTTCTTTTTCTTTTCTTTTCTTTTGTGAAATTACACTCACCACTTTAATAAGGAGAGGTCCACTAAGTAAACCAAATTGTTGAATTTAATGCTTTTCTGGAAATGTACTTCATGAAGATGCTGAACTCTCCTAATAACAACCAAGTCATTACTAATTTAATTATTTTGATTCCTCCTATCCCACACACATACGTTCAGGATAAAAAAGAGCAAGAATAGCTCACATACCATGTGAACCACTTTTGGGAATTGGATGTGTACATTCCAAAATAAAATGACTTAAGTGTATATATATAAGGATGATAAATGTCCTGTTGAGTACAGTGGCAAAACAACAAGAAGAAACCGTGAAGGTCTATCAGTAGCAAAATGCTTAAACTGCTAAAAATAGCACATTAGGTCTATTGATTTTTAGGGGTTACCATGGTGGGTTTTTCTTGTTTGTTTTTTTGTTTTGTTTTGTTTTTTAAGTGAGAAGAGAATGAGCTGGTGCTGGCCTTGTTCTTACCATTCTTTCTTTATAAAGGTTTTGATGACACCCTTAGCCAGGAATGACCTGATTTGTATTCGTTCTTGTTTCAGTTGACATAACTTTCCTTTTTCACCATGTCGTATATCATTTATCTTACAAATGATGACCTTTTGCAAATCAATCTTGTTGGTATTGTATTGTTTCTTACTGATATTAGGGTTGCTAAACTAATTTTGTAAAAAGCATGTCTCTTTACCTGAAACTTTTCAATATTTAGTTTATAAAGTAAACACCTTTTTTCTTTTGATCTCGTCAAATTCCAACTACTGAATTCCTATTTCTCTAGATGATACATTATTTGCATTTGCAAAATAATTCACACAGATCCACACAATGATAAAATCCTGGAGGTATGATTATCCAGAAGCACAAGTTTTTAACATTTGCACTAGATGTTTGCAAGGATGTGTAAGACAAAATCTCTTTTAGCATTGCTGCCCTGGAAAGAGTTTAATAAATATCCCTAAATATAGATAGAAAAGAAAAATTTCTGACTTAAATACCACCTGTAAGATTTTCCTATTATTCAAATGTCTTTCCTTTGACTGCTTCACTTTTTAACACCATATGTTACAAAATGAGAAGTTAAAATTATTTTACTCTCAGTTTTTGCTGTTCGCATCTTTAAATTAACATAATGAAATCTTTTATGGAAATTGCTCAATAAAGTAGCAATTTAAAAAGCCTGTTTTCTAAAATCATGCATCGTATTAATACTCTTTTAGAAGTGATTATTAAAATTCTGGTGCTTTTTCTTGCCTTGTACATGGGGCCTTGAATCTGTGAGCATTTCGATAAGAAAGTGCCTGTAAGCTTCAGTATTCAGTGGCTCAGTCAGCCTCCAGCTTTCTTCATCCTTTCTCCTTGCACTTTTGTTCTTACAGCTCCTGCACATACTTATATACTGAATAGGACCATGAAAAAGTGCTTAAGCTCAAACAGGTAGGTATTATTTTTTCATACCTTGTAAAAGTAGATTAGTCATAGAGAAAACTTGAAATAATTTGTTACAATATTTTAGATTGTTTGCAATTTAAAATTTTTCAGGTTTCCCTGCTTTTCTCCTTTATGCTGGATAACTAAAAGTACCTATCAATTCACCTGATTGTATTTTTCTTTTATTTTTTCCTCAGAGTCCTGATTTCCTTGTAGTTTTTGACCTATTGAGGTAATCTGCATGCTCGTTAGCCATTGTCTGAGAAACCTGTGCCCAGACGAATCTTTGTTTTCTTTTTAGGCTCTGTTTAATAAAGATTATGAAGAGGCTCACGGTGGCACTGTTATTTGAGATTTCATTATGGCTATTAATGGTATTTGAGTACCAGTTGTTTTTCACATGGTCATTGATAATTGGGGTTTTAGCTATTTTATATTGACAATAGGAGATTTTTGAAAACGCTGTCACCTTGAAGTCTAGTTAATTAGAGAATGCTATAACCATTGTTAATGCACAACTCATTTTTAGTTTAATTTAAAATTTGGAGCATTTCTTTGCTTCCTCAAATAATTGTGCTTATAGTCAGAAGCATAATAAGTAGAAAATAGATTAACTATGAAGAAAACTGTGAATCTCTTCTCATCACTGTTTGTATTATGAACACTATAAAAGAATCAGATGGGGAAGGGGCATATTTTTATGGCATGGGTCTTGCTGTACATAGCATTTACCTGGGCTAGTTTCTTAGGGATTGGTATATACACTGTTGCAAGTCTCCAGGCCAATGCTAAGTGCAGGGAGGGCAATCCAAGAGGCTCCAATCCCCATTTATCTTACTCTGGGCACTAAAGCTGTTTATTCCCATCCAGATTTTCTTCCAGGAAGCAATGCCCAGTTGAAATGGTAAGATGGTGTGAACATGGATCTTTCTAAGGATCAAAATGGGATCTGTTAAATATGTATGTTTATGGGGTCTGTTAATATGTATTAAGCATTTCATAGGTGTTAAGTCTTCATCAAGACTTAACAAACAAAGTAGAAGAAACAAACACATACAGAGGTCCTTATATCATGTGATAGATGCCATGATAGAGGCACCGGTTAAGGGTGATGAGGTAGCACAGAGTGAACACATAAATCAGCTTGGGAAAATCAAGGAATGCCTCCAGGAGAAGATAAACTGTAATTTGTCTTTAAAGCTGCTTACTAGCCAGATGCAGAGTTAGAGGAAGGCAAGTAAGGCAGAGAAAACACACTATCAAGGAATGGAAACTAAAATAATAAAAACTACAATGATCTTAACATTTATTTTAGGCACTATTTTAAGTGATGCATGCAACCATTTCCTGTGTCCCACAAACATATGAGGCAGCTATTACTATCCTAGTTTTATGTATGAAGAAATTGAAGCACAGAATGTTTAAGTGAATTACCTAAGGTCACATAGCCAGTAAATGATAGAGGACAGATTTGGAACCCTGCTGTCTGACTCCAGAGTCCATATCCTTAACCACCATATGATACAGCCCCTTGCTACGGTTTACTGATGGGTGTAGTGAACAAGTAAGTTGAAATTACTGGATAAAATTCTAGCTTGGAGAAGGCAGAAGGCACAGTTGCAGAGACTGTGGCAGATGCTGACTTTGTATTTCATGCTAAGATGGTTAGAATAAGACTTCTCAACTATGTATAGTGAGGGGACAATTTTACTTTATTATTATCTTTTAATTTCAAATATGATGTGGATGGATATGTTTATAAAATATAAAATTACATGCATGGATATCAAGGCAATTTCAAATTGCTAGAAAGGATTCTAAATGCTTACTCCATTTCTGTGCTTTGCTAATCATTGATTTATAACAAACAATTTTGGACTAGCACTTTGAGTAGTATTGATTTATATTTTTTACTTTGTACCTTGTGGTGTAATTAAGGTATAACCATTCAGATGGGCAGGTTAGCATTTTAAGTATTGATTTCTTTGTGGAAAATGAACTAGAGGCTATGACTGATTACAGTGAGCCCAATTATGAATCAATGATTGTAGTGTCTGCCAAAGATAACTAGAGCCTAAACTGAGGCTGTGGAGGCAGCAATGAAAAGTGAGAGGTAAATGGTTTTGAGAAATCTGGCCTAGGTCCATGGACATGATTCCCTTATCTTCAGCTTCCACTAAAACACCTCTTTGTGATTCTTTACTCTGTTTTCTTCTTAAGTTTAATATTTTAAAATGTCTATCTCAAAAGCTACCATCTATATATTTCTTGAATTAAAACCATATTTTTCCTTCAAAATGTATTAAACATTTTGTTAAAGTGAAGCTCCTTTTAGGCCCTGGGTTTAAGTGGGAAGAAGACTGGTGGGGCTGAGGAGTGCAGGGTGATCTGCAGGGCTAGAAGAAACTGAAGTGTCGTTTCTTTATTAGACAAGTGTCTTGTGTGGAAACATGCAGCAAAGCCAAGAGTTAATGGTTTAAGGAATGAGCCTTGAGGGTACAGGGGCCAAGGGAAAATTTTCACTTTGTCCTTCTGAAGGTTTACTGAGAAATGAACTCATAAATGTCAGATTAACTGGAGAAAAAGCATTCAAAATTTATTAATGTGTAAACAGGATCTTTTGGAATGAAGACCCAAAGATATAGAAACAATCATCCATTTCTATGCTTAGGTTCAAGAAAGTATGGATAGCTGCATAGAAATATGTTTGGAAAAATAGGGTATTATCTAATGTTAATAGACGGAGTAGAGCAATCTAGCAAGGCCTCTTCGTCTAGATTTGTCTTGATTTTTCAGAGCATGTATTTCTTCCTTCTGGATATGGGACAGGACCCTCTCTGGAAAGGGGATCAGATAATTGTTTATTGTCAGTTTTTATACAAAAAGGCAGAAGAAAAGCTGGAGTCAAATTTTTAGGTTTTATGGCTGGCTTTGAGGAAAAGAGGTTCTGATTTTTATCCTGGCTTGTGGAAGAGGGATTCAAGTTTGTATGGCCAGCCTTGGGGGAGAATGGGGCTGAACGACAGGAGGCAGGAGGGTGGGAGAAGGTCAGAGAAAACATCTTTTTTATTTTTTTTTTTCCTGAGGCTGTTTCTGAGGCCATTTTTGAATGTTGTTTTCTGTTTTCTAACCTTCTCTGGCCTAAAACTTCCCCAAGAAGTTTCACAGGCTAGGAATCGGGTTGGTGGATTGTTGTATAAGCCATTTAATTGAAGCAGTCTCTCAGTCTTGAGAACAGGGCAGTCAAGTTAAACAGTTAATAGTTGCATCTTATTTCAGGCAGTGGTCTTGTAGATGGGCTTTTACCAAAGCTGGGTTTCTTTATGATTTTAGCAATCAGACAGATATTGAGTAAGAGGCATTTTTATGGAAACAAAAGAAAAACAAAAGTTAATGGCTAGAAAAAACTATAAACTTAGGTTTTAAGTCTAACAGGCAGCCCATTGAGAAGATTTTTAGATGTTAGGCTTGAAGCATCTTTAGATGAAGTGAGAGCAGATAATAACAATCCGACAGATTTTTTTTTTTTTTTTTGTAGTTTGTATCAGGCGTTCAAGGGAACTTTTGAGTAGTCTACACATTGTCAAGCTCAAAGGTTGTTTGTATATTAAGTTGTTATTATGATTTTTTAAAAAAGTTTTTATCAAGTTGTCTACCTTTAGCTTATAGGGCTTTAGGAAAAAGCAGTATTAATTTTGGTAATTTTAAGTCAGAAAGTAGAAAAAATTTGGAAACATTAGTTGGGAGACTTACAGCCAGGAAAGAATTTAGGATTTAGTTTGAATTGCAGGAAAATAATAAAAACTCAAAAACAATGATTAAGGCTAGAATCTAATAAGGTATGTTTTAGTTTATCTTAAAGAATTTTTTTCTAGTCCCCCATTTTTACTAAAGAAAAATCATAGCAGGACCAGTTTATTTGTAAAATAAGTTACAGTTTTACTACACTTGGCCTGATTATTTGTATAAAATGTAGTCTGAATAGCGATTGGCCATATCGACTCTTTTTAAATTGGCTTTGTTGGAAACATTTTACAAGGAATCTCAGATTAGACTTTTAAAAGTCTCTCAAGGCTAGGAAGCCAAGCCAAGGATTTATCATCAGGCTGTCTGTAATACCTGGATAAATTTCTTTTTTGGAGAGGTGGATCCCCAAATAACTCGGTTTCTGGGCCTATCAGAAAGTGCCTTTTTTTGTTTGTTTGTTTGTTTGTTTGTTTTTTAGTTATCACAGGTCAGGAACCTTGTAAAGGAACTATGTAGACAAGGTACCAACCCAGCCTTTTAAAGAGGCTTTGTATTTACTCTGTAAAGTCAACCTTGATTCCTCAAAGCAGTTCAGTCTTATTGGAATATATTCTGTTCCGGTCAAATCCTTCATTAAATAACTAGTGTCTTTCATTGTGTCCCATTACGTAAGAAAACAGATTTTTATCGAACTTATGTAAATAATTATAATAAATTAAGAATACTCACAAATTAATTCTAAACTCTGGATAAATCAGATAGACAAAGAAAATCAGGTTTTTTTACAAAGGTATATTGTACCAAATTGTTGTCAGCTATAAATTGCTCAAAAGAAAAAAAATTCTTGAGTATAAAAAAAATAAAAGGCTGGGCACGGTGGCTCATGCTTGTAATCCCAGCACTTTGGGAGGCCGAGGCAGGTGGATCATCAGGTCAAGAGCTCGAGACTATCCTGGCCAACATGATGAAACCCCATCTCTACTAAAAATACAAAAATTAGCCAGGTTTGGTGGCACATGCCTGTAGTCCCAGCTACTCGGGAGGCTGGCTAAAGCAGAATTGCCTGAACCTGGGAGGTGGAAGTTGCAGTGAGCCGAGATTATGCCACTGCACTCCAGCCTGGTGACAAAGTGAGACTCCATCTCAAAAAAGAAAAAAAAATAAAAATAAAAAGAATCAGCAGTGTTTTAAGTGAAAAAAATATAAAAACTATTTTAGTCTTTTATCAGTTTAGTCCCATGTGATTAACTTTTGTTCTGTTTGATGTTGAATTAGTATTCCTCATGAATGCATCAGCTTTTTAATTGAAGTCCTGGAAGTTTTTACCTAGTCTAATGGTATGATCTCCAAAGTTACTAGAGTTACAAGAAACCTGTCAAGAGTACTTGTCAGAGAGTCCTTTACATGGGTTTTTTAAAAGAAGAAGTAAATTTTGGACTGTAGGTAATTATAAACCACTTTTGGAGAATAATTAAAAAATAAAACGATGATTGTGGATGACAAAAATCCTAGAATAGTCATGGTGAAAGACAATTGACAAGAAAATGTAGTTATTTTTGTGGTATATAATGATGTTAACATGATAATCATAACTATTGCTGATAACATATACTATGACATATCAGAATTTTAGAAATCTCATAATTTTGGAACATAAGTTAACAACACATTTGTGCAAATATAAACCATAGAAAGTTAAACACTATTTCTTATTTGACAATGTTCCCCACATGATTTTAACATACCAAACATGCCTGATACGTCCCTCTTGGACTTCCAGGAGCCCTAATATCTGAAAAGTTAGTGTGAGGTTAAAAGAACATAAATGTAGAATTTGAAATTTTGATTTTGAAAAGTCTGTCAAATATCAAAAGTTTAAAACACTTACTCGAAATAGGACCACAGGTCATTGTAAAATTATAGTCATTTATTTAGCCAAGGCATATTAATTGGAGAAAAGGCATTCAAAAGTTATTAACACATACACCAGAGCCTTCAGAATAAAGACCCAAAGATACAGAGCAAAGCGTCCATTTTTACACTTAGGTTCAACAAAGTATGAATAGCTGTGCAAAAACATGGTTAGACAAAAAGAGTATGATCTAACATTAATAGACTGTGTGGGGAAACTCAAGTCTTGTCCATCCATATTCTTCTTGGTCTCTCCAAGCTTGTATTTCTTCCTTCTGGGTATGGGGAACGACCCTCTTTGGTATAGGAGGCTCATGACCTACAGTCAAACAAGGTAGGTTAGATAATTTTTTTTATGGCCAGTTTTTATACAGACAGTCAGAAGAAAAGCCAGAGTAAAATTTTTAGGTTTTATGGCTGGCTTTGGGGAAAAGGGGTTCTGGTTTTTATGACCCACCTTAGGAAAAAGAGATTCTAGTTTTTATGATTTGCCTTGGTGGAAAATAAGACTGAAAGCAACAGCAAAAAGTCAGAGAAAATCTTTTGTTTCTGATAATGAGGCCTTCATTTTGAGCAATTGATTTCTGAGTCCCAAGAAAGGGAAAGGACAGGAGACCTAAGAAGCAAAGGCTAGAATTTCTCAAGCAGTCCAAGAAATGAGCAGAATGTCTATCTAAGCAGAGGGATGACAAGCAATTATTTCAAAGCCTTGTAGTAGGTAACGAGAAGAGGCTCAGGGTAGTGGATAGTCTGGAGCAGGGAGCTAGGGGCTGGCACCCAGTTACAAAGTCAGGGTTTCAGGCTTGAGCATTGGAATTCCAAACTGGGACTTATTGGTGGTAGAAGAATGACAGGAATTCATTTCTTGTGGATTTGAATTTGAGGTCGAGAAAATAATCATTTTCTGAATATGCCTAGCACCTCAATAAATGCTTAATATATATAATTTCATTTAATTATCACAGCAAATCTACCAAGTAACTAATATGCCTGTTTTGAGAAAATCAAGACTAAGACATGTTATAAAACTTGCCTAAATTTACACAATTATGAGGTGGTGCAGCTTGTTTTTTGCACTTCCATGCTTGTTTCTTTTCGAAGGTGCCATGCTTCTTTCAGCTGTCACATTTCTCAGTGTGAAAATGTGAACAACTATTGATCTTAGAGTTTGCTTATGTGATGAGAGCACAGAGGTCAGAATGTGCTGGGGAAAATGTCAGCATGGACTTCATACGTCTCCAGAATGCTTTTCACTGCAGAGCTCCTCTTTGAAGAGAAAGCCCAAGAGAAATTCTTGAAAATTCAAAATTTTTATTATTTTAACACATTGATAATCATTTATGTGTCAGGTGCCATTTTAAACACTTAAGATACACTAATGAATGAAACAAATATAAAATGTCACAATTCCAGTAGAGAAAAAAAGATAATAAAAAGTATAATGAATAAGTAAAAAGTATAAAATGAGGTAGTAAGTTAATGAAACAAACCAGGGTATGGGGCATCAGAACTATAATTTTAAATAGTTTTTATAGTAAGCATTACTGAGCAGTTGACACTTAATAAAAAATATTTAGATTATTCCTGCACTCAAAGACTATCTGTGAGCCACATAAAGCTGTGTGGAAGTATTGCTGCATTTTTCAATAAGGTCAGATATTTGGGGGATTTTTTTTTTTTTTTCAGTCAATACTACCTCTGCCTGTTTTAGCCCAGCTCAGTGTCAACCCAAGTCACCAAACACATACAGTCCCAGCTCTGCTTTGGGGTTGAATTAATGAGACAAGTTCTGGTAGCCTTTTGGGAACTCTTTCCCACTGGTGAGTGAGCTCTGAAAATAACTATTGCTTAACTGAGCAAAATAAAATTTTATGAGTTTATGTGAATATTATGCTGCAGTATTCCTAATTAAATCCATCCTGCTTGGCCTGGCCACATGGTTTGACTTCTGCTCTGCTCCCCAAGGAATGAATTTACCCAATTTATATTCTGGCACCCATATGATGCAAAGGATCACAATCACTGAGAAGTGTCTGTCACCATTTATAATCATATTCCCTTGGTATTTATTTTTGATTCTTTTGAGAGTAAACAACTACTTCGTGAATTTCATGTGGATACAGACTTAGCAATATATATTTTTTCTTTACTATAGCATTGTCAGCTATATTTAATGAATTGCTGTGACCTTGGAGAGTATATTCCACCTCCATTCCCTTGGCACTCATCAGAAATAGAAAGACTCAAGAAAAAAAAAATGCTGTATCCATGATGTGCAGTTTGAATGTAACTCAACAAACACATGTTTCATGAACATGGTTTTCTTAATGAAATGCAGGGATATCTGGTTTTATTGCACTTAGCTTTATTGCACTCTGTGGATATTGCATTTTTTTACAAATTGAAAGTTTGCAGCAACCTTACATCCAGCAAGTCTATCGAGACCATTTTACAACGGCACGGGTTCACTTCCTGTCTCTGTGTGACATGTTGGTAATTCTGGCAAGATTTCAGACTTCATTATTATTATATCCTATATTGTGATCTGCAATTTGTGATCTTCGATGTTACTATTATAATTGTTTTGGGGTGCCACTAATTGTTTGTATCACATTGTTCCGTGGTTCTTAGTCGGTTTTGTGTTTTTCAGTCTTTTTCCTGTTTGCTTTTCAGTTTTAGTTGCTTTTATTGAGATATTCTTAGGCTCAGAGATTCTTTCCTCAGTGTGTCCAGTCTGCTAATAAGCCTATCACAACATTCTTCATTTCTATTACAGTATTTTTGATTTCTAGAATCTGTTTTTGGTTCTTATTTTAAAATTTCTATTACTCTGCTCACATTACCAGTCTGTTCTTGCATACTGTCTGCGTTATCCATTAGCACTCTTAGCATACTGACGGTAGTAGCTTTAATATCCTGCCATATCTGAGTCTGATTCTCACACTTGTTTTGTCTCTTAAAATTGTATTTTTTTGCCTTTTGGAATGCCTTTTTTTTTTCTTCATAGCTGGACATGAGGTACTGAAAAAAGAAATCAAGCACTGGTTTCCAAAGTAATTTCCACTCCTAGGTTTCTACTTTGGTAAATTGTAATTCTCTGTATTGAGAGAGATAGATGTGTTCTATGTCTGTCTCTGATTTTGAGAACAGTGGTTTATCCTGGAATCAGGAACAAAATTGTATCCTTTTTGAGGGATCTAAGAAGAGTTGTTGATTTTCCATTTATTCAGCTTTAGCTTCTTCATAGAATGGAATGATGACTTCCGAACTCCTTACATGCTGGATTGGAAGTCAGGAGTACAAACATTTTACTTGAAACATTTTTTATAAAAGTAGATGACATGTTTTATAAAACTGCTAATTTCTGGTAACATCTTTACCTTCCAAAGCTAGGTTTAAAATAAGTACTTCTCAACATTGGTTGTTTCGACTTTAAAAACAAACAGTGATTTAAAATTTTTTGAATGTTTGGTTACCTTTTTAAAATTTAAAACAAAAAGTTTTATTTAAAAAAATATTGTTTTATTTAAAAAAAAAACAAAACTCTGTAGACACAACCTCTCAGAAGAGTAACAAGATACATGGCAGAAGAAATTTGTAATTTGTAATTTTATTGATTCAAATACATAATAAATTTTATTTTGTTAATTCCTCTTTGTTATTTACATTCCCTGTGGGCTACTCAATTTCCAGTTTTCACATTCATCTAACTCTTTTTATATGGCTTGTTTACTTTTTTATTTGGTAGCCCACACTAACAAAAATAGTACAAATAAAGGAAATAAATTTTACAATTTTAAGAGAATTATATTTTGCATAGTATTTATAGCCCCTAATTGGTAAATTGCATCATTTTCATGAAGTCTTTGTATTATGTAGTATTTTGGAAATAGAATTTGCATCTGTTCTTATTTTGTGAATTCTATTCTCTGATCAAGCAGGATATGAGCTGTTCTTAAAGTGAGTTAGTTGTCCACTTGTTTAGAATATAAAACAGAAATAATTAACAGATCTGTTTAAATTTTCTGTAGCTGATTTTTATTAATGATATTTTCCATTGTTTCAAGATGTGTATCACTAGATGTTTAATCAATTAAACAAGTACTTTCTTTGCAGGGCGAGGACTTAGCATGAAGAATTTTTTTTTAAGTGAGAAAAAACATTTAAATATTGCTCAATATGATTTTGTGAGGTCCCTTGGCAAAAAAGGCATATAAAATATGATTTTCCATTTTTAGAAACAAAACAGTGATGCGATGCCATGGTCCATGATAATATTCACTGTCTTTATTAAAGACCTTTCTGATGAATTTTTTTTCAACAAATATTGTTAAGAAAAACTTTACTTGTCCTTTGGGACTGAACTCATATGTTGATTTACAGAGTTTACCTTGCTACCTGTTTTTGAAATTTCATTTTGTTCTATTGTCTTGGTAGTTAGAAAGTTGAGTGAAATTTGAAAATCAGCTACTGTCTTAGGGAGAATAATGATTCCCCAATGAAGTTCATGTCATAATTCTTGAAACCTGTGAATACATTAGGTTATGGTCAAGGGAAATTAAAGCTGCAGATAGAATTAAAGTTGCAAATTAGCTGACTTTAAAATAGTGAGATTATCTAGATAGGCTCAATAAGTAGAAGAGGGAATAGGAAGAGAGTACCAGAAAGATAGCAGTGTGGTAACGTAGCCTGATATTGCCTGCTTGAAGATAGAGGAAGGGGCCATGAGCCGAGGAAAGCAGATAGCCTCTAAAAGGTAGGAAAAGCAAGAACATAGATTTTTGCATAGAGCCTCCAGAAAGTAATGAACTACGAAAACCGTGATCTTAGCAAAGTGAGATATATACCAGACTTCTCACCCATAGACCTGTATGATAACATATTTGCATAATTTTGAGTCACCAAGTTTGTGGTAATTTGCTGCAGCAGCAAAATCACTGAGATTGTAAAGTAAGGAAAATGCCATCATGCTGTTGTTAGTCAAAGAAATCTCTAAGAAAACTTTAGCCAAGCTCTTCTCTGAGAAAAGGTAAAGGACGTGACTTGAAGAGAGGAAGAGCTCTTCTTCATAACAATCTATGAAGAATTTACTCTACCTGGATAAAACATAATGGGGACTGACAACCAGGATGAAATAAGAGGTACGGTGATCACATGATGCATCATCCACAGGCAGACACCGTTGAGAGTAAAAGGGAACACTAGAAAAATTAAGCCAGGTTATAGGCATACCTGGCTGAACTTGGCAACTGGAACTTGTGATCGAACTAGATAAGGAGATTAGTGTGAAGGCAGGAGAGCAGTATGTTTCTTGGCCAGAACTTAATGAACACTGTGGGTGAGACTTAGGTGGCTTAAAAATACAAGCTTTAGAGCTAGAAAATCTGGGTTAGTACCTGCCATAATAAGTTTCTTATCTGTAGAATGGGGAATAATAGTTGCTATTTTATAGTGATATTGGGATGATTAAAAGGCACAATAGGCATGAAATTTTTCCATGGTGACTGGCTCAATGCAAGTGCTTGAGAAATGTCATTTCTTTCCTTTTTCTCTTTATTAACAGTAATAATACTTATAAAATATGGTAAAGTGATAGAATAAAAGCTAGCTAGTTGAGATACAAAACAAATAAACAAGATATCTTCCCTTAAATATAATTTCTCAACTTATATTCATTGAGGGCCTAACACATGCTAATTACTATGCTAATCAAGGAACACTTAGATGGATAAGATATAGTATGTCTTTCTTAACTAAATTTCACTTAGCATAAAATTTATATGTTACAGATTTTTCCAGCTTTTTTTGAGGTATAACTGACAAGTAAAAATTGTATATATTTTAGGTTTAAAGTATTTGATGTTTCAGATTTTTTTGGAGGACTCAGCAATGGGAAAGTTACAAAAAAGTGAGAACATTCTGTGCTGTCAGCCTGTGAGAAGCATTTCCATGACTGTTCAGCAGACTGCCGTATATGCATTGTGGTGTCTGGTTTGTGGTAGTTGCTCAATTATTAAATAATTGAATAAATAAAAGAATGTTCTCAAGTTCAATATTCAAATCTTATAATTATACCTTTTTTATTATTTTAAATACAGTTGACCCTTGAACAATGTGGAGGTTAAGGGCACTGACCCCCCAACACAGTTGAAAATCAGAATATAACTTTTGACTTTCCAAAAATGTAACTGCTGGTAGCCTACTGTTGACCAAAAGCCTTACTGAAAACATAAAGAGTTGCTTAACCCATGTTTTGTATATTTACACGTAATATGTATTGTATTCTTTTTTTTTTTTTTTTTTGAGACAGAGTTTCACTCTTGTTGCCCAAGCTTAAGTGCAAAGGCGTGATCTCAGCTCACCGCAACCTCTGCCTCCCAGGTTCAAGCGATTCTCCTTATTCAGCCTCCCAAGTAGCTGGGATTACAGGCATGCGCCACCAAACCCGACTAATTTTGTATTTTTAATAGAGACAGGGTTTCTCCATGTTGGTCAGGCTGGTCTCAAACAGCCGACCTCAGGTGATCCGCCCTCCTTGGCCTCCCAAAGTGCTGGGATTACAGGCATGAGCCACCGCGCCTGGCCCATATATTGTATTCTTACAAGAAAGCTAAAGAAAAGAAAATGTTAAGAAAATTATAAAAAAGAGAAAATATATTTACTACTTATCAAGTGGAACTGGATCATCATAAAGGTCTTGAATCCTCATTGTTTTCATACTGAGTAGTCTAAAATGGAGGAAGATGAGAAGGCATTGGTCTTGCTATCTCAGGGGTGGCAGACATGGAATAATATCTACATATGAGTGGACTCACATTTCAAACCCTTACTGTTCAAGGGTCAACTGTAATGTGATCAACAGTCTGTTGTTAACATCTCATATAAGGGAGAGATAGCATGAGAAATAGCATTGATTTTGCACAAGTTAATTTAAGAGGAAATACTAAAAATACTGTTACTAAAAGGCTCTTATCTTAGAGGAGAAATCATTTCATTTACATATTCTGCTCATGAATATCAGAAAACATATTGATTACCTGTGAATATTATTTATAATCATTATAAAAATATAAAATTAAGGACTTCAAAATATTGCAAAAAGATTTCGCTGTTAATTTAAAGATGCAAGACTTCAACCTCAGACCTGATTTTATGTCTCAAAGATGTTTAGAGATATATAGTAACTCATCATAAGGAGCCAATTAGTTTTATGACATTTTAATCCTTACCATTGATATTAAATATAGGCCAGTAATGAAACAATTACCTTATTTCTCATTTTTAAAATGATTTAATCAAAATTCTTAACTATTTATTACTGGAATGATTTTTTTTTCTTGTCTGATATTACTTCAGGATAATATATTTTCTGGGGTTTTGGTTTATATGACACAATTCTTAACAATCATTAAATACTTAAAAGAGAGTAATAGGAGATGAAGTCAGAGAGGCAGAAACCAGATCATTAGAGGCTTATGGAAATTTTAAGAACTTTGGCGTTTATTCTGAAAAAATGAGGAGTAATTGGAGACTTTGAGCAAAGGAGTGACAGAAACTTATTTGAGTTTTAAAAAGATCATTCTGGCTGCTGTGTTGGTTGGAGGGCAAGGTCTAAAATGAAATGAATGGGGTGAGTGGTTAAGACTTGAAAGGGATAGAAATGGTGAAGATGATAAAAGGTCTTATTTTAGACATATTTTTAAGGTAAAATTTGCATTTTTGGGGAAAGAGTACCTGTGAAGTGTAGAAGAGAAGTCAGAGATAATTCCAAGGTGTTTGGACTAAGCAATTGGATAGATGGAGTTGCCATTTACCAACTGAAAGAGTTTTTTTTCAGGGGTGGGGAGGTATTCAAGAGTTCAAGTTTGAGATACCTACAAAATATTCAAGTGGAAATGGAGATAGATATGTTAGTATGGAGTTTAAAAGACAGATTAGAATTAAAAATATGTTTACAAGTCATTAAGATGGAGATGTATTCAGAGCCATGACGTTGAAAGAAGTCATTAATGTCAATGTAACTGAGAAGGGAGGCAGTTACTACAGAGGAATTTAGGGTTAAGAAAATAATTTTATTTTTGATTAGTATTCTGATTAGTATTATCCTGTAAGAAGAAAAAGACATTGATTATATAATAGTATTTTAATTCCTGGATTAATGTGAGAGTGGATCTAGTTCATAAAGAGGAGCCTAACCATTACGGTAGGATCAAGATATTTTGGCTATTATATGTCAACAGCAACATTTAGTCTTTTTTGTCTTTTTAAATTTCAGAAATTCTTTTGGGTTGATAGTAGAATCTAATTTTGCTTTTAATACGCATTTCTCTGATGTTTAATGAAGTTGAACACTTTTTCATAGTATGTTAATTGTCTATTTGATTTTTTTTCTGATAAATCTGTTTACAAGAACTTGAGGAAAAAGAACAGGAAAAATAAAAAATAAAAGAAAGCACCAGGGGCTATAAGACAATATAAGAGGATCTAACATACGCGTAACTGAAGTTCCAGAAGTAAAGATGAAAGATAACTGAATTAATCAATCACATAATGGCTGAAAACTTTCCAAAAGCTTTGAAAAATATCAATCCACATATTCAAGAAATTCAGTGAATCTGAAGAAAGATAATCATACTTAGTGACATCATTGTCAGACTTCTAAAGATGAAAGAGAAAGTAGAAAAGAGAAATATGAGATTCAGTCAGAAAAGAAGACATTACCTTCAGTGGAAAAATAATTGGTGTTTACTTCTCATCGGAGACAATGGAATTGTAACATAAAATGTACACCAGATAGGCTATTTGTTGAGGTTCTGGAGGACACTTTTATTCATAATCAAATATGACAATAGAGCATTGCCCAACAATTTCTGCAGCCAACAGTCCAGAAAGCCAAATCACACTCTCTGCAACAGTTGGTCCACAACAAAAAGGACTTCATCAGTGACTGCAGCCTTCCCTAGTTTACTGATTTCCAACTCAGCACCAAGCAGAGGACAAAATATATGATTTCTAACCAATCACATGAGATGCCTCACTTTGCGTCACTCTAACTCCAGCTTTCCCAAGCCAACAGCCTTGAGTCAAAGTGTGATGATCCCTGACTTACAATGGTTCTACTTCTGATTTTTTGATTTTACGAAGTGTTTATTGGGATATTAAATGAAGTTTTTGCCTTGCCAGACTTTCAAGTTACAATGAATTTCTCTGGACATAACCTCATTGTAAGTTGAGGAGCATCTGTATACCTGAAGCCCTCCTTCTTCTCACTACACAGCTTTCCTACTCCTTGCCTGTCTTTGAATTTGTGCCAAATGCAAGTTGTATTAGTTTCCTATTGCTACTGTAACAAATTACCACAAATTTAGTGCTTAAAGTACACAAATTTATTATCTTGCAGTTCTGGAGATCAGAAGTCTGAATGCATTTTACAAGGCTAAAATCAAGGGCCTGGAAGAGCAGCATTTCTTTTCGAGCCTCTAGGGGAGATACATTTTTTGTCTTTACCAGCTTCTCTAGGCTGTCAACATTCCTTGACTCTTGGCTGCATCACTCTGACCTCTGCTTGTTTTCCTGTCTCTTTTGACTATGATTCTCTTGACTCTCTTATAAAGATCATTGTGATTACATTGGGCCTACCTGTATTATCCAGGGCAATTCCTCATCTCAAGATCCTTAAAAGTGAATCACATCTGCAAAGTCCCTTTTTCCATAACATAGATGAGTAAGATACCTTATATAGATATGTAAGATAACATATTCACAGGTTCCAGGGATTAGGACATGGACATCTTTGGGGTGTCATTATTTGACTCTACCACAAAAATAATAGTGGCCAACTCTCTTGCTATATCAAACTCTGAAAAAATCCTCTGTTCTTGTTTAGAAGTTGTTTATTTCCACAGTGAAAATGGAATTTCTACATTATGTTGAGTGTCCAGAGCAAAGGGTGCTAAAAGAACTACAGTAGCAGAAAAATCACTGCCCTTTACAGATTAAGTTAGAACATATAGAAGGTATACTAAGTCAGTTTCACAATGTCCCTTTGAGTAGCTGTACCAACACACTGCAAGGGGCAGGCCTACCCACTTAGTCCTGAGCCTTCACCACAGAAGTCAAGGAGTACACAAAAGGAGAGCTGACTCTGATACCTGGAAGGACATAAATAATGGCCAGCACAGGAGAATTACTTATCAAAGAAAGAATCACACAGATGTGTTTTCTTTTATTCTTTGACAATAAGTTGTCATAAAATTCTTTATTTAGTTTAAATACCCAACTCTATTGGTTATAGTCTAGTGTCAGACACATACCCACACCCACAAAACACAGTGTCAATTATTACATTATCCATGGTAGTTATGTTCTATAAAGCTGTCATGAGCATTTAATAAGCAAATATGAAACCATTGCCCTTAGGAGAAATAGAAGGTTTGATTCCTGTGAGTCTCTGATCATATTTTCATCAGCCAATCAATGTATAATCTTGTTTTATGTGTCATTCTGTTTAAAGCACCTTATGTTATATATTTCTTATATTCAAATAATTGATTGAACAGTCTTGGAATGATTTCGAGCCGGGGGCTTTGGAGGTCATTTGTGTTACACAGGTTCCTTTGGCCAAGCCCATGTAAAATAAGCCAGTCCCAATCACATTAAAATCTTGCTCTTCCCCGTGACCCTTTTCCTATGTAACACTTAGCAGGTATTTTCAACATTCTTTTGCTGCCTTGTGAACTGAACAACCTGCTTGCTTGCAAGCTTAGCATTTTTCACACCATATCACCTTTTGAAATGTGTGAGGCAGACAGCAGTAGCTGAGAAGAATTTAACATTTTCCTCTGGGTAACATTACAGTAATTTTCTTTGACTTTGAACCTTACAATAATGCTGTCCACTATGCTTTTTTTCTAATCAGCTGTCATCTCATGAATTCACAAATTTAGCTATTTTTTTCCGACTGTTCCATAGCTTCATTATATGCTATAAACGTTACTTCAGCAGTTTCTGGAACGGTCTTATGTACAAATCAGCAAATTTCCTCTTTCTTTTTCTGGATATACTGTTTGTTGATTCATTAGCATTTAACTCACGGTCAATAGCCCTATAATTCATGCTTGAATGAAGCTTAACTAACAAATATTTTCTCTGTAAGGCCCATCACAGTCTTCTTGTGTTTAGAAACATAAGATAGCACTTCCACACCATGTTGGAGGCCATTTAAAACAGCAAAATCACCAACAATAAGTACAGAAATGCAAAAAATGTGGTACTAAATAGATCCTGAATAAGACATGTGTTTACAGTATGAAAACTGAAACAACATGGCAGAGTGTTACCTTGTTCGACCTCAGGAACCTGCAGCTGTCAGGCAACTCAAATATTTTGCCCCTCTGCAAATGCCTTTGTAAGTGCCAGGAGTATTGGCTTTGGTTACAGATAAATTTTATCAAGTAGACAAATTTGAAAATACAGAATCTACAAAAAATGAGGATTGGCTCATGTGTGTGTATTTCTAAATTACTGTTAAAATTTTCATGGAAATCTAGTCATAATGTCATTGAGGTCAAAATATGTGATTATTTATAAATTCCTAAAAAAATGATTTCTACCTCTCTATCTCAGTAGTAAGCATAATAGACAAAAGCCCCTGAACTCGTGGAGGTTGTATTTGGTAGCGTGTTAGGGATTGGCATATTGTATGAAACTTACTGTGCCTGCATATGGCTGTATAAATTTTAATCATAACAGTTCCTGCAATATTTTGCATTTCATTTTTCTTACCTTTCTAAATTTCAACATCATCCTTTCTTCCTCTGCCTCTGTAAAGCATGCGCCTCACAACTAACTACATACAGTTTGAAGATCTAATCAATGTTAGACCTGTTGATAGCAGAGATTAGTGTTCCCGAAGATTGACATGCTGCTGAGAAGTGGCATGCTGTTTCCTTCCTTTGGGACGCTAGTTTGCTTTTAATTTTGTGCAGAGTCCACTGCTGACAAGACAGTTAATAAAACTGGTATCAGGCACTGTGTGGTATCTGAAAAAAATTAGTAAATAAACGTATGCTGAGAAAGGTTCTATTAAGTAGGTCGGCAGTCAGCTTTCCTAACTGTCAGCCACTGTTCTTAGGAGCAATTTGTTATTTTTTATTATTGCTTATTACACATATGCTAATTTTTCTGGGGCTGAACCCATCCAGCATCATTTGTTGAAAACACTATCCTTTTTTCATTAAATGGTCTTTGATTTTGCCAAAAATCAATTGTTTGGATATGTTTGAATTTATTTCTAGAATTTCTTTTCTATTTAACTAATTTATTTGTCTATCTTAAAATCATTGTCTTGATTACCATAGCTTTATAATGAGTCTTGAAGAAAGGTAGTGCAAATCTTGCAAACTTCTTGTTATTTTCCAAAGTCATTTTGGCTATTTACTGATCCTCTTTATTTCCATGTCAATTTTAGAATCACCTTGTTAATTTCTACAAAAAACAAAAAAAAATAAACACTGCGAAGATTGTGATCTGGATTTGCTTTAAGTCTATGGCTCAATTTGGAGGAAAGTAACCTCTTAACCAATTTGAGTTGTTTGATTTATAGACACAGTATATCTTTTAATTTATTTTGATCTTCTTTAATTTTCCCTCAACAAAGTTCGGTAGTTTTCAGTCTACAGATCTTGCACAGCTTTCATCAGAATTTAATAATTTTATTTTCCAATTATTTGCTTTCAGTATAAATAAATATTATAGATGTTTATATTTATCTTGTATTTTGTGAACTTGCTAAACTAACTTCTTTCTTCTAGAAGCATTTTTGCAGATTTCATAGAATTTTCTACGTAGACAATCATGTATGAGAGTAAAAAAATTTATTTTCCTTTGCAGTCTGTATGCCTTTATTTTCATTTTTTGGCCTCATTGCATTGTCTAGGACCTTAGTACAATGCTGAATGAAAGTGGTAATAATGGATGTAGGCTTGTCCCATATCTAGGGGGAAAGCATTTAAAGTTTCTTTCTATTCTTTATTTAGAGTTTTTATAAGAAACGGATATTGGATTTTGTCAAATACTTTTTCTGCATCTATGGAGATGATCATACGTTCTTCCTTTTTTAGTCTGTTAATACAGTGAATTACAATGATAGTTTTAAAGTGTTAAAACAAGCTTGTATTTCTGGAATAAAGCTTTTATTCTTGCAGGTTCTGCTTTAAACTTTGTTAGGCAGTACCTGAACAACATTTTCATCTAATTTTACACATTACTAAGATAAAACCCTTCTTCCTAAGTTCAACAATTAAGTCTTCTACTCTGGCTGGTGAAAAAAGAAAACATTCCTGGCTTTGTGCAATATTTAATAGTCTTTGTTTTCCTTATCTTTTCTACAAGTTATTTTCCCAATCTTGGGCAATTTTTTAAAATGTATGTGCAGAGCAGTTCTCAACTAAAGAAGTGAGAAGGTCTTGGCTAACACAGTGAAACCCCGTCTCTACTAAAAATACAAAAACTTAGCCTGGCGTGGTGGCGGGCGCCTGTAGTCCCAGCTACTCTGGAGGCTGAGGCAGGAGAATGGCGTGAACCCGGAGGCGGAGCTTGGAGTGAGCCGAGATCACGCCACTGCACTCCAGCCTGGGCGACAGAGCAAGACTCCGTCTCAAAAAAAAAAAAAAAAAAAAAAAAGAAAAAACAAGTGAGGAGGACCCTTTGCAGATCTCTGAGTTCCATCTCTGTGCTATTCTCCCTTTTCTGGTAGTCTGCACTGTGAACTCTGGCTGCTTTGGCTCCCCAATACTTCCATCTCTATCTTTTTGATTCCGGGGTTTCCATTCCTTACCCTGCAGACTGAAAACTCTTAACACAGTTAAATTAGACAATCTTAGGGCTCACCTCTTTTGTCTTCCTTCTTTTAGGGATCACTGTCCTTATTTGATGTCCGTTTTCTTGAAAATTTTTCTTTTTTCTTTTTTTTTTTTTTTTTTCCAATTTATTTCAGGTAGGAAATTAAATGTGGTCTCTTCTTTGCCAGAAGGGAAAGTCTGTATTAATATTTTTAAAGTATATTTTTGCTTCATCATAGAAATCTATACTTTGTAAATTAAAGCCCATGCTACTTTTTGGTAAGGTTTTCATTTTTTTGAATATTAAGTTTCATTAAACTGAATGAAATTTGCCTCTGTTTTTATGTTTTAAAATTCTGGAATTCTTTTTTTTTAATTCAGAGAGACTGAATTCTGCTTTTGTGATAATACATATTAATAAGATTTGAAACAGGCAAGTACTGTATTAAGTTTGGAATCTGTGACTCCTTACATTTTTTATGCTTGTTGTCTTCATAGCATCAATTGTTCCATTTCCGTTGAGGAGTTTTATTATGCCCATTTATTCATTTGCTAAATATACGCCAAGCTTGAGGAACAAAGTCATAAATCAGACATAGGGCTTTGTCCTGTAGGAGAGGATGCTATTAATAAGCAAATGCAATAAAATGCTAATTTTCAAGTAGTTTAAGACAACTTCTCTGCTAGTTATTGAATTGTTTTGGTGATCAAAGACAAGATGCAATAACACTGAATGAAACCTATGCCCTGTTAAGGTCATATTCCAAGAGGATGCTGTTTACTCGTTTTATGTTCACTGAGCACTATTGTAGCTTAAATAATTATTTGAATCTAATATTATTTGAATCTAATATTTTTTCTCCATTCTGTTTACATATAACTCTGTAATCAATGTTAATTTTTTTCAACAGTCAGAAGATAAATGTAGATGTATTCTTTAAATAAATAAAACAATATACACTTTTAAAAATCAGCGTATTAAAAAGGTGTTTTTTTAAAAAGCAGGCTGAGGATAACTGAATGCAAACTTTGAAATAGTAAAGATACAAATTTTATAGCAATGTGGTATAAATATATTTAATAAGGAAAAATATATTTACCAGTGTTCTGGTACGTTCTGATAACAACTTCCAGAGACTCTCATTCCAGAGAGGGTCCTGCCCCACACCCAGAAGGAAGAAATGCATGTGCAGCAAGGCCAAGAAGGTTCCAGACAGACAGGCCTTGCTGGGTTTCCTCACTCAGTCTATTAGCATTAGATCATTGCTTTTTGTCCAGTTATATTTCTACATGGCTGTCCATACTTTGTTGAACCTAAGCATCAAAATTGACAATTTTCTGTGTATCTTTAGATCTTCATTCTGAAGGCTTCTGTCTATACATGTTAAATAAATTTGTATACCTTTTCTCCAATTAATCTGCCTTTTGCAGGTTTTTCAGAGAACCTTCAGAGGGTGACCTAGACAGTGTATATTTAAAGGGAGCTGGTATTAATTCTTAACTAAAATGGCAAATGAATTTTTCTCGAATCTGATGGAATTTCTGTTTATTCAAGTTCTGATGATTCTCTTTTTAAAATTTACATCTTATAAATTAGGATGCTTGTTTCTTGCTTCAGAGTCATTATAAAAGATGACAGAAAATTCTTAGTCTTTCTTTAATCATTGTTTTCAATTTAAATATTTAAGCACCCAGTCTGACGATAGCTTCCTGTAGAAGTCTTTCTTTTAGCCTCCTAAGCTCTGCAAACTATGGCAATTTGATCTTTTTAGTTGTTAACTTTACAAATATTTTTACTGTTTTCACTTGTTCTTTTAATTCCTTCTTTCACTTGAGTATTTTACCCAGCTTATGTCTCTCAACCATAAGCAGCACTCTCTCTAATAGATGAGTTACCTATTCTTTCCAGCACATGGGGCAAAAGTAAACATTTCCTTGTTTCTTTTGTGGGAGGAAAATTACATATTATATTTGACATAATAAATGCTGCAAATAGATTCCCATTTTGTTCAACATGACTCATCCTATTTAATGCCAAATAATAGGGAAAGGATGATTTATTAACACTTTCAGGCCCTCTATCCTGTGATCCTCATGGGGAATTAGTGGGCAGAGAAGAGAAGAGATAGGACCACAGTGTGGTGGGCTACACATTACACTGTTAGCGGGGAGTTATGATCCCTGATACTAATCATGTGGTGTGACTTACTGGGTTATTAGGAAGACAAACTCCCTGTTCTTTCCTCATTTATAAAATAGAAAACATAATAAATTTTACTTTACAGTACATTAGGCCTCAATGGACATTGTCAAATAACATGTATATTTAAGACAAATGATTTCATAAAATTAAGAATTTACAAGTGGAATTTTCCAAGATTAGAATCTTAGACACTGAAAATGTAAATGCACAGAAATCAAGCTTTATAACTGTTTCTCTTACAAAGCTCTGTATTTGGGACATATGCTTTATGGATGAAACCACAATGTCACAAAGAACTTCTTTAAATTTTTAATAACAAAAAGTAAATACTAATGAAAGCCCAAAGTAAATTCTCATGGAATTCTTAAAGAGCAAGCACAATAATTATTATTTTATAATATATGCAAGTGACATAGTTTTTTCTACACAGAATGATACTGCAAGTAAGTGACTTAAATAAATAAAAATACTCATTGACCCTTGGAAGTCATGTCTCTTTATCTGAACTCCTGTGGCATATTTTCCTGCTGCTTTACTATAATTATCGGGTTTAGCTTTGTGCATGTGTTTTGCTTATTTTCTCCTCTAGGTTACAATATCTTTGATGGTCTGTTTCTATTAATTAGTATCCTCCACGATTAGTACTGGGAGTCTTCATTCTGAAGGCTTCTGTATATACATGTTAAATAAATTTGTATAAGTTTTCTCCAATTAATCTGCCTTTTGCAGGTTTACTTTTTGGAGAATCTTCAGAGAGTGAACTACACAGTGTATATTGAAAAGGAACTGGTATTAATTTTTTTTTGATTGCAGAAAGGAACTGGAATTAATTGTTAACTAAAATGGCAAATGAATTTTTCTCGAATCTGATGGAATTTCTGTTTATTCAAGCTTTGATGATTCTTTTTTAAAATTTGCTTCTTATGAATCGGGATACCTGTTTCTTGCCTCAGTCATTTTCAAAAATGACAGAAAATTATTTGTCTTCCTTTAATCACTGTTTTCAAATTCAATATTTAAGCATCCAGTCTGACAATAGCTTTCTGTGAAAAGCTATTCCTCCCTAAGGTGCCCATACACCATAAGATGTTTGATGAATTAATTAAGTCCAGAAATCAGGACACTTCTACTGGAAATTTTATAAATACAAATCTGTCTTTAAAAGAGTTTCAATCTAGCCATTGTGTAACAGAATGATTTATTAACACTTTCTGTTAATTATCTGCTTATGTAGATAATCTCCATCACAGATTTTTCTCAAAAGTGAAGGGATATGAGGGCAATTCTCCTTCTACCATCCAATAATCAGTTATGTTAACTTCTCTGTACTCTCTTTTGTTTGATAATCACAGAAGCTTTCTTATACAATTTTCTTGAGAAACATATTATATATTGTTTGAATATCTTTTATAGATTTGGACTTACCCTTGGAAAGAAGAGATGCCCTTCTAACTATAGGCCCTAAGTGGGTAACGGGTACCTTTGTATCAAATAGTTATTAAAGAGTCAGGAAGGTTTATTTTAGCATTTAATCTTTTAGGAAAAGCCTAAATAGCTTTGTTTCACATATTTGGGGAAACATGACTGAGAGAAAAAAGAATTGCTACAGAAAATGCCATTTGCTTTTCATTGCAGGTGATAAGGGAAAACATAACAGTCTGGATAAATACAAGCATTACAGGAAAGAGATTTAGCATGGGGACTGTGGGGGCAGCAACTGCTGTTGCATTCTTGAGTATGCACTTGGTGTGTGTGTCTTTGAGCAAGTTATTAATTCATTTGTTGGATAAAACTTAAAACACATAGATAGTAAGTACTTGTCAGATATTAGCTATTACTATTTTCTGAATGAAAATTCAGTAATAATTTTCAGTTGAATTTCCTCCGCAAATTAGAGTAGAACAAAAGTCTTCAGTTTGGGGGACATGACATTTTTAGCACTGGTTCTTAAACTGGACTGTTCATTGAATGAAAAAATTGGGGCAGTTTATAAGATCATACTTAAGCTTGGGTCCTACTCCCAAGGATTCTGATTTACTGGAAGGAGAGTGGCCTAAACTCTGTGATTATTCAGATCTGCCTAGGCAATTCTAATGCACAGAAAGGCTAGAGAACAGTTCTATGGAATGCTTCTCTTCAGTTTCAAGGAACAAAAGTCAAGACAGTGTTTGTAGATTTCTCTTTTTCTTGGCATCAGGGATAACACTATACAAAAAGTCAACTTTAGTAACACAACTATATTGTGCTTCTGTGTTCTATCTTATTTATGCCACCTTCTACCCAATTGCTATTTGAAATATCATGTCTGCAGAGAGTTTAAGTCCTAATAAGATATTGCCTTTACTCCTGAAGTCTAATGCCAGCATGTGTGGGTTTCCTGTTCCTTATAGTTACTTCTTAATGTTATCATCATCACTTTCTCAACTGTATTAGTTTCCATATCCGTGTGGAAAATTTACTGCAAATACAGCAGCTAAAACAAAATCCATTTGTTATCTCACAGTTCTGTAAATCAAGTCAGGACACAGAGTGGCTGGGTTATCTGCTTATGTTCTCTCATGGCTGAAATCAAAGTGTTGGCTAAGCTGTATTCTTATCCGGAAGATGTGGTGCCAAAACTCACTTCCAAGGTCATTCATGTTGGCAGAATTCAGTTTCTTGTGGTTGCAAGACTCAGGTCCCCATTTCCTCACTGGCTGTTGGCTTGAGTCTGCTCTGTTTCTGGAGGCTGCCCACAGCTTCCAGAGACAGTTCATACTTTGGCTGTTTCTGTCTTTCAGACAAGCAGGAACATGCTTTTCTGACTTGGAATCACAATCTTCTCCAATCAGCCAGATGAACTTTTTTTTAGAATTATAGGCCTCGATTCGGCAGCTATGACAGAGGCCTGTTGTTCAAGGCTTGCCTTCATCACACTCTCAGTCACCTAAGGCTCATGCTGTTGTCTTGGATCCCCATCTCCCAGTATTCAACTCATATTCCATAGTTCCCATTATCTATTTCCCCGAGGTCCTGTTCCTTGAGCTCTAAGACAACAATGAGCTACTTTAATAAAATAATCAGTTTGGCCCGCCAATGAACTCAGAATGGAAGAAAGTCCTATAGACTTTCTTTACACTCCAGGTAAGGGATAAGATTTCTTATTTTAAATGTCCACTCACAGCTACTTTGATTGTTGAACATTAATGGGCCTTCTGGAAAGATGCTTTGTTGCTAGAGGGAAGACTCTTACTATAGAGTGACATTGAAAACCTTATTTTCTGAAAAAAACATTTTGAAAGCATTCCAAGTGAAACAGATCGTGAACATTCTGTACAACCAAGGTAGAAGCTGTAAATAAAGATGAAGATTTCTTATGCTGGAAAATGACATTGATTAAATATAGACCAAGGGAGTTTATGTGAATATTTTGGCCAAGTTGTAAGCATTTTTCTTCTCTCATAGCATAGGTCCAGCTATTAATTTTCCCTATAGTCTAATAGTCTTTGTTGCACAGTGTTAACAATACAAGATGAAAAATATGCTACTGTGAGAGTACTACTGTGAACACAGTGGTCATCTATTTCAACCTTGATTTCTGGTAAGAATTTACTATTATTTTCCTTATACATTTTCAACTAAAGGTAACAAATTTTGATTGACTTTACTAAAAACTATAGCTCTTTAGAGGTTTGTTATAATTAATACTATGTCTTACTGCAAAGAATATTTTTTCCTTTGACCTAGGTTAGCAAAATATGCAAGTTTATTTTCCATACAATCAATACCCATAAGGTGCTGAATGCTGATATCTGCTAGGCTACACCTCTAGATATATCCTTAGCCTTTGTGATCATTATATTGATTAAAACAATTTTAGGTCAGTGGGTCACAAATGTCTCACTTTTTCTTTTGTTCCTAGACACTAAAGCAGAGTTTTGAACAATATGCACATTTTCCAAAACTCCATAAAGATATTAAACCAAATCATATTTCTTTGTTAGGTTTGCCACAGAGTCTTTTAGCTTGGGATGTAGATAACAAAGGGAAAGTTTGTTAGGCATGTTGGCTTTTCTAACTCTTAGATTCCTTTTGTGGCTTTCAATATTTTTTTTTTTTCTCTGCACATCTCCAAGAAAGCAATTGCTTTTGATCTGCCCTTAAGGCTTAATAAATATCTAAATTGACAACCTCTTCAACTTCACTCTTGGAATTATGCATTAATGGTTTCTTCTAAAACTTATTCATAGCAAATAAAATAAGAAGAGAAATATTGTGTGTCCATTTAATCTTCATCTATTCATATTTCCAATGATGTAATACCTCTTGCTACAACAGAAACTCTTATAACCAGAATCACTTGAGATTGGTGAGGGCAGGAGAGGGGCAGAATTAGAGCTGATCAAAAAGCAGAAAGGGAAAAGGCTTAGAGAAATAGCACAAACAGCAAAAATATTTCAAGACTGTATTTCTCAGCCTGATGGAGACGTAGAACCAGACTGCCTGGGTTGAAATCCTGGCTCCTCTATGTGTTATATCTATGACATTGGTCAGGTTAATTAACCTTTTAAAGTGTCTGATTCATCATGTATAAAATGGAAAAAATTATAGTAATAATCATCTAGGGCTGTTGTGAGGATGGAATGAATTAATACATGTAAAGTGCTTAGAAAGATATTTAAAGCATTAGTATACACCTTACATATGTATATTTATTATTATTATTATTGAGATGAAGTTTTGTTCTCGTTGCTCAGGCTGGAGTACAATGGCATGATCTCAGCTCACTGCAACCTCTGTGTCCTGCCTCAGCCTCCCGAGTAGCTGGGATTACAGGCATCTGCAACCATGCCCAGCTGATTTTTGTCTTTTTAGTAAAGACGAGGTTTCACCATGTTGGCCAGGCTGGTCTGGAACTCCTGACCTCAGGCGATCCACTTCCCTCAGCCTCCCAAAGTGTTGGGATTACAGGCATGAGCCACCATACCGGGCCTATTTATTATTATTAAAGTGAATGAAATTAAACACATAATTTGTTCTAAGCTCTATGCTTTATTTAATATTTTCAACATCCCTGAGATATGTTTGTTGTCCTTCTTTTGACAAATGAGAAAACAAATTTTCAGAGAGAAAAATAACCACTCTAAGGTTTCACAGCTTGTAAGAAGAAGATATGGAATTAAAAATGAAGAATTTCTGATTTCACAGATGATATATGATTTTATTTGCACCACCTCCATTTATGTTTAACATGAAAAGTCTCACTATAGCCACATGATTTTAGACGAAAAAGCAAGTGATTCTGCTAAGGAAAGATTGAAGAGATGAGCAGGATTTGTTTCGAAAAAGTTCAGTGCATTTTGGCTAGGTCTTGAACAGAGAAAAAGTAGAATTTTAAAAGCAAATAATAGTAAGTACACATACACACATTTCAGATATTGCTTGTGTAGTCATGGAAGTGTGGTGATGACTGATATTTTAAAACAACTGTGAGTTACTTTTCATGACTAGAATATGGAATGAATGAAGGTAGGATTTAGAAGTGAGACTGGGCAGGTATTTGGGGCTACACAACAAATGGTTGTAAATTTTATAGTGAGGAGTTTGATCTACTTACTGGAGAGAGTGAATAAACCTCCAGGTTTTTAAAATGGAAAGTGAATATAATGAAATATATATTGAAAGACATAACTCTGGTAGCAAGATAAAGGGTAATTTTGTTGTAAAAGAAAGTTAAACAAGGCGACCATCATATACTCAAAATAGTGATGATAATGAGTTTTTTTTTTCACTAGGATAATAAAACTAGACAGAATGGAATCCTTTAAAGAAGTGACTTAAGAAAATCAGATTCAAATGCTGTATTTGATATTAGAGATTAAGACAAGTGAGAATTTGTAAATGGTGGATTTTTAGCTATGGTGACTGAATAAATGATAATTTATAATGATATAGAGAAACAGGTGGGGAAGTAAGCTTACGGGGAAGATAAGGAATTCAACTTTGAACAGGATAAGTTGGAGGTACAGTGGAATATTTAGATCAAGCAGTCATTTAGGAAGATGTCTTTGATACTTGGAAGACTGGCAAGGCCTAAAGATGTAAATTTGAGAATCCTAACTATGCAGTTGATAGTTGAATTTTAGTGAATGTTAAGATTACTTTACATAAGAAGAGAGAGGGAAGAGAAGATGGATAGCCATAAAACCCTAGGAGACAGTAGTATTTTAGTAGCAAAGTGGGACAACTTGTGGGTAAAGAAGACCAAGCGTAATCAAAGGATTAGTAAAGCTCTGAAAGAGGTAAAATAGGAGATAAGGAAGAAGAAAGTTTTAAAGAGAGGATGGTCAGTTTGAGCAAATTGGACTCTGAGGTCAAGAATGATAAGGACTGTTAAAAAGTCCTTGGACTTCACAATTTTGAGATAATAGGAGGGCTTTTTCAAGAAGATTTTTAGTGGAGTGATCAGAGTGAAAGGTTAGATTACAATGAATGAAAGAGTGAAGGGAAGTGAGAAATAGGAGGTAGGAAATACTGATCATTTTTCTAAGAAAATTAGAGTGTGCCAATAATAATAGAGAATGAATTATTGGCAAAGAGAGTCAAGTGTTTTCTTTGAGAAAGCCAGTAAACAACATGAGTAAATTTTTAGAATACTTTGAGGTAGAGAGGATGTCTGAAGTTACTTGCCCCTTATGATCTCTATTTCCCCCAACTATGAAATAAAGGGATCTGCTGCGTGAGTTTAGAAACTTGGCTTTGGAGTACCCTCCTGATTAAAGAATTGTGAAAATAAACTACCAAATTCTTACTAGCCTGGGGAAAGGAACAAAAGACATGGACTTATGAGTCACAGTTTGAAATCGTTAAGCAGATGTATATAGTCAAAAGGCAGAAGGAAATGAATACAGAAAGGTTAAGATAGATAGTCTAAATGAAGAAAACAGCATTTATGACATATATATGGGCTAAATATATATATATTTATGACATATATATTTATGACATATATATATATATATATATATATATATATATATATATATATATGGGCTAAAGAAGACATTGAAAATAAAATATGCAGATTTTTCTTCAACCTGCCTGACCTGTGGTTTTAGGCAAATCTGATTTGTATGAGCTTTAGTTTCCTCATTTGTATAATGGGCTTTTGTATAGTGCTTGGCTTTCGAGCCTCAAGAGGTTTTCGAATCCTCAGATTTACTTAAAATTCATTTAACACAGAATTACTCAAAGTGTGTTCCTTCATAACAAGGAAAGGGAGATGGTGGGTCTATGATCAAATAAACTTGGGAAAGTCTAAGTAGAGTTTTTCTCTTTGGGTGTTAGAACACATGTTAGCAAGTTTTAAGATGTAGTTCAGTTTTCTTTTTAAAGAAATGAATTAATTGTATTTAGCTCATTGTTAGTCAATTGTATTTAACAATAAGGTGGTTTTAATTTTTTTAAAAAAGTTTCTCTCCATAATTTTTAAAACTTGCACTGGAATGCTACAGAATACATTTTGGGAACTCCTATTTTATTATGTAAGTACTCTTTCATATATCAGAGTCACAAAAATGGAGAAGTGAATAAAGCTATGTCAGGGAATAAGCTGCATATTTTATGGCCAAAACAGTAACAGTATTTGTGTAGATTTTTATTTTTTTGAGAGTCTCTATTATTTAATTTATAAATGTAAACTATCAAGTTATACTTAAATCCTATTTTTGAATTGAGCTCGATAATCATTTTACACAAACATTATTTTTTCAAATTTCTCAGAGGCCATTAATTTCTCAGGTATATTAAACTGTCAATGTAAGTATTAAGATTTTAATTCATTTTGGATAAATTCATGGAAACACAAAATCTCCCAAGATTTAATCAGGAGATTGAAACCTTTAATAGACCAATGTCAAGCTCTGAAATTGAATCAGTAACAAGAAAACTTCCAATCAAAAAACGCCCGAAACCAGGTATATTTACAGCCAAATTCTACCAGATAAATGAAGAATAACTGATAGTAATCCTACTGAAACTATTCCAAAAAATCAAGGATGAGGGACTCCTCTGTGGCTCATTCTATGAAACCAGCATCATCTTAATACCAAAATCTGGCAGAGACATGATGAAGAAAGAAAACTTCAGGTCTATATCCCTGATAAACATAGACACAAAAATCCTCCACAAAATACTAGCAAATAAACACAGCAGCACACCAAAAAGCTAATTCACCATGATCAAGTACACTTTATTACTGAGATACAAGGTTGGTTCGGCATAACACAAATCAATATATGTGATTCACTACATAAAGAAAATTAAAAGCAAAAGCCATATGATCGTCTCAATAGATGCAGATAAAGCTGTTGATAAAATCCAACACTCCTTCATGATAAATATCCTCAACTGACTAGGCACTGAAGGAATGTGCCTTAAAATAATAAGAGCCGTCTATGACAAACCCACAGCAAACATCATGTTGAACAGACAAGAGCTGGAACCATTCCCCTTGAGAACAGGAACAAGGCAAGGACGCCCACTCTCACCACTCTTATTCAACGTAGTACTGGAAGTCCTAACCAGAGGAATCAGGCAAGAGAAAGAAATAAAAGGCATCCAAATAGGAAAGGAAGTCAAACTTTCTTTGCTGACAATATGATTTTATGTTTAGACAACCCTAAAGATTCTGCCTAAAGGCTACTATAATTGAAACATGATTTCAGCAAGGATTCAAAATGCAAAATCAATACACAAAAATTAGTAGCATTTCTATATACCAACAATGTCCAGGTCAAGAGTCAAATCAAGAACACAATCCCCTTTACAATAGCCACAAAGAAAACAAAATACCGAGGAATACACCAAAAAAAATACATAAGAGATCTCTTTAAGGACTATAGTACACTGTTGAAGGAAATCAGAGAAAACACAAATAAATGGAAAAACATCCCATGCTCATGGATTGGAAGGATTAATATCATTAAAATAGCCATATTGCACAAAACAGTTTACAGATTTAACACTATTTCTATCAAACCACCAATGTCATTTTTTGCAGAATTAGAAAAAACTATTCTAAAATTCATATGGAAACAAAAAAGAACTTGAATAGCCGAAACAATTCTAGGCAAAAAGAAAAGAGCAGGAGGCATCACACTACTGACATTGAATTATACTATGAGGCTACAGTAACCAAAACAGCATGGTACTGGTACAAAAACAAACATGTAGATCAATGGCACAGAATAGAAAATTCAGAAATAAAGCCACACACTCACAACCATCTGATCTTTGACAAGTCTGATAAAAATAAGCAATGAGGAAAGGACTCCTGATTCAATAAATGGTGCTGAGATAGCTGGCTACCCATATGCAGAATATCTTTCACCATATGTAAAAATTCACTCGAGATGGATTAAAGATTTAAATGTAAGACCTCAAATTAAAAAAATTGTAGAAGAAAATCTAGGAATACCTTTCTCACATCAGTGATTACCTTTCTCACACCAGTCTTGACAAATAATTTATGGCCAAGTCCCCAAAACCAATTGCAATAAAAACAAGAATTAACAAGTGAGACCTAATTAAATTCAGTAGCTTCTGCATAGCAAAAGAAACTATCAACAGGGTAAATAGACAACCTACAGAATGAAAGAAAATATTCACAAACTGTGCATCTGGCAAAGGTCTAATATTCAGAATCTATAAAGAACTTTAACAAATCAAACAAAATACAAACAAACAAGCACCATACAAATAACCTCATTAAAAAGTGGGCAAAAGTACATGAGCAGACATTTCTCAAAAGAAGACATACAAGTAGCCAACAAACACATAAAAACGTGGTCATCATCACTGACCATCAGAACAATTGAAATAAAAACCACAATGAGATGCCATCTCACATCAGTAAAAAAGGCTATTATTAAAGAGTCAAGAAAAACAACAGATGCTGGTGAGGCTGCAGAGAAAGAGGAATGCTTATACACCATTGCGGGAAATGTTAATTAGTTCAGCCTCTGTGGAAAGTGGTTTGGAAATTTCCCAAAGAACTTAAAACAGAGCTACTATTTGATCCAGCAATCCTATTACTGGGTATATAGCCAAAGGAATATAAATTATTATACCAAAAAGACACATGCACGCATATGTTCCTCACAGTGCTACTCACAGTAGCTAAAACACAGAATCAACTCAGGTGCCCATCAATGGTAGACTGGATAAGAAAAATGTGGTACATTTACACCATGAAATACTACACAGCCATTAAAGAAAATGAAAGAATGTTCTTTGCAGCAACAAAGAATGGAGATGGAGGACATAATCCTAAGCAAATTAATATAGGAATAGAAAACCAAATATCACATGTTATCACTAGTAAGTGGGAATTAAATATTGAGCACACATGGACACAAATATGACAACGATAGACACTGTGAATTACTAATGGGAGAGGGAGGAAGGGGAGCTTGGGTTGAAAATCTATCTATTGGGCACTGTGCTTACTACTGGGTCCAGTATAGCCATGTAACAATCCTACACATGCGTCCCCTATATTAAAATAAAAGCTGAATAATTTAAAAAAAGATTTTAATTTATTTTATATAACTGGCTTTGATTCGCTAATTTTTTTTAAGGATCTTTTTTCTCATCTATATTCATGATATGACAGTGGTCTTTGAATATCTTTCTTGTAATGTCCTTATCAGATTTTTGTGTGAAGCTTATGCTGGTTTCATACAATGAGTTGGGAGTTATTTCTTTACTTTCTAGAAGAGTTTGTGTAAGCTATGTTTTTAATTTGCTATTTGTGTTTTGATTTCTAGAGATGAATACATAGATCCTTAATTTTCACTCTTTTGTGATTGTATGCATTTAAAGATATAAGTTTTCCTCTAAGCACAGATTTAGCTGTATCTCTCAAGCTTTAACATGTTGTATTTTTATTATCAATTAGTTCAAAATACTCTCTACTTTTCATTGTGATTTTTCATTTGACTGCTTTTTAGAAGTTGGGGATTTTCTTGTATTGCAGTTCTGCTGTGGTCAGAGATCCTTATCTGAAAGATACAAATCTTTTGAAATTTGTTCAGACTTGTTTTGTGACCCCAGCACATAGTTAATTTTGATAAATGTTTATTTGAAAAGTTGAAGTGTCCTTCTGTGGTGTATAGTATTCCATATCCGTCAATTAGGCCAGATTTGTTATTGTCATTTTCTTCTATGCTTATTGATATTTTATCAGTTTACTTACTGAGAAAAATATGAGTTCTTATAATAATGGGGATTTACGTATTTCTCTTTTCAGTTTTGTTTACTTTTGCCTAATACACTTTGAAGCTAAATCATTAGATTAATAAAGATTTAGAATTTTTATATTTTCCAAGCAGATTAACCACTTTATAAAAATTTTAAAATTTCTTCCTTTATCTCTAATAATATTGTCTCAGTGTCCACTTTGTTTGATATTAGTAAAACTATAAATATTTTTCTTTTACTTAGAGCCTTTCTTTTTACTTTTACTTTCAAACTTTATGTAGCCTTATATTTAAGATATGCTTCATAAATAGCTTATATTTACTTCTTTAATGTAGCCTAATTATTTTTCTTTTAGGTGAAATAGTTTCTTTTATATTAATATAATTGCAGATATATTTCTGTTTAAAGTTATAAATTACTTTTCTTCCTATTAGTCTCATATGTTATCTATTATTCATTTCTTTCTTGTCTTCTTTTAATTAACCAAATGCAAATATTTTATTATTTAATCTTTCTCCATCTATCCACAAAATTAGCCTGTAAGTCATGCATTTCTTATTAGTCTTTTTCTGGATATTTTAGAGGTCACAATATACATTTTTGATTTAATGGTATTTCCTATAAATTATTATTATTACTCTAATATTACTAGGACCTTAAAACACTCTAACTTCATTTATTGCTTTACCACCTGCCATGACAATAAAAAATCACCTAACCTCTTATTGACTTTCCATCTGCCCTTCATAGTAGGCCTGTAATTTGAATCATGTGTGGAATTGGATAAACATAAACATAATAAAGTCATGTAGATATTTCTATTACACACATGTGTAAACATTTTTTATGTGTGTAAACTCTTTAAGCATGCATTAATACTGCAGATATTTTACTCTTTTTCTATACTTTGAAGACTTTTTTTTTTTTTTTTTTTTTTTTTTTTTTTTAGTTTCGGAGGTATTTGAGAGAGGCAGAATCTTGGAGGGAAAACACAATAAGGACATCCAAAGCATAGGTCATTATTTTGCAATGCTATCATTTTTCTGTGTATGCCAGGCCCAGATACAGGATGACTAGATTATTGTTAGAGGAGGTTTAAAAAGTTTTGACTTCTCATTCACATAAGGGAGAGGTTAAAATCAAGCTACCCTAATGGCTAGTCCCACAAGCAAAGTTTTAAGAACACATAACAATTTATATTAGGTCAAGTGACATACTATACCATAGATTTTGCCTATCATTCTTCACTAAAACTTGCAAATTCATTTGAAAATAAACATTAATTTTCTAGTTGTAAGAACACATATTCTACTAAAAGTTTCTCAGTCTTTATTGTAAACCGGGGAGAGAAGCATTGTAAACTGTTCTAAAAACCTTGTGTTTTTGTCTCAGTGATAGGAGAAAATGCCTAGATGATCTGGACTGAATGGAGAAAGGAAGGGAAAAAAAGGCAGTAGGAGTGTGGCTTTTAGATGTTGTTTTGCTGTTGTTAGTGTAGCCAGTGTGTACCATCTGCTTTCCCTTATATCACTGCAGGTTTCTTACTTATCCAGCTAATACCATGAAGCAGCCTTTTCTTTTCTCTTCTAACATGCCTGACGTTTTCTGCCTTCTGGTTAGTCACTTGCCCAGTTTAGTCATATACACAAACTTGCTTGCCTGGGATACTGCTTGCTTTAATCTTGAGCTGTTAGACTTTATAATTTTTTTTCTAAATCCTTTGGATATGACACATTTGTTTAATTATATTACACATTTTAATTTCTTTAGAGCACATTCTTTCTTGTGTCATAGTTAATGTAAGTAATATCATGTTGTCGTTTGGACACATCCCAGGCCTGGATCTCAAAGGATGACTGTCAAATGGAAAAGATGAAGTCAGTGAGACCAAACAGCGTGCTGAATCTCAGGAGGCACCTGTGTTTCAAATGTGTTAATGGAACTGTCCAGGTGGAAACCAGAGGTGTCATATCTGGGATTCCACCCTAGGGGCTCCATGAATCTCTTTCCTGGGATTCTGAATTGCTTTGTGAAGTTGCATTAAAAAAATCACTTGAGTGTACTTAAAGTCCTTTCTTGAAAGATTATCTTTTTAAAAGCAAAGTATTTTTATTCTTCTAGAACACATGTAAAATTATTTAAAATAATCAGTTATTTATAGAAATACTTCTTGCTGTCCCACTTGTGTATTAGACGAAAGAAATTTAACACAGGAGCATTTATGTAGATTGAAACCCTAAAAATAAATATCTACTTTTGTCTCACATTTTATAATTTCTTTCTAATGATCAAGGCAGTTAGATCAGACAGAAAAATGATTATTGTGGATTATGAAAAGAATTATTTCTGACCCCAAGGGAGTCTTTTGATTATGCTTCCATTTTAATAAAAATCAAAGCCAAAAGCTGTTTATTGTAGTTTTGTTGCATACTACTTTTCTAGAGGGACAAAAAACGGCTTTTGTAAGTCTGAAAGTGGGTTCAAGTTGTGGAAAGTCTCAAATATTTTATTTTCATTAAGACAGGTGCAAGGCTAAAGAATATCTTTTTTATATCCACTAAAGTCTCAGTGGTATGTATTTATTTCACACAGTGGCAGGAGAGTTCTTAGATAGGTAATTGCTATAAACTTATATTTTAGTAGGTTAGACTGGTCACTAGTTTTGCTAAAAATTATGAAATACAAACAAAGTGAGAAAAGATTGCAAGAGCTTTTTATGTTTTAGGTTCCATATATACTGAATACCCTTGTTGAATCTGTAATATAATTGAATTCAAGGTTATTAAAATATAGATTTGGTAGAAAGAGAATAATCAGAAATATCAAATAAGCAATGCTCTGAAGTGAGAGTTTTTTAAAAATGTATTTTAAATGTCACAGACTTTTTCAAATTCTCCATAAAATATTCATTTATATATTATTATCAGTTCCACTTGACAAGTGAGAAAGCTCACATTTGGAAGGCATAAGTAAGTTGTCAAGTTAGTAAATAATTAAGCCTGGAATCAAATTTATATAGTATGAGGAGTGGACTAACGTTCTTATCTGCCATACTACATGTATCTTTAAACTGCCTAATAATAAAGTACTATTATTATTTTCATTTTGTGAGGTGAGGAAACTGATATTCAGAGAGATTAAGATTTATGGATTAAAAAGCGAATAATTACTTAAAGCAGGGTTTGAATTAGTATTACCTAAATCTAGAGTTTGTTCCCATAACTATAATTCTGTCACTATCTTTTATTCATGGCTCTCTCTCTCTCTGTTTACTATGTAGTTATGTAGCTAAGACAATAGAAGATAGTAAAAATGGCAGTTATAGTTATCTCTAATATGGCTGGCTCAATTAAAATAATCTTTATTTTCTTCTTTATTTTTGAGCACTTAAGCATTTGTTACAAATATTTTTATTGAAAAAAATATTATAACTCAATGAATAGACCTAGTTGGAGAGGTTGTTGAGATTGATCTAGAAAAGTAAATTATTCACCATTTTGCATAAAAGATCTATAACTCCATTAATCCTAGTTAAGAGTGATCATCAAATAGCAAATTGTTAGTCTCTCTAACAGTGAAAGGACAGAGTCCTAATCTAACTATATTGGATTCCAACAGCATAGCAACACAGTCAAATTATCAGAGAAAGACTGGCCATTCCTATATTAAGGTAAAAGAGTTGCTGGAAGTGTGAAATGAGGAAATGGGAAAATAATGAGTTATTTACAAAATAAGTAGTAGAGTGGAAAGACTGAAGACCTAGCAGATACGTTGGGTATTATACAAAGTATATTGAAAGATGAAAATGTATACCTTGGTTTGAATACTAATTGCTAAAAACATTATGAGACAATTAGGGAAATTTGAAGCTTGGTAGATATGTTTTAAATGACATTAAGAAGTTATTTTTATTTTCTTTAGATGTGATAATGATGTTTTACAGTGGAATAGTATAATGTCTGGGATTTGCTTTAAAATAGTTCAGAGGAGAGAGCTTGGTGATAGCTGCATATACATATGGGAACATAATATTCTCTCTCTGTTTTTATGTGTTTGATAATTACAATAAAAATGTTAAGAAAAGATAAAAATGACAAAGCCAAAGATAGTAACTTATTTAGAAGTGAGGTTTTGTGATGGAGTTTTTACTTTAATGGGAAGAAATTAAATAATCTGAAGGTCTGTCCTAAATTCTTTGGGTGAAGCTTCAGTCTACACCTAACTACTTTTTAGTTGTAGCACTGTTAAAAGCATTAAATGAGATAGATGTATGTAAAACACATTAAAAAATGCCTAAATATAAAACAAATTCAAGATTTATTAGCTATTTATTTTATTCCCATAAAAATTGTTCTAAAATCAATACTTCCTAAAGCAATATTTATATATCAAAGAAATCTTAGTAGTTTGGTGGAAATTCTTATTTTATCTGTGAGTTTAATTATTTGAAAGAACTTGAATTAAACTTTTAGTATTTACTACTAAGCCACATGGAAAACAAAGAAAAATAAGACATAACACCAGTGTCCCTGCATTTATAGACTTATTCAAAAGCAGGGTTATGAGAAAAAACACACATTTCAAACAAATAAGAAAACAAAGAAACAAATAGTTTAAGTGACTCTCCTAAATTCAACTGCTAGCTAGTGTCAAGGATGAGAGTCCAGACTTCCTAAATTCAGGTTTCCCAAATCACAGGTTCGTGGTCTTCTTGTATACTGCATCTTTTGTTCCAAAAACAAAACAAAACAAAACAAAACAAAACAAAACACAGGTTAGAATGAACTAAAACACAATGCAGGCAAACTACTTGCACAAATTTATCTATAGATTTTCATCCAATTGAATCAGATCTGTCACTATAGATCCATTTTCTTGTTTGCCACTGATGTCTCCAGGCTAGGACGAAAGTTGATCTTAGTTAGCCGTGCAATAAATATTTTTTAAATAAATAAATTATATATCTGTACTTGGTTAGGCTTTGTGTAGATAATTTACCATTAATAAAATAAGTCATCTGTGCTCTTATAGGTCAGTTTGTAAGATAAATATAAGTAATAACAAGGTAAATAATAATAGAAGATGATGGAATAAAGGATAGTAATCAGTAAATTTTTAGTATTTTTTAAACAAGTGAACTAAACAAACAGGACAGGATTTAAAAACTGCATAGTTTGACGTCAGAATTACACACAAAATTTTAAACCATGTACATGTATGTGATCCTTTTGCTGTTTATATTATAAAATATTTTTTATCTGTCATCAAAATGAGAGAAACAATTATAATGGTTATTATTTAAGAAACCAATGCAATGATATTTGTATATTAACTTCAAAGGTAGATGTCACAATTTATCACAATTAATTCTTACACAAAATTTTTGAGATTTTAAACTTTAAGCTGAATGTGATTATTGTGTTTTTGCATATAGTGGGAAATAACGGGTGTGCCTATTTCTAAAATGGTGGTGCATTGATTTTGGTCAGAAATTATGATGCCAATAACACCTATGCATGGCTTTTAATAATTTTTAGACTTTACTACTGCATTATTCTTTTCAACTCACATCAATATTGAAACTTTCTTACACTCACGAATTTTTAATATTTTTCTCTGAGCCTGGCTTCTAATTGAGCTCCCTCTGAAGGACTATGTTGAGCCAATATGATTCTTGCTTATGTACATGCACAAAGATTTCTTAGAAAACAAGAAGCTAGAATTATGAGATTTGACATGTGCTTTATTGTGAGAAGTGGGAAACTGACAGAGGTGGAGGACATTTCTGAGGAGTCCAACTGGTCCACAGGCAAGCACAACCGTATCTGATTAGGCTGACAGCTCTGAGTATCCATTTGTACATGAGCCTGGAGGTCTCAAATCGTTTTTCAGATCACTTAGCAATTAATGATGCCATTGTCCTTGGGTAGCTCATTTGCAGATCGATACTTGCTGGCAGAGTCAAAGCTTGGAAAGACATAATGACAGTAACCAAAGTGACTCTATTAATAATAATGCCCACAAGCAATGACTGTGAAAAAAGACTGTCAGGAGATTGTGCTTCTTCCACAAACAAGTACCACTTGCAGTTTTTCAGAAGACTGTCAAGAAACCTGAACTGTAATTAACATTAGTTATTTTAAAAGTTATTTGTTCCTTAACTATGATTATTAAACATATTTTTGCTTTTCTACTGAGATATTCAAATTGTATTTTAAGGTTATTTTTAAAATCTTTTACTTATTCCCTCCATCAAAGTACTCAATAAGATTTTAAAAATTCATATAAGCTCATTAAAGCAATTATATTTGCCACTCTACATGGTTATAAAGGTGAACCATTCAGAATCAGGAGAACTTCCCCTGCTCCATCCCCTACAACTTTGGCCATTCATTAAAAGTGTGCTTCAGGATAGGTCTATGTTTGAAATAATTGAAGTTCTCAAGTAAGTACAAAAATTTAACGTCCTAGGCCACTAAGTAGTTTTTATCAGTGTAAAACATAATTTTAAAACATACATGGTTGAAGTGCTCCAAGTAGCCTTATTACCAGAAAAACATATTAAAACTGATAATTTTGATAAAGTATACTGGCTTCGGAAAATTTGAAAACCAAAGGAGAGAAAAGTACCTTAAGTACTAATATTATTTGATATTAATAATACTTAAAGTTATAATAATCATTGAGGAAAGGAATATTCAAAAGTTCTCTTTGTGTGTAATAACTTGCTTATGCCACATTTTAAAAGACAATTTTGTCTGAAATATTCTAGGAGAGAAAACATATATCCTGTCCTGAGCTTTAAGTGCAAACAGTGAAAATCTTCTACTTGAGTGAAAATTAAAAGGCGTTTCCAGCACATTAGTTAACTGTTCCTTATTGGATAAACTGGCAATTTTATTTTTCAGATAAGAGTAGTTTTAGTTGACTACAAGAAGCCAAAAACTGTCAGTTTCATAATTAAGGAAATAACTCACACTTTATCTAAATGGATTTATATGATTTTTCATCTATTTTCTTAAACCATTTTCATAACAATTTCTATGTACTAAAATTAACATGTTAACTTAGTCACGAAGCTTGTAAACTACAAATGTGATAATGAGGATTCAGTGCAAGGAAAAAAGTATTTTCAAGCAATCTTCAATCTGACTTGTTTAGAGGAGCTAATGAATAAATTAAAACAGCTACTATGTAAGCTTAAAAAAAATGGAAAATGTAATATTCCTGAAACAGAAGATTTAGAAAGGACAGATAGGATTTAAAAGTGTTGTAAGAAGACTAAAAGTTGACAGACTGTCACTTTTACCTGTCTTTACCTGTCATTGTACTTGCTGATTTCATTTTCTCTTTTTATGAGAAAAAGCATAAGAACATAATAGGCAGACTAGGTGAAGATGAAAAGCTTTCTTCCTCAATAGTTTTGTACTGAGTTGATTTTCCTAAAGAATGTAACTTGTTATGGGTCTCTGATCCAGCCCAGTGGCTGTCAAAATGATTGATGAAGCTGGTGCATGGTAATCTTTGCAGGCTTTGGTCCCTGGGCTTTTGGGCAAGTGGGTGATGCAAAGCCTTGTGAATGTGATTGGGCAAAATTCCCAGTCAATCTAAAAACTAGAATTTTGACAAAATGTATTCCAAGTAATATTAGTCAAAAAAGTAGCAGAACACATTGACTTCCGAAATGATCTAACTGAACTGTTTTTGGTGGAGTCCTAGCTGAATCACTTCTGTGTATTCAGTCCAAATATATCTGAAAGTCACACAGAGAGATTGCCAAAGAACAATGCTAATCCTACCATCTATGCATGTGTTAATTTGTTGCAAAGCTAGATTAAATGTACGTTATTGGTAGAACTGTAGGCAATCATTAAGGCAGTTATAATTTTTCTTTTCATTCTAATTTTTTCAGCTTATTTTTTCGCTTTTGATATTGTGTGAGCCACCCTGATGAATTTATTCTTTCAAATTTACGTGTCCACTGGTAAATTGATATGGGAAAATTAATGGGCTGTGGAGCCAGATCAACCAACTCTTGCAAGTTTTTCACTACTATAATACAGTTTCACTAAAACATAGTTCAGTTATATATGATATTATTAATATGAAATGATATTTAAGGATGCATAGTATTCTTTAATTGATTTACAATATTCAAATCATCTCCTGTCATTGGACATTTAAGTTGTTTATAACGTTTTATCATTTTATAGTGACTGACATTGTAATACAATTAGGGTGAAATTCTGGTTGTTTTAATAGTATAAAATTCTATGAACAAAATTTTCAAATCAAAATAAAGGCCATTAATGTATATTGAGAAATAAATTCTAAAAATATTATAGAAATTTACCAGTAGGATCTTAAAATTTGTGTCCTTGCTTACACTGGATAGAATATTCATTATTATTATTTTAATTTCACAAATATTAAGGAAGAAAAACATCTCATTAACTGATCTGATGTTTTTTGATTAACTAATAAGACAATACACATTTGTCAATTATAATTTTGACTTTTGTAAATTCCTTTTATATGCACCATTCTTGATTTGTCCAATAGGATTTTTTTAGGGTTATGTAATTTATCTAAATTTTAAATTTTTATTTTTATGGGTACACAGTAGGTGTATATATTTATGGGGTACATGAAATATTTTCACATAGACATATAATATGTAATAATCACATCAGGGTAAGTGGGTATGCATCTCCTCAAGCATTTATCATTTCTTTATGTTACAAATATTTCAATTATATTGTTTTAGTTATTTTTAAAATGTACAATAAATTATTGTTAACTGTAGTCACCCTGTTGTGCTATCAAATACTAAATCGTATTTATTCTAACTATATTTTTGTACCCATAAACCATCCCCCACCAACTATCTTTCACAGCGTCTGGAAACCATCATTCTACTCTCTCTCTCTCCATGAGTCAATTTCATTTCATTTTTAGCTTCAACAAATAAATGAGAACATGTGAATTTTGGCTTTCTGTGTCTGGCTTACTTCACTTAACATGATGTCCTCCACTTTCATTCGTGTTGCTGCAAATGACAGGATCTCATTTTTTTTAATGGCGGAACAGTATGCCATTGTGTATATATACCACATCTTCTTTATCCATTCATTTGTTGATGGACACTTAGGTTGCTTCCAAATCGTGGCTATTGTGAATAATACTGCAATAAACATGGAAGTGCAGATATCTTTTTGATATACTGGTTTTTTTTTTTGGGGGGGGGGGGTTGTATACACCTAACAGTGGGATTGCTAGGTCATATGATAGCACTGTTTTTAGTTTTTTGAGGAATCTCCATAGTGTTCTCCATAGTGGCTGTACTGATTTACATTCCCACAGTGCATGAGGGTTCCCACTTCTCCACATCCTTGCCAGCATTCATTATTGTTCATTTTTGGATAAAAACCATTTTAAGTGGGGTGGGATAATATTGTAGTTTTGATTCGTATTACTCTGATAATCAATGATGTCGAGCACCTTCTCATAAACTTGTTGGCAATTCATATGTCTTCGTTTGAGAATACATTTTTAAATCAGATTGTTAGATGTTTTTCCTATAGAGTTGTTTGAGCTCTTTATATATTCTGGTTATTAATCCTTTGTCAGCTGGATAGTTTGCAAATATTTTCTTCAATTTGGTGGGTTGTCTCTTTACTTTGTTGATTGTTTCCAACAGAAGTTTATCAGTTTGATGTAATTCCATTTGTCCATTTTTGCTTAGGTTGCCTGTGCTTGTAGAGTATTGCTCAAGAAACCTTTATCCAGAGATAATGTTCTAGAGAGTTTTCTCAACATTTCCTTGTAGTAGTTTCATTGTTTGAGGTCTTAGATTTAAGTCTTTAATCCACTTTGATTTGATTTTTGTATATGGTGAGAGATAAGGGTCTAGTTTCATTCTTCTTATAGATATCCAGTTTTCCCAGCACCACTTATTGAAGAGACTGTTCTTTTCCCAGTGTATGTTCTTGACACCTTTTTTGAGAATGAGTTCCCTGTAGATGTGTGAATTTGTTTCTGAGTTCTCTATTCTATTACATTGGCCTATGTATCTATTGTTATGCCAGTACCATGCTGTTTTGGTTACAATAGCTCTATAATGTAATTTGAAGTGAGGTAATTTGATTCTTCCAGTTTGGTTCTTACTGAGGATGGCTTTGGCTCTTCTGGGTCTTTTGCCATTCGATATACATTTTAGAATTGTATGTTCTATTTCTGTGAAGAATGTCATTGGTATTTTGATCGGGGTTTTATTGATCTGTAGATTGCTTGTAGTAGTAAAAATATTTTAACAATATTGATTCTTTTGATCCACGAATGTGGAATGTTTTTCCTTTTATTGTGTGTCCTTTTCCATTTCTTGTATCAATGTTTTACAGTTTTCATTGTAACCACGTTTTGGTTAAATTTATTCCTGGGTATCTTATTTTCTTTGTAGCTATTTTAATTAGGATTACTTTCTTCATTTCTTTTTAGGTTGTTTGTTGTTGGCATATATAACTGCTACTGACTTTTGTATGTTTTAATAGTTTTTTTGTTGGAATCTAGGTTTTTCCAAATATAAGATCATATCATCTGAAAACAAGGATAATTTGACTTCTCCTTTGCAATTTGGATGCCCTTTATTTTTGTTGTTGTTGTCTGATTGCTCCAGCTAGGACTTCCAGTACTATGTTGCATAATAACGGTGAAAACTGACATCGTTGTCTTGTTCTTAGAGGAATGATTTTCAGTTTTTCCCCATTGAGAATTATACTAGCTGTTAGTCTGTTGTATATGGCTTTTATTGTGTTCAGTTGTGTTCTTTCTACACCCAGTTTTGTGAGGGTTTTTATCATAAAGGATGTTGGATTTTATGGAATGTTTTTCAACATCAATTAAAATGATCATATGGGTTTACCCTTCATTCTGTTGATATGATGTATCACATTCACTGATTTGCATATGCTGGTTGGACCATCTGTGGGATATATCCTATCTGATCATAAGGATAATCTTTCTAACATGTTGTTGAATTTAGTTTGCTAGTATTTCTTTGAGGACATTTTCGTCAATGTTCATTGTCCTGTAATTACAAATATTGTCCTGTAATTACAAATATTGTCCTGTAATTTTCTTTTTTTCACGTGTGTTTGTCTGGCTTTAGTAATAAGGTAATACTGGCCTCATAGAGTGAGTTTGGAAATATTGATATCTTTCTCTAGGTTTTGAAAGTTCTTTGCTATTATCTATTTTAATAAACTTGCTACCCCAATCTTTCTTTCTACCTCCTCTTTACGACAAGTAACTCTTAGATTTGCCTTTTTGAGGCTATTTCCTAGATTTCATGGGCATGCTTTATTTCTTTTCATTATTTTTTCTTCTGTCTCCTCTGACTATGTATTTTCAAATGGCTTGTCCTCAGTGCTTTCTTCCACTTTATCCATTGTGCTGTTGAGAGACTCTGATGCAGTCTTGAGTTTGTCAATTCAATGTTTCAGCTCCAGAAATTCTGCTTGATATTTTTTAATTATCTCAATCTTTTTGTTAAGTATATCTGATAGAATTCTGAATTCCTTCTCTGTGTTATTTTTAATTTCATTGAGCTTCCTCGAAACAGCTATTTTTAAATTCTCTGTCTGAAAAATTACATATCTCTGTCACTCTGGGATTAGTCACTGGTGCCTTATTTAGTTTGTTTAGTGAGGTCACATTTTCCTGTGTAGTCTTGATGCTTGTGAATCTTTGTCAATGTTTGGGTATTTATTGTAGTCTCACAGTCTGGGATTGTTTGTACTCCTTCTTGGGAAGGCTTTCTAAGTATTCAAAGGGAATTTAGTGTTATGATCTAAGTCCTTTGTCACTGCAGCCATATCTGCATTAGTGGTTACCCCAAGTCCAGTAACATTGTGATTCTTGCAGACTTGTAGAAGCAGTGTCTTGGTGGTCTTGGGCAAGATCCAAGAAAATGCCCTGGATTACCAGGCAGAAACTTTTTTCTCCCTTATTTCCCTTACACAAACAGAGTCTCTCTCTCTGTGTGCTGAGCTGCCTCAAGCTGGGGGAGAGGTGACTCAAGTCCCTCTGTGGCCACCATAACTTAGACTGCACTGATTGAGAACTGAAGTCAGCACAACACTGGGTCTCACCCAAGGCCTGTGATGACCACTGACTGGCTACCATTGGTATTCTTTCAAGGCCCAAGAGTTTTTCAGTCGGCAGGTGGTAAATAGGCTTGTGTCCCTCCCTTCAAGTTGTCAAGCTCCCCACTAGCCTGGAGCTGTTCCAGAAATGCCATATGGGGGCCAGGCCCTAGAGTCAGGAAACTTAAGAATCTACTCTGTGCTCTATTCTACTGTGGCTAAGCTGGCACTAAAGACACTTGACAAAGTTCTTCTTACTCTTCCCTCTTCTCTCCTTCTGTAGAAGGCCCACAGTGAGTACTGTCTGGTTACTGCTGATGTTCACTCAAGGACCAAGGCCTCTTCAGTTAGCTTGTGGTGAATGCTGCCAGGCTTGGGTCTCTTTCTTCAGGGCGATGGCTCCCTTCTATCTCGGAGCATGTCCAGAAGTGCCATCCAGGAGCCAAGGCCTAGACCTGGGAACTCTAGGATCCTCCTTGGTTCTCTACTCCACTGTGGCTGAGCTGGTGCCCAAGCTGCAAGACAAGTCCCCTTTACTCTTCCCTCTACTTTCCTCAAGCAGAAGAAGTCTCTGTCTGTGGCCACCACAGCTGAGAATGGGCTGGGTTATACCTGAAGCCAACATGGCTCTGGGTCTCACCCAAGAACTGTGTTGAATATGGCCTAGGTACTTCTGATGTTTACTTAAGGCCCAAAGCACTCTTTAGTCAGCAGGTGATGAATCCTGCCAGGACTGGATCCCTCCCTTCAAGGCAGCCGGTTCCCTTCTGGCCCAAGATGTGTCCAGTAAAGTCCAGGAGCTAGAACCCAGAATAAGGTCTCAGGACACTGCCCAGTGCCCTGTTCTACTGTGGCTTAGCTGGTATCCAGGTTGCAAGGCAATGTCCTTTTTAAACTTCCTTTTCCTCTTCTCAAGTAGGAGTCTCTCTCAGAACCATGAGTTGTGCTGCGTGTGGTTGTGGGAGGGGTGATGCAAGCACTCCCTTGGCCACCCCATCAGATGTCTCATTAGGTTGTGTGTACCCCAAATCCACTGGTTCTGAGCCCAGCACAGCAGCAGGACTAGCCCAGGAATTGCAATTCTCGTGGCTTATCCTGCCTTTCGAATTTATTTCAAACCCCAGAGCACTTTAGCCCTTTGTGGTGAGTCTAGCTAGAACTCAGATTCCAATTGCTGGGATGGAATGATTCCCCCCTGGCTAGGCCTGATCTAAGTGCTCCCTTTCCGGGTACTGGCTGAATTCTGCCCTCTGTTGTTTTCCACTGTGATGAGTTAGCACTGAATTTCAATGCAAAGTCCCTTAATGTCTGCACTCTCCCTCTTCCAAGGGCACAGATTCTCCAGATTCTCTCTGTGTCATGAGGTTGCTGAAGGGGGATGAGGGAAGGTGATCTTGGCAATTCAAGACTGTTTTTCCTACCCTTTTAGTACCTCTTTCCTTGATGTGATGTTAAAACCAGGTACTGTGATCTCTCACCTAATTTTTTGTTCTTATAAAGGTGCTTTCTTATGTGGATAGTTGTTGAGTTTGCTTTTCCTGCAGGGGGAGTAATTGCTGGAAGACTCTGGCCATCTTGCTCCCACAAATTTAAAAAAAATTATAAGACTTTAATATGAAATATATTATATTTTAAAATAAATATTATATGTTTATATAATGTGTATATTATCTTTATGTGCCCTGTATACAGTCTCCCTCAGTTTGTCATCTGCCTTTCAATGTAATGTTTTATTTTAGATACATAGTTTTAAAAATTTCTGCAATCATATCTACTGATTTTTTTCTTTTTTATGTATTTGCATTTATTTTTAGAAAAGCTTCTCTCAGATTCAACATCAGATAAGTATTAAACTAAGTTATTTTCCTGGTTTTAATGTTCCCTCTTCCCCAACCCAATCATTGAGTCCTAGATTTTGCCAAACGAAGTTTTTTCTTTCATTTGGAAAAACATCATTACAGTTAGACTGATTTTTGGACCTTACTTTCTCTAACTGATAAGAATGAAAGACTATTTACAAATATTGAAGTAACATGAAATGATCTGTCTAATTTATTTTTTCCAATTGTCTCTCACTTACCAATTTTTAACATTTAATCTGGACACTGTATTTATATCATTTTGCTTAAATATTTTTTATATCATTTCTCTTATTCTGGTAATAGATGTAGTTACTTTGCTGGGCTTTACAATTTTCTTACCAACTGAAATTCCTTTTTATCATGCTTTTACCTGTTAATTTTGGTTTCTGTCTTGGTTTTCTGGAATATATATAGCTAAAAGCCTTTTGTTACTAGTGAAGCAGGATATTTTCCTGACCCCTTCATGGGACTCACAACAGCTTCATTAACTCAACCCACAGCTCTCAACTCCTTGTGGGAGGGAGTGCATCAGTGAACAAGGTGGAAAATGGAGTGCATGAGTGCTGGAACCAGCTGGTTGCCTTGGCACTGGCAGGGATGAACTCTGCTCACTTGGACCTGCTGCGTTTCATCCCTTGTGGGAGGGAGCATGCAGGCGAGAGAGTGCAGGAGTTGGGGAAAGCACTTTTGGGTGCTGGCAGGAATGAACAGCACACAGGCCCCACAGAAGTATCAAGGGGGTGTCCCCACAACCCCTGAAGCCCCAGAGGGAGTGTTACCATGCTCTTTTAGCTCTACCATCTACGATGGCCTAAGTGTTAACAGCTCAGTGGGCTCTCTGCATTTTTGGCAAAGGGTCAATGTGACAGCCTTTTGTATCCACACTCATGGCTCCCAAGCTCTTGTTCAATGTCCAGGAGAAATGAGGTCAGACGAATAAAGTGAAGGACAGTAAACGCAGGGGATTTTATTGCTAAGTGAAAGTGGCTGTCAGCAGGACAGGGAACTGAAAAGGAAAAGGGGCAGTAAGGCAATCTTCCCCTGAAGTCCAGCCATCTCCAGCCAGATTCTTTTCTGAAGTTACATCACCAAGCTGTCCCTCTGAAGTCAAGCTGCTTCTCTCCAACATCAAGTCATAGTCTGTAATGTCCAGATGCTTTTCCCTACTCTGCCAGCTGAACCTGGGGTTTTTATGAGCACAGGATGGGGGGCAGGGTGGACCATGCATTGTTTTGAAAAAGGCAACATTGGAGCAGGAAAACACGGATATAAGTTTTCACTTTGTGCCATGGTCTCAGGCTTTGTGGCTTGAGGGCGGGGCTTCACCAGGTACCTGCCCTTTTCTGCTTAGAATTTCTCTGCCTCCTGTACCTATCAATAGTGGTCTGTATTTCCTTGTCTGAGATTATTTTCAGTCTTTGGGATAACACCTTTTCCATAACTCAGACCACTACAGAATCATAGGTTTTAGGGTGTATTTATTTGAGTGCATTTGTTTGCTATAAATGTAGTTCATATGTATTTACTAGGTAAGGATATGTTAGAATTTATTTTTTATAGTTTGCAATAGCATTTATTATGAAATAGAAATAATATGTTTTCAACCTGGTATTTAACCAGTTTTAATTTTGATGATTAACTGAATAGGGAAGAAGTATTTTAAAATTATGGCATATTCAGTGCAAACACAACAGATAAGTGATTCTTGAGTGAAAACATTGTGCTGGAGTACACATAACTCCTTTTTATTTTATAGTATTTTTATAAGAACTAGACAAAGCTTTCTATTTTCTTTCTATTCCCTTTTCTTGTAATCACTGACATGTTCATTATCTATATATTTACAGATGATGTTTAAATATGCATCCACGTTTCCAACCTTTTTCTGATCTTTGGGCATGCTCTCCCTCCCCAGATTTTCCACTGACATTTTCACTTATATGTTGTGTTACTTCATAATCAACATTTAAAAACTGAATTTGCGGTCTTTCTTGGCAGATGCTATCTTCTGACTACCCTAAATCTCTTAACGTACTGCCTACAATGACTTCCAGCATATTTATGAACAGCTTTGATTTGAATGTTTTGTCTGACCAGTGCAGAGTACTTCTCTTCCCACTGATGCATACACATTCCTTCCTAGGTTATATGTAAAAACTTACATATGAGTAGTGTGTAGTATAGCTGATTTAATTAACAGCACAACAAGCTTGTATTCCTTCCTACTTTTTGCTTCTAAAACAGTGTTTCCTCTTTTGAAATAAGAGTAACTAAGTTTTTTAATATTTATATTTCCTAGTATACGTTGAGTTCAAGGGCAGGGTCTATATTTATCTGGTTTACTATTGAGCATATAATGCAGCATCTTAAAATCACAGACACTTTCTATTCTTCTAAGAATGGCTTATGACTGTTTTTAAAATGCAATATACATTATAAAGCTAAATCTCAAACTCTTCACCTTCTTCATCAATATTTCAATTAAAAAGTATTGATGTTTCCAAAATTTTTGCTTTGGAATACACAAATGATATTTACATAGCATCTTGACTTTTCTATTTTTATTAAGAGAGTTGTGTAGTTTAAATATATTGTTAATGAATTCTACACAGATTCATGTAATATCTTTCCTGTGCACTCTCCCAGTATTTTGAGTTTGGATTTTGTCATTAGTTGCTAAGCATGTGACTGAGTTTTGGACTCTTGAAATGGGTTACATGAGCCTGGCCCCAGGTCATCAAGGAACATCAGGCTTTCTGCCACAGTTTTCATATTGGCCAACCTTCTCTGGAAATTCATGGTTCTTAGGTAGGAGGATTGCCTGATCCCAGGAATTTGAGGCTGCATTGAGCTGTGATCATGCTACTGCACTCTAGAATTAGACCCTGTCTCTTAAAAACAATCATGACTATTTTAGAAACTTTCAACAAATACCATTTAAGATTTCGGAAAAGCTGAACTTTTGTGCAAATGTGACATGAAATGTATAGAAGCACCTTATTTACTGTAGGGCAATGCAGGTTAGTAGCTAATAAGAAATCATATGACAGTAACAAGATGGTGCAATTTTTCACCTGAATGATTTTTATGCCAGTCTAAATAGCAAACTATATTATTCTGTTTCATACAATGTATTTTTAATTTTCCGATTTAAAAAGGAACTAACTAGCTTAGAATGAAACATAATAAAGCTTGTTATTTGTAAATAAAGGTGAATGTAATTGATCACAGTTTTAAATCTTGTTGAGCTATTTGTTAATTTATATAATTTATAGATACCCTGGCTTCATATATTTCCTTGTAGATGTTTAGCAAAGAGCAATCTGACAAAATATAGTAAAATATGTGGTTTCAACTCACTAGAACTTTAATCCTCATATGCCTGAGTGAGTTATCAGATAGCAGGAAAATGAATATACGCATTATGTCACTAAGAAAAAATGCACACACTTCAGGTTTCTGAAGACAAGTTATAATTTATAGCAAAATACAAATGTGTTTATAATAGTTTCTACCCTTTTGCATTACATAAGATACTTGAAAATCTTGGCATCATATCTAAATATTTTATTGTAATATTAAATTTATAAAAACTTTGAAACATGTAGATAATTTCACTATCTCTACTTTTTATCAAAAATCAATCACTTTTATCATCAACTAATGCATGTGGCTTAAAGTCTACAAAGGTTCAGTTGAGTTATGTAGCTGCAGAATAATAAAGGAAACACATGCTAGAACCAAAGGACACTTTTATTTGATAATAAATGTTAACTTTTCACTTACCATTATCATAAAAATAATCTTAAAAACCCTCAGGTTTAGTATATGTCATACTCCTCAGAACTTCATAAAAACTAATCCTTACTGTGTAGAATTCCAATATTTTATTCTAGCATGACATATAAGGAATCCAGAAAAAAAATCAAGATTTTGGTACTGCATTAACTTATTATTATTTCCATTACCCCAACACTTTAAACACCCACAAGCCTGGGGCATTACTATGAGTATTTCTCAAATCAAATAGTATAGAATAAAACTATATGTGAACTAGTTTCAAAAAATTCAAATAACACTCAGGAATATATTAAGTATAAACCGTGCTATGGAGGCTACATGACCATCATTAAATATCTGACTTTGGTTAAGTGGCAAACTTAAGTATTTAGACAAAAAGAGTTAGTGCCAATATGTAGGGACTTCATTTTAAGCACAGTAGGAATGAAGGTTCAGATGAATTAAATGTTTGATTTTATTAATTTTAATCCTGACAATAATCCTATAAGATATGAAGACAGTGAGTGTCAGAAACATTATGAAAATTGCCTACAGCCACAGAGACAGTGATTGACAGGGCTGAGTTTTACCATGGGCCTGTTGTTCTTTAAAGCTAATGCTGTTTCCACTGTGTGAACAGATATTAGAAAGAGTTCAGAAAAGAAAACGAGTGATGTGAATGTGGTAAGCAGAGAAAACCTAATGGAATAAATAGGCTTTAAGTCTCTCTATCTAAGATTTAGAATAATCAGATATGGGAAAGGAAAGGAAAAGATATTGAGCTTTCCTGACTGAGGTAATGGTGTAAGCCATAAGAGAAGCATGTAAGAGCTCTCTTCTAAATAATATCTCTTTAGCTAGCTTTTTATTTTATTTCTACATTCACTATTTCTGCACCTCATCACATCATATTTGAATGTTTGTGTGAGGCTACAAACTAAATAAAATACCTTTTGATATTGCTTATTTTTCTAATACAGACATCAGATTAATCCTTAGAAAAAGTTCATTCATTCATTCAGTTACTATTTTTTAAAAAAAAACTTTAGACGAATGAAATTTACAACAGTTTATTTGAGCAAAGAATGATTCACGAATTAGGCAGCACTCAGAACTGGGAGAGGTTTAGAGCGCTCCACCCAGCAATGTGGGCAGGCTGTATTCATAGACACAAAAAGGAATTGAGGTAAAAAACAGCTTGATTTGTTACAACTTGTCATTTGCATTATTTGGGCATGGTATGATGAGGCATTTGCCTTAAGTGTACATTGTCTGACCAGTTTGCAGCCTATGATTGGCTGAAGCTTGGCTTTTACAATTGGCTGAGACTCAGCAGTTTGTTACAAAAATATATTCTTAAGTTAGGTTGCAATTTGTTTACTTAGTAAATTAGGTTGTAGTTCATGATATAGAAATTCAAAGTACAAAAGCAGCTATAGGCTGCTTTAACAAGTCACCCTTTTGGTGTCCTCTCAATTTTGAAAGATTAACCAAAACCTTGGGCATTGATTCCATTCTCTGTCACTGTCAGAATGGACTTGTTTGCTCTCATTATGGAATTCACGATTTATGACATCAGGTTAGTTGAATGATGTTTTATGTCCCTTTCGTGTTGTCATTGTTCTAATTTAGAGAGACCATTTGACATACAGTGGATGGCTGCATCCAGAGCATTTGAGACTCTTGAGAGACTACAGTGCACCAAGGAATCTATTATGACAGCTATAAAGAGGATAGTACTAAGAAACTAAAGTATATAAACTTTACAAATTGAAACAATCAAAATCAAAATTAGATATATAAAAATCAAATATATAAAAAATGAGACAGAAGCAAAATCTCCTTGTTTTAACCAAGTAGCTTTTTTGTTGATTTCCTGAAACTGAGTTTCTGTCATACCAGATTTATTTATCTAAGTGTTGCAGGAGGTGTTAGCTATTGCACATACCCCTAGTTCAGCCAGCAAATAGCTCAATGCAGTCATGTTATCTAAAACAACTTCAGCAAGATAATTTAAAGAAGTTTTCTGGGCAACTGTAGAATCAACTATAGTGGCTAATGTTTGAGACAAATTTTGATTCCTAACTTTATTTACATGTATGCCAAGTCAAGGAAGAAGCGTTCTGCAAAAAGATGCCAATTTGGTGGGATTTACATTTGCTGGCAAATTTATCTTTATTCTGTGGTGCAAATTAAAAGGTGTACAATGTTCAGCTTCTAACTGGTTATAGATTGACAGTGATACTGTTAGAATCTCTAAAACGCAGTGGTCCCTTATTTTTCACTTATTGATACATGGAGTTGCCCATGCATATGGTTAAATGATAATTATATTGTTATGTTCTCTATGTAAATATATATTTTAGAGAGGCACCACAGACAGTTCCCTGCGGGATGCCTCATGCATTAGGACTAACTAGTAGGGAAGCACTAGCAATATTTATCCAAGGCTCCATTACTGAATTGTTGCATAATTGGAGGCTATCAACATTTAGGGAATTAGGGTTATAAATTTGTCTACAAAAGGTCAAAATACATTTATTTTGGTATTTAAGTTTAATTTCTGGTATAATATTACTGCAAAACCCATACTATAGGTTTTACTTTCTGTTATATTTAAATAAGGAATCTGGATACCTAAGTCTAAAAGCCTAACGCTGTAGAAAAGAATAGATACTGCAGTTGGGATATTAGTAACATTTGTTAGAGGGTAAAGCAGATAGATTTTAAGATCATGTAAGGATTGAGGTTTGACATAACATATCCAACATTAGGTTCCCTGCTTCTGAGGAAAAACCTCCCTGCCTAGTTTTACTTTTGAGGTCTCCAATGGCTGTGTAGTTGCAAGAGTCTGGAGGGAGAGACATGGACCCAAGACTCAAGGCCTTGAATTATTGCTGCCATATGATTGTTAAGAACTTGGTATGCTTAGGATTGGTTTGGATGAGCCACAGGCATAACACTGCCTAACTTCAAATTATACTATAAGGCTATGGTAACCAGAACAACATGGTACTAGTACAAAACAAACACATAGACCAATGGAACAGAATAGAAAACACAGAAATAAAGCCACATACTTAACAGCCATCTGATGTTCAACATGGCTGGCAAAAACAAACAGTGGGGAAAGCATTCCCTATACAATAAATGATGCTGGGATAATGGGCTAGCCATATGCAGAAAAATAAAACTAGACATTTACCTTTCAGCACATACAAAAATTAATTCAAGATAGATTGAGGATTTAAATGTAAGACCTCAAACTGTAAAAATCCTAGAAGAAAACCAAACTTGGGGAGTACCCTTCTTGACATTGGCCTTGATGCAGAATTTTTGGCCAAGTCCCCAAAAGCAATTGCAACAAAAACAAACATTGACAGGTGGGTTCTAATTAAATGAAAAAGTTTCTGCACAGCGAAAGAAATTACTAACAGGGTTAACAGACAACCGACATAACAGGAGAAAATAGTCACAACTTTGCATCCAACCAAGTTCTAATATCCAGAATCTATAAGGAACTTAAATCAATAAGCAAAAAACACAAATAACACCATTACAAAGTGGGCAAAAGACATGAGTAGAGGTCAAAAGAAGACATACAAAGAGCCAATAAACATGAAAAAAATGCTCATCATCACCAATCATCACAAAATGCAAATCAAAACCACAATAGAATACCATCTCATAGCAGTCAGAATGGCTATTACTAAAAAGGTAAAAATCAACTGATGCTGGTGAGGCTGCAGAATAAAGAGAATGCTTATACACTATTTGTGGGAATATAAATTAGTTCAGTCACTGTGGAAAGCAGTTTGGAGATTTCTCAAAGAACTTAAAACAGCTACCACTTGACTCAGTAATCCTACTACTGGGTATATACCCAAAGGAATACAGATATGTTCATTGTCGTGATATTCACAATAGTAAATAAATGGAAGCAACCTAGGTGCCCATTGATGATGAAATGGATAAAGGAAATGTGGCACATATACCCTATGACATACTATACAGCCATAAAAAAGAATGAAATCATGTTTTTCACAGAAACATGGATGGAGTTGGAGACCATAATCCTAAGCAAATTTACGTAGCAACGAAAACCAAATACTGCATGTTTCCATTTACAAGTGGGAGCAAAATACTGAGCACACATGCACATAAACATGGGAACAGTAGACACTGCAGACTACTAGAAGGAGGAGGGACAGAGTATGCATGGGTTGAAAAACGACTTATTGGGTACTATGCTCACTACCTGGATCCAATATACCCATATGACAATTCTATATATGTACCCTCTGTATCTAAAATAAAAGCTGAAATTTATAAAGTGAAAGAACTTGGTATGATTCCTTACAATGCAGTTCAATGGTGGTTTTTCTCTGGTGTCATATCCGTATGATATAATCTTCAGGTTCTAGATTGTGAAAGATGTGGTTGTCATCAGTTGGCAGGCCATTTAAAGGCTTATTTTATGTGGTGAAAAATACACTTAGGCATAATGCATTCAAGCCTCGCAATGCCGAATCTTGTCAGAGTTTCTAAGAGCAGGAGATACACATGATTTTATTATTAGGGGTTTAGGCCTTTCAGTAATTATTTCATTAGGGGTCAATCTATGTTTTCTAGTTAGAATAGATCTAATTATCATCAGTCTGCTAATACCTTGGACAAAGACAATACAATTGATTCAATTAGCTTTGCTTATTGCCATTGTGTTTGTAATACCTTGTCTAACTGCAGTGAAATGAATACCTCTATCACTGAAGATTTCTCCAGGAATGTCCCATAAAGGAAACACATTTTGCAAAAATCTCTTAGTTACTATCATAGAATCAGCCTTTCTTCGTGGGAAAGTTTCTATACAACCAGAAAACATATACTGAAAGTAGCACTTTCATGAAATCTGTTGGTTAGTATTTAAATGGTCTTTCAAGTGCTAGAAATTAATCACCCGAGTTTTTTACTGTCTTATGGAATATGAATTTGACAAATAAAATATTGGTTATAAACCATTTTCACAATGTTAGAACAATTACCAAACCAATTTTTAATTTTTAAAATATCATTAGATCTATTATATGATGAGTCACAGAGTAGATCTAATGGAATAATGGAAGCTTTAAAGACTCTGGAAGCACTTTAAAGACTCTAGAAGGCAGTTGTCTAGGGTTTTCATGAGATCATACTTAGCATTAGATTTAGATCATCATAAACATCACCTTTGTTTCTCCAATTCAGGTATACAGCATCGTTTCTTAAATAGGTTATCATAGGTAATTTGACTTGGATCAAACTTATGAGGTTCATTCAAATTGCATATTTTAATTATTGCAATATTTTAATAATAAAGCCACACACTTACAGCCTAGCATGAAAATCTAACAAATTTAATTTAACATTCCTGGTATTCAATTAATTCTGTTCTGCTTCATGTTTGGGTTAGTAGTTTTATGGAACCAATCAGTTCCTTTCTTAGAGTTCTGGAACTTCTTATCAAGTCCAAAAATATGACCAGATTTCTGTGGATTTTATAATTCCTGGAATACATATTATTTTATAATTCCTGGAATACATATTAATAACATGTCCATATAAATGTAATTCAAAAAATGTTAGCATTACTTATTATTAGACAATGCTTCTTATATCATTTAATGTATCAAATAAACCCAAATAGTTTAATATGTCTTTTTTTTACAAAGAAAGAGACAAATCCTTTGGAGACATTCCAAAGGCACTTCTGGAAAATCCAGAAGTTAACTCAAGCTCAAGAAAAAAATTTCATTTAGAATTTTGAGTTCAGGAAGTTTGTCAAAAATATCAAGAGATTAAAACACTTGATCAAAATAGAAACATAGGCCACTCAAATAATAGTTATTCATTTAACTAGAGGGAGAACTTAAAAAGGCTTCAAAGGCAAATACAGAAAGTTACATAGTTATTACAAAAACCTGTTTTAATAAATAGGACTCAGTTTTTTAAATGTAATCAAAGATCTAATAAAGACAACATAAAGCACAGGAGTAAGCAGTGTAAAACAAGAAATTTACTTCCCAGCCAAATTTCCTAAAAGGTGAACACCTTTCACAGTCTCCTATTAAGAGCCAACCAATACTCCAAGAGCATTATTTGTTTTAACAGAGGATCAAATTGTTAGAGAGAATAAAATTCTAGTTTTGCATCAGTGAATTTTTTTAATTGATGCTAAATGTTTAGAAAAAATAATAATTCCTTTTTAATCTTAGCCAGCTTCATAACACATAAAGTTTGCTTCACAAGATTCATCTTCCACAAACCTACAACTTCCCTTATTTACTCAGGCTTTGTCCCAATACTTTTTCTCTTCCCATTTTGAAACAACTAGTCATTCTACTTTAGGACAATAATGACTTTTTTCCTTAACAGAACAAGTCTTCCATACCTCATTGCTTTAATTAACAAAAACTTTTCTTACTTTCCTTGCATATGCAGTTGTTACTCTTATTATTTCTAGTTTTAATTAGCATATATTAATTAGAATTTTAATTATTAGCATTTGCAAATCAGCATTTTGTGGATTAACACCATTTTGTAATTTCTGAAAATATGTGTATCATCAAAATATGATTTATTTTTGTTTCTTAACAGACCAAAATATACTTAGCTTCTTCACACCATATAAAAAATAAGATGTCCAAAGAAAATAAATTTAAACTTATGTTCATCAATTAATGTTTCAGTATTTTATATTATATTAAAATAATCTAGATATTTAATGAATATTTATTATTTAAATTGCAAAACTTCAAGGTGCAAGTTACCAAAGGGATTTGGGAAACTATTTTTAAGTAGACACATTTTAACACGAAACAAAGCTAGCCATCATCAAGTTATTTCCCTGTTGGCTATTTGTATAACATGTAGATGTTATCATGAAAGCAAACACCTGAAACCATAATTTTTGTTTGTTTTATTGCTGTGCTTGATATACATGAAATAATGGACATTGCTTTTTCATTTGCACATTGTTCTTATGTTGAACTCTTAGTTCTATAAACCAAAAATAACATTCAGAGACCTCTGCAACCATCTGAATGGACTCTCTCTTGGCCAGGGCCCTCTAAAATTTAACCTGAAAGACTGGTTAAGGCCATGACAGGAAGTGGGGTTTAGACATTCCTCATTATACCCCTCCAGTATTAATGTTAACATAAACCTTAAGTCTGATAAACATTTATGGTGTATTCTCTCTAAAGCCTGCTACTTGGAGGCTTCATCTGCATAATAAAACCTAGGTCTCCACAACCCCTTATCACAACCCAGACATTCTTTTCTATTGATAATAACTCTTTCAACTAATTGCCAATCAGAATATGTTTAAATCTACCTATGATCTGGAAGTCCCTGCTTCTAGTTGCCCTGCCCTTCCGGATCAACCAATGTGAATGTTACATATATTGATTGATGTGTTATGTCTCCCTAAAATGTATAAAATCAAGCTGTACCCCAATCACGTTGGGCACATGTCATCAGGACCTCCTGAGCCTGTTTCATGAGCACATCATTAACTGTAGCCAAATAAACTTTCTAAGCTGGCTGAGTCCTGTCTAAGATATTTGAGGTTTACATTTGGGTGACGATGAAGGGACTCTGAGTGGAGGTTCCCCCAACCTTTGACAAATCTCCTATTGATTCTTGGTACCAATGGAGTTTCCCCTGACCTTTGACAAATCTCCTATTGATTCTTGGTAACAGCTTGAGCTATCTTCTTGGCTCAAACCAATAGCACAATTTTCTGAGACCTGCCCCCAATGCCAGGAGGATCCCTGATCTCCCAAAATTTGATTGAGATCTAAAGTTTATTTTGCAGTACAAGTTTTTTGGAGATTTACTTGATTCCAACAATGAATGTAAATTGTCCTACTTCCATGATGATGGAAGGCAAGTAACTCCTTTCTGAGCTTGCTTCCAACGGGGAAGGTTTTTCCTGCTTCTAGGGTGGTAGAGAGCAGTCTTCAGCCTGAGACCCATTCCTAGATAAGTAGCTGAAATTGTGTTTTTTTGTTTTTTGTTTTTTTTGTTTGTTTGTTTTTTGAGTAAAGTTAAGGTTAACAACCAGCTGATCTTGATTTCTCCTTATGATTCGAACACTCAGTAATCATATTGTTGGGTTTTTTTTGCCATTGTTTGTTCCAATCTTTCTCACATCAGACTCAACTCCAATCAGTACCAACTCTACCTTACTTGGTAAAATCCTAATAAGAATTCCAGATTATGGATAACAAGGCCTCTCTGAATTGGCTAAAATTCCTCAGAGCTGCAAAAGAGAAACAAAGCAAAGCAAAACAAAACCATGCACTTGGTTTCTGTGTTTGCTTCCTGTCTTTAAAAACAAGTGATCTTTCATTTACGTTTCTTTCCCCCATTTCTCCTTCCCTTGTCATCATCTTTGGTACCAAGAAAAAGTCTAGAGAAGGCTTCTAATGACTTGAACCCCTAAAACTCAGAAAAAAGGTGCTGCTTATCCCTTTTTGGGGTGTTCTTTTTTCGTTGTGAAGTTCCAAGAGTCATGGACAGATTCTTCATAGCTCTGCTTTCCTGTATTGCATGACCTGACCTGACCTCTTTGGCTTTTGAGGGTGCCAGATACAACCTTGAACTGTGAGAGGATTTGACTGTGGCATGTGTAATGGTGAATGTATTAGTTTGTTTTCATGCTGCTGATAAAGACATATCTGAGACTGGGGACTTTACAGAACAAAGAGGTTTAATTGGACTTACAGTTCCAGGTGACTGGGGAAGCCTCACAACCATGATGGAAGGCAAGGGGGAACAAGTCACATCTTACTTACATGGATGGCGGCAGGCAAAGAGAGAGCTTGTGCAGGGAAATTCCAATTATTTAAAACTATCAGATCTTGTGAGACTTATTCACTGTCACAAGAACAGCATGGGAAAGACCTGCCCCCATGTTTCAATTATCTCCAACTGGGTCCCTCCCATAACATGTGGGAATTATGGGAGCTAAAAGATGAGATTTGAGTTGAGACACAGAGCCAAACTATATCACTCTGCCCCTGGCCCCTCCCAAATCTCATGTCTTCACATTTCAAAACCAATCATGCCTTCCCAACAGTCCCCAGAGTCTTAACTCATTTCAGCATTAACTCGAAAGTCCACAATTAACTCTCAAGTTCAAAGTTCCACAGATCTCTAGGGCAGGGGCAAGATGCTGCAAGTCTCTTTGCTAAAACATAGCAAGAGTCACTTTTATTCCAGTTCCCAACAAGTTCCTCATCTCCATTTTAGCCTGAATTTCGTTGTCCATATCATTATCAGCATTTTTGTTAAAGCCATTCAACAAGTGTCTAGGAAGTTCCAAACTTTCTCACATATTCCTATCTTCTTCTGAGCCCTCCAAACTGTTCAAACCTCTGCCTATTACTCAGTTCCAATGTTGCTTCCACATTTTTGGGTATCTTTACAGCCGCACCCCACTCCACTGGTACCAATTTACTGTATTAGTTAGTGCTCATGCTACTGATAAAGACATACCTGACACTGGGTAATTTATAAAGAAAAAGATATTTAATAGACTCACAGCTCCACATGTCTGGGGAGGCCTCACAATCGTGGTTGAAGGCAAAAGTTAAGTATTACATGGTGGCAGACAATGGAGAATGAGGACCAAGTGAAAGGGCTTTCCCCTTATAAAACCATCAGATCTTGTGAACCTTATTCACTACCACGAGACCAGTATGGGGGAAACTGCCCCCATGATCCAATTATCTCCCACTGGGTACCTATCACAACACAAAGGAATTATGGGAGCTACAGTTCAAGATGAGATTTGGGTGGGGTCACAGCCAAATTGTATCAGACATGACCTGGTCAGTTGGCTGCCTGTAATTGGCTGAAACTCAGCTATTTGTTACAAGGGTATACTTGTTAAATTGCAGTTTAGGAATGTATGAATACAGGGATTTGGAGTTCAGAGGCAGCTTTTGGCCAAACTTAAATTAATTTAGCATAATATTAGGCTGGTGCAAAAGCAATTGCAGTTTTTGGTATTACTTTTAATGGCAAAAACTGCAATTGCTTTTGTACCAACCTAATACATTTATTGAATTTATTGAATGCCTACTTAATATGTGCCAGAAACTATGGTAGTTGCTGGAGATTTTTTAGTAAGTAAAAATATAATGCCCCCTTTATTGGATGTCAGAATCACCATTGAGGAAATCGTTTGACAGTGTCTTTAAAAGTGTGCTAGATGAGAGGTGGGAGAGCTCAAGTTTTGGTTCTGAGTTTGCACATTCCTAAAACTGGAAGTTACAAACCACAGTTTGTGGAGTAGGTTGGGCCTTGATATCTTAGGCAAATGTATGCATTAGTTTTCCAAATTAAGAAGCCAAGGCTGTGAATCAGATGTGATAAATATTTCATATATGATGCAGAACAATCTTTTTCTTTATAAATAGTATAATAATGTTGATTTTCCTTTGGTCCTGTGTTCTTTGACATGTCTTCAAGAATGTTAAGATAGAACAAAATTACATTTTGTGGGAGACTATCCACCCAGCCACAATGTGGGCTGGACTTATCTAATGATCTGGAGCTCTGAGGTATGCAAACTATTTATTTAGATATCTAATTTGCATTTTAAGAGAAAAAAATGAATTTTCTTTAACGCCCTTAGAAGCATGGCTTCAGAAGACTTATTTTAGTGCAGTTTAATTTTAAACTCCTTTTTCTCATAAATTTTGGGAAACAGATTAATTAGACATTTTAAATTCTTTTAAAGGTTTTAATACAGACACGTTTGCTCTACATTTGAATAAATTGGTCTATATGTAGAAAATGGCATTGATGAGGAATAACTCTTGAAATTTAAGATACAGAGTTGATCCTTGAACCACACAGATTAGAACTGCAGAGATCCACTTGCACAGAGTTTTCTTTTGTTTTCAATAAACACAGTTGATTGTCCATATTGGCATGTTCTACGTCAACAACCAAAGCAGATCCAAAATACAGTATTCATGGAATGTGAAACCCTCCTCAATGGAATGTTGATTTTTGTATTTGTGGCTTCTGAAAGGTTGACTATGAGACTTGAATATATGTGGATTTTGGTATCTGCCAGCAGTTCTGGAACAAATCCCCTGCAGATACTGAGGGACAACTGCAGTTATTTATTTCCTAACAAATTTGTTTTCCAAGCAACAATGTCATGAATGTATTTGCTTTGGAAATTTTAATTTGTGACACACTGACACCATCTGGCTCAATAAGACAAAAAGTCCTAGGAAAGAATAACTTATCAATGTTATTCTTGAATGATTTTAAATAAAGTGAGAAAATAGTCTTAAGTGACAAGAGTTGACAAAATAATGTTAGAGAAATGAAGCCTTTAAGGTAACATTGCAGGGCTATACAAACAGAAGGATCTATGTAGATCTAAAATTTAATACATAGAAAAGGTTACATCTTATGTGAATGGTGCTTACTGGGAAGTTAGAATTGCAATGGAAGACTCTCACAGGGAAAAAAATACCCTTTAAACAGCAAAATATAAACAAAGAAGATACTTTAATATTATTGCCAGAAGCATTGTTGACATTTACATCTGATGAGTTCAAGAAGATTTATATACCTCAATATTTAATTTCACAGGTGATTATATAAAATATTGTCTTAGGCATATTAAAAGTCTTTATATTATTTAATTATTTCTGAGTTTTATTTTTAACTTTCTTAAATTATAGTTAAATGCTAACATATTTCTACATATTAATATATACTCATTTTTTCCTCAATTACCATATTAGAAGTAAAATATGACCTCAGTTCTTTAATACCAACTTTTCTTATCACTTGGCCTTGTCAAGAATTTTGTTTTTACTTTCTTGATTTTTCATATAAACAATAAATGTGATCCAGCATAGTGCTTAATAACAGCCTTAAATTGTATGGAAAAAAATTAAAAGAATAAATTAGATTTTAAATATTTATTTTCAGTCTTAAAAATTGATATCAAACTAAGTACTTAAGGTACAGTTTGCTGCAATTGTATATTTATTGTTGTATTAAAGAACAGAAATAATAAAGTACTGGTCAGAATTCTTTTGCTTGTTAATAATCGTAAAAAATTCATAACTCAAACTAGCTAGTCAAAAGTACATGATTTTGTAGGTATTGCCTACAGCAGCTGAGGTGCAAAAGCGCCCCTCAGGTAAAGGGATGTAAGTGGACATCAACAGTATTAATCATATATAAATATGTAAAAATGTCTAAGAATAGTACATGATGCCTTGTGTGATAGACTATATCATACTGGACCTTAGTGTATTCATGCTTCTTTGTATCCACATCCTTTGGTAGTCCTCTCCCACATTGACTGGGCATGGCCATGTGACTTGTTAAATGGGACCACAGCAAAAGTGACCTAAATAAAAGTGAGAAAAATTCTTACCCCTCAGGAATTGTTCTTTATTCCTAGGAATACTTCTATAATTATGTGAAGAAGGCTGGGCTAGCCTGCTGAAGGATGAAAGACCATGTAGAAAGCAGCCTCAGCTATTCCAGTTGAGTCACCAGACATGTGAATGAGACGATCCTATTCATCAGCCTCAGCTTAGTTGCCTTTGCCAGAATTGCTCAACCAAACCTAAGTATTATGAAAAGTAATAATTATTTGTTAAATTTGGCCAATACATAATACATCTTGGGGTGGATTGTTACCAGTTAGCAAACACTAAGTGGTACACCATGTCATGCTATACTTATTTCTTTTCCTTAGGAAATTGACAAATTGTTTCACTGATGTTAACTTGGGATACGTTTAAAGACAAAAAAAGGAAAACCTTAATCCGACATTGACATTTCATTCCTGCATCTTTAATGGTTTGATAAGAATAATCAGTGACTCATAATTATAATGGATGCATAAGTGGGCACACTTTGATATTAAAAAAGTGAGGTAATATACATATTACTAAATATGATAATGCTAGTGATTTTCCTACTCAACTTATGTTTAAGGACATGCCACCAATAGTGGTATTCAACTTCATTTGAAATTCAAAACATTAAAGTTAATTTTTAAACATTTTTATTGAGTTGAAGCTAGAGAGTTGAAGAAAAAATAAGAAAATTAAGATTTCACTTCATATACAGGTAATGGATGTATTTTGTGGTAATGCAGTTTTAGTGTTTAGACCACTATGAAACTAGCAAGATAGTGGTTTTAAGTGTTGATCTAGTTATTTTGAACCTATAGCTTTGAAAATGCATGAAGCTCATTTTAACATAAAATATATGGTTTTAAGATTAATTCTTCCTCATATTGCATTCTTTCCTCCCTCTACCAGTTTCCTCTCTATAGGTATTTGTATATATATAAACTCTTAGACAAATTGAGTAGGTATTATATCTGAGTCAACAAATGTGTATATACACACATGAACACTAAGAAAGGACATTAACATTTCTAAAATATGTCAGATGTACTGACATAATAAAATTCAAATTTCCATGTCACTTAAGAAAATATTTATTTTTATGTAAAAAATATGGAAATAGATTTCCAAATGAATTAGCTAACCTGTTGGTCACATAATAATTTAGTGGGAAAACCAGGTCTCGAATCAGGTATTCTTATTGTTCAAGTCAGTCTATTCCCAGAGAAGTCATGCTCACAGGTTTATTTCCTATCCCCCTTTGTTTCTCAAGTGTTACACGATATGGGTATTGATTCATAATCCTTTACATTTTAATAAATATTTAACGAGTACACATATTTATACTAAATCTATGCAATACATCAAACACACAAAGTGCTGGTTTAAAACAAGAAAACTCACATTCTGTTTAACAAACTAAATATTTTTGCTCCCAAGTGTATGGTCTAGTTATCCTACTTTTATTCTGTAAGAATACAGCCACACGAAACATTTGCATATGTTCTTGTTGATTTTAATATTCAACTCAAATAATTTAACTGAAACACTTATTCCCTAGAAAGATTAAAAGATGTAGAGAATGACAAAAAATGTCATATCTTGGAGTCATTTCTAGTACAGTTTTAAAGATAGGAAGAAAAAATTAAAAGTAGACATGTAAAAAACAGAACATGTTGGTAGCCTTAGGAAAGAAATGATTGCAACATAAACTATAATGAAACTCCTATCTGGGAGAAAAGTAATTTAGCTTCATGAACAACTGCTTCTCAGAGGGTCAGGCATATGAGCAATTAAAATCAAACAAGTTGATTTTAATATGCCTTAGTAACGGTGATTGATATTACAGAGCCGTTGTTGACTGTACATCAAGAAACAATTTAGGATCCAGTTTAAAGTTTATAATCCTTGTTTAATGGATTTTGGTACCTCAGGCAATACAGTGCTGTAAAAAATGATTAAAATGTGCCCTGTCTCTGTGTAATCAATAAAACCTCTCTAAAATTAGTTAGGATCCAAAGACTCCTCAGCAGCCTTGGTAGTGCTGCGTCTGTAGAATTCCAAATAAGCCATCTATCATTATTTCCATATACAAGGTTCATTAGACACCTCATTCTTTATCTTATTAGCACCAAAGTCAGCTAAACAATCAAATCAAAAGGTCACCTTTAACAACACTGAATTAAGCCACAAGATACATCAAGACATTGTTAATACAATGCACCAAAATGCAGTGGTAAGAATATCTAGATGGCCAGTGAAGGGTTATCATAAAATAACTGAAATTATGCACATTTGTAAATTAGAGATACATTTATTCTATTATGGAAATTTGGAAACAGGCAGAAACTTATTAGTTGCCTTATTTAAAGATATTTTCTTTGAAATTCTGAAATTAAATTTCTATTGTTTATAAAAGGATGGGTAAAATCAGTAACTTTAGAGTTATTTTTAATTCTTTTTAGGATCATGAATCATATATAAGCACATGTGTTTTCTGAAATTATTTACTTTTTGAAATTAATTTTTGTCACTAACATTTTATAACAGGGCTTGCACTTTATTTAAAGCAGTCAATGCTTTCAAAGGCATTTTCAAAGGCATTTTATGATTTATATAGCAAAAGAAATTTGAAGTTTAGCTTTTATATACATTAAAGTTTTAGCCACCTAGTAGTGAATTTTAGTGAAACTGCCTTTAAGTGAAACTTAGAAGTGCATATGTTCTTCAAATGTGCTAAACTTCTCACCTAGTATTAAGTTTATCATATAAATAAAATTATATCTCAATTAACAATACCTTTTATACATTCGTTACTCATAACTTAGTTTTTTAAATTTAATATTATTCTAATTATATATACTCAGGACTTAGTGGTCAATAGCAATTAATGCGTACATCCATAGTAAGGATGTATGTCATATGCTTACTTCAATCTGATGTTCTTTAATTCTGTCATCACAGTGCATACTAAATTAATAAAAACATATTTCTATTTCTCTTGGATCAACTTGGGGCCTCTAGGAAAGTGTTTTAATCATAGTTAAGGATGACCAAAAATCTCTCTTTGAATATAACACTTCCACTTAATACTTTGTCATTGCCATGTGTATGATGATGAATATGATTACTCATGATGTGACAATTTTCCATGAAGCTTACAGCTTTTCTAATTCTCCCCAAGTCAGCACTGTAGCATTACTGCCATCATTATGTTTATTTCCCCTTGGTACTTACAGATCAAAATGTTTCCCTCCAACCTTCTCCAAATGCCCCATTCCCACTGCCACTGGAATATATCACTTAATTAAGAAATGTAAATCATGATAATGTAAAAAAGAATTTGTTTTTCATTTTCTTACCACACAGGACAGCATATTGATAGAGGTAGGAGACAAAATGTAACTTTCTATGCTGATATAAAGAATGGTTAGGAAAGACATCAAAGCGGAAGAGAGGGAGAAGAAATTTAAAGAAAAGATATTGACTGGCAAAGCACTGAAGTGTTTAAAAGAAGGATGAGAGGCTTAACATTCTTTTCTTTTTCTTCAACTATTATTTTAGATATGGGGGTACATGTGCTGATTTGTTACATGTGTGTATTGTGTGATGCTGAGGTTTGGGGTATGGATCCCATGTGGGGTATTTTTTCACCCCACACCCCCTACCTCCCTCCTGTGTGTAGTAGTCCCCAGTGTCTATTGTTCCCATCTTTATGAACATGTATACTCAATGTTTAGCTCCCATTTGTAAGTGAGAACATGCAGTATTTGGTTTGCTGTTCCTGCATTAATTCACTTACAATAATGGCCTCCAGCTGCAATGAGACACCATCTCACACCAGTCAGAATGGCTATTATTATAAAGTCAAAAAAACAATAGATGCTGGCAAGGCTGCAGAGAAATGGGAATGCTCATATGCAGTTGGTGGGAATGTAAATTAGTTCAGCCATTGTGGAAAGCAGTCTGGAGATTTCTGAAAGGACTTAAAACAGAGCTACCTTTCCATCCAGCAATCCCATTACTGGGTATATACCTAAAGGAAAATAAATTGTTCTATCAAAAAGACACAGGCATTCATACGTTCATTGTCTGTTCATTGCTGCACTATTCATAATACCAAAGACAAGAAATCAATCTAGGCACTCATCAATGGTGGATTGCACAAAGGAAATGTGGTACTCATATACCATGGAATACTATGAAGCCATAAAAGGAGTGAAATAATGAAATCGTTCTTTGCCGCAACTTTATTAAACTTGATTTAGATCATTTTGGAGAATCCGAGCATGAAAAGCATTAGCACTATCAATAAGCCTGCAATTCATAATAATCTAAATCAGTTAAAAATATCAAAAGGCAGAGCTATAGGTCTTTCAGTTTTTGTTGTTATTTGTTTTGTTTTGTTGTTATTTGTTATTGTTATTTGTTTTGTTTTTCTTTATAAGATTTAAGACTTGCTTTAAGGAAGATACTTTGTGCTCTTTGACTGACATGTTCCTCTTTCCTGAGATCCACTGTATAGCATGATGACTCTAGTTAATAATTATTGCATACTTGAAAATTGCTAGCAGAGTAGATCTTACATGTTCTCACCACATACAAAAATATGAATATGCTAATTAACTTGATTTAATGATTTCACAATGTATTCTTACGTCCAAACATCACATAGTACACTGTAGAGATACACAATTTTTCTTTGTCAACTATTCCTTAATAAATCTGGAATAAATAAATAAGAGTAAAATATTAAGAAGAGTTTATTATACACCGAGATTATAATATTATGGTACTGGGTCTAATAATTCAAATTACTAGAAAGGGTTGGAACATTTCTCATTAAGTACTTTAGTTGTTTGAGTAAAGTTGAAGGAGCTGAAGACTTCTTAGACAGTATTAATCTTTATGATAAAAAAAATGACTGTGATAACACAAAAGGTCATTACATTTTCTTGAGGTAAATGGTTGGTATTATTGATAATAAACCTAGGAAGTAATTGCATATCACAGAGAACAGTACTGGACTTATTTCAGCTGCTTTTATTGGTTGCTTTTTTAATGGACACATTTGCTGTATTGGGTCTAAGGCCTACAGCTTCCTCTACTCTCACCTTAGAACAACTCCAGTGGTGTGGAAATATTTGATCTCAAAACCATATCCTTCGGTCAGCTCCTTCTGTGAATGTTTTAGGATCAAAAGAATGCTATATTTCTACCATATTTGGGCAAGCCAGTCTCTTTTCTGTGATTGCTTTTTGGACTTCCAGTTGCATATGTTTAACTGAATATATTTCGATAAAAGACTAACCTTTGCTTTTTGTTCGTTTGTTTGCTTGTTTTGAGATAGAGTCTTGCTGGGTCACCTAGGCTGCAGTGCAGTGGTGTGATCTTGGCTCACCGCAACCTCTGCCTCCTGGGCTCAAGCAATCCTCCTGCTTCAGACTCTCTAGTAGCTGGGATTACAGGCGCACGCCACCATGCCCAGCTAATTTTTGTATGTTAGTTGAGATGGGGTTTCGTCATGTTGGCCAGGCTGTTCTTAAACTCCTGACCTCAGGTAATCCGCCCCCCCTTGGCCTCCCAGTGTGCTGGAATTACAGACATGAACCACTGTGCCCTGCTGATTAACCTATTTTGAATGTTAGCCTTGTGAATTGTAGTTTAACGGTAAGTAACAAACAAATATCTCCTTCTTGGTGCACGAAATAAAAAAAAAAAACAAAACTCTATTTCAAAATTTCGGGACAATTCTCTCTTAAATAATAAGATTCAAGGATTTTCCTTTTTCCCAATGTCCGAATTCTAATTATTACGATTTATTCTTACAAAAATAAACGAAAGTCATATATTTTGCTTATTTTGTGGGTCTGGTGGAGTTGACAGATGATTTTCCACAAAGTTATGGGTAGAGCACTTACATTTTCTCTTCCATCAAGATAATAAAATTTAGTAAGTCTCATTAATTATTAATGCTTTTTAAACCCAATGCTTTTTACCAAAGTAGTGAGATGATTATTATTATATTTAAGATAATTACAGAGCGGAATGTGTTTTAATGCTTGGGCAATTAATAGCACATTTTCAGGGTCAGCAAATGCTGCCAAGATGCATGCATTCATTCCTGCACTCTGTGGGGTAATACCTAGTGGTCTCTACAGATTCTTATGAGTGAAAAGATGTAGAACCTAATTTTTCAAATGAGTGGTTCTCTACCATTTTGGATTGAGAACAATTAAAACCTGATTAGGTGTTAATGTATGCATCTTTCTTTGTTTCTTTTTTTAAATATGGAGTCTTGCTCTGTCACCCAGGCTGGAGTGCAGTGGCTCTATCTTGGCGCACTGCTACCTCCACCTTGGGTTCAAGCAATTCTGGTGCCTCAGCCTCCCAAGCAGCTAGGAGTACAGTTGCGTACAACCGCACCTGGCTAATTTTTTGTATTTTTAGTAGAGATGGAGTTTCACCATGTTGGTCAGGCTGGTCTTGAACTCCTGACCTCAGGTGATCCACCCATCTTGGCCTCCCAAAGTGCTCGGATTATAGGCATGAGCCCCTGGCCCATCCTGCATCTTTCAATTTTTTTTGTTTTTGAAACCTTAAGGAAGGAAGAGTGGGTAGCTAAACAGCTATGATTCCTTTTCTTGAAACTGCAGATCTAATCTTATGTAAACAGAAGGAAGTTTTCATAGTGAATAAAACTGTTTTACAGTTTCTAGGTTTTTAACTTTCTAGGTTTTAAAATTTTCTAGGTTTTTAAAATTTTTAGCGTGAAAAAAATCAACAATATTCAATGAAACAAGAATATTATGAAAGTACAGATTCTAGAATAATCAGACTTTGCTACACTTGCTTCATTTATTCAGTTGTTTGCTTTCTTGGGTGATGTTGTTAAGGTATTTTTAAAGGTCTTTAGTTTATGTAATTATTTATATGAGAAATTACTTCATATCAGTTTATGGAGACATTTGTCATTCTTCTACATGGCTGCATAGTACTCTGTCATACAAATGTACCATAATTCATTATCTTCTATGGTCGGGCAATTTGCTTGTTTCCAATACTTTGCTATCAATAATTGAATTTGTGTACTTAAATTACTGTATTTCTAGCCATGTGATTGCCTCTTCATCTGTAACAAATTATCTTAACTAGTGCATTAGAACAAAAAATGGTTACTGCCTCTCCTTTTGGTTGCTCAAGATTTCAGGTGTGGCTTACCTCAGTAGTTCTAGCTGAGAATCTCTCAGGTGTTTTCAGCCAGATATTGGCCAGGATGCAAGTACCTGAAGTATTGACTGGAATGGTGGGTCCACCTCCCTAGCGGCTCCCTCACACAGCTGTCTAGCTGGTGTTGGCTCTTGGCGAAGGCCTCAGTTCCTTGCTGTGATGCCTTCTCTATAGTGCTGCTTGCGTGTCCTCCTGGCTTGTGGACTGAGGAAGGTTGACTGGGGTGTGATAAGAAGAAAAGTGGATAAAATATACTTATTTTTTCTGTATCTTAACTCACCTATTGCCATGCTATTCTTTAATTCAAAAACATGCGTAAGATACTATGAACCTATGCCCGATGGTGGAAATAGCAAAATAAATGACACAGCTCTTGCCTTTAAGTGCTTTCCAGTGTAGTAAGATAGGATGGCATATAAGCAAATAAACATAAAGCAGAATCCTTAAAATACATCTTTATAAATTTATTAAGTATATTTGGTTCTGTAAAATTAATTATTACTGAAGTATATAGTGGTAGTTCCTATTTTTTAAAAGTAAATCCCAAAAACTATGAAGTTAGCATAAAAAGTTTTAGTTTTTCTACAGATATTTTAAAATTGTTTCAAATACATTTATACATTTGGTGTAGAATTTTAGAATCCATACACATGTTTAGAATCAGAAGTCTCCAGCCCATTAAGGATGTTTATTCATCTCCATAAAAACCAGGGATATCTTCAGCCACAATTTCTAAACATAATGGGAAAAAATCTATAACATTTTATCGTTGTTCTTTTGTGTTTTCTTGTAGTTAAAAAACTTTTTATTAAGCTATAACATGCATACAGAAAGGTGTACTTATTGTGTGTAGTTCAAGAAATTTTCCCAAATGAAATAATCCATCTGACCAACAGATGAAGAAACAGAACATTATCAACAATCAGTATCCCCGTTTCACCCTTTTTTGATCATTTCCCCTTCCCAAGGGTAACGATTACTGTGAGTTCTGTTGTTACAAACTAGTTTTACTTGTTTTTGATTCCATTTGTTTTTAATTTTTTGTTTATTATTTTATGTGCCAGGCAATGTTTCAAGTGCATTTATGTATTGTTTTATTTACTTCTCCTTTTTTTTCCTTGAAATTTTATTTTGGGTACATTTGCAGGATGTGCAGGTTTGTTATGTAGGTAAACATGTGCCATAGTGGTTTGTCATAGATCATCCGCTCACCTAGGTATTAAACCTAGCATCCATTAGTTATTCTTCCTTATGCTCTCCCACCCCACCACCCCACCCTGTGTCCATGTGTTCTCTTCATTCAACTCCAACTTGTAAGTGAAAACATGTGTTTTCTGTTCCTGTGTTAGTTTGCTGAGGAAAATGGGTTCCAACTCCATCCATGTCCCTGCAAAGGACATGATCTCATTCTTTTTTCGACTGCATAGCATTTCATGGTGTGTGTATATATATATATATATATATATATATATACACACACACACATATATACACACCATGTGATATATATATACACCATGTGATATATATACACCATGTGATATATATATACACCATGTGATATATATACACCATGTCATATATATACACCATGTGATATATATATACACCATGTCATATATATATATATACACCATGTGATATATATGCCATGTGATATATATATACCATGTGATATATATACCATGTGATATATATATACCATGTGATATGTATCTATATACACCATGTGATATATATATTATATATATATATATATCACATTTTATTTATCCAGTCTATCATTGATGGGCATTTAGGTTGATTTCATGTCTTTGCTACTGTGAATAGTGCTGCATTGAACATATATGTGCATGTATCTTTATAATAGAATGATTTATATTCCTTTGGGTATATACTCAGTAATGGGATTGCTGGATCAAATGGTATTTCTGTTTCTAGGTCTTTGAGGAACCACCACACTGTTTTTCACAATGGTTGAACTAATTTACACTTGAGTAAAAAGCATTTTACTCAACAGTGTAAAAGCATTCCTTTTTCTTTACAAGCTTACCAGCATCTGTTGTTTCTTGACTTTTTAATAATCACTATTCTGACTGGTGGGAGATGGTATCTCATTGTGGTTTTGATTTCCATTTCTCTAATGATTAGTGATGTTGAGCTTTTTTTCATGTCTTTGGCTGCATGAATGTCTTCTTTCGAGAAGTGTATGTTCATTGTCTTTGTCCACTTTTTAATAGGGTCATTTGTGTTTTTTTTATAAATTTGTTTAAGTTCCTTGCAGATTCAGGATATTCATCTGACCTTTGCCAGATAAATAGATTGCAAAAATTTTCTCCCATTGTGTAGGTTGTCTGTTCACTCTGATGATAGTTTTTCTGTTGTGCAGAAGCTGTTTAGTTTAATTAGATCCCATTTGTCAGTTTTGCTTTTGTTGCAATTGTATTTGGTGTTTTCATCATGAAATCTTTCCCTGAGCCTATGTCCTGAACTATATTGCCTAGGTTTTCTTCTACTTTTTTTTTTTTAATAGTTTGGGGTTTACAGTTAAGTTTTTAATCTCTCTTGAGTTAATTTTTGTATATGGTGTAAGAAAGGAGTCCAATTTTAATTTTCTGTATATGGCTAGCCAGCACTCCCAGCAACATTTATTAAGTAGAGAGTGTTTTCCTCATTGTTTATTTTTGTTAAGTTTGTTGAAGATCAGATGGTTGTAGGTGTGCAGTTTTATTTCTGAATTCTCTATTTTTTGCCTTGGTCTATGTGTCTGTTCTTGTACCAGTACCATGCTGTTTTGGCTACTGTAGCCTTGTAGTATAGCATAGTTTGAAGTCAGGTAGCATGATGCCTCCAGCTTTGTTCTTTTTGCTTAGGATTATTTTGGCTATTCCGATTCTTTTTTGGTTCCATGTGAATTTTAAAGTAGTTTTTTCTAATTATTTGAAGAATGTCAATGGTAGTTTAATGGGAATAGCACTGAATCTATAAATCACTTTGGGCAGTATGGCCATTTTCACGATATTGATTCTATCTATGAACATGGAATGGTTCCCCATTTGTGTGTGACCTCTCTGATTTCTTTGAGCAGTGGTTTCTAGCTCTCTTTGAAAAGGTCCTTCACTTCCTTTGTTAGCTGTATTCCTAGATATTTTATTCTTTTCATAGCAATTGTGAATTGGAGTTCATTTGTGATTTGGCTCTCTGCTTGCCTGTTGTTGGTGTAGAGGAATGGTAGGGACTTTTACATTTTGATTTTATATCCTGAGACTTAGCTGAAATTGTTTATCAGCTTCAGAAGCTTTTAGGATGAGGTGATGGGGTTTTCTAGATATAGGATTATGTCATTTGCAACAAAGATAATTTGAATTCATCTCTTCATTTCTTTCTCTTGCCTGATTGCCCTGGCCAGAAATTTCCTATTACATTGAATAGGAGTGGTGAGAGAGGGCCTCCTTGTCCTGTGCTGGTTTTCAAGGGGGATGCTTCCAGCTTTTGTCCATTTAGTACTATATTGGCTGTGGGTTTGTCATAGATGGCTTTTATTATTTTGAGGTACGTTTCTTCAATACCCAGTTTATTGAGAGTTTTTAACATGAAGGGATGTTGAATTTTATTGAAGGCCTTTTCTGCATCTGTTGAGAAAATAATCTGTGTTTTGTCTTTAGTTATGTTTATGTAATGAATCACATTTATTGATTTGCATATGTTGAACCAACCTTGCATCTTGAATGTGAAGCTGACTTTATTGTGGTGAATAAGCTTTTTGATGTGCTGCTGATTTGGTCTGTCAGTATTTTATTGATGATTTTTGCATCAATGTCCATCAAAGATATTAGACTGAAGTTTTCTTTTTATTTACTGTATCTCTGACAGGTTTTGGTATCAGGATGATGCTGGTCTCATAGAATGAATTAGGGAAGAGCCCCTATTTTTTAATTTTTTGGAGTAGTTTCAGAAGAAATGATACCAGCTCTTCTTTGTAATGCTGGTAGAATTCAGCTGTGAATCCATCTTCTCCTGGGTGTTTTTTGGTCAGTAGGCTCTTTTTAAGTCCCTCAATTTTAGAACTCATTATTCATCTATTCATGGATTAAATTTCTTTCTGATTTGGTCTTAGGAGGGTGTATGTGTCCAGGAATTTACCCATTTCTTCTAGATTTTCTAATTTACATGCATAGAGGTGTTTATAGTTTTCTCTGATGGTTGTTTGTATTTCTGTGGGGTCAGTGGTGATATTGCCTTTTTCATTTCTGAGTATGTTTATTTGATTTTTCTCTCTTTTCTTCATTAGTCTAGCTAGTATTCTATTATTTTCTCCAAAAACCAGCTACTGCATTTGTTAATTTTTTTGAAGGGTTTTTGGTGTCTCTATCTCTTTCAGTTCAGCTGTGATCTTGGTTATTTCTTTTTTCTGCCAGCTTTGGGGTTCATTTGCTCTTTGTTCTCTAGTTCTTTTAGTTGAGATGTTAAGTTGTTAACTTGAGATCTTTCTACCTTTTTGACGTGTGCATTTTAGTACTATAAATTTCCCTCTTAACACTGCTTTAGTTGTATCCCAGAGATTCTGGTACATTATCTTTTTGTTCTCATTAGTTTCGAAGAACTTCTTGATTTCTGCCTTAATTTCATCATTTACTCAAGAGTCATTGAGGAGTAGGCTGTTCAATTTCCATGTAGATATGTAGTTTTGAGTAAATTTCTTATTCTTGAGTTCTAATTTGATTGCACTGTGGTCTGAGAAACTGTTGTTATGATTTCAGTTCTTTAGCATTTGCTGAGGAGTGTTTTACTTCCAATAATGTAATCAATTTTAGAGTAACTGCCATTAGGCAATGAGAAAAATGTATATTCTGTAGATATCTATCAGGTACACTTGATCCAGAGTTAAGTTCAGGTCCTGTGTATGTTTGTTAATTTTTTATCTGATGATCTGTCTAATATGTTAGTGGGGTGTTAAAATCTCTCACTAGGATTGTGTAGTAGTCTAAGTCCCTTTGTAGGTCTCTAAGAACTTGCTTTATGAATTTGGGTGCTTCTGTATTGGGTGCATATATGTCCTTCTGAGGTTCACTTATCTCCACATGTAAACATGAAATAATATTATCTTCTCTGCCTAATGTCCATGTTTCTTGAGGACAGTGTATGTAAAAAGAAGAAATAAGAAAATGCAAATATCAAAATGTCATACAAGTTAAGGTAGTTATCCTATTTATAATTTCTGTCTAAATTTTCTCTAGTGTATTCCTGATATAATTTGGCTCTCTCTCCCCACCCAAATCTTATCTCAAATTGTAATCCCCATGTGTCAGGGTTGGGACCTGGTGGGAAGTGATTGTATCATGGGGACGGTTTCCCCCACGTTGTTCTCATAATAGTGAGTGAGTTATCATGAAAGCTGAGGGTTTTAAAGTGTTTAGCAGTTCCCCCCTCACTCTGTCTCTCCTGCCACCATGTAAGGCGTGCCTTGTTTCCCTCTGCCTTACACCACGATTGCAAGTTTCCTGAGGCCTCCCCAGCCATGCAAAACTATTAGTCAATTAAACCTCCTTTCTTATAAATTATCCAGGCTCAGACAGTATCTGTATAGCAGTGTGAAAATGGACTTATACAATTCCTTCAAATCTATGTATGCTCTTAACATAATGCTCATTTTTTTAAAAGTCAAGTTTTTTGAGGCATAATTTACACATAGAACAACTTTCCCTTTTTAGGGAATCTTGATTTTTACACAAAGCTGTTTGACATGGGGAAATTAATTTCTCCTCTTGGCCTCCAGTTTTCAGATCTTTAAAGTAAGAGGAAGGTGGCTAGAAAATTACAAGTTTCTATATTATCTTTTGGTACAATTTAGTTTTCTGAAAATATGGTTAGGAAGAGTTCGTTGAAGTGGGAGAGACTCTGGAAGCTCTACCAATAATAATTTTAAAGAAAACTGCATTTACATGTGGTTTATTTAGATAAATAATAAATAAGAAATACAAGGGGAAGTAGAATGAACTGCTATGTTTTATAGGAGGTACAATTGATTTTCTATAAAAAGAAATTTCTTAAAGTGATAGCTTATTTACCTACATAGATGAATTCAATCTTTGATTTTAGAAACCTCTGGAATATCATAAGTCAAATTCTTGCTAAAAACTTGCAATGCAATTCCAGTTTCTATGTAAATGATAATGTTCAAATTCTTTGACATGGCATGTGAGGCACGTTTTGTCCAGTTTTCCATTCCTGATTTCCCACTTTCCATTCTAAAGCTCACCCAAATCCATCCTCCATGACACCTCTGAAATAGTTGTATGACGCTACCTCAGAAATCATGTTTTGTGGCTTCCTTTGCCTGAATGCTCTTCTCTGCTCACTCCTCAACAGTTTATTTTAGAATACCTTTCCTCTAGGAAGATACTTTTTTGATTGTTTTCTTTCTTTCCTTTATTTATTTATTTATTTATTTTGAGACGAAGTTTCGCTCTTCTTGCCCAGGCTTGAATGCAATGGCGAGATCTCGGCTTACTGCAACCCCTGCCTCCCAGGTTCAAGCAATTCTCCTGCCTCAGCTTCCTGAGCAGTTGAGATTTCAGGTGTGTGCCACCATGCCCTGCTAATTTTTTTGCATTTTTTGTAGAGATGGGGTTTCACCATGTTGGCCAGGCTGATCTCAAACTCCTGACCTCAGGTGATCCACCTGCCTTGGCCTCCCAAAGTGTTGGGATTACAGGCGTGAGCCACCCAGCCTGGCCTCATTGTTTCCTACAATAGATTGTGAGCATTGGTCTCAGCCTCGCTGACTGAATCAGTAGCAGATTGTATAATGCTTGGCCCATATTTGACATATAATGTACATTTGATGAATAAATAAGTATCTTTATTAAATACATTTGTGTATTTTAGGCATTCTTTAAATAATTTCTCATTAACTTTTTTGGTTTTTTTTGAGATGGAGCCCCACTTTGTCACCCAGGCTGGAGTGCAGTGGCGTGATCTCAGCCCACTGCAACCTCGGCCTCCGGGGTTCAAGTGATTCTCCTGCCTCAGCCTCCTGGGTTGCTGGGATTACAGGTACCTGCCACCACGCCCGGCTAATTTTTGTATTTTTAGTAGAGACAGGTTGTCACCATTTTGACCAGGCTGGTCTTGAAGTCCTGACCTCAGGTGATCCGCCTGCCTCCATCTCCCAAAGTGCTGGGATTATAGGCGTGAGCCACAGCACCTGGCCTGAATTTCTCATTACTTTGAATGTGAATTTCCTAGAAGTGACAGTGCTTTATCACTGATTATGTACATAGATATTTATATTTAAGTTCATATTGTTTAAAAATAATGTGTGGTATATATACTAATCTCCAATAATTTTTATATGAGTTGAACATGCTTTTACGAAGACCAATGTTAAAAACAAAACAAAATTATTAATTTTGCACCAAATGGCTAAAAATAAAGCTTTCTTTTTGATATGACAGAATGAAAACTCCAGCTTTGCTAAGAGGATAAATTGCCCTTTAATAAAAATTTATCTTTCTGCTATTTGATTGTTTTACTTGAACAACAATTAACAAAAGCTGATACGAACTTTAAAATAAAGAGATTAAGTTTGATCATGAACACCTGGGAATAAATATACACTATTAATTGCATACTTTAGGAAAGAGATAAAGAGGAGTAATTAATATAAATATTTAAGGAATATTATTTAATAGACAGTAAAAATTTAAGGGTTTTTATGTAAGGAGTATTAAAAAATAGAAACTCTTTCCATCCCATAGTTTTCAATGTAATGAAAAGTTATTTAACTTTATTTGCTTTTGTTCCTAAGTAAATCAAATTATTCATATATTTTTTGAAAAAAAATCAGATATTTAAGCACAGTGCTGCTGTCAATTAATATTGGAAAGGCTCTGCAAAAGATGTGCTCTCTTTTTAAGGCAGTTTGAAAATGCCTTTGATGCAGAATCAAAACAATAAGCACTGGCTCCATAGATCTCAGTATTTATTCATGACAACCTGACACATTAATTTTGAATGCCTATGACAAATTTCTCCCAAGTACTATTTTCAAAAAGTTATGTAGAAAATGGTACATGTGCAACTCACAAAGATTAATCATGCTAAATATATTTAGAATTTATTATCATATTTCCTGTTCTTATTTTGCATGGATTATTACAAACTGTTCTCCTTCAGAACTCTTTAAGAGACTTCTATAAAATACTGACACAGAAGAAAGAAAATATGCATTTTGATATATTCGCAATATGTTCAGAGCTTGTCTAAAACTCTTAGCCAGGCAATATGTTTGAGAATTAAAGTTTTGGTTAATGTTTGTTAGTTCCAATAAGGATTGAGAATTTCAGTCAGAAATTTATAAATTATATAAGACTTTTGAAGGGAGCTGAGACTACGTAGGATTGAAGAATAAGAAGTTGATATAAGAGCTGGGCATATTTATGATTGAATCAGAGAGGAAAAAAGAGAACAAAGAGGAATAGGAAGAATAGATAGAAAAACATATATATTTAACTCTGAAAAATTACTAGTAAGGATTCTTAACTCTTAAAATTTGGTGTTTTATACAGACATGGCCCCATCCTTATTAGGTATGAATTTGATAAGATAATTTTAATGTATAAAATGCATGGGAGTACTGAATGAAGACTTAGAGTTAGATAAAATGTTTTAATTCTAACAAAGTAAATAGGCACATAATAAAGCATCTAATATTTCAGAAGGACTTATAGTAAGATAAGAAACCTCTCTACCCTTCCTTCCTTTGTAATGCTCTCAATTCCTGGAGGCATTTGCAAGCATTTTCCATAATGAATTATTTTAGTACTAACCTTCAGAACTCTATTATGTTTAATCAGGGATTTGTTTATTTGTCAACCGTAGATCATGATAAGTATTGTTGTTTTTATATTTTTTTTTTCCAGCTTACTCATTTCTCTGCTTGGAACATCTTTTCCTCAAATATTCTGTATTTTTTTTACCTCACTTCACTCAGGTCTCTGTTCCAATGTCACCTTCATTGAAAAGCTACTGCTCCTTATCACCCTGATTGACTTTTCTTGATTATACTAACCATTGCTTTACTTTATAAATTTGTCATATATTTATTTACTCTCTCTAGTTTGTCTACTAGCATGTATGTTTCATAACAGAGGCTATCTTTTTTTGTTTACTGATTATCTCTACTGTCTAGAAAAGTGTCAGGGACGTTGTAGGAACTCATTAAATATTTGTTAAATAAATCAGTGAATAAGGTGCCTAGAATAATGCCAGGTATGCAGTGATATTGATTAATGTTGGATAATAATAATTATTATTATCATAAAATTTAAGAACTTTGTAAGTCCTTGAGAATGTTTATTTTGTTCTGTGCACAAAGGTTATTTATCTTTATCACTGAGGATATGTAATGTGTGTGTGTGTATCTGTGTGTTATATATTCATTATTATCCTTGTAACAGTGTCAATAGTGAAAATTCACTGTGAATAAAATGCCTTAATCATGAAACCACAATAATACCTAGTCCTGAGTGACAAAGGTTACCTGGAAATATGTTATAAAGAAAACCACTAAATTTATTATTGTCTTATAAAAATTTAATAAACTTGTATTTTGGAATAACTTAAGATCTACAGAAAAGTGGCAAGGATAGTATGGAGAGTTCCTGTGTACCTTTCACCTAACTTCCCCTAATGTCAACGTGTTACATAACATCAAAACTAAGAAATTCATAGCAGTACAGTGCTGTTAACTACAGACTTTATTTGGGTTTGGTCAGTATTTTTTTTTACTAATTATCTTTTCCTGTTCTAAGATACAATCTAGGATAGCACATTTTGTGTTTACACATTTAGTCTTAGTATCTCCTTTGTCTTCTCCAATCTATTACAGTTTCTTAGCTTTCCTTGTTTCTTATGACGTTGATAGTTTTAGAAGAGTACTTGTTAGGGATTTTGTAGAATTTGAGTTTGTCTAGTGTTTTCTCATGTTTAGTCTGAGATTTTGGAATTTTGAATTACAAATTTTTGTAAGCAATGCATTTAATGCTGACCATGTTGTAAAATTTAGAAATATATTGTAGTATAATTTTAAACTTATCAGAAGACCAACTTTTAAAAATTCTCATTTCCTAAGTCATATTTATTTCCTAAGTCAATGAATCCTTTCCATGCCAATCAACAGCACATGGGAATTAGAAATATATTTTTAAATTTAAATATGGGTCTGGTCTTATGTCTGAAATTTTGCTTGTATTAAGGTATAAACAACGGTCAGTGTTTTTAAATTGGCATTGATACTTGTCATTTGACCTTTTGGAAGACAAACTTGCTTTTTTCCACTTCCTCCTCATCTTTTTTCTTCTTAATCATATTAGAAAATTGCTGTAATTTTTATAAACTCTACACAGCCTTAAGGCTTAGTGAAACATTTTTCTTTATAACCTCCCACATAGTTTCTATATTTGAACAAAACCTTCATTGCAATAACTAGCATTGATAAAGATAATTCCTATGGCAGTTTATTTGCTCACTTCTACCCTTGGCGTGTTTTTCTTAAGAGTCTAATTTTTAACATGTCATATTCTTGAAAACGTGTCTTCTTAGTCAAGATATATATTTAGGGATTCTCATATTCCTACGTTAAGGTAGATAGAAGTAACTATTTGAACTATGCAAACTGTTCCAGTGTGTCTATTTCCCTTAACTTCTAATGATACTTTTATAGCTACCAAGGGCATAGCCCGTCCTCAAATAACATTGTTTTGTTATAATGTTGATGAAAAAAAGTTCATTTCCTGCTGGCCTGGATCACTGTCTGTGTGGAGTTGACTGTTCTCCCCATGTTTGGGTGGGTTTTGTCCAGGTATTCCAGTTTTCTCTCATGTCCCAGCACTGTGCATGTTAGGTTCATTGGTGTGTCTAAATGGTCCCAGTCTGAGTGAGTGTGGATGTGTCCTGCAATGGGAGGGGGGATTACCACCTTTTATCTGGAGCTGCTAGGAAAGGCTCTGGCCACCCATGACCCTGAACTGGAATAAATGAGTTGAAAAATGAATAAATGAGTAAATACAGATTACTGCAAAGTAGAAATTTGTAAAGTATGCCATACTCATACAAATGGAAAACAATAAACAATGTGGTAAGAAGGCACTCAGGGAGCCTACCATATTTGATAGTTTGTTTTTGAACTGTGGTGGGAGGAAGTGTTCTTTACAATTTTCCCTTTGCAAACATTTATTCCTTGATATACCCCACCACCACTGTGACTGCCATAACTCACTGATTCACCAACACCTGGGTACATAATCATCTTACTTGTATTTGTTAATCTTTCCTAAATGTATGTGTAGCTTACATTTATTTCAATGTTTAATATCGAGAATGCTTCAGGTCTTTATTTGGAAGTTTGGCAGTGTTATTATAACCAGAAATATTCCATAGCAACTTAACTCTTGTTTATATCAATTAGCTTATGGTAAAATTGGCTTTGTTATATGTCATTTTGCTTAAATTCTGTTTCCAAAAACAGGGCTAGAAATTCATAGTTAGATACAGTTGTTTAAGACAAAGTAGAGGGTAAGAAATGGGAGATTATGAAGACTTAGTCACTATATAAGAAATACATTCATATGTTGTTATATTTCTTAATATTGCATTTTTATGATTTTATTATATTATGAATTTTTTCTAGAATATTTTCTTGTCTATAGTGAAAAACATTCATCTAAGTTTGTCTCCATACAATGCCAAAATAAAAAGTTATTATTAATATAAAATAAAAATAACCATAGTACATACCATGTACAGATCCTAAAGTGGGGGACATGGGAAGAACAAATTCCCTAAGGCAGGCAATGTAAATTTATAATGAGAAGGGGATGTTTATATTCATCTCTTGGCTCCAAGTATCATGTTTTATAGTTGGTGGACACACAACAACATATAGTGTTTGTTGATATGTATTTTGTATCATGGTGGGTGGTCCAAACCTCTCAGAACATCATGTCTAAACTGAGACAGCAGATGCATCTTCCAAAAGCCATTCAGTTGGTCTACTAGGCTGGCAGCTCCTGAGTGGTATGGTATGTGATAAGCTAGTGAATCCCATGGTAATTCGCTCAATGACACACATCTTGTCTTGTAAAGTGGCTTTCTTGTTTCCATGTAATAATATGTAGAATCCTTTGTCTATTGATCAAATACTGTACACTGTTAGAGAGTGATGCTGGCTTAGGCTCTGCTGGCAGCTGTTTGTAAAATGCAATCACATATTATATGTAAAATTTTTGAAACAGTAGGTTTTGTCCAGCATCTATTGTGCCATAGTTCTAGAAATGGAAACTACCTGGGTCTTTGAAGAAAAGCTAATAAATAGATCATTTAGCTATCCTAAACATGAACATAGAGTGAAATTTGTGTTTATATGTATAAATTAAGAGAAAGTAGTGGGGAAACAGAAAATTAAAAAGTCACCTGATTGTTCTCATATTCATTCCCTGGTCTTTCCTTGTTTTGTTCTTTATCAGAGAGAACTATATTTTTCCTTCTCGCTGGTTTTCTCTCTTCTGGGAATATTCTGCCTAGGAAAATACCAAGGATAATCCAGGGTATTTTCTTACTCCTTCATTCAGGTAGTGCCTTAGGAAACATCTACATCTTCTCAATGATTCTAGCTTTCACTTATCAGGCCCTGGTTTCCATGGTTCTAGCTTCTCCCAGGCCTCTTCTGATTGGTTCTTCTTCCCACCTGACAGCCCTGGCTTTGGGACTCTGGTAACATCAACTGTTTACTCTGTGTCTCCAGGGAGGCAGCTTCATGCTATTGCTCTCTGGAGGGTTCCTTATTGTATTGTGTTTAGTCATTCAGCTTTTTTTTTTTTTTTTATCACTTATGCAGCCAATTCCCTGTATTAAATGTACTCTGTTTAAAATATCTGGAGTAGTTTATGTTTTCCTGACCAGTGACTGATATGAATAATTTGCTTATTTCCATTGAAATTTAAAAATGTGGATGAAATGAATAGTTTCCTTTTATTTTTTTGCTCTTTTGCCCAGGCTGGAGTGAAGTGGCATGATCTTGGCTCACTACAACCTCCGTCCCCGGGTTCGAGTGATTCTCCTGCCTCAGCCTCCTGAGTAGCTGGGATTATAGGTGCCCACGACCATGCCTGGCTAATTTTTGTAGTTTTAGTAGAGATGGGGTTTCACCATGTTGGCCAGGTGAGTCTCAAACTCCTGACCTCAAGTGATCCATCTTGGCCTCCCAGAGTGCTAGGATTACAGGGGTGAGCCACGGAGTCTGACCATAAATAGTTTTCAAAGAAAAAAATAAATTAAATTAACTCCAGAAGAGATTAACTCAATAAAAGGACCCAGAAGAGACTCATTAAGGATTTAACATTACCTTCTCCTCTCCCAACAAAACAAAACCAAGCACAAGGCCCAAAGTTCTATCCATGCTATAATGTCTACATAATTACAATGCTATTTAAACTTTTTGAAATGTTTGACAAATAAAATTTCCAATTTTTTATCGAAATTTTATGACACTGAAACCAGAACTTGACAATGAAAATGTTGAAAAAACTAGATCAATGTTATTTTTGTCATGTGTAAATATCAACAAAAGTATCCCAAATAAAATATCAACTAAAAAAATTATAGGACCACATTAATAAAAGTCACATCTATGACTGTGAATGAAAAACACTCCCATAAATACACCTTTAAAATAAGGAATTCATCAGAGCCATGATTTATTCATATTTATACACAAATGGAAAGAAAATAAAATTTTAAAGATACATTTACTAAGATAAAAAAGCCAATATTTCTGCCTTTATGATAAAATATTTCAATTTGAGAATTATTATATAAGACAACCAATTAACAGGAACAACCATTTTATATGAATGATTATGTAATACAAGCCATAACAATAAATATTAATCAATACAGACTCTCTAGTCTCAATTTTTAACCCCAAGTGGCATTGATATCTCTTCTTGCTATTGCAGAAAGCATTTTTCCTACCTTAATTCTCTAAAGATTTTTTTCCTGAAATTTTCTAATAAAGATCACTTGCATTTATAAATTCACACACAAAACAATATATTTGTTAATACATGGATGGCAAGGCTGAGAGCATAAAACTTTAATAAATATTAACCAAAACGAATAGTGAATCGTTATAGATCACACAGGTAGAATTGCGAATCATAGTTAACACAGTAAAATATCAAATTAACACAAAATTTTGATATCATTAAAGATAGCATACGTAAACATATGTCACCTCAATAAGGACACTGGAGACAAAATGGCAATAAGTATCATCAGTTCAAGAAATAATGTTGTTCAACAAACAATTGAACTTGAAATACTGTAAATATTACAGTTCACATATGAAAGAAATTTCATAGAGAATTCCTCAGATTTGACAATTATCCTAAAAATGTGCATGGCATCATCAAGGATAATTTGCTAAATTGAAAGTAATTTTTTAAACCTCCAAAAAAAAATTTAATTAACCCTGCCAGAAGACTTTTATTTTTACTGCAGAAGTTATTTCAAAATTGTTGTCATGTAAAGAAACTATCAAAGAGTATACTGCTAAAAACGGTAACAAATGTATAATAAAAGACAATGCACGTATTAATTTTCTAAGCATTGTGATGTTTGTGGAATTTATCAGCTTTTAAAATGAAAATTGTTACGATTCCTTTTTTTATTATACTTTAAGTTCTGGGATACATGTGCAGAACGTGCAGGTTTGTTACATAGGTATACAAGTGCCATGATGGTTTGCTGCACCTATCAACCCGTCATCTACATTAGATATTTCTCCCAGTGCTATCCCTCCCCTTGCCCCCCACCCTGCGACAGGCTCCGGTGTGTGATGTTCACCTCCCTGTGTCCATGTGTTCTCACTGTTCAACTCCTGCTTGTGAGTGAGAACATGCAGTGTTTGGTTTTTTCCTCCTGTGTTAGTTTGCGGAGAATGACGGTTTCCAGCTTCATCCATGTCCTATGATTTCTTTTTTCCTTTCAAGTGAATATTAACTTTTATGCCTTGTTAAATGTCAGTAATTTTTTAGTTACTGTTTCTTAGAGAGTGCTTATAAAATTAAATAGGTTTCAAGATCCCCAAACTTGACATTGTCATTTCTCTCATTTCTCTAACCTGCCTCAAATCTGCAATAAAACTTTAAAAAAAATTAATACTAGGCATTTAACTTTCCAAATCCAAAGAAAAATAATTCATGTTTTGGGGCAATGTCACCTAGAAATTGAAAAACAAGAGGACTCTAGTTGATTTGTGAGTCACTTTTACATTGGAACAGCCACATGGTGTGGTGCCCTTGTGGAGACCAATGGTTCTTATTAGCATATTAATATATTTGAGAATGTTATGCCAAAGGCACGGGTTAGTGTGTTTATCAAACCATTTCTCAGAGATATTTAGCTACAGAAGCCTTAACCTTGGTACATCTGTGGGCATTTTGAAACATGTTTGGCAAATATGAGAATAAAATGAATTATCAATAATGAATATTCAACATAAAGAAGTGATATTTTTAGCAGCCTGAAAACATAAGATGTCCAAATATCCCATTCAGGAACATTTCCTTCAATTTATGTTTTACTGCATGTGTGATCAGTGTGATATTTGGTGCTATTTTCCTATAAGCTAAAAAGGTCCAACAAATGCCAAGCCTTTTTCCATAGGTAGTATTAGTCATGTAGCTGTCAAATAGACAGTTGTGGTAGGATGGGGAAATTAAAATCAGCTTTCACTGTTGCTTTTTCAGACCCAATAATTTTGCTAGCAAACCATAGTACTTTTCTTGAGCTATTGTAGAAACTTATCATTCATTAATAGAAATTAATTTTGGACATGAAAATAAGACAATGGGAAAATTAACCTCATATTTCCGAGAATTATGCTTTTCTTGATTCCTGCATATTTTGTCTCATGAGTGCCTGATAAACCCATTTTTACTTTTTAAGAAAAAATAGTGGGCCTATTTTAATTGAGGATTCTTTCATTGTTACACAGATGACATCTCGGAGAAAGTTTAATTTTCTAAGGAAAGCTAAGGCTCCACCTTTGGCCACATTATTTTCTAGTAATCATCTAGTATGCACTTACACTCAAAAGCATGTGGAAAGACGGGTGTTTAAAGTTAAAACATACATCTTGAAAAACTAAACATAACAGAAGAACCAAGTTTTTTTGTGGACAGTTATTTTCACTTTCAAATTGCAAACGTTATTGAAAGCCACTTTGGAATTTTTTCTTTCCTTTCCTGTCTGTTGTTTTGAGACTCCTGGCTCATGGATTTGGCATGGATACAAACACATAAGGACAACCGAGAGGAAATTAATCCATCACAGTTCTAATTTCAATTTGCCTATTTTTATCATTCACATTTTTTACCATCTGGAAATTTTTCCATCACTAGCTAAAAATATTATACTAATTTTCAAATACTTTAGCATTTCAGAGACAGTGAAATTTTATTCTCATATTGCATTAGTTAGTTTGCTTAAAGAAATCTGTTAACTGTAATAATGCCTTTCATGAATACATAAAACACAATCTATACAAAATGCTATATACAGAAAACACACTACATACATACATGCATGCTACATGAATATGTAAATATTAGTATTTATGTGAAGTCAAAAAATCAGAAAAATAAATTACATATAAATTTCAAGATACTAGCTTGAGTTGTACTCATTTAGCATACATGTCCTTGCAAAATTAAAAGATATCAGTTTCATGTAATATGGTTTTATTATTATGACAAATGAAGTAAATTATACTTATGTATACACATGTGGTTTTAGAAAACTTGAGCTAATGCAATAAAATAACTTGATAAATACAAAATGGTTACAAATATTTTAATAACAAATGTTAACTAACAAGGTATTTGAATTTAACTATTTTATTTGAAACAAATGTAAGGTAATATCCACAGGAGAATTTGAATTTTCTCTATGCTGTTGTGAAAAATATATATTTTTTGAGTGTATATGTGTGTGTTTTTTTGTGTATGCATGTACAAAAATTTTTGCAACCTACTCATCTGACAAAGGGCTAATATCCAGAATCTACAATGAACTCAAACAAATTTACGAGAAAAAAACAACCCCATCAAAAAGTGGGCGAAGGATATGAACAGACACTTCTCAAAAGAAGACATTTATGCAGTCAAAAAACACACGAAAAAATGCTCATCATCACTGGCCATCAGAGAAATGCAAATCAAAACCACAGTGAGATACCATCTCACACCATTTAGAATGGCACTCATTAAAAAGTCAGGAAACAACAGGTGCTGGAGAGGATGTGGAGAAACAGGAACACTTTTACACTGTTGGTGGGACTGTAAACTAGTTCAACCATTGTGGAAGTCAGTGTGGCGATTCCTCAGGGATCTAGAACTAGAAATACCATTTGACCCAGCCATCCCATTACTGGATATATACCCAAAGGACTATAAATCATGCTGCTATAAAGACACATGCACACGTATGTTTATTGCGGCACTGTTCACAATAGCAAAGACTTGGAACCAACCCAAATGTCCAACAATGATAGACTGGATTAAGAAAATGTGGCACACATACACCATGGAATACTATGCAGCCATAAAAAATCATAAGTTCATGTCCTTTGTAGGGACATGGATGAAGCTGGAAACCATCATTCTCAGCAAACTATCACAAGGACAAAAAACCAAACACCGCATGTTCTCACTCATAGGTGGGAATAGAACAATGAGAACACATGAACACAGGAAGGGGAACATCACACACTGGGGACTGTTGTGGGGTGGGGGGAGGAGGGAGGGATAGCATTAGGAGATGTACCTAATGTGAAATGAAGAGTTAAGGGGTGCAGCACACCAACATGGCACATGTATACATATGTAACAAACCTGCATGTTGTGCACATGTACCCTAAAACTTAAAGTATAATAATAATAAAATTTAAAAAAATAATGCATTTTATTCAGATATTAAGTTGGTATTGACTCTAGGGGTATTAAAGCCTTAAATTTGGTGAGGTATTTTGTTTTTTTTTTTTGTTTTTTTGTTTGTTTTTTGTCCAAGTATTCTAACAGTACTCTGGCATATTACATATTTCTTAGCCAATGAGTTGCTTATATACATTAGAAAAGTAAGTGGTGTGATATTTTGCTAGCACATTTGTGGAGATTAATGTAATGTTATATTCTTTATATTAACAAAAAGAGATATTACTTTACAGGGTAGTTTCATCACTGCCTTTCTTTTTTTCCTTTATTATTCTTAAATGTGTTTTCTTTATAACTCCCTATTTTTGATGCTATAGGATCAAGCCCATTTGTTTATTTTTGTTTTACTTGTCTCTGCTTTCTAGGTCCTAGCCGTAAAATCTTTGCCTAGATCAATGTCCTAAGGGCTTTTTCTGTTTTTCTTTTTTTTTTCTAGTAGTTTTACAGTCTTATGTTTAAGTCTTTAATCCACCATTAGTTGATTTTTTTTTTATATTATGAGAAATAAGAGTTCAGTTTTATCCTTCTGCATATGGATGTCCAACTTTTCAAGCACTAGTTACTAAAAAGAGTGTCATCTCCCCCAGTGTATGTTCTTGGTGTCTTTGTCAAAAACCAGTTGTTATAAATACATTGATTTATATTTGGATCCTCAATTCTGTTCCATTGATCTATGTCTTTTTGTTGTTGTTGGTGGTTTTCTTTTTTTTTCTTTTTAAACCACCAATACTGTGCTTTTATGGTTACTGTAGTCTTGTAGTATAATTTGAAGTCATGTTGTGTGACTACTCCAATTTTGTTCATTTTTCTCAGAATTGCTTTGGCTATTCAAGCTCTTTTTTGGTTCCAAATGCATTTTAGAATTGTATTTCATATTTCTGTGAAAGTAAACATGGTATTTGGGTAGGGACTATATTGAATGTGTAAATTGTTTTGGGCAGTGTGGTAATTTTAACAATATTCTTCTTATTCATGAACATGGAATGTGTTTCCATTTGTTTGTGTCCTCCTCAATTTCCTTAATCATTGTTTTATAGTTATTCTTTCTAAACCTCATTAGTTAAATTAATTCCTAGGTATTTTTTGTAGCTATTGTACATGAGACTGCTTTCTTGCTTTTATTCTCAGCTGGTTCATTACTGGTGTATATAGAAACATTTTTGATTTTCATATGTTGGTTTTGTATCTTGCAACTTTGATGAAATCATTTATCAGATCCAAGAGTTTTTTGCTGGAGTCTTTGGGTTTGTCTAGATACAAGATAATAACATAGGCAAAGGGAGACAGTTTACCTTCTGCTTCCCCAGTTTGAATGCTTTATTAAATTCCTCATGCCTGATTGTTTAGGCTATTTTGAATAAGAGTGATGAAAGTCAGCACACTTGTCTTGTTCCAGTTCTTAGGGAAAAGGCTGCTAACTTTTCCCCATTCAGTATCATGTTACGCATGGGCTTGTTATTTTTAGGTATCTTTCTTCAATGCTCAGTTCATTAAGATGTTTTATCATGAAAGGATATTGAATATTTTCAAATCTTTTTCTGTGTCTAATAAGATGATCATGTGTTTTTCATCCTTCATTCTGTTGATGTGATATATCATGTTTATTGATTTGCATATGTTAAATCCCTGGTATAAATCCCACTTGATCATGGTGTATTTTTTTATGTGTCTTTTTATCCAGTTTGATAGTATTTTATTGAGAAATTTTGCATCTATGTTCATAAAGAATATTGGCCTGTAGTTTTCTTGTTTATTTTTAATTAATGTCTTTGCCTGATTTTGGTATCAGGGTAATGCTAGCTTCATAAAATGATTTAGGGAGAATTCCCTTCTGTTTAAATTTTAAAAAATCCTTTGAGGAGAATTGGTGTTACTCCCTCATTGAAAGTTTGATAGAATATGACAGTGAAGCCAAATAACCAGATCTCATGAGAACTCACTATCATGAGAAAAGCAAGGGGGAAATCCATCCAAATGATCAAATCAACTCTCACCAGGCCTCTCCTTCAACATTAGGGATTACAATTTGACATGAGATTTGGGTGGGACACAAATTCAAACCACATTATTCTGCCCCTGGTTCCTCCCAAATCTCATGTCCTTCTCACATTGCAAAATACAACCATCCTTTCTCAACAGTCCCCCAGTCTTAACTCATTTCAGCATTAACTCAAAAGTCCACAATCCAAAATCTCATCTGAGATAAGTCAAGTCCCTTTTGCCTATGAGCCTGTAAAATTAAAAACAAATTAGTTACTTCCAAGATACAATGGGAATACAGGCATTGGCTAAACACTCCTGATCTAAAAGGGAGAAATTAGCCAAAACAATGGGGCTGCAGGCCCCATGCAAGTCTGAAGCCCAGCAGGGCAGTTATTAAATCTTAAAGCTCCAAAGTAATCTCCTTTGACTCCATGTCTCACATCCAGGCCACACTGATGTGAGGGATGGGTTCCCAAGGCCTTGGACATCTCACCCTCTATGGCTCTTCAGGGTACAACCCTCTTGGCTGCTTTCATGGGCTGGCATTGAGTGTCTATGGCTTTTCTAGGTGCACAGTGCAAACTGTTGGTGGATCTATCATTCTGGAGTCTGGAGCACACTAGCCCTTTTCTCATAGCTCTACTAGGCAATACCCCAGTGGGGACTCTGGATAGAGGTTTTCTATAAGGGCTCTGCTGCCCCTGAAGCAGACTTCTGCTTGGACATCTAGGCGTTTCCATTACATCCTTTGAAATCTAGTTAAGGCTCCCAAGCCTCAATTCTTGCCCTCTGTGCACTTGCAGGCTTAACACCATATGGAAGCCACTAAGGCTTATGGCTTTCACCCTCAGGATCAGTGGCCTTAGATTTATCTGGGGGTCTTTTATCCATGACTGGAGCTGGAGTGGGTGGGACACAGGGAGCACTGTCCTAAGGTTGTGCAGGGCAGTGGGGCCCGGGGCCAGACCCATGAAACCATTTCTTCCTCCTAGGCTTCTGGGCCTGTAATGGGAGGGGCTGTCACAAAGGTCTCTGAATGCCTTTGAGGCATTTTCCCCATTGTCTTCACTATTAACATTCAGCTTCTTTTTACTTACCCAAATTTCTGCACTCAGCATGATTTCCTACCTTGAAAATGGGTTTTTCTTTTCTACCATAAGGTCAGGCTGCAAATTTCCCAAACTTTCATGCTCTGCTTCCCCTTTAAATATAAGTTCCAGTTTCAGAGCATCTATTTGCTCATGCATATGAGCATGCATTGTTAGAAACAACCAGGCCATGTCTTGAATTTTTTGCTGCTTAGAAATTTCTTCCTTCAGATACCCTAAATCATCATTCTCAAATTCAAGATTCACAGATCTCTAAGGCAGGGGTGCAATGCCTCCAACTTCTTTGCTAATACATAACAAAAGTGACCTCTAGTCCAGTTCCCAATAAGTTTCTCATCTCCATGTGAGACCTCATCAGCCTGGCCATCTGTGTGCATATCACCATTAGCATTTTAGACAAAACCATTCAACGTGTCTCTAGGAAGTTCCAAACTTTCCCACATCTTCCTGTATCTTCTGATCCCTCCAAACTGTTTAACCTCTGCCTGTCACCCAGTTCCAAAGCTGCTTCAACATTTCTGCTATCTTTATAGCCCCACTCCTAGTACCAGTTTTCTGTAGTAGTCCATTCTTGCATTGCTATAAAGAACTACCTGAGACTGGGTAATTTATAAATGAAAGAGGTTTAATTGACTGATAGTTCTGCAACCTATATAGGAAGCACAGCTGCAGAGGCCTCAGGAAACTTACAATCATGGTGGAAGGTGAAAGGGAAGCAAGCATATCTCACATGGCCGGAGAAGGAGGAAGAGAGAAAAGTGGGAGGTGCTACACACTTTTAAACAACCAGATCTCATGAAAACTCACTCACTATCACCTCCCACCAGGCGCCCTGCTCCACATTGGAGGTTGCAACTAGACATGAGGTTTGGGCAGGGACACAAATCCAAACCATATCAGGTCTTTACTCTTTTTTTCTTGGTTAGTCTAATAATTGCTTTATCCGTTTTGTTTATCTTTTCAAAAAAACAACCTTTCACTATGTGATCCTTTGTATTTTTTTAAACACTCCATTTTGTTTAGTTCTATTTTGATCTTCATTATTTCTTTCTTTCTGCTAATTTTGGATTGGCCTGTTCTTAATTTTCTAGTTCCTTTAGGTGCATTTTTAGATTATTTGCAATCTTTCTACTCTTTATGAGTTAGGTGTTTATTGCTATAAACTTGCTTCTTAGCACTGTATTTGCTGTACCCATAGGTTTTAGTATGTTGTGTTTCAATTTTCATTTGTTTCAAGACACTTTTTGTTTTTTTTCCCTGATTTCTTCCTTGACCCAGTGATTGTTCAGGGGCATATTGTTTAATTTTCATAAATGTGTACAGTTCAAAAATTCCTCTTGTTATTGATTTTTAGTTTTATTTCATTGTTATTTCATTGTTGTCTGAGAAGATACTCGATATGATATTGCTTTTCAAAAATTTGTTAAGACTTAATTTTGTGTTCTAACATGTGGTCTATCCTGGAGAATGTTCCACCTTCTGATGAGAAAAATGTGTTTTAGAGTTGTTGAATGAAATGTTCTGCACATGGCTGTTAGGTCCATTTGGTCAAATGTGCAATTAAATCTAATGTTTCTTTGTTAATTTTCTCTCTAACTGATCTGTCTAATATAGTCTTCAACTATAATTGACTTTGAGACTATCTTTGTCTTCAATTCTAAGAACATTTGCTTTATCTGAGTTCTCTTGTGTTGATTACATATATATTTAGAATTCTTGTATCCTTTTGCCGAATTGATCTCTTTGTCATTACACATGATTTTATCTCTGTTGTAATTTTTATTTAAAGTCTGTTTTATATAAGTATAGATATTCCTGCTCACTTTTGGTTTCTATTCACATGGAATATCTTTTTCCATCCCTTTGTTTTGAGTCTGTGTGTCTTTACCCAATAATATGAGTTTATTGCAGATAGCATATACTTGATTTTTGTTTTCATTCAGCCAGTGTGTATCTCTTAGCAGAAAGTTTAAGCTGTTGACATTCAAGGTTATTATTGATATGTTAGGGCTTATTCTTGTCATTTTACTAGCTGATTTCTGACTGCTTTACGTATCCATTGTTACTTTCTCTTTTACTGTTTTTCTTTGTGATTTGGTTGTATTCTGTAGTGGTAACATGTGAGTTTTGTATTTTTCTTGGGTGTGTTCTTGCTGTACCAGTGGTAATTATATTTTTGTGTATTTTCAGTATGGTGTTTATTATTATTTTTTGTTTCTAGGTATAGGAATTCTCACTGAGCTTCTTAAGTATTAGTATTTTGAGTTCTTTTTTATGAGATATTGTAAATATCCTTTTGATTAGTTTCTGTTGTTGGTGAATTATTGTGTTCCTTTGGAGGTGTTAAATTTCCTTGCTTTCTCATGTTTGCTTTGTCTTTACATTGATATCTGTGCATTGTGGTGTAACAGTTGCTTCTTAAAGTTTTCTGAATTTGAGTTTGTAGGAGAGGAATTTTTCCTGAAGATGGAGCTATGGTGTTGGCTGGGTAGGGTACTTTAGCTGTAATTTTGGATGCATGCAGTAGTGTAGTCTTTGTATAATTTCTTTACTCTAAAGAGTGTCAATGGTGTCTGTAATTTTCTCAGTGGTTTAGGGTGTGGTTGTCAGTAGAGATTCTGGAGAAATTTTGTTGGGGACTAGGACACCAAGTGTTCCAGTCTTCAGGCCTTAGTGGCGAGAACAGTGGGCTAAGACTGACTATTCTTCTGCCCCAGGGCAGTTTTCACTGACACCAATGTTGGTGGTTACTGGCACAACAATTCTTGGGCCTCCAGGTGGCTTGCTTGGGTGCCAGAATGGAAATAGTGGGTTATAAAAGTGGGCAAGTTCTTGAGTTCCTGGGGAGTAGACATGGTGTGGACAATGGCAGAAGCATTTGTGTGACAATCCTCTGGAACTCAAGCAGTCTGCACTGGTGTTGACAATGGCTGTGAAGGATTGGAAGTACAGGTTCCCCAACCCGCAGGTAGTATGTGTGGGTGGTGTCAGCTTCAGTAGTAGCAGCGTGTTGAATGGGCCTGAACTCAGACCCTGGGAGGAGTGCTCATGTTTCACCAGTTCCATTTTGGGCTGGGCAATCCCCAGGTCCTTGGAAGTTGTGCTTTAGTATTTGCGTATTAACTAGATGCATCTAGTGTGCCATGTTGAAGCCCCTCCTAGAAATGTTTATTTTTAAATAAAAGTCCTGTACCACAATTACATGCAAACTTGAAAATAATGATTAATTCCATGATTATTTTAAATTATCCTGGAAAAGTAAGATTTTTTTCTTAAATTTTCAGAGTATAACCCATATAGTGTATGTACATGTACATACTGAGGGTGTGTATTGATGTATATGGTGGGTATGTACATATGTGTATATATGTTATGTATATATGGATATAAATGTATTAAATCACCTAAAATTATATTTCCTTTATTAAAGAGTAGAATCAGGTTATTTTTAGCTAGATACTTTTTAAAATATTTTACACTATACTTTTTGTTCAGTAATCAATATATCTCAAAATTTTAAAGTTTTTCATTAAAATAAAGTCACAAGTCCACAAATCTTTCACATTAACTTTCTAATAATAACTCTTTGTGGGGGCAAGGGCTTTCTACAATAGAGTTTTGTAAACAGGACCAGGCTTACCATACAGTTTTTTACAAGAATTCTTCGAAGGTACTACAGTATACTATTTTCTGTCTTTATGAAGCTCACAATGGGAATAAAATGCCTGAGGCCAAATATGTCTTCTCTGCCTTTAGCACATGAAACATCAAAAAATACACTATTTGCATAAAAATATATGAAAACGTTTGTAAACAAAATCTTTATTCATTGAGATAACATGGAAAAGTATTCTTTAAAATTTCTTTCCAAAGCAGTTTTCTAAAATAACAATATAGGGACTACAGGTCTGAAATGGTTGACAGTGATGTCTTTTGATCTTTATATATTCAAAATCCTTGAAGCTTATTTAGTAAGTAATAAAGAAGAAACTTCTGGACATAGGAAATTTCATACTCTACATTTGTGATCAAAGGTATGATTTTTTGTTAAATGTTTAAATAAGATGCATCAATTTGGTGAGTTTATAAAAATAGTGTGATTTCCATAAAATATATATTGAAGATGACATTAAAAATTACAGGTGAGATAGCATATTCAAAGACTTATTAGACAATACCAAATCAACAAGCTCAGCATGATGAAATATCCACCATATATATTTTCTTCATTATTTTAATTAAACGGTAAATTTTAGTCTTTATGACATTATTGAGTTTATCAAAATTTGTCAGTTTAGTAATAAAGTTATGCTACTTAGTTGTTTTAAAAATGTCTAGGTTTAGACAATTCAGTGATAAGCAGTAGGGGAAAATAATTTTTAAGAATAACTAAGGTTACTAGGATTTAGCAAAGCACCTGCCAGTGATTTTAAGACCACTGCTTGGTAATTACCTCTCCCAAAGTTTTATGAAAGGTGGTTAGAAGGAATGAAATTCCAATCTGGAAAGTAAAATGGATCAATGAGGCATATGTTACAAGCTAAGCAAATATAACTTATGTTTGTATCTCAAGTTCCCTTCCATAAACTTAAAAGATATTGAAAATCATTGAGTTTTTGGTACACAAAAATATAAGGTCTTTTGTGATTTATGATTATAAAGTATGCACAGTTTGTAATGGGTTAATATGGAGATAGAGGAGATAGAAGAATAAATTAGAGAGTAATCAAATTTCTTCTATTTTAAGATTATTATATTTAATTTATTTGAATCAGGATACAATCAAGGTTCAAATATTAACAGTTGTCTTTCACTTTGCTTTTGTCCCAGCCACTGGATTTGTTTGCTTCCCCTTGGTGTCATCCTCAATCGTTTTTGTAAATGGAAATTACTTCTATAGACTTGTTTAGACTCAGAATCCACTTTTTTGGTAAAAATACTTCACAGAGGGTGGTGCTGGTCAACGTTTATTAAAATCAAAACTAATTAGTGACAATATGGTCCTCCGATGTGAATTCCCCCATCAAACTTCAGAAAATGGTTTTAATTATTGATGATAAAAGTGTGAAACAATTGCTCCATTAGACCTGCAAAACAGTGATTTTAAAAAAATCTCTAACATTCCTTACTTATTTGATGAAATTTTCTGTATGAAAATTATTTCCCTCATCAAATGAAAATACAGTTGCCCATGAAAGATAGAATATTGTAGGACAACTACATGATTCTATTCTTTTAATTGCTAATGTTCATAATACAATGTTAGTGTACTAATTGTTACTGTACTGTATAATACTGTATAATGAGTTTTGGATTTTTTTGTTTCACACACACACACGTATATATACACACATATATAAACACACACAAATACACACACACATATATATATAACAATAAAAGTTGTGTGTGTGTGTGTATATATATATATACACACACACAACTTTTATTGTTACAGATTTGGCCACTGGAAGCTTCTTCACACTGGCTCCTGTGTCTTTTTGACAGGACTACATTAAATTTGACACTTTCTGGCAAAATAAAATATACCAAAACTGGAATGTTTTCTGAATTGCTCAGTCTTTGAAAAGTCCAGGTTCCTTCTAGTAAGAAGTGATGGAGATCACAATCTGGGGAGTAGGTTGCTTATTCTATTAGTTGTTACTGCTTTTGGGCCTTTTCAATGGAAAGAAATAGAAAACGTTCTGGAATATGAAGTATGCATGTCTGTTGTATTTTGAATTTACATTAAATATTACAGAAGTTTTACATAATTTATTTAATTTTATAATTGTATCTTTCACATTGGAATGGTTACTTTTTAATATTAAAATAATTTCATATATTTTCTATATATGCATATGTATACTTTAATTAAAATACGAATGCCTATATTAGTTCAGCAATAAAACTACAAAGCATCTTTTCTTTGTAGATCTGTTGCCCTTAAAATATATTCCACCAAATATATATGATGAAAATTATCTATAGTAGGGTCACATGGATTATTTTTTCTGTATGATCAGTAACTGCATATATGCAGTGAAAGTTTATTCGTTTGCTTTTAGTTATAAGTTTTTCTTCATGATTTAATTTTATTTTTTGGGTATGTTAAATTTTTGTTTCCAATGCCAAAACTTCATTAGAACTTTATTCATAAATCTCTTAGTTCTTTCTGTCTACCATCATTCCTCATTTACCACTAGTAATTATTTTTGTTAGTTTTTGATTTATTCTTTTTTTTTTTTGAGACCGAGTTTCACTCTTGCTGCCCAGGCTGGAGTGCAGTGGCACTATATCGGTTCACCACAACCTCATCACAACAAAACACTGAAGCCTCCTGGGTTCAAACGATTCTCCTGCCTCAGCCTTCCTGAGTAGCTGAGATTACAGGCATGCGCCACTTTGTATTTTTAGTGGAGACAGGGTTTCCCCATGTTGGTCAGGCTGGTCTTGAACTCCTGACCTCAGATGATCCGCCTGCCTCGGCCTCCCAGAGTCCTGGGATTACAGGCGTGAGTCACTGTGCCCGGCCCCCATTATTTTTGTTAATATAACAAATATGTGTGCATATCTATGTGTAATTCTGTGTGTCTTGTCTTATGAAAAATATGTAGTGTTCTGGAACTTCCTTTTGTTCACTTAAGTATCTTGGAGTTACTCTCTATTGGTTTAGAGAATGTCTTTACTTACTTTTGTAGCTACAAAATATATCGTTTGATAGGTTTGTTACACTTTGTTCAGCTGACTCCTATTCAACATTTGAATTGTTTCTAATTTTTGATTGTATAAATACTTCTTCAGTATCTAATTTTATGTGCATGTTAATTTTTATTTTTGTCAGTGTGCATTTAGGATCAACTCCTGACATGCATTGCTGGGTCAAACATGTCCACAGAATCTTTTTTAAAAAAGATAACTTTGAATCTACCAGCAATGTATGAGGGTGCCCGTTTCCTTATCGGCTTTCCAACAGAATATGTTGTTGAAATAAAAAATTTTACCAATATGATTCATGACATCATAGCATAATTTGAATTTGTATTTATCTCATGAGTGAGGGTATCAGTAACTTTCAATAATTTTATTTCTTTTATGAATTGTCAATTTCTATATTTTACTCATTACTCTATTAGATTTTGAGATTTTAAATTGGTCTTTGGGAGTTGTTTGAATATTAAATGTATTAGGTCTTGGGCAAAAATTGCCAATATTTTTTTCCAGCTTATCTTTTGTTTTTGATATTGCTGATAACTGGTTTTGTCATTAAAAAGATGTGCTTTTTTTTCTTCAACTTTTATTTTAAATTCAGGGGTACATGTGCAGGATGTGTAGGTTTATTACATAGATAAGAAACTTTCATTTCTTTCATTTCAAATGCCATGGTGATTTGCTGCACAGATTATCCCATCACCTAGGTATTAAGCCCAGCATCAATTAGCTGTTCTTCTTGATGCTCACCATCCCCAAAACCCCGGACCCCCGACAAGTGCCAGTGTGTGTTGTTCTCCCCGTGTCCATGTGTTCTCATCCTTCAGCTCCCACTTATAAGTGAGAACATGCGGTGTTTGGTTTTCTGTTCCTGCATTAGTTTGCTGAGGATAATGGCTTCCGACTTTATTGATGTCTCTACAAAGGACACGATCTTGTTTCTTTTTATGGCTGCATAGTATTTCATGGTGTATATGTACCACATTTTCTTTATCCAGTCTATCATTGAAGGACATTTTGATTGATTTCATGTATTTGCTATTGTGAATAGTGCTGCAATGAACATACAAATGCATGTATCTTTATAATAGAATGAGTTATATTCCTTTATATATATACATATCCAGTAATGGGAATGCTGAGTCAAAAATTTATACTCCTTTGTGTATATACCCAGTAATGGGAATGCTGAGTCAAATGGTATTTCTGCCTCTAGGTCTTTGAGGAATAGCTTCGCTGTCTTCCAAATGGTTGAACGAATTTACACTCCCACCAATAGTGTAAAAGCATTCCTTTTTCACCACAACCTCACCAGCATCTGTCGTTTTTTGACTTTTTAATAATTGCCATTCTGACTGTTATGAGATGGTATCTTAATGTGTGTGGTATCTCATTGTGGTTTTGATTTGCATTTCTCTGCTAATAAGTGATGTTGAGCTTTTTTTCATATGTTTGTTGGCCACATGAATGTCTTCTTTTGAGAAGTATCTGTTGATGTCCTTTGTCCACATTTTAATGGGGTTTGTTTCTTCTCTTGTAAATTTGATTAAATTCTTTGTAGACTCTTGATACCAGGCCTTTGTAAGATGGATAGATTGCAAAAATGTTCTTCCATCCTGTAGGTTGTCTGTTCCCTCTGATGATAGTTTTTTTGCTGTCCAGAAGCTCTTTAGTTTAACTAGATCCCACTGTCAATTTTTGCTTTTGTTGTAGTTGCTTTTGGCATTTTACTTATGAAATCTTTCCCATGCCTATGTCCTGAAGAGCATTGCCTAGATTTTCTTCTAGGGCTTTTAGAGTTTGGGTTTTACATTTAAGTCTTTAACCCATCTTAAGTTAATTTTTGTATAAGATGGAAGAAAGGGGGTCCAGTTTCAGTTTTCTGCATAGGACTAGCTGGTTCTCCTAGAACCATTTATTAAATAGAGAGTGCTTCCCTCGTTGCTTGCTTTTGTCAAGTTTGTTGAAGACCAGATGTTTGTAAGTGTGCAGTCTTATTTCTGAGTTTTCTATTCTGCTCCATTGGTCTATGTGTGTGTCCTTGTACCAGTGCCATGCTGTTTTGGTTACTGTAGCCTTGTAGTATAGCTTGAAGTTGGGTAACATGATGACTCCAGCTTTGTTCTTTTTGCTTAGGATTATCTTGGCTATACGGGCCATTTTTGGTTACATGTGAAGTTTAAAGTAGTTTTTTTTTTTTTTAATTCTGTGAAGAATATCAGTGGTAGTTTAATGGGAATGGTGTAGAATCTATAAATCACTTTGGGCAGTATGGCCATTTTTACAATATTGATTGTTTCTATCTATGAACATGGAATGTTTTTCCACTTGTCTGTTTCCTCCCTGATTTATTTGAGCAGTGGTTTGTAGTTTTGCTTGAAGAGGTCCTTCACTTCCCTTGTTAGCTGTATTTCTGAGTATTTTATTCTTTTTGCGGCAATTGTGAATGGGATTTCATTCATGATTTAGTTCTCTGCTTGCCTGTTTTTAGTGAATAGAAATTCTAGCAATTTTTGCTCTTTGAATTTATATCCTGAGACTTAGCTGAAGTTGCTTATCAGCTTAAGAAGCTTTTTGGATGAGATGATGGGGTTTTCTAGACATACGATCGTGTTATCTGCAAACAAAGATAATTCAACTTCCTGTCTTCCTATTTGAATACGCTTTATTTCTTTCTCTTGACTGATTGTCCTGACAAGAACTTCCAGTACTATGTTGAATAGGAGTGAGGAGAGAGGGCATCCTTGTCCTGTGCTGGTTTTCAAGGGGAATGCTTCCAGCTTTTGCCCATTCAGTATGATATTGGCTCTGGGTTTAGATGTCTCTTTTTATTTTGAAGTATGTTCCTTCAGTAGTTTATTGAGAGTTTTTATCATGAAAGGATGTTGAATTTTATTGAAGGCCTTTTCTCCATCTATTGAGATAATTATGTCATTTTTGTCTTTGGTTTTATTTATGTGATGAATCACATTTGTTGATTTGTGTATGTTGAACCAACTTTGTATCCCAGAGATGAAGCCAACTTGATTGTCGTGGATAAAGTTTTTGATGTACTGCTGGATTTGGTTAGCCAGTATTTTATTGAGGATTTTTGAATCAATGTTTATCAAGGGTATGGACCTGAATACCTGACTATTTATTTATTTATTTATTTATTTATTTTTATCTCTGCCAGGTTTCAATATCAGGGTAATGCTGGCCTCATAGAATTAAGTAGGAGTCCCTCCTTTTCAATTTTTTGGAATACTTCCAGTAGAAATGGTACCAGCTCTTCTTTGTACTTCTGGCAGATTTCACCTGTGAATCTGTTTGTCCTTGGCTTTTTTTTTTTTATTGGTAGGCTATTTATTACTTCCTCAATTTCAGAATTTGTTATTGGTCTATTCAGGGTTTCAATTTTTTTTCTGGTTCAGTCTTGGGAAGGTGTATGTGTCAAGGAATTTACCCATTTCTTCTAGATTTTCTAGTTTATATGAATAGAGTATTCTCTGATGGTTGTTTGTATTTCTGTGGGGTCAGCAGTGATAGCCACCATATCATTTCTGATTGGGTTAATTTGATTCTTCCCTTTTCTTTTGTGTTTGTGTAGCTAGCAGTCTATTAAATTTTTCAAAAAATGAGCTTTTGGATTTGTTATTTTTTTGAAGGGTTTTTTGTGTCCCTATCTCTTTCAGTTCAGTTTTGATCTTTGTTATTTCTTGTCTTCTACCTTCGGGGTTCATTTGTTCTTTGTTCTCTAGTTCTTTTAGTTGAGATGTTAAGTTGTTAACTTGAGATCTTTCTAACTTTTTGATATGGGCATTTAGTACTGTAAATTTCCCTCAACACTGCTTTAGCTGCATCCCAGAGATTCTGGTATATTGCCTCTTTGTTCTCATTAGTTTCAAAGAACTTCTTGATTTCTGCCTTAATTTCATTATTTACCCAGGAGTCATTCAGGAGCAGGTTGATCGATTTCCATGTGGTTGCTTGGTTTTGAGTGAATTTCTTAATCTTGAGTTCTAATTTGATTACACTGTGGTCTGAGAGACTATTTGTTATGATTTCAGTTCTTTTGCATTTGCTGAGGAGTGTTTTACTTCTGATTATGTGATCAATTTTAGAGTAAGTGCCATGTATCTATGAGAAGAATGTATATTCTGTTGAATTTGGGTGAAGAGTTCTCTAGCTATCTATCAAGTCCACTTGTTCCAGAGTTAAAATCATGTCCTGCATACGTTTGTTAATTTTCTGTCTTGATGATCTATTTAATGTTGTCAGTGGAGTGCAATGTCTCCCACTATTAATGTGTGGGAGTCTAAGTCTCTTTATAGGTCTCTAAGAACTTGCTTTGTGAATCTGGGTGCTCCTGTATTGTGTGCATATATATTTAGAATAGTTAGCTCTTCTTGTTGAATTAAACCCTTTACCATTATGGAATGACCTTCTTTGTCTTTTTTGATTTTTGTTGATTTAAAGTCTGTTTTGTCAGAAACTAGGATTGCAAGCCCTGCTTCTTTCTGTTTTCCAGTCACTTGGTAAATTTTCTTCCATCATTTTATTTTGAACTGATGTATGTCTTTGCACATGAGATGAGTCTTTTGAAGAAGTATATCAATGGGTCTTGGCTGTTTATTCATATTGTTGTCCATGTCTTTTTATTGGAGTATTTAGCCTATTTACATTTAAGGTTAGTTTTTTTTATGTGTGAATTTGATTCTATGATCATGATGCCAGATGGTTATTTTGCAGACTTCTTAATGTGGTTGTTTTTTAGTGTCACTGTTTTTTCTTTTTCCCACATATATTGCTTTCTACAGAAGCTCTTGCGAGGCAGCATTTGCATATTTGAAAAGGAATTTATTTCACCTTCATTTATGAAGTTTACATTGGCTGGATATTAAATTCTGGGTTGGAAATTATTTTCTTTAAGAATGTTGAGTATTAGCCCCCAATCTCTTGTGGTTTTTCTTTACTTTTTATTTTTCTTTTTCTTTTTGAGATGGAGTTTTGCTCTTGTTGCCCAGGCTGGAGTGCAATGGCGTGATCTTGGCTCTGCCTCTCACACAACCTCTCACAACTTCTGCCTCTTGCGTTCAAGTGGTTCTCCTGACTCAGTCTCCTGAATAGCTGGGATTACAGGCATATGCCAACACATCCAGGTAATTTTTGTATTTTTAGTAGAGATGGAGTTTCTGTGTGTTGGTCAGGCTGGTCTCGAACTCCCAACCTCAAGTGATCTGCCGGCCTCAGCCTCCCAAAGAGCTGGGATTACAGGCATGAACCACCGAGCCCAGCCTCTCTTGTGGTTTATAGGATTTCCACTGAGAGGTCTGCTGTTAGTCTGATGGGCTTCCTTTTGTATGTGACCTGGCTTTACTCTCTGGTTGCCCTTATCATTTTTTCTTTCATTTTGACCTTGAAGAATTTGATGATTATGTGTCTTGGGGTTGATCTTCTCATTAATTATTTCACTGGGTTTCTCTGCATATCCTGAATTTGAATGTTGGCCTGTCTTGCTAGGTTGGGAAAGTTCTCCTAGATGATATTCTGAAATATATTTTCCAACTTGGTTCCATTCTTCTCATCTCTTTCAGGCACCCCAATCAGTCATTTGTTCAGTCTCTTTACATAATCCCATAATTCTCAGAACTTTAGTTCATTCCTTTTCATTCTTTTTCTTTTCTCTATTCTTATCTGCCTGTCTTATTTCAGAAAGATTGTTTTCAAGCTCTGAGATTTTTTCCTCCATTTGATCTATTCTGCTATTGATACTTGTGATTGCATTGTAAAGTTCTCATGTTGTGTTTTTCAGCTCCATCAGGAGTTATATCCCTCTCCAAACTGGCTATTCTACCTCTCCATTCCTGTATTGTTTTACCATGACTCTTAGCTTCCCTGCATTAAGTTACAACGTGCTCCTTTAGCTCAGCAAAGTTTGTTATTACCCATCTTCTGAACCTACTTCCCTCGATTCAGCCATCTCAGCCTCAGCCCAGTGCTATGCCCCTACTGGAGAGGTGTTGCAGTCATTTGGAGGAGAAGAGGCACTCTGGCTTTTTGTGTTTTCAGCGTTTCTGCACTGATTCTTTCTCATCTTTGTGGGCTTATCTACCTTTAATCTTTGAGGTTGCTGATTTTTGAATGGGGTTTTTGTGGGGTCTTTTTTTGTTGATGTTGTTTTCTGTTTGTTTGTCTTTCTTTTAACAGTCAGGCCACTCTTCCATAAGGCTGCTATGGTTTGCTGAGGGTCCTCTCCAGACCCTAGTTACCTCAGTTTTTCCCATACCTGGAGGTTTCACCAGTGAAGGCTGTGAAACAGCAAAGATGGCAGCCTGCTTCTCCCTCTGGAAGCTCTGTCCCAGGGGCTACTGACCTGTTGCAGGCCTGAACACACCCATAGGAGGCGGCTGGAGACCCCTGTTTTGAGGTCTCACCCAGTCAGGAGGAACAGGATCGGAGACCTCCTTAAAAAAGTAGTCTGGATGTATTTTGATAGTGAGCAGTGTTGTGTTGTGGGGGACCCATTTTCATCTGAACTGTTTGGACTCTCCACAGCTGGCAGGCTGGAATGGCTGAGTTGACCAAACCACAGAGATAGTGGCCACTCTTCCTCCTGGTTTCTCCCTGCCAGCAAAAGATCAGAGCTCCATCTGTAGAACCCTGGCTGGAGTGGCTGAAATCTCCACAGGTAGGTCCAACTCAGTGAGGTGAAATGGATCAGGATCCCACTTAAAGAAGCAGTCTGCCTATGATGTAGCAAGGCAGCTGTGCTGCATTGTGGGAGACCCTTCCTTGTCTGAACCATTTGTATTCTCCAGAGCTGACAGGCTGGAATGGCTGAGTCTACCAAAATGCAGAGATATTAACCACCCCTCCCTGCTTGAACTTGGTCCTGTCTCAGGTAGATGCCAGCTTGTTGCTGTTGGCTGGCTGGGATTCCACTTTTAACTTGTGAAGTGCTATGGAAATGGAGTCTGCAGGATGCTGCTGCTTGGGTCCCTAGATTCAGCCGCCTTTCTGGGGATATGTAAGGATGGATCTTCTGCCTTGGTGGGGATCCTGGAGCTGGAGTATGTAAAACTCTTGGGTCTCTGTGTGTGCCCCAGTGACTTCTCTGCTGAGACTCCACACAGCTTTGTGCCTCTGACTCCAGGCCCTGGTGGTGTGGGCTCATGAGGGGGTCCCTTGATCTGTGGGTTGCAAAGATTAGTGGGAAAAGCATGGTCCTGGGCAGGGCCGCATAATTACTCACAATTCTTTTGGCTGGAGGTGGCGGTTCTATTGGCTCCCTGCCACTCCTGCATAGGCCATCATCCCCTCCTGCTTTTCTTTATTCTCTGTCAGTAGAGTTGTTTGCCTAGTCAATCCCAGTGTGAGAAACTGGATATTTCAGTTCAAGGTCCTGAATTCACTAGCCCCTTTCATTCCTCTTTGTGAATGCCATGAACCACAGTTGCCTCTAGTTGGCCATCTGGCCCCTCCTCTCAAAGATGTGCTTTTAAAATCAAAATATTACATTGTACCTCATAAATATATTTTTTAATTAAAAGTAAAATTAAAAAATAAAACTTTATTAATTTTATTGAAGATCAGATGGTTCTAGGTGTATGTGTGTTTACTACTGAGTTCTCTCTTCTCTTCCAGTGCTCTATGTGTCTGATTTTGTACCAGTACCATGCTGTTTTGATTACTGTAGCCTTGTAGTATAGTTGGAAGTTAGGCAATGTGATGCCTCTGGCTTTGTTCTTTTTGATTAGGCTTGCAATGGGAAAAGATTCCCTATTCAATAAGTGTTGCTGAGATAACTGGCTAGCCATATGCAGAAAAATGAAACTGGACCCCTGCTTCTTACCACATATGAATCTTAACTCAAGATATATTAAATATTTAAATGTAGGACCTCAAACTATAAAAATCCTAGTAGAAAATGTAGGAAATACCCTTCTCAATATAGGCTTTGGTGAATAATTTATGGCTAAGTTCCCAAAAGCAATTGCAACAGAAACAAAAATTGTCAAGTGAGACCTAATTAAATGAGAGAGCTTCTGTACAGCCAAAGAAATTACCAACAGAGCAAACAGATGACCTACAGAATGGGAGAAGACATTTGCAAGCAAATATTTGCATCTGACGAAGGTATAATCTCTAGAATTTAAGAGGAACATAAATCAACAACCAAAAAATGAACAACCCAGTTAGAAAATGGGCAAAGGATATGAACAGACACTTCTCAAAAGAAGACATCATGCAGCCAGCAAACATGAAAAAATTCTCACATCACTAATTATCAGAGAAATGCAAATCAAGACCACAAGATGCCATCTCACACCAGTCAGAATGACTATTACTAAAAAGTCAAAAAAATAACAGATGCTGGTGAGGCTGTGGAGAAAAAAAATGCTTATACAATGTTGGTAGGAATGAAAATTTGTTTAGCATTGTGGAAAGCAGTTTTGAGATCTCTGAAGAAACTTAAAATAGAACTACCATTCAACCCAGCAATCCTTCTACTGGGTATATACCCAAAGGAAAAGAATTAATTCTACCGTAAAGACATATGTACCTGTATGCTCACTGCAACACTATTCACAATAACAAGGACATGAAATCAACAAAATTTCCCATCAACAGTGGATTAAGAAAATGTGGTATATGTACACCATGGAATACTCTCTGCATTCATAGGAAAGAATGAAATAGTGCCCTATGCAGCAGCATGGGTGGAGCTGGAGGCCATTATTCTAAGTGACTTAAGTCAAGAGCAGAAAACCAAATATTGCATGTTCTCACTTACAAGTGGGAGCTAAACATTGAATACACATGCTTGTAAAGATGGAAATAATAGACACTGAGGATCACTAGACAGGGGAGGCAGGGAGTGAGTTGTGGGCTGAAGAACCACTGTTGGGTACTATGGTTATGGCCTGGATGATGGGACCAACATCCTGCAATTTACCAATGTAACAAACTTGGGTGTGTACCCTTTAATCTATAATAAAAGTTGAAATTTTAAAAAATGAATAAAAATGAAACTTTAAAAATAAATAAAGTTGAATTTGTCACTATTGTTTCTCCTATTGATTCTGGGTTTTTAGAAAACTTTTATAAAAGTAGAATGTTTTTCTCACTACTTGAGTTTAAAATAATTTACTCATATTTTCTTCTATTTCTTATATGGTTTCTTTTTTACATTTTATCTCATACATGCTTGGTATCCTTGTATACTGTGTGAATTACGGGTAAGTTTACTAAACTTAGCACAGAAAACTACAGTTAAATTTGAATTTCATGTTGCTGCAAATGACAGAATTTCATTATTTTTATAGTTGAATAATATTCTGTTGTGTATATATAACACATTTTCTTTATGCATTCATCCATTGATGGAACTTTAAGTTGATTCCATATCTTAGCTATTGTGAGTAGTGCTGCAATAAACATGGGGGTGCAGAAATCTCTTTGACGTATTGATTTTATCTCTTCAGTATACGAATTTCCTTTCTTTTGCATATGTATCCAGCAGTAGGATTCCAGAAGAATATGGTAGTTCTATTTTTATCTTTTGAGGAATCTCCATACTGCTTTCCATAGTGGATGAACTAATTTACATTTCCACCAGTAGTACAGTAGAGATCTCCTTTCTCATTTCTCCACATTCTCAATAGCGTTTGTTATTTTTTGGTCTTTTTGATATACTGAGGTGAGATAATGCCTCATGTGGTTTTGATTTGCATGTCCCTGGAAATCAGTGGTGTTGAGCCTGGAAGACATGTTACATGAAATAAGCCAGGCACAGAAAGAAAAAATAGCACGTGTCAAAAAAAAATACAGCTAAATATACAGCTAAAATATACAGCTAAAAAATAAAATTGATCTTATGGAATTTGAGAATAGAATGGTGGTTACCAGAGGATGGAAATAACAAGGAAGAGGGCATGAAGAAAGTTTGGTTAATGGACACAAAAATACAGTTAGACAGAAGGAATAAATTCAAATAGGTAGAAGAGATTTGGAAAATGTTAGAGGTGATAGAGATCCTAATTAACGTGATTTGATCATTACACATTGTTAAGTATCATAATATCACAAGCACCACATAAATGTGTACAATTATGAATCAATGTAATTTTTTTAAAGTATTGAATTTCAGATAAAAATAAATAATCTTTAGGTACACACTAATTAAAAAGGTATTTGTTGCTTATTTCAAATTCAAATTTAATTGGATGTCCTGTAATTTATCTGACATTTGTAAGCATAGATTTAAATCTATTCTTTTCTAAATGTTTATTCAATTGTGCAAATTCTGCCTCCTATATGACCAGATAACCTTTAAAGTTTTATATACATCCGGGTATATTTCTTTCTTTTCTTTTCTTTTTTTTTTTTTTGAGATGGAGTCTTGCTCTGTCATGTAGGCTGGAGTGCAGTGGCACGATCCTGGCTCACAGCAACCTCCTCCTCCCAGGTTCAAGAGATTCTCCTGCCTCAGCCTCCCGAGTAGCTGGGATTGCAGGCACCCACCCCCACGCCTGGCTAATTTTTGTATATTTTAGTAGAGATGGGGTTTCACCATGTTGGACCAGGCCGGTCTCGAACTCCTGACCTCAGGTGATCCACCCACCTCGGCCTCCCAAAGTGCTGGGATTACAGGCGTGAGCCACTGCATCCGGCCTGCATCTGGGTATATTTCTATATATTTATTTTGGGTTCCACTGGTGGATCTATTTATTCACGGGTTAGTATTTTACTGTTTAATCCTGTGGCTTTTTCATGTATTTCCCCATTTTGTGAGGCTATAGAGCTAGAACTCCTTACCCATTGCTCTCTTATCTCAAGGCCTTCCTCGATATTATGGCTTATGTATTCATTCACATTTACTTTATGATCAACTTGTCATGCTCCAAGAAGAAAGCTTATTGACATTTTTAAGGCATTGTATTTTATTTATACATTAACTTGTGAAGAATTGACATTTGTGTGATGATTATTTTCACAAAGAATATGTTTTCCATTTTTTCAAGCCTCCCTTGTTTTTCAGTAATGTTTAAACATAATGTTTATATTCCTTTCTTCATTTCTTAAGTTTATGTCAAGATAAGTTTTGATGCTATTAAAATGAGGTCTTCTGTTACATTGTTTATTCTAAATGGTTATTGTTTGTAAATAAGATAATAATTAATCCCTAAATGTAATTTTTATATTCTCTTATCCTAATTTCTCATTATATATACTAATTTTTCCACTGATTCTTTGCATTTACCTTACTATGATCACATTATCTACAGTGATAATTTTTATTTCTTCCTTTTCAAGTCAGTGTCTCCAAATGTTTTCTATTTTCTATTATGCAGAGACAAATACTTAGCTACTCAACTATGGTAGATTAAATGCTCAAAAATATTAACCTTTATCTCTGCCTTTATAATTGTCATATACTTCTCTGCCTCTTGTCTTTGGGATCAGTTATGTGCCTTCCTTTGGCTAATGAGGTTTTAGCAGATGTCATGAAAGTAGAGGTTTAAAATATGCCTATGAAGTTGTGTGTAACTTCTTGTGTTACCATTGTCAAAATGAGAAGATATCCCCCAGGGTCATTATTTTCCTACTGCCCAGGTCCTAGAATGAACACATGAAAAGCAGAGCTGCCCCCACTGCATAAAATAGGCTCTTCATATTGACCTGCATAACCATGAGTGATAAAAATTATTTGAAGTCAGTGAGGTTTGAGTTGGTTTGTTATGCAGCATTATTGTGCAGTTCTTAACTGAAACAGAAACCTGGAGATACAGAATTAAAAACTTGGTAACCCTCTCCACCCAGATGTTTCAATGTACAAAATAACTATGTATAATCAATAGGTTGGTTAAATATTGGTAAGTGGAATGGAGAAAAAGTAAACGGGGTAGAAGAATGGGGAGTGTTTTGTAGCAGGTCAGTGTCGCTGAAAAGCAAACACTGAGAAAAAGATTTGTAGGAAGGGTCATTGTTCCTTTCATCATTTCAATAGTGGCAGATATACTTTAAAATATAATTATATAGGCCAGGTGCGGTGGCTCACACCTGTAATCCCGGCCCTTTGGGAGGCTGAGGCAGGCCGATCACATGTCAGGAGTTTGAGACCAGCCTGGCCAACATGGTGAAACCATATCTAGTCTGTACTAAAAACACAAAAATGAGCTGGACGTGGTGGCGATACCTGCTATCCCAGGTACTCTGGAGGCTGGGGCAGTAGAATCACTTGAGTCTGGGAGGTGGAGGTTGCAGTGAGCTGAGATTGCACCACTGCACTCCAGCCTAGGTGACAGAGTGAGTGAGACTTCCTCTCTGTCTCTCTCTGTCTGTCTCTCTCTCTCTCACTCTCTCTCTCTCTCTGTGTGTGTGTGTGTATATATGTGTGTATATAATACACACATATATACACACACACACACACATATACATATACATTTACTGCGTCACCTGGTGGAAGCGTTCTTCCTCTGGGATCCAAAACTTCTCAACCTGCAGGACCAAAATTGACAGCAAGTACAAACTCCCAAAAATGTGTCATTCAGAGTGACAGTTAATGGGATCACTCCTACTACCTCCTCTTGGTTCCTATTCCCATGTATTATACCAATTAGTGACACAGGATTGGTGGGTTAAACACATCCCCAATTGCTGATGCTGATTAAAAGACCCTGTGAGTAGGAAAGACAAAAATATATGGCACTTGCAGTTCATATGAATTGCTGCACTTTCCAGGGCTAAAGGGATGTTTTCCTCCAAGTAGCTCTTTGGACTTTGCAAGGTTTGGTGACATACTGGGGGCTAAACTTTGATCTTAATTGCTGGCATATTGGACGCCCGGCATTACAAGTAGCTAGATCAATGTTGGTAAGTGAGAGACCATGCTGATGGGCCCATGACTAACCTCCATCCTGACCATCATGGCTGTTCTGTTGATGTATCCATTTGCCAGTACCCTGTGTCTGATGATAGTGGCTAGGTAAGACAACTAGTTATTGTCCTTTCTATTTGGTTATTGAGTCAAGCCTCTTCCATGTTCAAAATTTCCTGGTGGATGCTAAATGTGAGCTGTTCTTTTATGTACACTCTCGGAGACCCATATAACTGTTTTCCTGACATTATTACCCCTAGTATTCTAGTATTTCTACTTCTGGTTTCTTGACCAGCCAAACCATTCGTTATCACTCATTATTTTAATATTCTAATTTTGAAAGTCTCCTATTTCCATACAAAATAGATGAGCAGATATAGCGCCTCATATTTTCCCATTAAGAGGATTTCCTCTAACGAATATTTTTCACGGCTTTATTAGTGGGGCTGTAGTGCAGCTGCAGCTCATTTTCAGAATGTGCACATATCATAGGCTTACTGATTTGTGGAACAAACTCAGAATTTTTCCACCTTTTGTCAGTTGGTCATAAAGGACCCCAAAACATAAAGCCATTAAGTGTGACCTGAGGTAGCAATGCTAGTACAACTGTGGTTGATTAAATGGGCTATGAAATAATATAACTTACTCCTTTTCTGTTGTCTGTATTAGGCTCAATTATGGATCACCATTTTCAATTTATAATGAATTGTGCCTGGACATGCTCTATTTTATGACATGGCAGGTTTGTCAGATTCCAGCTTATAATGGACAGTTTATAGCAGCATCACATGATGCCATATGATCAAGTGATCCATCAAGTCTCAGCAGCTCCTCAGTTGCTGTTTCTTGGCCATATAATTCTGTCCTGCAGATGGCACAGTTTTGTTCCAGAACCCAAGGGCTTAAGATGATTCTTCCACTGGGGGCTGACATTAACTCCACACTCTATCTATCTTTTTCACCATTGACACCTGCAACACCATAGTGTGTGCTCAGATAATAAGCCCTGTGGCAGGTCTACTTGTAATATAGCCTTGACTGCTGCAGAGCCTTTTCCTACCCTAAGCCACACTCAAAGCTGGCAGAATTCCGTGTGATTTAGAATAAGGGCCAAAGCATTATTCTCCATTGTACATAACTACTTTCAGATCCCAAAGAAGATGATCAGATATTGAGCTTCCTTCTTGGAATTTAAGATGCAAAAATTTGTCTTTTATTTCATAGTGCATGTCTAGCGCCTCTCTGATTCCTGCAATACTAAAAATTTTGCTGAAGTGCCAGTAACTTCAATCTTCATAGAATTTATCTTCCATTCTTTGGAGCACACGTCTTACCGAGGCCTGCAATATACTCATTGTTTCTCGCTTAGCTGGTCCATTTAATGTAATATTATAAATATCGTTTCTGTAGGGATGGAAAATATACATTTTCCAATAAGTGGCCCCATATGTTGTGCCTGTAGTATTGTTTTCTGCTCCAGCAAAGACAACTCACCTGTTGTAGGTTGTTGGGACCACCTACAACAAATGTACAGTAGTCCATTTTGATTCCCAAGGATTTGGCAACATGGGACCTCTGCCTAGTGATAACCTCAAGAATACCACAGATCTGGCTGCAGGCAGCTTGTTGCAATTCTTGGTTACGAGGGAAAGTCTGCATCTTTCTACTGCCAGATACTCTCTTATTGCTAAAAACCACAGCACAGACTGTGTTTGCAAGATTGATCTTTTTCTTTGCTCTCCTTTCACAAGTGGAGAAAACCCACCAAAGCCACTGGCTCTAAGTAGAGCACCAAGATCTACTTTGCGGTTCCAGCGCAGAGTGCTTTAGTCTTCTTTACCCCATAGCAGCCAAGGTTGTAGAGTAATGCTATCTGCTTTAAGCTCCCTAGTACAGCAGGCATATGTCTTCAGCCAAATCATTGCTTGAATTTGTTTTCTTTCTTCCCCAGGATGTTCATCTATTTTTAGAAGCTCTTCTGTTTTTCAAATCTTTTTCTCTCAATACTGAATATTTAGAGAAGAAAAGATGTGTTCAATTGTGAACATATAGAATCATTTTAATTACATGTCTCCACATAATGTTTTAATATTTATATCACCATTCTGATCCCCTTCTAAAATCTATAATATTAAATGGAGTGACTTTCATAGAATTATCTTTTTTTCGGCCGGGCGCAGTGGCTCACGCTTGTAATCCCAGCACTTTGGGAGGCCGAGGCGGGCGGATCACGAGGTCAGGAGATCAAGACCACGGTGAAACCCCGTCTCTACTAAAAATACAAAAAAAAAAAATTAGCCGGGCGTGGTGGCGGGCGCCTGTAGTCCCAGCTACTAGGAGAGGCTGAGGCAGGAGAATGGCGTGAACCCGGGAGGCGGAGCTTGCAGTGAGCCGAGATTGCGCCACTGCACTCCAGCCTGGGAGACAGAGCGAGACTCCTGTCTCAAAAAAAAAAAAAAAAAAAAAAAAAAAAAAAAGAATTATCTTTTTTTCTCAGTGAATGTGTTCTTTGGGGTTCTTCTTCACACTTTATTTACTATTGCTACCCCCACCACTAATGCAGCATCAAGAATGGTGTTTTAAACATTTTTAATAAATTCATTTTTTGGTATAAAAGTTTTTTATCTGTTTCCATTAATACTATCATATTAAAATCGAACACTACCTGTTTGCATATTATTTAAATATTCTTTACCTTGTTAGCATAAAGAATGATAAAAATTTCCAGAGGTTATAACTTCCAAGGAAGTTAGAATCTAGGCATATTATATAGGACATTTTCCTAATTATGTGTGTAGTAAGGAGATCTGCACATATAATTAGGAATCGGTGGTTTTTATCCCTAATTTATTATCTCTCTCTTTCAAATCTCCATTTATTTATTCAAGACACTCAGCTAAAATAATTTCTTATTGAAAGCTAAATTGAACCAAATGTATTTTAGTTTTAACCCAAAAGAGCTAAAAATAGGGAGATACTAAAAACAAATTTTTATATATGAGAACAAAAATCATTACATGTTTTCAGCATGTGCAGCTAATTTTTAATGCTCTGTGCATATTGTGGGATATGACCTTTCACAAATTATTTGAAGAATTTGTTTACTTAGCAAACATTGAGAATATTTTCTTTCTCCATTGATTTATATTACACAGGTTTACAAATTCAGTTATAAAAGGCAAACATAAGTATGCTTTATTTTTAAAATTTTTTATTTATACAAATTTAGGGAGTACAAGTGCAGTCTTGTTACATGGATACATTGCATAGTGGTGACATCTGGGCTTTTAGTGTAACCATCGCCCAAATAGTGAACATTGTACTCAATAGGTAATTTTTCAACCCTCACCCCCTTCCATGCTCCCATCTTTCAGAGCCTTCATGTCTGTTATTCCACTCTGTGTGTCCATGTGTACTCATTGTTTAGCTCCCACTTGCAAGTGAGAACATGCAGCATTTAACTTTCTGTTTCTGAGTTATTTCACTTAGGATAATGGCCTCCAGCCCATCCATGTTGCTGCAGAAGACACGATTGAATTCTTTTTTTATAATTGAGTAATGTTCCATGATGTACACACACACACCCCCCACATCTTTATCCAATTGTTTGCTGACAGACACCTAGGTTGATTTCATAAATTTGCTATTGTGAATAGTGCTGTAATAAAAATAGATGTGGAGGAGTCTTTTTTATGTAATGCCTTCTTTTCCTTTCGGTAGATACCCCACAGGGGGATTGCTGTGTAGAATGATAGCTCTATTTTCAGTTTTTTTGAGAAATCTTCATACTGTTTTCCGTAGAGGTTTTTACTAATTTACATTTCCACTGACAGCATGTAACCATTCCCTTTTCATTGCATCCTCACCAACACATGTTATTTTTGACTTTTTAATAATAGCCATTCTGACTGGTGTATGATGGTATCTCATTGTGGTTTTAATTTGCATTTCTCTGATGAGTAGTTATGTCAAACTTTTTAAAAAAATGTTTGTTGGTTGCTTGTATGTCTCCTTTTGAAAAATATATGTTCATGTTTTTTGTTCATTTTTTAATAAAATTGCTTGTTTTGTGCTTCCTGAGCTGTTTTAGTTCTTTGTGGCTTCTGGATATTGGCCTTTTGTTGGATGCGTAGTTTGCCAGTATTTCCCCCCATTCTGTAGGTTATCTGTTTACAACCTAATAATCCATAGATTATTAACTTTTCTGTGCAGATGCTTTTAGTTTAATTCAGTCTTATTTGTCTATTATTGTTTTTGTTGTGTTTGCTTTTGAGAACTTAGTCATAAGTTCTTTGTCTCGCTCAATGTCCAGAAGAGTTTTATTAGGTTTTCTTCTAGGATTTTTACAGTTTCAGTTCTTACATTTAAGTCTTTAGGTCATCTTGTGTTAATTTCTATATATGTTGAGGAATAGGGGTCCAGTTTCCTTCTTCTGCATATAGCTATCCAATTTTCTTAGCCCCATTTGTTGAATAGGGTGTTTATTTCTCAGTGTGTATTTTTGTTGACTTTGTTGAAGATCAGTTGATTGTAGATATGTGGCTTTATTTCTGTGTTGTCTATTCTGTTCCATTGATCTATGTGTCTATTTTTATCAGTATCATGCTGTTTTGGTTACTATAGCATTCTAGTAGTATAATTTGAATTCAGGTAATATGATGCCTCGAGGTTTAGTTTTTTGCTTAGGATAGCTCTGGCTATTCAGGTTCCTTTTTGGTTCCATGTGAACATTAAGATTTTTTTAAAATTCACAGCAACCTGGGTGGAACTGGAGACTATTATTCTAAGTGAATAACTCGGAAATGGAAAACCAAACATTGTGTGTTCTCACTCATAACTGGGAGCTAAGCTATGAGGATGCAAAGGCATAAGAATGATAAAATGAACTTTGGGGACTCGAGGGAAAGGACGGGAGAGGCGAGAGACTACAAATTGGGTTCAGTGTATAACGCTTAGGTAATGGTTGCACCAAAATCTCACAAATCACCAGTATAATTACTTACTAATGTAACCAAATACAACCTGTTCCCCCAAAACCTATGGAAACAAAAAATTAAAAAGAAAACATTGGTAATTTGATAGGAATTGTGTTGAGTCTGTAGGTGGTTGTCTTGGGGAGCATGTTCATTTTAAAAATATTGATTTTTCTAATTAATGAGCACGGGATGTTTTTCATTTGTTTGTATCATCTGCAAATTCTTTCATTAGTGTTTTGTAGTTCTCCTGGTGGAGATATTTTACCTCTTGGTTAAATGCATTGCTACATATTTTATTTTATTTTTGTGGCTATTGTAAATAAGATTGCATTCTTTATTTGGCTCTTAGCTTAATTGCTATTGGCATATAGAAATGCTACTGATTATTGTACATGTTACTTGTATTCTGAAACTTTGCCGAAGTTATTTATCTAATCTGGGAATTTTTGGGAAGAGTATTTAGGGTTTTCTAGATACAAGATTTTATCATCAGCAAACAGAGACAATTTGATTTGCTCTTTTGCAGTTTGGCTGCCTTTTGTTATTTTTTATTGCCTGATTTATCTGGCTAGAACTTCCAGTACTATGTTGATAATGGCTGGGTGAAAGTGGGCACCCTTGACTTGTTTCAGTTCTTAGGGGGAGCGCTTTCAGGTTTCCCCCATTCAGTGTGATGTTGGCTGTGGGTTTGTAATATGTGGCTTTTATTATTTTGGCATATGTTCCTTCAATGCCTAGTTGGTTGAAAGTTTTTATCATTAAGCAATGCTGAATTTTACTGAATGCTTTTTATGCATCATTGAGATGATCAGAAGCTTTTCGTTTATAATTCTTTTTATGTGGTAAATCACATTTATTGATTTGTGCATGTTGAATTATCCTTACATCCCTGGGATAAAACACACTTGATAATGGTGTATTATCTTTCTGATGTGCTGTTGGATTGGTTTTGCCAGAATTTTGTTGAGGATTTTTGCATCTATGTTCATTAGGGATATTGGTCTGTAGTTTTCTTTCTTCTGCTTGTGACCTTTCCTGGCTTAGTAATCAGGTTGATACTGGCTTTGTAAAATGAATTAGGAAAGATTCCCTTCTCCTCAATTTTTTTGAAACTGTTTCAGTAGAATTGGTAACAGTTCTTTTTTTGTATATCTGGTAGGATTTGGCTGTGAATCCATCTGGTCTTGGCCTTTGTTTTGTTAGGAGAGTTTTTATTACTGATTCAATTGCACTACCCATTCTTGGTCTTTTCAGGATTTCTATTCTTCCTGGTTCAACAATACTACATTGTATGTTTTCAGAAATTCATTCATTTCTTATAATTTTTTTAGTTTGTGCACCTACAGATGCTCATAGTAGCCTTTGATGATCATTTGTATTTCTGTGGTATCAGTTGTAATGTCACCTTTATCATTTTTGGTTATGCTTAATTTGACTCTTCTCTTTTTCTTGGTTAATCTAGCTAGCAGTCTATCAACTTTATTTTTCAAATAGCTAACTTTTTGTTTTATCGATCCTTTGTTTCTTATTTTTAATCTCAATTTCATTTAGTTCTGCTCTCGTCTTTGTTTTTTTTTGTCTTCTTAAAGCTTTGGATTTAGCTTATTTTTGTTCTTCTAGTTCCCTGAGGTGTGACATTGGGTTTGTAATTTGAGCATTTTCTATCTTTTTGATCGAGGCATTTAACACTATAAAGTTCCCTCTTAGCACTGCTTTTGCTGTACCACAGAAGTTTTGATATATTGTGTTTGTATTTTGTATTGTATTTGTATTTGTGTTGATATATTTGATATATTGTGTTTGTATTTTCATTTGTTACAATATTAAACAAAAAAACTTCTGTCATAATTTTTTTTTTTTTTGAGACGGAGTCTCGCTCTGTCGCCCAGGCTGGAGTGCAGTGGCACAATCTCGGCTCACTGCAAGCTTCGCCTCCCGGGTTCACGCCATTCTCCTGCCTCAGCCTCTCTGAGTAGCTGGGACTACAGGCGCCTGCCACCACGCCCGGCTAATTTTTTGTATTTTTTAGTAGAGATGGGGTTTCACCGTGGTCTCGATCTCCTGACCTCGTGATCCGCCCGCCTCGGCCTCCCAAAGTGCTGGGATTACAAGCGTGAGCCACCGCGCCCGGCCGCTTCTGTCTTAATTTTATCGTTGACATAATGATCATTCAGGACTAGGTCGTTATATTTCAATGTGTTTGTATAGTTTTCAGAGTTCCTCTTGGTATTAATTTCCAGTTTTATTCCATTGTGGTCTGAGAAGACTCCTGACATGATTTTGATTTTTTTAAAATGTACTGAGACTTGCTTTGTGGCCTGTCATATAATCTATTTTGGAGAATGTTCCATCCATATATAAGAAGAATGTATATTTTGCAATTGTTATGTAAAATGTTCTGTAAATGTCTAGCAGGTGCATTTGGTCTAGAGTCCAATTTAAGTCCAGAGTTTATTTGTTGATTTTCATTCTTGATAATGTTTAGTGCTCTCAGTGGGATGTTGAAGTCCCCCACCATTATTGTATTGTGATCCATCTCTTTTCTTAGTACTAGTAGTATTTGTTTTATAGATCTGAGTGCTCTGGTGTAGGGTGCATAAGCATTTAGGATTGTTACATCTTGTTGAATTAATCCTTTTATCATTATATAATGACCCTTTCATCTATTTTTACTGTTGTTGATTTAAAGCCTGCTTTACATTATATAACTACTCTTGCTCACTTTTTTATTTTTGTCTGCATGGAATATCTTTTTCCAGCCCCTTGAGGAAAAATTGCAGACTTTGGGTTTGTGAATATCTTTACCAGTTAGGTGGGTTTCTTGTAAACACCATATGGCTTGATCTTTTTTTAAAAGAATTAATTCCATGAGTCTGTATCTTTTAAGTGCAGTATGTAGTTCATTTGCATTCAAGGTTACTATTGACTTGTGAGGTTCTAGTCCTGTCACAATACTAATAGTTACCTAGTTGCTGTGTAGACTCAATTGTGTAAATGCTTTTTAAGAATGTTTTATTCTTTCTTTCTTTTTTGACAGCAAGTGTTGCCCTTTTGTTTCCATGCTTGGGATTCCTTTGAGCATTTCTTGTAGATATGGGCTAGTGGTGACAAATTCCCTTAGCATTTGCTTGTCTGGAAAAGACTTTATTTTTCCCCCATTTATGAAGCTTAGTTTAGTAGGATACAAAACTCTTTGCTAGCAGTTTTTTATTTTATTTTTATTCATGTATTTTTTATGAAGGCTGAAAATATGACCACAATCTCTTCTGGCTTGTAAGGTTTCTGCTGAAAAGTCTACTGCTAGTATTATGGGGTTCCTTTGTAAGTAAGTTATTAGATGCTTCTCTCTTGTTGATTTTAGAAATTTTCTCTTTGTATTGACTTTGGGTAGTCTGATGATGATATGTCTTGGTGAAGTACATTTTGCAATATATCTTCCAGCTATTCTTTGAACTTCTTATATCTGGATGTCTAAATCTTTAGCAAGACCAGACTATTTTTCCTAAATTATTCCCTCAAATAGGTTTTCCAAACTTTTTATTTTTACTTATTCTCTCTCAAGAATAGCTATGACTTATGTTTGACCACTTAACATAATTGCGTATTTCTTGTATTGGAATGCTTTGTTAATTAAAAAAATTTTTTTTCATTATTTTTGTCTGGCTACATAAATTCAAAAGACCTGTCTTCCAGATTAAAATTATTTCTTCTGCTGGGTCTAGTCTATTCTTAAAGCTTTCAACTATAATTTTAAATTTCTTCCATAAATTTTTATTTCCAGAAGTTGTGTTTTTTTTTTTAATATTGATCTTTTTAGTTTAATTTTTATGCATAAACTCTATTGTTTTTCTGATTTCTTTGTGTTGGCTTTTATCTTTCCTTTGGATCTCATTGAGCTTCCTTACAATTAATATTTTGAATTATTTATCTATCAATCATTTCAGAATTTTCATTTGGATTAGTATGCATTGATAGAGAGCTAGTATTATCCTTTGGGAATGTCAAAACATCTGCTAGACTTTTTATGTTAGTTTCTGTTTACCTGGAGAAAGTGTCACTTATTTTTGAATTGACTTTTGCTTGAATGGGACTTTTTTCCTTCCCTTGCAGATGTGACTTTACATTAATTGGGTAGAGTCTTCTTTTGGCTTTGGCTTTTATTCTGCTTTCAGGTGGCCAAGGCTTTGTATAAATTCCTTGGTTATAGATAGTCTTAGTGTGGTGGTTTTCTCAAATTCTGTTTTTTTTTTTTTTTAGGTTGCAGTAGCAGTGTGCTGGGTATGTGAGTAGGCTTACTGCCTCTTGCAGATATGGTGGGGTGGGGGTGTTGGAAAGATTATCTTGTTCTCCAGTGCTGTGCACTTCTGTTAGCAATTTTATTAGGTTGTGCATTTTGATATCCAGGCCAGTAGGTGACACTGCAGGTAAGAAGAAGCCAAGTGCTATGTATTGTGTCAGCTGAGGTTGTAATGGGCTGTACAGATTGACCTCCCAGCCATGAGGTGGTGCTTGCAGGAGAGAGGCAGCTGCAGTGATCCCAGTGGGATTTATGCCTGGCTTTTGATAATCAGAAGTACTCAGATGTCTGGGCAATGGGTGAGGCCATGGAATGCTCACCAGTCTCATTCCATGCTCTGACACCAAGATAGGTGGAGAGGGCAAAGCTGGGCACAACTGGGTTGGGCAAGCCTCTGTCCAGGCTTTCCAATGGCAGGCACAATTGCTGACCCTGAATGGTTAGGAAACAACTTTCAGGCCTCTGGGGCAAATTTCCAGGGTGGTTAAGTCACTTTTATTGTGCTCAAGAGGCTGCTCTGGGGACATGGCTTGCCAAGAAGCCACAGTCCACCAGGTGCTAGTGGGACCCACACAAGCCCCCAAGCCAGTGGGTCTCCCTTCAGTGTCTAGCTGCTGGCAGCAGACCAAAACAGCTAGCCCTGTCCCAAGCAGTCTGCATTCAGATCATGAAGCTATCTCAGGCTGTGAGACTCCATTCCTGGGGCAGAAAGCGCAGCTTTCAGGCTCTACCTTTCCCAGTCCAGTCTTGTGAAGGAAGGGGTGCTAAGCTCCACTGTTGCAGCAGGAACCTGCGCCACATTGTCTTCCCAGTTTTGACCATGGGGGCACCTCTCCTGGTTGAGAACAGATTGCAAATATCATTCTCATATCCCTGGAAGGAGGGCCAGAGACCAGGATGGATGGGATCAGAGCAGTGAACTTATTCTCAGGACCTCTTGACTCAAGCACTAGCTGTGACAGAGAGGGGCAGGCTGGTCCCAGGCCACTGGAGGAACACCCGGGCAGGGCAACAACAGCTGCCTTGTGGATCTGCCACTAGGAAGGGTCGGCCCCTCTCCATGGGAATGGCCAGATAGGAAGCTTCTGGAGAGGCTGGCCCGAATGTGCCTTGGTCCTGCAGCAGTCTGTGGCAGTGGCAGAGGAATTTGTCCTTGGCATGTGTGAGTACCTGGCCTCTCCTCCCCGTCCCTCGTTTGACAGCTGGCAGCAACAGCCTTAGGGCAGGATGCAGAACCCTGGGGAATGTCCTACCAGAATGGTACTGCTGCAGCTTCCCACTGCTCAGGAGCCTGTGGGACTCCATGTGAGTTTGAGCAGTGCCTCTGTGTGATCTCAAGGGAGCTCTCTATGTCTGTGTGGAGGCCAGCAAGGGTTGAGGAGCTCTCCTGTAGCTAGGAATGCAAAAGTCCATGATGGGGATGTGGAGCCCCGAGGTTCTGTTACTTACCTCTTCCCTGGGTCAAGGGGCTGCTTCCAGTTCCTAGCAATCCCGCTGAACAGGCAGCCTTGCATCCCCTTTCCTCATCCTTGGTGTCTCCTGTTGCTTCTCTGTTGAATTCCAGTGTTCTTTCTCTGATGGTCTATTTGTAGTGTGAATAACTACTCAATATTTTGGTTCCTCTGCATGAAAAAGGTGTGTCTCAGCTGCATCTAGTCACCCATCTTGAACACTCATCCATGAATCATTTATTTTTAGATTGCATGTCAATCTCACAAAACCTGTGGTGATTATATCTGTAAATTGTACAATAAACATTGAATGGCAACAGATCAGGATGCATTACTATAAAAATACATGCATTTACTAAAAATGGATAAAGAATATGTACAGTCACAATTTCTTTTTCAGGATTCTGAGTAATCTGATCTTTGATTCATACATAGCATTGAATAACTTGTTTCTCCTTCAAGAAGGTAAGCAGAAACATGTACATAAGCTGAAACTATAGCCAAAAATGCAAACATATTGTTCCCTTTTTCTGAGGACTAATTTTTTCCTGAAGTACAACTTTCCGTTTTTTTCTTTTTTTTCCCAAAGACAAACATTTCCTCCAATGATTATGCTTCTCTGAAAGGAAAACCAGTTTATATCAGAAGTATGCTAATAACTGGTAATAATAGATCAAATATAACTTTAAGGAAAGAGAGATAACCTTGGTAACATTTATTGTTTTTTGTTTACTTAGAAAGAAGAGCAATTATTCATTTCTCATGATTTTGTCTCTTGCTTAGTCTAAACTCCTGATTTCATATAATTCACCTCCATGTGTTCTTACATAGAGTGGACTCCTCATATGGCTTGGAGAGAAACGTGTAGCAGAGCAAGGGCACTAGGCCATATTAAAAGCTCAATAAGGGGTCATTTATGCTTACTTTTTTCTTTTACTTTGCAGCACAATCAGTGTGATCCCTTCTTTGTGGCATATCAGCATCGAAATAAATTCAGAAATAATTCTGCGGGCAATATTCAAAAGAAAAAATTGTTAGTATAATAATCAGGCAAAAAATAAAATATAATGGATTTAAGTAGAGCCTGAGTTAACTATAAAGGAAGGAGGTAGAAAATGTAGTGTGTATTTTTCAAAAGCATGTTTTTATCCTACAAAATCAGAAGATTTTCTTGTCATTTTTTCCAAGACTGTGACTGAATTCTTACCCATAATTGAATTAAACTCAGCAGAGAATGCTGCACTGAATTGGCCAAATTCAGTCTAGCTAATCTTGATGGTAGAAACATTATATGTTCTGAAGCAATAAGCTGATGTAGATTCACTCACAAAATTATGATGGAGTAGAGTTTTATTTTGTTTTGTTTTGTTTTTTTAAGACAGGGTCTTAACTCTGTTACTTAAGCTGAAGTGCAGGAGTTGAGTTTTTAAAAGAAAGAATAGGAATATTGTGCCCACGCATTTAAAAAATTTCTTGATGAAAATGAGAGATTCTGCTGACTGAAACTTAAATCTAACAATGGGAAGTAATTCCCATCATGGAATTTCCATTGCATTTTTAATTTAAATAATAAATAGAAGTCAAGTTAGCGCAAAGTCAGTAGGATGAGAAGCCAACAAAAAAATGGATATTTGACTCTACCTGCAATCTAGGGGAATAATATGACCTCAAGATATATCTGCCATCTTAAGATATACATGCAAAATTTTACATAATTTAAATTTGCTAATAAACAAACAGTTTTCAAAGACAAATACCTGCTAACAAAATATAAGTTAGTATACATTTTGCTTTCAATTTTATTAGTTGCTATAAATTTATTTAAATATTCTTAAGATTCATAATTTTAAAATGTTGCTGTCACTTGTAATGATCAGCTCCCTACTGTGCCTGGGTACACAACAATATTTGGGCTTTAGGAAGATGATTCAAAACATGTAGATATATTATTTGAAGTGTCCTGTATATTTCAAATTATTATTTTGGAATTTTATATAATTATGCAACCTAGGTTACCTTTTTGTCTGTGAGGAAAAGAGATAGGCATAATTGTTATTATCTACATTCCTGGGAATTTGAGGCATTTAGTTGGGCCCTGTAATAATCTAACTGTTGAAAAGCTCTCCTTTCTGAAGCTGCACCTCAGGTGTGACCGTGCTGCCACCATCATGTCGGCTGATGGATGCTCTCCCCTAGTAATGAAGATGTGCTCTGTGGATAGATGTTCAATGCACAGAAAGGAGGTCTTCTTGTGAATCATTCTCCTGTACATCTGCTGCTCATGACAGACTCTCAGTCAGATTTCTGCCTTCCAAACACATCTTAACCCATAGTTTTGCTCTCTCTGAAGAAAAGTCGCAGTCCTGACATCTGATCAGTTTGTGGGGAGTTGGTTCTCATGGATGGCTTTTTCCAAGTGTCACTTTTACTCCTCAAAATACTATGTTAAAGTTGCAAAGGTTTCTTGAAAACCTGAAAAATACATGATAATGTGCTCAGAAGAATAGCTAAGACATAAAAGATGCTATATAAGTGTTTCAAAGGCACTATTGTAGATTTCCTCCCCCCGCAGACTTCAAGGAAATTAAGGTTATAAAATGTCAAATGATAAACTTGAGGGAATGCAATGGGAAATTGTAAGTGAAATAATTATGTAGAAGCTGGATAGACTTTTGTGCCACAGTGCCATATACTTTAATGTTATTAACTTAATTTGCATTTCTTAAAAGTTCACCGAAACTAGTCTAATCTCATTTTTGTTTCTCTACTGTTTCTCTTGAGTCTTTCAAATACCTAATTTTTACTTATTTCTTAATAATGCATCTTAAAGATGAGGAAATTGGGGCACAGAAAAATAGAAGTACTTGCCCAGGGTCATACAGCTGGTCAGTAGAAGAGCTAGGATTTTAATCCTAGCTACAGCTCCAGAGACCATGCTTTTAATTACTGTGACATCCTTTCCTGCTTGATATTTGACTGAACACCCTATGTAACTTTTCTTTTATTGGTTTAATAATTAGCTAATAGTAATTGCATGTTTACTACGCATTAGGCTATATTGTTGGTGATAAGGATAACCTGAAAAAGTCCGCAAGTGATTGTTCCCACATATGACTGGATAGTAAATATTATTTCTTCATAAATGTATTCCCAGTATTGTCTACAAGTCACAGTTAGAAGAAATAATTGAGACAATGGAACCAACTATAACTCATAGAAATCTCTGCCAAGGCCTAAGAAGAGGTCTTCACAGTACCCTCAGCCCAAACCCTTCAGTACTCGTATATCCAACTTAAATTGCTCTGACTGCATTTTAAGCCTATTTCATCTAACCTTGTCCATAGGTAGAGATGGGAATAGTTGTCCACCATTTCCTTTGTATGGACATTTTGTATGTTTGAAAGTTATTATATATTATATATTGTCACGTCTAGTGTGCAAGTTGATTAAATTCAGTTACTTTGCCTTTTCCTATAAATTTTATTTCCCAACACCTAAAATGTATTTAACAAAAGGTTTCTTTTAATATTTATGTTGAAATATAATTTGTCTGACATAACGTTTCTTTTTACAAATCAATTGTTCACACTCACTCAGAGAAATATATGAAACAAGTTTATTATCCATTTTAATGTTGGATTCCTTCTGTATTAAAAATGTTTTAATATATTATGTATTAAAAATGTTTTAATATATTAGAGGAGGAAAATACTAGGATAATTTTATAAAAGGAAAAATGAATGAGTAATTAGTTACAATACTGTAATTTTAAAGAAGCAGGGCAATGCTATGTGGTACATTGAAGCATTTGTTTTATTCTTGTCCAATGTCAGGGCAAAGTCATTGGCAGTTGTAATGTTCAAGTTCTCAGTGGTAGCGCTGATATCTTGCCAAGATAGTTCAGGAAAAACAATCATATTTATTTAAATGTCCAACCTAAGGGTCTTAGTGTTACCTTATCTATGCAGATAAAGTTCAAAGCAAATCAAAATTTAAAAACCTCACAAAAATTAGTATTGTTTTATATATTTAATCAGAATTACTTATTTTAGGAAAAGGAAACTTTTTTGGGGAGCATGTTTATGACAATTATATTATCTCTTGTATAATAAATAGCCCATTTTAAAGTAATGCAGAAGAAGGGCAACAACAAATAAAGTTTTATCTTTATAAAAGACTATTGATTTTCTGAGAGTCCACTGGAAATAATGAAGTAAAAAGAGATCTTTGGCTGCCAGCTTTTCAGCATCACTCCTAACACAGAGACACAGTGTTCCAAGTGCTCTAAAAGAAAAGAAGGGATTAGAGACTTGATGGATGATCCCCTCAATTCATTTCTTAAAGGAAAAAAAGTTCCCTCTCTTACAGCTAGAACCACATGAATTGCTCAAATCCAGATGATCGGATAAATTCTTTATTGAAATCACAATGAAAGTAATTGCATTGTTAAGATTGTCAACCTTTTTTTTTTAAATAATCCCTCTGGCAATCCAGACATACTGATATTAGTAACAAAGGGAAAGAACAGTTTTATAAACAATAGCCTTGGGGGGTGAGCCAAGATGGCTGAATAGGAACAGCTCCGATCTACAGCTCCCAGCATGAGCGACACAGAAGACGGGTGATTTCTGCATTTCCATCTGAGGTACTGGGTTCATCTCACTAGGGAGTGCCAAACAGTGGGTGCAGGACAGTTGGTGCAGTGCACCCTGCATGAGCCGAAGCAGGGTGAGGCACTGCCTCCCTCGGGAAGCACGAGGGTTCAGGGAGTTCCCTTTCCTAGTCAAAGAAAGGGGTAACAGACAGCACCTGGAAAATCAGGTCACACCCACCCTAATACTGCACTTTTCCAACAGGCTTGGAAAACGGCACACCAGGAGATTGTGTCCCGCACCTGGCTTGGAGGGTCCTACACCCACGGAGTCTCTCTGATTGTTAGCACAGCAGTCTGAGATCAAACTGCAAGGCGGCAGCCAGGCTGGGGGAGGGGCGCCCCCCATTGCCCAGGCTTGCTTAGGTAAACAAAGGGTAAACAAAGCAGCCAGGAAGCTCGAACTGGGTGGAGCCCACCACAGCTCAAGGAGGCCTGCCTGCCTCTGTAGGCTCCACCTCTGGGGGCAGGGCACAGACAAACAAAAATTCAGCAGGAACCTCTGCAGACTTAAATGTCCCTGTCTGACAGCTTTGAAGAGAGTAGTGGTTCTCCCAGCACACAGCTGGAGATCTGAGAAGGGACAGACTGCCTCCTATAGTGGGTCCCTGACCCCCGAGCAGCCTAACTAGGAGGCACTCCCCCAGTAGGGACAGACTGACACCTCACTAGGCCAGGTAATCCTCTGAGACAAAACTTCCAGAGGAACAATCAGACAGCTGAATTTGCAGTCCACAAAAATCCGCTGTTCTGCAGCCACCGCTGCTGACACCCAGCAAAACAGGGTCTGGAGTGGACCTCTAGCAAACTCCAACAGACCTGCAGCTGAGGGTCCTGTCTGGTAGAAGGAAAACTAACAAACAAACAGAAAGGACACCCACACCAAAAACCCATCTGTACACCACCATCATCAAAGACCAAAAGTAGATAAAACCACAAAGATGGGGAAAAAACAGAGCAGAAAAACTGGAAATTCTAAAAAGCAGAGCACCTCTTCTCCTCCAAAGGAACACAGTTCCTCACCAGCAACAGAACAAAGCTGGATGGAGAATGACTTTGACAAGTTGAAAGAAGAAGGCTTCAGATGATCAAGCTACTCCGAGCTATGGGAGGAAATTCAAACCAATGGCAAAGAAGTTAAAAACTTTGAAAAAAGAATAGATGAATGTATAACTAAGATAACCAATGCAGAGAAGGGCTTAAAGGAGATGATGGAGCTGAAAGCCAAGTATTGAGAACTACGTGAAGATTGCAGAAGCCTCGGTAGCCGATGCGATCAACTGGAAGAAAGGGTATCAGTGATGGAAGATGAAACGAAATGAAGCAAGAAGAGAAGTTTAGAGAAAAAAGAATAAAAAGAAATGAACAAAGCCTCCAAGAAATATGGGACTATGTGAAAAGGCCAAACCTATGTCTGATTGGTGTACCTGAAAGTGACGGGGAGAATAGAACCAAGTTGGAAAACACTCTGCAAGATATAATCCAGGAGAACTTCCCCAATCTAGCAAGGCAGGCTGACATTCAGATTCAGGAAATACAGTGAATGCCACAAAGATACTCCTCGAGAAGAGCAACTCCAAGAAGCATAATTGTCAGATTCACCAAAGTTGAAATGAAGGAAAAAATGTTAAGGGCAGCCAGAGAGAAAGGTTGGGTTACCCACAAAGGGAAGCCCATCAGACTAACAGCTGATCTCTCAGCAGAAACTCTACAAGCCAGAAGAGAGTGTGGGCTGATATTCAACATTCTTAAAGAAAAGAATTTTCAACCCAGAATCTCATATCCAGCCAAACTCAGCTTCATAAGTGAAGGAGAAATAAAATCCTTTACAGACAAGCAGATGCTGAGTGATTTTGTCACCACCAGGCCTGCCCTAAAAGAGCTCCTGAAGGAAGCACTAAACATGGAAAGGAACAACTGGTACCAGCCACTGCAAAAACATGCCAAATTGTAAAGACCATCCAGGCTAGGAAGAAACTGCATCAACTAATGAGCAAAATAACCAGCTAACATCATAATGACAGGATCAAATTCATACATAACAATATTAACTTTAAATGTAAATGGGCTAAATGCTCCAATTAAAAGACACAGACTGGCAAACTGCATAAGGAGTCAAGACCCATCAGTGTGCTGTATTCAGCAAACCCATCTCATATGCAGAGACACAAATAGACTCAAAATAAAGGGATGGAGGAAGACCTACCAAGCAAATGGAAAACAAAAAATGGCAGGGGTTGCAATCCTAGTCTCTGATAAAATAGACTTTAAACCAACAAAGATGAAAAGAGACAAAGAGGGCCATTACATAATGGTAAAGGTATCAATTCAACAAGAAGAGTTAAATATCCTAAATATATATGCACCCAATACAGGAGCACCCAGATTCATAAAGCAAGTCCTGAGCGACCTACAAAGAGATTTAAACTCCCACACAATAATAATGGGAGATTTTAACACCCAACTGTCAACATTAGATCAATGAGACAGAAAGTTAACAAGGATACCCAGGAATTGAACTAAGCTCTGCACCAAGGGGACCTAATAGACATCTACAGAACTCTCCACCCCAAATCAACAGAATATACATTTTTTTCAGCACCACACCACACCTATTCCAAAATTGACCACATAGATGGAAGAAAAGGTCTCCTCAGCAAATGTAAAAGAACAGAAATTATAACAAACTGTCTCTCAGACCACAGTGCAATCCAACTAGAACTCAGGATCAAGAAACTCACTCAAAACTGCTCAACTACATGGAAACTGAACAACCTGCTCCTGAATGACTGCTGGGTACATAACGAAATGAAGGCAGAAATAAAGATGTTCTTTGAAACCAAGGAGAACAAAGACACAACATACCAGAATCTATGGGACACATTCAAAGCAGTGTGTAGAGGAAAATTTATAGCACTAACTGCCCACAAGAGAAAGCAGGAAAGATCCAAAATTGACACCCTAACATCACAATTAAAAGAACTAGAAAAGCAAGAGCAAACACATTCAAAAGCTAGCAGAAGGCAAGAAATAACTAAAATCAGGGCAGAACTGAAGGAAATAGAGACACAAAAAACCCTTCAAAAAATTAATGAATCCAGGAGCTGGTTTTTTGAAAAGATCAACAAAATTGATAGACCGCTAGCAAGACTAATAAAGAAGAAAAGAGAGAAGAATCAAATAGATGCAATAAAAAATGATATAGGGGATATCACCACCGATCCCACAGAAATACAATCTACCATCAGAGAATACTACAAATAAACTAGAAAATCTAGAAGAAATGGATAAATTCCTTGACAAATACACCCTCCCAAGACTAAACCAGGAAGAAGTTGAATCTCTGAATAGACCAATAACAGGCTTTGAAATTGTGGCAATAATCAATAGCTTACCAACCAAAAAGAGTCCAGGACCTGATGGATTCACAGCTGAATTCTACCAGAGGTACAAGGAGAAACTGGTACCATTCCTTCTGACACCATTCCAATTGATAGAAAAAGAGGGAATCCTCCCTAACACATTTTATGAGGCCAGCATCATCCTGATACCAAAGCCCGGCAGAGACACAACCAAAAAAGAGAATTTCAGACCAATATCCTTGATGAACATTGGTGTAAAAATCCTCAATAAAATACTGGGAAACCAAATCCAGCAGCACATCAAAAAGATTATCCACCATGATCAAGTGGGCTTCATCCCTGGGATGCAAGGCTGGTTCAACATACACAAATCAATAAATGTAATCCAGCATATAAACAGAACCAAAGACAAAAACTACATGATTGTCTCAATAGATGCAGAAAAGGCCTTTGACAAAATTCAACAACCCTTCATGCTAAAAACTCTCAATAAATTAGGTATTGATGGGACGTATCTCAAAATCTTAAGAGCTATCTATGACAAACCCACAGCCAATATCATACTGAATGGGCAAAAACTGGAAGCATTCCCTTTGAAAACTGGCACAGGACAGGGATGCCCTCTCTCACCGCTCCTATTCAACATAGTGCTGGAAGTTCTGGCCAGGGCAATCAGGCAGCAGAAGGAAATAAAGGGTATTCAATTAGGAAAAGAGGAAGTCAAATTGTCCCTGTTTGCAGATGACATGATTGTATATCTAGAAAACCCCATTGTCTCAGCCCAAAATCTCCTTAAGCTGATAAGCAACTTCAGCAAAGTCTCAGGATACAAAATCGATGTACAAAAATCACAAGCATTCTTGTACACCAATCACAGAGAAACAGAGAGCCAAATCATGAGTGAACTCCCATTCACAATTGCTTCAAAGAGAATAAAATACCTAGGAATCCAACTTAAAGGGATGTGAAGGACCTCTTCAAGGAGAGCTACAAACCACTGTTCAATGAAATAAAAGAGGATACAAACAAATGGAAGAACATTCCATGCTCATGGGTTCGAAGAATCAATATCATGAAAATGGCCATACTGCCCAAGGTAATTTATAGATTCAGTGCCATCCCCATCAAGCTACCAATGACTTTCTTCACAGAATTGGAAAAAACTACTTTAAAGTTCATATGGAACCAAAAAAGAGCCCACATTGCCAAGTCAATCCTAAGGCAAAAGAACAAAGCTGGAGGCATCACGCTACCTGACTTCAAACTATACTACAAGGCTACAGTAACCAAAACAGCATGGTACTGGTACCACAACAGAGACATAGATCAAAGGATCAGAACAGAGCCCTCAGAAATAATGCCACATATCTACAACTATCTGATCTTTGACAAATCTGAGAAAAACAAGAAATGGGGAAAGGATTCCCTATTTAATAAATGGTGCTGGGAAAACTGGCTAGCCATATGTAGAAAGCTGAAACTGGATCCCTTCCTTACACCTTATACAAAAATTAATTCAAGATGGATTAAAGACTTAAATGTTAGACCTAAAACCACAAAAACCCTAGAAGAAAACCTAGGCAATACCATTCAGGACATAGGCATGGGCAAGGATTTCATGTCTAAAACACCAAAAGCAATGGCAACCAAAGCCAAAATTGACAAATGGGATCTAATTAAACTAAACTGCTTCTGCACAGCAAAAGAAACTACCATCAGAGTGAACAGGCAACCTACAAGATGGGAGAAAATTTTCGCAACCTACTCATCTGACAAAGGGCTAATATCCAGAATCTACAATGAACTCAAACAAATTTACAAGAAAAATCAAACAACCCCATCAAAAAGTGGGTGAAGGACATGAACAGACACTTCTCAAAAGAAGACATTTATGCAGCCAAAAAACATATGAAAAAATGCTCATCATCACTGGCCATCAGAGAAATGCAAATCAAAACCACAATGAGATACCATCTCACACCAGTTAGAATGTCCATCATTAAAAAGTCAGGAAACAACAGGTGCTGGAGAGGATGTGGAGAAATAGGAACACTTTTACACTGTTGGTGGGACTGTAAACTAGTTCAACCATTGTGGAAGTCAGCGTGGGGATTCCTCAGGGATCTAGAACTAGAAATACCATTTGATCCAGCCATCCCATTACTGGGTATATACCCAAAGGACTATAAATCATGCTGCTATAAAGACACATGCACATGTATGTTTATTGTGGCACTATTCACAATAGCAGACTTGGAACCAACCCAAATGTCCAACAACGATAGACTGGATTAAGAAAATGTGGCACATATACACCATGGAATACTATGCAGCCATAAAAAATGATGAGTTCATGTCCTTTGTAGGGACATGGATGAAACTGGAAACCATCATTCTCAGAAAACTATGGCAAGGACAAAAAACCAAACACCACATATCCTCACTCATAGGTGGGAATTGAACAATGAGAACACATGGACACAGGAAGGGGAACACCACACTCCAGGGACTGTTGTGGAGTGGGAGGAGGGGGGAGGGACAGCATTAGGAGATATACCTAATGCTAAATGACGAGTTAATGGGTGCAGCAAAACAACATGGCACATGGATACATATGTAACAAACTTGCACATTGTGCACATGTACCCTAATACTTAAAGTATAATAATAATAATAAAAAACAAAAACAAAACCAAAGAAAAAAAAAAAAGCCTTTAAAAGTCTCCAAATACAACATCATAGCGTTGTGATTTTTCTGTGACTAATAAAGAATGGATTTTTTTGTGGTCCGTCAGGTAGTGTTTGAACAAATGTATCTTTTGTACTCATAGATTTGAAATAAAGAAAAACATCTCAGTTGTTTACAAGGCTTTCCTCCTCATTTTCTACATTTTTTTTTTTTTTTTGGTGTTAAAAAAGGCATAGTTAAGCTTGGTTAGCTAATTTTATATGCATACAGTTGGAAAGGATGAGGTTTTTTATTATTATGGCCTGTTTAGACTTATACACCTATATAGGAATTTTAACTAGAATATAAATAAGATGTATGGAAAGGATAATTAATATAAACTAAGAATGATGTTGCCTAAATAAGTGATTATTTTATAGAATCTTTTCTTTCTTTGTAATTTTATTTCAGGCATTAAAAAGGAAATGGCATAATTGAGCAATAACTGCAAATTATTCCTTTTGTTTGAATACTTCTGTCAGTCTTTCATGTTTGATATACGTGTTTTTGAAATGTAAGCCTATAGCCTAAGCTAAACCAAATAGTTCAAGAAGTAAGTTTTCTCTGGTGAAAGACTAAGGTAACAGTACACCGGTTTCACATTTTTTTGCTATAAATTCAGATTTTCTGTTTGAAGTTATGTCCTTCCTTGCTACACTTTGATTTGGCACATGTAACTAATACTGAAAGTGTAATTATTTATGACCAAACTGTGGACTTCATTTGTGTAAATTGTGGTTGATTTCTAAGCTTGGAACACAGGTAGTCTGAATTCCCTATGAAAAACAAATCTTATTTACAGAGGAAAAAATTAAAGATGATCTTTTTTTAATGGAATGAAAGCAAGTAGAAACAATGTTATATATAAAACATAATTTGTGATGATATTTAGTGTTTGGAAAGCTTTCTTAGTGAAAAAAATAAAATTTTCCTCTATGTAATCTTCACATTAAAGAGCAAAAGCTGGATGTGATACTGTCTTAATCTCCTTTTTTCATGCCCATGTTATACAAAGTTAGGGGACTGACTTAAATTTCCTTTTCTTAACCTCTATCTTGATGGCCATAATCGTTATTCATATTTTCTTCCCTGTTTGGTCAAAAATTGTTCTGTGTTATAAATTTCAAAATGTTCCTGTTTCCTTAGGGCAAGTTGTGCTATTTTACATCTTTATGAGAACTATGATTTGAAATTGTTCTTGACTCACTCTATGAAAAATATGCAATTTGTTGTAATCTAATGAATTAAATGTTGATAAACTATTTGACTCAGTATCATTTTTACTGAAAAATTCAGTGGATAAATGATGCCTCCTGCTACTTTAAAGTACATCAAAACCAGAGCTGGGATTGAACTAAGTTAGAGAATCCTCTCTTTTTTTTCTCACACATCCCATTCAATGTGTGATCAGGAAGGCCTCCATGGGCCGAGACAGATTTGGCTTCTCTCTTGCAAACCTTGGTTTGCTCTAGCGATGCCCTCAACTCTTCAATTTTGATACCTGTGTTAGTCTGTTTTCCTGCTGCTGATAAAGACATATCTGAGACTGAGAAATTTACAAAAGAAAGAGGTTGGGTGGTTCCAAGATGGCTGAATAGGAACAGCTCCAGTCTACAGCTCCCAGCATGAGCAACGCAGAAGACAGGTGATTTCTGCATTTCCAACTGAGGAATACAGCTCCTCACCAGCAATGGAACGAAGCTGGATGGAGAATGACATTGATGAGTTGAGAGAAGAAGGCTTCAGATGACCAAACTTCTCTGAGGTAAAGGAGGAAGTTTGAACCCATCGCAAAGAAGTTAAAAACCTTGAAAAAACATTAGACGAATGGCTAACTAGAATAACCAACGTAGAGAAGTCCTTAAATGACCTGATGGAGCTGAAAACCATGGCACGAGAACTACGTGATGAATGCACAAGCTTCAGTAGCTGATTTGATCAACTGGAAGAAAGGGTATCAGTGATTGAAGATCAAATGAATGAAATGAAGTGAGAAGAGAAGTTTAGAGAAAAAAGAATAAAAAGAAACGAACAATGCCTCCAAGAAATTTGGGACTATGTGAAAAGACCAAATCTATGTCTGATTGGTGTACTTGAAAGTGACGGGTAGAATGGAACTAAGCTGGAAAACACTCTGCAAGGTATTATCCAGGAGAACTTCCCCAACCTAGCAAGGCAGGCCAACATTCAAATTCAGGAAATACAGAGAACGCCACAAAGGTACTCCTCAAGAAGAGCAACTCCAAGACACATAATTGTCAGATTCACCAAAGTTGAAATGAAGGAAAAACGTTAAGGGCAGCCAGAGAGAAAGGTCGGGTTACCCACAAAGGGAAGCCCTTCAGACTAACAGCTGATCTCTCAGCAGAAACTCTACAAGCCAGAAGAGAGTAGGGGCCAATATTCAACATTCTTAAAGAAAAGAATTTTCAACCCAGAATTTCATACCCAACCAAACTAAGCTTCATAAGTGAAGGAGAAATAAAATCCTTTACAGACAAGCAAATGCTGAGAGATTTTGTCACCACCAGGCCTGCCCTAAAAGAGCTCCAGAAGGAAGCACTAAACATGGAAAGGAACAACTGCTACCAGCCAGGGCAAAAACATGCCAAATTGTAAAGACTATTGATGGTAGGAAGAAACTGCATCAACTAACGAGCAAAATAACCAGCTAACATCATAATGACAGGATCAAATTCACACATAATAATATTAACCTTTAATGTAAATGAGCTAAATACTCCAATTAAAAGACACAGACTGGCAAATTGGATAAAGAGTCAAGACCCATCAGTGTGCTGTATTCAGGAAACCCATCTCATGTGCAGAGACACACATAGGCTCAAAATAAAGGGATGGAGGAAGATCTACCAAGTAAATGGAAAGCAGAAAAAGGCAGGGGTTGCAATCCTAGTCTCTGATAAAACAGACTTTAAACCAACAACGATCAAAGAGACAAAGAAGGCCATTATGTAATGGTAAAGGGATCAATTCAACAAGAAGAGCTAACTATCCTAAATATATATGCACTCAATACAGGAGCACCCAGATTCATAAAGCAAGTCCTTAGTGACCTACAAAGAGACTTGGACTCCCACACAAAAATAATGCAAGACTTTAACACCCCACCGCCAACATTAGACAGATCAACGAGACAGAAAGTTAACAAGGATATCCAGGAATTGAACTCAGCTCTGCACCAAGTGGACCTAACAGACATCTACAGAACTCTCCATTCCAAATCAATAGAATATACATTCTTCTCAGCACCACATCACACTTATTCAAAAATTGACCACATAGTTGGAAGTAAAGCACTCCTCAGCAAATGTAAAAGAACAGAAATTATAACAAACTGTCTCTTGGACCACAGTGCAATCAAACTAGAACTCAGGATTAAGAAACTCACTCAAAACTGCTCAACTACATGGAAACTGAACAACCTGCTCCTGAATGACTACTGGGTACATAACAAAATGAAGGCAGAAATAAAGATGTTCTTTGAAACCAAAGAGAACAAAGACACAACATACCAGAATCCCTTGGACACATTTAAAACAGTATGTAGAGGGAAATTTATAGCACTAAATGCCCACAAGAGAAAGCAGGAAAGATCTAAAATTGACACCCTAACATCACAATTAAAAGAACTAGAGAAGCAAGAGCAAACACATTCAAAAGCTAACAGAAGGCACAAAATAACTAAGATCAGAGCAGAACTGAAGGAGATAGAGACACAAAAAACCCTTCAAAAGATCAGTGAATCCAGGAGCTTTTTATTTGAAAAGATCAACAAAATTGATAGACTGCTAGCAAGACTAATAAAGAAGGAAACAGAGAAGAATCAAATAGATTCAATAAAAAAATGATAAAGGGGATATCACCACTGATCCCACAGAAATACAAATTACCATAAGAGAATACTATAAACACCTCTATGTAAATAAACTAGAAAATCTAGAAGAAATGAATAAATTCCTGGACACATACACCCTCCCAAGACTAAACCAGGAAGAAGTTGAATCTCTAAATAGACCAATAACAGGCTCTGAAATTGAGCCAATAATTAATAGCTTACCAACCAAAAAGAGTCCAGGACCAGACGGATTCACAGCCGAATTCTACCAGAGGTACAAGGAGGAGCTGGTACCATCCTTCTGAAACTATTCCAATCAATAGAAAAAGAGGGAATCCTTCTAACTCATTTGATGAGGCCAGCATCATCCTGATACCAAAGTCTGGCAGAGACACAACAAAAAAAGAGAATTTTAGACCAATATCCCTCATGAACATTGATGCAAAAATCCTCAATAAAATACCGGCAAACCAAATCCAGCAGCACATCAAAAAGCTTATCCACCATGATCAAGTGGGCTTCATCCCTGGGATGCAAGGCTGGTTCAACATATGCAAATCAATAAACATAATCAAGCATATAAACAGACCCAAAGACAAAAGCCACATGATTATCTCAATAGATGCAGAAAAGGCCTTTGACAAAATTCAACAGCCCTTCATGCTAAAAACTCTCAATAAATTAGGTATTGATGGGACATATCTCAAAATAATAAGAGCTCTTTATGACAAACCCACAGCCAATATCATACTGCATGGGCAAAAACTGGAAGCATTCTTTTGAAAACTGGCACAAGACAGGGATGCCCTCTGTCACCATTCCTATTCAACATAGTGTTGGAAGCTCTGGCCAGGGCAATGAGGCAAGAGAAAGAAATAAAGAGTATTCAATTAGGAAAACAGGAAGTCAAATTGTCCCTGTTTGCAGATGACATGATTGTATATCTAGAAAACCCCATTGTCTCAGCCCAAAATCTCCTTAAGCTGATAAGCAACTTCAGCAAAGTCTCAGGATACAAAATAAATGTGCAAAAATCACAAGGATTCCCATACACCAATAAGAGACAAACAGAGAGCCAAATCATGAGTGAACTCCCATTCACAATTGCTTCAAAGAGAATAAAATACCTAGGAATCCAACTTACAAGGGATGTGAAGGACCTATTCAAGGAGGACTACAAACCACTGCTCAACAAAATAAAACAGGATACAAACAAATGGAAGAACATTCCATGCTCATGGATAGGAAGAATCAATATCATGAAAATGGCCATACTGCCCAAGGTAGTTTATAGATTCAATGCCATCCCCATCAAGCTACCAATGACTTTCTTCACAGAATTGGAAAAAACTACTTGAAAGTTCATGTGGAACTAAAAAAGAGCCCATATTGCCAAGTCAATCCTAAGCCAAAAGAATAAAGCTGGAAGCATCATGCTACCTGACTTCAAACTGTACTACAAGGTGACAGTAACCAAAACAGCATGATACTGGTACCAAAACAGAGATATAGACCAATGGAACAGAACAGAGCCCTCAGAAATAAGACCACACATCTACAACTAACTGATCTTTGACAAACCTGACAAAAACAAGAAATGGGGAAAGGACTCCCTGTTTAACAAATGATGCTGGGAAAACTGGCTAGCCATAGGTAGAAAGCTGCAACTGGATCCCTTCCTTACACCTTATACAAAAATTAATTCAAGATGGATTAAAGACTTAAATTTTAGACCTAAAACCATAAAAACCCTAGAAGATAACCTAGGCAATACCATTCAGGACATAGGCATGGGCAAGGACTTCATGTCTAAAACACCAAAAGCAATGGCAACAAAAGCCAAAATTGACACATGGGATCTAATTAAACTAAAGGGCTTCTGCACAGCAAAAGAGACTACCATCAGAGTGAACAGGCAACCTACAGAATGGGAGAAAATTTTTGCAATCTACTCATCTGACAAGCGGCTAATATGCAGAATCTACAAAGAACTCAAACAAATTTACAAGAAAAAACAAACAACCCCATCACAAAGTGGACGAAAGATATGAACAGACACTTCTCAAAAGAAGACATTTATGCAGCCAACCGACACATGAAAAAATGCTCATCATCACTGGCCATCGGAGAAATGCAGATCAAACCACCATGAGATACCATCTCACACCAGTTAGAATGATGATCATTAAAAAGTCAGGAAACAACAGGTGCTGGAGAAGATGTGGAGAAATAGGAATGCTTTTACACTGTTGGTGGGACTGTAAACTAGTTCAACCATTGTGGAAGACAGTGTGGCGATTCCTCAGGGATCTAGAACTAGAAATACCATTTGACCCAGCCATCCCATTACTGGATATATACCCAAAGGATTATAAATCATGCTGCTATAAAGACACATGCACACATATGTTTATTGCGGCACTATTCACAGTAGCAAAGACTTGGAACCAACCCAAATGTCCAACAATGATAGACTGGATGAAGAAAATGTGGCACATATACACCATGGAATACTATGCAGCCATAGAAAACGAAGAGTTCATGTCCTTTGTAGGGACATGGATGAAACTGGAAACCATCATTCTCAGCAAACTATCGCCAGGACAAAAAACCAAACACCATATGTTCTCACTCATAGGTGGGAATTGAACAATGAGAACACTTGGACACAGGAAGGGGAACATCACACACCGGGGCCTGTTGTGGGGCGGGGAGTGGGGAGGGATAGCATTAGGAGATGTACCTAATGTAAATGATGAGTTAATGGGTGCAGCACACCAACATGGCACATGTATACATATGTAACAAACCTGCACATTGTGCACATGTACCCTAGAACTTAAAGTATAATAAAAAAAAAGAAAGAGGTTTAATGAACACACAGTTTCATGTGGCGAAGGAGGCCTCACAATCAAGGTGGAAGGTAAAAGGCATGACTCACATGGTGGCAGACAAGAGGAGAGAGCATGTGAAGGGAAACTGCCCTTTATAAAACCATTAGATCTCATGTGACTTAGTCACTACCATGAGAATAGCATGGAAAATACCCACTCCGTGATTCAAATATCTCTCACCAGGTCCCTCCCACAACATGTGGGAATTATGGGGGCTAGAATTCAAGAGTAGTTTTGGGTGAAGACACTGCCAAACCATATCATTCTTTCCCTGGCCCCTCCCATATCTCATTTCCTCACATTTCAAAACCAATTATGCCTTCCCAACAGTTCCCCAAAGTCTTAACTCATTTCAACATTAACTCAAAAGTCCACAGTCCAAAGTCTCATCTGAGACAAGGCAAGTCCCTTCTGCCTATGAGCCTGTAAATTCAAAACCAAGTTAGTTACTTCCTGGATACAAGGGGGGTACAGGCATTGGGTAAATATAGCCATTCCAAATGGGAAAAATTGGCCAAAACAAAGGGGATAAAGGCCCCATGGAAGTCCAAAATCCAACAGGGCAGTAAAATCTTAAAGGTCCAAAATGATCTCCTTTGACTCCATGTCTCACAACCAGGTCACGCTGATGCAAGAGATGGGACCCCATGGGATGGGATCCCAAGGTAGCACCCCAGTGGGGACTCTGTGTGGGGGCACCCACCCCACATTTCCCTTCTACTCTTCCCCACCACAGTTTCTCCATGAGCACCCCGCCCCTGCAGCAAACATCTGCCTGGACACCTAGGCGTTTCCATACATCCTCTGAAACCTAGGGAAGTTCACAAACCTCAATTCTTGACTTCTGTGCACTGCAGGCTCAACACCACAGGGAAGCTGCCAAGGCTTGGGGCTTGCACCCTCTGAAGCCATGGTCTGAACTGCATCTTGGCCCCTTTTATTCATGGCTTGAGTGGCTGGGGCACAGAGCACCAAGTCCATAGACTGCACACAACAGAGGGATCTTGGGTCCGGCCTATGAAATCATTTTTTTTCTCCTAGCCCTCTGGGCCTGTGATGGGAGAGGCTGCCACAAATTTCTCTGACATGCCCTGGAGACATTCTCCCCATTGTCTTGGTGATTAACATTCAGCTCCTCATTACTTATGCAAATTTCTGCAGCTGGCTTGAATTTCTCCTCAGAAAATTGGATTTTCTTGTTTATCACATTGTCAGACTGCAAGTTCTCCAAACTTTTATGCTCTGTTTCCCTTTTAAAACTGAATGCCTTTAACAGCACTCAAGTCACCTCTTGAATGCTCTGCTGCTTAGAAATTTCTTCAGTCAGATACCCTAAATCATCACTCTCAAGTTCAAAGTTCCACAGATCTCTAGGGTAGGGGCAACATGCCACAGTCTCGTTGCTAAAACATAACAAGAATCACCTGTGCACCAGTTCCCAACAAGTTCCTCATCTCTATTTGAGACCACTTCAGCCTGGATTTCATTGTCCATATCATTATCAGCATTTTGCTCAAAGCCATTTAATAAGCCTCTAGGGAGTTCCAAACTTTCCACATTTTCCTGTTTTCTGAGCCCTCTAAACTGTTCCAACTTCTGCCTATTATCTAGTTCCAAAGTCACTTCCACATTTTCAGGTATCTTTACAGCAGCACCTTGCTCTTGGTACCAATTTACTGTATTAGTCCATTTTCCCACTGCTAATAAAGACATATCTGAGACTGGGCAATTTATAAAACAAAGAGGTTTAACAGACTCACAGTTCCATGTGTCTGGTGGGGGCCTCACAATCATGGTGGAAGGTGAAAGGCATGTCTCATATGGTGGCAGATAAGAGAAGAGACCTTGTGCAGAGGAACTCCCCTTTATAAAACCATCAGATCTCGTGAGACTTACACTATCATGAGAATGGCACGATAAAGACCTTCCCCATGATTAAATTATCTCCCACCAGGTCCCTCCCACAACACCTGGGAATTATGGAAGCTAAAAATCAAGATGAGATTTAGGTGGGGCCGTAGCCAAACCATATCAATACTGAAGGAAAGGGTAGTGGGTATCTAGAGTTCAAAGACCTGGTTTCTTCTCTTATCTGTCACCTGTAGTGCTAGAAATTTGAGCAACCCCTCCAGTGTCTCTCCCTAGATGTCAGTATTTGTGAAGTGAGAGTGTTAGGCCCTTCAGGCATTTTTTCAATTGAAAATGCAATTATCTGAGCCTCGGTGAGAGTCCTGTCTGTAACTCTACTAGCCATCTTGAAAAATAACAATTATCACTGCAAGCACTCTGGAGTTCTTCTGAATGGCTAGACCTAAAGTTTAACATTTTGGATGATCCCTATGACTATAGTGAACTTAGCTTAATTAGATGGTCAGCTCCTAAGATAACAAATGCTACAATAAGCTCCAATTGTGGCGAATTTCTGTAACTTGAAGAATATCATTCAATTTTCTTTGAAACATTAGACCCTTGTGAATTTGTTCTATTCATTGAATTTGGTCCTATTACTTCATCCAATAATTGAATTAAACCTGCTTTAAAATAGTATTAATTGAAGTTTGCAAAAAATGTATTTATATATTTAAGTTCTACTGAGAGAAAGAAAACCTACTCCTACATCTACTTTAAATTACATTTGACATCCTAGTCATGAATGATAATATCTAAAGGTTAAGTTTTAAAATACCACTTTGGTAGTATTATGGAGGATAAAGTGGAAGATAACCAGAATGTAGTGATTAGCAGGCAATTTCTATCACACAAGAAAGAAGTATTAGAATTCTGGAAGGAGGACTTGTTGAAGTGATTGACAAGAAAGGGAGATATGTGTGGAAATGTTAAGAAAGCAGAAGAGCCAAATTAGATCTGGCATGAAAGAAACATGACATATACAATGACTTTCTGATATTTGGTTGGAAAGACCAGATGAATTCTTGTGCCCCAAATGAGATTTAAGATAAAAAATATCTATTTTGAGTTAAAGTTGTACACTTGGAAAATACATATGTGGCTAAGTGAATGCTTCATTAAAGAAAAATCAGTGTTTTTTTTTTTTAACTTTTTACTAGAAAATGAAATGCAGATGTAGAAAAGCACACATATGTGTAGCTCAATGAGATATTTTAGGGTGAACAACCTTGTAACTACCACTCCAGTCAATAAATAAAAATTTGCCACTCACCTAGAGGTCTCTCCATAATTCCTATACAATTTCCAACCTTCTCTCTCCTCCCAAAATTGATAACTATTCTGACTATTTTAGTTATCACTCACTATATTTCTTTATAATGTTACGTCCAAGTGAGGATTCCTAGGTAACATAATTTAGTAGTACTAAAATTTTGCTATTTTTAAGCCTTTTATAATCTGCCGAGAAACACTGCATATTTGACCTGTAGAGAATATCTCATAATCTGAATTTTATAGGCAGCAAAATCATGTCTACATTATCTCTTTTTTGTGATATTATCAGAAGTGGTTCTAATGCATCAATTCATTAATTCACTGGGGAATTTCCTCTATTATTTCTATTAATTGAATACTTTTATGAAGAGACACATCCCCTCATCTTGTACTTGGTTAACCAATGGAAAATTCAAATTGGAAAGGCATGATAAATGCTTGACTCTGTCCTGCTTTATATCCATATTCAAGAGAATTAATTGGTTGCCAGTTATCCTTCAACATTTACCAATTAGTTTTTAAGTTTATTATTATGAAATATTTTGTCTATCACTAGCCACTAAAAGCCTCTACAAATTGGCTTTTGAATCATTTTGACATGATTATAATGGCCTTGGATGGCTTCCTTGATGTCTGATATGGAGTCAGACATACTAGTTTCATTTTCCACATTCCCTGCTCTAGTCCTGAAAACAGCCATATCCCCACAGAGCCTCACTTTTAGTGATACGTGATCATTTAAGACTATAATCTGGCTGTTAAGTGTGCTCATTTCAGCTGGACTGTATTACATAACTATGTAGTCAGCAAAATATAAAAATTAGGTTTCAATAGCATGATTGATATTGATAATTCCAATTCAGATGCAGGTTTCATGTTTTCCTTTTTTTCTTTTTAGCTTAACCTCTTCTACATTCCATCTATATTTCTCCAACTCTAAAAACCCTTATTCTCGAGATCACAAATAATGATAATTACTCGCTTGTTTTATACAGCATTAGACACACAGTAATCTTGGAATAATAATATGAATATTCCACTGCTAATATAATTAATAAGAACAGTCAAAAGTATTTTTTCATAAAAGATCTCCTCCTTTATTCCATTATTTTAAAATGTCAGAGCACATAGCTATTCAAACAATACTCTTTCCATGACAGCCTTCGTTTTGTTTTCTATCTGTAAACATCCGTAAGTTTAGTGCACACTGCTCACGCTTATAGTGATGTTTTCTATTCATCTTGATTGTCTGAAGTTCATCCTTTAGTAAACTCCCTATGAAGGGCTCAAGGGAACAATATTTTTTAAGTTGTTTCATATTGATAATAGTTTGCACTCAGTTTTGCTGAGTTTAAAATCTTTGTTTTCATTGCATCTCTTGAATATACTATATCTTTCAGTTACTTCTGTTTTCTTTGGGGTTAAATGTCATTGCCAAATAGACTAATGATAAACTAGTTCTTTCTCCTTGATTAATTAATTAATATAATATCAAAAAGTTGTCCTTTTTCTTTGAAGCCCCATATGTGTTGTCATTCGTCATTTTGGGACCATATTCTTATGTATGTGAAGTGATATGTTCTTTGTTGTTGTTGTTGAGGTGGAGTTTAACTCTTTTTTTTGCCCAGGATGGAGTACAATGGCGCCATTTTGGCTCACTACAACCTCCACCTCCCGGGTTCAAGCGATTCTCCTACCTCAGCCTCCCAAGTAGCTGGGATTACAGGCGCATGCCACACCTGGCTAATTTTGTATTTTTAGTAAAGATGGGTTTCACCATGTTGGCCAGGCTGGTTTCGAACTCCTGACCTCAGGTGATCCGCCCACCTTGGCCTCCCAAAGTGCTGGGATTACAGGCATGAGCCACTGTGCCTGGCCGATATACTCTCTTAATATGTAATTTAAAACTCTTCTTTATATTAGGAAGTTTTCCTGAATTGAAAATTTTAGTGTTGTTTTCTTTTTTGTTTATTCCTCTTCCATCCTTTGGGCTGTTATTGTCTATTGAAAATTCTTCCTTTGCCTATCTTCAATAGCTGTCACTTTCTAATGTTTTTTAACCTCTTCTTTCATTTACTCTGATTTTTAAAAAGGTTCCACTTTTTTACCTTTTATTAATGTTAAGGTGTTACCTATTTTATCTTTCTCTAATTTATTCTTTATTTCTGAAAAGTTGGATTTTTCTTTTTCTCTTTCCTGTGTTCTCTTAATATACTTCTCAGGTTTTCGTTCATGTTATTCTTGAATAGCTTTTTTTAATCTTAAGTCATTTTACTTTTACTTTAGGCCATTTTGAATGACCTATAGTATTTTATAGTTTGTCTATACAGTATCTTTTTCTTATACTTTCATATAAAAACTTTGTATGGAATTTGACCTCAATATTTTTATATCTTATTTTGGTGTAAAATTATTTTTGCTTCTAAACTTTTGGAAGGTGGTCTGTTTCTAGGAGATTTTCTAAATTTCTCTCAATTCCTTTTTTTGTTTTCATGTAATGTCAACATTGTAGTAGCTTGCGTTCTGATTTCCTGGTTTTGGTTCTTTCTCGACTTTTCTCTGAAATGTCACTTAACCTTTATCTCTATTGTAATTATTTTACTCAATTTTTATTTCAAGTAGGTAGTTTCTCTTATGCCTAGGAAACCTAACTCGCTTATTTTGAGATTTTCCAGGGGCCAAACTGCACCTTTTCATGTTATCTTACTGTGGACTTCTGAACTCATTTCATACTGGATTTGGCAAAAGCACTCTCAGTTCTGCTGCTGTCTTCAAATTGGAATGCTGTGACAAGACACCTTGTTGCTTTTTCTGCTTTGTCCTGCAGAAAGGCTGCTGTCATGTGACTCTTGTGGTTGTTGATGGTTGGTTCTCAATCATTTGTATTTTGAAGTTTGTAGGAATACCTTGCCTTCTCAATTTGCTGTAAATGTTGCTTATAAGTTTTGGGCATATGATCTAGTTGTTTTGTATGCTTTACTATCCAGCTGCTCTCTGTATGTTTATGAGACTCAAAAACTATGTTGCTATAGCCATCCTTCCATAATGTCCTCCCTCCCTTTCCTTTTTGATTGCATGAAACAGTGTTTAAGAGAACTGACTCTGGAACTGGGGTTATCTGGGTTCAAATTCCATCTCTACTACTTATATTATATTCAGTGTTACTTTGGTGCATTTCTCAACACTAGAATTGTGATTAGAATATAATTTATTGTTAATAAGATTAAATGAATTAATATTATTAAAGCACTTATAATTATGCCTGGTACATGGCGAGTGCAACAAATGTGTTTGTTAAATAAATTAAACTGAGGTTTGATAGATATGAGTCATTTAAAATTCAATTAGTATACCATTCAAAAGCATAGGAAAATACCATCAATAATATTCTTGTATTATCTTGCTCAAAAAATTATAAATCATGTTCTAATTGGTTAGATACATAAGGTTGTTTTGTATAAGGAAAAGACCACTGAGTCAATGAATGGTCAGGTAAATAAACTTACTAATAATTAAACACAACAGTGTAAGATGGTATAATTAATTTAAAACAATAAATTTACCATAATGTTATTGCAACAAAGACCTAATTTGGTTACTTATGTTTTGGAGTATTAATCACGAAAATAATTGTCAGTGTTCCTGATGTTAATTAGATATTGACTTCAAGACAAGACAATGAACTTTCAAGATATCTTCTGTCTTCATGATTCAAGATGTCACATTTCAATGGCTCCTTGACAATTTCATCTTTAATATTCACTGTGCAGAAAACACAATCAACAGTTGCCTATTTTCAATGACCCACAGCAAATGGATATAATTTGGAATAGGAACAGTTTAGGTTTGATGAAAGGAAGAGCTTCATGAATGTGAAAGATCTTTATGAATGTGAAAATTTGGAAATGAGAATGTAGAATTCTTTTTCATAGGCATTTAAAGAATAGGATGGTTATTCTAGGATATATTGATATGATTCTTTTACACTGATCATTTATTAGGAAAAGAATAATAGTAACAATGATATTAGGGAACAATTATTTGTTGAGAAAATAATATGATTAAAAGTAATAATAATTATAATACATAAAAGCTAAATGATTATGAAGAACAAGGGGAAAACAAATATTATATAAAATCCTATACGAGACTGTCAATGTAACACTTGAGAAAAAAGATATAAAACATTTTTTTAAAGGGACTAGCTTTATAAACATTCAAATTTAGAGAAAAGAGAACAAGCCAGTTACATTAACAAGGAGCCTAAGTGCCTTGTTAGAGAAAGCATAGTGAATCAATCAGAGTTAGTGTGCTGGCTAATATGTTGTCTTTTGATTGGTTTCTCCATTATTGGCCTATCAAGGTTCATTTTGTGTGTGTTTCGACTTTCCACAGGTTATTGGTTTGTCTTTTCATCCACAGCAGAGCTCAAAATGAGCACAGCTTCCCCACAGAGTGAGTGTTATGAGCAATGTAGCAGTTCATCTGCTTCAAGATCTTCTTCCCACTACCAGGTGTGTTACTCGACATGAGGCCAAGAGTGTGGGCTATTTTCACTGTGAAAAGACAGCAGTGAAATCTGAAATATTAGCATGTGGTGTGAATATAAGTCACTCCTCACTGTGGTTGCATCCAGGTCTCCTCTGCATGATGTGCCTCTTTCAAGCTCAGAAGAAATGGGTCATTTTTCTTTTTCTTCCTTTAAATCCCTTTTGTGGATTAAATTTTTCAAATGCAAAATCTGTTTAAGGCCAAAGTAAACCTACTAACTTCTATTGCTTAGCATTCCAAAACATGGCCCATGGCATGGATAATAAAGAGTAATTACAGTATGTATTATTAAAACAGAGCAGTGAAAATTGGCATTATTTCAATTTACAAAATTGCTACTTTCAAATATTTATCCTGAATTTGCCATGATGTTGAAAGGAATGGGATATTGCAGTACCAGGCTATATCTATCAACTCTAATTCTGCATTTTTACAATCTACTTGCTACCAACTTATAATATGATTGTGTGCTTCTAACAAATAATATTGATAAAATTGTGACATGAAAGCTTTTCCTAAATGAAGATTATATGTTTGATCAAATAATAAAAAATGAATCAATCATTTACCAGATGTCAAAATATTTTTCAACATCAATATTTTGAAACATTCCTCATTTTTTAGATGTTGTTGGACACTTTATATTTGTTATCAGTGGTTGATTTTAGTTATATTTTGCATGTGACTTAACTGAATAAATTACAATGGACACAAAGGCATTTGTTGTCGTCTCTGCAAAGCCAGTCTGATTTCATTTTATGTTGTTCATTATTAGTATTGGTAATCATTTCTCAGTTCCTGGTTAGAATATTAACTAAGAAGATTTGCTGCTAATATTATGGCAGTTGATTTTTAAAAATGTTTCCTTTATAAAAAAATGTAGCATTCATATTATTTTCCTTGTTGTCATTTAATTTCCGTTGTTTGAACAGATGAATGTTACATCTTTTATTGAGCACTAGGAAGTAAATAATACTTTTATTTTCTATTGAAGATAATTATTCAATTGTTTTCCTATCCTTTTTGACAATGAATTGTCTCAATGGTAACTTGTCATATCACTTTTCAAAATAAGCTTTAGCAAAAAATAGAGAATACATTACAAAATTGTTTGGTTAAGAGAATATATATGTTATATGAGTCTGTATATACACTTAAATATACAATATACATACACAATATACAAATTCACACATAATTTCAAAGAGAAAATAGTCATATCTTTTATAGCAAGTTTCAGTCTGTATGGTCTTAAATAATAATAAACCAAGAGGTATCACAAACTTAAGGTATTAGGTATTTAAAGTTCTTTACTGCATCAAAATAACTTTAGAAATATTTTGGTATAAAACTGAGGTATTCAGGTAAGAAATTGGTGGATAGGGAATTGGTTAACATAATTTATTAGTGCTTTGAAATAGACAAAAATTACATATAACTTTTAAGCAAAATTTTAAAGATGGTAGATTTTTTGTAATTCTCTAATACCAACATCCACTTACCCTTGCCCCTACCCTTTTTGGTATAACTTTTGGCATTTATTTTTTGATAATTTCTTTTTCCTCTGGGCAATTGATCAGGCCTCACTTCATCTGAACTACCCTTCCTGTTTCAGGGCAGAGATCAAATCTTCCTAGACAATGATCCAGTAAATGAGAATTTCAAATCAATTCCCCCATTCCAGCTCACCTACTTGGATACTAAGATCACCACTTACCATTCAAAGTTTATTAGCATCTTCAGTTTTCCCTTTATCAAAATTGTATGTACTATAATGACTGTGGGCAACAGAAGTCAACATTCTTGGTGACTCATGCTATTAAGACCAGTGCTACTAGTTTTACATACTGTATTTCTCAGGATCCTTTCAAATGCAAGTTTGAAATTAACTTAGGCAATAAGAAAGGAAATTGATTGGCTTTCTGAATAGTGGAGTCCACATATGGATTCAGACACATCTGGATTCAGGAGTTCAAATCATGATATTGTTACTACCTTTTAATTTTCATTCTTTTTATTGGATTTTATTCCTCCAAAAGTCTTTTTCTGTATGACGAAGAAATCAGATGTCAATAGCCACAGATTCAGATCCTCTCTGGGGCTACACATAGATATATGTAAATATAAATGTATATGAATAAGTATATATGAATATTTATAAATAATTACAAATATAAGCACAATTATACATATGAGCATAAATATATAACTACCTGTTTTAACTCTTTTAATATGCATAACAACTGGTGAGACAGGTACTATTTTTTTTAATCTCAATTTTAGATATGAGGAAACTGGAATTCAAAGAAGTTTAAGTGATTTTTTCAAGGCCCTAGGAAATTTAATAAGATTACCCATCTCCATAGTGATGGACCCAGTATCCCAACCTAAGGAGTCTAACATGAAGATCAATATTCAACATAGAAGAATAGAGGTGGTCTATGATTGCTCAGCATTACTTATGGCTATTTATGTCTCTACTCCTGAATTGATCACTGTATGCCCTGAAATGGAGCAATAAGTTACCAGAAAAGACCCATAGCAGATACACAAAAACAGCAGGTGCTGTGAAGTCACTCACCAAGTTTTTACTTCCTCAGTGTCCAGTGGCCTCTCCTAGATTACCATGAGTCAGGCAGTGAGTGGAGTGCTGCCGGGCTCACTGTCCCACCATATCTAGGTGATAAATGAGTAAAGTATAATTTCTCCAAAGCAAAATGGTTTTCTTTTCACAAAAAAAGAGCCTCTAAATATTGTGGTGACAAAAAATAATATTTATTACTTTCAGCTGTTAAATACTCACATGCCTGTGATGATTTTTAAATATGTCCACACATTCTTTGACATTACTCTCTTCAAAAGATTTTTCTCACCTAAATCGTGGACTTAGTGACTCACATACAATGACTACAATGTGGTGAAAGTGAAAGTATATATGACTTTTGGATGGAGTTATACCAGGCATTGCAGTTTCTTCCTCACATACGCTCTCCCGGATCACTTGCTTTGTGGGAAGATAACAGCCAAGTTGTAAGAACACTCAAGCAACATTACAGAGAGGACCATGTGGCAAGGAACTAAGGCCTCCTGCCGCCAACAATTAATATGACTAGTTAGTTATCTTCTAGAGAGATTAAAGCAAGAAAAACTTTGTTTTACATCTCACCACATTCTTATAATTTTTGTTGTTCTTCAGTTCCTGTGTAGCTCACATTTTTATATGGTATCATTTTCCTTCTGCCTGAGGAACTTCCCTTAACATTTCTTGTAGTTGAGTTCTGATGGAAATGAAATCTTCACATTTGTGTTGATTTAAAAAGGGTTTCTGGCCTGGCATGGTGGCTCGAGCCTGTAATACCAGCACTTTGGTAGGCCGAGGTGGGCAGATCACTTGAGGTCAGGAGTTCACGACCAGCATGGATAACATGGCAAAGCCCCGTCTCTCCAAAAAATACAAAAATCAGCCAGGCATGGTGGTACATGCCTGTAGACCAGCTACTTGGGAGGCTGAGGCATCAGAATCGCTTGAACCCAGGAGGCAGAGGTTGCAGAGAGCTGAGATCATGCCACTGCACTCTAGCTTGGGTGACAAAGTGAGACTCTGTCTCAAAAATAAATAAATAAAATGAATAAATAGATAAAGCTTTATTTTGCTTTCATTGTTGAAAGACAGGCATTTTTAATTGTTACCCTGACTGGTGTTTGTTGAGCTTATAGGAGTTGTGGGCTTATATTCTTCATCGAATTTGGGAAATTTTCAGCTATTAAGTTTTAAATATTTTCTTTTTCTACTCTCACCCCTTCACCCACTCCATTCTGGGACTACAGTTACATAAACACTAGACCAGCATTTTACCACATATTATGTTCATTATTTTTGTTAAATGGTTCCATTTGAATATTTTGATTGTTTTAGCTTTGAATTCAGTAATCATTTTATTCTGCACTGCCTAATCTGTTGCTAATCCCATCTTGCATATTTTTCATTTATTATATTCTTATTCCATATCTAGTTCTATTTGGGGTCTCTCTTTTTAAAAGTATCTCATTTACCACTTCCTCATGCTTGTGTATTCCTCCACACTCTCAATCATAAAGAGGAGCATATTTATATTAGATGTTTTACATCGCTGTCTTCAAATTTTCTCCATGTATTTAAAGGAATGCATGTCTGTTACATTTGTCAAAGTTTAATATTTAAGTGTATGGAATTTATTATACAAAACGTATTCCTCATTATATTTGTTTAAAAAGAGAAGCATGCATGTAATAAATCAACAAGACTATGAACAATAGATTATAAGAATAATGATGAGAAAAAAAAGAAAGGGAGAAAACTACTTTGTTCCGATCAGCTATCAAAAATTATTTTTGGAAATGGAAAACATTCCACTTTATGCATAACATAGATTTGCAGATTTACAAAGGGATCTGCCATTGTCAATAATTTATAGGTATCTTTTTCTTTTACATCAGCTTAGGTACTAATTTTTTTCAACAAAGTAATAAAACAATTTGAAAAATGTCTAACCTCTGTTCAAGGCGCCAACATGGTAACGGGGACCTGCAGTTAGTTCATAGTAGATGATTATATTTTGTTGGCTTAACCTAATCATTCTCCAGCTCATATTGAAAGAACTAAATTTGCAGCATAAAACCGTGAACCTAGTAGAGAACATAGTGTATCCAGTTCATAAATTTGTGTACACATAAGACAGTATTAAGGTTGTAAAATACTATAGTAGATCCACCTTTTCCTAGATTATGACATATTTACAAACGGTAAATTTTTCTAGATATGCACTGTGACTAAATTACAGTCTGCTTTTGCTCCACTGCCTAGAGGAAAAGATGCATCTAATTTATCTTGGTTTAGATTGTACTAGTGAAATATGTTAATTTAATTCTTTTTCTGTGAATTTCATTCTCTATCAACACTAAAGCAAATATGGAGAATTGATTTTCACCAGGAGGGAATGCATAGTCTGAAAACTTGGAAATGATATGAAGTACAAAACTGAATATTTTAGGAAAATCTTTGCAGTGAAGTCACATTATCCATATGTCAGTAAATAAGATTTAGAAAAAAAAATCATGTAAATTCATATAAATACTACAACATACTGTTGTAGCATTGAAATTGCTACAACAGGAAATCACAAATATATAATTATAGCTATAACTCTTTTCTTATCTACTGAGGCTTATGGTAGCATGCACATTTAGCCACTCCATTAAATTGCAAGTTGGATACAGATTAGCCCCATATGGAATGGGAGTTTATGGGAAAAGAACATACTTGGTTTAGGAGGGGATATCTATCTGTATGACTCCCTACAAAGCAGTGATTTGTAGAATTTTACAAAGGAACTCAGAAGTTTGCTTGTTCAAAATATCCTCTCACTCCCTGCATTTCTAGAATGTTTTCTACATGACAAATATATTAATTCATCATCTGAATTAACACTCCATGTTGGAGAGTTTATGCAGCTAATATTTATTGAGTGTCTTCCATGTACCAGATAATAAAAGATTTTTATATTCATTAACATTGATAGAGCTCTCACAGCAAAGTACTTTCAACCTAGCAACTCATGTATTCCTCAAAACACCCTGTAAAATAGGTGGTATTAAAACCATTTCACACATGATGTGATGAAACAGCTGGTAATTGGGAGGGTGGGGATTTAAGGTGAGGCGATCTGTTTTCAGTGACTTTGCTTTCACTCTACTTCCTCATGGTAGGCAATGTGCTTTATACGCGTGTCTTTATTTTTTATTTTTATATTTTCTAAATTGAAAAAAATTGTATAGATTTATGGTGTACAATGTAATGTTTTGTCCTATGTATATATTGTGGAATGATTAAATCTAGCTAATTAACATATTTATTACCCCATGTACTTAATTTTTGTGTGTGTGTTGAGAACGCTTAAAATCTACTCTTAGCAATCTTCAATTATATAATGTGTCATTGTTAACTATAGGCACCCTGCTGTACAGTAGACTCCAAAAACTTATTTCTCCTAACTGAAACTTTGCATCATTGAATGAATCTCCCCACTTTGAGCCCCCATCAGCACTTGATAACCACCATTCTACTCTCTGCATTTCATTTTACATATTGTATATTGTTAAATACTGACCTTAATATTACATTTCCCAGAGAGTACTGTGATCCAATGAACAGAACACATGACAGAATAAGAATGTCAGCATTTGAGATATGAGTCTCCCCCTTGTTGTATGATATTATGCAAATTAATCCTAATCTTAATCGCTCTTAGCTTATTTTCCTTATATATAACATGAGGACAATCATTGCTTTGTCTCCCCTTGGGGGAAGTAAGAAAGGTTAAAGGAAATTATGTTAAAATGCATTTGAACTCTAAGGGCTCTATGAATTTAATATAGTTTTTTTCATAAGGTTGCCCATGCAAATAACTATAAATATTCAAATGTTTTTCTAAAAAGAAACATTACCTGAGTGCAAAGTTGAAACTTCATTACTTCTTTATAAGGATTAAGATCTTTGGAACTGTCAAAGTTTCCTGCTTAAGCCTTCATCCTCTTCTTTATACTCTAGACTGAAAAAAGAGGTTTATTACTAAATACAATACTCCAGATAAGACATGACCAATACAGTATATTACTGATTTGTTTCAAGTATCATGTTATATCTTATACATATCAGTTGTGCTAAATACATGCTTCTATTAATAAAGACTAAAATTCTTAAAATCGTAGGAATCTTACATCAGGAATAATAGATTTTAACCTTGTTACCACTGGAAAAATAAAGTTTTCTTTAAAACGAACTACTGATATTAAGCTAGGCACAGATTTACGCCACTCACAGATAATTGTTTGAGTGGTAGGCAAGTGTCATTTTGGGAAGGATGTTTGCAAACTCTAAATTTCATTTTGGAATTAATTAATTAATTTGCCAGAGATCTATTTGACTCCGGCATTGTGAATTGCAGAAATCTAAATAATCCCAAAGAGTCTTTGCATCAACAACAAGTAGAATGACTGCTTCTTATATAGTCTTTCTCCTCCCTAATAGAAACAATGATGCTGCCTTGCAAGCAGTGAACCATGAAGAGCAGTAAAACACCTTAATTTTGTAGCTCTGTCCCTTGTGTACTCTTCCATGTGTAATGTTTGAATGAGATAGAGTCAAGGGCATAAGAGAGGAGGGACATTCCATTTCTTTTAAGGATAGCAATAAAAATCTCACTGCATTTTAAATGTCTTATCTACAAAGACTGTGCTTATTGATAAACCATTTTACTTTCCCCTCCTTCTGAAATAATAAGCTATGTTCTCTTTTATATTTTCTTGTTTGCAGCTCTACTGGGAGAATGTTCATTACATCATCATATATCTATCTGAATTGGAAAGAACATCTCCAAATCCTACATTTAATTTTTTGGTCAAGTTGTGAAGAATCACTGCCCAATGCATAGAATTACTTTAACCAAACCCAATTTTCTGTGATGTTTTAATAATTAACAGTAACACTTCACTTCATCTTTTATGCTACTAAATATGGGGTTCACATGTTAAGAAGAGGGTATCTGAAGTAGATGCTAAGTTGTGATTCGGCTGCAAATAATAAGGAAAAGTCTCCGGTGAGTTATTAAGGTTTCTTCCCTTGAAAAAGGTAGTAATTTACAGAAACTGATACATTATTATTAAAACACAATATGAATGGTGCACACAGTTAAAATATTTGGAGTCATATATCAACTTAAAATAGCTACTATCTTTGCTATCAATTGGATAATATTTATATTACATATTAACTGAAGTAATCAGAAGGAAATAAAACTGAAAAAATACAGCCAGATAGGAAAAAATTAATTTGAAATTTGACAATATGTTTAATAGTATAATTTAAAAAACTCTTTTTTTTTAAAAAAAGCTATGATGTTCTTGTTAAAATTAAAATAAAATTCACTTTATGTATATGGTATGCAGAATAATAGCCTTCCTCCACAAAAGATCCATGCCTCTATTCTCAGAATTTGGGATGAGGTTACATTAAGTGGCAAAAGGAATTTTGCAGATAAGAATAAATTAAGCATTTTGAGATGGGGAGGTTATATGCTGGATGATCTTGATAGTTCCAAAGTTATTACAAGAGTTCTTACAGGGGGAAGAGGAAGGCAGAAGAGTGAGAGGAGTGTGGAAGCAGAGGCTGCGGTGATGCAACTGCTGATAAGAAAACTAGAAAGGTCAAGGAACAGCTTCTCCCCTAGAGCCTGCAGAAGGAACCAACCCTACTAACACTTAGATCATAGTCCTATAAGACTCATTTTGGAATTCTGAACTCCAGAGCTACAAGAGAATAAATTTGTGTTGTATTAAGTCACTAAGTTTGTGGTAATTTGTTATAGCAGCAATAAAAAAAAAACTAGTATAATGCAAAAGGAGAGTGTAATTTTAGTTCTAGGCTATAAATTCATGGAATACTAAAATGATCTCGACATTAATTCTTGTATGAATCATGAATATACTAACTTTAAACACTTATTGAAAGCCAATGCCTCTAAATTAGGGATTCAGCTATGAGTTTTAGATTTCTTAAAATTATATAAAGTGTTCCATTAAAATTCTTTATTTTTGGAAAAATGTGCCAATATGGCTGGCTTAGAAGCAGCTAGTGTGCACCACTCTCACGGAGAGGAAACAGATCTTGAAGTGGATTGTTCAGGAGGCCATGTTGGGATTCATCAAGGAAGCAACAGAGACCCATGGAGTGCAGACAGGAGCAAGGCAGGGACAGCTGCCCACCCAAGATTGGTGCAGAGCCAGAGAAGGCTCCCTACTGTGGGGAAAGGTAAGTGAGTGAGAGCCCCTGGAAGTCCACACTTTTGCCACAGACCTTTGCAATCCTGGACACAGGAGATCCTCCTTGATGCCCCTGGCCTCTAGACTGACATAGATATCTGCCTGAAGCTTGGGCAAACCCACTGCTCAAGTCCAGTTGGGGCCCCATGGTTCTTGGATCCCTGAGCACCTGAGCAGCTGCTATGGTCGCCCTGCCAACAAGAGAGGCCAGGCTTTCTCACGGGCCGCTAGTATGGAGGCTGCATTCATGGTGCTGAGGAGCAGATGGACTAAACGCCCCACCTGTGCTGCACCCCACCAGGAAAGGCCCACTGGCCTGGGACCCCAGTGCAGCTACTCCACCCCTGCCTAAGCACTCCGGCTGGTGGCAGCTCTGCATTTCTCTGGGATGGTGCTCCCAAAGGTAACTGACAGGACTGCTGCATTGCTGCTGCCATGGTCCCTGCCGCTACTGCCTGCAGGCTGGGAAGAGAGCAAAGAGCCTAAGAATTGTCACAGGTCTCCAGCACACTGCAGCTGCCATACAGAAAGGTGGCCGGACCGTTTTCCACATGAGTCCTGAGTCCCTACCCCTGCTTCTCTTCACCAGGCAGGGCCTCCCAGCTTGGGCCCCCAGTACAGCTGGGTGGAGCTCCCAGAGACAACTAACAACCACTCTGCCATTGCCACAGCTGCACTATACGCTCTGGCTCCTCCAAGTCTAGGGGAGGAACAAAGAACCTGATTGCTTTGCTTGTACTTCCAGCACACTGCAGCCACCCTAAGGAGAGAAGACCAGACTGTGTTCCCTGTGAGCCCTTGTGCCCCCACTCTTTACCAGGCAGAGCCCCCTGGCTTGGGGGGGCCCATAGTGTAGCCTCTACACCCTTGGTTGATTACTCCCATCAGCCATGGTTCCATGTTTCTCTAGGCTGGAGATCCCAGAGGCAAGTGACAAATTCTCTGACATTGCTTCCACAGTGGTCCCTACTCCTGCTGCCCCCAAGCTGGGGAGGGAACAAAATGTCTGAGCTACTCCCAAGGCTGTGGTGGTAGCTTGGAACTGCCAAGCTGAGGTTTGTGAACAGCACTTAAGCAGAAGAGGAGCTGCACCGTAAGAGCACTGGGAAAGCTGAGTCTCAGGACTGTGCGGTCTGCCATGGGAGTGGGGCATGCCTTCCTCTCAGGGCTGGCCCAGAAAATGCCTGTGCCTGAGGAAGTGCTGTGGGCCAAATACTTGACAAAATAAATGAAGGTACAGTGCCAGTGATTGGAGGGGGCTCCTCCATTGTCCAGGAGCTGTCTTGGTGAGGGGATCACCTCTCTCCCCACTGCACTGCAGAGCATGAATGCAAATGCCAGGAAATAAAAAGGAGCCACATGGCTGAGTAAAAGCTTATCTACTGGCCATGACTCTTAAGCATCATCTGCTGGATTGCAGCACAAGCTACAACAACAAAAATACACTGTTAATATCTCTCCCTATGAAACCAAGGGCAAGAATTCAGCCACCAAGGCCCTGAGCAGTGCCTGGACCATCTGAAAACCTGCAGAAACAAATCCAATTGTCTATCCTCAGCTTACACCTTACTTAAAGGAACACTAACCCTCCCATATGAGACAAAATCAGCCCAAGAACTCTGGAAGTTCAAAAAGCCAAAGTGTCTTTATACCACCAAATGAGTCCACTAGCTCCCCCCAGTGATGGCTCTTAACCAGTCAGAAATGACTGAAATGACAGACACAGAATTCAGCATCTGAATGATGAGGAAGTTCATTGAGATTCAGGAGAAAGGCAAAACCCAATCCAAGGAATCCAATAAAATAATCCAAGAGTTGAAAGACAAAATAGCCATTTTTAGAAAGAATCAAAGTGAACTTCTAGGGCTGAAAAGTTCACTACAAGAATTTGATAATACAATGGAAAGTATGAAGAGCAGAATAGGCCAAGCTGATGAAAGAATTTCAGAGCTTGAACACTAGTTGTTTGAATCAACTAAATCAGAAAGTAATAAAAAAAAAAGAGAATTAAGAATAATGAACAAAACCTTTGAGAAATATGGGACTATGTAAACAGATCAGATCTGTGATTCATCGGCATCCTTGAGAGAAAAGGAGAAAGAATAAATAACTCAGAAAATGTATTTGTGGAAAACTCCAGAAAAATTTCCCTAATCTTGCTAGAAATGTTGACATGCAAATTCAAGAAACACAGAGAACCCCGGCTAGATCCTATGCAAGATGACCATACTCAAGGCACACAGTCATCAGATTCACTAAGGTCAACACAGAAGAGTAAATCTTTTTGTTTTTGTTTAATTTCCAACTTTTAAGTTTAGGAGTACGTGTGCAGGATGTGCAGGTTTGTTACACAGGTAAACATGTACCATGGTGGTTTGCTGCACGGGTCATCCCATCACCCAGATATTAAGCCCAGTATCCAGTAACTATTCATCCTGATCCTCTCCCTTCTCCCACTCCCTGCCCTCTGACAGGCCCCAGTGTGTGTGTGTTTTCCCCCCATGTGTCTATGTGTTCTCATCATTTAGCTGCCATTTATAAGTGAGAACATATAGTATTTGATTTTCTGTTCCTGCATTAGTTTGCTAAGCATAATGGCCTCCAGCTCCATTCATGTCCCTGGAAAGGATCAACCTCGTTTCCTTTTATGGCTACATAGTATTCCATGGGGGTATATGTGCCACATTTTAAAAGAATAAATCTTAAAAGCAGCTAGAGTCAAGTCACATACAGAGGGAATCCCATCATGCTAGCTGCAGACCTCTCAGCAGAAACATTAAAAACCAGAGAGATTCTGAGCCTATTTTTACCTTCCTTAAATAATTGGAAATAAAAAAATTTCCAACCAAGAATTTTGTATCTCACCAAACAAAACTTAATAAGTGAAGGAGAAATAAAATTATTCTCAGACAAGAAAACACTTGTAGAATTTCTTTTAAGACCAGCCTTATGATAGATAGGTCCTTAGGAACTGCTAAACATGGAATTGAAAGAACAATACCGGCTACCACAGAAACAATTAAGCACATATTCCACAAGCACTATAAAGCAATCACATAATCAAGTCTACGTAAAAACCAGGTAACAACATGACAGGATCAAAATCTCACGTTTCAATACTAACCCTGAATGACATGGGTTAAACGTCCCACTTTAAAGGCACAGAGTGCCAAGCTGGATAAAAAGACAAGACCCAACCATACACTGTCTTCAAGAGACCTTCCCATATGTAACAATATCTGCAGACAGGTTCAAAGTAAAGGGAAGGAGAAAGATATACCATGCAAACAGAAAACAAAAGAGCAGGAGCAGCTATTATATGAGGTAAAACAGATTTAAAACCAATAAAAATTAAGAAGGGCAAAGAAGGACATTACATAATTATAAAAGGGCACAATTCAACAAAAAGACTTACATATACATGTACTCAACATTGGAGTACCCAAAATCATAAAACAAGTTCTTCTTGGCCTATGAAACAACTTAGACAACAACATAATAATAGTGGGAGACTTTGACATGTGCTGACAGCATTAGACGGATCATCAGGGCAGAAGACTAAAAAAGAAACTCCGGACTTAAACTCTACACTGGACCAATTGGACCTAATAGACATCTACAGAACACTCCACCCAACAATCACAGAATATACATTTTTCTCATTTGCACATGGAACATATTCTAAGATCAACAACATGTTCAGTCATAATGCAAGCCTAAGTAAAAAAAAATGAAATCATACCAAGAACACCCTTGGACCACAATGTATTAACAATAAAAATCAATATGAAGATGATCTCTCAAAACTACACAAATACATGTTAATTAAAAAACCTGCTCCTGAATAACTCCTGGGTGAACATTGAAATTAAGGCAGAAATAAAAAAAATACTTTGAAATTAATGAAAATAGGGACACAACACACAAAATATTGGAGATGCAGCTAAAACAGTGTTAAGAGGAAAGTTTGTAATGCTGAGTGCCTTCATAAAGAAGTTAGGAAGATCTCAGATTAACAATCTGACTTTGCGCTTAACGGAACTAGAAAAAACAAGAACAAACCAACCCCCAAACTAGCAGAAGAAAATAACTAAAATTAGAGAAGAACTAAATGAAATTGAGATGCAAAAGTCCATACAAAAGATCAATGAAATCAATGCTCAGTCTTTCAAAAAAAAAAAAAAACAAAGAAAACAAGAAGAAATAAACAAGATTGATAGACCACTATTAGCTAGGTTGACAAAGAGAAAATAGAAAAATCCAAAATAAGTACAATAAAAAATGACAAAGATGGCATTGCAATCGATCCCACAGACACAGAAAAGATCCTCAGAGTGTAATATAAACAACTCTATGCACATAGATAAGAAAATCTAGAGGAAATGAATAAATTTATGGAAATATACAATCTCCTAAGATTAAAGTCAGGAAGACATTGAGCCCTGAATAGATGAATATCAAGCTCTGAAATCGAATCAGTAATGAAAAAAATACCTAACAACTAGAAAAATTCCTGGAACACATGAATTCACAGCTGAATTCTACCAAATGTAGAAAAGAGGATTGGTACCAATACTACTGAAACTGTCCCAAAAAATTGAATAGGAGGAGCTCCTTCCTAGTTAATTCTAGGAAGCCAGCATCAGCCTAATACCAAAATCTAGCAGAGACTCAATGAAAAAATGAAACTTCAGGCCATGTTCCCGATGAACATAGATAAAAAAAATCCTCAACAAAGCACTAGAAACCAAATCCAGCAGTATATCAAAAAGTTAATACACCTTGATCAAGTAGACCTCATTCCTGGGATGCAAGGCTGGTTCAACATATGCAAATCCATGAATACGATTCACCACATAAACAGAATCAAAAGTAAAAACCACATGCTTATCTCAATAGATGCAGAAAAAGCTTTCAATAAAATTCAACATCTCTTCATGATAAATGCCCTAAACAGACTAGACATAGAGCCATCTATGACAAACCCACAGCCAACTTCATACTGAATGGACAAAAGCTGCAACCATCCCCCTTGAGAAGTGGAACAAGGCAAGGATGCCCACTCTCAGAACTGCTAATCAACATAGTACTGGAAGTCCTGCCCAGAGCAACAGGCAAGAGAAAGAAATGAAAAGCATTCAAATAGGAAAAGAAGAAATCCAACTATCTCTGTACACTGACAATAGAAATCAAAATATCTCTATACATTGACAATATAATTGTATACCTAAAGAATCCTAAAGACTCTACCATAAGGTTCCTAGAACTGACAAACAACTTTAGTAAAGTTTTAGGATACAAAAGCAATGTAGGAAAATCAGTAGCATTTTTATACCCAAACAATGTCTAGGCTCAGTGTGAAGTCAAGATTGGAATCCTACTTGCAATAGCCACAAAGAAAAAGAAATATCTAAGAATACAGCTAGCCAAGGAGGTGAAAGGTCTCTACAAGAACTACAAAACACTACTCAAAGAAATCACAGATGACAAAAACAAATGAAAAAACATCACATGCTCATGAATTGGAAGAATCAGTATTGTTAAAATGGCCATACTGCCCAAAGAAATTGACAGATTCAATGTGATTCCTATCAAATTACCAACATCATTCTTCACAGAATTAGAACAAAAATATCCCATATTTCATATGGAACCAAAATGGGCCCAAGTAGCCAAAGCAATCCTAAGCAGAAGAACAAAACTGGAAGCACCACACTTCCCAAATTCAAATTATATTATAAAGCTACAGTAACCAAAACAGCATGATACTGGTACAAAAACAGACATACAGACCAAAAGGACATGTTAGAGAAACCAGAAGCAAAGTCACAGGTCTACAATCATCTGATCTTCAACAGAGTTAACAATAACAACCAATGAAGAAAGGACTCTCTGTTTAATAAATGATGCAGGGATAACTGGCTAACCATGTGTAGAAGATTGAAGCCAGACCCCTACCTTTCCTCATATACAAAAATTAATTGAAGATGAACTAAATATTTAAATATAAGACCTGAAATTATAAAAGTCCTAGAAAACCTAGGAAATACCCTTCTTGACGTCAGCCTTGGCAAATCATTTTTGGCTAAGTCTGCAAAGAAGTTGTAATAAAAACAAATATTGGCAAGTAGGAACTAATTAAACTAAAGAATTTATGCCCAATAAAATAAACTATAGAGTAAACATACAACCTCCAGAATGGGAGAAACTATTCACAAACTATGCATCTGACAAAGGAATGATATCCAGAATCTGTTAGGAACTTAACCAAATCAACAAACAAAAAGCAAATAACCCCATTAAAAAGTGGGCAAAGAACAAACGTACGAAAAATGCTCATCATTACTAATCATCAGAGAAATGCAAATCAAAACTACAATCAGATACTATCTCATACCAGTCAGCTGTTATTAAAAAGTCAAAACAACAGATACTAGTGAGGCTGAAGAGAAAAGGGAATGCTTATATGCTCTTAGTGGAAATGTACATTAGCAGTTTGGAGATTTCTCAAAGAGCTTAAAACAGAGCTAAAATTTAACCCAGAGATCCCGTTATGGGGCATCTACCCAAAGAAAAATAGATTATTGTAACAAAAAGATACATGCACTTACATATTCAACACAGCACTATTCACAATAACAGATATGAAATCAATCTAAGTGCCCATAAATGGTGGATTGGATAAAGAAATGTGGTACTTATACACCATGGAATACTATGCAACCATAGAAAATGAAATCATATCCTTTGCAGCAACTCAGATGGAGCTGGAGGTCATAATCCTATGTGACCTAACTCAGGAACACAAAGCCAAATACCACATATTCTCACAAGCAGGAGCTAAACCTTGAGCACACATGGACATAAACGTAGGTACAATAGACACTGTGAACTACTAGTGTTGGGAAAGAAGGAGGAAGGCAAGGGTTGAAAAACTACCTATTGGGTATTTTGCTCACTATCTGAGTGCAATATACCCACGTAACACATCCGTACATGTAACCCCTTTATTTAAAATAAAAGAAAAAAAATACTTCATTACTAAATTAGATGTTGAGTTTGTATATAACAGACCCTAATTCAACTTCTACAATAATGGTGAGGTTAATAGTGCGTCAGATGATCTAAACAACTGTGTTAACAACTTTATGGTAAGGAATTTGTAGTCATAATGCAATATCAAGAATTCTGTATATATATATATTGTTTCTTCTTTGAAAAGTATTTTTTCATTAAACTATGGTCAGAAGCCAGAACATCCCAGGCATCATACCAATGAGTTTAAATTGTTGGAAATTTTTAATTTGAAGTGTATAACTCAGTGAGATTTTATCATAATTGCAAATATTTTACTTCATGTTATGCAGACTCATAGCTCTTAAACATTTTAAGTCTGTTATTGTATTCTAGTAGTGCCAAGAAGCTTATGAGGCATTTAATAAACATCTTGAAATCCATTTACACTAGCACATTTCAATGAAACTGTTTCCAGAATAATAGAATTTGATAGAATTGATTACATTGCTGAATGTCAATATCATTTCAGGTTGAAGTTAAACTTTGCATAAAGGTTGAAAAACAAGTCTCTTGTCAAATTTTGCTCTTAAGGGTCATATGTTAAAATATAGTGTTCATAATTTATTTTACAGGAAAGTGAATGTTAGCATATTATAGAACTACAACTGATACATGTTTGTGTGCATAGTTAAAAAATGCATGACTATAAAACCTCTAGGATTATTGGAATATGCATCTGAAATATTTTCTTAGCAATAAATTTGACATATAAAAATTTATATTAACTTGATATCTTGTTTATTGATTTATTTTTAAAGTTTTTATAAGGTAAGAAACATACAAAACTTCATAACCCTTTAGTGCTATAGTCTGAATGTTTGTGTCCCTCTGCAAATTTGTATGTTGACACCTAATCCCCAACATGATCATGTTAAGAGTGAGGCCTTTGGGAAGTGATTATGTTATGAAGGCAGAGCTCCAGAGAGATACCTTGCCCCTTCTGCCATGTGAGGACACAGCAAGAAAGCACCACTTATGGAACAGAATGCACCTTCTTACCAGACACAAAATCTGTTGGCATCTTAATCTTGGACTTCACAGCCTCCAGAGCTGTGAGAAATAAATGTTTGTTGTTTATAAATTACCTAGTCTAAGATATTTTGTTATAGTAGCCCAAATGGACTAAGACATTGGGTGACCATGTTTATATTTTTAAATAAAATAATTGCCTCAAAAATAACTGTATATAGGTTTTTTAGAAGAAAATATAATTATATAGAGAGTTTTTGAAACAAAATTACTTTTAAATCCAATTGTCCTCAAATCAAGTTTGTTGTTTATTTTGCTTACCTGCTATATTTGAATTTCAAAAAAAAAGTAGATGGATGACACCTAAAATGTATGTGTTATTTTTGTTTTTTTTGTTTTTGTTTTGCTACTTTACCAAACAGAACCCAGAAAATTTTCATATCTTTTAACTTATTAAGTTGTCAGATTAAAACCTATTTCTATAATAAGTTATTTAATGGTATCTTTCTGATGCACAATTGAACTCATGGAAAGAGAGAGTAGAATTGAGTCTGGGAAGGGTATTGGGGAGTAGTGGGGTAAGTGGGGATAATTAATGTGTACGAAAATATAGTTACAATGAATAAGACCCACTATTTGATAGCAAACAGGATGACTACAGTCAACAATAATTTATTATATATTTTAAAATAATGAAAAGAGTGAAATTGGAATGTTCTTAACACAAAGAAATGACAAAATGTTTGCGATAATGAATACCCCCAATTACCCTGTTGTGATTATTACACATAGTATTTCTGCATCAGAATATCACATGTACCCCATGCATATATATATAATATATAATTTACCTACTGTATATCCATAATAATTAAAAATGAAAAACTTAATACAAAATAAAAAATATGGTAACATGGAATTTCATGGGTATGCACATTGAAAGGAAAATGGCCATTTACTGCTATATCTATGAATAAAAATAAGTCCCCAATTTCAGCTTTATTGCAGGTGTGGGGGCCAACTTAAGAGCCTTAGGAAAGATGCATGATGCTGCATCTAACCATGTGTTAGATATTGACATAGGGCCTCCCAGCTTGTATGGCAGATCCACACTGCAGGAGGAATATTAATTGCTATGTATCATGTATTTTCCAATAAATACTTTTTCAATGATTTTGTCATTTTCTTTGTAAAATTTCTAGGGGGAACAACACAATGGCTACTCTTTGACAAGTTAAGAATTAAGGCTGAGGCCGGGCGCGCTGGGTCTCGCCTGTAATCCCAGCACTTTGGGAGGCCGAGGCGGGCGGATCACGAGGTCAGGAGATCGAGACCATCCTGGCTAACACGGTGAAACCCCGTCTCTACTAAAAGTACAAAAAATTAGCCGGGCGAGGTGGCGGGCGCCTGTAGTCCCAGCTACTCGGGAGGCTGAGGCAGGAGAGTGGCGTGAACCCCGGGGGCAGAGCCTGCAGTGAGCCGAGATCGCGCCACTGCACTCCAGCCTGTGCCACAGCGAGACTCCGTCTCAAAAAAAAAAAAAGAAAAAGAATTAAGGCTGAATGGAGCAATTTGAAATTATTAATAATTTAACTGTTTTAGCAACATTGAGTCAGAAAGAAACTGGATTATATGGTTTGGCTTTTTGTACCAACCAAATCTCATCTTGAATTGTAATCCCACATGTCAAGGAGGGACCTGATGGGAAATGATTGAATCATGGGGCCAATTTCTGCCATGCTGTTTTTGTGATAGTGAGGAGTTCTCACGAGATCTGATGGTTTATAGTGGTAGTTTTCCCTGCACTCGCCCCTCCCTCCTGCCACCTAGTGCAGAAGGTACGTGTTTTTCCCTCAATTTCTGCCATAATTGTAAGCCTCCTGAGTCCTCCCAGCCACGGGGAACCATGAGTAAATTAAACCTCCTTTCTTTATAAATTACCCAGTCTCAAGTAATATCTTTATAGCAGTGTGAAAACTGATTAATATATTAGACCACATAAGAACTTCTGCCAGTGATGGTAGACATATTTATGAATAACCTTCAAAAGTTTCTTAGACATTCTTTTAAATATTTCTTCAACAAATATTTATATAACAGGTACTGTTTGAGGAGATGAAAATGCCATCTTCTCAATAAATATAAATAAGAAACCTGACCTTTGGGGATTACCTTCTAAGAAGAGAAATACACAATAAACACATAAATAAGTCCAATATTATATTAGAATGTGATAGGTGCTGCAGAAGGAAATGTTGGCTGATACTTGCTTTATAACAGTGGCTGGCTTTGATTGCCCAAGTCAATATTGTTAGGCTTCTTATGAGTTGATAATTGAGAAACAGAGGTACAACAATCACCTTTATATGTTTATTTATGAATATAATTATATAACGATGTATGAATTTAATAAAACACAGAAAACTATTATTTTCACTTGTTAAAGCAAAAATGGTAGAAGAAAAGAGATAACTCCCTTAAACTGTGTTTACATGTAAAATTGACTTTTATTTTTGGTTTTCTTAAAAACTTGAGAGAAACTCTTTTTTTGTAAGTTGGCACTGATGCACAACTTGTAAGCACTGTAGTCATATTATATCAAAAGATAATTTATTTTGAAACTGGTAGATATGAATTTATTTATATACTACTTTATACCAATCAATAAGCATGATGTATAGCTGTAAGAACAATTTTTCAATTACACACATATGCACAGGTGCCACTGTCCCTGAATGAAGAACGCTTGCAAGCTGGAGTTCTTCGTTAGCCATTCATTCCCATGTGGGCTGTTGCATTGCTCAGTGCTATTTTGCTCTGCTCACTTATCTCTGTTGAGGAAGTGCTCCCTGATGCAGGGGTTACAAAGTTCTCTGCTGGTTTAGTTCAGTGTATTTTAGTTATAAGTGGCAGTTACCCCTTCCCTTGACCCTCTCTCCTGTCACCTAGTGAAAAAGGTACTTGCTTTTCCCTCATTTGCCTCAATACTGAATCAGAAGACAGAAATTATTTTTCCTCTCGTTAGTGGCTATGGCTCTTTCAATACAACCTACAGCAAAAATGAAACAAAACCCCAAACTCTCCAAAACTCAAAATGAAAACCAAAACAAACCAACAACAAATCAATAAAATGTCAGACAAAATTTTCAATAATATTCTAAATTTTTTTAGTGACTTTTTTTCTGTCATGATTTTGATGTCCCTGGGTTTTAATATGCCAGAAGCAACTTACATTAAAATATTATTAAAATAAGCCTTTGAAAGAATTACTTTCTTATTCTTCTATTTCTTCTACTTTCTTATTCTTTGCCCTATTCCTTTCTTCCATTTCAGAAATTAGATTTAAAATTAATTAACTTCTTTTCTAGGGTTGACAAATGAGGAATTTTAATGAGTACTATATATTCAGTTCTTACAATAGCAAGACAAAAAGAAAAAGAATTACATGAGTGACCAATTGTAAGATATATTTTAAACTTGAAGATAAAATATTTTTTATAGTTTAAAAAAGTTCTAGGTAGCAATTTGGCTGCATCAATACTTTTTCTTTCTAATATTTAGAAAAAAATTAATGGAAAATATTTGTCTTTTCTGCTGAAGGAATTACTTTTGTTCAGGAGGAAAGTAGAAGGAAACTAGGCCACAGCTTCATGAGTGGGGCTGAATCATACAGAACTGAAATAATTGATTCAGTGTTTTTGTTGTACAAAGGTACCCATGAGACACATACATGCACTGCTAAATGAACTTCTGGGCTGCAGGGATTTCAAAATCTGTAGGACCAAGCCGATTTTTTGTTGTTGTTGTTGTTGCTGTGATCACACAGATCTCTTTAACACCAAGAAGGGAGTATTTGGCTTCATGATTGATTTTTAAATTCTTAATCAGTGTGTTGTTTTTCTCTGTAGAACTGTCATATTTATCATTTGGATAAGCCTCTTACATCGATGAGTCTCTGTTTTATTGGGGGAAGTGAATTGATTTAGAAAAATGGTAACCAGCATGTTGCTGGCTAAAATTATATTTTGGCTATTTAAAAAAACATTCATTGAGCTCTCACCTCCTGAGGCACAGTATGGTATCGTGGGACAGATACAACATAATTTTAAAATATGTTCTTTTGTTTTTTTATGGCCATAGTAACATACATCCCTGAAATAATGTACAAAAAGTCACAAAGCAACAAATCTAGAATTTGCACAATTTACTATAAAGTGAAAATCTGAGAGTAAAACTATGGTATGTATATTAGGTGATGAGTACTTTAGGATTCAGAAGTTGAGTATAATGCTAGGTTCTGAAGGAAGCATTTGAGGGTGAAGAAAGGTGAGTAGTGTTGGAGCTGACCATAACATCAAAATATAAATGATACAATAATATTGTCATAAGCATTAGTTCTTTGTTAAATGTTAAAATGATATTATAAAAGTGGATACTAAACAGATAAAGACCAGCTATATAACCTCTTATATTTTATTAAATTTATAAACACTAAAAACCAATTTATAATCCAATATTTTCTTTTAATCATCCAGGATGTTTCTGGAAAGAATGTAAATGCTGGTTAATACTGATATACTAGAAAATTAATTTCATGACTAACAAGGAACATTTTAAAGATTGTTTATAAATACATAATTTCTTAAATATTTGGACTTCGAAGAAGAAATGCTTAGTGGAAACCATACTAGGAAATAATAAACAAATTAGAAAAAAATCAACCAAACAATGTTCTGAGGAAATTCTGGAGAAATATATTTTACAATGTTCTATCATAAATTAATTGCAATATCACTGTTTATTTGATGCCAAGAGTTCTATTCATTTCATTTAGTAGTACTACAAAGACTCATTTTAGTACACACCAGCATCTCTATCAGGACGGGACATAAAACCCTTCTCTGACTTATGTTAGACATTTTCACACATTAAAGAAAAAAACAACCCCAAAGCTGGCAAATCTAAATGAAAATCATTTTCAGGGAATGTGAATGTGGGTTCACAGACCAAACCTTGAAATGACAACATCTACCCCTGCTAAGACTACTGTTACTATTGCTACAATAAATAATTTGTCTCTATTGGACAGCATATTAGAGGCCTCAGAGTTTATAAGTCACTGTATTTCTATCAGATACGCCATTGTCACTGTACGTTTGTAAGGAAGGTCTATTTTGTTTCTGTATAATAAAAAAGAATAATACAAACTTTCTATTCCCAATAATACAAAAGCTGGCATAGAAAATGTGATTCTTAATACACAATGGCACCATGCTTATGAAGGAGATCTATTAATGCAAGTATTATGTTTTTACTCTTTTTTCTATACTGCAAATCAAATGAAGTCCTTAAACAATATCTTCCTTCCATATAGGATTATTTATTGCTATTTTGTCTTCTCTCCTCCCTTTGTAGAGACACGGTGTAACTCTCTCCCCATCCTTGTTGCACTTTCTCTTACACCTCATGCTCAGCCTCTGTTCTGCAATGAGTTCCCTAGTTTTGCCGAGGACACTCAAAGGAAGACTGTCAAGCAGCTAACTCAGAGTGTGTGCTTGAGAGCAGGAATGTAAAAGGGACATTTTAACAAGTGCATTTGCTATAAACCAAGCTCCTAGTTTCAACTTCAACAATTTTCAACAGCTTCAACAATGAAGGAATAGCTTGACATTTTCTTTGTGGGTACTTAAGAGTCATCTATCATCCCAGTTATCTAGTGATTTCTAGAGCTGGAAAGTAGAGGCTGTAGTGCTGTGCCTGGGAAACACATCTCAGGTAAAGAAACTAAAATCAAGTAGAGTCAAACAGAAATGGGATTCTCTTGTAAAAGTTTAGAAAAATAAGCAAAGATAGGTTGAACAGAAGTGTATGAAGATTAACTTTGTAGAAATAACTAACATTGAAATTTATAAAAGTTCAAAGGACTCAAATAAATTACTCAAGATATTTCAGCATCTGATGGGAATTATATAACATTATCTGTAATTTAGTGAATAAATTCACATAACTTGGGAATGAAATTTTAAACCTAAAGGGTGGAATTTAAGCTTATTTGATTATTTACTTTTCAAAGCAACTGTGTCCAAAAGGACCCAATTTTCATAACATACTGGTTATGGTGAATTAGACAGATATTTTTAGTCTTTTGGATCCTAATTTTAATATTTATAGATGAGGGGTTTTCTTAGTCAGTTTGGGCTACTATAGCAAAGTGCTATGGACTGAGTGGCCTACAAACAACAAGTTTATTTCTCACAGTCCTGGAGGCTAGGATTCTGAGATCAGAGTGCCGGTGTGGTTCAGTTCTAGTGAGAGCCCTCTTTTAGGTCTCAGACTACTAATTTCTCATTGAATCTCACAAAGTGAAAAGAAGATGAAAGAGTTCTCTGGAGTCTCTTTAATGAGAGTGCTAATCCCATTCATGAGGGCTCCACCCTCAAGACCTAATTATCTCCCAAAAGCTCCACCTTCTAATACCATCACACTGGGAGCTAGGATTTCAAAATATAAATCTGCAGGAGACAAAAACATTTGTTACTCAGTCCATAACATCCCACTCCTGTTTCCCCAAATGTTGTTTATCTTGCAGGCAATGTATGTTTATTTCATCCCACCAGACTCAGAAGTCTTAACTTTCCCAGCATCAACTCTAGAGTCTAAATTCCAAAGTCTCATCTAAATATCATTGAAAACAGATATAGGTGAGATTCAGGGTATAATATATTTTGAGGCAAACTTTCTCTATAGCTGTGAACCCATGTAACCAAACAGTTGTGTGCTTTCATAATACAATGGTGGGACATGCATAAGATAGATATTCCCATTCCAAAGGGAAAAACAGGAAAATAAGCAGGGGGGATCAGTCCCAAGTAAGTCTAAAACTTAACAGGGAAAACTTCATTAAACTTTAAGGCTTGAGAATAATACCCTTTGGCCCCAACCTTTGGACCCAGTGGGGCAGTGGTTCCTTCTCTGAAGCTTTCTTTGACTTGGGTTGTGGCCCTGTATCTGGGCAGCCTTGCTCCCACATGAGCTTAGACCATGTTGTAGCTCTCTGTAGGGACCCACTCATGATGCATGGGCTGGAGGCATCCCAGCCCACCTGAACCAGAGAGGAACTAGCTTGGCACCCCTCCCCTGACCCTAGCCTTTACACTCTGGGCCTGTGGTGTGAACAGCAGCTTTGATGATCTCTGAATCATCTTGGTCAAAGAGTCATTATTCCTCTTCCTTTCATGAAGAATAGAGTGGCTTTCATTGTGATGACTGATTAGGTCATACTGATTTCTTTATCAAATGGTCACTAGGCCACACTCTTAGTGTGAACACACTTTCTTATTTTTTTCCAATATGAATAGGCTAAGAATTTTCCAAATATTTAAATTTTGTTTCTGTTTTGTGTGTGGGGGAGTGTGTGTGTGTGTGTTCTCTGTGTGTGTATGTTTAACTAAATAATTCCCACTTCAAATCATTTTACTTTTCTTGCATTTTACTATAAGCACTCAGGAGGAACTAAGCAAATACTTCAAAACTTTGCTTTAAAATCTCCTCAACTATGTATTGTTTCATCACTTGCAAATTCTAGCTCCCACATAACATGATAACACAAACACAATTTACCAAGTTCTCTGCCAATTTACAAGAAGGATCACCTTTCTTCTAGTTTCCAATAACATGTTCCTCATTTCCATCTGAGACCTCATCAGAATAGTATTTATTGTCGAAATTTCTGCCAATATTTTGCAATAGTCTGTTCATGATTACTTAGGGGATTTTTTTTTTTCTTTTGATAAGACCTTACTTCGTCCCCCAGGCTGGAGTGCAATGGTGCGATGACTTACTTCAGCTTCAACCTCCTGAACAGATCCTCCTGCCTCAGCTGCACAAGTAGTTGTGACTACAAGCACTACCACACCTAATATTTAAAAAAAATTTTTTTTTTTTGTAGAGATGAGGTTTCCCTATGTTCCCTAAGCTGGTCTCAAGCTCCTGGGCTCAAGTGATCCTCAAGCTTCAGCTTCCCAAAGTGCTGGAATGACAGGTATGAGCCACTGCTTCCAGCCTACTTAGGTATTCTTTAGGAAGACAGAAGTTCTTGTGATAGCTCTTCTTTTTTCTCTCTGAGCTCTCAGCAAATCACCTTGAAAAGTTTATTCAGGGTAGTCTAGGCTTTTTCTAGCATGCTTCTCAAAACTTTTCTAGCCTCTACCCACTACCTATTTCCAAAATTGCTTCTACATTTTTATGTATTTGCAACAGCAGCACCTCCACTTCTCAGTACCAATTTCAGTGTGTGTCATATAAGGCGATTATAACAAAGCAGTAGAGACAGGGTGGCTTATAGACAGCAAACGAGAATGTATTTCTTAGTGTTCTGGAGGCTGAATATCTGAGATTAGGGTGCCAGTCAGCACAGTCAAGTGCTGGTGAGGGCCCTCTATCAGGATGAAAACTGCTAACTTTTTACTATACCCTCAAGTGGTGGAAAGTGTGCAAGACAGCTCTCTGGGGTGTCTAATATAAAGGCACTAATCCCATTCACAAGGCCTCCATCTTCATGATCTAATTGTGCCCCAAAGGCTTTGCCCCCTAATACCATCACATTAGGGGTTAGAAATTCAATATATGAATTTTGGGGTAACATTTAGTTCAAAGTCTCAAATTACTTTCACAGAATAAATGGCATTATTTACAACAAAGGCTTAGAAATTGCCTGCTGCATAAGTGTCCTATACACATAACTACTAGTCTTATTATAACCCAAAACATATTTTACATAGTAGGCATGATCTAAATAAGTATTACATATTTTATATTTGCAAATCGGTGATTGGCAGGAACTCATATAGTGTGTTTGTTTTGATTCCGAATGTAATGATTATTCGAATAGATTTTTGACCTAAGTTTCCTAAATACATAGATGTTAGAGATTCATAGTCATATGAAGTAAAATATATAAACTGTGGGCTAGAGATAGTTTCTCCAGCCCCTATATGTCCTTCAAAATATTTTATGTCCTAGTTTGGTTTTCAGCATACTTTTTTTTTCCTTTAAGACAGAGTCTCGCTGTGTCACCCAGGCTGGAGTGCAATGACGCAATCTTGGCTCACTGCAACTTCTGCCTCCCAGGGTCAAGTAATTCTCCTGCCTCAGCCTCCTGAGTAGCTGGAATTAATAGGCATGCACCACTATGTCCAGCTAATTTTAGTATTTTTAGTGGAGACAGGGTTTCACCATGTTGCTCGGGTTGGTCTTGAACACCTGACCTCAGGTGATCCACCTGCCTCGGCCTCCCAAAGTGCTGGGATTACAGGTGTCAGTCACCATGCCTGGCCAAGACACATTTTTAAGAATTCAAGAAGAGATGAAGGAGGCAGAAAGTATGCTAAGATGTCAAGAAGAGATGAAGGATGCAGAAAGTATGCTAAGATTTAGGCATCTCATTTTTTAATTATTTCAAAGATGAAGGAAAAATAATAGAAAGTCAAAACTGTCTCTCAGTCATTAATTTCATTGTCTTTAAAACTTGAAAATTGACCTTTTCAAAAAATAAAATGAAAATTCCTGCAGGAACTCTCTTTTCTAGGAGAACACTTTTATCCTAACCTTGGTTATTTACAAGGAGGATATTTATAAGTCATACAAGAATAGGGGCTAAAATCTTCCAGCCTCATATGAAGTCACAGGCTAAAATATCATAAATAAAACATCTCTCATTTCTGTTAATAGGAAAGCACACTTGAGTGAAGCACAGACAGGACAGTTGAGCATGTAAGAGATCCATTGAGTGATACTTGAGAAAGCAGTTGGACTGCATTCTGGTCCTTTCTGAAGTTTGCTTTTAGGCAAGTACCAGATGGATTGTATTTTAGAAAAGATTTGTCTGGAACATTTCCTGATGTCATTGTCCAGAGACAATGAGACAACTCATTTGCTTATGAGGTTTTTACTACAGCAATCTAGAGATGGAATTTCCAATGGAAAAAAAAAGGGTTTTTATAATTTCTATATTGACACTGGCAGCTCTGCCTTTTAAAAAATTAGTTCCTTTTAATGAATGTATTTTGGGAGTAGATTATAGTGTATTTAGTAAATTGGTGCTGTATTTAGAATGTAAAAATAAAAGAATAAACAACAGCATCAGTTACAACCACATATTTATTGTCTGGAAAGTGATGGAGTCAAATGGCATTGATTTCTGGCATGATGTACTGTGACCCTCATCCATCTGTTCAGGGACTGATGCAGTAATCAATATAATCTTTTCCTGGGGAAGCCCAAGGCATTCCCTGCATTTAGACATAGGGCTTCCAAATTGCTAATGTGATTAAAGAGTAATCAAGGTCTTTTCAGAAGCTTTATTTTCCAGCATACTCTAAAAAATTTTCCCCTTAAGAAGAGTTCTTTTTGATCAAATTTTGTTATTCAGCCTTTTCTTTTATCCTTTGCAATTCAATTATGTATAGTTCTATTGATTATATCCCTTAAAACTCTCAGCAGAGTTCAAGTAAAAACACATTTGCAGACTGGTTTAAATCTACTACTACTACAATATGACTCTTCTTAAAATATCCATAAATATTTATAGTACAATATCTCACAACTGTTAGAAAGTGTGTTTTGACCTCAGCTTTGAGCAACAGGGACATTTGTATTGCTCTAAGAATAGTCTAAAATAATTCTAAGCAAACTATCACAAGGACAGAAAACCAAAAACCGCATGTTCTCACTCATAGGTGGGAGTTGAACAATGAGAACACATGGACACAGGGCGGGGAACATCACACACTGGGTCCTGTCAGGGGATGGGGGGCTAGGGGAGGGATAACATTAGGAGAAATACCTAATTTAATGACAAGTTGATGGATGCAGCAAACCAACATGGCACATGTATACCTACATAACAAACCTGCACATTGTGCACAGATACTGTAGAACTTAAAGTATAATAATAAAAAAAGAAACTTCAAAAAAAAAAGAATAGTCTAAGATCTTATAGATTTTAGTATTGTTTCAAATGCATCTAAATCTGTTGATTTTTTTTTGAACTGAAGACAAAAACTGTTAATTTTCTAAAACACTGAAAAAGTTGCAACTGTTTTATTGTGTCAAAGTAATTTTATGTTTGCTAATTCAAAAGCCTGAGAATCTGAAATCAAATTTATACTTCAGCAGTGAAAGCAAAATAAAATACTTTTTTGTCACCTAAATCTGAAAGAACTTTACTGGGCTGAATAAAAAAAAAAATTAAAGTCTGACTAAATGTGGGAGAAAGTGGTGCTCACTTTCTCATATGGTAAGGTCATAATAAATTTTATTTTTCTCTAACACCCACGTGGTTATTAGGAACATGATTTTTGTTAATGCTGGAAGTGATAATTGCCTCAACGCCTATTGTTTCAGCTTTATTGAGGTATAAGTGATATAAAAATTATACATATTGTGTACAATGTGATATTTTAACATACATATACATTGTGAAATGATTACCACCATCAATCTAATAATATATTGAGCTATTTTATGTTTTTCATTGTGAGACATTTAAGACTATTAGCAAATTTCAAGTACACACTACTGTATTATGAACTGCTTCTATGAGTTCAACTTTCAACTATTTCAAATTCCACATAAGAATGAAATCGGGGGGGAGGGGGTGGAGCCAAGATGGCCAAATAGGAACAACTCCGGTCTACAGCTCCCAGCGTGAGCGGCACAGAAGACGGGTGATTTCTGCATTTCCGTTTGAGGTACGGGGTTCATGTCACTGGGGAGTGCCAAACAGTGGGTGCAGGACAGTTGGTGCAGCGCACTGTGCGTGAGCTGAAGCAGAGCGAGGCATTGCCTCACTCAGGAAGCGCAAGGGGTCAGGGAGTTCCCTTTCCTAGTCAAAGAAAGGGGAAACAGACGGCACCTGGAAAGTCGGGTCAGTCCCACCCTAACACTGTGCTTTTCCAACAGGCTTGGAAAACAGCACACCAGGAGATTGTGTCCCGCACCTGGCTCAGAGGGTTCTATGCCCACAGAATCTCGCTGATTGCTAGCACAGCAGTCTGAGATCAAACTGCAAGGCGGCAGCGAGGCTGGGGGAGGGGCACCCCCCATTGCCCAGGCTTGCTTAGGTAAACAAAGCAGCCAGGAAGCTCGAACTGGGTGGAGCCCACCACAGCTCAAGGAGGCCTGCGTGCCTCTGTAGGCTCCACCTCTGGGGGCAGGGCACCGACAAATAAAAATTCAGCAGAAACCTCTACAGACTTAAATGTCCCTCTCTGACAGCTTTGAAGAGAGTAGTGGTTCTCCCAGCATGCAGCTGGAGATCTGAGAACGGACAGACTGCCTCCTAAAGTGGGTCCCTGACCCCCGAGCAGCCTAACTGGGAGGCACCCCCGAGTAGGGGCAGACTGACACCTCACTCAGCCGGGTACTCCTCTGAGACAAAACTTCCAGAGGAACTATCAGACAGCTGAATTTGTGGTCTCACAAAAATCCACTGTTCTGCAGCCACTGCTGCTGACACTCAGCCAAACAGGATCTGGAGTGGACCTCTAGCAAACTCCAACAGACCTGCAGCTGAGGGTCCTATCTGGTAGAAGGAAAACTAACAAACAGAAAGGACATCCACACCAAAAACTCATCTGTACATCACCATCATCAAAGACCAAAAGTAGATTAAACCACAAAGATGGGGAAAAAACAGAGCAGAAAAACTGGAAACTCTAAAAAGCAGAGCACCCCTCCTCCTCCAAAGGAACGCAGATCCTCACCAGCGACGGAACAAAGCTGGATGGAGAATGACTTTGATGAGAGAAGAAGGCTTCAGACAATCAAACTACTTCGAGCTATGGGAGGAAATTCAAAACAATAGCAAAGAAGTTAAAATCTTTGAAAAATAATTAGATGAATGGATAAGTAGAATAACCAATGGAGAGGAGGGCTTAAAGGAGCTAATGGAGCTGAAAGCCAAGTTTTGAGAACTACACGAAGATTGCAGAAGCCTCGGGAGCTGATGCAATCAACTGGAAGAAAGGGTATCAGTGATGGAAGATGAAATGAATGAAATGAAGCGAGAAGGGAAGTGTAGAGAAAAAAGAATAAAAAGAAGCGAACAAAGCCTCCAAGAAATTTGGGACTATGTGAAAAGACCAAATCTACGTCTGATTGGTGTACCTGAAAATGACGAGGAGAATGGAACCAAGTTAGAAAACATTCTGAAAGATATTATCCAGGTGAACTTCCCCCATCTAGCAAGGCAGGCCAACATTCAGATTAAGGAAATACAGATAATGCCACAAAGATATTCCTCGCGAAGAGCAACCCCAAGACACATAATTATCAGATTCACCAAAGTTGAAATGAAGGAAAAAATGTTAAGGGCAGCCAGAGAGAAAGGTCAGGTTACCCACAAAGGGAAGCCCATCAGACTAACAGCTGATCTCTCTGCAGAAACTCTACAAGCCAGAAGAGAGTGGGGGCCGATATTCAACATTCTTAAAGAAAAGAATTTTCAACCCAGAATTTCATATCCAGCCGAACTAAGCTTCATAAGTGAAGGAGAAATAAAATACTCTACAGACAAGCAAATGCTGAGAGATTTTGTCACCACCAGGACTGCCCTAAAAGAGCTCCTGAAGGAAGCACTAAACATGGAAAGGAACAACCAGTACCAGCCACTGGAAAAACATGCAAAATTGTAAAGACCATCGAGGCTAGGAAGAAACTGCATCAACTAATGAGCAAAATAACCAGCTAACATCATAATGACAGGATCAAATTCACACATAACAATATTAACTTTAAATGTAAATGGGCTAAATGCTCCAATTAAAAGACATAGACTGGCAAACTGCATAAGGAGTTAAGACCCATCAGTGTGCTGTATTCAGGAAATCCATCTCACGTGCAGAGACACACATAGACTCAAAATAAAGGGATGGAGGAAGATCTACCAAGCAAATGGAAAACAAAAAAAGGCAGGAGTTGCAATCCTAGTCTCTGATAAAAGAGACTTTAAACCAGCAAAGATCAAAAGAGACAAAGAATGCCATTACATAATGGTAAAGGGATCAATTCAACAAGAAGAGCTAACTATCCTAAATATATATGCACCCAACACAGGAGCACCCAGATTCATAAAGCAAGTCCTGAGTGACCTACAAAGGGACTTAAACTCCCACACAATAATAATGGGAGATTTTAACACCCCACTGCCAACATTAGACAGATCAATGAGACAGAAAGTTAACAAAGATATCCAGGAATTGAACTCAGCTCTGCACAAAGTGGACCTAATAGACATCTACAGAACTCTCCACCCCAAATCAACAGAATATACATTTTTTTCAGCACCACACCACACCTATTCAAAAATTGACCACATAGTTGGAAGTAAAGCTCTCCTCAGCAAATGTATAAGAACAGAAATTATAACAAACTGTCTCTCAGACCACAGTGCAATCAAACTAGGACTCAGGATTAAGAAACTCACTCAAAACCGCTTAACTACATGGAAACTGAACAACCTGCTCCTGGATGACTACTGGGTACATAATGAAATGAAGTCAGAAATAAAGATGTTCTTTGAAATCAACGAGAACAAAGACACAACATACCCGAATCTCTGGGACACATTCAAAGCAGTGTGTAGAGGGAAATTTATAGCACTAAATTCCCACAAGAGAAAGCAGGAAAGATCCAAAATTGACACCCTAACATCACAATTAAAAGAACTAGAAAAGCAAGAGCAAATACATTCAAAAGTTAGCAGAAGGCAAGAAATAACTAAAATCAGAGCAGAACTGAAGGAAATAGAGACACAAAAAACCCTTCAAAAAATTAATGAATCCAGGAGCTGGTTTTTTGAAAAGATCAACAAAATTGATAGACCGCTAGCAAGACTAATAAAGAAGAAAAGAGAGAAGAATCAAATAGACTCAATAAAAAATGAAAAAGGGGATATCACCACTGATCCCACAGAAATACAAGCTACCATCAGAGAATATTACAAACACCTCTATGCAAATAAACTAGAAAATCTAGAAGAAATGGATAAATTCCTCGACAAATACACCCTCCCAAGACTAAACCAGGAAGAAGTTGAATCTCTGAATAGACCAATAACAGGCTCTGAAATTGTGGCAATAATCAATACCTTACCAATCAAAAAGAGTCCAGGACCTGATGGATTCACAGCTGAATTCTACCAGAGGTACAAAGTGGAACTGGTACCATTCCTTCTGAAACCATTCCAATCGATAGAAAAAGAGGGAATCCTCCCTAACACGTTTTATGAGGCCAGCATCATCCTGATACCAAAGCCTGGCAGAGACATAACCAAAAAAGAGAATTTTAGACCCATATCCTTGATGAACATTGATGCAAAAATCCTCAATAAAATACTGGCAAACCAAATCCAGCAGCACATCAAAAAACTTATACACCATGATCAAGTGGGCTTCATCCCTGGGATGCAAGGCTGGTTCAACATACGCAAATCAATAAATGTAATCCAGCATATAAACAGAACCAAAGACAAAAACCATATGATTCTCTCAATAGATGCAGAAAAGGCCTTTGACAAAATTCAACAACCTTCATGCTAAAAACTCTCAATAAATTAGCTATTGATGGGACGTATCTCAAAATCTTAAGAGCTATCTATGACAAACCCACAGCCAATATCATACTGAATGGGCAAAAACTGGAAGCATTCCCTTTGAAAACTGGCACAAGACAGGGATGCCCTCTCTCACCACTCCTATTCAACATAGTGCTGGAAGTTCTGGCCAGGGCAATCAGGCAGGAGAAGGAAATAAAGGGTATTTAATTAGGAAAAGAGGAAGTCAGATTGTCCCTGTTTGCAGATGACATGATTGTATATCTAGAAAACCCCATTGTCTCAGCCCAAAATCTCCTTAAGCTGATAAGCAACTTCAGCAAAGTCTCAGGATACAAAATCGATGTACAAAAATCACAAGCATTCTTGTACACTAATCACAGAGAAACAGATAGCCAAATCATGAGTGAACTCCCATTCACAATTGCGTCAAAGAGAATAAAATACCTAGGAATCCAACTTAAAGGGATGTGAAGGACCTCTTCAAGGAGAACTACAAATCACTGCTCAATGAAATAAAAGAGGATACACACAAATGGAAGAACATTCCATGCTCATGGGTTGGAAGAATCAATATTGTGAAAATGGCCATACTGCCCAAGGTAATTTATAGATTCAATGCCATCCTCATCAAGCTACCAATGACTTTCTTCACAGAATTGGAAAAAACTACTTTAAAGTTCATATGGAACCAAAAAAGAGCCCGCATTGCCAAGTCAATCCTAAGCCAAAAGAACAAAGCTGGAGGCATCACGCTACCTGACTTCAAACTATACTACAAGGCTACAGTAACCAAAACAGCATGGTACTGGTACCACAACAGAGACATAGATCAATGGAACAGAACAGAGCCCTCAGAAATGATGCCGCATAGCAACAACTATCTGATCTTTGACAAACCTGACAAAAACAAGAAATAGGGAAAGTATTCCCTATTTAATAAATGGTGCTGGGAAAACTGGCTAGCCATATGTAGAAAGCTGAAACTGGATCCCTTCCTTACATCTTATACAAAAATTAATTTAAGATGGATTAAAGACTTACATGTTAGACCTAAAACCATAAAAACCCTAGGAGAAAGCCTAGGCAATACCATTCAGGACATAGGCGTGGGCAAGGACTTCATGTCTAAAACACCAAAAGCAATAACAACAAAAGCCAAAATTGACAAAGGGGATCTAATTAAACTAAAGAGCTTCTGCACAGCAAAAGAAACTACCATCAGAGTGAACAGGCAACCTACAGAATGGGAGAAAATTTATGCAACCTACTCATCTGACAAAGGGCTAATATCCAGAATCTACAATGAACTCAAACAAATTTACAAGAAAAAAACCAACAACCCCATCAAAGAGTGGACGAAGGACATGAACAGACACTTCTCAAAAGAAGACATTTATGCAGCCAAAAAATACATGAAAAAATGCTCATCATCACTGGCCATCAGAGAAATGCAAATCAAAACCACAATGAGATACCATCTCACACCAGTTAGAATGGCCATCATTAAAAAGTCAGGAAACAACAGGTGCTGGAGAGGATGTGGAGAAATAGAAACACTTTTACACTGTTGGTGGGACTGTAAACTAGTTCAACCATTGTGGAAGTCAGTGTGGCGATTCCTCAGGGATCTAGAACTAGAAATACCATTTGACCCAGCCATCCCATTACTGGGTATATACCCAAAGGACTATAAATCATGCTGCTATAAAGACACAGGCACACATGTTTGTTGCGGCACTATTCACAATAGCAAAGACTTGGAACCAACCCAAATGTCCAACAACGATAGACTGGATTAAGAAAATGTGGGACATATACACCATGGAATACTATGCAGCCATAAAAAATGATGAGTTCATGTCCTTTGTAGGGACATGGATGAAACTGGAAAACATCATTCTCAGTAAACTATCACAAGGATAAAAAACCAAACACCGCATGTTCTCACTCATAGGTGGGAATTGAACAATGAGAGCTCATGGACACAGGAAGGGGAACATCACACTCTGGGGACTGTTGTGAGTTGGGGGGAGGGGGAAGGGACAGCATTAGGAGATATACCTAATGCTAAATGACGAGTTAATTGGTTTAGCAAACCAACACGGCACATAGATACATATGTAACAAACCTGCACATTGTACACATGTACCCTAAAACCTAAAGTATAATAAAAATGAAAAAAATGTTACACATATTAAAAAAAATAGAGTGAAATTGTGCTGTACCCATTTTTGTACCCATCTTATTTCACTTAGCATAATGTCTCTCAGGTTCATCCATTTTGTCACAAATGACAAGATTTTCTTCTTTATTAAGGCTGAATACTATTCCATTGTGTATAATATCATATTTTCTTTATAAATCAATCCATCCATAGATACTTAGATTGATTCCATATCTTAGCTTTTGTGCATAATTCTGTATAATCATGTGAATGCAGATACCTCATTGACATATTGGTTTTACATACTTTGGTTAAGTACCCAGTAGTGGGATTGCTGAAGCAAATGGTAGTACTATTTTTATGTTTTTGAGGACTCTCCATACTATAGATGGCTGTACCTGCTTCCGTTTCTATCAACAGTGTAAAGGGTTCTCTTTTCTCTACACCTTTGCAAAACCTATCTTTTCTCTTTTTGATTATAGCCATTCCAACAGGGGTGTGAGATGATATCTCATTGTGGTTTTGATTTGCATTTCTCTGATGATTATTGATGTTGAGCATTTTCTATATACCTGTTGATCATTTGTATGTCTTCTTTTGAGAACTCTCTACTCGGATCCTTAGCCCATTTTTAAATTGGGGTACTTATTTTCCTGTTTCGCAGTTACTTATTTACATCTTTTAAAGAACGTAATAAATGGATGATTTGCAGATGTGTTCTCCCACGTTACAGGTTGTTTATTCACTTCATTGATTGTTTCTTACTCTAAAGAAGATTATTAGTTTTATGTAATCCCACTTGTCTATATTTGGTTTTGCTACCTGTGGTTTTGAGATCATATCCAAAAATATTCCTGATTACATGAATGCCAAGAAGTTTTTTTCTGTTTTCTTCTAGTCGTTTTAAAATTTCAGGTCTGACATTTAAGTCCTTAATGCATTTCGAGTTGATTTTTGTATAGAGTGTAAAGTAAGGATCCAAATTTATTTATATGAATGTGGATATTCAATTTTTTCAACACAATTTATTAAACAGACTGCTCATTCCTCACTGTAAGTTTTTGGCAACTTTGTTGAAGATTAGTTGACCATAAACACATAAACTTGTTTCTTGGCTTTGTATTCTATTGCATTGGTCTATATGTCTGTTTTATATCAGTACCATACTGCTTCGATTACCATAGCTTTGTTGTATATTTTGAAATTGGTTCATGTGATGCCTCCATCTTTGTTCTTCTTGCTCAAGATTACGGTAGCTATTTGGGGTCTTTTGTGGTTCTATACAAATTCTAGAATTTTTTCTACATCTGTGAAAAAAGATATTGGAATACTGATAGAGATTGCAGTGAATCTGTAGATCATTTTGGGTAGTATGGATATTATTACTTCTTCCAATATTGATATGTTGGATGTACTTTTGCTGCTTCCAATAAGTTTTGGTATGTTGTATTTCCATTTCATTTATCTCAAGACATTTTTAAATTTCTGTTGTTGTTTTTTCTTTGATGCATTATTTGTCCAGGAGCACATTTTTAATTTCCATGTATTTGTGAGTTTTCTATTTTTCCTCCTGTTATTTATTTCTAGTTTCATACCACTGTGGTCAGAAAAGATAGTTGATATTATTTCAATCTTTTTGCATTTCTTAAGACTTGTTTTGTGGCCTTACATATCATCTAAGTGCACAGCACTCTGTGTGTGCTTGAAAAGAATGCATGCTGCTGAAAGGAGGAATGTTTTGAATATGTCTGTTGGATCCATTTGTCTATAGTGCAGTTCAAGGCCACTCTTTTCATATTAGTTTTCTGTCTGGAGGATTTGTACATTGTTAAAAGTAGGGGAGTTAAGTCTCATACTATTATTGTAGTGCTATTTCTCTCTTTAGTTTTATTACTATTTGCTTTATATATTTAGGTACTGTAATGCTGGATGCCTGTGCATTTACAAATTTTTTATCATTTTGATAAACTCACCCCTTATCATTACATAGTGACCAGCATTGGCTCCAGTTTAGGATCATTGCACTCAATTTCTATGTGTTTTTTTGCAGAATGCTAGGACTTTGTGAAAATGTTCTCTGTACTTAGCCATCTCTCTGCAATGCCTCATTGAACTAACTAGGGTAATTAAAGACAAAACTTTCAAAATAGTTACTAATTCAAATCCATAGTTTGATCAAGTCAAACACTTAAGAAGGGCTCTTAAAGCAGAAGACAGATATAGGAACACTAACAAAAATGAAGGATTTGAAACTTCGAGTTTCATCTCTGACATGTGAAGAGTCTGGAAGTTATCACTCATCCTTCCAACAAGAAAAAGTGGGACAAACTGAAAATCAACACCTTTCCTAGACCAACCAGAGAGCTGAGATCACAAAAGAAACTTCCCACACTGAAACACAAAAAGAATGAATAATAATAATAAAACCGAACATCCAAAAACTGTGAGACAATATCAGAAGGTAAAACATACACATAGTTAGAATGACAGAAGAAAAAAAAGGTAACAGGGAGAAGAAATATTTGCAATAATAATGGTCAAGAATACTCCCAAATTAATGAAAGCCACCAAACCACAGACCTAAGAAGCTCAGAAATCACCAAATAAGAAACATAAAAAACAAAGGTTATTATACCAAAATCCAGTTTTCCCATTCTCCCATCACTTTTCTCAAAAAAGGGTAAAATCCTTCCATCAAAATAGGGTAAAATCTTTCTGTTTTCCTAGTTACAAAATTTTTCTGAGAGGATATGATGCTAGTGACTTTTCTCAAAACACTTGCAAAGTTTTTTGCTTATTTTATAGGGCAGTCATAACCACTGCACTGGTTCTGAAGGTATCATCTACAAAAGTGGGGTATTCATCACAGCAGTCTCACCAAAGCCATTAGAACAAGACCTGTTGCTGACTGATCCCTTTCTTCTAAGGTGTATGCAATGGATGCTTGACTATTATTGGTCTTTTGGCTCTAAGATCCCCAGTTTTTCATAAGATCCTTTCAGGAAAGTTTGGGTTAAATTACCATTTTATCTTATTTATGGGCAAGAAGCTTGGCAATTAAAAGGGATTAAAATATTTTGTGGCCAAGTATCATTTATCAATGCAAATTATCTCTGATTTATTTACTTTAAAACACCACATTCAATAGCTAAAAATATACAAAGTATGACCTTCACTTGTTTTTCAAAGTGAGGACATCATAAATCATATTCCTAAAGACAGTCTCTGTTTACTATCTGCTTATGTTTTCCTTTCACTACCTTCCAAAATGGGATAATTACAGAGCTATAAAAATATTTGAAACATTATAACATGCTTTGTGAATCTCTCTGCTTTTCTACAGTGTTTCAGTAAAATAACATATAGCCATATATCAAGCACCTGTATGAAGCATATCTGGCATATGTAAATCTTGCAGCTTTACATTGTTATGTGGCAAATAATTATGTTTATCAAAGTACATTCATGACTAGTTTACTAAAATATGGATTCCCAAGAAGGGGCATATTTCAAAGATCCTGAACATTTGGGGAATATGTTTTACTTGGCAATTTTAAGGAATCGTATTTCCAAATGAATGGCAATACCCTCAAAATAATTATTTCAGTAGGTTACATAATTAAAATTATTCAATAGCTATATTCTTTAAATTTTAAAATGTTACATATTAAGAAATTCATTTATGAGGTTTTCTCTGATAGATGGATGTAGTAATTTTGGGGGAATTTTTCTATTATTTGCTTCTTGTTCCTCTCTCCACCAGGGAACATAAGATTTTATCAAGTATATTTTAACTGGCTCATGGAACTATCAAATGTCAGTGTTGACAGAGACTCTAAAAGCGATCTTATCCAAAGTCCTCATTGTCTTATTTCAATGATGAAAAAAGGAGGTTCAGACTGAGGAAGTGGCTTGATGAAAGTAGGTTCTGAGATTCTTACATTATTAAATTAGAATTTATTTAAAATTAAATTGATTTCTGAATTATTAGCAATAAGTCAAAAGAAAAATTTCAGAGCATTTGTTGGCTATGAAAAACACAGTTTGAGATATCAAATAGGAGAATGATGTATGGCATTGTATTTACCATTTTAAAAAGAACATAAGGAGATATATGTAATAATAATTATTAAAATATAAATTAAGACAGGGTGTATATTCTAGTCTGTTGATAGAAAGTTACAGAAGAGCTAAAATTTCACCCTACTGGACTTCAAATTACCTTACAGATCTCACATAGATTTCATAATTCCTTTGCTTCCTGTTAATATACTTTTTATATTGTATTGATATATTCTCAGAATAATACAATCTTATACCTCTAAAGAACCATTCAGAGCTCATTTAGCTTATCATGTAAAATAAAAACTCACATAAATAAGTTAAAACTCATATTAAAATAACAGTGATATCACTTTAGGGCATATTAATGATCTTGCTTTTCTCATCTGTACATGCGCTTTGTTTTAAACTCTACATGATATCTATCTTTTTTGTGTGTGGAATTTTCATATTACTACACACTAAACATATCAAGATTATTTTCAACACCTAAATAACTTTAAGATTATATAGTTAATTCTAAAGTACTTTTGAAGTAAATCTTGAATGAGCAACTGGAGTGGCACAGGTAGTTCTTAGAAGTTAAGATCAAAATTTTAGAATTTATAACTAGGGTTTGCTTTGGTTACGCAGATACATTTTAAAGTCAAATATGATAAATAGAAGTTATTTTTTCAAGTCAATTAGTAGAAACGGACAGAAGGGAGAGAGAGAAAAACAGTGAGAACAAGCAATAGAGGAGAATAAAATCTAGTCCTTTAGCTGGTTTATCTAAATGCAAAGTGCCCTTGACTTTAATAGTGGCTCGGCATTTGGAGTTGAGATGTGTTAATAGGAGAACGTTGTGGTGTGTTTATTTGGAATTCCTGCCTTTTTGAATCGATTGCCTGACATATCATTTTACATGGGTCACAATAATTTAGATACAGGATGTAGCGAACAAAACATTACGAGCAGTATCTTACATTTCTTTCCAGTATATATTTAAACAACAGATACCAATGATTAAAAGAGAAATTGCTTTTTATCACTGGAGCAAGCCAGGGAAATCATGGGGAGTGCTCACCCTCGATTTTGGGTGATAGAGGTTTCACATCCTCTTTCCATATTGTCCTTCATCTTCCACAGGAGAAACACAAGACCAGAAAGATCTCTGGCCTGGGATTATCACTGTGCAAGCCAAGTAAGAAAGCTCAGGGAGTGCCTATTCTCCCTTCCTGGCATGTAGAGGTGTCAGTTAGACAGGAAGAATAAGTATTAGTGATCTATTGCACAGCATGGTGACCATAGTTATTAATAGTGCATTGTATAATTCAAAATTGCTAGAAGAGTAGATTTTAACCATTCTCATCACAAAAATATAAGGTAATGAATATGTTCATTGTATTGATTTAATCTTTCTTCAATGTATACATATATCAAAACATCATATTGTACTCCATAAATAGATACAATATTTATAAGTGAATTAAAATTTAAAAAATGCTAACAACATAGTGTACAAGTCACATTTTTAGAAAAATCTTTCAAACATGTGTCTACAAACACCTCACAACATACATAACATCTATTGAATAAAATAACCACAAATTATAAATTATTTTAAGATAAAGGAGCATTTCAGAAAACAAGTATCATTATTTCCTCTATTAGTGCTCCCCACAAAATCTTCTAAGTAATTCGCTTTATCTTTCATTTTCTCTTTTTCTTTCTCTTTTCTTCTTTTTTAACTTTGTTGGAAAATTTAAACTTCTAAAAAATAACTAGGTATTTCAATTATATTTGTTTTCTAAAATTCTGTGTGCAGTTGTATTACTGTTTTCACACTACTGATAAAGATGTATCGGAGACTGGGCAATTTACAAAAGAAAGAGCTTTAATGGACTTACTAGTCCACATGGCTGGGGAGGCCTCACAATCATGGCAAGAGGTGAAAGGCACATCTCACATGGTAGCAGACTAGAGAAGAGAGCTTGAGCAGGGAAACTCCCCCTTTGAAAATCATCGGATTTTGTGAGACTTATTCACTATCATGAGAACAGCATAGGAAAGACCTGCCCCTATGATTCAAATACCTCCCACTGGGTCCATGCAACAACATGTAGGAATTCAAGACGAGATTTAGGTGGGGACACAGCCGAACCATATCATTCTGCCCCTGGCCCCTCCCAAAACTCATGTCCTCATACTTCAAACCCAAGCATGTGACTCATTTCAGCATTAACTCAAAAATCCACAGTCCGAAGTCTCATCTGAGACAAGGCAAGCCCCTTTCATCTATGAGCCTGTAAAATCAAAAGCAATTTAGTTACTTCCTAGATACAATGGAGGTACAGACAGTGGGTAAACACAGCCTTTCCAACCGGGAGAAATTGGCCAAAACGAAGGGACTACAGGACCCATGCAAGACCAGAATCCAGCTGGGCAGTCAAATCTTAAAGCTCCAAAATGATCTTCTTTGACTCCATGTCTCACATCTGTGTCATGCTAATGCAAGAGGTGGGTTCGCATGGTCTTGGGCAGCTCCACCCCTCTGGCTTTGCAGGGTACAGCCTCCCTCGCGGCTGCTTTCACAGACTGGCATTGAGTGTCTGTGGCTTTTCCAGGCACACAGTGCAAGCTATCAGTGGATCTACCATTCTGGGGTCTGGAGGACAGTGGCCCTTTTTTCACAGCCCCACCAGGTGGTGCCTTAGTAGGGATTCTGTGTGGAGGCTCTGACTCCACATTTCTCTTCTGTGCTGCCCTAGCAGAAGTTCTCCATGAGAGCCTCACCCCTGCAGCAAACTTCTGTCTAGACATCCAGGAATTTCCTTACATCCTCTGAAATCTAGGTGGAGGTTCCCAAATTTCAATTCTTGATTTATGCGCACTGGTAGGCTCAACACCACATGGAAGCTGCCAAGGCTTGAGGCTTGCACCTTCTGAAACCACAGACTAACCTCTATGTTGGCCCCTTTCAGCTATGTCTGCAGTGGCTGGGTCGCAGAGTACCAAGACCCTAGAGTGCACACAGCATGGAGATCATGGTTCTGGCCCGTGAAACCACTGTTTCCTCTTAGGCTCCAGGCCTGTGATGGGAGGGGCTGCTGTGAAGACCTCTGACATGCCCTGGAGACATTTTCCTACTGTCTTGGTAATTAACATTTGGCTCCTCATTACTTACGCAAATTTCTCCAGCCAGCATAAATTTCTCCTCAGAAAATGGGATTTTCTTTTCTATTGCATTGATAGCCTGCAAATTTGTTGAACTTTTATGCTCTGTTTCCCTTATAAAACTAAATGACTTTAACAGCACTGAAGTCACCCCTTGAATACTTTGCTACTTAGAAATTTCTTCCACCAGATATGCTAAATCATCTCTCCCAAGTTCAAAGTTTCACAAATCTCCAGGGCAGGGGCAAAATGCTACCAGTTTCTTTGCTAAAACATAACAATAGTCACCTTTGCTTCAGTTTCCAACAAGTTCCTCATCTCCATCTGAGACCACCTCAGACCACCACAATGGATTTCGTTGTCCATATCATTATTAGCATTTTGGTTAAAGCTGTTCAACAAGTCTCTAGTGAGTTCCAAACTTTCCCACATTTTTCTGTCTTCTGAGCCCTCCAAACTATTCCAACCTCTGCTAGTTACCCAGTTGCAAAGTTGCTTCCATATTTTTGGATATCTTTTCAGCAGCACAACCACACTCTACTGGTACCAATTTACTGTATTAGTCTGTTTTCACCCTGCTAATAGAACATACCCAAGACTGGACAATTTACAAAAAAAAAGAAATTTAATGGACTTACAGTTCCACAGGCCTCACAATCATGGTGAAAGGTGAAAGACATGTCTCATATGGCAGCAGACAAGAAAGCTTGCTTTAAAGTTCATATGGAACCAAAAAAGAGCCCACATCACCAAGTCAATCCTAAGCCAAAAGAACAAAGCTGGAGACATCACGCTACCTGACTTCAAACTATACAACAAGGCTACAGTAACCAAAACAGCATGGTACTGGTACCACAACAGAGACATAGATGAATGGATCAGAACAGAGCCCTCAGAAATAATGCCTCATATCTACAACTATCTGATCTTTGACAAACCTGACAAAAACAAGAAATGGGACAAGGATTCCCTATTTAATAAATGGTGCTGGGAAAACTGGCTGGCCATATGTAGAAAGCTGAAACTGGATCCTTTCCTTACACCTTATACAAAAATTAATTCAAGATGGATTAAAGACTTACATGTTAGACCTAAAACCATAAAAACCCTAGAAGAAAACCTAGGCAATACCATTCAGGACATAGGCATGGGCAAGGATTTCATGTCTAAAACACCAAAAGCAATGGCAACAAAAGCCAAAGTTGACAAATGGCATCTAATTAAACTAAAGAGCTTCTGCACAGCAAAAGAAACTACCATCAGAGTGAACAGGCAACCTACAGAATGGGAGAAAATTTTTGCAACCTCCTCATCTGACAAAGGGCTAATATCCAGAATCTATAATGAACTCAAATAAGTTTACAAGAAAAAAACAAACAACCCCATCAAAAAGTGGGCGAAGGACATGAACAGACACTTCTCAAAAGAAGACATTTATGCAGCCAAAAAACACATGAAAAAATGCTCATCATCACTGGCCATCAGAGAAATGCAAATCAAAACCACAATGAGATACCATCTCACACCAGTTAGAATGGCAATCATTAAAAAGTCAGGAAACAACAGGTGCTGGAGAGGATGTGGAGAAATAGGAACACTTTTACACTGTTGGTGGGACTGTAAACTAGTTCAACCATTGTGGAAGTCAATGTGGTGGTTCCTCAGGGATCTAGAACTAGAAATACCATTTGACCCAGCCATCCCATTACTGGGTATATATCCAAAGGACTATAAATCATGCTGCTATAAAGACACATGCACACGTACGTTTATTGCAGCACTATTCACAATAGCAAAGAGTTGGAACCAACCCAAATGTCCAACAACAATAGACTGGATTAAGAAAATGTGGCACATATACACCATGGAATACTATGCAGCCATAAAAAATGATTGTTAGGTAACTAGAGCACCCTAATAGCGCTGGTTCCAGGTTCTTCTTCCTCAATGCAAGCCCGCCAAAGGAAAAACCAATCAGAGAGAGGTGTTTTTCCCGCCTCGCTCTAAGTCCCACCCCAACCAATCACAAACATCCACGCAGCCCTCCTGGGCATAAAATAAGAAAGCCCCCCACCGCTCTCTCTCTCTCTGTCCTGCCCTGCCTAGCCTGCTGCCTCCAATAAAGATCTCTTGGCCGAGCCGGTGTGCCGTGGTCTTAAGTCTGAGCGTCACTCTTTCACTGGTGCCGTGACTCGGATTGGGACTCCCCGCCTCTGGCAGGACCCCAGTCCCCCTCAGACTCAGACTAGGCCCTGGCTGGCCTTTGCCCAATTTCCTGTCCGCCAAACAGCGCATCCACCACCGGCTCCTGTTTGGTAAGTCCCCTTCCATAGTCTGACACCTAGTCCTATACTGTGGTGACAGACTCCTGTTTCCCCTCCTCGACCAGCAGGGAATGGAGTTTTCTCCCTCTCCTCCTCACCCCTCTGGCCTGAGCCTCTGCCCCGAGCCTCCTCTCCGTGCCATACTGTTGGCTACATACAAAAATCTTGGTATGAAGTGGCTCACGGTCCCTCGGCCATACTGTTGGCCCTTCAGTCCCTTCGCCTTGGTGACGACCAACCAAAGGCCCTGAACCTGATTACAGTGTTCGGCTAACTAGGGGACGCCCTCTTAGGCCTCACTGCCTCTCCGTCCATGGGAGGCTCCGCATCCCTGCTGGCTGACTCACCCCTAAAATGCCTTTTAGACAATCTGGCTACCCTAGGCCTTGCTGCTGACCTTAAACCCAAGTGCCTAATCAAATTCTGCACGCAAGATTGGCCAAACTACCCCTTAGACAACCAAAGTAAATGGCCCCCTTACGGGTCCCTAGACCCTGGAATTCTCCAGGATCTCTACAATTATTGCGAGCGCACGGGAAAATGGGCAGAGATCTCCTGTATTTCCAGCTTTTTCCTATTAAAGGATAAGCCTCACCTCTGTATGTCCTGTCAACCCCAACCCCGACATGTCGTGGCTGCTCTCTGCTCCAAAGGTCTTTCTCAGCCCTCTCCCCCTCCCTCCACCTCCGATTTCGACCCTGCTGACGAACTGCCTCCATATCACCATCCTCAGCCTCACCCTCCCACCACCACTCCGCCACCAACAATCCCCGGCCCCACTCCCCCACCCCCGGCTCCTTCAACTTCCCTTCAACCCCCATCTGCTCCTCTGCCCAGCACCCCGGCCACCCGTTCCCGATCCCATCTCCCCGTCCTGGCTCCCCTCAGGGAGGTTGCGGGTGCCAAGGTATTGTTCGTGTCCATGTGCCCTTCTCCATGGCAGATCTCTCACAAATTTAAAGACGCCTAGGCTCATACACCTCTGATTCAGCCTCATACATCAAAGAATTCCAATACCTTATCCAAGCCTACAGTCTTAACTTCCATGATATTTATATGATTCTTTCCAACACCCTCCTTCCCGAGGAACGTAGGCGAGTCTGGGAGCAGGCCCGTACCTATGCAGATCAGGTTCACCAAACAACCCCAGCCCTACCCATCGGAGCGCAGGCAGTCCCCGAGCACGATCCTGGCTGGGATTATAACTCCCAGAACGGTGTCACAGCCCGAGACCACTTTGCCACCTGTTTAATAACAGGTCTCCGAAAGGCAGCTCAAAAGGCAGTCAATTTTGAAAAACTCCACGAAATCATCCAAGAAAAACATGAAAACCCGTCCGCCTTCCTCGCCCGCCTTACACAGGCACTCCAGCAATACACCAATATAGACCCCGAAGCCCCCGACGGCAGGCAACTTCTCATGTCCCATTTCTTCGCACAAAGCTTCCCAGACATTCGGGCCAAACTAAAAAAGCTAGACAGAGGTCCCTTTACCCCGCAGACCAGGATCCTCACCACCGCATTCAAAGTCTATCACAACCGTGACGAGCAGGCAAGGAGGCAGAAGTGCCAGATGTTGGCTCAGGCCTTCAAGGCCTCAACCCAGACTATCAGACGCCGTGCCTCTATGTCCACCACTCACCACCAACCCCCCAGACCCTGCTTTAAATGTGGGAACGAAGGTCATTGGGCCCGTCAATGTCCTAATCCTAGGCCACCCAAACGATCGTGCCCCAAATGCCAACAGTCCGGCCACTGGGCGACCGACTGCCCCAGCTTCCCTGGGGGAGCTGGGCTGGAACCCCGCCCCGAGGCTGATCTCATTGGGCTGGCAGCCTACGACTGACGGGGCCCTGGGACCTCTTCCCCGACACACACCATCACCACGCAGGAGCCCAGGGTACCTCTTACAGTGGATGGGCGTCTTGTCATTTTTCTCCTTGATACCGGGGCTACTCTCTTGGTTCTGCGGGAGTATTGGGGCGCTGTCTCCACCTCTGGCCCTCCCATAGTCGGGGTAGGAGGCCAGACCACGTGGCCAAAGACCACCCCACCCCTAGCATGCTCTTTCTCTGGTCATCTCTTTTCTCACAAGTTCCTAGTTATGCCCCAGTGTCCCCTTCCTTTATTAGGTAGAGACATCCTCTCCAAATTTGGGGCAGCTATTACATTCAACCCCACAGTGCTCCCAGACTCCACCTCTCTCCTCGCTGTAATCTCCAATCCCCCAGACCTGCCCAGCTCTCTGCTGCCTCTGCCAGCCTCTGTTAACCCCACAGTTTGGGATGTAACCACCCCTTCCCTAGCTCACTGCACACCCATTAAAATTTCCCTAAAAAACCCCAACCACTTCCCTAGTCAACCTCAGTATCTTCCAGCTACTAGCCTCAGAGGCCTGCAGCCCCTCATTTCTGAACTCTTATGGAAAGGATTCCTCAGGCCTACCCACTCTCCGTTCAACACTCCCATACTGGCAGTAAAAAAAACCAACGGAAAATTTCACCTGGTTCAAGATCTATGTCTCATCAATGATGCTGTCAGGTCTATCCACCCATAGTTCCTAACCCCTACACCCTCCTCTCCTCTATTCTGCCTGACACAACACATTTTTCTGTCATAGACCTTAAAGATGCCTTCTTTACCATCCCCCTCTCCCCACAAGCTCAGGATCTTTTCACCTTCACCTGGACAGATCCAGACACTCAACAATCACAACAACTCACTTGGACAGTCCTTCCCCAAGGGTTTCGAGACAGCCCCCACATCTTTGGACAAACCCTAGCTGCAGATCTCAGGTTACTGCAACTCCCTCAGTCCACCCTCCTGCAATACGTGGACGACCTTCTCCTTTGTAGTCCTTCTCTAGCAGTCTCCCAGACTGACACCGTATCTCTCCTCAACTTTCTGGCAGACAAAGGATATCGAGTATCCCCACTCAAAGTCCAACTCTCCTCCCCCCAGGTGATCTATTTAGGGGTCCTCCTGTCCCACAACTCCAAGGCCATAACCCTAGACTGAAAATGTTTTATACGGAGCCTCCCAGTTCCCAAAACCAGGCAGGAACTTCTTTCATTCCTCGGGTTAGCAGGGTATTTCAGAACATGGATTCCTAACTGCTCTCTCTTAGCAAAGCCCCTCTATGACTTGGCCCACAGAGCCCTGTCCGAACCCCTAGACACTGCTGTTACTCAACCCTTCCAGGCCCTCCAACAGGCACTTCTCAAGGCCCCCACCCTACATCTTCCAGATCTCCAGAAACCCTTCACCCTATACGTACATGAACAAAAGGGACTGGCCCTAGGTGTCTTAGGTCAGTTGCAAGGGCCTTCATTTGCTGCCATTGCATACTTGTCCAAACAATTAGATCCCACAGTCAAAGGCTGGCCTCCATGCCTCCGCGCCCTGGCGGCAGCCTATCTTTTACTCAAGGAGTCCAAAAAACTCACCTTCGGGCAAACACAGTCATTGCCTCCCCTCACCACCTTAAAGACCTCCTCACATATAGAAGCCTACAAACCCTTCCCCCTTGCCATATACTCTCTCTCTTAGTCTCCTTTCTGCATGATCCAACTATCTCCTTCCAGGCATGTGCCCCCCTCAACCCGGCCACTCTCCTGCCAGTCAACCATGACCTCCCCCAACACAATTGTAATGAAATTCTGGAATCTCTCCTTCCTTGCCCATCTCACATCAGCGAAGGACTCTTACCCCACTCTGATCACACCTGGTTCACAGATGGCAGCTCCTTCATATCACGAGGTGAATGCCTCGCGGGATACGCTGTGGTCTCACTGACCAAAACCATTGAGGCCAAGCCTCTGCCGCCACATACCACCAACCAACAGGCAGGGCTAATTGCGGCTACCCGCGCCTTCGAACTGGTGGCAGATCATACACTCACAATCTACACAGACTCCAAATATGTTTTTCACATTCTGCTCTCTCACGCCGCCATCTGGAGAGAGAGAGGATTACTCACGACCAAAGGAAACTCAGTCACCAATGCCTCTCTCATCTCCGACCTCCTTAAAGCCTCACTACTCCCTTCAAAGGTCGGCATTGTCCACTGCAAAAGCCACCAGACCGATTCTTCACCAATCACTCAAGGTAACAACAAAGCTGATCATCAGGCCCGAAAAGCAGCCCTCTCTAGTCTCCCTCCCACCTTTTTAGCAACACTCTCAAGCCCACTCAACCCTTCCCCCTCCATCGTCTCTAGACATACCCTCTTCACTCATCTACATTCCATTTTTCACACCAGCCCCCAGGCTCTTAAAACCTTCCTGTCTTCCTTTTTCATGCTAACACCCTCTGATCTTCAGTTCCTTCAAGACCTCACCTCCAACTGCACTATTTGCCAGAGGACAAACCAAAACACACCCTTAAAACCCGGCCCCTTTCCAACCCACCAGGCCAAAGGACATATCCCTGGTAGCGACTGGCAACTTGACTTTACCCACATGCCCCCAGTCAAGAAATTCAAATTCCTCCTAGTCTTAGTGGACACGTTCTCTGGGTGGGTCGAAGCTTTCCCCACCACCAACAAGCGAGCCACTACGGTCGCGTCGCTCCTCCTCACCGAAATTGTCCCACGGTTTGGAATACCCTCCTCCTTCCAGTCAGACAATGGCCCAGAATTTGTCTCCCAGATCTCACAACACATTGCGACAGCCCTAAACATCCCCTGGCACTTCCATATTCCCTATCATCCTCAATCTTCAGGCAAGGTAGAGCGTACTAACCGCTCCCTTAAAGAAACTCTCACTAAACTCTCTCTCTGACTACATCTAGACTGGACTAAACTTTTACCCTTAGGCCTCTTTAAGCTGCAAGCACTCCCAAAAAAACCCTCTCTAATCTCCCCTTTCGAGATCATGTACGGCCGCCCGCCTCTTCCTCCAGATATCACCCCGTCTTCCAGTCCTCTCCCCTCTGACATGCACCTTCCCCTCCTTACCTTTATCCAGTCACAATTATGGAAGCAGCAAGATCTGATACTCCCGGATATGTCCAACCCTCACACCCCCTTCCCTCTATCCCCAGCCCAATGGGTTTACTATTGTCTCCCCCAGCCTTCCCATGCCCCTCAATTAACTCCAAAATGGATGGGGCCTCTCCAAGTAACGCTTTGTACCCCTTCCGCAGCCAGGCTCCAAGAATCTCCTCACTGCTTAACTCCTTGGCTTCACATTTCCAGGTTGAAACCAGCTGCAGGTCCAGACAGCTCAAGAACCAGGACCTCTGCCTCACGCTACTTCTCTACCCCTATACCTAACCAACCCTTAAAAATCCGCATTTCCAAGGTTCCTTCCCTCCCACCTATCCCCGAAGATTAACATGCTGCTCCTCCTCCTCGTCTCTACAGCCTTACTCTTCTACTCCCCCTCCCTTTCGCAGGCCCCATACTACTTCTTCACTCTCAAGGAGACATACACTCAAGGCCGTAGGGTTCACACAAATGTTCTTAGTTATACCAACTGTTCTCTCAATGCCTCCAGCATAAATCTCACCATCCCTTATCTAACCATGATAGATAACCATTGGACCATGGCTACACAAATTAAATTTGCACTGTGCTTCAAACACCAACAGACCGACCAACAGTGCAAAACACAGTGGCCTCAATGCTATGGCTGTCCTGGCACCATTGCCACATGAACTGGGCAATGGACTGGACCCTTGGCAAATCCAACCGGCCCTCAGCTCAACCCTTTCTGTACTATACACGAAGTAAAGGGTTTATGAATATTAGCCGCGGCATCCACATTCCTGACCCAGCCAATTCAGTCTGGGGAGAAGGGGTGACTGGAGGCATTTACCCTAACAATGCATACTCCTACCCAGTGCAGACCCTTACCATCACCCGCACTTACAAACCCCCCCCCAAAATCTCGCTTCCCGGCATCTCCGGCGACATCTCTCAAGCCGCCGAAGACCTCCTCCAGCAGCTAGGCTCCTCCTCCGTTTCCATCTCAGTACAGCAGTCCTGGCTCTTACTTCTACAGGAAGGAATCCAACTGTTAAATGCCTCTAATATCTCTCCCTCCAACTGCCTCCTATGTGCCAGCCTTAATAAACCACTGCTTATTGCTGTTCCTGTCACCCTCCCAAACACTACCAACACTTCTGATCATTCATCACTCCCCAACACCCCCTTAATATTCGGTGTTCCCCTCTTCAACACATCCCAGGCTGTTACCTGCTACACAAACACCTCGGAATCTCCTTCCTTCTGTAATACCACCACCTCATACCCTAACTCTTCCGCCCCCGATGGATACTTCTTCTGGTGTAACCACACTCTTTACAAAACAATCAATTCCTCCATCAATACCACCTGCTTCCCCGTCACACTCCTGCCACAACTTACCCTCCTCTCCCTTTCCGAAGGGACCACTGCCTTCAACCTTAACCACCCTCCCATGAATCAGGCCCCAAGAAGAAGACGGGCTGTCTTTATACCTGCCATCCTTGGCCTCTCCCTTGCAACCTCCCTTCTAGGCTCCGCTCTAGGGGCCACCTCCCTCTGATACGGAGTCTTGCAGGTTAATGAATTAAAGATACACCTAGAATCCACTATTGAACAAACTGCGCAGTCACTAGCTGCCCTGCAACGACAAATCACCTCTTTAGCTGGAGGAGTCCTCCAAAACCGCAGAGCCCTGGACCTCCTGACAGCTGAAAAAGGAGGCACATGCATTTTCCTCCAAGAAAGCTGTTGTTACTTTATTAATGAGTCCCAGGTTGTCAAGACTAACAGAAAAAATCTTAATGACATAAGACAAAAACTCCTCTAAACGAATACAGGCTTCTCACTTTGGGACACCCTAAAAATGCCTCTTTTAGCTTGGGTCCTACCATTTCTCGGACCCCTCCTAGGAATGGCAGCCTTTTGTACCCTCCTCCCCTGCCTAATAAAGTTCATGCAACAACGAATCTCCTCCTTATCTAACCAGACTTTTAACCAGCTTCTCATCAGGCACTACCAACTCCTAGCAACTGAAGAAGATGACCAGGACTCACCTACCCATGGCCTCCACCTCCAGGACCTGTAATTTCTTAGATTTCCTCCAGGCCCTCCAAGAAGATACGTGGCTCATAGCAGATCCTTCCCTGCCATACGGATGGCTCGCGTCCATAGATGACCTCTACTTACAAGGGACATCTTTAGACTTCACACCCCGGGAAAGTGTTCACCTTCAGCGCCGTCTTCCTTGGCCTCCTGCTATTGCTCTGCCCCTACAGTCCTCCAATATCCCTTCCCACGACACCCCCACTCAGCAGGAAGTAGCCAGACGAACAGCAACGCCCACCTCCCCACTTCTTAAAAAACAAAAAAGGGAGGAATGTTAGGTAACTAGAGCACCCTAATGGCGCTGGTTCCGGGTTCTTCTTCCTCAATGCAAGCCCACCAAAGGAAAAACCAATCAGAGAGAGGTGTTTTTCCCACTTCACTCTAAGCCCCACCCCAACCAATCACAAATATCCATGCAGCCCTCCTGGGCATAAAATAAGCAAGCCCCCCACCGCTCTCTCTCTCTCTCTCCTGCCCTGCCTAGCCTGCTGCCTCCAATAAAGGTCTCTTGGCTGAGCCGGTGTGCCGTGGTCTTAAGTCTGAGCATCACTCTTTCAATGATGAGTTCATGTCCTTTGTAGGGACATGGATGAAACTGGAAAACATCGTTCTCAGTGAACTATTGCAAGGACAAAAAAACCAAACACTGCATGTTGTCACTCATAGGTGGGAATTGAACAATGAGAACACATGGACACAGGAAGGGGAACATCACACTCCAGGGACTGTTGTGGGTTGGGGGTGGGGGGAGGGACAGCATTAAGAGATATACCTAATGCTAAATGATGAGTTAATGGGTGCAGCACACCAACATGGCACATGGATACATATGTAACAAACCTGCACATTGTGCACATGTACCCTAAAACTTAAAGTATAATAATAATAAAAAAATAAATAAATAAAAATGAAAAAAAAATCTTCAGTGCTGCACAACAATTAAAAAAAAAGAAAGCTTGTGCAGGGAAACTCCCCTTTTTAAAACAATCAGAGCTCTTGAGACTTATTCACTATCACAAGAACAGCACAAGAAAGACCTGCTCTCATGATTCAATTATCTCTCCTACAACATGTGGGGAATTCAAAATGAGATTTGGGTGGGGACACAGCCAAACCATATCAACGATGCCTTCTAGATGATTTCTGCCCAGTTTTATGTATTGCAAATGAGTTGCACAGAGAAGCATTTTCACAGGCAACATTTTTGTCATGGTTTTTAGCAAGCAATATAAATGAAAATTATAAGAGTAATATCATTATATCATAATCATTTTCTTTTAATAAATTTGTTCTACTAGAGGGGAGAATTTGAAGATCATTGTGAGTTTGTCAGTGGATAATAGTTTTTCATCCCAGAAAACACTCTATCCCTCAATTTCAAAAATAAATTGGAGACTAATTCACTGATCTTTATAAGAGAATTACAAAATGTGGCATCTGTGGCTGACTACTACTGTGATTATTACTGTAGTCATTTCAAGAAAAGCCCTGTTAACTCCTGTTAATTCTTTGATACTGAATCAAAGTATGCATCTATTTAAGATAATACTGAACTCAAAATAAACTAGCCACATGAACCTAACAAATCTTTTATGTTGGTGTGGGATGCTTCTGGATTCAAATAATAAAATACCTGATACAAAGTGACTTAAACAATTAGGAAATATAAAAAGTTCACATATTGTTTTGGCTTCCAGTCTGTTAGAGTCAGCAGTTCAGTCATCTCATTAAGCACCCAGATTTCTCCATCCCTTCAGTTTACATTATACAATATTAATTGCTTTTGTAAGATTCATCCTCTTGCTTATAAAATGGCTGCCGTAAGTGAAAAGACTATATGTCTTCTTGTGTACACATCTCCTCTTTCACATCCTTAGAATAAAATCTCACTGACCCTATATTCTAATTTAGCACAAGTCATTTGTCTATTGTTGGGAAAAACACTCAATAATAGACCTGGGTTCTTAGTTACCAGCAAGGGTAATGGGTACTGTGACTGGCTTTACTAATTAGGAACCCTTTCCTGAATCTGTGGTCAATTCCCAAAACTATATGATTGAATCAGTGAAAGAAGGATGGGATCGATATTAGAGATTTAAGTATGATAGATTCACTCTTCTTATTCAGTAGCCTCCTCTCGCAGATTAACACAAACAAAAGAATTTGAGAAAAGTCTATTCAGAAAAATAGGAATATGAATAAATGTGAAAGCAAAAGGATTTTAAACCTCCTTCATTTTTAATAAAGGATATCATCTTACAGATAAACTTCTATTTCTTTAATAAGAAAAAAAGAATAATGAGGATTAAATTTGTCCTTAAATTCCAGTTTAGGAATTTTTTTCTCAGCCTAAATGATTGCTTTTGGGGTAACTTATTCAATGCCATCAAAGTTTATTATGTTACAGGACCAACAGGTTCATATGCCTGCTCTGCAGTAATAGACCAATATACAGAGAGAGTAGGGTTTGCAGCAGAGAAAGAGTTTAATGCTTGCAGGATGGCTGAGTAAGGAGATGGGAGGGGCCCTCAAATCCATCTCCTTGAGGAGTTCTGAGCTGGAGTTTTTACAGGGGTCATGAAGTGCAAGGGACTGGATAATTGAGGCTGCTGATTGATCAGGATAAGAGGGATGAAATCATTAAAATGTGAAAACTGCATTCTTTGGTGAGTCAGCTTCTCATGGGGTCCCTCAGACCAACTGATGTCAGTAGTTTCACTGGTATGTAGGACCTAAAAATATGTCAAATGTAAAACAATGTTTTACAATATTCAAGTTGTTATCTATAGAGAGATTAAGGGGAACTACAATCTTGTGAAAAAGTCTATGTGATTCTGGGGTCATAGGAAGAAAACAACTATGAAGAAGCAGGTCAGAGAGCAAGCTGACCTAATGATTAATGTTGCGTGTGCTGCAAACTTGGTTATTTTTGTTTCTCTCTCTTCATCTTTCCTTGATTAATTTTTACAAGTGCATAGGGACGGTTTCAATTATATCTGTCTCTCTGATCTCCTGAAGTCCTAGCTTCCCTTCTTCCTCTCCTGAATAGCAACTGAGCGTAAGAGAGATGACATTTCCTCAAGTTGTTAGTAGGGACCCTGGTTCATACAAGGCCAATTAGGCAACTTGGTTGTGGCTCGTCACTGCTAGGGTCAGGGTTAGACTCTGAGCTCTGAGCTGCCTCAGAGCTGGAGATGGCAGCTAGTGCACAACTTGATCTGTGTTTTGAGTGACTTAATTGCTTCCAGAAACCTTGTCCATTGCTCTTTGTTGACCAGGCACCATCCATATCCTACATGGCTTGAAGACTGTCAGCTGGTTGTAAATTTTATTTGGTCTCCGGATTTGCTGATTTCCCCTACAGCTTCAATTATAATACCCCATAGCCTCATCCTGTTGGGACTTCCCTTTGCTGTGGTCTGAGTATTGCCTCCAAAACCCAAAATTTAATTGCCATTGTCATTTTATTAAGAGGTGGGACCTTTAAGAGGTCATTAAATCATGAGGGCTTTTCCCTCATCAATGGATTCATGCTGTTATTTCAGGAGTAGCTTAGTTATCATGGGAGTTCTGCCCCCTTTTCTCTGTTTCTTGTGCTCATTTGCATTTTGCCAGGGGATAACACAGCACAAAGGCCCTTGCCAAATGCTGAAGCCATATTTTTGAACATCCTGGCTTCTAGAACCATGAGCCAAATAAATGTATTGTCTTTATAAATAAATGTATAGTCTCATCTGAGGTATTCTGCTATAGCAGCAGAAAATGGGCCTAAGACATCTATTATCTCAACAGGCACTTTCCTGGCATCTTGAATCTTTAGGTAACCACCATAGAGCACTTGGGAACTTCTGCAGCCCTCTGGAGCTTCTTAATGGAGGACCGCTGGGCTTAGCATGGGATTGGACAAGGATAGATAGTTTACTTCGGTGAGTTCTTTTGGTGACATTCAACTGCTGACATGGACCCAAGGGAATTATGCAGACTTAACTGATTTGATGGCTCTTGGATGGCTGTAGGAATGTGCATATTGTGTGAAGCCACAAGACCCACCAGAGGGGTTTATTTCTGGTAGGGCCCAGATAATATATTGTTCATGAGGTATATCAGGAATGTGCTGCTTGAGAGGGGCATCAGCATCACTAAGAAATTCAGTAGTGTTTTCCCCCGCAGACTAAAAACCTATACTAGAAGAAGTAGTAACAGAGCTTGGGAAAGGTGATGATGAGGATCTGAAACAATAGAGGCCAAGGGATGGCACTTAAGCACCAGAAGACAAGGGCTGTAATTGTTGTAATAGCAAAATCAGCAAAATTTCTTTTTTCATCATTAAAACCTTCCCCCATGTTTTTCACAGCAACTAGCATCCCTCTAGCACAGAAATTTGAGCCTTAAACAAAGATGTTGCATTCTCTTAACACAGAAACTAGCATTTCCCTAACATAGAAATTTGAGCTTTAACGGAAGATGTTGCCGTAATAGAAACCTAACATGTGTGGCATTAACTTAGATATTGGGTGCCAGGTGGTGAGGAAATGTGAGAACTCCCATTTAGATAGTAAGCTATTTCTGAAAATCAGATGTTTTGTACAAAAAAGCAAACCAAGCTAGCCTATATCTTATTTTATTAAAAGGAAAAATTGGGCTGGGCATGGTGGCTTATGCCTGTAATCCCAGTGCTTTAAGAGGCTGAGATGGGAGGATGGCTTGAGCCCATGAGTTTGAGACTAGCCTGAGCAACATAGCAAGACCATGTCTCCCAATTAAATAATTAATTAAAGGGAAAAATTATAAACAATTTTATGTCAACCCTAAAACCACAAAGTTTCCTAAAATGTAATTAACTTAGTAAACAAATTATCTTGTTACCTATCTTATCCATAATTAACTCTTGCTTTGTATGTAGAAATGTGTTAAATTTGCATATCATTTATATACAAACTGATTTTCAATATACTTATATATAATTCTAACATTCTATCAATTATGTTAGGAATGTATCTGGAAATTCGTCTGAACATATTTTGTTGTCATTGTTTAAAATGTTTTACTGAATTTGGGGAATATAAGTATATATTTTTCCACTAAAAAATGAGCTGAAAATTAGTTTACTAAGAGATATACCTATTAAGTTTGTGTATTGCAAACAAGATGTATTGTGTTTAGAAACATTTACCTGGGAGGTATTTTTCAGGGTATGCACTGGATAAAAAGCTGGAGGCACTAAGTATGCATTGAAAAGATAGTAGAACCAATGGATTTAAGTCCCTTTCAGTTTTGATAATTTTTAGTCAGGGTACTAGATGGAGTGGCCTAAGAAGAAAAGAGGTAATGGTCAGAAATTATTAAACTTGAAAAGGCTTTGGCATTAAACATTTCCAAACCTAGAAGAAACCAATATCAGATGGTTACTAGTCAAATAAGACTTTTCATCTTTTTTCATTTCTCCCTCACTGGGAAGCTTGACCAAGGTGGAAAGGTGGCATAAGAGACTTCCAGCTTCTTGAGCTCATGCTGGAAAAGTGGAGAAGCTTCAATTTCAAACAAAAACTCTTTTCTGCATTTTCAGAGATGACTCCTCCTTTATTACATAACTGCTGCTTCTCATATTTTTGTGGTTCTTCGGAGCTCCCTTGCCTTCATGTCTGTGTGTCTTCCACCTGTAGTTCTTCAGATTAAGGGCATTGCCATGTTACCAGGCCTAAGATGGGGCATCTATTAGACATTGCTTCTCTGTAACCCACCCCCTGAGACTGCCTCTTGGTTTTCAGTACCTTCCAGGAAGCCTTCATGTGCAAAATAGGAATGTTTCCTCCTTTTTCACTTTTTCTTATTTTTGTTTGATCAAGATGGTATCAATTCCCACTTTATCCCCTTTAGACGCTCCCCTGTGCCTCCCCACTACATATGGAGTTATTTACTTTATCCTAGTTCTTTTTAGACATATATGAAAGTATTATTCAAAAACAAGATGCCTACAGTTTTTACCACTGAAAAACACTATTTCCCCTCCACTGTTCCATCCTGTAGTCCCCCAACCCAAATGTGTTGAGATCTTCAAAATATACTAACTCCTTTTTTCTCCTTTTACATTCTCCTCTATCCGAAAGAGAATTTGGAAATTTTGATCTCAATCATCTCCTAGCCCAACTCTTAGGTTTTAGGAGATATAAAGTACCTATTAGAATTTTCCTTACAGTGTGTTCTGTTTTGCTCTAGGTTTTATATTTTATGTTCCCAGACAAACTATCAGCCCATTAAAATATGATCTTATGTAGAAAGACACATATATCCTGTCTGTGTTTGTATGCTTATTTGTTACTATTGATCTTTCCATTTTTCAAATTCCCTATAAAGTCTCAGTTTAGTTTGTTTTTGTTGTTGTTTAGATAGTATTTTCTTTCCAATATGTTAGATATCATTCTTATTCACTGATAAGTGTACATAGTATTCTAAATTCCAGAGTAGCAGATAGGATAGATAGGATCTACTTCATTTTATTTTCTTATTTTGAAGATTAATTATTCTTTCTGTCAGAGAGCTTGAAGGACCTCTTTTTTTATCTTTTAGGTTCAGAAGTTTACCATAATATGACTTAAACATATGTACTTTCCACCAGTTCACACGGAAAATAGGTGAGCCATTTTAGTCTTAACACTCATGTTTTCTTTTACTAAGAAATTATAATTATTTAATTATTTTACTCTTCACTACCTTCATTTTGTCACAGATTTGGACATATGCTATTATATTATTGTCATATTAGGTCTCTTTTTTTCTTTTCCTGTAAGATTTCTAGCTCTATTTGTTTTTTCTGTACTGTGATGTATTTTTGAACTTAGACTTTTAGACCAATAAGATCAATTTTAAAAGGAAAATATTTCCTTAAATCATTTATCAATATATTTAATTTGATAAATTTGCAGACTCATATTTTTGCAATTTATTTTTAATTGGGCAAATAAAAATTTTGTATATTTATGGTATACAACATGTTTTGATATACATTGTAGAATGGCTAAATCAAGCTAATTAACATATTCATTACCTCACATACATTTTTGTGTGTGCAGACAATGCTTAACATTTTCATGTATGCAAAATGTATTGTTATCAAATGTAGTCACTATACAATAAATCTCTTGAACTTTATCCTTCTAACTAAAATTTTGCATCTTTTGACCAACATCTCTCTAATCTTCCAACTCCTCCCCATCCCCAGACCGTGGCAACCATAATTCTACTCTAAAATTTTATGAGTTCAACTTTTCTGAATTTCACATATAAGTGAGATCCTGTAATATTTGTCTTTCAATGTCTTGTTTGTTTATTTAACATAATGTCCTCTAGGTTTATCGTTTTTGCCACAAATGATAAGATTTTCTTTTTATAAGACTTAATAGTATTCCCTTGTGTTTGTGTACCACAACTTAATTATGCATTCATCTATTGATGGACATTCAGGTTAGTTTCATAACCTGGTTATTGTGAATAATGCTTCAATGAACATGAGAATGCAAGTATCTCTTTGACATGCTGATTTCATATACTTTGTATATATACATAGAAATAGAGTTACTGAATCACATAATGGTTTTATTTTTAATTTTTTGAGGAATCTCCATATTGTTTTTCAAAATGGCTGTAGTAATTTGCATTACCATTAATAGTGTGCAAGAGTTTTTTTTCCTTACATATGTACCAACAAGATTATCTTTTGTCTTTTTAATAAGGGCCATTTTAACAGGTGATATCTCATTGTTTTTTAATTTGGATTTCCCTGATGATTAGCAATGCTGATCGTTTGTTTATATACCTGTGGACATTTGTATGTTTTCTTTTGAGAAATGTCTATTCAGGTTATTTGCCCTTAATGAGGTTATTTATTTTCTTGCTATTAGGTTGTTTGAGTTCCTAATATATTTTGGTATCAGATGTATGGTTTGGAGGTATTTTCTCCCATTCCATAGGTTGTCTCTTCATTCTATTGTTTCATTTTCTGTACAGAATATTTTTTAGCTGGATGTAATCCCATTTGTTTATTTTTGCTATGGTTGTCTATGCTTTTGGGGTCCAAAAAAATTATTGCCCAGACCAATGTTTTGGGGCTTTCCCCTTATTTTTGTAGTATTTTTAAAATTTCAGGTCTTAGATTTAAGTATTTAATCCATTTTGAGTTGATTTTTGTATATGCTGTAAGATGAGGGTCAAATTTCGTTTTTCTGCATGTGCAAATCAGTTTATCAATATTAATTATTGAGGACACTTTGCTTAATTGGTGTATTCTTAGTTTCATTTTTGAAGATTGACTAAATGTAAATACATGATTTCTGGCCTCTCTATTCTGTTCCATTTGTCTATGTTTGTCTCTTTATGCCAGTACCATGCTGTTTTGATTAAAATAGCTTTGTATCATATTCTGAAATCAGGTAGTATGATGTCTCAATTTTCATTCTTGTTCTTTCTGCTCAGTTGCTTTGGCTATTAGGAGTCTTTTCCTTTTCATATAAATTTGAATATTATTTCATTTTCTATGAAAAATGTCATTTGATATTTGATAGGGATTTCATTGAATCTGTTGATCACTTTGGGTAGTAAGGACTTTTTAACAATATTATTTCAATCCCTGAACATGAGACATTTTTCCATGTATTTGTATCTTCTTCAATTTCATTTATCAGTATTTTACAGTTTGCAATGTATAACCTCATTTGTTAAATGTATTCCTAAGTATTTTATTTTTGCTATTGTAAATGGGATTGCTTTTAAAATTATTTTTAAGATAGAGCACTGTTAATGTATAGAAATACTACTGATTTTTGTATGTTGACTTTGTAATATACAACTTTAGTGAATTTGTTTTTCAGTTTCAAGGTTTTTTGGTGAAGCCTTTAGGGTTTTCTATATGTAAGATCATGCCTTCTGCAGATGAGTTAGCTTATTTCTTTCCTATTTAAATATCTTGTTTCCTCCCTCCCTGCCTAATTGTTCTGTCTAGAACTTCAGATACTATGTTGAATAGAATAGATGAAGGTGGGCATCCATGATTTTGCCTGATCTTAGAGAGAAAGCTTTCAATTTTTCAACATTGAGTATGATGTTAGTGTAGGACTGTCATATATGGTCTTTATTGTATTGAGCTTTATTCCTTCTATACCTAATTTGATGAGAATTTTTATAATAAATGGACATTGAATTTTGTCAAATGCCTTTTTTAAGCTTTTATTTTAAATTCAGGGGTACAAGTGCAGGTTTGTTCATAGGTAAATTTGTGTCATAGGAGTTTGTTGTACAGATTATTTTGTCACCCAGGTATTAGTTATTTTTCCTGATTCTCTCCCTTCTCCTACCTTCCACCCTCTGAAAGGCCCCAGGGTGTGCTGTTCACCTCTATGTGTTCATGTGTTCTCATCATTTAGCTTCCATTTGTAAGTGAGAACATACAGTATTTGGTTTTCTGTTCCTGTGTTAGTTTGCTAAGGATAATGATCTCCAGCTCCATCCAAGTCCCTACAAAAGATACAATCTCATTGTTTATTTTATTGCTGCATAGTATTCCATGGTGTATATGTACTACATTTGCTTTATCCAATTTATCACTGATAAACATTTATGTTGGTTCCATGTATTTGCTATTGTAAATAGTGCTGCAATGAACATATGCATGCATCTTTATAATAGAATGATTTACATTCCTTTGGGCATATACACAGTAATGGGATTGCTGGGTTGTATGGTATTTCTGTCTTTAGGTCTTCGAGGAATTGCCACACTGTCTTCCACAATGGTTGAACTAATTTACACTACCATCAACAGTGTATAAGGATTCCTTTTTCTCTACAACCTAGCCAGCATATGTTATTTTTTGACTGATTAATAATAGCCATTCTGACTGGTGTTAGATGGTATCTCACTGTGGTTTTGATTTGCATTGCTCTGAGAGTAGTGATGTTGAGCTTTTTTTAAATAGATTGTTGGCTGCATGTATATCTTCTTTTGAATGGTGTCTGTTCATGTCCTTTTCCTAATTTATGTTTATTTTTCTTGTAAATTTGGTTAAGTTATTTATAGATGCTGCATATTAGACCTTTGTCAATGCATAGTTTGCAAAAATTTTCTCCCATTTTGTAGGTTTTCTGTTTACTCTATTATTAGTTCCTCTTGCTGTGCAGGAAATTTTTATTTTAATTAAATCCCATTTGTCAATTTTTGCTTTTGTTGCAAACATTTTTGGTGTCTTCCTTATGAAGTCTGTCCACGCCTTTTCTGTACTTATTAAGATGATCTTCTTGTTTGGGTTCTTCATTCTGGTAATGTGAGGCATCACATTTATTCATTTCTGTATCCTTGATTCCTAGGGATAAATCATTTGTCATCATGGTGAACGATTTTTTTATTGTGCTCTTAAATCCTAGGGAAAATTCCTATGTCATCAGGGTGAATGATTCTTCTTTTATTGTGCTCTTGAATTTGGTGTGCTCTTGAACTAGTTTTGTGGATTTTTGAATCTATGTTAATCTGTAACACTGGCCTATAATTTTCTTTTCCTGTTGTATTCTTTTCTGGCTTTGATGCCTTACAAATGCTGTAATGCTGGCCTTACAAAGTAAGTTTGAAAATACTCCTATTCACTCTTTTGAAGAATTTGGAAAGGATTGGTATTACTTTTTCTTTAAATATTTGGTACAATTTAATAGTAAGGTATCAGGTCCTGATTTTTTTTTTTAATGGGAGACTTTTTATCCTTGATTCAATTTCTTTAGTTGTCACTGGTCTGTTGAGGTATACTGTTTCTTCATGGTTCCATCTTGGTAGGTTGGATGCTTCTACAAAGTTTTCTGTTTCTACTAGGTTATACAATTTGTTGGGGCATAATTGTTCATAATGGGTTTTTTAATGATTCTTTGTATTTCTGTGATATTAACTGTAATGTCTCTTTCTCTATTCTTGGTTTTATTTATTTGAATGTTCCATTATTTTTCTTAGTCTAGCTAAAGATTTGTCAATTTTGCTTATCTTTTAAAAATAACTCATAGTTTTGTGGATTATTTTGTTATTCTAGTCCCTATTTTTTTCATTTCTGTACTGATCTTTATTATTTCCTTTCTTCTACTAACTTTCAGCTTAGTTGTTCTTTCTCTAGTTTCTTAAGATGTAACAGTAGATTGCTAACTTGAGATTTTCTTTTTTTGACATGGGTATTTATTGCTAAAACTTTTCCCCTTGGTACCACTTTTTCTGCATCCCATAGAGTTCAGTATGTTGTGCTTCCATTTTCATTTGTGTCAAGATATTTTTTAAATTTGCTTTTAATTTCTCCTTTGACCCATTAGTTGTGCAGGATCATGTTGATTAATTTCCACATCTGTGAATTTGCTTAAATTTTTCCTATTTCTGACTTCTAGCTTCATGCTATTATGGTCAGAAAATATATTTGAAGTTATTCTAACTGTCTTGAATTTTGAAGACTTATTTTGTGGCCTACCATATCATGTAAGTGTGCAATGTTCTGTATGTGCTTGAAAAAGTATGTATTCTGCTGCTGTTAGATGGAATGGTCTGTATATGTCAGTAAGTTCCATTTGGTCTAAAGTGTAGTCCTAGATCAATGTTTCTTTACTGATATTGTGTCTGGATAACCAGTCCATTGTTAAAAGTGGAGTACTAAAATACTCTACTCTTACAATATTCCAGTCTACCTGTCCCTTCACATCTATTAATATTTGCTTTTTACATTTAGGTGCTCTGATTGTTGTGAGAAATACACACATACACACATACACTATATATATATATATATATACACACACACACACATATACATATATGTGTGTATAGGTATATACACACAAATATATGTCTATATGTACATATACATGTATATATATGTATACATCTATATATATATGTATACATCTATAGTATACATATGGGTATATATAGTATATATATACATACTGTATAGTATATATACAATATATAAAAATGGGTGTATATATACATATATTATATATGTGTATATAATACATATATAAGTGTATAATATTCATATATGTATATACATATATATTTTATGTGTATATATATACACACAATATGTATTGTATATATGTGTATATACACACAATATGTATTGTATATATGTGTATATACACACAATATATACGTGTATACATGTGTGTCAATATATAGTATATACATGTGTATATGCACACATATGTATACACATATATATACACACACATATATGTGTATACACACAGTTATATCTTCTTGATGACTTGATGTCTCTATCATTATATAATGACTTTGTCTCCTTTTACAGTTTTGACTTAAATTCTATTTTATCTGATAGAAGTGCAGCTATCCTTATTTCATTTTATTTTTTCTTGAATGAAATATCTTTTTCTTAATCCCTTCACTTTCAGCCTACATATGTTTGTAAAGGTAATGAGTTTCTTCTAGACAATATATAGTTGGATCTTGTTGCATTATCCATTTAGCCACTGTATGTCCTTGAATGAGGAGTTTAATCCGTTTACATTCATTATCATTTTCAATAGGTAAGGACTTAATATTGCCATTTTGTTAATTTGTTTTTGGTTGTTTTGCATGCCTTCTCTCTTCATGTCTTCCTTTGTGATTAGATGATTTTCTATAGTGGTATGCTTAAGTTTTTTACTTTTTATCTTTTGTGAATCTACTATGTATTCTTGCTTTGTGGTTATCTTGAGGTTTACATAGGTCATCTTATTGTTAATAGGCTATTTGAGGCTGCTATCAACTTGTTTGATTGCATAAGAAACTCCATGTTTTTACTCCACCCCTGCCCTACATTTTGCTTTTGATGACACAGATTACATCTTTTTATATTATGTGTCCCTTAACAACTTACTATAGCTATTATTTTAATAATTTTGTCTTTGAACCTTCATAATAAAGATATTAGTGATTTACCAACCACCATTATAGGATTAGACAAATCTGATTTTGACTATATACTTTTACCATTGAGGTTTCTACCTTCATATGTTTTCATGTTTCTAATTATAGACATTTTCTTTAAACTTGAAGAACTTCCTTTAGGATTTCTTATAAGGTGGATATAGTGATGGCCTCCCTCAGCTTTAGTTTGTCTTGGAAAGCTTTTATCTCTTTTTCATTTCAGGACAACTTTGTCAGGTAGTCTTATTTGGAAATTGTTTTCCTTTTAGCTCTTTGGATATATTAATCCAATGTCTCCCAGTCTGTGAGATTTCTGCTGAGAATCTACTGATAGCCTTCTTGAAATGTCTTAATATGTTATATGTTTCTTTTGTCTTGTGGCTTTCGGATTCCTTCCCTTTAATTTTTTATAGTTAATTTTAATATATCTTGATGTAGTCTTGTTTAGATTGAATCATACTGGAGACCTTTGCCCTTCCTGTATAACTATATTAATGGAGGGATCTTATTGGAGACCTTTTACCTGCTTGGATAATATATCTAAGATTTTGAAAGTTTTCAACTATATTTTCTAAAATAAGCATTCTATCTCTTTCCCTTCTCAATCTCAATCTTCTGTAATTTGAAAATGATTTCTCTTGATAGAGTTCTATAAGTCCTGTATGTTTCTTCATTTTTTTTTTATTTTTTTCTCATTTGACTCAATTAATTTCAAATAACTTGCCTTCGAGTTCAAAGAATCTTTCTTCTCTGTGATCAAGCAGTTGTTCATGCTCTCTACTCTGCTTTTTATTTCATTCATTCTATTCCTTAGTTCCAAAATTTTCTTTTTAAAAATCATTTTATTATCTGTGTGAAATTTCTCATTTTGCTCATTTATAATCTTCCTGATTTTTGAATTGTTTCTGTGTTTTATTGAAACTCACTGAGTTTCCTTAAACAATAATTTTTATTCTTTTTTTTTTTTTTTTGAGACAGTGTTTCACACTTGTGACCCAGGCTGGAGTACAGTGGCATGATCTCAGCTCACTGCAACCTCTGCCTCTCAGGTTCAAGTTATTTTCCTGCCTCAGCCTCCCAATTAGCTGGATTATAGGCATGCACAACCATGCCTGGCTAATTTTTGTATTTTTAGTAGAGATTGGTTTTTACCATGTTGGCCAGGCTGCTCTCAAACTCCTACCTCAGGTGATCCACTTGCCTCGGCCTCCCAAAGTGTTGGGATTACAGGCATGATCCATGACTCCTGGCCTATTTTAATTCTTTGTAAGATAGTTCTTAGATTTTCATTTCTTTGGGTTCAGCTACTAGGAAATTGTGTTTTTATTGTGGTAATTCGTATCGTTTTTTCGTCTTTTTTGTTTTTATTGTTGCCTTATATTAATGTCTGCACATTTGGTAGAACAATCACTGCTTTTAGGCTTTGTGGAAGGATTTTGGTGGGAGAAGGCCTCCTATATGAATTCAAACACACTAGCTGGTGGGGTGCAGCAGGTCTGGCACTCATGAACGCACAGCAGTGCCCTTTAATATTCAGCTCTGTCAGCTGAGTTCAGTGTAGACAACATTGTGATTATCCTTATTGGCTAATATTATGGATGACCACTGTGGCAGTGAGGACCATTGGGGCCTTTGGTGATAATGGATGCTAGGCCCTCCTGATCTTTCTTCTTCCCACGAGGAAAATTATGGCTGATGGGCTCCCTCTTGGCATTGGGTACAGCTTGTGTTCCTGCCTGCAATGTTGGTGGCACAGGTGTCTGATGAGTGGCACCTCTGGAGTGGCAACAGAGCTGAGGACTAAAACATTGGCACACATGGCTCTAGGTTCCAGGGCTATAACAGCACCCGTGCCAGGGATACAGACACTTGTATGTGAGGTATGTGAAACAGCTAAGGAATGAAGGGTGCAAGCATGAGTATGTGCAAAACTACAGGCCTGGAGCCTGGATGGGGTCTAGCTCTCTATGATGGCTCTGCTGGTGCCTACGTGTGGGCACATGCAGAAAGACTTTGGCTCCAGGGCCTGAGTTGCATGCTAGCTCACTATGGAAATGGCAGTGGTACCTGAGGCATCAGTGTGCACAGTGCATGCTTGGAGCTGGGATCTGGAGCACGGGTGTGTGCAGAGCTGCAGCAGCTCTTCAGTTCGGTGTGTGGGTGAAATCTCTGGTAGCTGAGTTGCTAACTAGAGCTGAGGCACAGAAAGCCCTTCTGTACAGGGTTTGGTGTACAAAGTAGCTCACTGTGGTGATGGCTGCAGTGTCTGAGGTGTGGGCAAGCATTGGGCTGCCACATAGAATGGGCATTTGCAGAGCATCTGTGGCTCTGGGATGAGAAGCAGGAGAAGAGTTGAGAAAGATTGCAGCTCCAATCTCAAAATAGTACAATAGCACCTGCTTCTGGTAGGGGAAGTTTGCAGCTGCATGTCCCTCTCTGGGATTTTCTAGAGGGAATTGCTCTTGGTAACTTCAATAGTTAAAAATGCCAGTGTCCTCTGTGCAGCAGGATGCTGGAGACTATGGTAGATCCTGCCATGTGGCAGATACCAATAGTGTTTGCCTTTCTTCTATCTCTATAGTCATCTCCTGGCTGTCAGGCATGCCGACCTCATCAGCGAACTTTTGGATGGATAGTCTCTGTTTTTTTTTTTTTTTTTCTCCATTGTGTTGCTGCAGATTCTTAAATGGGCCCTTCAGCCATCCCAGTGCTGTTTTGTTTTGTGGATAGTTATCTATATTTGTGTTTTGTGTGTGTAAGGGATGAAGTTATTTTTGTTTGTGGTATCTTCTGCTCTGCTATCTTGGTGATACCATTTCAGAGTGTCTTATTTTTGTGTAATGCATCCGAATCTTCTTAAGTACTATATTATTTTATTATATTTGTGTTTGTATTATTCAAGAATTTCTGTATTTTTGAGTTTTGTGTTATGAAATTTTAACCTCTGTCTCTCTGAATAGCAGACTTCCTTAAGTAATGTGTGATTTTATGTAGATAACTGCAATGTGTCTCATATCTGGTTATTGCGGTATTCTTATTAGGATTTTTTGTGTTTTGAAAAACAGAGGAATCTTGACCTCATGGAGTGAAGGTTTAAAGAAATTATCAAGATGGTCTTAATATTCTCCTCAGCTTGACTAAACATTAGACAGTTGTTCCTGAGCATAGACCCCTGACATCTCTTTTCCAAGGTAAGTATTTACTTTAGAAAACTCAAGTTGTTCACTCATGATTTGGCTCTCTGTTTGTCTGTTATTGGTGTATAGGAATGCTTGTGATTTTTGCTTATTGATTTTGTATCCTGAGACTTAAGAGAATAAAATACCTAGGAATCCAACTTACAAGGAATGTGAAGGACCTCTTCAAGGAGAACTACAAACAACTGCTCAATGAAATAAAAGAGGATACAAACAAATGGAAGAACATTCCATGCTCATGGATAGGAAGAATCAATATCGTGAAAATGGCCATACTGCCCAAAGTAATTTATAGATTCAATGCCATCCCTATTGAGCTACCAATGACTTTCTTCACAGAATTGGAAAAAATGACTTTAAAGTTCATATGGAACCAAAAAAGAGCCCACATTGCTAAGACAATCCTAAGCCAAAAGAACAAAGTTGGAGGCATCATGCTACCTGACTTCAAGCTATACTACAAGGCTACGGTAACCAAAACAGCATGGTACTGGTACCAAAACAGAGATATAGACCAATGGAACAGAACAGAGCTGTCAGAAATAATACCACATATCTACAACCATCTGATCTTTGACAAACCTGACAAAAACAAGAAATGGGTAAAGGATTCCCTATTCAATAAATGGTGCTGGGAAAACTGGCTAGCCATATGTAGAAAGCTGAAACTGGATCCCTTCCTTACACCTTATACAAAAATTAATTCAAGATGGATTAAAGACTTCAATGTCAGGCCTAAAACCATAAAAACCCTGGAGGAAAACCTAGGCAATATCATTCAGGACATAGGCATGGGCAAGGACTTCATGTCTACAACACGATAAGCAATGGCAACACAAGCCAAAATTGACACATGGCATCTAATTAAACTAAAGAGCTTCTGCACAGCAAAAGAAACTACCATCAGAGTGAACAGGCAACCTACAGAATGGGAGAAAATTTCTGCAGTCTACTCATCTGAAAAGGGCTAATATCCAGAATCTTTTACAAAGAACTTAAACAAATTTACAAGAAAAAAAACCAAACAACCCCTTCATAAAGTAGGCAAAGGATATGAACAGACACTTCTCCAAAGAAGACATTTATGCAGCCAAAAGACACATGAAAAAATGTTCATCATCACTGGCCATCAGAGAAATGCAAATCAAAACCACAATGAGATACCGTCTCACACCAGTTAGAATGGCAATCATTAAAAAGTTAGGAAACAACAGGTGCTGGAGAGGACGTGGAGAAATAGGAACACTTTTACACTGTTGGTGGGACTGTAAACTAGTTCAACCATTGTGGAAGACAGTGTGGTGATTCTTCAAGGATCTGGAACTAGAAATATTTGACCCAGTCATCCCATTACTGGGTGTATACCCTAAGGATTATAAATCATGCTGCTATAAAGACACATGCACATGTATGTTTATTGCGGCACTATTCACAATAGCAAAGACTTGGAACCAACCCAAATGTCCATCAATGATAGACTGGATTAAGAAAATGTGGCACATATACACCATGGAATACTATGCAGCCATAAAAAATGATGAGTTCATGTCCTTTGTAGGGACACGGATGAAGCTGGAAACCATCATTCTGAGCAAACTGTCACAAAGACAGAAAACCAAACACTGCACGTTCTCACTCATAGGTGGGAATTGAACAATGAGAACACTTGGACACAGGATGGGGAACATCATACACCGGGGCCTGTCATGGGGTGGGTGGAGGGGCGAGGGATAGCATTAGGGGATATACCTAATGTAAATGATGAGTTAATGAGTGCAGCACAGCAACATAGCACATGTATACATATGTAACAAACCTGCACGTTGTGCACACGTACCCTAGAACTTAAAGTTTAATAAAAAGAAATTAAAAAGAAAACTCAAATTGTAAATTTTTTATCTCCCCCTATTAAGAGTCTTGCCAGTTCTACAATTTAAGAATGTCTGTGTTAAAAATTTATGTTGGATTTCTTTGAAATGTACCCGTCAAGGATGATAGTGCTCCTCTCTCTGTGGGACAATAGAAGATGGACTTTAATGGGCACCAAATTCGCAAACACCAATTGCTTAATAATAGACAAAAAAATTGCAGACTTAGGAATAACTAACCTATCCCAATGATCATGCTCCCTAACATTCTCCAATATGTTCCCAGTAGCTCACCCCAGCCCTTAAAATCTCTCCTGACTTTTCCTTCAGTAGACTTGAGTTCAATCTTTCTCCTCTATTTTAGTAGTCTTGAACGAAATCTTCCTTGCTTATTTAAATTTCTGGAGGTTTCTTTTGCATAGTTATACAACTTTTTAGTTATTACGCTAGACTCTGATGCTCTTCTTCAAACATGTTCCTGAACCTATCTGTATGATTGGCCAATTAGTTGCCTAGTCACACAAACCTTACAATCCTTTAAAATTACCAAATACTTAAAAAAAATTAAAGAACATAAAAAACTACCAAGTAAAAATGGGAGCCCCATCTTACAACTCTTTTCCTCCAATCCCATTTGTTCAGTGACTTGCTATAAATATGCAGACTTTTGTGTTGATTTGTTTTGTTTTGTGAAAATGTAGAATCATGCTAATCGTATTTGTCTGTTTTTTATGCACTGATATATCTTAGATATGTTTAATTTTTGAAGTCTTATAAAATGATACTTTTGAAATCCTTGTGTGCCACACTCCCACATTAAATGCTGGTCAAAAACAAAGCACTTATCAAATTAAAATATTACACATATAGTCATAAAATTCTCTTAAAGGAATGCTACCAAGGGTGAACAACAACAAAAAAATGTAATTCCCTTGTTTTATGAACTTTTACTTTGAACAGAGTTTTCTCTCAGGGCTTTTAAATTTCAGGTAACTCCAGCAGAAATAGAAATATTTTATTAAACTACAGATGAACTAGTTGAAAAAAAATGGGCTCATTTGATATATTGATCATAATGACAGCTTTTCAACATGACAAATTGGTCAAAAGGGAATATTTCCTTCCAGCCATTGATTTTCAATTATTTGAAATTTTGTGCATCATAAGGATGCATTTGTAACTTTTGTTCACCTTGAAGTATGTTAAACCTTTTATCATTTGTGAAATTGATGGTGAGGGGACTAATATTTCTTTTTTTATGAACTCTGGAAATGTTTGCAGAATTTTTACATTCCTTAGTATTTTGAAACATGCTTCTTTAACATGTCACTGAATGTGCATTAAGATTGCACATACTCCTTTCTGTAGCTTCAATCTTGAAAGCAGAAATTGTTTAAAATTGTAATATAATTGCATGTAAGGACAAAAATCATGCTTAAAATATTGCTGAAAAAGTCTTCATAGGAATAAAATACATATGTAATGGGAAAAGATGAACATGTGATTAAAATAAATGAAGTGGACATTATTGACAGAAAATGAATTAATTTTAACTTTAGAAAATAGAAAATGTTATTCAAATTGTTTTTAAAACTTAGAAATTTGCCTTTAAACAGTCATCTGGAGCTAGAAATAAAATAAAAATTCATAAACACAAACAAAACAAGCATTATGTTTAAGAGAGAATTAAAAAACAGAAAGTTAGAAAGGTGCAGAAATATTAAAATGGATAATTTGAAACACCTCCGTGTGCACAAAGTTAGCAATATGTGCAAGTAAATAATCAGTGTCTGGAAATACATTTGCCATTTTAGGTTATTCATTTATAAACCTATCAAATATTTTAAATTTATTGTATGAATCACGTAGCGATTAGTGTGCATGATGCCTAATTGTCCAAAAATAACCCTAACAATATTTGCTATTTCTATGGAAGTAATGAGATCGTCTCTAACATTCATGACAAGAAAAATATATAACTTAAGATCTCCATAGGAGAAACTTTGCCTACATTTGACATATGATTTGAAGTAATAAAATGGATTTAACTTTGGTCTATAAGTTGAATTGTATCTTTATAGACAGCATTACATATCTAATAAAATTAATTAAGTTTCTTGGAACCATTGTTTTCAGACACTAATGGACAGATTTAACTCACATTTATTATTTGGTGTTTGTCAGAAATAGCAGAAGTTCCTAGTATCTATGTTTGTGCTCTCGTTTTCTTCTAGCTGCTGGAACTGGCAGCACATCACAGATCAGACTAAGACTGGAACTATTTTGGGCAACATTGTCATTGGGAGACACAGTATAGTTTCCAAAGAATGCTCCTTTTAATTAAAGAGCTAAATATAAGGATAAACTTACAAAACTCTTAGAAGAAAATATGAGAACAAAGTTTTGTGATGTTGAGTTAGGCAATGGATTGTTAGATATGGCACCAGAAGCCAAGTATAGAAAATAGAATAGATAAATTGAATTTTATTCAAATTAAAGATGTGTGTACAACAAAGAACAGTATCAAGAAAGTGAAAAGACAATCTACTGAATGGGGTAAAATACTGACAAATCATATACTGAATAACAGTCTCGTATATAGAACATATATTGAACTTTTCCAACTCAATAATAAAAAAGAATAACCTCAATTTTAAAATGGGAAAGGATCTAAATAGATATATCTCCAAAGAAGATAGAGATACAAGTGGCCAATTAGCACCTGAAAAATGTTCAATATTGTTACTTAGTAGAGAAATGCAAATCAAAATGACAGTGAGATACCATTTTACATCCACTAGGATGGCTATAATTTAAAAATACAGATAAGAAGAAGTGGTTGAAGAAATTGTAACCCTCATTCATTGCTAGTAGAAATATAAAGTGATGCAACAGTTTGGAAAACAGTCTATCAGTTCTTTAAAATTTGAACATACGGTTGTCATAAAATCCAGCAATTTCATTCTTATGTATGAATCCAAAAGAAATGAAAACATGAAAAGCTTGTACATGAATGTTCATAGAATCATTATTCATCATATTCAAAAAGTCCCACATGTTCATCTACTGGTGAGTGAATGAAATGAAGTGTAGGTTATCATTCCCCTGCCCACAAAAAAGAATGCTCCTTTTTGAAACAGAAAAAAAAAAAAACTATTCAACTTTAGATAACATGAAGTGATTCTTTAAAATTAAATTAAAGACAGCATTAAGGTAAACACTTATCCTTAAAATGTAAAACTACTTTCATAAATCTTCAACTGTTTAAATGAGATCAATTTCTTTTTTTTTTTTTTTTTTTTTTTTGAGACGGAGTCTCGCTGTCGCCCAGGCTGGAGTGCAGTGGCGCGATTTCCGCTCACTGCAGGCTCTGCACCCCCCGGGGTTCACGCCATTCTCCTGTCTCAGACTCCCGCATAGCTGGGACTACAGGCACCCGCCACCTCGCCCGGCTAATTTTTTTTATTTTTAGTAGAGACGGGGTTTCACCGTGTTAGCCAGGATGGTCTCGATCTCCTGACCTCGTGATCCACCCGCCTCGGCCTCCCAGAGTGCTGGGATTACAGGCGTGACCCACTGCGCCCGGCCAAATGAGATCAATTTCTAAGAGGTCATCATGAGAAATATTTTCTTTCTGAAAAAAAAATTTAACTTCAAATCAACCAGATATAACATAAAAACACTTTTATTCTTTTAACAAATATATATTTTTAAGTAACCTAATACATTCAAACTTGTCACTTTACGAAAGTAAAATGTAGAAATTCCAGATCGCCCTTTATGAGGGCCTGTTGCTTTAGTGTAGTAAGTTGAGCTGACAAAGAAAACATTTCATTCTATAATAAGAAAACACTAATCTAAGGAAACTTTAAGGGAAAATGAAATGTAATTTGCCAGTGAATATTGGAATCACTCCCCCATATAATAATTATTAATTTTTTTTTTTTCAGACACAGTTTCACTGTGTCCCCAGGCTGGAGTGCAGTGACACAATCTCGGCTCACTGCAACCTCCACCTCCCAGGTTCAAGCAATTCTTCCTCAGCCTCCTGAACAGCTGGGATTACAGACGTGTGCCACCATGACCGGCTAATTTTTTTTGTATTATTAGTAAAGATGGGGTTTCACCATGTTGACCTGGCAGCCCGGGATTCTTCCTGAGCCGTGTCCCATCTGTGCAGGACCCCACTGAAAATCGGACTGTTCAACTCACCTGGCAGCTACTTCCAGAGCCCCTGGAACTCTGGCTCAAGGCTCTCTGACTGACTCCTTCCCAGATCTTCTTGGCTTAGCAGTTGAAGACTGACACTGCCCAATCGCCTCGGAAGCCTACAGGACCATCACAGATGCTCTGGGTAACTCTCACAGTGGAGGTTAAGTCCGTCCCCTTCTTAATCAATTCGGAGGCTACCCACTCCACATTACCTTCTTTTCAAGGGCCTGTTTCCCTTGCCTCCATAACTGTTGTAGGTATTGGCGGCCAGGCTTCTAAACCTCTTAAAACTCCCCAACTCTAGTGGCAACTTAGACAACATTCTTTTATGCACTCTTTTTTAGTTATCCCCACCTGCCCAGTTCCCTTATTAGGCCAAGACATTTTAACTAAATTATCTGCTTTCCTGACTGTTCCTGGACTACAGCCACACCTCATTGCTGCCCTTTTCCCCAGTTCAAAGCCTCCTTCGCATCCTCCTCTTGTATACCCCCAATTTAACCCACAAATATAAGTCACCTCTACTCCCTCCTTGGTGACCGATCATGCACCCCTTACCATCCCATTAAAACCTAATCACCCTTACCCAACTCAATGCCAATATCCCATCCCACAGCATGCTTTAAAAGGATTAAAGCCTGTTATCACTTGCCTGTTACAGCATGGCCTTTTAAAGCCTATAAACTCTCCTTACAATTCCCCCATTTTACCTGTCCTAAAACCAAACAAGGCTTACAGGTTAGTTCAGGATCTGCACCTTATCAACCAAATTGTTTTGCCTATCCATCCCATGGTGCCAAACGCGTATACTCTCCTATCCTCAATAACTCCCTCTACAATCCGTTATTCTGTTCTGGATCTCAAACATGCTTTAGTATTCCTTTGCACCCTTCATCTCAGCCTCTCTTCGCTTTTACTTGGAATGAACCTGACACCCATCAGGCTCAGCAAATTACCTGGGCTGTACTGGGGCAAGGCTTCACAGACAGCCCCCATTACTTCAGTCAAGCCCAAATTTCTTCCTCATCTGTTACCTATCTCGGCGTAATTATCATCAAAACACACGTGCTCTCCCTGCCAATCGTGTCCGACTGGTCTCTCAAACTCCAACACCTTCTACAAAACAACAACTCCTTTCCTTCCTAGGCATGGTTGGATACTTTCCACTTCAGATACTTGGTTTTGCCATCCTAACAAAACCATTATATAAACTCACAAAAGGAAACCTAGCTGACCCCATAGATCCTAAATCCTTTCTCCACTCCTCTTTCCATTCCTGGAAGACAGCTTTAGAGACTGCCCCCACCCTAGCTCTCCCTGATTCATCCCTTTTCATTACCCACAGCTGAAGTGCAGGGCTATGCAGTCAGAATTCTTACACAAGAATCGAGACAGTGCCCTGTAGCCTTTTTATCCAAACAACTTGACCTTGCTGTTTTGCCTAGCCCTCATGTCTGCGTGCAGCGGCTGCCACTGCCCTAATACTTTTAGAGGCCCTCAAAATCACAAACTATGCTCAACTTACTCTCTACAGTTCTCATAACTTCCATAATCTATTTTCTTCCTCACACCTGACACATATACTTTCTGCTCCCTGGCTCCTTCAGCTGTACTCACTCTTTGTTGAGTCTCCCACAATTACCATTGTTCTTGGCCCGGACTTCAATCCGGCCTCCCGCATTATTCCTGATACCACACCTGACCCCCATGACTGTATCTCTCTCATCCACCTGACATTCACCCCATTTCCCCGTATTTCCTTCTTTTCTGTTCCTCACCCTGATCACACTTGGTTTATTGATGGCAGTTCCACCAGGCCTAATTGCCACACACCAGCAAAAGCAGGCTATGCTATAGTACAAGCCACTGACCTGCCCCTTAGAACCTCTCATTTCCTTTCCATCGTGGAAATCTATCCTCAAGGAAATAACTTCTCAGTGTTCCATCTGCTATTCTACTACTCCTCAGGGATTATTCAGGCCCCCTCCCTTCCCTACACATCAAGCTCAAGGATTTGCCCCCTTCCAGGACTGGCAAATTAGCTTTATTCAACATGTCCCGAGTCAGGAAACTAAAATACCTCTTGGTCTGGGTAGACACTTTCACTGGATGGGTAGAGGCCTTTCTCACAGGGTCTGAGAAGGCCACCGTGGTCATTTCTTCCCTTCTGTCAGACATAATTCCTCGGTTTGGCCTTCCCACCTCTATACAGTCCGATAATGGACCAGCCTTTATTAGTCAAATCACCCAAGCAGTTTCTCAGGCTCTTAGTATTCAGTGAACTAATGGTCTTTTAAAAACACACCTCACCAAGCTCAGCCACCAACTTAAAAAGGACTGGACAATACTTTTACCACTTGCCCTTCTCAGAATTTGGGCCTGTCCTCAGAATACTACAAGGTACAGCACATTTAAGCCCTTGTATAGACGCTCCTTTTTATTAGGCCCCCGTGTCATTCCAGACACTGGACCAACTTGGACTGCGCACCCCACCCCAAAAAACACTTGTCATCCCTACTATCTTCTGTCTAGTCATACTCCTATTCACTGTTCTCAACTACTCATAAATGCCCTGCTCTTGTTTACACTGCTTCTCCAAACCATCACAGCTGATATCTCCTGGTGCTATCCCCAAACCACCACTCTTAACTCCCTCTTAAAGTAAATAAACAATCTTTGCTGGCAGGGCTATGCTGAACCTCCTTAGGCACTCTCTAGTTAGAAGTCCTGGGTCCTCCCAATTCTTAGTCCTTTAATACCTGTTTTTCTCCTTGTCTTATTCCGTTCTTTTTTCAATTCATACAAAGTCTGCTCGAAGCAGCACTGAGAAACATCGCCCATTATCTCTCCATACCACCCCCAAAAGTTTTTGCCGCCCCAACACTTCAACACTATTATGTTTTATTTTTCTTATTAATATAAGAAGACAGGAATGTCAGGCCTCTGAGCCCAAGCTAAGCCATTGTATCCCCTGTGACCTGCAGGTACACATCCAGATGGCCTGAAGTAACTGAAGAATCACAAAAGAAGTGATATTTAAATGGCCTGTTCCTGCCTTAACTGATGACATTCCACCACAAAACAAGTGAAAATGGCCGGTCCTTGCCTTAACTGATGACATTACCTTGTGAAATTCCTTCTCCTGGCTCCTCCTGGCTCAAAAAGCTCCCCCACTGAGCACCTTGTGACCCTCACTCCTGCCCGCCAGAGAACAACCAGCCTTTTTCCTTTACCTACCCAAATCTTATAAAACGGCCCCACCCCTGTCTCCCTTCACTGACTCTCTTTTCGGACTCAGCCCACCTGCACCCAGGTGAAATAAACAGCCTTGTTGCTCACACAAAGCCTGTTTGGTGGTCTCTTCACACAGACGCACGTGAAACTAAGGATGCAGTTTGTTTTCATTTTCATCTTAGTGTTATTATAGACTCAATTCTCAAGTGCTTATCTCAAATACTCATTCTATGGTAGAAAATATTTTAAGGAAAATAGTTTATAACTTTGACTTTCTTGAGAAAGCAAACAAGAAAAGACTAACATAGAATAGACCATCCCTAAATAAGAAGAAAATGGAAAAACTAAAAATGGCATAACTGGGTAAATCTCAGGGCTCTATGGCCTGTAACCCATTAGAAAGTTTTCTCTAGCAACTATCAGCCTGAGAAAAGCAAATTCTTTCAATTTGAAAAGAAGAAATAATTAAATTTAAATTTACCATTAAGAATTTTTCATTTAGAATAGGTTGTATGTGTTTGTGTGGTATACTCTAATTTCTATTTGTCAGGCCTCTGAGCCCAAGCTACGCCATCGCATCCCCTGTAACCTGCACGTGTACATCCAGATGGCCTGAAGTAACTGAAGCCTCACAAAAGAAGTGATATTTAAATGGCCTGTTCCTGCCTTAACTGATGACATTCCACCACAAAACAAGTGAAAATGGCCAGTCCTTGCCTTAACTGATGCCATTACCTTGTGAAATTCCTTCTCCTGGCTCATCCTGGCTCAAAAAGTTCCCCCACTGAGCACCTTGTGACCCCCACCCCTGCCCACCAGAGAACAACCCCCTTTGACTGTAATTTTCCTTTACCTACCCAAATCCTATAAAACGGCCCCACCCCTATCTCCCTTCGCTGACTCTCTTTTGGGACTCAACCTGCCTGCACCCAGGTGAAATAAACAGCCTTGTTGCTCACGCAAAGCGTGTTTGGTGGTCTCTTCACACAGACGCGAGTGAAACTATTCATCTATCTAGATATAATACTTTAATATTATATATAGGTAGATATAATACTGTATAAGCTCCATAGTGACTGAAATCCATTTTAATTATTGAAAATCACAAACAAAATAGGGAAAATAATAGGTTTTCTAACGTTAGCAACTTCTTAGGATTCTTTAATAAATAAACTTTGGTTATTCCACTTAAAAACTGGATAAGATCAGAGCCTAATTTTCTCCATAGATTTATTGGGTGTATCGAGCCATTCGAAAGTTCTCTGAAATTTCATGAACCTTAACTAGTTCAAGATACAAACACCATTTTAGCTCTAGTTTGAATGGGACTTTTCAGTTCAGTCTGGTAGTCCTTGTAGAAAGGTATTAGTATATCACTCCTGTGAAACAGTGACTGTCCCTCTTTAAACGGTTTACCAGAATTTCAGCCAGGTATTGATGTACTGCTAAAAGTCGTTTCTTTAAATTTTCAAATTTTAGGCCTTCCAAACCTACCTTATAACATTACTTGAGATAGTCAGCGTACAGGGCATTGAATTGGTATTTTAAAATAAAAACATGACAAATAAAGCCTTCTCCATTCTTTTAAAACTCTTGAAAATATCCCCACCTATATGATATTGTCTTTAGAAACATGTAATCATCCAAATGGAGGTGGTAATAACCTTGCTTTTGAGTGGAAAGTCTCCCACTGTTAAGGGGAGTCCACAGGCTTTCTTCCACCTTACAAAGAGAAGGGCCCCTTACCAGGCCCTAATAGCATTTGTTGTCTTTTTTAGATGCTAATCATACGTAATAGCAATACATTTTAAATATTAACTTAGGTAATTCTTATTTCTAGCAATATCTGTTGCCTTTTAACCCTGCACCTATTAAAGCTGAGCCACTGATTTCTTATGGGAGAAGGCAGAACATAGCAAAGAAAATAGAGAGAGTACAGCTTTGATCTTCAAAACAGTCTTTTACAAAACAGGTTAGTAGAGGCAATAGGAACAAATAACATAATAGCAAGAGCCATTCACATGACAGAGAAAAGCATATTCTGAATTCTAAAATTTAAGTGTTGAGTCAACTTTAGAGTTCTTGAGTCATAGCTGTTTTTGTTTTGTTTTGTTTTCTAAAAGTTGTAAGATAAAAGACTAGAGGCCAGCCCCCACTTCCATAATATTTTCAAACATTTCCTTGTAACTAGAAGCTATATCATAAAAAAGGGAAAGATATGAATGAAGAAGGCCTTAGACTGGTATTTCTTAACTGAAGAAATAGGCAGAATTCTATGCTGAAAATTAAGCAAAATTGAACAAAATTAAGTCTATTTACTTTTGTTGATTTTAAATCTGAAACAATGAGACCTTTAGCTTTGTAAATATGTCTGCCTTTAGAATTTACATGCCTAGTAGAGGTAGTTACTTCTTAAAATGTTATCATGTAAGATTACAAAGCAATAAAAATTATTTTTTGCCACAATATACATGATTTAATTAAATAATTGTAATACAAACAGATGTTTTATTAAGTGCCAACTCTGAGCGTGTTACTGGGCTAGATGGTCTACACGTATTATTTCTAAATTATCCATTTAACTTGTAGTTTTCCTGACCTTGTAAATGTGATTTGTTAACAACAAATATCATTGTTTAGGTTTTGGGTTTGTATATTTTTTGTCAGATTCATGTGCCATGGTGATTTTAAGAAGGCATTATTCCTGAGATACTTTGGACCAATAAAGCATTCTTTTTTGTCCATCTACCGGTTCCTAACATATCTCATTGCTACTGTTGAATCATGTTTAGCCTAAAGCTGCCTCGCTGCGTATTTTAAGTTTGGCCTAAAGGGTTTTTTGTACATAGTGAACTATAAGAACTGGGGGTGTAAACAGATGGTAACCTACTCTTTTGTCAATTACCAAGTTTTGACCAATCAAATGCAGCCAACTGTTCAGACTGTGTTCAAATATGGCAAATGCTGAGCTGTCACAAATCCAGCTATTTCTGTACCTCACTTCCATTTTCTTTACCTCACTTTCCTTTTTCTGTCCATAAATCTTGTTCTACCATGTGGCTGCGCTGGAGTCTCCCAGCCTACTATGGCTGGGAAGGCTGCCAGATTTGCAAATTGTTCATTGTTCAATTAAACTCCTTTAAATTTAATTTGGCTGATGTTTATCTTTTATCAGATGGTGTAAGAGGTGGGATCCAAAGCAGAGCTTCCAACCACCCCCAGGAGGGCTGAGTGACCGAGTGAGGCATCCAGAAGACCCATTTTTGTCTGTTGATCTCTTGGAGCAGCAGGGATCCTCATACATTCTCTCTTGGATTTCAGAGCTTCACAGATTTGCGTTTTCAGGTCTCTGAGTTTCTTTGAGCAAATTTGTGTTTCAAACTGGGTTTGGAAGTCATGGCAGAAACTGGACTGGGTCTGGGATCAGATTTGATATGGTAATTAACTGGTTGGATCCAGTTAGAGGCCTCTTACATTTGGATCGAAAGAAACTGGTAGTAAATGGCAATATTGCAGGGGGTGTAGAATTTGGCTTTTAGAAATTTGCAGGGATTTTTGTGTTCTACCCTTGTGTTTCATTTTTCTTGTGCACTTAGGTAGGAAAAAGTTAATCAAGGGAACCTGCGAGTAAAGCCAATATCTTAGGTAAAAATGGGATCTTAATTTCTGAAGAACTAAGTTCCTTCCGGCTTATACATACCTAAGTGTTAGGCCTCGGATGTAGCAAAATCTTACAGAAGTGGTGAAATCTTACTAAAGATAACTTACAGTGGAATGTTCCAAATGAACAAAACTGCACTGAAGTGCATTTGAAAATGATGGTTTCCAAATTAGTTTCATCTTGGGATGTCGATTGATAAGCAGAAACTTCTAAAAAGATTTCAGTATTTTTATTTGAAGACTTTATAAAAGGCAAATAAAAATCTTAAGCAACTAATTGATAAAAAAAATTAAACCTGCTAAGTTTTTAGCTTAGTTACTATCCAGATCCAAAGGAAATAGACTGCAGCACCAATTGACTGACTTTGGGTAAGTAATGGGTACATTTTTCCTGGGTAAAGGATGGGATTGGGTTAGAGGTCCTCCTCTCAGTAAAGTCTCTCTTGGTTAAAAATTGATTTGGCTTATGGGATTTTAACTGCTGTTCTCTTTGGATTAATCTGCCTTACACTTTTTGCTGATGGCTGTGAGTGAGAGGATTAGGCACGTACAGAATCATCGAATATGGGGAGCTTTTTCTCCTCAAAAGGGGAAACATGAGAGGTAATGGGACTGCTGGAAAAGAACTCTTTGCAACTGACAAATGGCCACCCGAATTTTGATTCAGTATTGCTGCAATGGGTGGGTCTTTCTCTTGCCTCCCTGAAATACCTTCCCCACCCTGCTGCAAGCAATGCTTCTCTCTCTCTTTCTCACTCTATGTCTTTGCAAACTGATTGTGGGAATGGTAAAAATCAGTATCTCTTGCAAAGTTTTAATTAATAAAAAAATGATTTGAGAGTCTAGCCTTAAGCTGTAGTGAATCTAGTATACTCTGTGCTATGAATTTGTCTTTCTGTGTCATTCTGTCATGGAGTGGGGTGCCTTAGGATAGAACACGGGCTTAGGATCCCATAAGCTTGCTGTTCAAGATGGCCCAGCAACTGGTAAGTAACAAACTTTGCTGCAGGTCCCTGAAACAAACAAAAAACTGGATGAAATCTTTATCTTGTTTTATGTCATTGGCAGCTTGGCCTTGTAACCATTGGGTAGTACTCTCTCGTGGTCTCTGCCATTTAGGGAACAGGAATTTGGGGGTTCATGTCATGGTTAACTCTAAAAGTTATCCTGAGTAGTTAAAAGCCATTGCAAGCTCAAAATTGACTGTTCTAGTCTTTTTCTGGGAAGGGTAACTGCCCAATACTGTAGCTCAGCAGCTAAGGCTTTGCCATTTTACAGTGGTGGCTTGGGTTTAATCCTGGCTAAGGGAATGGGTCCTTTCTGGTTGGATATCTGTGTGACCTTTATTTTGATTATTTTCCCCTACACAAACCATCTTGAATTTTTCTTTCGCTGAGCTACATTTGGAGATTCTAGATCTTGTAAAAACTGTTAACACCTCTTTGAAAATACCTCATACACCATGGTTAAGTCATAACCTTAGTTGAGGCTTGTTACTTTCACCTGTGAGGTTACCTTTAGTAAACTTTAAAAGCAGAAATATTGGCTGTTTGGCCTGGCTGGAGTCAGGTAATAAAAAATTTAAAAGGACTTTTTTTTAAAGAGTGCTATGGTTAAAAGTCAGCTTAATTAGAAGTGGATATCCAAGTTATATATATATTTATAAGGACTTTATGGTTTTTTTTTCTTTTCTTAAATCTGTTTTTTTTTTTTTTTTCTGGAAAAAAGGTTATTTTCTTCTCAGTTGACAGAATTGTTTTTCCCCATTTTCTCTTGCTACTCTTAATGCACATGAGAGGATGTAAGATAACTTCTAATAGCCTTGGACTCCTTGGGAAAAACAGAAGAGGCACCACATACCCAGTTTTAGGATAAATCTCTGTTTCCATTATAAAACCCCAGCAATTGAAAGCAAATAGATCCCTTTTATAAACTAAGGCTAAATATACTTTAGGGATGGCTAATGGAAGTTATGGGGGAACACTCAGCTCTTTGCACCTTTGGATCAGAGAAGCATGCTCTTGGCCACCTAGAAAGTATGGAAATGTCCCCACTCCCACTGAGAGAAGACTGCCATGGGCGATGGGATAATCACAGAATGGGGTGATAAGCTTTGGGTTGCTTTGCAACAAAATGCATGGTAAAAGCATTGCACTGTCTTCTTCCGTAGCACTTCCCTCTTTTGGGGGATCCAGGATGAGATCTATAAATGGGAATCTTAATTTGGGAGATCTGTTTTTTTCCTTCCAGCTGTGCCTGCTTATTAGTCTCTAGAAACTGCATGTTTTCCTAGCTATCTTCCTCCACAGACTCCACCCTAAAGCGAATAATCCAATTAAGAAACTTAAAAACTGGCAAATGAAACATCCTACAACTACTGGATCTTATCCTGTCTTTCTGTGTAGTTATAGATGTATTGTGTGTGTGATGTTTATATAAAAGAGTTCTAATTAATTGGCTTAAAGAAAAATAAGTGCTTTAACATTTTGTTAGAAAAATAAAAACTAATAACTTTTTGTTCATGTCACCTTAGTAAACTTTCAGAAACAAAGAGTTTTAAAAGTTATTGGTAAAATAAAGAGATTTGGTCTAAATTAAGCAGGGTAGATATTAGGTTTACTATTTGCTGTAAGGTCATAAACTGCTTTGACTTCTGAAAATTGTTCAACTTAAGTGCTTCAGAGCTATTAAGTTCTAAATAAGGCCCAGGGACATGTGAAGTTACCCATATCCCTGGCTATGCTGAAAAGAGTCAGACCTCATCTGCACTTCTGTGTTGTGTCCTAGGCTCCATAGCTAGAACATAATAAAAATAATTTACCAGGTTTTTCAACAAAATTAAAAATTGCTAAGAGTTACCATTATAACGTGTAGTAGAAACTACTGAAAAAACATTTTTACATGCAAGGTATGTGAGGAGAATTTAAAAGTGTTTTTGGTAAAATATTATAAGAAGGCAAACGAGGCCAGGCACAGTGGCTCATGCTTGTAATCCCAGCACTTTGGGAGGCTGAGGCAGGCAGATCATGAGGTCAGGAGATGGAGACCACGGTGAAACCCCATCTCTACTAAAAATACAAAAAAAATTAGCCAGGCGTGGTGGCGGGCGCCTGTAGTCCCAGCTACTCGGAGAGGCTGAGGCAGGAGAATGGTGTGAACCCAGGAGGCGGAGCTTGCAGTGAGCTGAGATTGCGCCAATGCACTCCAGCCTGGGTGACAGAGCGAGACTCTGTCTCAAAAAAAAAAAAAAAGGCAAAGGAATGTAAGTTTTTTGCATAGTTTAAATGGCTAAATGATTGTTTTAAATTAGGTAAGAGATGAAGTTAAAGGTTTGAGCAAGTTGTGGAAGATTTGTAAAAAAATTAATCTTATAAACTAAATCCTGTGTGTGAACACATTGGTTAAATTTAAAGGAGTATTGTTCGGTTTTCCTGTAAATTGAACATTGAAAAAAAAAGCTCAACAGGGTCTTCTTAAAGCACTGATCAGCTGTTTAACAAAAATTTGTAAAAGGTTATAAAAGGTTTATCAGAATCTCACCTTATGGTCAAGCCGATTAAGACTGAATCAATTTGTCTGTAAGGTTTTATTAAAGATTGGCATTGACGTTAATAGTACTCTAATGAAACAGTGAAATTTGGCTTTCTCTCTTGAACAAAATTTTCATGTAATATTAAAAGATAATGAAAGGCTTTTGTTTGCTTTTTGAATAAACTAGCAAAAGAGGGGAAAGAAGAGAGGCAAATTGTTTGAAAAGCTATGTCTTCCCTCTACCAATGAGTAAAGTTTTTTGACTTTTTAAAATTTTTGAGTCATAATTTTGGCTAAATGAATGACTTATGGTGACCTGGAATTCTATTTCATAATATCAAGTGTTTTAAACCTTTAACATATTTGATAGGCTTCCTAAAATCAAATTTCAGCTTCAAAATGGTCTTTTCTGACCTCTAACTTTGGGATAGTACAGAGGGCCCCTGAAGCATCCAAAAGAGAAGTAAACAGGATTATTTGACGTGCTAAGTTACATGGAAAGCATTGTCAAAATAAAAAATAATGTTTAACTTTCTTCAGGTTATATTTTAGTGATTGATATTAATATGTGTTCCAAAATTGTATGGAATTTGTAAAATTTTAATTTCTGAGTATGCTATCAATCATAATTATGGTTATTATGTTGTTATTGTAGACCACAGAAAAAAATCACATTTCCTTGTTAATTGTGTTTTCAACTATGACTATTTAAAGTCATTTCCACAGTTAATTGTTTAATGCTGATGCAGATTCTGAAAACTTCACAAGCAAAGAAAATCCTAGAAAATGGTGTTTTTTAGGAGATTTGTGAAATAATATAATGGACCCTGAAAAGCTCTCTTGAACACAGGTTTCTAGTAACTTTAGAATCATATCATTTGGGCGGGATAAAAATTCCTGGAACTTTAACAAAAAGACTGACTTTCTTTTATAAAACTGCTAACCCAAGTGGAACAAAAATTAATTGAATACCAAGAAAATACTTTGCTAGATGTTCATGCTAAATCAGCTGATACCGAAATTGTTTAGATATACAATTTGAAGGAACTCCATGGTCTAAGTCAAATTGCCTATGATAACCCATCAGTCATCAGTGCTATGTATTTAAATTGGAGAAACAACTGGTATTCATGAGAACATAAAGCCAATGTTAATTAAGCATGGACTAGGGCAGCCACCTTCTCTTTCCTGAGTCCTTAAATATTTTGTTATTAAAGGTTGTACATTCTGTGACTCATCATGGAAAAGATAAAGTGATCCATATTAAAAATATATTGGTTCGGTGATTTCTAAATTGCTAAAACAGTTTATGACTAATGTTTGGTTTGTCAAATCCATATTCCTGGGAAGACAATCAAAGCTGCAGTTACATTTGACTACCTAATGAGCCATTTAAACATTTATAGAGGGATTTCATCAATTTTAATTTTCAATGCAGGTTTTCTGGTTGTAGAATGGATTTCCCATGCAAGCAGACAAATGTTATAAAATAGGATTATTGTGCCACAGTCTATTTTCACCAGACAAAGAAAGCTTTTTATAGTTCCCTGAGGACAAAATGAACCCCTTCGCAATCTAGAACAAAAAGATTGAATCTTCTGAGAACATCAGAAGACAACTACCCTTGCCATCCACACTACAGCAAAACTTCAGGACCTTGAACCTTGGGTTCATAATCTCACAACTGAGATGTTTCCTCCATACTCTTGGAACTGAACACCTATTAGTGTATACCATTTTAAAGTAAAGCTAACCAGGGAAGCTTCTCCCCAGAAGATGATGGCATCCTTGATATTAACAGCTTTTCCCAAGATCACAGATCAAGACTTCCTTACGATCATGAGACATTTATCTTTGAATATTTTTCTCTTGTTTATGCCTCTACGAAAAATAAAAGTGAAAACGTGGTCTGTTGTGTGTGCTTATGGGGTATACTTTTATTTGTAAAGGATTTTGCAGCCAGCCTTATACATAAATAACTTAATAACTTGATAGCTGAAAGATGAAGGCCCAGTGTAGGTGAGAAACTTTAATGGTACACACATTGCTTTAACATCAGTCAAAAACAGAACATTGTTTCACTCCTCTTAACCTATATCATGGGTTAAAGAGAACATTGGCAGGAGGTCTTCCCTCTTCTAGAAGGGCATCATTTGTTAGTTACTTTTTCCATGGGTTGGAGTAAAAGAAGCAATGATTAGAAATGTATCCCTCATGATAGGCTTTATAGCAGATTCTACTGTAAAGGGTATGGTTACATAACAGACTTTAAATTCTCTTGTGAAAGTTTTGCTAAACAATGGAATTGCTCTAGATTACTTAGTGGCTAAACAAGAGTATCTGTGCAGCTGCTGGTACTTGTGGCCTATGAAGAAATACATCAAATGTAGATTATAGAGATTTATTTGTAGGGGATTAATGAAGACCTAAAGTCTTTAAGCTAGATAAAGAATTTCATCTTTATCTTTATCTAGCTCATTCTTTGATCTATTTTATTTTAGATGGGTTGGTTTTATGGGAATTCTGGATAAGGAGCATACTCCAAACTCTTGGTATTTTCCTCTTGAAAGTCAGAATAGTAGTTTCCCTGTGCTTTGTATTCTCTCCAAGTTTTAACTGTTTGGATGCAGCCATCTTTAGAATGTCAAATGGTCTCTCTTCAACTGGACTGACAAGAGCTGAAAGAAATGTGTGACCATGAGAGCACCATAACCTCTGAAAGATATGCTGAGAGTGGAAACGCAAAATGATGGTAACTGAGAGTGGTGCTAAGGTCCTAAGTTTTGGTCACACTCTCACCTACATGGCCAAAAACGGGGATTTTTACTACAAAATTATGGGAGGCCATTGTTTTGGATTGAGTTCATGTGCTAGGCCCCAACAGACCAGACCAAACTAAAATGGAGTTGCTCATGCTAAATGTGACATAATCAAACTAAGACTTTAAGGAAACACATAGGTCCTAGAACAGACCAGATTTTGCTTTCCTCCTGTAAACAGGATATTCTAGCATAAGGAGGTACCCTCTACTCAGTCCTTGTTCCTACCTTGCAAAACCCACTATTCTACTGTTTCCCAGTAGGTTTTAAGACCAATGGTGATACTGGCATCATTGTCTAAATTTTCGGTCAATCTCTCAACGTTAACAAGATGACCAAAAGGGGTGAATTATTAAATCAAGTTGAGCCTAAAGCCACCTCCTTGCATAATTTAAGTTCAGCCTAAAGGTTTTTCTGTACATCGTGAACTATAACAAGTGGAGGTGTAAACAGACCATAGCCTACACTTGTGCCAATCACTGAGTTTTGACCAATCAAAGGTAGCCAACTGTTCAAAATGTTCAAATAAGGCAAATGCTGAGCTGTAACCAACCTGGCTATTTTTGTACCTCACTCCCATTTTCTATAGGTTACTTTTCTTTTTCTGTCCATAAATCTTCTTCCACCACATGGCTGAGCTTGAGTCTGAGCCTGCTCTGGCTCAGATGGCTGCCTGATTTGCAAATCATTCATTGCTCAATTAAACATCTTTAAATTTAATTAGGCTGAAGTTTTTCTTTTATCACTATCAATACTACACTCTGGAGATGAAAACAAGATATTATTAAATTCCAGATTTGACAACAATTTTAAGTAGAAATTCCATTTCAAACAGGACGTACTGTTTAAAGCAGTATGTATTTTACTCTGGAAGTTAAGTAACGTTTTCTCTTAAAAAATGTCTGTTTTGGATTATATTGAGAAATTTAATCACTGAAGTCTTTTTTTTCTGAAATTGAGATATATTCATTCCCAAACTCTTAATCTAGCTTGGCGTAAACAAAATAAAGAGCTAGGAATAGATGAAGTGTGCTGTGTGTTGGACTACATGGACTCATATATATCACAATATGATCTTTCACTAACAAATAATGAAACTGTGGAAATCCTATGTATATATTTTTCAGCAGACAAAAATAAATTTCCCAAATAGAATGACCTGCATGGTTTGGAGCATTGCTGCTATTTATGCTGCAAAATTGCTTTTTCTCAAAATTCTAATGGTAAAATTTCCTAAGTGATATAGTATACTGTTACTTTTTATAGTAGTCAATAATAAGGTCCTTCAAAGGTGCAACTTATCTAAAGCAAATAAATCTAGTCTTTGAAAAAGTTCTACATACTATGTTGCAAAAATTTAAAGATCAGCTGCTAACATAAATAAATTCCGTAAATCGTTTAGAAAGCTTCTGCTAGTAAGATTAACAAAACATAGGAAATAGGTATTTCAGGATATACAAAGATTAGACCAGCCTCTCAGTCTAAGGAAAGTGACACTAAAACTCTGCTCATCGTTTAAAGTTTAAAGACTACTAATCCTGATATATGAGATGTCATCCTAGTGAATATAAAGTTCCAGACTAAATAGAACAAAGCCCAATAAATAACTGAGCACTTCACATCATGGGGCACCAGATGCCAGCAAAATTATCTGATCTTTACAGAGTTGGGTGGGTAGAGACAAACAGAATACCTCGAGGGAAGTGACTGTGTTATGTTTTAAGGAAAGAGAGAAAAGAATGTGTCTTAGATAGAAAAAGACACATGTATATATTGCATTCTGCATGAAAGAGAAGCTTGGATGTGCTGTGGGACCTTGTGTTTTAACAAGACAAGTTGGGTGAGCTTGTCTGTGAGGATGTCTGTGCATATCAAAGAGGAAGACTAGAAGCATCAGTGGCTAGAATTTTAATAAAATAATAAAAAATAACTGGATCATTAGCTGAGTTTGCTGGCTACAGAGCAGGTGGCTTCTGTTTCATAGGAACTGATTTGGGAAATCAAAGATTTTCAAATAATATTGTTGTACTTAAATGTGTGCCCTTATAAGTTTTCTTTATAAACACCCATGCAAATTACAAACAAAAGCTACTCAATGAATATTCTAAGGTATCCAGAATTTTAAAAAATGCATTCTACAATTAATAGAAAGTAAATGGCACAGATGAATAGCCCAGCAATCTTGGGACTTGTTCCAAAATAATGCGTAAATTTGAAACTAGTAAAATGCTCGAGTTAGAAGCAGATTGTATTTATATAAATAAAGAAGATTCTGGAAATCCAGTTAAGTTGCTTCTAAAAAATAAATATCTTCTTTTTTTTTTCAAATTGTAAGTATAATAAAATTCTGGTTAACATGATGAACTGACCTGATGTAGAAAGACAACCCTGCCCACCACAAATACACACACACACACACACACACCATGTACATATATCACAAATATAATGTAATCCTTTTAAATTCTACAGTTGGCTTTTCAAATAAAAAAGGAATTAACAATTTTTAGAAACTGGAAAGAAAGTAGAAGAATATTTGGTGAATGTGAGCCAAAGCAGAAAACATACAAGGCTATAAGAACCAATGTAAAGTCTTAGAGATAGAGGTTTTAATGGTCAAACAGAAAGAAGGAATAATGGCTTGTACAATATGGGGAACAGGTACAACCCCTGGATAAGTCAGGGCTCTACTGATTATTTCATCTAGGGATAGCAACCAGAACAACTGCCTACTGGCATTGGGAAGCTGCAGAAAGGTAGCAGTCTAAGCAGGGGTATGTAAGGATGAAGCGCCATCAAGAAGGTAACTGAAACTCAAGCTTGACTCACTTTGCTGAAGGGCCTAAGTAGTATAATGCTAGCCCTGTTATCATGAAACAGCGAGCCAAGAAATTGATATAAAGCTGGTTCTGAACAGTTGAACCTCAGAGGTCTCTCACAAAAGTAGCTTGAAATACAGCCTGGATTTGGGGAATGTCTATAGAAAATAATTCTCACTGAAAATGAATTCACAATCAGAAGTTATAAAATATGTAAGATGAAAACTAGGGAATTGACATGCCACGAACATGAAACAAGAGAAAAATATGAAATAATTTCTTTGAAAAATTCAATGAGATTTAAAATCATTCTGGCAATCTGATATGCTCGGTTTCTGGATAAACTATTCCTGGAAAGAACATCTAACAATCTGGATAATGTATTTAACATGCCCTTTTAAATGCATAATTGAACTGGTAGGAAGTAAGACAGAAACTTCAGAGGTCAAGAAAATATGATAAATGTAACCTGAAAGGTTAAGAAAGGACTGAAACTGGCAGTCGCCCTGAGGCATCTGCTCATCTGTGGGGTGATGTGGAGTTTTTGTTTTTGTATTAAATAACTAAATCACCTTAGTCAAACACAAGAAGACTGACTTTTTGATGTCAAACTAAATATTAATTACATGAAAAAAGAAAATACAAATCTCTTAATAATTTTACCTTGGTGAAGAAGCAGCAGAGTTTGATCCTGTTCAGGGAGATTTTATAGATTTGAGGTTCAGTTCTGCCACTTAAAAATAATCGAAACATAATATACATTAAGTGCTCAAATTTTGAGTGTATGGTTTAATGAATGCTTACACCTCTATACATAATACCTACATTAATAGTATTTTGGAGCAGACCAAGATACCTCTTACATATATACCCCCATTCAATAACTAACCAGGAAAACTGTTACCATGACTTATCCTATATTTATTTTGCCTGTTGTTTCTCTTCGTAAAAATAAAATCTTTTGTATCTGACTTCAATTAACACGACATCTGTGAGATGCACCCATGTTGGATGTGGCAATACTTTATTCTTTTTGCTCTACAATATTCCATTGTATGTTTATACAGCAATTTGTTTATAATATCTGCTCTTCAAGTTTATTTGGGTTGCTTCCACTTTTTGACAATTAAAACCAGGGTTGCTATAAAAATTCTTGTACATGTAGCTCAGTGAATGTGTGTACACAATTCTGTTGGTTATATACCTAATAATTAAGTGGACATGTCATAGTGTACACATATATTAAGTTTTAGCAGATATTGCTAAATAGTATTTCAAAATGGTTGCTTCTCAGCAGTATATGGAGTTCCAGTTGCTCCACACCTTGGCCAATATTTGATTATGTTAGGCTCTTTAATTTTACCGCCCTAGTGGGTTTGAAGTGCATTGTGCAGTTCATATTGTGGTTTTAACTTGCTTTTTCCTAATGAAGGATATAGTATGATGTAACACATTTTAAATTCTTATTGACCATTTGTTTATTCTCTTTTGGGAACAACCTTTTAAAAAATCTTTTGACTGGTTTTTCTTTTTTCCTCCTTATTGTCTGCAATTTACTGATTGCTTTGTAGAAGGAATTTACATATTTTGTATATACATTTTTTTGTTTACATGTATGCAAATTTTTTCTACTCATGGATAGCATTTTTACATTCTTCATGGAATCTTTTGAGAAACAGAAGTATTTTATTCTAATGAAGTTCATACTTATTAATATTTTCTTTATAATTAGATCTTTTGTTGTCCTATTTAAGAAAAAGTTTATGGTGTAACAAGATAAGCTGAATAAGCTATAAAAACTATGATGCTTTATTTTTAAGCCCATCAAAGAACTTATGATGAATAGAAATCTAGATGAATTATATTTCACTGAGGCAGGAGCCTGTCCTTGGAGAGAAGAACACACAGTTGCTTTTATCTTTGTACATATAGTAAAATGAGAGTGAACCTGTCATAGGATAGCATTAAAAAAACCCAGAATAACTTTTAAAGAATTGTAATGGCTGTGTATGCTCTGGCATAACTAATAGTTTTCCAAGAAGTCTCAGTATCTGTTTCTCTTCCAGTTGTTTCACACAAAGCCTTCACTGAGTGGATAGTACTAGTGCGTTTTACAGTGTGGGATAAAGAGTGTGGCTGACAGCATACTCCAGAAGCATGGGGTCTTCACCAGTTACTCAGCCGAGTAGGAACAGAGCATAGGAAATGAAAAAGTATTCTCTCAGGTACACAAGGTTATAATTTCCATATACTAATGTACATGGAAGTAGTGACCTGAAGATTGGAGGCAGGGAAAGAGGGTTGGGGAAAATCCTCAAGATGACAGAGCCTTCACTGAGCATGTTGTCACCACACTGTTGCTGAAGGACAAGAGCAGGTAAAAGGGTTGTGAAAGATTCCCTGGAGGTACAGAAGACTTTCACCAAATGCAGACAAATGTATGGAGGCTGGTAGGAGGGTAGGGCAGGGGAGAGAACTTTCCACACTGCACACAGATCTTTATTTAGTTCAAAGTAGTGGCCCTCTGTGGGCTAGGATTAATGCAGCAGGGGTAGAGAAAAATCCCGCAAAAGTGAAAAGCCATGGGCTGGGCTGAAAAGAAAAGAGAACTTCACAGTCATTTGGAAGGCTGGATATCAGACTATAAGGCAGAAGTTGATCTCCCACAGTTCAGAAAGTTATCTACTGAACTGTAAAACAAAGAGGTATCTAGAGTGTGGCCAATGCTCAGATCCCAAGCTATCCTGAAATAAATACTCTAATCTCAAAGTCAAAAAAAAATTTTGAGCAAGTGGTGAAATGAGAGTCCTGTCAGACTTACATGTAACTAAATCCGCAACAAAGCTTAAAACCAGTTTAACCATAAATTATATTGATTCTTTCCACCTCCCTTATAGCAGCTTGATAGATGAAGAAATGAGGTGGTATTATTAGCTGTACTGTGTTGAATAGTGTCCCCTCATAATTCAGGTAGACCTGAAACTGTGACTGTGACCTTATTTGGAAATAGGATCTTTAAGATGTCATCTTATTAAGATAAGGTCATAGGGGATTATCTAATGATTAGTGCCCTTATAAGAAGGTGGAAATTCAGACACACAAAAAGAGAAGACCATGAAAAGGTGGAGGCAGAGAATGAAGCGATTCATTTACCAGCGAAGGAACACTAAGGACTGTTCATAACCACCAGAAGCTACAAGAGAGATATGGAGCAGATGTTTCCTCAGAGTCTCCAAAAGGGAAGCAATCCTGCCAATTCGTTACCTTGATTTCAGACTTTGAACCTCTGGAACTGTGAACACATACTTCCATTGTTTTAAGCTACCCAGTTTTTGGCAGCTCTCAGAAACTAATACAGTAGGTAATCTCTTAATATAGAAGGAATGAATCTTTTCTTCAATTTGAGTTAACTGACTGGAATTTCAAAATGTCTTTTGTGTACCTGTGTTTTTTTATTTTTCTGTCTTAAATTGCAGTTTCCCATTTCAATTTTTATTTTTATTTTATTTTATGTTATTTTATTTATTTATTTATTTATTTGAGATGGAGTCTCGCTCTGTCGCCCAGGCTGGAGTGCAGTGGCACAATCTCGGCTCACTGCAATCTCCGCCTCCCAAGTTCACGCCATTCTCCTGCCTCAGCCTCCCTAGTAGCTGGGACTACAGGCGCCCAACACCACGCCCGGCTAATTTTTTTGTATTTGTAGCAGAGAGACGAGGTTTCACCATGTTAGCCAGGATGGTCTTGATCTCCTGACCTCGTGATCTGCCCACCTCAGCTTCCCAAAGTGCTGGGATTACATGCGTGAGCCACCGCGCCTGGCCTCCAGTTTCAATTTTTAAAGGGAATAAAGATATAATATTTGTGAAGCCATCTGGGTGCAGGATTTATGAGATGTTTACAATTAATCCACCCAACCCTTTATTGTTGTCTTGTCCACAACTATTTTTAAAGCAATTTTAAATGACATACTTACATTTATCTAATGTTAAACATTTCAACATCATTTTTATAAAAACAACCATCTTTGTTTTACGTTAGTATTTTTTGATCTTCACAATAGTTATTCAGGCAAATTAAGGCTTAAAGTAAGTACAACTTAGTGTTGGTAAACATGCTATGGAGAGAGCTGGGTGGTTGCCAGCATCCCCCTGATGTGAGCAACCCTCAATGAGACTCACAGCAGAATGGGGAGGAATTATGAACCCAGAAATCTGTTGTTGGGGAAAGATAAGTCTATTTTGGTTTATTTGGACTTTATTATTTTACTTTATTGTTCTTTCTTTTTTTCAACAATCAATCTTTTGCTAGACTGCCTGTGGGACAGTTATGGTAGAAAGAAAGAAGGGAGGTAAGTGGAAGTAGGACAGAGAGGGAAAAACATGCTGATAGGTGATCTCCTATGCCGTTGATTAATGTCAAACTTTAAATCCCAGGCTATCTCTTTCAAACCATTTATTTCTGATCTACTTCCTCAGTTACTGGGTGATATCGGGCAAGAAACACAAGCAACATTTTATTGGTATAACAGAAACAAAAATAGCAAGGATGGTGAATTGCTTCCATGATGAGACCACAACCTCTAAATATGTATCACATAAGTTGGGAACATTCTGCATTATACCTTCTTTCCTCTAATATAGATTTGATAAGGTAAAAGTCTCTTAAAATTAGTGAATATGTCTTTTGTTAAACAAGTTAATAACTAATAGCTAAAATACATTTAGTGATTAATATGTGCTGGCAAATTACTTTGTTGTTCTTATTTAACTGCAAAAATAATGTTTGATGTAGATAACAGGTATCCCAGTTGATATGGTATGGCTGTGTCCCCATCCAAATCTCATCTTGAATTGCAGTTCCCTATAATCTCGTGTGTTGTAGGAGGGACCTAGTGGGAGGTATTTGAATCATGGGGGCAGTTTCCTCCATGCTGTTTTCCTGATAGTGAATGAGTTCTCACCAGATCTGATGGTTTTATAAGGGGCTTACCCCTATGTGCGGTTCTCATTCATCCCCTTCCTGCTGCCCTATGAAGAAGGACATGTTTGCTTCACCTTTTGCCATGAATGTAAGTTTGTGAGGCCTCCCCACTCGTGCCGAACTGTGAGTGAATTACATCTCTTTACTTTATAAATTATGCAGTCTCAGGTATATTCCTATAGTGTAGCATGAGAACAGACTAACACACCAGTTTTACAGATAATTGAAATGTGTTAGTCATTTACCTGTTCTCACTCAATTTAAGAGATCGAGCTATAATATAAATCAAGAAGGTATGCATATGACCATTATTTTATGTCTTCTCATGCAGATTCAAATGGTGCTGAGCACAAGGCAATGCTTACTGGATATTAATTAACATATGTAGTAGATTAAATAGTGGCCCTCCAAAAGATATGCTTCTGTCTTAATCCTCAGAACCTGTGACTGTTATCTTATATCAAAAACAAACAAACAAAAGGTAATTAAAGGATTTTGAAATGAGGAGATGATCTTAGATGATTGGTGTGGGTCCTAAATCCAATGCAAGTGTTCTCATAAGAGACACATAAAGGAGAAGATATACAGAAGAGGAGGAGGTAGTGTGACGACAGAGGCAGAGCCTGGACTGATGTGGCACAAGTCAAGGAATCCCCACAGTGACAGGAGCTGGAAGAGGCAAAGAATGGATTCTCTCCTAGAGCCTCCAAGGAAAGTGTGATCCTGAGGACGTTTGGCCTCCGGAACTGTGAGAAAATAAATTTCTGTTTTTCTAAAGCCACCCAGCTAGACTTAATTTGTTACAACAGAAAAGTTACATAATATAGGAGATTAAGAATTTTTAAAAAATGAATGGAAGAAGTAGATTGAGAGGTAGGAGAGGAATCTGCCCATTGTAATTAGAATGTTGCATAAAAATTTCAGGCCTCTGGCTTCTAATTAATAAATTTATCTTCACGCCTTTGAGATATTTACTGATAATGAATTTCCAGTTATTTTAAAAAACTCATTTTTTAATCAATAATTTCCTGAAAGAAATATATAAAATATTCCGAATAAAAATGAATTAATAATAATCACCTGGGTGAAATCTTATGTAAGGATGCCATTCCTTGAGCAACTTTGCTCTTTGACACTAAGTTAAAAGATTTAGAGTCTCTATTCTTCCTCTGAGGTACTTTGTTTGGAATTTTATTGTGAAGTTTTGGAGTAAAAGAGTAGTGTCTAGTGGGAGAAATCAATAAATCCCCTTCACCTGACAAGAAACCCAAAACAAATCTGATTTTTAACAGCAAAATTTATTTCTGCATTCTATTGGTAAAGCAGATAAGAAATTAGAATTAACACTAAATTTTCTGGAAGACATAAGCACATTTTTGCTAAAATTTTAGCTTTTCATAACACTTTTCACAATGAGAGTAGGAAATGAGAACACACATGTCTGAAGGATGCCTTCAAAATATAAATCAACACATTATAGTACTGCTTAAAAGCCCCCAGCACCTTCTAATTATTTTCTTAAATAAAATCTGTTACTTATGCTGGCTTAAAGTAGCCTAAATGATCCAATCCTTGAATAACTGATTTTTATTTGTTCATTTGTTACTGTGATAAATTTTACATACTGTGAAGTACAGTGTATAAATTTGATTAATGCTGACAAACAAATGAAATCAACAATAGAAAAAATATATAAAAGATTTTTATAATTCCAGAAAATGTCTTTGTTCCTGTATCCCTTCTAATCCCAATGCCCACCAGACATTGCTGTTCTTGTTCTCATCATCATAAGTTAGAGTTTTCTCTTGTTGATATTCATGTAATGGAATCCCACAGTGGTCTTTTGGGTTTGGCCTCTTCTGTTAGAAGTGATATTTTTGAAATCCATCTATGTTGTTCCACGTGTTATTAGTTTATTTTAAAAAATAATATTCAATTGCAAGAATGTACCACAAAGCACTTATTCATTACCATGTTGAGGATGATTGGTTGTTTTAGTGTTTACACAATTTAGTTACCCAAATTTTTAGTGTTTAGCTCCTAATTGCATTGATTTTGTGAACATGTCTTGTGGTGCACACACATCTTCATTTCCCTAGACTAAAAACCTAGAAATGAAATTGCCAGCTCATGGGGGCAGCTGCATGTTTAACTTTTTGAAAAACTACACACTCTATTCCTGAACAGTAAAAACACTTAATATGCCTAGCAAAGTATTAAGAGTCCAGTATCCCTGTACCCTAGCCAGTTCTTGGTGTTTTAGTCCTTTTAGTTTTGTCATTCCAGTGTTTCTGATTTGTAGTTTTAATTTGGATATCTCCAAATGCTAATATTGAGGAGTTTTTAAATACCTATTGGCCATTCATATATCTTCTTTTGTAAACTGTTCTTCTCTTCCTCAATTTTAATTGAGCAATTTTTTAATTATTGATTTGTTATATTACATATTTCGAATACCACTCCTTAGAAAGATACATGTAGGAAAATATTTTTTCTTTTCTGAGCCTGCCTTTTCATTCTTAAGTATTGTCTTTTGATGAGCTGAAGTGTATAATTTGATGAAATACAGATAATCGGCTACTTTTAACAGTATATTTTGTGTTTTCACTCAGGTATGCTTGACTGTTACAAGGCCTTATAAATATTCTTCTTTTTTTTTTCTAGGATATTTATAATTTTAGCTTTACTTTTAATGTCTACCACTCATTGTAAAATAACTATGGTGTGCAGTGGGAGGTAGGGGTTGAAGTTTACTTTTACTTTTTTTCCCATGAATTTTTTTCTGTTGTTTCACATCATCTATTTAAAATACACTTTATTTTCCTCTGTTGAATTTATTTGGCACTTTATTTGAAAAGCAATGAACTGTGTAAATGTGTGTGTTACTTCTGGACTTTTTATTCAGTCATGAATATTTTTGTTGAATTTTATTCCAATACCATAGTGTCCTGATTAGTATAACTTTTTAATAAGTATTGAAATCTGATAATGCCAATCCTATAATCTTGCTCTCTTTTTCTAAAGATTAGTCTGCCTCTTCTAGGCCCTTTGCCCTTTCCCTATGAATGTTAGAATCAGATAGCAAAATTCTACCAACAAAAAAGCCTGTTGAGAGTTTGATTAAACCTGCATTGCCTTTATAGGACAATTTAGTTAGAATTTGTGATATATTTTTGTAGTTATAACTGTAAAAGTCTTGCATGTCTTTTGTTACATTTACCTTCTTCAGCTACTAAGGATACTTTATGTTGGGAGAATAGTGCTATAAAGAAGTTAGGGACAAAATGGAAGGAATCATCAACAAGCAAATTATTTAATTAACATTTATCACTCTTAATTATGTAAAGGTCACGTGAATCCTAGTAAAGAAACAAAGTTATAAACTTGCATTGTCTTCAGAAGTTATAACTAGCTTAACATATTTAGTTATATGAAAACAATTTTCCCATTAGGTAAACTTTGTGTAATAAAACAATGTTTTTATGTTAACTCTCTGAAAAAGCTGAGAGAATATTTTCTTTTAAAACCAACTTTTATGAATCATAAAGGTACTCTAACTGAACAACTATACCCTAAACTGCCATGGTTTGGATCATGCAAGGGTTTTCTCTTTGAATCCCAGCCTGTCTGTTGTCATCTGAATTTAAATCCTCCTACTTGCATTTATACATGGAAAAGTGGATATTTTTAAATTGCATAATGGAGAGACTAGATGCAGAATTTCAGAACACTAAGAATCAATCAAGCTTCATTGTAGATGCCCCTGTGTAAACTGCCTTCATTAATTAGAACAATGAACAGTTTACCCATATGTCTTAGTCCATTCTGTACTGCTACAACAGAATAGCACAGACTGGGAAATTCATAAACAAGAATTTATTTGGCTCAACAGTTGTGGAGGCTAGGAAGTCCAAGACTGAGAGATGGCACCTGGTGAGGTCCTTCTCGCTGTGTCAAAGCATGGTGAAAGACATCACATGACAAGAAAACAAGAGAAGGCTGAACTCACTTTCATAACAAACTCAGTCTGAAGATAACAAAACCACTCCTGTAATAATGACATGAATCCCCTCATTATGGCATAGTCATTACAACCTAATCACCTCTTAAAAGTTCCACATCTCAACACTGTTGCATTTGGGATTAAGTTACCCACACATGATCTTTAAGAGACACATTCAAACCATAGCACCACATAAATTTTTACTGCTGAATTTATTCACAATTTTCTCTAACTAAAGATGTTTCTTAGCATTTGAAAATTCAAAGTGCACTATAAACATGAATTTTCAATTGCTACAGAATAGCAGTATTATCACCCACTTTAATCTGCATCTGAATATTTATAGATGATGATACAGTTAGAGAAAATGATACTAGATTCATTCAAGTGATGATCTTTTTAAAGTCTTACTCGCAAAAGCTTTGGAAATTCAGCCAGTGATAGAAATTGCCTTCATATCCTTTATGTTTCCTCTGAATTAACAGTAGGAGTTCCCTGTCAGACTCATCTCATGCAAATGGTGTCATATATCATCTCAATCATTTATTCAAAAAGCATGTATGGCTTACTTACTTTGTGTCAGGCCACAAATGCCACTTGCCATCTAGTTCCTTAGAAATTAGGAAGAACATACATAGAATAACTTAGTAAACCACAAATTAAACAAAATAATGGTAGTGACATGAGGAAAATAAATTTCTAAGATTGAGTTTCTGACAGAATGGGAATTCTTTAGATACTTATCTCAAGTATGTCTGAGATAAGATCTGAGTGACAGGAAGGAGCTGACATATTTAGGCCAGAGTAACTGGAATTTAGGCAGAAGGGTAGCTGTTACAAAGGTTCTGAGCTTGAAACACACATGGTGTATTTTTTTCAGGTACAGAAAGAAGGTCAATCAGGATGAAGTGTAGTACCACTGGGGAATAGTTTTACCATATGGAATGGCAGACATAGGCCAGGAACACAATCATTTTAAATTTGTTATCTCAGTTAAGGCATTTAGATTGTATTCTAAGTTTTTTAGAAAACATTGGAAGGCTTTAAATAAAACCCTGTTTAAATAAAGAGCTAGATGTTTGTTGACAAATATTAATGAGTTTGATAAATCCTGAAACTTAAATGTAGTAATTATTTAAGTCAGAATAGTCAAGATTATGATACAGTAAACAAAACTATCCTCTAATCTCTCAGGCCAAATGAATTCATTGTCTTTGCTCTGGATCTAGGCATGTGGATTCACTTCCATCTGGGCAATGTTTGTACTCGTGAAAAATAATAAGAGAAAATAGTGAATTATGTGCTGGATCCTGGAGTTTCTGCTCAGAAGTGATACATGTCATTTCCACTCACTTTTTTTTTTTATCATGAAAGCAAATTCCATAAACAAGCTGGAGGCTTACGCAGCACAGAAGTAATAATCCTTCACCAAGATAGGACAAAAAGTATTTTTAAACAATATAGTATACCAAATAATGCATCATGTCACTGATATGCTTCAATAACTAATCATATTGTAATTCTTAAGCTAATATTCTTTATCATATATTGAAAACAACATATTTTAGTCACTTTACTGGAGTTATTTTTCTACAACTAATAAACACAAACATACACACAAACAGAAACATTATAAATAATATCATAATTCTAAAAAACTGCCACTCAAAAACTAATATTAAAGAATTTTAAGAAATGACAAGGACTTACCTTATACTCTCCACAGGAATCTTGATTTAGATAATTAAATATGAGATTTCAGAAAATGGAAAAGAAAAATAAAAAATAATGGTAACATAGAATGAAAATAAAATGAGAAAGAAAATATGGCAGAGAAATATAGTTGTCTTCATCATCTATTGTTTGTTTTCCAGTGTGATATAGCTGTTGATTTGGGGCTAGGCACATGGCTATCTAGAATGGTAAATCTATTCCTTAGAACTGTTTGTGAGGAAGTGTGGATATATGACAGAATTTTGGTCAATGAAATGTAAGTGGTTGTGTCTCATGGTGGCTTCCAGAAGCCTTTCTTTAAAAAAACAAGCAAGCAAACAAACAAACAAACCAAGAAACCCACAAAACTATTCCATTTACAGTTTTTTTTTTTTTTTTTAATTTATTGATTCTACTACCTTCCACCTCCCATAGAGGTGCTTTTCTGAACTATGAGGGTAAGAGACACAAATCAGGAATGGTGGGGCAGTGAGCTGGGGATAACCTGATCCTTGTACTTATAAGTTTTGGAGGATTTTCCTCTGAACTCATACTTATTTGAGAGCAAAATAAGCAAATATCTTTTATTTCAGGACTTGTTTGCTCTCTTCAGAAAGACAGCAAAAAGACAACTTGATGTCAGCAATATATATTATATATATATACACCGTCTTTATGAAGAAAAAGACGGTGTCAAAAACTTTGGTCTCAGTCCTCAACTGTTTTCCTTACTTATGGATAAAAGGTACAGATTATGAGGTTAGAGGTTCTTTTAGTTTTAACAGCTGAGATGAACACCTAATTTAAGAAAATTTTATCTTGATACAGAATTCAAATGAAATACTTTGTCATTTAAAATAGTCATAGTAATCATTGGCTTTTTAAATGTACTTTTTTATACACTTGAAACGTAAATGACAAAGATTAGAAAAATACCAAATTTACTTCATGATTGACAGTTCTATGGTTCAGACTTCATGATTGACAGTTCTATGGTTCAGACTTCATGATTGACAGTTCTATGGTTCAGACTTCATGATTGACAGTTCTATGGTTCAGACTTCATGATTGACAGTTCTATGGTTCAGAGTCATGAATCATCAGTCCTACTTTTATTAATCTTATTCAATTCATCAGGGCCCAAAAATGGAAGGAAAAAAAAAAAAACTAGCAAATGCCTAAGAATAGCCTATCTGGTTGATTATAACTAGAAATATATTGAGAGTTAGCATTATTTTCATTTTGGTTCTCAGTTGGCATACTTTTATTTGTACTAGTAGAATGAAATAATAGGGATCCTGTGAAGCAGTATAGTCCCCTGACAAGAAGATGTGACATTTTGTCAAAGTAAAGAGAGAACTAAAAAGAAATGGAACAATCCCATATAGAGTGACTAGGTTTAGCTCTTTATTTATTCTGGTTTTCTTAATGATTTTTGGAAAGTTGGTATAGCTAAAATCTACATTTTTCAGTTTTTTTTTTTTCTGACCATTCTTGTAGTGAGTAGAGGTTAGTTCACTTCAACTTTAACCAACTTATTACCTCTGATATAGGAATCAAATGGTAAATCTTTTCCCTTTTAATGTATCCCTAGTGCGTTGGTGAATATTGTTAAACAATTTTATAAGTTGCAGATCAGCTTATTAATAACAAAAGATAATTTCAAAATTCAAGATTAAAATGTTTTATTTTGGTGTTACACATACACACACTCACACAGACACCATATTTTCAGAGTTTTTCCAAGTATACATATATATGTATATATATTTTTAGATGGAGCCTCGCTCTGTCGCCCAGGCTGGAGTGCAGTGGTGTGATCTTGGCTCCCTGCAACCTCCGCCTCCCATGTTCAAGCAATTCTCCTGCCCCAGCCTTCCGAGTAACTGGGATTACAGGCATCCGCCATCATGCTGGGCTAATTTTTGCAAGTATACATATTTTTATTGTGTACTAATAATCAGGAGGAATTAAGTTTAGAAAAAACAAAACAAAATTAAAAAAAAATTTTCTATTGTATCTAGGGGAAATTTAGTCCCTGAAAAGAAAAGGGAGAATACAGCTGATTGTGACAATTCACTTCATTTGGGGTACCAATGGATGATGAGGTTACTGTTGCCATTGTTTCTTCTCAATCTCCAGTCTCCTTTTGGTTTTCTTCCTTCCTACTAATTCCTTCTCCTTATCTTCTCGTTTACATTTTCTTTCTCTTCATCTTTCCTTTCCTAAACCCTTTCCCCCTTCTTGCTTCTTTTCTTCCTTCTTCTGCCCTTTATCCTCCTCTTTCCCTGTCTCCCTCTGCTCCCAGTCGACTTTCTTTCCCTGCCACTTCCCTTTCCTTCTCCCTGCTGTTTTATTATTTCCATCATTCCTTCTTTTCCCAACCTCTCCCGATTGCTTCTTTCTTTATTTCTAAGAAGGGTAAAAGCATTCTAAGATTAGGACAATCTAATTAATGACATGTTGGCTTTGATATTTTCTGTGAATCTACAGTACATGATTCTGACAACTGGCTTTGTGCCTTATTTTTTTTCTCTCGCTTAGAAATAAACGTTGCATGATTATTGCTATAAAATATATCCCAGACAGAGCACTGAGACAAGGAAATTAGAAAATAAAAAGAAATAGTCATACATGTTGTCCCAATACCCAAATCTGTTCATGGTGTTTTCTACGATATTTTTATTATTGTGTTCTTAAATATATATTTTGGCCCAAAATCTTTGCGTTTGAAATTAGTTATGTTATAAAGCTTGTCCCTTGTGTCTAGATGTGTTTTTCCCCCTTAGCTTCAGGCAACTGCTTGCTTCATTTTATGAGGCATAACAAAACTTTCTATTTCCTGCTTTTTTTCCTTGTAGATTTTTATGAGTTTATAAGTCTGATGTTTATTCTACCCTTACTGAATCTTAATAAATTTAACATTTTCTTACTAATACACACACATATTCTCTACTCTTCCTCCATGGGCTAAAACAAATCCATTGTAAAGAATCCATTGTGAAGAACAGAAAACCTCTAAATCCCACAACACTTTTTTTTCAACAGTTGTTCTAAAATGAGAGAATATGTGAAAATATGTGTTAGAAACTTTAGAATTTGCCTTATCTAAATTGTTAATACTACATATAAAAACAAAGCAATGGATTAAAAAGAGGATGGGACAAATTATTAGTGTTCAGAAATCACAAGCCTTAAACACAGATTCTGGAACTCATCATTGGTACTCACCATCATTCAATTTTCAGCCACTTCTATTCTATTAAGTGCCAGGGTCTTGTCCTCAGCTGAATTTTAGAATGCTGATGATTGTGGTAGATTCAGTAGACTGGCCTATTCAAAATAGGGTAGAAGATCCTGCTGGTGTATCTTCCTTTAATATAGACACTGGGAAACTAAACATTTCATGTCCCTGGCTTACGGCAGAGATTCTGCTTATAATTTTAGTTCTAAAATTCTGATTTACCCACATACTTGGTTTTGAAGATGAATTAAGTGGGGAACACAGAGTAGTTAATGAGATCCATTTTGCTAGTTCAGATCTTGCAGCAAACTGGAGCTGACAGTTCTGATAGTAACCTTCTAATCTTGTCAGCACAGCTTGCCTGTTCCGGGAACTCAACCTTTGATAATGTCTTGATGAAATTCCCACTCCCTGGCCTTGAAAAAGGTTAGTTTCTTTGTAAGCAAAGTTCAGTAATGTTATCCTTGAAGTTAATTGTAGGGGCAGAAGCTAGGGCATATTCTTCCAGTCCTTATAACAACTTTGTAGGCAGCTCAGTCTTCTTAAAATAACTTGAGATATTTTTCTCTCTGTAACTTAGATCCACTTGACAATGTTTGGTGTTAGAATTTGTTGTAAGCTATCAATCTTCAAGATTTGGAATCTGGAAAGTCAAGATGTTAATTGTGTTTCAATGAGTTAAAGATTATTTAACATTGAAAGGTGGAACACAGTAGTCTGTGGTATGCTGTGGCAAAAGTTACTGATTACTGAAATTATCACTTGTGTTCATTTGACACAAAGTGCTTATTTAATGCATGACTTTGATAGAACAAGTGGCAGTTGCCAGAGGACAATAAATATTTCTGGGCAAAGTGTGTTTTTCTTATTGCACTGGAGTACTGAAGAAAGAAAGCAATAGATTTAGAGTTAACTTGACTCAGGACATGTCAGAGAATGAGAATTTCAATGATTTATTTAAAAGCATTTTGTTGAAGCCTGATGGCTCATGTATCTTAAAGCAGATGTGTGACTTTGTTGATTCCTAAAGTAATTCATAGAAATGTAAAGTTTTTAAAATAAGGATTAAGGGATTGGTTAGCAAAGACTGGAAGTTTGGGGAATTCTAAAAGCTCTGAACTCTAGAATGCTACTGTGTATCTCCAATGCTAGCAGAAACAAAATCCTCCCCATCATATAAGGAAGGTCCTGTTTTCTATGGAGATACTGTTACAGTCACACAAGAGGTCATTACCTTGCAAGAAAATTCCAATTGCCATGGCCCACCTTTCCCACAGTCATTATTTCTTGATCTATTACTAGATGCAGATTGTTGCATGCCCCATGGGGTTAATAAAAAATTAAACCCAGGAGACGAAGGATTACATGCCAATAGAATTTCAAGATTTGATTAATGTGTATTAGGGATCCTGATCCTGGGAAATATGTATCGCAATTAAGTCTTGTGGTGCTAGATGAGGAAGGGAGAACATAATTTAGGTGGGACTTACTTTTAATGAAATAGATTTACCAATGATTCTGGGTTCAATGTGAGAAGTTGAACATCTAGTAATATCATTTGTGTGGTTACTAAATAGAATCTTGGGCTCAATGATGGCTTACTGAGAATGAGTTGAAAAAACACATCATTCTTAGATAGAAAGGATATTAAAGGATTCAATAAATTAGATAGATAAAGTTGGTACAGTAGATCCATCAAGATCTACTTGCATAACCATTTCCTAAATACATCTACTAGGACAGTTCTCAAAGAAGACTTCCTTCACCAAGGCAGTGAGAACACATGAGAAAGGAAGCAATTGCACCCTTGAAAAAAGATAACAAAAAAGGGAGGTATCAATAAAGTTTGGGTATGTCACTGTTGAAATAAGTCCCCTAAATGTAATATAGATATTATAATATTGGTGAAGAAAAATCCAGGCAATAGTATTTAATTTTTCTTTTAATAGAGACAGGGTCTCACTATTCACAAAGGTAATCATATTTAATTGGTAAAAGAAAAGCAGAAATAATTGCCATTCAATGCAGCAGAGCAAAAGCAGTAATTAAAATGGCCAACCAAAATTGGAGTTCCTGGAGCATAAATTGTTGGATCTGCTAAGGTCTTTTTGTTCTGTATAACAGCATACCTCTAAATCTTGTGAATCTAGCCTGATAGGAGTCACAGTGATGGAAAGTCTCTGCTTCTCACTTAATCCTCAACTTCAATCAGGTTATGAATCCCAAGTCTACTGGGAAGGACTTGAAATATTTTGGGAAGGCCGTGAAATAATCTCACAAGCACACACCATAACTCTTTTTCTTGATTGTTACTGTAAGCACCAGAGTCTTCTTCAGAAAATGAGTACTTACTTGGGAAAGGAAAATATGTAGAACTTTTTGGAAGAATAATATAGACACTGGCTTTAGTTAATAACAGTTCTTGGTAATTTAGGGGACCAATGAGGATCAATAGTATGAATTAGTTTTGGGGTTTAGGTGATAAATAAAGTTCTGCCTAAAATGATTTAAAAATTAGTATGACATTTATATGAATCCATTAATTTTTTAATTTTCCAAGCTCATGGGCATGGTGTTATTTTTCAGAAATTGGTATACTCATTTTTTTTTTCTTTTGGCTTTCACATGCCTGGGACTAGGGTTATATGAGAAAGAATGTAATTTCCTGAATTAATACTCTGACAAAATTTAAACTATATTCAATAATACATCATTTGGGAAAAGCAGAAATTAACGTCACTGTCCAAAACTTGGAAGATGAAATGTTGGTGATTTCTACTGTGTTCATATTTTACTTCTCTGTTTTCTTGGGATAGAACATGAAAAATGGCAACAATTTATTTTAGGTTTAATCAGGTGATGTTTGATTGCTTGCTACTATCTCATATGTGTTCTTTGTATTGAAGTAAATCAACATAACCTCTGTTACCTGGCACGTGGCAATAATATTTAAATTTTTTATACCAATATACAGAAAGAATTAGAAAACTAAGGGCAGAAGTACAAATTCAGCATCTTTCTTTGACTCTTAGTCTTGATGCCCTATTTTGGTCTTCTGGGATATGGATTATCTCTCCATCTCATAGGATTTTACCACTGTTTTATGGCAGTGAAGACATCATGATGTCAGAATCTGGGGGTAGGAAGTAGCAGACTTAGAAAGACACATTGCTGGAGCATAAGCGATAAACCCCATAAAAATGTAAGGGTCTGTCAACTTAGTGAATGTTGTGAGTGCAGGGATTTGCATATATTTGGAATATCCCCTAAATGTGTAATTTTTTTGTACCTCTCATTCATTTTTCAATTTTAGGAAGGATATAATAAAATTAATTGCAAGAACTCAAATGACTGGATCTTTTTTTCATGTTGCTTTAATACCTTGCTTTTCAGTGGGTGGCATAAAAATGGGTTTCTTATGTTCCTACTCTTTTCATTTTTACTGAAATTTTATTTACCTTATATTTATTTGTTTAGGTAATATCTTACTAAGTGTTGATGAAGCTAATAGATTTACCAATAGTAGACCCTAACCAAAACTTCTGAATATTATTTTATAATTTTGGCAAATGTCCATTACTTTAGAAAATTGTTACTTCTATGATTAAAAAAACACACTTTCACTTTTAAAATCATGCTTTAAAAATTCCCCTTTAGCTGGCTTATATACACAATTAATTGTATTAAAATAAAAGGAAGTTCTGGCCAGAGCAATCAGGCAGGAGAAGGAAATAAAGGGTATTAGGAAAAGAGGAAGTCAAATTGTCCCTGTTTGCAGATGACATGATTGTATATCTAGAAAACCCCATTGTCTCAGCTCAAAATCTCCTTAAGCTGATTAGCAACTTCAGCAAAGTCTCAGGATACAAAATCAATGTACAAAAATCACAAGCATTCTTGTACACCAATCACAGACAGAGAGCCAAATCATGAGTGAACTCCCATTCACAATTGCTTCAAAGAGAATAAAATACCTAGGAACCCAACTTACAAGGGATGTGAAGGACCTCTTCAAGAAGAACTACAAACCACTGCTCAGTGAAATAAAAGAGGATACAAACAAATGGAAGAACATTCCATGCTCATGGGTTGGAAGAATCAATATTGTGAAAATGGCCATACTGCCCAAGGTAATTTATAGATTCAATGCCATCCCCATCAAGCTACCAATGACTTTCTTCACAGAATTGGAAAAAAACTACTTTAAAGTTCATATGGAACCAAGAAAGAGCCCGCATCGCCAAGTCAATCCTAAGCCAAAAGAACAAAGCTGGAGGCATCATGCTACCTGACTTTAAACTATACTACAAGGCTACAGTAACCAAAACAGCATGGTACTGGTACCACAACAGAGACATAGATCAATGGAACAGAACAGAGCCCTCAGAAATGATGCCGCATAGCTACAACTATCTGATCTTTGACAAACCTGACAAAAACAAGAAATGGGGAAAGGATTCCCTATTTAATAAATGGTGCTGGGAAAACTGGCTAGCCATATGTAGAAAGCTGAAACTGGATCCCTTCCTTACACCTTATACAAAAATTAATTCAAGATGGATTAAAGACCTAAAAGTTAGACCTAAAACCATTAAAATCCTACAAGAAAACCTAGGCAATACCATTCAGGACATAGGCGTGGGCAAGGACTTCATGTCTAAAACACCAAAAGCAATGGCAACAAAAGCCAAAATCGACAAATGGGATCTAATTAAACTAAAGAGCTTCTGCACAGCAAAAGAAACTACCATCAGAGTGAACAGGCAACCTGCAGAATGGGAGAAAATTTATGCAACCTACTCATCTGACAAAGGGCTAATATTGAGAATCTACAATGAACTCAAACAAATTTACAAGAAAAAAACAACCCCATCAAAAAGTGGGCAAAGGACATGAACAGACACTTCTCAAAAGAAGACATTTATGCAGCCAAAAAACACATGAAGAAATGCTAATTATCACTGGCCATCAGAGAAATGCAAATCAAAACCACACTGAGATACCATCTCACACCAGTTAGAATGGCCATCATGAAAAAGTCAGGAAACAACAGGTGCTGGAGAGCATGTGGAGAAATAGGAACACTTTTACACTGTTGGTGGGACTGTAAACTAGTTCAACCATTGTGGAAGTCAGTGTGGCGATTCCTCAGGGATCTAGAACTAGAAATACCATTTGACCCGGCCATCCCATTACTGGGTATATACCCAAAGGACTATAAATCATGCTGCTATAAAGACACATGCACACGTATGTTTATCGCGGCACTATTCACAATAGCAAAGAGTTGGAACCAACCCAAATGTCCAGCAACGATAGACTGGATTAAGAAAATGTGTCACATATACACCATGGAATACTATGCAGCCATAAAAAATGATGAGTTCATGTCCTTTGTAGGGACATGGATGAAACTGGAAAACATCATTCTCAGTAAACTATCGCAAGGACAAAAAACCAAAGACCGCATGTTCTCACTCATAGGTGGGAATTGAAAAATGAGAACTCATGGACACAGGAAGGGGAACATCACACTCCAGGGACTGTTGTGGGGTGGGGGGAGGGGGGAGGGATAGCATTAGGAGATATACCTAATGCTAAATGACGAGTTAATGGGTGCAGCAAAACAACATGGCTCATGGATACCTATGTAACAAACCTGCACATTGTGCACATGTACCCTAAAACCTAAAGTATAATAATAATAAATAAATAAATAAAATAAATAAAAAATTACAAAAAAAGATAGTTTGTCACTCTGTAGTGTGTGATTCCTATATTTAAATATAATTGTATAGTATAACAGTGCTTTTATGTGTATCAGCTTTAATTTTCTTGTGGATTACAGATCTGTGAAGTTTACAGCATATATAAATATAATGTGTATTCTACAAAAGAAAAATAATGATGTTTCAAGAATTTCTGTTCAACAACTAGGTTATAAAACTTAGGTTGAGAGTCTCAAAAAGGTGTTTTATTACTTTAGCAAATATTTTCATGTTCATATTAAGCAACCTCCCCTGTTTCTCACAATTTAGAAGTCCATAAAAGAAACTTGTGTATATGTAGTAAACAGAAGTGATTAAAAGTTCATGATTTATTTTTCTGAAGTTGTGTGATAGGAATAGTTGTTACTTTAAATAAAATTATTATTATATTCAATATTTAGATAGGTAATAACTTTTTAGCTTCACTCTAAGTACACCATTAGGTGGAGTAAAAAATGATTTTGCTTTGCAGTAGACGATTGAAAATTAAGTGACTTTTTAATGCCATATTGATGACTATCTCTAAATGATCTAATCTTGGATTGTTATTGAAATACTCAGAAACTGCATACCCGATTAGATGGACTACTGACCTATTCTGGTTTGAAAACTTCTATACATTTTTTATTCTCACAGTTAATTTTGTTACTTCCTCTGAGATCTTTTTGTAGATACTCAGCAGTCACGGTCTCTGTGAATGAAGTAAATCTAGATGAGTTGCCAGTACTCAGATTACTCACACATATTTGTGTAAAATATATTACACTGAAAACTTACTTGTGCGATAAACGTTTTTCACCTGTCAAGAAAACATATTAGAATAGAACCTAACACCAACACCGTGCTGGAATAGAACTTGACACTCACGCTGTGCTGGAAAATATCAATAATCATCAGGATTCGTATATGCTCCTGTAATGTCTTCATAGGGCCTCCTACAAAGTAGGTGTTCAATAATTATGTACTGAAAGTTTGTAAAAGCTCTCTTTGCAAATTATGTTCCCTTCCTTAATGCTTATGATCACCACATGAATAAAGAAAACCACTGATGAATGTGATTATTTCTTGAGTCTTTCAAGCAGTTCCTTTCATGAAGTAAGCACACAGTGATTTCTTGTTGACAACAAATTGCAATAATATACACAACTTTCACTTATCCTCGTCTCAATGTCAACAGACTATTTTAGTTTGCTATATAATCCAATTATTTTTCTAAAATAGCCACATGAGCATCTCTTAAGTCTTTTCAAAATCTAAAGATAGAACAAAATGTGAAAATGTACTAGCCAAAAATAGCAATCTTATATTTACAAAATGATGTCATATATTTATGCCATGCCATCATTTACATATATATGTACACAAACACATATGCACACATCTATGTGTTATAGATTTGTGTGTTAGTAAGCACACACACATTCACAGATTCATACATGTAAAATATATACACACTAGTTATGAAAATATGTTAATATTTTATTCCAAAAATCAACAGCTCTCATGTGAAATAATTTAATGATATAAGGAGCAAAAATATTTACACTGGCTTTCCTGTCATATGTAGCAATGCCTTAATAAGCATAAACTGCTATATATAACAAAATTTATATATCAATATATAGTATACATAAATTGCAGATTAAAATTATGTATAAATGGACATAAAATATTAAGGCAGAAAAATATGAGTAAAAGAGGACATTAGAAAATAATACTGGCTTAAAATCTCATGCCTGTAATCCCAGCACTGTAGGAGACTGAGGCAGGTGGATCAGTTGAGGTCAGGAGATCAAGACCAGCCTGGCCAACATGTCAAAACCCCGTCTCTACAAACATACAAAATTAGCTGGGTGTGGTGGTGGGTGCCTGTAATTCCAGCTACTCAGGAGGCTGAGGCAGGAGAATCACTTGAACCTGGGAGGCAGAGTTTGCAGTGAGCCAAAATTGTGCCAGTGCACTCCAGCCTGGGCAACAGAACAAGATTGTCTCAAAATAAATAAATCATAAAAATATGAAAGGTATTAGTAATGTCATATACAGAATAGATGTTACATATACAGAATAAATGTAATATTATTTGCTTTCTATAAATTGAAAAGTTTAATCATGAATAATTATTAGTATGGAGTTTCAGATAAAAATGCTACGTTAATGCAAAACTTTGGAAATAATGAGGATTTACACCAGTAAAATTAAAATGTACCAGGAAATTTCTTTTTGTTTGGTTTTAATTATTCAGAATTGGCTATGGAGAATACATAATTTTTGATAAATGTTCTTTTATAAAAGTATGTAAGTCTTGGTAAATATTGTGAGACAATAAAGAGTTTGGTGAATTATTTTTTGGTTTTGGTTACCATATCAGAAAGTTGAAAATTACATATCATATGCTAAAAGGACTTTTGCTGAGGCAGGTCTTAAGGGATTAAAACTGTTTTAATTATGGTATTCCATCAATGAAATATTTGTTCTTTCTAAAACCTTCCTGCAATGAGAGAACAAATGATCCCATCAATAAACTCAGTCTGTAAAGAACTCTTCAGCTGAGCATGTATTTAAATCACATAAACAATGCAAGTTGACAATTATCTGCACTTTCTATTGTGAACAATCAAAATGATTTAGGCAAATATTCTAATAAGCTATTTTACTCGTTTATAATTGAATTTTGGTTCAGAGGAAGTATTCCTGCCACCTATCACCTTTTGGCAAATTCCTCATTTTAGATAAATCTTGATTCTTAAATTTAAAACAAATAAATGGAGGGTGAAGGAGAAATTCACAACTTGATAATCTGTTTGAATTTTCTTTTGAACAATTAAAAACTACATTTTTCTCTGCATTTTTTAATTTTTTAAAAAGAAGAAAATCCTTTCATATTTGACAATATACATGAACCTCTAAGACATTAAGAGAAATAAGCCAGTCACAGAAGGACAAATAATGCAAGATTCTACTTATTAGAGATATCTAAAGTAGTCAAACTTATAGAAACAGAGGGTCGATTGCTGGTTGTGAGGGGACAGTGGGAGGGGGAAATGGAGAGTTGCTAATCAATGGGTCTAAAGATTCAGTTATGCAAGATGAATAAGTTCTAGAGATCTGCTGTCCATCATTGTGTCTATCATTAACAATACTGTATTGTGCAACTTAAAAATGATTAAGAGGGTGATCTCATGTGTTTTACCACAATTAAAATAAAGTAAAATAATTTAAAAGTTTTAAAAAGGAAAACAAATTAAAAAAAAAAGCAGTGTGAAGTAAGCTGGTACATATAACGTTAAGAGCTTAAATAAAAGAGAATATGAATATCCTTAAATAGGATAGCTGTCTGTTGGTCAAGCTGCTTTTTATTTTTATTTATTTATTTTCTTTTTATTTTTTTGAGACAGTGTCTCGGTCCGTCACCCAGGCTGGAGTGCAGTGGTGCGTTCTCGGCTTACTGCAACCTCCACCTCCCAGGTTTAAGTGATTCTCATGTCTTAACCTCCCAAGTAGCTGGGATTATAGACTCCCACCACTGCACCTGGCTAATTTTTGTATTTTTAGTAATGACAGGGTTTTACCATGTTGGCCAGGCTGGTCTCAAACTCCTAACCTCAACTGATTCGCCTACCTTGGCCTCCCAAAGTGCTGGGATTACAGGCATGAGCCACCAGGCTAGGCACAGCTGCTTTTTAAAACAAAATCTACATATGATCACTTTATCAAGAATAATTCATTTATATTAAGATGAACAAAATATTTATTATATTGCTTGTCTTTTGTAGCAACTTGGATGGAACTGGAGGTCGTTATTCTAAGTGAAGTAACTCGGGAATCGAAATCCAAATATTGTATGTTCTCACTTAAAAATGGGAGGCAAGCTATGATGATTCAAAGTCATAAAAATGATATAGAGGTAAGCTATGATGATTCAAAGTCATAAAAATGATATAATGGATTTTGGGGACGGGAGGGGGAAGAATGGGAGGGGGTGAGGGGATTAAAGACTACATATTGAATACAGAATACACTGCTTGGGTGGCAGGTGCACCAAAATCTAAGAAATCACCATTAAAAAACATCCATGTTAGCAAAAACCACCTGTACCCCAAAAACTATTGAAATAAAAATAAATACTAAAAATATATTTAAAATATTTCTTGTAATTTTAGATCATAAAATAAGAATATGTCCTAAGAAATGATTCTTTGAAAAATGTCTGCATTCTATTTGCCTCTGCAAACTTATCTTAGTGAACAATTTCTTCCTCCTTTTCAAACTGCATCTTCCCTCCTTGTATACATAAACCCTTCTACCAGTATGCCTGTTAATTTCTAATCACCATATATCATCAAAATATTTTTAAGTAACAGGATAAAAAACAAAGAAATACCTATATTACTTTAAATTAGTTTCTTTAGCTACACTCATAGTCAAAATTTTTCAATTCATTTAGACCAACTATATTTTACCTACAAGGAAAGCTTTATTTGCCTTTATATAAATACATTCTTTTTTTATGCAGAGTCTATTTCCCATTGTGATGCCTCTTCTTTAAGACTCAACTCACAAGTCAACTTTTCTGAAAAACTTTTCTGAACTTCTCTAAGTAGATTCAAGTGGTTTTGCTTTAATATGCCTTGTTTTATTTTGCTCTTCTTCAAATAATACTTTTGTATGAGACTCCTGTCTGAACTTTAAAATGTACTGACAGTGAGTTTTTAAAATCTTTGTGTCCACGGCATTTAGCAAGAAAGCTATTATATTGTAATCAGTATAAAAGTTTATTTTCAAAAATCCTTATTGGTAAGAAACTATAACAAAGAAGGAAAAGAAAATAGTGATGTGAGCTATAGTATTTTATTATGTAGATGCATAACAGATAACACTGAAAAGCCATTTATCTGTAAATATTTTTTCTTTGCTGTCTCTGAAGGTATTCATTATGAGGCATGAAGTTTACAATATGCAGAATTTTTTCTCATGAAGCCTATACTAGTTATAGTAATGATTTCCATCGATTCCCTATTTCCCTCTTATTTTCAGTCCATATTGAATACCATCCCTAGGTTATTTTACTTACAATGCCAATTTTATATGTTATTTTTCTGCTTTAAAACCTTCAATGTCTCATTTTCTGAGAGACGAAGTGTAAATTTTTATTTAAATCTTTTCAATCTTGAGCAACCTGTATTTCCTCCAGTCTTCATCAATTGCCTGTAGTAATCCTATATGCAAATTAAGGTCCTTACTTTCCCTGACCATTTTTTACACATTGCCGTCCCTGAGGCTTAGCTTGTGCCATTTTTCCTACAGGAAACTATTCTTGATCACCAATAACCTACATAAGCCCTTTGATTTTCTATAGCACTTCTTGTTTGCACACTACTTTTTCACTCATCATATAATTATGGGAGCAGTTTTCTTTCTAATTCCATGACTTATTTCTTGACTGTATTTCAAATTAATGGGAGAGAGAGATGCTTTTTATGCCCACTAACTTACTATATATTTTGTATAGTCAGTGTCAGTAAATATAAACGTTTTCCATAAGGATCTCCTTTACTTCCTCTTTATACTTTTTTCCAAAATTCTTCTTTCCATGTCGAAGTTTGAGTGTGCACCATTAGATTTCGTCTAAAGTCAGGTTGAATTAGATCTCAACCATGGATTTAATTAGAACCTCTGCCACTTTCACTGTTTTGAAAAAAATGCTTGCAAGGCCTTTTGGGAGGAATTTGAAAAAAAGTTTAACATTGAGTGTGATTTAGAGAAGGTTCAAAATACAAGTGAATCATATGAAGTTGTTTTTAAAGCATGTCCTATAATTAGTGGGACCAGCAAGTGAAAAATCTGTAGGGCAAGCTGGTAGGCTGGAGAAACAGGTAAGAGTTGATGTGTAGTCTTGAGTCTGAAGGCTAAAAATTCAGGCAGAATTTCTATTTTGCAGTCGGGAGGCAGCATTATTCTTCTCTGAGAACCTTTCGTTTTTTCCCTAATGGCTTTCAAGTGATTGGGTGAGGCACATTCACACTATAGAAGCTAATCTGCTTTTCTTAAATTCAACTGATTCTAAATATTAATGACATCTAAAAAATGCACTAACATTTAGACTAGCATTTGACCAAACAACTAATGATCATAGACTACTCCAATTCACACATGAAATTAACCATCACCACTACGAAATCTAGAAAAATTCTACAGAGAAGTTGACAACCTAGAAAGTCCTTAAAAGGATGGTTGAAATACGGGAGTAGGAGAATATGGGCAGGCATTTTATTCAAAATAAACAGCAGGAACAAAAATATGGCAAACACCAAAATACCCAGTCACACAATGAAATTCCTTTGTGCTAATGCTTACAAAGCAATAGTACTCCTTTTCGAGACAAGCTGCCCAGGTAACTGGAAAAAGACAAGGCAAAATAATATACATAATAAAATCATACATACATATACATAATAAAATCATAAAACATTGAAAGTTGAAAATACATTGGTAATCATTTATTTAAAAATTTCACTTAGTGCTGAATTTCTAAATTATCCACCTGTCATTTGGATATCTAGCTTCTTTTTTTTTTTCTTTTCTTTTTTTTTTTTTTTTGAGACAGTCTCCCTCTGTCACCCAGGCTGGAGTGCAGTGGCGTGATCTCAGCTCACTGCAAGCTCCACCTCCCAGGTTCTTAACATTCTCCTACCTCAGCCTCCCGAGTAGCTGGGACTCCAGGTGCCCGCCACCACGCCCGGCTAATTTGTTTGTATTTTTTTAGTAGAGACGGGGTTTCACCGTGTTATCCAGGATGATCTCGATCTCCTGATGTCGTAATCCGCCCGCCTCAGCCTCCAAAAGTGCTGGGATTACAGGTGTGAGCCACAGTGCCTGGCCTGTATATCTATTTCTTCTTATTTCCAGTTTAGACATATAGTTCTCTTGTGGGGCAAATAATTTGAGATTTGTATATGCTTTCCAGTTTAGACATATAGTTCTCTCATGGGGCAAATAATTTGAGATTTGTATATGCTTTCCAGGACATTCTCCACTTCTCAGGATGGCAATGTTGTAGTAATTAGATCAGGACTCTGTGGTGAACATTTCTTGACTACAATCCAGGTTCTATCACTTATTAGTAGTGTGAGCATGTGTGCATTAGATAACCTGTGTCTCCAGTAATGGCATGTGTGACATGGGGATAATAATTCCTACCTGCTGAGAATGTGTTAGAAATAGCTGATACAGTCCAGGCGAAGCCCTATCATCTTGCCTATATAATAATCTAGGTCAGCTATTACTATAAAAATATAACAAGGAACATTAATATGAACAATATAGCAATTATCCAAAAATAATAGTATAAAAATAATACATTCACACAAAATGATGTTCACTCAGTGGGATTGGAAGATTAGATAGAGCTAATTTTGCTACCACAAGAAAAATCTTTTGCTAATTATTTCCTTAAGTATTTCCTTTTTGTCTCTAAAGAATTTTAATTCATTCAATTATTATTCACAAGGTAGTGTGTAAATTTTTATAATTCTGGTCACTAATTCAGGACACCTTACATTTGCTAATATCCTTCTTGGAATGTGTTGCCTAGAAATTAAAGTTTTCCAGATATGCTGATCAGAGCACAGCATTCAGAAGAACTCTATTTTCCTGAGAAAATAGTTTTTTTCTACTCATGTATCCTAAATTTGCTTTAGATATTTTTTACAGTAAATTGTTGGCTCCATTGAATTTATAATCAACTTGAACTCACAGCTCTTTTTCAATTTATTAGTAGTTGCTGTGTACTTAATGTATTCGAACCCAAACAGAAACTTTTTCTTCATCCATATGCAGTTCTACCATACTTACTACCTATTAGAGACCTTGGTTGTTGAATATCCATGTCCTTACCGATTTTGATTCTATTAACTTATTAAACTTTACTCCACTTGGTGGCAGTCACAGTTTGATAAATAAAAAACTTCTACATCTTTAGGCATTTTAAACCTTTCCATGAGTAGAGGGCCAAGTTTAAGTCCTTAAGAACACCATTACAGACATCCTCTCTAGACAGATACTGATATATTTACCCCAATTCTGGGTCACGTTGTTAGAGTAGGTGTGAATTTATCTAAATCTACTGCAATGTACTTCTCAACTATCTTTCTTGAACAGCAGAATATCCCGAAATGTTTTTTCAAGTTTTCTGACAAATAAGATTTCTAATTTAGAGAACCCCAAAGAAAGAAACTGTGTTAGTTTTACATGCTTAGTTCTGAGTGGATTTGTATGTATTACCCATTGATATCCACTACCTTCAATGTTTTCACAATCATGTGGTTAAATACGGAATAGGCTTAGAGAGTAGAAGGTAATATCTATAACAATTTAGGGAGTTAAATATTAATGGCTAATCATAAGAGGTTGCTAGATACTCAAGAAAACAATTGCTTTTTCTTTTTTTCTGAGTGACAACTAGCAACTAGCTTCATTTAAATTATGGAATTTGAGTGGAAGTAATGTCTGCTCTTGAAGGACCAAGATTTTTGTTTGTTTGTTTGTTTGTTTGAGACAGGGGTCTTGCTGTGTTGCCCAGACTGGTCTTGAACTCTGGGGTTCAATGGATTCTTCTGCCTCAGCGTCCCAAATAGCTGGGATTACATGTGCACACCATAATGCTTGGCCAGAACCAATACTTTTAAGAAACAGATGTATCTCCTCCAAGTTCCCTCATTCTCTATCTATTCTTAATGCAGAGAATTGCAAGTTTTAGGGAACAGCAGAGACTGAAGCTGTATGAACACTGTTTTCTGAATCAGGATTAGCTAAAAGCAGCTGGTTCTTCAGGAATACCTACTTTAAATTACTATGGGAAGGAGAATTAAACTTATTCTGTGTTTTCTTCTTTGTATATTTTTGGGTTTATTTAACTTAGCAGTTAAGCCAACCAAATTAACCCAGTTCGAATTCTTTCTGTAATTTACATACAAAAAAGACTTTTAGCTTGTACTTAAAGAGCTTTAATAATGAAAAAAAATTAAATAACACACTTAACCAATGCAGAACTCTTTAAGAAAATTCATCTTTGTTTAGCTGGAATGTTTCTCTGAAGAGACTTTATTAAATCCTGTCCTTTCACAGACTCACTCTTTAAATCTTTGCATAATAAATAAGATTATTTTTTGCTTTCTGAATGATGTGTGGGTGCCTCACCTTGTAACTATAAAATTAAGGCATCTCTATCTTCTAGGGGAAGCAATCCAGGAACTGTTTTTACATTACAATTATCAAGATTCAGATATGGCAATTGTGATTTTGTATCTCAAGGAAGTGACAATCCACTCAAAATAATCTGCAGCATACTCACTGGAATACCATGAAGCAGAAAAGGGCATGTGCTAGCCATCTTTGGGCATTGTTTTGGGCAACTGTGAGGGAATAGCTAAAGTTTGGATATCACAGTGGTAGACACCATCTGGCTCCCTTCCACCCCAGACCCACCTGATAAACCACAATTTTTTTTTTTAATTCAAAGTTATACAAGCCATTATTCATTATCTTTCTACTGAGAACATCTAAGGAGTTCTATCACTGTTAATCAAGAGGATCCCAAACCAAACTACCTTGCTGGGGAAAAGTCTCTGGGGAGGGATTTGCTTCTTATTTGGTTGCCTAGCCTTTTAGCTGAATGACCAACTCATTAAACATACCTCCCTCTCCTCATTAAGGGAAGATCCAAACACTATTACACTTTCTTATAAATTATGCTAAACTTTTCTTTGTGTCCTTATATTACTTCTAATGTTACTCTCACATTTTCCCCTGACTTTCTGGCCCAAGATTACTGGCCACTTTTTCCTTGATACTTGAGAGGCTCAGGAGGCATCAAGATCACCTTCACTCCTGAAACCAATTGCAAGTTTGGGGAATCCCCAAGACCATTTGCAAGTTTGATAAATCATTAGAAAGATTTGCAGAACTCAATGAAAGCTGCTTTACTTGTGGTTATGGTTTATGACAGTAAAATACTCAGATTAAAATTAGCAGAGAAATAAATGCATAGGGAAGAGTTCCAAACATGAGTTGTTTTCTCCCAGTGGAGTTGTAAACAGTGCTAACTTCGCCCAGCAATAATGTGTGACAGAGTTTTAATGGGTCTTGGTCACGTAGATATGATTGCCCAGGTGACTGGCCTTAGTATCCCCTACCTTTGGGGGGTTGACCTGATCAAAGGTATAGCTTTGGTGGCCTAAAGACCCCATAATAAATCATAATGTTAGCCTAGACTATCTGGTGGGTCCAAAGTCCCCATCATATATCATATTGTTATAGTAGTCCAAGGCTGCCAGTAAACAAAGACTCCAAGGGAAGACGTTTTAAGAATCACCTCCCAGAAGAGACAACCTCCCAGAAGCAAAGGCCAAAATCCAGAACTCTCTTTGGGTAAGGTTAATCCATTACTCCCTCCACAATAATTTATTTGGAACTTCTGATATGATTTAATAACAGCACATAAGAAAATATTATAGAAGTACATTTAATCATTTAGTTATTAATTCAAAAGGTAACTATTCAACACTTTCTATGTACCCTTTCTATTTTCCCTATAAGTGCTCTGTTCTATACCCTTCATGTCCTTTTGACCTCAGCTCCCCTCATGTTTTTTTGTTTTTTTTTTCTTGCCTTGTTATCTTGGGTATAAAGTTTTCCATTGCCTTAAGTGAGAATACGTCACCCATGATCCTATTAGAAGGAAGTCTATCCCAGCTGTCAATGCCTAGCTCATGGAATTCTATTGGTATTAATTTGCCTGGCACATGACTGACACTATTTCCAATCACCTATGCAATGTAACCTAATGCTCCCCTTCTTATCCGCTATTACTTCCCACTTCTTTCCTCCTCACCCAATCCAATTTCCACCACATTCACTTCCCGACACTCTTGAAACATTTTACAGATGCTGCTGCCTGAGGGATTTTTGCAGGAGCTATTCTCTCTTTTTGAAGTTTTATTTCACATACATCTGTTCTCCACCTTTTCTCAACTCTTTCATGCCTTTACTGGAAAGTCATCTTCTCCAGGCCTATATAATGCTCTATCTGGAACTGAAAAACTCTTCTTTCAATCATCCTATCTCTTTTCCCTGCCTCATTATTATTATTATTATTTATTATTTTTGAGACAGAGTCTCACCCTGTCACCCAGGCTGGAGTGCAGTGGCACCATCTCGGCTCACTGCAAGCTCTGCCTCCTGGGTTCACGCCATTCTCCTGCCTCAGCCTCCCGAGTAGCTGGGAATACAGGCTCCCGCCACCACGCCCAGCTAATTTTTTGTATTTTTAGTAGAGATGGGGTTTCACCGTGTTAGCCAGGATGCTCTTGATCTCCTGACCTTGTGATCCGCCCGCCTCGGCCTCCCAGAGTACTGGGATTACAGGCGTGAGCCACTGCACCCAGCCTATTATTTTTTTTACTTAACAGAAAATTCACCATGTAACATCCCATATAATTTAGTAATTATAATGTTTGTTAACTCCGTCTCCTTTCTAGTAGTAGATATCAAATGTCAGGATATATTGTATATTTTGTTCACCATTTGATCCTGAAGAGTTAAAACTTGATTAGACAGTAGGTACTCAATAGGTATTTGTTCAATAAGCATATAAATAAATGGATAAAACTTAATTTATTTTCACATAAAATGTGCTGCCCTTAAACAATATCTTTCTTCTTTTTATTCAATTGGATACTTTAAATGTGTGTCATAAAGTACATGTCTTTTCATTCATCCCATTTAGCCAGGTTTTTGAACATTTTATTTTTCTAAACTGTACTTGAGGCAGAGCAATCTAACCCAGGCTTTGAAGTCAGCAAGATGTAGATTTGTATTTTAGTTTTTCCACTAGCAGCTGAATGACCCAGTGCAGGTTAATAATTTCCTCTAAGACTCGATTATATTAAGTATGTATACTATCTACTTCACAGAGTTGTTGTGAGAGTTAAGTGCCACACAATATTTTCATAATAAACTTGTTCTTTTTATTTTCTTTCCACTGGTATATTTTTAGACACTGATTCCATTATTTAACTTCTTCCTCAATACCTCAGCTACATTTTTTCAACAAACTTAAATCTTGCTTTTAATCTCTCTCTCCAGATGATTAGTACAGTTTCTCAACTTGACAATATTGAGAATGTTGAACAGAAAATATTAATGTTTTCCTCATAAGTCCATTTGGTTTCTAGTTGCCAGCTCTTCTTCTTCAAAATATTTAAAAAAAAAAAATCTTACACATCCCATCAGGATTCTTTTCCCCTTTCAGAAAAAAAAAGTAACTGAATTTTCCAATTTTTATTGTTTTGATGTATTTTCATTTCCTCGTAATTAAAGATTTATAATCATATTCAAACAATCCCATCTACAATTACTTATAGTCTCCTCAAATGACATTTTTCCCAGCCAGGAGACTTGACCTCATATAGAGCAGTGAGAAGCATTTTAATCATCATTTTTCTAGTCTTAGTTTTCCATTTACCCTTACAAATTTTCCCTTTTTCCGTTTATGGAAAACACAGAAACAATATGGTGTCATGCATTTTTGCAATGTTATCCATTAACTTCACACCATCAACTCCAGGCATTGAATCTATCCATTTACTATTAACTTTGTTCTCATGTATTTAACAAAAACAAACTTTGAATTTTCAAAAATTGTTATAAGCCTCAGCTAATACTATTCTTACAATTCTGTGATACTCACTACTTTTCATACTGGTTTTTGTTTTATTTACATCTTATTATATGTTCTTGTTTTCATATCAATGTAAATATTCTTCCAGAATTTAATTTGCAGGAAGATCAGTGGCAAATGTAATAAATTTTTAAGATAAATCTTATTTTTCTTCCTCACAAATAACTACATAGCCAGAAATACTTTCTCTGAGAGCGTTCGATTGCTTGAATAATTGTCCACTCTGATATATGAATTAGTGTATTCTTTCTACCCGAATTTTTAGAAGTCTGTCTTCCTAAAGTAGAGAATAAATTAATCATTATGCCCAGTCTTCAATTTCATGGCTATCAAAATTCTATGATGACAAAATTACTTTCTCTCTTAGTTGCCATTTCTTCCTCACCAAGTTATTCCTTCTTGTTCGTCACTGTGAAGTCATTAGAAATGAATCAGTAAATAATTCATTTTTATCACAAAAGACCTTTTCTCATTGTTTCCCCATTAAAATGCATTGCTCATAATACTTTATTTCCAAACCAAAATAGTAGGTTATATGTAGCTATTCTTAAGTATTCAGTTATTTTCAAGCATTTTAAAATGATAAAAGTATACCAGGAACCCCCATAACTAATTTTAGATGTCCCTGGTGATAATGTTTGAAATTGGACATATTTCCTAAGCTTGGAAAAATAAAACTTTCAACAAAATGGGAATTTTCAACAAATATCTGCAGAGATGGGCTATCATAATAACTATAATAGCTTGCCTCTGAATCTGTATTAGGAAATTATTATGGATACATTCTTGATAGCTGAATTTTTAAATATATATTTCTTCAATAGTAACACTCTGTTTCTCTCTTTGAATCTTTCTTAAACCTTGAATTAACTATGGCAAAGAACGTTGTAACGGATGACATAGTAACATTGTGTTCACTTTCAATCAAAACACTCTTCCTCAGATTTCACTCTCTGGGTCCACAATTTTATATTCTTCTACACTTGATTTTCTATGGGCTCTATTTATTTCAAAGTACTTTTTCTATCAATGATTATATTCATGATGTTCTAAAATAAACGTGTAATAATTATGTTTAATTTTATTTTTACTGAGATGTATTTGTGATCAAAACATTTGGAATTCGCTTGTTATTGCTATATTGGTGCGATTTCTCTGGGGAGTGTACAGAGAAAGTGTTCCTAGTCAAAATTAATCACTTAGCCCTCTATCTACCTCTTGCCTTTGTGTCACAATCATATCGGTTTTGCTGAGCTGACTTGTAAAGTTAATTAAGTGCACGCATACCTTGTACTACATTGAAGTTTCAGCAAAATTTAAACCAGTGGAACACTCCCTTCTTGAAAATTTCTCTTCCTTCGCTTTTTTATTATCACAGTCTCTTGATTTTCATTTTACTTTCATATGCTCTCTCCTCTTTATACACATATCCCTTATGTTTTGTTTTCCTGTGATTTGCCTGTGTTCTGCTGCCCTCGTCATTATATGTACTCTTTCTTGGTGGTTTCATAAGCACTACAAGAGTTTCAAACACCTTGTAAATGCCACTGACCCTCAAATTATCTTTTTAATAAAATTTTCTCTTCCTCCTTTTCTCCCTGACTCTGTGAGTTAAACCACCACTGATTACCCAAGCCTTACAAGTGAGAGCCACAGCTAACCTTCTTGCTCTCAATGAATTCTATGTTCAATTTGCCATAAATTGTTATAGATTCTACACTCTGAATACCTCTTGCATTCATTTTCTTATCTAATTTCCAACTGACATCGTATTAATTCAAAATTCATCCATTTTTACCTGGATCACTGATATAACCTTCTAATGGATTTCATCCTTACTCTGCCATGTGGAGCAGATTTATGCTTTCCAATTTCAGCTGGGCCCTCAAAATTATTTGGCAATCCTTTTACTTGTCAGTCAAATGAATCTTGATTTTATAGCCCTGACCTATGTACTAGTATGAACATTGCTCTCTTTCTCACCCTGTCAAGTCATGATTTTTGGGAGTCTGACAATGACACTTTGCAAGTAACCACATGGGAATTTATAAGCTTCTTTCTCCATGCCAAATTGTCCCTGATTCTGCTGTCTTGCTCCTGCTACCATTTGCCCATGGCTGTGAGCAGCTTGTAAGAAGTCTCACCATTGTTCCATCCTAAAATGCTGACACCCCTAGTAAGTAAGTTGTTTTTATATAATCTGAGAAATTCTCATCTTTGGGATATTGGAATGATTCCGATCTCGCTAGAGGCAGGGAGAAGGCCTCCTCCCAGTCTAATGCTACCCTTCATTGTGCCAGCTCCAAAGCATAATATCCAACATCCCTCTAACAGAACCTTGAAAGTTTCTGACCCTCACTCCTTAACCAGAGGTGCGCTCATTCAATCATGCTGCCACAAATGAAGTGGACTTCTATGAACTCTTTATTAGAGTTCATTCTTTATTAGATTACTCTTTATTATTTTTTTCCAATGTTTTACCCTTCTAATTCTATTCCTTTAGAGAAAATCTCGTCTTTAACAGATATAAAATAAAAAGTGGCCTTTATTTTAATGGAATCAGTAGATAGTGGGGAATGTAGAGAGAGGTGGAAGGAGGAGGCATACTGTTAACTTTTGAACGAAGTAGGGAGCAAAAATATTATTTGTCACCATTGTCTGAATTCATCTTCTTTGTGGGCTTTCCTTGGCTTGCACTATGAATGTGAAGTGTTCTATTCTAAGCCTACTTGTCCTTCTTTGATGTCTTTTCATCTTTTTTTTCATAACTCTAAATTGATGCTATTGCTTCCAACTTCACAGAGAAAAACTAGTTTCTCATTTATGTATTCATGCAACAAGCATCCATTTAGAGCTAGAAATACCTTTTTCTTCAAGAAGTTTACAGTGTAATAGAGGCAACAGGAAACAAATATTAAGTGATTATGTTGCTGTGGTCAAAATCCACATAGAACACCGGGGACTCAGTGAAGAGAGAGTGAAATTCTGTTAGAGATGGAAATCAAGGCTTCATAAAGAAATTGAAATTTCAGAAGTCTGCATTTATTCCTCCCACCAATATCATAAGATTGTTTTGAGAATTAAAAGTTGCAAAACATATGATGCCATATGGTTTAGTAACATTTAAACCTTAAATGGTTTTATAAGTGTGTTTGTGTGTGTGTGAGAGAGAGAGAGAGAGAGAGAAAGAGAGAAAGAGAAAGGGAGAGAGAGAAGGAGAGATAATAAGAGACCATTTTTGACTCCCTGTTTAAAGGAAGAAATATGTTTTGTTATTATTTTTATCTTGTTGTGGATGAATCTGATAAATTATGTAAATACATAATTTGACTGAAATCTTCCTAGTCTTTCCATTAGGGAACACTTTCCAGCTTTCTGTGTTTTCACTTTATTATTATTATTTAAAATTTCATAGAGTATATACTCATGAAAAAACTTTGACTGAGAAGGATGACAGTGATTATCAGAATGAACAAGTTTTTTTGTCAGCCTTTAAAGTTGTTTATAGTAGAGGAGAAAAGGACGAAATAATAGCTGGAGGTGAAATAAATGAGTCCCAGTTTTATAAAATTGTAACATCATTATAAAAGCTTCTTTTAAATTCTATCTTAATAGAAAAGTGAATGGTAGTCCTCTTTCTCTGGTTTGGGGAAAATTGTAGCTCAGGTATATGTGTAAGGCCTTAAAACTCATTTTAATGGTGTGGTCATGGCTGAGGGTTCTGTCTTATGTTTCTTATTTACACTGGCAAGTACATGATTGGTAGCAGCTTAAAGAAGTATCACTTCAGACCTTTATAAGCAATAGAAAATAAAGTATTACCCTCAAAGGCCATCAACGCCTCTTACTAAAGTCATTAACCTTTAAAAGGAGAGACAATTTTAGATGTTCGTTTATTGTTTTTGGAATGTTGTACCAATCCTGCCTTGAGATCGCACTGCTGTAATGTTCTAATACATAGCATCTATTATTTTTTGGGTAAAGGTGTATTAGTCTCAGTTTGGTTAGGAAACCAGAACTGCTCTAAGAATGGAGAAAATAAAGTAATTAATGTAGAAGCTGAGGATATGGGAATGTGAGAAGGAGGTGGGGCATGGGGTAATTAGTGAGTAGAGGGATGGTAATATAGGTTCAGGGGGTCAAGAACCAGTCACTGCTGACATTAGCCTGAAGCACTGAACAAGAGGACTCCAATGTTGGCTGGGGAATTACTTCAAGTGCTAGTGTTCACAGAGAAGCGGGGACATCAAGGAGATATTTGAAGCACTGGTGTGTGTCTATCATGACTTCCTGAGGGAACTGTAACTTCTTCTAAATGTGCGCAAGTTCCTTTTATTGTTAAACTCTAACCTGGAATCATATATAAGAAAGGGTATTCTGGGAAATGTAGTTTCTGACTTCTCTGCACTCTAGAGGAGTCCTTAGAAGTGGGCACCAACAGTGCAAAGCAGACAACTGGACAACTAGTAATCCAGCAAGTGTGAACAATGTGTTGTATGCCAGACTTGATATTTGTTACTTCATACTTGCTATTTAATAAAGAGATGGTGAAATTAATTTTATAGTTAAAAAGTGAAATTTTTAACTATACAATGTTTAAAAAGTGAAATTTTTAGCTACACTTTAAATTTGACATAGTTTCTCATTATATCCTAAATATTTTGAAATGAAATGGTTAATAAAGAATATTATGTTTTCTTCACCCTGCAAGAAATCAAACACAAACAAATAAGGCAAATATACCCAACAGCATGAGATTGAAAAATATTATTTCTCTAACAAAATTTTTGTGTTTTTTTAATTCATGTTGACATATTTAAACATATTAACCTTTCATTTGGTTAGTTTGATAATATGATGAAACTATATTGACTCTACTTATCACTAAATTTATTATAAGAACACATGTATATGTGTTCAGCAAAATATGATCAAAGCGTTATTATTGTTTCTGAAAATCTTTTTATGAGCACATATATGTGTATGTGTGTATGTGAATGTGTGTCTATATATAGTGACACATACATATATGTATATAGACCCGTGTATGTATGTATGCATAAATATATTTTTTGTGTGAAGCTGATTATACTTTTGTACAAATCACAAGCTAATTATAGCAATGGATTCTTTTATTTATAGCAGTTCAACTTGTTTAATAAACAGTTGTTATATGTAGTCCTGAGCCAAGTCCAATGCCATAAACTAGTCAAAATACATTATTTTTAATACCCTCAGTATTACCACTGGTAGAGCAGTGATACTTTACTTATAAAAATTCTGCCTTTGGGGCATGAAGCTTTTCCAGCTTTAAATAAGACAAAATTGATTTTGTTGCAGCAGCCTTGATTTTTGTGTAGACCTATGTTAAGATACTTTTTTTAATTAAATGTCAAATTCAGCTTGGCACTGGAAACACAGTGCATGCTTGATGTTTGAGGAAAAGCTGTCAGCTTGTCTCTCCCTGTCAAATTGCCAGCTGCCTCGTAGTGATTAGTTTAGGCTAAGGGATCACTGTTGGGCAGAACTTCGTATCACAAATGGCTCAATGCTGTGTGACTCGGGGGAAGATGTGAGACAACCTATTTGTCTTTGCGAGATTGAATTTTATACTTTTAATTATTTAAGGTTATTTTAGGTACTCTTCTTGTAGATATAACAATAAATCAGAAATCTCATTCAGAGAACGGTATAAAAAGGAAAGTTGAAATCTTTCTAAGTAGTAATTTCTATGAATCTTAGCATCTGGTGCTATAGTTGGAATAGAAGATTTATATTATATTTACCATGGCAATATTTTATATTACTCTTTTTTACATTTTGAGAAATCCAAACCGTAAAGTAATTGGTAGTCAAGACACTGGGACTCTGCCTCTGTTGTTTAGAACAACTTACTCCTTGCGGTGATGTTTTTTGCAAGATTGTACAATCCCGTAATAAATTACAAACCAGAAGCAATTATCCAGATAATTAAAGCCTCCTACTTTCCCCCAAATAAATAAACTAAAAGAAAAAGAGAGGAAACGTTGTCGGCATTTTTCCTACTCAAGTATCCAAAAAAGAAGTCACTGCAGCCACTAATAGTACAGCCATAAACAACGCAGGGTTGTTGTTGAAATGAACACTAGCAACATAAAGATGAGAGGAGAATTCATTCACCGAGGCAATTTCCAGCAGCAGTATTGAAGCCTTTCTTTGGTAGCAGCAGCCAAGCTGTGTCCAGGCCAGTGGTGGAGGACTACTGTTTTCTAAGAGTCTTTTTGTTTTTCTAGATATTAACATAGGTGCACCAAGTTTCTTTTGATTAGGATTTGCTTTTTCTTCTTTTCATCATTGTGCTTTTAATCTTTGTATATCCTTAACACATCTCTACTGAACATAATACTATTGGATATTTTGAATCCCATCTGATAATATTTGATTTTCACTAACCCATTCAGTTCATTTATGTTTAATTACTCGTATATTTGTGTTTTTCTTTATTGTCTAATTTTGAGTTTTGTATTTGTTTTATTTCGTCCATGTTATTTCTTTCTTTTTTTGCCTCCTCTGAATTGATTCTTTTTACTCTTTCCATTATTTTTTCCTTCTATTTTGGAATATATTTATCTGCTTTAGAATGTTCTAAAGATTACAAAGTAAATATTAAACTTACCTAATTCTAAGGTGAATGAATACCTTTATCCTGCTCCCAGAAAATATAAAGATGTGGACTCATTCATCTACATAAATGTTATGCAATTATATTTTTTACTGTGCAATATACTATAATTATTGTATATAGTCAGTATTTGTTTAGATTTACTCACATTTTTACACTTTTCTATGCTTCTCCTTTCTTCCGTCCTCACATGTCTTTTACATAAGACTAATTTTCTTCTGAGTCAAGTATAGTGATTGAATTTCTTTGCAAGAATCTGCTGGTGGTAAACAGCTAGATTTTGTTTATCTGAAAAAGGTCTTTATTTGTACATGTGCCACCCATAATACTTCTCTAAAAGTCTTTGTTTATTCCATCAATAACATTTATTGAAATCATAGCATAAGACAAAATGAAAGATTTTCGTTTATACCTTACTCCATATTCTCTTCCTATCCCCAGCCTCCTCCCTCACCGTAAGGATACTGTGTAGACACCCCAGCCTGCATGTCTAAGTTCTGTTTACAAAATCAGTTTCCATTTGAGGGGTGAGGCCAGGGCAAGGCCAGAAAGGAGCTTTGTACAATGCTGGGTGCAGGGCAAGGATCCTGATTGCCTGGGTCTGAGGTTAGAGCTATTTCTTTTGTGATCTCTCTTGAAAAATATTTTTACAGTATGGAGTTCTAGGTTCACAAGTTCTCCTCAGTCTTCAGGAGTCTATCAATACTGTCCAGAAGCTACCTCTCAGACTCATGTAACTAGCTTGAAGATAATCTGGTCCTTTTATCTGACAATTTTAAAGACCTTCCCTTTGTCTTTGACTTTCTGAAGTTTCACTATGATGTGTCTAGTATGAACTTCTTTTTATTTATTTTATGTGAAGTTTATTGGGCTTTCTGTATCTGAGAATTTGTGACACTCATTAGTTCTGCAATATTCTCAGCCATTGTTTCTTTAAATTTTACCTTTAATCCGTTTTATCTTTTCAACAATTATGTATTTGTTGAGTGCTTAACATGTGCCAAGCACACTTCTAGGTACTAGGGATATGTATCTGATCAAAACAGTCAAAAAACATCTCTATTCTAGTGGTTCTAGACAATGTGCATACAAAAAAAAGCAAAATCCATAGCATTTAAAAGATTGTTAGTAGTTATTACAAAAAAAAATAATGAAACAGGAAAAGAAGGCAGAAAGTGTCAGAGGCATAGCTGCAATTTAAATAGTGTGTTCAGAGAAGGCCTCAATGAGAAAGTGATACTTGTGCAAATACATGGAGGAGGAAAGGGAGTGAGCCTTGTGTATATTTGGGAAAAAGAGATCTCAGGAACAGGGATTCACAAGCATAACAATCCTGACATGAGAAGAAGTCTGATATGTTCACAGATATGTAAGGAAGCTTAACAGGCTTGTGCAGGATAATGGTTTTCATTTCTTTAATCCTTCTATCCTTCTAAGAGTATCAAATTAAGGTCATCATACATAGGAGAAGACAATGGGTCTCTTCATTTTTAATTAAGAGATACATTAAACACAACATGCCCTATTGTTGTAATAGATATGTGCTGCAATTGCTGATACATATGCTATGCACACTTAATGATTATGTTCATTTTGGTTGTATACATGAAAGTTTATTGGTTCATAATAGCAAGTGGTTTAACTATATGAACACAGAAAAATGTATTTTATTTCTCAATGATTTTGTATATTATTTGGTCTAATCTTAAAATAGAGGAAATTTAATTCTATCAAGTAGAAGTTCTTACTGTGTAAAAAATACATTTAACATTCAATTAACACAATTAGAAAACTATTTTGATCTCAGACTGCTGTGCTAGCAATGAGCGAGGCTCCATGGGCGTGGGACCCTCTGAGCCAGGCCCGGGATATAATCTCCTGGTGTGCTATTTGCTAAGACCATTGGAAAAGAGCAGTATTAGGGTGGGAGTGACCAAATTTTCCAGGTGCCAATAGCAAATATAGCAATAATTGTTATTTGTTTTGCAGTTGTTTGTGCCTCTCTTCCACTTTTGCTGTCTTGCTTTGTCATTTCATGATTTTTGTAGTGATGTGCCTTAACTCTTCATTTTTTATGTTCCCTTTATATTTGTGTATCTATTATAGGTTTTTCTCTTTGTGGGTAACTCAAGGTTTGCATAAAATACCTTGTAGTTATAATTGTCTATTTCATGTTAACAACTGAACTTCAACTACATATTAAAATTCTACACTTTTACTTTCCTCCACTCACACTTTGTGCTTTTATAGTCAATTTGCTTCTTTTTATATTGTGTATCCATTAACAAATTTTTATCTTTTAATTATTATATTAGAATTAAAAGTAATTTCTAAACCATTAAAAAAAAGAAAACTATTTTGGAGGTAAATTTTGAGAATAATTTTTCTTCCTTGGGTAGAAATGCATACTCTTTTTTCAAACTTAGTTTCTATTTTTCAACCAAATCTAATGCTAAGGTAACTCAGAAGCTGTGTAGAATCTGCATAAAATCTCGCAAGGCTGTTCATAATGAGTGTTTCATTGGCTTCATCATCTTAAATGGAGTTGATGCCAATGAAAATCCTCTTAAATACTATAAAAGAACTGCATTGATGAAAAAATATTTTATTATCTTAAGAACTATCAACTACAATTACATTTGCTTCTGATCATTTGTGCAAATAATTTATGAAATCTTTAGATAAATGAGATAAAAGAGGATCCTTCAGGTTAAGACTATTTAATCAAATGGATACCCTGTTTTCTCACCTGGGGACATACTTTTCCCAGAATCATAAGCAGTACAGGATGGAAGAACTTCCTGTTCTTATTGCTTTACTAAAGGCTTGCCTTTGCAAAGACACCACCTGGCCATCCCTGGTCTTGCTACTAGAATTTTTTTGCATTTCTTTTACTGGCCTTTTCATTGACATATTCATGCTTAGGGATTTCATACTGCACCAGGATTTCTGTATGATGACAATCCTCTAATAACTATCTGTATTCAGTATTTTTCTCCTCTTCCCAGGACCTACATAAATAACTGCTTACTGGTCATCTCAATTTTGGTGCTTCAAAGTTGTCTCAAATTTAGTCCATCAAATTTATTTTATTGAAAAAAAAATCCCTTTTCTTTTCCTGTGTTCTTTATTTCAGTGAATGGCATTACCAACTGCCATGAAACTTGACTGTAATATATCTTGAACCCTGTTTTATCTGCCTATCCATATTTCCATGCATACATCTTTTTCAGAGAATCACCTTTCATTTCACTTTAATGGCTTTATTAACATAGAATGAACATATCATAAAATTTACCCACTTAGAGTTTATAATCACTTTTATCATATTCACAGTTGTGTATCCATCACCACGATCAATTTAAACACTTTTATTACCCCCAAAATAAACCTCATAATACTGAAATACCACCTACCAACCCCTCCTTTCACAACACCCTTAGATAACCACAAATCAACTTTTTTTTTTCTCTATGGATATATCAGTTCTGGATATTTCTTATAAATAGCATAAGACAATATTGGCCCTTTGTGACTAGCTTCTTTCATTTCAAATGTTTTCGATATTCATTCACATTGTAGCATATATCAGTACTTCATTCTTGTTTTATGGTCAAATAATTTATCATTGTATAGATATACCACATCTTGTTTATCCATTCATTGACTTATACACATCTGGTTTACTTCTACCTTTTGACTATTATGAATAATGTTGCTAAAAGCATTTATGTACAAGTTTTTGTGTGGAGATACGTTTCATTTCTCTTATGTATATACCTAAGAGTGGAATTGTGAAATCATACAGTAGTTCTATGCCAAACCATTTGAGATACTGCCAGATGGTTTTCCAAAGCAACTGCAACGTTTTACATTTCTACCAGCAATGCATGAGTGTTTCATTTCTCTGCATCCTTCTAACACTTGCTATTTTTTATCTTTTAGATTATAGTCATCATAGTGACTGTGAAGTGTTTTCTCATTGTGTTTTTCATTTGCATTTGCACAATGGCTAATGATGTTGCACACATTTTCCTGTGCTTACTTGTCATTTGTACATCTACTTTGTAATAATTTTTATTCAGATCCTTTGCCCATTTAAAAAAATCATCTTTTTATTATTGAGTTGTAACAGTTCTTTATATATTCCAGAGGTGAGTACCTGCTACATAAACCGGCCTAAGATGGCCTCTTTTTATTGGCCCTGAGGATGTTTATTTCTTCACTTAGGCTGAGACTTGTTAACTGAAAAGCTCACTGGTGCCAAACTTAAAGTTTTGCACATCAATTATTTTTTAAATTGCCCAAACGAGCTGATTTTTAGCCATTTAGAGACTGCCTGCTTTGCATATCCCATAAAACCTTGCCTCACGTCTGCTAGTAATAGATAAGCCCGGCCCTATAAAATATATCAAGCTGCTGCTGCTTTTTGGAGCTCTCTAACCCAGAGTTTTCCTTCCTAGTGACCAGAAGTTCCCTTGCCTTTTTCCACTTCTATGTAGGAACCATCACTTCTTAGTCAGCATAGCCCAATATAGTTGTGTGTGCTATTGCTGCCTCATGGCCATATATTTTTCCTTGATTAGCCTCCCAAGTTCCTTCAAACCCCGATACTATCTTATCAGATATGTGATTTGCAAATTTTCCTCATTTATATGGGTTGTCTCTTTATTTTCTTGATAGTGTCCTTTGAAATACAAAATTTTTAATTTTGGTGATACCCAGTTTATCTTTTTGTTGTTGTTGATTGCGTTTTTGGTGTTATTTCTAATAAATCGTTGCCTGATCTAAGGTCACTAATATTTATATCTATGTTTTCTTCTAAGAGTTCTTCAGTTTTAGCTCTTACATTTAGGTCTTTATCCACTTTGAGTTAAATTTTGCCAATGGTGTAAGTTCAGCAAACTTCATTCTTTGCATGTGGATATCTAGTTGTCCCAGGGTCATTTGCTGAACAAAAAAATTAATATCTCTTATAGTAGTATCTTTTTATCTATTCTTATTACAGTTGCCCTAGTTCATTTCACCATTTTTTTCTGAATTATGTGAACCAGTGCCCCGATTAACTGATACTTGTTTCTTCATTTATTTTCTGTACTACAGCCAATGAGTTTTCTCAAATAAGAATTTGATTGTGTCCTTCTCTTGTTTAAAACTTAAAAATTAAGTTTTATAATTTCAAATAAAGTATAACTATCTTAGCATGGCACACAAATGTTGACTTTTTTATCACACTTGGCCTTTATGCTACAACTATATTTTTAGTTTTTTATATTTTTAAAATATTTTTATATTTTTATTTTATATTTTTAGTATGCCATGTGTGCCCCTCTCAATTCTGTGCCTTTTCCAGATGCTGCTTCCTCTTCCTGTAAAACTCTCAGTGTCCTTTAGTTCTAGGTTACTCATCAAAGCTTTGAGAAAGTCTTCCTTAAGCAGTGTAAGACAGGGTTAGTTTTTCTCACAGATACAGAACTTGCACCTATCATAGTGGTTATGATAGTACACTGTAATCACCTGATGATTGTCTTTCTTCCTCTAGTTTGTAAATTCACCAAATTGAAAGACTGTCTTTTTCACCATGGTGTCTCCAGGGCTGAGTACAGTATTGGGTACAAAGTACACATTAAATTAATAATTACCATGTTGAATTACTTACTTACATTAACAAAATCAATAAGAAAATCTAATTTGAGTATTTTAGTCCAATTTTGAAAAGGCATGACAGTGAGTTACTGTAGGTATAGGAATATAGATTATTGAATGAAGAATAAGATTGCTACCCTTAAGCAGTTTATTGGCCATGCTAGATGTAAACCCATGAAATACAATAATCCATTTACATATACCCAAGAATGCATTAAAGAAAATCCTAAAGAAGTTCTTCAGAGAAGTTTACTTTTAAACTTCTTAGAAGCTCATTACTGGTCTCTCTTTTAAAATTCTAAATATGTTTGCTTTCTTGGGCATATACTGTGTTATTTCTATGAAAATAAAATACAGCTCATTTAGTATGTAAAATAGACAAACTATACACAAAACACATTTACTTCAATTCTGCAAAGTTTTGCTATTTCCTTCATATCTAATTACCATTCTAAGTGGTGGAGATAAACAGTTTTTGCTCTTGCACAAGCTTAGATTCTTGGGAGGCAGCAAGTCATAGAATTAGATAATTTCAATGCAATAGGGTAATTGCAATGATTTCATTTGTAGGCATAATAGTGGGGCCTGGGCTAGCTTAAACATCTATGAATCTATGATATATTTGGAAAAATGAAAGGCAAAATTATTATTTTCAGCAATTGCGTAGTAATAAATGAATAAAACAAATTACGAATACAATGATTTTAAGTTTTTTTATGGTTACTAACAGAGAAATGTCACATCTCGAATTAATCTCTCATAGTAGGTAAAACATAGTATCTCAAAAGCAGTAGTGGTAATGAAGGTCGTAGTAAATCTTCATTGCCATGTTCGATAATTAGATCTCATAATTCTATGTTATCCACTGTGTGGATTAACGTTAGGCAATATCTTACATTATAGACTGGCTTTTTTTCTTAACTTTAGTTATTTTTCACCATCGAGTGGAAATTAACCAGAAATTGAATGATGGTGAAACCTTAATAACTTTAGTAGTTTAAGGCTATTCAAGTAATTATACAGAAGAGGTCTCTGAAAAAAATTTGTAGTTTACAAAATTGTAATAGTTTCAAGACATTTATTTCTTATGTGTCCTCCAATATTGCAAAGGCATTTTTACAAGCATGTATGTGTGGGAAATTCCAACAGAGCCTGGGTAATTTCCTTTTCTTTTAGTATCCTTGAACTTAGAACAATCATTTTAAATTGGTTTTGGATTAATATTGAAGCTGTTACTTTCTGTGGAAAATTTACAACTATATTCTAACTGTCTACCTTTAGAGGAATAATTCATTTGAAAAATAGCATAACCTTAGAGAGGCAGTAATGTAATATATAGGGAAAAGGCATAAGTAACGTCATTCCCTATGCCTACGTGTAGGCTTTGGGACGGCAAATGTTTTCCTTCATTACAACCTCAACAACACATTAAAATAAATAGTATTGCCACAAGAAGCGAAACTAATATGTAGGAACTTTACAAAATGCATATTGCCAGCTAGCAGCAGTGCACATATGAAATGATGCTGAATCAACTGGATATCATCTTGATACTAGTACCCCACCTGAGAGCTAGTTGGAGAGCTATTGGCACACTGATATAGATTTCCCTGCCACAACCTATTACTGCTTTACACTTTTTCTTAGCCAAGTGACTATTTCCTGTCTCCAAAGACTACAGCTTGGGATTAACGGTATTTCTTTTATCATGTCACATTCTAAAGAGTGACTTAAATGAGGAAACTATTAAAGAGTTTAGATATTCATATAAAATCATGCTGCAGGAAGTTAATAAAAATATGATAAGGTGATAGCCCCATCAAGGCATTCCACAAATAATTTCAATACATTCAGGATGTTTCAGACAAAGAACAGAGATAGATAGATAGGCAGACATCTAGTAATATTTTATTCATAATTTTCAAATATTCTCATGGTGACACTTACTGCCATAGTCTAAAAAAGAATTATTTTATAAAAGAATAAAAATACAAACCACACTAGGGGAGAAAATACTCGCAATCACCTATCCAATAAATGACTTGTATCAAGAATATATAAATAACTTCCAAAGTTCAATAGTAAAAAGCCACCTAATATAAAATCAATGAATTATGTGCATACACATTTCATAACAGAAGATAAACAGACATCAAATAAGCACATAAAAAGATGCTCAGTCATTAAATAAATGAAAATTTTGAATAATGAGATACTACTCTACTTAGAATGTCTAAAATTTTAAAAAGACAAAGTATGCCAAGTGTTGTAAACATGTAAAAATGTGCAAACTCTCATACACTACTGGTGAAAATACAAAATGTCAAAAACACTCAGGAAAATCATTGGGCATTTGTGTAAAAAATTAAGTGGATATATACTATGTGACCTGTCATTCCACTCGTAGGTATTTACCTAAAAGAAATGAATACATATGTACATATAAAGATTTCTACATAAATGTTCATAGCAGCTTTATTTATAACAGTCAAAAACAAGTGAATGCATAAAAAAAATTGGGTACATCCGTACAATGCAATATAAAGGCATAAACTATTCATGCATGAAAAATGAATGGATATCAAAATAACTAACTTATTTTATTATATACAATTTGAGAAAAAAAATATAGTAACACAAAGATAATCACTGGTTGCCTGGAAATGGGGTGAGATTGGAGAGGAGGATAAGAAAAGGAGAAACGAAGATTACGAGAGGACATGAGGACATTTTGAGACTAGTAATGGATATATATATATAAATATATATATATATGCATCTTAACTTTGATGAAGTGTCTATACATATCATTGGTCTATTTTATATTCGGTAGTTACATATATCTTATGTATATTTATTTGTATATGTATATGAATATATAATCTTGATCGTGTTGAGAATTTCAACAACTTATCAAGTTGTGTGCTTTAAGTATGTGCTTTTTATTTTTTATCAGACATATAGTTCTACCTACATTTAGGCTAGTTAAATACTCTTTTCATAATTTTCAAAATGGTTTCTACATGATACATTTTTAGTGGATGTTTCGTCTTTATTTGTGGGCTCAATTATCCTTTGGTTAAAAAAAAAAAAAAAACTCCATGTGATAAACTCAAAAAATACATTATTGTTGAAGGAATTTTATTAGTGGTTTTGTTCCTCAGTAGTTTACCTTCAGAAACCTGGTAGGTCCTTGGAGTTTTCTTCCTCTCTCTAGAGCAGGGATTGTCAAAATTTTTCTACAAAGGGAAAGATTTGTATAAAGGTAAATATTTTAGGCTTTTCAGGTCATGTAAGATCTTGAGTCCTTTTCTTCCACTTCCTCTTCTCTTCCACATTTCTCTCTTCCTTCACAATCCTTTAAAGATGTACAGACAATTCCTAGTTTCTTGGCTATCCAAAAGAAAGCCACAAGCTAGATTTGCCTCCCAGGGCATAGAGTTCTCACCCCTGTCCTTTAGGATCATGGCTCACACACTGACACGTTTGGTGGAACCGTTTTTCCTGCTGCCACTCCCTGCTTACTTTATGTCACCACATGATGGTTCTCTGGGGTCATGGCTTGAGCCTTTTCTACCACTACCTTTTCTCCTGCACAGCAGCTGCCCCTAGATGGCTGGTGAGCTCTGCTTATTCCTTTGTTCTCTGCTGTATTCGTTGGTTCTCACATTGCTATAAAGAAATGCCTGAGACTGGGTAATTTACAAAGAAAAGAGGTTTGACTGATTCACAGTTCTGCAGACTGTACAGGAAGTATGGCAGCATCTGCTTCTGGGGAGGCCTCAAAGGAGCTTTTATTCATAGTGGAAAGCAAAGTGGGAGCAGGAGTCTTACATGTCAGGAGCAGGAGTAAGAAAAAGAGTGAAGAGGTGCCACACACTTTTAAACAACCAGGCCTCATGAGAACTCACTCACTATAGAGTACCAAGGGGGGATGGTGCTGAACCATTCATGAAAACTCCGCCCTCATGAACCAATCACCTCTCTCCAGATCTTTCTTCCAACATTGGGGATTATAGTTTTACATGAGATTTGGGTGGGGACACAGATCCAAACCATATTATCTGCCCAGTCAGTTCTTTTCACAGTTCTGCTAGAAACTCACCAAAGTGTAAACAGAACTGACTCAATTATGAACTAGTAGTCTCTTAATTCTGAACCAGTCAAATCTTTAATGAAGCCCTTATTAAATGTTATATGAGCAAGAGTTGCTTACCTTTGCAAACTCAAATACTGTCTTATACTGTATTTGCTTTCTAGTTGCCACTTAACTATACATTTCTAGATGTTTTCCAGACCTTGTGCTAAATCTGATTCTGTAGCTGTTATTGTCGTGCAATTATCACACTCCACATGGCATTTTACTTACCCCATACTTATCTTAGAATTTGCCATTTATAACACTAAAGTTCATCTTTCATCTGAAGGTAGGAAAATCACTGTCTTCAGTTTTACACTTTTTTTGTGTGAATTGACATAATAGAAGTACTTAGATGCTGAAAGTTTATTAACTTCTTTTTTTCAGTTTATCTAGATCCCTTTATCTCTCCAAGCAGGGTATACACTTGCCAAAAGGGTAAATGGATGAAAACAAATTCATGTAACAATCAATATAATTGGAGCTACCATTCCCTAAGACCCTCATATGCTATTGTTGAAATTTGAATATTATCCGAAAAACTTCCCCCTTGATGTTCTGGGGTCTTCATTTGCTACTTGTTTCTTTTCTTTCGGACCTCTTTCTCCTTTCCTTCCTACACACGTATAATGTAGCAGGTATGCCATATGAAGCTGAGCCCCATTACTGAAGGCAGAGGATGTTTTACCTGGAGTCTCCATATGTTCCTGAAAATAGCAGATACAGCAAATCTTGGATTGAGCAAAGAATACACATTTTACATAGCACATCACAATATCAGGATAACTTTTGTTACATTTATAATTCTACATAAATAAAAAAGATTAGTAAGTATATTGTAGGCATACACGTCCTCAATATTAAAGCACAAAACCGCGATGGTCATGCACATATCTTTCCGTTGCTATACTACCCTAAGCCAAAGTTTGTTTGAATTTTCTTACATTATAATTCTTCAATCCCAAATACAATGAATCACCTGGATGTAAAAGGAAATCATTGGGACTATTCAAGTACAGTACATTATTGATCACTTCAATGCTAGTTCACTTACTTTCTCTTTAAAATAACTGCAGGAACATCACAAATGCCACATTTAATTTGACTATAATTTTTATTTCTGTGATGAAGATCTGTCTTCTATAGTGAGTATCTGTCAAAATTTAAGCTGGGTGTACGTTTCAAAGAATCCCTTTAGCATAAGGTCACGGAGGCAAACACCAATTACGTGAAAACTGAAGATGTTCATGTATAATAAATACTACTGTATAAAAAAGTACATGAAATTCTAAAAATATACCTAGGTTTTATTTAAAGGCATTACCAATTTTCAGTGTAAAAATGTCTGAACCGTATGTAAACATTATTACTCTTGATTAGAGATATGCTGATTAAATATTAAAAGAAAGAACAAACAGCCTAAAAGGAAGCTATGCTGTTAATGAAACAAATTACTGAAGAAAGTAAGAAATTTGAAAATTTAAAAAAATGCTGCAGAACTAATCAAACAGAATACAAGTAACTGATAATTATAATGAACCGGACAGAGACCAATAGTTAGACTTACATGCTTTTCTTATGCCCACACGTTCTTCCAATTCTATTAAATTCGAAAAATTGTCGGATAACAGACAGGACATTTAAATATAGGCAGAATTTACCTATAATCTCTGACACTCATATCTATTTATAATCAACTTCATATTTGATACTTTTTCAGGAATTTTATCATTAGACTCATTATGTGTTTTTACATGTCAAATAGAGGTTTTGATTGTGCTTCAATGAAACTTACAACTATAAATAAAATAGAACACAAATATTCATGGCTGATATTGCTACATATGTGCTATAGATTGTGTTTTTCTGTGTGTGATGTATGTAAGTATATTCACATGTATGCATACACTATATATATATAAATATCCATGTTCTTTTTAGTATTCTCATATGAGTATAAATAGAAGTGAAGGTCACTTCTAATGTTTTCAGGTGGGAAAAATACATTCAAAATAGTTTTGAATTGTCAATCTGCAATAATACTTAGAAACTGAGAATGTAAAATGTATTACAGTAAATTTTAAAATAGTGCTATCAAATTTTATGATTTGTTTGGAAGTTTTAGTGTTGTCATGTATTATACACATGGAAATTTGAATAGTTTGGGAGCATTGAACTGGTTTTTGGCTTCTTGGTATAGATTTCAAAAAAAAAAAAACACAAACTTTTTTCAAAGTCACAAGTTGTGTTTAGTGCCGACAGTGATGCTAATTACAGTAGAAAAGTAGAAACTTCAGTTTTGAAACTAAGATCTAAAGCTATCTGAGAATCTAATGGTTCAACTGAAAACTTGGTATTTTGAAATTAATTACATTATCAGACTTTGTTAAAAGTAGAAAAAGAGTGAAGCATTAGTTCAAGAGGCACAATAAAGCAACAAAAGACAACTTTGTATTACAGCTGGTGGGCTGCTGCTGCTGATGATGATGATTTTTTTTTTTGGGATGGAGTCTCGTTCGGTCACCAAGGCTGGAGTGCAGTGGCGTGATCTCGGCTCACTGCACGCTCCACATCCCGGGTTCACGCCATTCTCCTGCCTCAGCCTCCCGAGTAGCTGGGACTACAGGCGCCTGCCACCACGCCCGGCTAATTTTTTGTATTTTTAGTAGAGATGGGGTTTCACCGTGTTAGCCAGGATGGCCTCGATCTCCTGACTTCGTGATCCGCCCACCTCGGCCTCCCAAAGTGCTGGGATCACAGGCGTGAGCCACCACATTTTAGTAATAAATGTTTCAAGTATCAGATACAGATATTACTGAATGTAGCGTTCACTGAAACTCAACTTCTTGGCATTCTCATAAATATGTGTCGGATGTTTCTTTAGAAGATAGTATAAATATACCTAGATTTTGGTACTATGAGGGCTAAGTAGAAGATAACAGTTAAAAATTCCTTTATTGTTTCAGTGGTTTTCAAGACAGAAGAAGCCAAAATAAATTAATTGTTTCGTAGATGTACTTCTTACATTGTAATCGATTTTAACTTAGTTTTAGACAGGATATAAAACTGGAGATATTAAATTACACACAGACTGTTTATTCAATCTTTCATATTAGATTTACAAATCAGTCTGGAATGTGATGACAGCATAAACTGCTCCAGAAAAAGTTCTGTGTTCTCCTTGAGGCATGCATTTTTGTTTCTATGCAGTTATGCTATTTTCTGTTGAGGAAAAGGAATCCAGTGATTCCTCTTTATATTTGCCCTGAATAAATATCCAAACTACTAAAAAAACCAAGTGACATGGATGAACCTATGTAATCGAGGTTTACTGTTTTTATTAATATAACTTACAAAAATAATAATATGTATACGTTTATACTGGTACTCAGAGTTATCATTGTGCTGTGTGATCAGAAAGATTTAGGGGCAAATTCCTACTCATCTAAATACTCTTAGGGGAGGATTTGAGCACTGAGAAGAATCAGGAGTACGTTATAAGTGTTTATTTTTAAACAAGTTATATAAATTTTTGCAAGCATTTTTCCGGTTCCTTTGATAGTGACTTGCAGTTCCTTCAGTGGATATATCCTCACTTGGAGTTGACAAGTTCCTGCTCACTGACTGGCTAGGACAGATGTGTTCCTAGTTTCTACAGACAAATTTGCATTTTCTGTTAACATGTTCACCAAAGAAAGAAGTCAACTGGAAATGTTAAGTTCCATGTTGTTAAGAAATGAATAGTAAGAACAAATAATAATTTGCTTAAGTTAAATTGATAGCACACTGGTAGTAATGACCAACAGGTTACTAATCCCTCACTTCTGATTTTTAATTGATTTACTTTGTTGGAATTTTAATGGTAATCATGACAAATTTAATAAAACATACTAGAAATGCAATGACATAGACAAACATACAAGGATTTATATCCATTGAAGTGTATGGTACTCAATGTTCCAGATCTTGTGGGAAAAAGTGCCACAGTGAAACAGCCAAAGAACTAATATAAATAACTCCATTTTTGTTTAAGGGGCCTCCTACAAGTAGACTAGGATAATTTTAGAGCACTGAGATAATTTGCAAAAACAATCATGTAGTTTTTGAAACTAACTCTGTGAATAAAAGAAGTACACAAACTGACTATTTATTAAAAACTTATAGGAGCATTGTGACCTGACCAAGGGCAAAGAAATTCCAAACTTCCTTGGACCCTTGCTGGCATCCAGATGTCTGCGGTCATCAGTTACCTCTTCATCCCAATCTCCTCATCTTCCCCCATCCTCAACATAAAAAGGACTGAAATCTGTGCTGACTTAAGATGGTTCTTTAGGACATCAGTCTACCATGTTACTGGTTTGCCAGCTATCCGAAATAGAGTTGCCTTCCTTGCTCTAACTCCTTGTCTCTCAATTTATTGGGTGGTGTGTGGCAAGCAGAATGAGTGTTTGCACAACCTCAAGACACCTATTTTGTTCTCTCAGATCACACTCCTGATACACTTCTGATTCCTATAAGTTTTTTAATGCTTGGATTCCCTCCCCCAGGTCAAGGCATCAGCTGATTTCATTTGTCAGTTCTTACACCTAGGCTTGATCTCTAAGTGTTAGTGTACTCTAAGTCTCAGTCTTAAACTTTCTTTCTCTTCTTCTCCATTTTTACTCTCTTCATGGATTATCTCCTCTAGTGACTTTGTTTAAATATAGCCTTTATGCTGATGACTCTCAAATTAACACGCAGCTCTCATCACTCCTATGAAACTCCAACTGCCTACTAGGATGTTTAAAAAACATCTTAAATTTTACTGACCAAAATAAAATCTTGATATTTATTCTTAACATCAAACATGTTTTTCCTCCAGTCTTCCATTTCTTGGTAAAATCATCGCTATTCTTGCTCTTTGAAGTTATGTAAATATAATCTATCATTTTACCTCATTTTTATGACATCAATAACCTAAATTACATCTAGGCTTTCATCCATGTGCATTGTCAAATAAAAACAAATAGGGACTTAGGAAAGGAGAGAATTTATTCAAAAGGGTTATTGCATGATGGGGGAAAGGAGAGAGGACTATTTCATTTTTTTTTTTGTTTTTTGTTTTTTTTTTGTTTGTTTGTTTGTTTGTTTTTTTTTTTTTGAGACGGAGTCTTGCTCTGTCCCCCAGGCTGGAGTGCAGTGGCGCAATCTCGGCTCACTGCAAGCTCTGCCTCCTGGGTTCACGCCATTCTCCTGCCTCAGCCTCCTGAGTAGCTGGGACTACAGGCGCCCGCCAACACGCCCGGCTAATTTTTTGTATTTTTTTAGTAGAGACGGGGTTTCACCGTGTTAGCCAGGATGGTCTCCATCTCCTGACCTCGTGATCCACCCTCCTCGGCCTCCCCAAAGTGCTGGGATTACAGGCGTGAGCCATCACGCCCGGCCTAGGGGAGAGGACTATTTCAAATGGGAAGTTCACTCTGATTATGAGCTCTGCAAGCATCTGAAGTGTTAGGCAAAAGAAGTTTCTCTTTTATGGGGAGGAGTAAACAAGGCTAGGAAGGATGGTATGTGGAGAAGTCGGAGGAAAGTGTGGCATAAGAGTGGGATAGTAAGTCAGAGAATGTTTTATTCTGAAGCCAGCCAATTTTCAGGAAGAGTTGCATGTTGTATGTTGGCTCAGGCTGAAGGTGGGTCAAGGTTTAAAGGTCCAGGGAATGAAAACAAAAACAAAAAACAAAGTTTGGTAAGCAAGTATTTTGAACTGATTGATCAGTAAGGACAAGCGATTTAGTTGATTATTTAAGGGGAAGGAAAGGGAATTTAGAGGGCATGTGTCTGGCCTTTTCACAGGTAAATAAGGATACTTCATGTGAGTCTTATCAAAGTCTTATGGGAAAGCGCATTTCATTGTAATAAGCCATTACCCAGAACACTAAAAGGTGGGAGAATTTCTTAAACATTTCTGTTTTTTAGGAGCAGAGGACTCAGCTAAAATTCAACATGTGGCTATTGTCCTACATCTGTTCTTCGTTGATTGCACAGAATTATCTTTTACAGATTATTTATATCATGATTAAAAGCTTTTCATTTTTTAAAGATTTCATTTACAATGAAATCCTAATTTCTTCCCATTATTTTTCAGACCTTCTCTGATTAGGAATCTATTTCTCTGAATTCATTTTAGAATTGAACTCTCATGTTCATTATGCTGTAAGCCCCCGTTCTTGTATGTTCCTCAAAATATCTAGGTTATTTTCCAGTATTGGAACATTAGTGCTGCGAGAGCAGGGATCTATCCTCACATAAGAAATTTGCCTGACACAGAAACAACAATACTTAAGTAAATTTCTCAGCTTCTACTTTTCTTGATGCATTTTGACAGATACTCAATTTCGAATTTGGTTCACTCACTGGTTATAGAAGAATAACAAAGCCAGTTTTTTTGTGGGAATTATGTGACTTCTATACCCTAGATTTATTATTCCTATGAGTATCTTTAATTTTCTATTACTTTAAAAATGAATTACAAATTATATTATTCTATGCATGATCATAATAATGCCCCTAATTTTTTTTTTTTTTTTTTTTTTTTTTTGAGACGGAGTCTCGCTCTGTCACCCAGGCTGGAGGGCAGTGGCGCAATCTCGGCTCACTGCAAGCTCCGCCTCCCGGGTTCACGCCATTCTCCTGCCTCAGCCTCTCCGAGTAGCTGTAATGCCCCTAATTTTTATGTTGTGTCTATTAAGGATTTTTTTGCCTGTTAATAATTCCAAAGGGCATATTTGCACTGCCCTCTGTCTATGCTCTCTCCTGCTCGTGTTGTGGCAATGTTCACAGTACAACAGTTTTCATCAGAGATTATCCTCCTTTTCACTTTCAGGGGTCGAAACAAAATATGCCATTTCCAGTCTGCAATGTTTTGACTGAATTCTGAATGATACCAGAAAAAGGAAGATTTCTCTTTTCTCAGCTTCCTAAAAATGTCGGAATCTTAAACAGTCAAAAGCAATTCTGCCATAAACAAGTCTGCTGACTTTTGAATGGATGTACAATGTGGATATAATAATTAATGTTGGAATAACAATTCTTTCTTTCTGGTACGTAACTCCATGTAATAGTGTAATTCAAAGTGTCTTTTCATTTAAAACTTCTGGATTATTGATGGTACATAAACATGGAATAAGAGAAGAAATATTGCATGCCAAAATTATCTGGGACTGTATATAAAGCGCTATCTACCTAAAGGTTGGTATCTTAAGAGCATAACTAAGAGTAAAACATTTAGGACCCCAAAAGGTTTGTCATACTCAAGTTTGATTTGACCCAATGTTGATGAAACAGGCCCAATCCAGTAGATGAATTTCAGCTGTAAGAGAATATAAAATGAGGACAGATACCATGGCTCACATTTGTAATCCCAGCACTTTAGGAGGCCAAGGTGGGAGGATCACTTGAGAACAGGAGTTCAAGACCAGCCAGGGCAACATGGCAAAACCCATCTCTACAAAAAATATAAAAATTAGCTGGTTCAGGTGGCCTATGCCTACGGTCCCAGATAATTGAGAGGCTGAGGTGGGAGGATCACTTGAGCCTAGAGGTGCAGGCTGCAGTGAGCCATAATTGCACCACTGCACTCCAGCCTGTAAGACAGAGCAAGATCTTACTTTAAAAAAAAAAAAAAAAAAGAATGTCAAGTGGACGATGTTAAAATGAGGAAAGAAAGGACATCATGGCAACAAGCTAGGCCTCTTGAGCAGAATGCTACCTGGCACTTAGGTGTGTGGAGAAGACCATCCAGTATTCAAAGTAGAGGTTGGGAAGAATAGTTTGGATACCAGATGTACAGCCAAGTGGTCAACATTTCAGCCATCAAGACAGTGGGTAATTGTGGATCTAAACAGGAATCTGGATCAAACTTGCAGAGATTGAAGGAAAGGAGCATGAATTTCACAAAACAACTCTAGAAAGTGGCAAGTTGCAGCTTCTAGATAGATTTCTTACCTGGTCAGGGCTAGTGTAGAAACCAAGTGAGATTAATGTCACATTAAAGGGACCTAATGCCTGCAGCCAATTGAGGCTATAAAAATCTTTCTTGGTTCAACGGTCACATAACTCTGGAAAGCATCCTTATCAAGCTTGAGCAAATTGTAATTCTTAATTTATATTTTCAATTCACCTTTAATGCTGCAATTAAAGTTTATATAAATAAATTCTATATATGTGTATATGAGATTCCTGCTTGTGACCATTAATACATTTCTTTATATTTGTTATTTACTTAATCATTTTGCATAGTTTTTCACCATGATAGTGGTGAAATTCACCTCCAGTTTTCATGTTTATTTCCATTATGTCTTGTTAAGAATAAAGTTGAGTTTGTAATTACTGATTGCAAATTTTATCCTATAATCTGAACTCTGCCTGTGGACATGTTTCCTTCAGCTAGTAAAGTCTTGACAGTTTTAAGAGAATGTCCTTAGGCAGGTCATGCACTCTCCAGTTTTCCAGGGTCCCCAACCATTCCCTTTTGTGTTAAATCAGCTTCTTCATACATTTATAAAGCCTGCCTAACCTCAAAAGTCATTGAAATTTTAAACCTTGCCTTTATAAGCGTGAATTGGTATGAAAGTTACACACTACAAAGAAAAATGATTGTTGTGAGTATTTACTTCAGAAAATCAATTTTATGTAGCACCAAATGAAACATCTGACAAATTGCATGTCTTAAACAAAGTTGATAAAGTTGCAGTTAGTTTTTGAATTAAGTAGGAAGAAATTCTATGCCTAAAGAAAACTTGGTTAGATAAATGTTTGTCTCTACTCTATAGCCACACTGGTTAGTTTTTCTTTCCCTGTTTGCTTTTGTGTGATCCAAGTAACTCATATTCATTTAGCAAATTTTGAAAGTATAGAATAAAATGGAGATGTAGAAAAAGTCACCCTTAATAACATCATATAGAAATAACTAACACTAAAATCATTGCCTATTTCTTTTGCAGACTTTATACAACTTTTAAAATTGAGTTTATAAAACACTATATATACATATATATTTTCATTGAAAATTGACATTTTTCAAAATATGAAAGGGTAATTGTGAATAATTGTACATAATTACATTATTGAATATTTAAAACAGCTGTTTATTCCATATAAAATACCTTAACTTTAATTCAAAGTAATTTGACATTGATATTAGTTATATGTAATGTATATATATACACAGTGAGAGACAGAAATAAATATATGATCATATAAATAATATTCATATATGAATTGCTATCTTGAGTAATTACCTAGAGTAGATGGATTTTAGTAGATAAGTCCAGTGACTATATTAGAACATTATTTTTGCTTATTTATCTTTCTTTTTAAATTATGGCATCATGAGGACAGTTTAAAATTTAACTATTTAAGTTCAATAATTTAACATTCTATCACATTGATCACATGATGGTACAAAGATTTAAGTTCAAAGAAATAAGGGTAGGCCTGGAACCAGATGTCAGTTCACTTTTGAACTATATTTTTCACTACCAAAAACTTTATGTGTTTTGTGTTACATATTTAAAAATAGGCTTATTTTACTAGAAAATGTTTGACATTTAAATTCTGAGGGTTTACGATGTCAACAATAAAAGAAGGTTTGCGTAACTATGCAGTATACCATATCTTTCGTTGGCAGCTATCTGGATTACAGGCAGAAACTCCTACAGAGATCTTGTCAAGACAACTATAATCTATTAATAATGATAAAACCATAAATAATTTTCTGCTCTGGAATAGTGGTCTCTAACATAGAGTAATGCTTTGATGGGGCACACAAAGAGACAATAGAACTGTTGCTTATACATAATTTCCCCATAAGAATAAGAGAGGAATTAGGTTTCACTAACATTTCATTCACAGATAGAAATGTGCCCTATATGTAGCTCATTGTCAGATGATCATGTCTGTACAGTGGCTTTTGCTTCTGGTGACCCAGCTGTGAACAGAGCACAATTATGATCGTCCATGGCTTACCTCTCTCATTTGTTTTTATCAGTCAGTGTTTGACCTGTCACAGTTTCTTTGTCCCAAAGTTAGTGGATTTATCAATTATTTTGTCTTTGTTACTTGTTTTTTACAAAATAGACAAGTAGATTAAATATTTCTGAACCCGAACTGTGAATTGAAAAATGAAACTAGTAATGAAACTCTGCAACCAAACACAATGACAGAGCTATCATTTTTAATTATCTTCAATAACCAGAATATCCAAACAGATCAATCTGTTCACATGTATAAAGCAGTTGGTCAAAGATTTTAATATTATATAGAATCTATATTTATATTTACAAATCAACCTCATTTTGAGACATATCTTCCCTGAGAAGTTTGTGAATTATACTGGCACATTCATTTAAAATATACTCATACAAATGTTGGTAACATGTGCTTACAATTCTGATTTATGAACAGTTCATTTTGTGTTTCCTATCTATGTAATGTCTGGAACTCCCTTTCTTGTGTTTCTGAATCTTCAGTGCCAGAAACAGTGTCTGGAATGTGATAGAAACTCAGTGAGTATTTATTAAGGAAATGAATAAGTGTTACACGTAAGAACAAAAATTATGAGTATTTTCCTGACAGTATAAATCTTAAAGAGAACTGAGCATATATATACATAAAATCATCACTGCACCGTCAATGTGAGATGCATATTCTACTAATGTTATGTAAAGCTGACAAAATTAGCCTCACAGCTTGGAGAATTATATCTAGACATAATTAACCAGACATGCCATTTGAATGTATCCAATCTAACTACACTTGGATTTCTATCCTGGTAGAATACTTCTAGATTCCATAATTTAATTGTTGTGAAGCCAGGCCATTAGAGGAGCTAGAAAAGAGAAACATAGCCGTATAATTAGAATGACACACGATTAGTGAGAAGATGAGATGATGAAAGCTTCCTCTCAGGGGAGATGGAATGAGAAGGTTTGGCCACAGTGTGGGGAAATGTTAAAAACAAGTAGACCCCGTCTCTACAAAAAAAATACAAAAAATTAGCCAGGCGTGGTGGCGGGTGCTGGTAGTCCCAGCTACTCGGGAGGCAGGAGAATGGCATGAACCCGGGCAGTGCAGCTTGCAGTGAGCTGAGATCGCGCCACTGCACTCCAGCCTGGATGACAGAGCAAGACTCCGTCGTATCTCAAAATAATAAGAGCTATCTATGACACACCCACAGCCAATATCATACTGAATGGACAAAAACTGGAAGCATTCCCTTTGAAAACTGGCACAGGACAGGGATGCCCTCTCTCACCACTCCTATTCAACATAGTGTTGGAAGTTCCGGCCAGGGCAATCAGGCAGGAGAAGGAAATAAAGGGTATTCAATTAGGAAAAGGGGAAGTCAAATTGTCCCTGTTTGCAGACGATATGACTGTATATCTAGAAAACCCCATTGTCTCAGCCCAAAATCTCTTTAAGCTGATAAGCAACTTCAGCAAAGTCTCAGGATACAAAATCAATGTGCAAAAATTACAAGCATTCTTATACACCAATAACAGACAAACAGCCAAATCATGAGTGAACTCCCATTCACTACTGCTTCAAAGAGAATAAAATACCTAGGAATCCAACTTACAAGGGATGTGAACGACCTCTTCAAGGAGAACTACAAACCGCTGCTCAATGAAATAAAAGAGGATACAAACAAATGGAAGAACATTCCATGCTCATGGGTAGGAAGAATCAATATTGTGAAAATGGCCATACTGCCCAAGGTAATTTATAGATTCAATGCCATCCTCATCAAGCTACCAATGACTTTCTTCACAGAATTGGAAAAAACTACTTTAAAGTTCATATGGAACCAAAAAAGAGCCCGCATTGCCAAGTCAATCCTAAGCCAAAAGAGCAAAGCTGGAGGCATCACGCTACCTGACTTCAAACTATACTACAAGGCTACAGTAACCAAAACAGCATGGTACTGGTAGCACAACAGAGATATAGACCAATGGAACAGAATAGAGCCCTCAGAAATAATGCCACATATCTACAACTATCTGATCTTTGACAAACCTGACAAAAACAAGAAATGGGGAAAGGATTCCTTATTTAATAAATGGTGCTGGGAAAACTGGCTAGCCATAGGTAGAAAGCTGAAACTGGATCCCTTCCTTACACCTTATACAAAAATGAATTCAAGATGGGTTAAAGACTTAAATGTTAGACCTAAAACCATAAAAACCCTAGAAGAAAACCTAGGCAATACCATTCAGGACATAGGCATGGGCAAGGACTTCATGTCTAAAACACCAAAAGCAATGGCAACAAAAGCCAAAATTGACAAATGCAATCTAATTCAACTAAAGAGCTTCTGCACAGCAAAAGAAACTACCATCAGAGTGAACAGGCAATCTACAGAATGGGAGAAAATTTTTGCAACCTCTTCATCTGACAAAGGGCTAATGTCCAGAATCTACAATGAAGTCAAACAGATTTACAAGAAAAAAACAACCCCATCAAAAGTGGGTGAAGGATATGAACAGAGACTTCTCAAAATAAGACATTTGTGCAGCCAAAAAACACATGAAAAAATGCTCATCATCACTGGCCATCAGAGAAATGCAAATCAAAACCACAATGTGACACCATCTCACACCAGTTAGAATGGTGATCATTAAAAAGTCAGGAAACAGCAGGTGCTGGAGAGGATGTGGAGAAATAGGAACACTTTTACACTGTTGGTGGGACTGTAAACTAGTTCAACCATTGTGGAAGTTAGTGTGGCGATTCCTCAGGGATCTAGAACTAGAAATACCATTTGACCCAGCCATCCCATTACTGGGTATATACCCAAAGGAGTATAAATCATGCTGCTATAAAGACACATGCACACGTATGTTTATTGCGGCACTATTCACAATAGCAAAGACTTGGAACCAACCCAAATGTCCAACAACGATAGACTGGATTAAGAAAATGTGTCACATATACACCATGGAATACTCAGCAACCATAAAAAATGATGCGTTCCTGTCCTTTGTAGGGACATGGATGAAGCTGGAAACCGTCATTCTCATCAAACTATCACAAGGACAAAAAACCAAACACTGCATGCTCTCACTCATAGGTGGGAATTGAACAATGAGAACACATGGACACAGGAAGGAGAACATCACACAACGGGGCCTGTTGTGGTGTGGGGGGAGGGGGGAGGGGGGAGGGACAGCATTAGGAGATATACCTAATGCTAAATGACGAGTTGATGGGTGCAGCACACCAACATGGCACATGTTTACATATGTAACAAACCTGCACATTGTGCACATGTACTCTACAACTTTAAGTATAATAGTAAACAAAAACAACAACAAAAACAAAACAAAACAAAGAAACAAGTAGAGCAGGTTTGATTTGATCCACTGAGGAAAGAAGGGGACCTCAAGTGCCCACTCAGGCCAAACATTGTTCTAGACACTCAGTACCCTGTCCATATAAGAGCCACATTTTCCTTGATCAATAAGAACAAGACAGAAATTCTGCTCCTGAGACTGATTTAATTATTTAAATTCCTTTTACATCTCTCTAATTTTCCAAAAGCAATTTTCCACCTCTACTTTTATTTCTAGTTCTTATTTTTCCTGTAATGCTAACAGAAACTTTCTTTATAGAAAATTTGTTGATTATACCCACTGACCTTTTCCTTTTATTGTTTTCAACAGCAGTATAATATATTATGCTCATTTGTTTCTAAAAAAAGCATGTCTTGGCATTAAAAGCATATCATATTCATTTATAATGTACAAAATGAGAGCCTGTTTCATCTCTTAGGAATTTTAGTTGTAGCTTCATATTTATAAGTCAAATTCAATTTTTACTTTATAAAGGCACTCAAATTTCAAAGAGCTTCGCAAATCAAGAATAACATTAGGATACCACACACTGCATTCCTATAGAAAAATTTAATGCCTGGAGCCAGTTTTTCTCTCCTTGAAAAACACTGATTAAAGTTGACAAATTTTTAGTTCCAAAGAATAAAGTAAAATGTTGTGTGGTATATGTCAACCAATTAAAAGTGAACTGTAAGCTCATTTATTCATAAACAATACATTTTTGTCATCCTAGCTGCTAATGTCATGTTGCCAGATAAAAGAAGCATGGTTCTCCAGGCGCAGTGGTTCACAGCTGTAATCCCAGCACTTTGGAAGGCATAGGCGGGCGGATCACAAGATCAGGATTCCGAGACCACCCTGGCCAGTATGGTGAAACCTGTCTCTACCGAAAATACAAACAAAAACAAAAACAAAAACAAACTTAGCTGGGCGTGGTGGCAGGTGCCTCTAGTCTCAGGTACTTGGGAGGTTGAGGCAGGAGAACAGCTTGAACCTGGGAGGCAGAGGTTGCAGTGAGCTGAGATAGCGCCACTGCACTCTAGCCTGGGCGACGTGGCGAGACTCTGTCTCAAAAAAAAAAAAAAAAAAGAGAAGCATGGTTTCTGTACTCAATCTGACAGGAGAGGCGAGGTAGATGATAAATAAGCAGGTATAGTACATTATTATTTACAAATGAGGTACCAAGACTTTTCTTAGGTGAGGACAATTGTTTTCTCTTTTAAGAATTGAGCTTACATCAATCCACTTCAACAAATATGAGTGCCTTGATATATATGAAGCTCTAGGAAAGACATGAAGATATAAAGAAAAAACTGATGAACACTGACCCTAAGGAGGTTGCTGAACAGTGCATAACTATTTAAACAGTCATTTGAGCTCTGTGATTTTCCATAAAATGTTAAATTTAGCTTTTAACTTACCGTGCATTCTAATAAGAACCAAATTTTTATCTTTTTAAGGTAAGTTATCCAGATAAAAAAATGATTTTCTTTTCAAATAGAAGGAATTTTATTTAGAATTGACTTTTTTAGAGAAGTGTTTTCTCGTGTTGCTAACAAGGAAATAAAATTACTATAAATTCAGTAATTCTTAAAATAAATGTGTGTTTATTATTCAGAGGATAATTGCTATATACTTGAGGTATATCTATCTATAAGACACATTTAGTTACACTATGGCACTGTCATGCACTTTCATGCATGTCTGGTTATAATGGCACATTGTTTAAAAAGCCTGTTGCCTAAACTAAAAGACATCACCATGTATGAATTATCTAGTGGTGTTGGAAAAAGTCATAGAGTTAAATCTGTATAAAGCTTTAAATCTGCAAAAGATATGTGTGTATGCATAATATATACTTGTATTTACATATGAAATATGCATATATATGTGTGTATATATATTTATATATATTTGTGTACATATATATATGTATAGTTTTATTTTATGTCAAGATAGATTTTTGCTTTCTCACCCAGAGTAGAGTGCAGTGATGTCATCCTAGCTCACTGTAGTCTTGAACTCCTGGACTCAAGCAATCCTCTCACTTCAGCCTCCTGAGAAGCTGTGCCTACAGGAATGCCTCACCATGTCCAGTTAATATTTTTATTTTTTATAGAGACAGAGTCTCACTATGTTGCCCAAGCTGGTCTCAAAATCATGGCCTCAAGTGATCGTGTCCCACCTTAGCCTTCACAGTTGTTGGGATTACAGGCGTTAGCCACTGTACCTGGTCTTACATTTCTATTTTATATGAGACTATATATGTGAAAATAATTTTAATTTTAAAATTTAATTTTAACACTGTGACACCAATAAAATGGATATCATTTTACTGATGTAGAAATCAAGACTTAGAATGTTTTGGAAACTTCCAAATATCACATATCTGTGAGAGGCAGAGTGGACTGACTCTGATGTTATTTGTTAACCATTATTTAAATTATTCAGTTATTACTTTCTTATGCTGAATCTATATCCATATATCTTGAAAAAGTCTTTAAACATCAATTATTTGTATTTCTAAGTAATGTTTTAATATTCATGTTCATAATGCTGACAACCTCACATTTAGTGGCTTCATTGTATTTGAGGATTGAGGAAGGTGGACAGCTAGTTTTTGAATTGAGCAAAAGAAGAAACGAACACATCTATCTTTGCATATATGTACTTTGCATTTTATGACGACAGAAGAAACCATAACTGGGCACTAAGAGGTGTTCTATGCTTTCTCAAGCTACCTTCAAGCCATGAGATTCTGTATACTGACTTGATACTGTGAATTATGCTGGTAATGTTGAAATGGCAAATTTTAAATTTTAGTTTGAGGAGTTTAGTTGTCATTGGCTTAAAGCAGATATTGTTCCTGAAACATAGTGCTTTTTTTTTTTTTTAACAGAGACTCTAAGCACTTCTGGGCTGGATGGAAGATATATGGATAATCACTGTGAATTTAGTGTACTCCCATTCATCCTGAATTTCAAATGAACTTTTAACCACTTAGTATGTTGTGTTGTCATCTCTTCAACTTTGCAATAACCCTTAAGTTGTGAGTTTATTCTTTAATAGATTTAACAGATTGTAAAATGAAAAGATTATCCGGAACACTTAGCATCAGCAGCCTGAGAGCAAACAATGCCTTCCTGCCAGAAGAAAGAATAGAAATAACAAGTGGATTTCCTCAGGAACATATTTCTAAAAGTCTGATTGATTTCATGTTTGAGTACTCTATCTGCCAGGGGCTGAGAAGAGCCTAGAAAGGACTCACTCAGAGGAATTAATGGTAAAACCAACAGAGTGAAATAATAGAGAAAAATCCCAATGTAATAGTTTGGAAAATTACAGTTATTTTTGTAAAATGTATTTGTAATTAAAAAACCTAATAGGTTAAAACCAGAACAACACATGTTCCTTTGTGGGCATGCTGCTCATACGTTGTTTGTTTGAATGTTTGGAGTAAAATATTGGAAATAAACCTTGCTTTTGTTTCCAGAAGAAAATCTGCAGGTAGAGGAAAATGGTATTCTTTTGTGGAGTATTCGTGAATCTAAGTCAGACCTTGTTTTTCGCTCCAGCATTAATTCCATCTGCTCACAATACTGTCGTCTTCCCATCCACAGTGCTCTGTTTTCCAACAGGAAAGACTTCTCTGATACGACACTGTAAATTCCTTCCTGATCTGGAAGGCCCACTCCATAAGCACACACTCTATGGGGATATTTCTGGTGTAACACATTAAGGATAATGACTTTATCACTATGAGAGAGCTTCTTTTTATGGGACTAATTCTCACTTTATCAAGGTGAAATCTTTTAATTTAAAAATGCACACCTATTTTTCCAGTTCCAAAGGATATCACTGCTTCTTCATTATAACACTAAAGAGAATCAAATGAATATATTAACAGTTAAATGCGGTGAAATAAAAGATCACCCCTGGCTAGGGAATACTATTTTGGCATGTTGTTTTGGCTATTTTTAATTAGAATTTTGTTATAACTAATATTCACTGATTTATTTTCTTGTGCCAGATCCCGAAAAATATTTTCACACAACACCCATCTGATAAGCTCATTACGAAAATGAATAAATGGAGGCTAAGGCAAAATCCTTTTCTCATAGTGTGGTTAGTCTCATAATCCCAAATCGACAGTGATGTTGAGCAACTAGAACTCTCATAAATTGCTGATGGGTGTATAAAATGGCATAATCACTTGTAAAATAGTTTAGTTTTATCTACTAATTCAGAATATATTCATATCTTCTGAACCAGAAATACTATACCTAGATATAAACTCAAGGGATATGAATTCACACATCCGACAAAGGACATATGTTTACTATTAAAATTAGTGCTATGAGAAGATAAGCTGAACAGGTTCTGTGTTCCAGTCTGGCTTCAGTTTTTTTGAACATTTATTTTTAAGACCCCTTTCTGAGAGTGTCAGTGAATAAAATCACAGTGATACATCAAAATTGTGGGCTCAGTGTGATTGGAGCATTTAGCATGGGGCTTATATGTTTATTTAAGGAATGAAAGTTTGCAAATATTGGAAACCATAAATCAGATCAAGGTCTTTAAAAGACAAGCAAGCAGAGTGTGTGATCTAATATCTTTTCCAAAGTTATGTGATAAAGCATCTATCTGAGCTTGGATGGGATTAACTAATATTGATTAGGAGAAATGTCTTGAATAATCAGTGATCTTTTTTTTTGCTTTAATAAAATTATTTACTAAAACTAACTTTCTGTAGTCCAGTATAATGGAGTCCACCCTCACATTAAGTTTCATTATGAAAACTCATTTTTGAGAATGTAACTTTTTGGAAAATGACAACACTGTGGTTAACATAACCAAAATTTTATTTCAATGAGGCTTTGATAATTCATTCAATGTATAAATGGTTTTACCTGGCTATTTATTGAGTTGCAACAGAAAATGGAAATATACTCAATCTTTCCCTCTCTTTTCCTTCCTAAGAGCTCATGTATGCTGAAAATGTATTATTTATAAAATTTATGACAGTGTCTCTTGATCCACAGGTGAGATATATACTTGAAGCACTTCCTCTATTTAAGAGAAGTACTTAAATAAATGTGCACAGTATATCCTTTGATCTGATAAACCCAATATGAGTAATATTTCATGACTTCAGATGAGAATGCTAAGATACAGTCCGCCTCTCTTCCTCTGGAGAGTTTTCTATGTTACTTTTAAAGCCTAGAAACATTGTATTCATTTTGTCTCCATGATTTGAGGACAAATATGACTGGCGAGGAAGATAGAACCAAGGTAGTCATGCACACATGTGCATACACATGCACACATATACACATACCTCAGGTACAGAGTCCTTACAATGTGGATCTATTGACATTTTCAATACTGTGGAGAAATAATTTCCTTGTATATTTTACTAGCTTGATTTCACTTGTAAAAATTATTTTTTAATCAAAAAGATATAACTAATAACATTTTGATTACCAATAACGGGGTTTCACAAGTAACTGACTCTAAAATATTGAATTTCCAGAATTCTATTCGAATATAACAGGTGAGAAATGTAGAATATTTATTTAGTTACTAATAAATGGTTAAATGATTTCTCTTTTTACTGTGGACATTAGATCATGTGCCTACCAATGCTCCAACATCGGGGAAGTGAGTCAAAAAGTTAGAATGCTGGAATTTCTACAATTAAAGAGACAATCTTGTGTAGTCCAGTAAAGATAGAAATAAAAGGCATCCAAACTGGAAAAGAACAAGTCAAAGTATACCTATTTGCTAATGATATGATCCTATATCTAGAAAAGCCTAGACTCCACCAAAAAATTCTTAGCGTTGATAAATCAATTCAGTAAAGTTGCAGGATGCAAACTCAACATACAAAAATCAGTAGCCTTTTAGTACAGCAATAATGATCTAGCTGAGAGAGAAATCAAGAAGGCAATCCCATTTACAATAGCTAACAATGAAATAAAATAAATAGCTAAGAATACATTTAATCAAGGAGGTGAAAGATCTCTACAAGGAAAACCACAAAACACTGATGAAACAAATTGAAGATGATACAAACCAAAGGAAAAATATTCAGTGCCCATGAATTTGAAGAATTATGATAGTGGAAATGACCATACTGCCCAAATCAATCTAAAGATTCAATGCAATCTCTATCAAAATAATTACATCATTTTTCACAGAATTAGTAAAAAAATTCTAAAATTCATATGGTAACAACAACAACAACAAAAAACCAGAAGAGCCAAAACATTCATGGACAAAAGTACAATGCTGGAGGCATCACATTACCTGACTTCAAATTACATTACGAGGCTACTGTAACCAAACAGTATGATACTGGTATAAGATCAGACACATAGATTAATGGAACAGAATAGAGAATGCAGAAGTAAACCACTTATTTACAACCAACTGATTTTTCACAATGCCGAGAAGAACATGCATTGGAGAAAAACACCCTCTTCAACAAATAATGCTGGGAAAATTGAATAGTCATGTGCAGAAGAATGAAACTGAACCCCTATCTTTTACCATATACAAAAAAATAATTAACTCAAGATGGATTAAAGACTTAAATGTAGGATCTAAAACTATAAACATTTTTGAAGAAAACCTAGGGAAAACTCTTCTGGACGTTGGTCTAGGCAAAGAATTTATGACTAAAGACCTCAAAAGCATAGACAACTAAAACAAAAATAGACTAATGAAACTATATTAAAAAGCTTCTGCAAAGCAATGAAATAAAATAACAGAGTGAAGGGAAACCTTTCAAATGAGAGAAAATATTTGCAAACCATTCATATGATAAGAGTATACAAGAAGCTTAATACTCTTATGTGAATTTGATCCTGTCATTATGATGTTAGCTGGTTATTTTGCTCATTTGTTGATGCAGTTTCTTCCTAGCATCGATGGGCTTTACAATTTGGCATGTTTTTGCAATGGCTGGTAGCAGTTGTTCCGTTCCATGTTTAGTGCTTCCTTCAGGAGCACTTGTAAGGCAGGCCTGGTGGTGACAAAATCTCTCAGCATTTTCTTGTCTGTAAAGAATTTTATTTCTTCTTCAGTTATGAAGCTTAGCTTGGCTGAATATGAAATTCTGGGATGAAAATTCTTTTCTTTAAGAGTGTTGAATATTGGCCCCCACTCTCTTCTCGCTTGTAGAGTTTCTGCTGAGAGATCTGCTCTTAGTCTGATGGGCTTCCCTTTATGGGTAACCCAAAGACACAGACTGGCAAATTGGATAAAGAGTCAAGACCCAATGGTGTGCTGTATTCAGGAGACCCATCTCACATGCAGAGACACACATAAGTTCAAAATAAAGGGATGGAGGAAGATCTACCAAGCAAATAGAAAACAACAACAAAAAAAGCAGGGGTTGCAGTCCTAATCTCTGATAAAACAGACTTTAAACCAACAAAGACAAAAAGCGACAAAGAAGATCATTACATAATGGGTAAAGGGATCAATTCAACAAGAAGAGCTAACTATCCTAAATATATATGCACCCAATACAGGAGCACCCAGATTCATAAAGCAAGTCCTTAGAGATATACAAAGAGACTTAGACTCCCACACAATAATAATGGGAGACTTTAACACCGCACTGTCAACACTAGACAGATAAACGAGACAGAAACTTAACAGAGATATCCAGGACTTGAACTCAGCTCTGTACCAAGTGGACCTAATAGACATCTAAAGAACTCTCCACCCCAAATCAACAGAATATACATTCTTGTCAGCACCACATCACACTTACTCCAAAATTGACCACATAGTTGGAAGTAAAGCACTCCTCCGCAAATGTAAAAGAACAGACTGTCTCTCAGACCACAGTGCAATCAAATTAGTATTAAGAAACTCACTCAAAACCACACAACTACATGGAAGCTGAACAACCTGCTTCTGAATAACTACTGGGTAAATAAGGAAATGAAGACAGAAATAAAGACGTTCTTTGAAACCAATGAGAACAAAGACACAACATACCAGAATCTCTGGGACACACTCAAAGCAGTGTGTAGAGAGAAATTTATAGCACTAAATGACCACAAGAGAAAGCGGGAAAGATCTAAAATTGACACCCTAACATCACAATTAAAAGAACTAGAGAAGCAAGAGTAAGCACATTCAAAAGCTAGCAGAACACAATAAATAACTAAGATCAGAGCAGAACTGAAGGAGATAGAGACACAAAAAAAAACTTCAAAAAAATCAATGAATCCAGAAGCTGTTTTTTTAAAGATCAACAAAATTGATAGACTGCTAGCAAGACTAATATAGAAGAAAAGAGAGAAGAATCAAATAGATGCAATAAAAAATGATAAAGGGGATATCACCACTGATTCCACAGAAATACAAACTACCATCAGAGAATACTATAAACACCTCTATGCAAATAATCTAGAAAATCTAAAAGAAATGGATAAATTCCCTGACACATACACCCTCCCAAGACTAAATCAGAAAGAAATTGATTCTCTGAATAGACCAATAACAGGCTCTGAAATTGAAGCAATAATTAATAGCCTACCAACCAAAAAAATCAAGGACCAGACAAATTCACAGCCGAATTCTACCAGAGGTACAAAGTGGAACTGGTACCATTCCTTCTGAAACTATTCCAATCAATAGAAAAAGATGGAATCCTCCCTAACTAATTTTATGAGGCCAGCTTCATCCTGATACCAAAGCCTGGCAGAGGCACAACAAAAAAGGAGAATTTTAGACCAATATCCCTGATGAACATCGATGCAAAAATCCTCAATAAAATACTGGCAAACCGAATCCAGCAGCACATCAAAAAGCTTATCCACCACGATCAAGTTGGCTTCATCCCTGGGATACAAGGCTGGTTCAACATGCACAAATCAATAAATGTAATCCAGCATATAAACAGAACCAAAGACAAAAACCACATGATTATCTCAATAGATGCAGTAAAGGCCTTCAACAAAATTCAACATCCCTTCATGCTAAAAACTCTCAATAAACTAGGTATTGATGAGACATATCTCAAAATAATAAGAGCTATTTATGACAAACCCACAGCCAATATCATACTGAATGGGCAAAAACTAGAAGCATTCCCTTTGAAAACTGGCACAAGACAGGGATGCCCTCTCTCACCACTCCTATTCAACATAGTGTTGGAAGTTCTGGCCAGGGCAATCAGGCAGGAGAAAGAAATAAAGGGTATTCAATTAAGAAAAGAGGAAGTCAAATTGTCCCTGTTTGCAGATGACATGATCGTATATTCAGAAACCCCCATCGTCTCAGCCCCAAATCTCCTTAAGCTGACAAGCAACTTCAGCAAAGTCTCGGGATACAAAATCAATGTACAAAAATCACAAGCATTCTTATACACCAATCACAGACAAACAGAGAGCCAAATCATGAGTGAACTCCCATTCACAATTGCTTCAAAGAGAATAAAATACCTAGGAATCCAACTTACAAGGAATGCGAAGGACCTCTTCAAGGAGAACTACAAACCACTGCTCAATGAAATAAAAGAGGACACAAACAAATGGAGGAACATTCCATGCTCCTGGATAGGAATAATAAATATGAAAATGTCATCCTGTCCAAGGTAATTTATAGATCTAATACCATCGCCATCAAGCTACCAGTGACTTTCTTCACAGAATTGGAGAAAACTACTTTAAAGTTCATATGGAACCAAAAAAGAGCCTGCATTGCCAAGACAATCCTAAGCAAAAAGAACAAAGGTGGAGGCATCATGCTACCTGACTTCAAACTATACTACAAGGCTACAGTAACCAAAACAGTATGGTACTGGTACCAAAACAGAGATATAGACCAATGGAACAAAAAAGAGGCCTTAGAAATAACACTAAACATCTACAACCATTTGATCTTTGACAAACCTGACAAAAACAAGAAATAGGGAAAAGATTCCTTATTTAATAAATGGTGCTTGGAAAACTGGCTAGCCATATGTAGAAAGCTGAAACTGGATCCCTTCCTTACATCTTATACAAAAATTAATTCAAGAAGGATTAAAGGCTTAAATGTTAGACCTAAAACCATAAAAACCCTAGAAGAAAACCTAGGCAATACCATTCAGGACATAGGCATGGACAAGGACTTCATGTCTAAAACATCAAAAGCAATGGCAACAAAAGCCAAAATAGACAAATGGGATCTAATTCAACTAAAGAGCTTCTGCATAGCAAAAGAAACTACCACCAGAGTGAACAGGCAACCTACAGAATTGGAGAAAATTTTTGCAATCTACCCATCTGACAAAGGGCTGATATCCAGAATCTACAAAAAACTTAAACAAATTTACAATAAAAAATCAAACAACCCCATGAAAAAGTGGGCAAAGGATTTGAACAGACACTTCTCAAAAGAAGACATTTATGCAGCCAACAGATACGTGAAAAAATGCTCATCATCACTGGCCATCAGAGAAATGCAAATCAAAACCACAATGAGATACCATCTCACACCAGTTAGAATGGCGATCATTAAAAAGTCAGGGAATAACAGGTGCTGGAGAGGATGTGGAGAAATAGGAACACTTTTACACTGTTGGTGGGACTGTAAACTAGTTCAACCATTGTGGAAGACAGTGTGGTGATTCCTCAAGGATCTAGAACTAGAAATACCACTTGACCCAGCCATCCCATTACTGGGTATATACCCAAAGGATTATAAATCATGCTACTATAAAGACACATGAACTCGTATGTTTATTGTGGCAGTATTCACAACAGCAAAGACTTGGAACCAACCCAAATGTCCATCAATGATAGCCTGGATTAAGAAAATGTGCCACATATACACCATGGAATACTATGCAACCATAAAAAAGAATGAGTTCCTGTCCTTTGTAGTGACATGGATGAAGCTAGAAACCATCATTCTCAGCAACCTTTTGCAAGGACTGAAAACCAAACACTGCATGTTCTCACTCATAGGTGGGAATTGAACAATGAGAACACTTGGACACAGGGTGGGGTACATCAGACACAGGGGCCTGTTGTGGGGTGTGGGGAGGGATAGCATTAGGAAAAATACCTAATGTAAATGATGAGCTAATGGGTGCAGCACACCAACATGGCACCTGTATACATATGTAACAAAGCTGCACGTTGTGCACATGTACCCTAGAACTTAAAGTATTAAAAAAAAGATTATACAAGAAGCTCCAACAGCTCAAAAAGAAAAAAAAAAACTCTCTCATTAAAAAGTGAGGAAACAACATGAATAAAAATTTTTAAAAAGAAGACATAGAAATGGCCAGTACGTATGTGAAAAAGTTCTCCACAGCACTAATCATCAGGGACACAGAAATCAAAACTACAATGAGATATCATTTTACTCCAGTTAGAATAACTATCAATAAACAGACAAAGAAGCTATTGTCAAGGATGTGGAGAAAAGGGAACTCTTATACACTGTTGGTGGTATGTATTTAATACAGCCTTCTCAAAGAACTAAAAATATAACTACTCTTCAATCTAGTGTACTATTGGATATTTACCCAAAGGAAAATAAAGTAATATATCAAAAATACACCTGCACTTATATGTTTATTGCAGCACAATAGCAAAGATATGGCATGAGCCTAAATGTTCATCAATGGATGATTGCATCAAAAATGTGGTACATAAACACAATGAATTGCTCTTCAGTCATAAAAAACAATTAAACCATGTCTTTCTGAAGCAATATGAATGGAACTGGTGGTCATTATCTAAAATTAATCAAGCCAGGTACAGACAGCCAAATATCAGATGTCTTCATGCATAAGTGGGTGCTAATAAATGAGTTTACAGGGACATAGAGAGTGAAATGTTAGATAATCAAGACTTGCGTGAGGGGGTAGAAGGAGGTCGGATTATGGGAAATTGGTTAATGGGTACAATTCACGTTATTTTGCTGATAGACATCCTGAAAGCTCAAACTTGGCCACTATGCAATCTATGCATGTAATAAAATTGCACAGCTATCCAACAAATTTGTATAAAAAATACGGCAAGATTTTATCGAAAGTGTCTTCTGAAAGAATAAAAAGAAACGTCTTATTCTATTTGTGTTGCTATAACAAAATACCACAGACTGAATCATTTATAAACAATAAAATTTTATTTTCTCAAAGTTCTGGAGTCTGGGAAGTCTAGCATCAAAATGTTAGGAGGCGTGATGTTTCATGACAGCCCCTTATCTTCTTCCAAAATGGTACCTTGTTTCTGTGGCTTCCACAGGGGATGAACATTGTGTCCTTACATGGAACAAGGTGGAAAGGCAATAGGGCTGAAGGATAAAAAAGCCTAATGCTGCATAAAGCCTTTTTCATAAGGGCCTTAATGTCATTCACAAGGGACCAGACCCCATGATTTAATCACCTCCTGAAAACTCCACCTTCTAATACTGTTGCTTTGGAGATTAAGTTTCAGTGTGAATTGTGGAGGGGGCACAAGCATTCAAACCATGACAGAAAAGAAAAAAAAATGTTGACAAGACTTATCCTGCTTTTGGTCTACAATCCAGATTTACTAAGAGTCTGATAATTTGGATACTTGAATAGTCAGACAAGCTTAATTCCCTACAGTGGGCTGGTGACAAGATTAATTGGGAAGTGGGAGATTTAGTAGGAGAAAGTACAGGGGAGTAAGAAATATATGATTCCGCTGACATCACCCAAGATCATTATCCTAAGATTATGTAGTTTGATAAATTAGGGAACTGTTCACATTGTAGAAAGGCAATCAAAATATGGAATTAGGGCAAGGATATAAATATCCCTGTTTTTACCAATCTAATCACTACTTCAAATTGTTCTAGAGGCAAACCACTTTGAAAATATCCAGGTGAATATACAGCACACAGAAGATCAATGCCATTAACTAAGAGGGAAAGCTTCCAATGCTAGTTCTAGGTTCACAGACTATGATTAAATATAATCTCTGGTTTTGATTACTAGACTGTGGAATTGGCCAGATATAAATAGGGATAGAGCCAGCTGCAACTTTAAATAAGATATATTTATTTAAAAACATAAGCCTGGTCACTGACAACTTTTGATTGCTTAATTGAGCACATCCTAAGCTCCTAAATTTGCACTAACAGAAAGTGGGATGATAGAAAAATATGGCCCCATTAGGATGGCCTCGCCAATGTTGATTTTGAAATAAAACTGACAAAAGATTTTCTCAATGTTGAAAGATAGGGATCATTAAGACAATGAATAAAGAAGTTCCTCACCAAAATTAGAACCAATGCTACAAAATTGGTCATTCAAGGAATTCTATTCGATTTCTTAAGCAGAAATTGCCTGAGGCTTTTTACCAGGAGGAGATGATATGTGATGTGCATCAGTCATTACTATGTGTTGTTTCCCATTTTTCTCATGATGGAAGGAAAAACTTTATTGAATAATATTAAAGTATATTAGAATTGAGTAACTTATTTATCCCATTTGCTAGGGTATCAAGAGTTCAATACAGAACTAATGGAACTGCTATCAACCAGAAATGCTGGACTCAGATCTCAGTGCAGTAAATTTATGTCTGGGAGGTAGCCAAGATGTTTCAAGGGGGAAGGTTAGTACACGTGTTTAGGAAGCAAGATACAGATGGAAATTAGGCAAAGATGTGAAGCATACTCGACACCCTTGCTTGCTGTCCTGGCATGCTTTATTCTTTCCCTCTTCCTAACAACTCCTATTTTCATTGAAGATATATGTGCTTTGAGAGAGGTTGGCCTGGCTTTTGGCTCCAGAGTTTGTACAGATCATTTGCTTTACTATTATAAGCGTTGCTAAATAGTAGCCTTTGTAAGCTTCTCATTGCCTTATTGGAATTCTTTGTATTTTGGCCCTTTCATTTCTTGTAATCCTTTAAAATATAACCAATGAAAGCCAGCTACTCATGTAAATGTTACTTTTTAGAACTATAGAAAAATCATTTGGTGAGGGAGGTCAGATTTATTGTTAAAACAAGAAGGTGGTATTTTATATACATATTATGTCTACTGGATGACCACGTATGATCAAAAGGCAACTATAAAAAGCACTACCCTATTTTGATTAAATTATTTCCAAGCATCTTTCCTTATGGGGAACTCCAAAACTAAATTCAGGGCACCAACGAATATTTAAACAACTTGATCCTTTAAAAATTCAAATAATATATCTTATGAAAAACAATCTCAGAGATATTGTTATATAAACAATTTCTTGTCACATTCTTTTCAGCACAGTCCTAGGATTTTATAAAAATAGCAATATAATATAGGATTTGTATGATATATAAAAATAAAATAGAAATATTTTTGTAATGTGTTCCCAGAAGGAGAATTTTTAAATTATTATTTATTGAGCTGACATTGGTCGAACTTAGTTTACAATAAAACATGGTGGTGGATATATTACCTGAACCTTGCAAAGGATTTGAGTTTTAGGGATGTTTTAATTTTTTTATTGAATGATAAAATATTTCTTTTTCTGATCTCCTATAAATCAGAATATGCCCTGTGATTTTTTGATGCTTTCTAGCCAGCCTTCTGTTTAATTGTTCAATTTTACTTCAGGGATATATATCCAGTGATTTCTCCTGTGAATGATAATAACACCAGTTAAAAGCATCCATGGGGCCCATTCTCATCTCTTTTAGCACCTCCCATGGTAATGATTAGAGCCTAGAGCCCACAGTGACTTCAAAAGTCACTGCGTGCTTGGATCCTCTCAGTAGGGCGCTGAAGACACACTGAGCATTTGGTCCTTCAGTTCCTATTACAACTCCTCTGAATTTCAATTGGCAGAAGATGAAACACTAATGTTTACCTAGATTATATTTAAGTAGGTACTCTGTGATGTACTTGAAAGAAAACTGCCAAAATAAAATCTTCTGGGGAAAGACTTTATTCTACTATTCACATACATGAGATCTGGGTAGGTAGTATGAAGACTGTTAACATAGTGAGCCCAGTTTTCTTTCTTTTTCACAGAAAGGACGACAGATTAACATAAAAACATGCCCAATGAGAAGCCTGGTATGAATTCATACAGAGTGTGAAAGCAAGTGATTTTACCAAATGAACAATGCCCACCATAGGACACAGCTTCAAGCACAGTGGGCAGGAGTTGATTGGCTGCAACCACATCTTGCTCTTTTGTTCACTGGTCCTATCCCAACTGTATTGCCACAGATTATGTTCAGAATAGAGAAAAGAACACAAGGAATCCTGGGGGAATTGATGGCAGTGGAGCACATTCTCTTATTCTGATCTTTTTCTGGCCTCATAAGTATAATGAGGAAAGAGGTTAAGTTACGTGTCCAAGGTCACAAAGGGAGTAAATGGCAGACGGTAATTTGAAGGCTGGCAGACGTTCCTCATGATGCATTAACGATTATGCTCTATATATTACGTTATAATGCTTATCATTGGAAATTTCATCACATATGAAAATCTTTTAGTATAGCAATAGCAACGTATAGATGAAAAGAGTTTTCCTGTCAAGGAAAAAGATCCTTAATAAGGTACTATTGTTCACTTGGTGTTTGCGTTTTGCTATTGGATGAACATTGCAATGGTGAGGAATAAGTAATTATTTACTTATAGGAAGGGTATCAAAGTTCATAGTTTTGCTGTGTGGACCAAAACTGAATTTTCTGACTTTTATAGGTAAAAATCTCATGTTTTGCATTTCAAGTATCTGGTTTTTATATGTAATCTTCTAAAACTTAAACATCAAAAGTTAGTTTCTGTTGCAAATCGTGATGGCTTTCTAAATTAAAATTCTATTTTGTTATCAAATGTTTCTTTGAATTTGAGACTATTACTTCGAGTTTTTGTGTCTCTTAAAATCATAATAATTAGTGATAAAGTCATGGTTTGAAGTCTGCAGTATGAATTTCAGAAGTTTGAAATGATTCAAAGAATAAAGAATATATAAAATTTGGAATACCAAATTGTTTTGTTATCATGTCACTGCAGACAACGAACTACAAAAACTTCTCTCATCTTGTGTAATTACTAAAATAATACAGCTGTTAAAGACACAATGTGGTCACCAGACAGTGCTGCCTGCATTTTCCAGAGGAGCCAAATAATTGCGTGTGGAATTTGATCATGGAAAGTTCTCTCGATTTGAAGAAAGTGCCACAATATTGTTCCATGACATGAATTTCCTCTTTCTTAAGTGCTCTGCATGTGTCACTCCATTCCTTTTGAGGCTCTGCCGTGCTGTCTTTTCCTTTGTTTCTCAAGCTGTTAGTTCTTAGATCTGTCATTTGGATTGTGTGTTATGTGAGGTTAATTAAAATCAATAATAAATTATAAATTGAGGTGCAAAAATCAGGGCAGCAATGAATGAGAAAAACGTCAAACTAGTTGAAAACAGTCTACAGCACACCTAAAAAATGGGAAAATGTCAAAGATTAGAGCAGCGCCTTGTGGGAAGTGTTAAAACTCTATAAAGATGATCTCTACTATTTGGGTCTAACTATAGTCATGAATATAAAATTCAGAAATCATTTTTATAAACATAGACAAAGTGCTACTAGGTTATTGAAATCATTTAAGGGAGCATATAAAGTTAAAACAAATAATAATAGTATAACTCTGCAACTGACGAGTGTTGTTTATCTCAATATTAGTTTAACAAGGCATTCATGGTAAAAAACATTAAATTTTATCTTTCCCTTGGATTTCACATGTCTTTCACCTATCCTTTCAAAACAAAATAAACATACTTATTTTCTGGAAGTAAGATGTTTGATTTAAGTTGTTTCAGTGGCTTAAAAAATGAAATCTACATAACAGTATGTCAATATTTTTGAAACTTATATGTTTATTATTTTATAATAAACAGTTATTGTAGGATTCTTCTATAAGTTCAAGTCAATGCCTATGGTTAAAAATAATTATATAAATTCAGTGATTCAAGTGCTGAGCTTCTCACTGTGGTGGTTACAAGCCAGAAGTCAAATTAATCAAAAAGAAAGAAAATTTAGAATTCAGTTCTTCAAACACAGTAACCATATGTTGAGTGCCAAATAGTACCATATGGCTAGTGGCTAATGTATTGAAGAGTGCAGATGCAGAACATGTCCATCATGGCAGAGGGTTCTATGAGACAGTGAACTTAATTAATTCATAGCAGTTATACATGACTTTGGTAAATATTATGTTAAATCAAAGTATTTGTCTTATATAATTACATATTTTAACAACATGGATATATTCTGATAAATGTGTTTGCAGTCCTTAGCCCTGCAAAATGTAAGATACCAAAAATTAGGGTTTCTCATAAATGTTTCAGTTTTGACCAGAGTAGTGTAGATGTATTTATGCTTTCTTATTAAAGTAATTCAAAAATATTCTGAAATTTTTATTCTAACCACGTTAGTAAAATTTAGGAGAGAATAGTCAAGCAATGACCATATGTTCATGAGTACATACTATGTTAAGAATGTAACATCGTATTCTCTGTGATTGCAAAACCACAGCATAGGACAGGACAAAGTCTTTAGCCTCAAACAGCATGTAATCTAATTATAGATATGACATATATTCGAAAGTGTATATGGAAAATATTTAATTGTAGGGCATTTTATGAGAGAGATAATAGGGTTTGAAAACCAAGGTAGCCTCTGTGGAAAACAGAATTTCAGGTGAATCTTGATAATAGCAAGATAATAAAAACAACCGATGACAAATTTTCCCAAATGGCACATTGAATATTCAACATTTTGAGAGATCTAATTTTAAAAATTGAAGGCAAAATTCAAATTTATCCAGTCTAATTATTCTCAGCTCTGTCAGAGACAATATTTTTATTTTTATTTTCAAGTACTTTTTTTTTTTAACAATACATAGGTTTAAACAAATATTTTTAATGCCCCCTGATCAAGACAATCTTAACATTCTCTACAGCTTGATGAAAGTTTAAATAGGCTTCTTCCTGACTCTAGGTCTCTGACCTCTCTTTTCCCAGAGCATTTACTTAAAAAAAAAAGTGTAATCGCAAATTTTTTCTCTGTCCTTTTCAAATGCAGAATTTTACAGCTGAGGAGTGTTTTGCCTGTTTTACAACTTAGGGGTGTCTTTCTCAAGAACTTGGGAACTATCCCTCTGAAAGGTAAACATAGAACTCTTATTTCCCAGTTTCTGTGGGAAGGTAGAAGCCCAACTTCAATAAACAACAACTGGCACACACTGATGGCCTAATTACATTGACCGACCTGTCCTCTAATATCCTCCGGTACTTGTTGACTAGCTGAAAAAAGTACTGGAGTACTTAAAAAAGAGTTGAGTCCAATCTCTCTCCTCTATTACAACAGCATTCAGTAAAGTCTCCCTTGTCCAGTGCAATTTTACTTAGGGACCCCATATTAGTCTCCTCTTGCTGCTGTAACAAATTACCACAAACTTAGTGGCCTAAAACAACACAGATTTATGATCTTACAGTTCTTGCATTCAGAAGCCGAAAATGGGTCTCACTGGCCTAAGTCTAGGGATCAGCCAGGCTGCATTATTTTTGGAGGTCCTATGGGACAATCTTTTTCCTGGCCTTTTCCAAATTTTAGAAGTTGCTGGCATTCCTTGGTTTTGGACCCTTTATCTTTAAAGCAAGCATCTGCATCCGTCTCACCTGTATGTCCATCATCACATCTTCTGTAATTCTGACTCTCCTGCTTTCCTCTTTCACTTATTAGGGTTGTTGTAATAACACTGGGCCCAATTGGCTAATCCAGAATAATCTCTTCTGAAAATCCTTAACTCAGTTACATCTGCAAAGTTCCTTTTGCCACATTAGGTAACATAATCACATGCTGTAGACATTAGGATATGGACATCTTTTTTTGGAGGAGGGGTGGCATGACTCTGCCTACCACACACCCTTAAATATTCTGACCTGAAATTAAGATAATTTAATATATCTACAAACATAATTTTTGTCAAGATAATTCCATGACTTTGATATACAGAAAAAGTAATGTTTAGTAAATAATATATATGTACACATGATCTCTGACTTAATAATGTTTCCACTTAAAATTTTTTGAACTTATGATGGTGCAAAAGTGATATGTACTCAGTAGAAATGACACTTCAAGTACTCTTGCAACCATCCTGCTTTTCACTTTCAGTAAAGTATCCAACACATTGCATGAGATATTCAACATTTTATTATAAAATAAGGTTTACATTACATAACTTTGTCCAACTGTAGGCTAATGCAAGTGTTCTGAGCACATTTGAAATAGGCTAGGCTAAACTACAATGTTTGGTAGGTGAGGTGTATTATATGCATTTTTTGATTTACAATATTTTCAACTTACAATGGGTTTATTGAAACGTAACCCTATTGTAAGGCAAGGGACATATCTATTTTAATATGTAAATGATAGGGCAAAAAAGCTTAAGAACAAAGTAGCCAAATGGTTCTGTTGACTTGTAATAAATAAATATGAAGATAAGTAAAGGAAATAAAAAGCGTATTGTTTTAATTTTTTTACATTTGTAATTTACAGTAAAGGTTAAATAGATATATTCACATACACAAACATATACATACAAACAAAAAAAATCTCATGAATGGGAAAACTAGAAATACAGACTCAACATGTGGTATTATATTGGTAACTTAAATGCCATAAACGTCTTTTCCAGCAGTAATGGAATTCTACAAAATGGTGAACAATCCCCAGGAAAAAATAACAATACAACAATACCTCAATAGTCAAGGTAGCTTCATTTCTGGAAAACTTATTATACACTAAAACCATACAAAACTCTTTGTGTTTATGTGTAAAATGAAATAATATTTTAGTCCCAGATAATTAAAACCAGTTTTTTATCTACATAAATGCATGGCCAGAATGTCAGAATTCATGTGCGATATATAGTAATAGTTCACTGTGCAATATGTTGTGAGATGAGGTGACTCTCTCGTGTCTATGCTTTCAACACCAGCAGCACACCTCCCGTGACAAACACACATAGGTTCTCAAGTACTCCGAAACAATTCCTGAAGGCAATACTTCCCACCTCTGACAGTCAGCAATCTTTCCAACTTTCTCATTTATAGAGGAAGCCACTGCAATTATCATTAGTCAACTGATAAGTGACATTTGGAGATTTAATATGGAGGCCGTATTTAGTGTTGGAGATACATTAAAGAACCAAATTTACCAAAAATTTCTTTATCAAAGAGATTTGTTTTGTTTTTGGTTTTCTTTGTGTGTGTGTGTCTTTGTGTGTGTGTGTCTTTGTGTGTGTGTGTGTGTGTGTGAAAGAGTGACAACAAATAATTTATAATACAGAAAAGCAAATTGTGTAATATATTAGAAATTGATGTTTTTACCACAATGCATTCATTAAATAATATTTATTATGTGCTTATTATAAGACAACACAAAAGAATGCTTGAGAGAAGGCAATGCCATGTAAAGCGCGCTAAAATGTTTGTAATTCATTTTCTTCTGCAGTGGAGCAATGAGACTTCTGAGCATGAGAATGAAATAATCTGATCTGCATTTTAAGAAAATCATTCTGACTACTCTGCAGAGAATGGAGACTTGGTGGGAGATTGCAGAAATTATGGAAGGGGAATAGTTAAGGATAGAGTAGATAAGAAATCATAGTGATAAATGAATTATCACTTGGCAGCAGAGATATATCAGAGTATGGCAATGGAGACAGATAGGAATAAATGATCTTAACATATAGAGGCAGAATTGATAAGATTCATTGAAGGATTATATATCTGAGGGGAAGGAAGGAGGCATTTTCAGGATTGACTTGGTTTCTTCATTGAGTGATTCATTGACATTTATTGATACAGAGTTGGAGGGGCTTTAATCTGTGGGAAAATTCTTGAATATTATTTTATTTGCCAGGATTTCAGAATTGAAGCCCACATATTTACATTTCTTTGAAGAATGCGATTTAAGTACCCATATTAAATTAAATTTATGCATGATGTAAATAAAAGCCTGTAGTTAGAGAACAGAAGGGATTGATTTTCCATCACTATTTATAACAATAGAAACAAGTTTTTATTTTGTCTCAGCTTTTCCCTAGAAAGTTCCCGGAAAATTTGTGACAGAGAATAACACTGAAAATCTCAGTTTCAACAACATTTAGTACCTCTTATTTTATTCTTCAAAGCCCAGAAAATAAAAAAGCAAATAAATTAGAAATAATGGTGGTTATGAGTTGTGTTTTTTAAAAAGAGTGAGATTTTTTTGCACAAATTATAAATCTAGTCAGCATCCTCACATATTTGTTTTTTAGATTATTCCTATGCACTGCTAAGTTTAAATACAGCTAGAAGACAATAACATAATTTCTTTGGTTGAACAAAATATTCTGATGACAGAAAAGAACAAACACACTCAAGTCACGGAGAACTTATGATAGCACATTTTTATAACCTTCAAGACAGATGACGTTACAAAAGCTTAGTCTATTAAATGAAACGCAAAGGACCCAACATTAAACAGGAAGTGTTGTTACTCCAAGAATTAAATCTCATTAGTTTGCATATACTTTCCTTGTGATTGTTCACAATCATATGTTCAAATATTGGCAATAACAAGAAACTATCAGTTAACAAAACTAATAGGTTGCACTATGGTACTACCTAATTTTGGTCCTGCCTCTCTCCTACTCACCCAAGTAGAATGCGTTACTTTCCAACTGTAGATCTGGTCCTATTTTGGATTTGAGGAACAATTCTGCCTCTGGTTAGATGGATTATAAAGATCTCCATATCCACAGTTCATTTTTAAAAATACATTTCCCTGGCCGCGCACAATGGCTCACACCTGTAATCTCAGCACTTCGGGAAGCTGAGGCGGGCAGATCATCTGAGGTCAGGAGTTTGAGACCAGCCTGGCCAACATGGTGAAACCCCATCACTAGTAAAAATACAAAAATTAGCTGGGTGTGGTGGTGGTTGCCTGTAATCCCAGCTGCTCAGGAGGCTGAGACTGGAGAATCACTTGAACCCGGGAGGCAGAGGTTGCAGTGAGTTGAGACGGTGCCACTGCACTCCAGCCTGGGCAACAAAGAGCAAGTCTCCGTCTCAAATAAATAAATAAATAAATAAATAAATAAATAAATAAATACATTTCCCCTGTTACCAAATTGCTTTAATTTTAATTTTATTTATTTATTTATTTATTTTACCAACAGCTCCCTAAGAAATATAACCAACGGCATCACCCAGCCCAAAGCACACTCTTTTCTTTGTCCCTACTTTATCTTCATAAATTGACTCCACAGCATAGAAAGGAATGTAAAGAGTCTGTAGCTTTCTTGGTGAAGCCTAGACCGTCAAGCAGATTTAAAGTGATGAACTTTACCTTGGGCACTGGACTAGTCTCCATTTAAATTATACTTTCTCAAGATTTACATCTCTTACTGTGTGAATCCCCTTAACTTTTACATTCCCCACAACTTCTTTGTAAAAATCTCAATAGTAGAAACAAACTATCTGTTCTGTGTAAACAAAGGCAAGTTATCTACATTCAATCCTGTTGGAAGCAATTTTTTATTACTGCTTATGTATTTATGTGACTAATGTCTGTTAAATACAAAAAAGCTAGTAGATCCAGAAGCAAAAATTGAATTAATGATTGACTATAAAATCTGCAGTAATAGCTTATAAATGTAAATGTGTGCATACAAAAAAATAAAAGCATTGAAAAATAATGTCACAAAATTGTTAAAATTAGTTTGGAAAATTTTTTTTAGTCATAAAATTTACTTATTTAAAAACCTGGAACACCTTTCTAATGAGGTATAGATCCCACCCTATAGCCTTATTTAGGGTATAACACTTAATAGCTTTTTTTTTTTTTTTTTTTTTTTTTTTTTTTTGAGGCAGAGTCTCCCTCTGTCTTGCCCGGGCTGGAGTACAGTGATATGAAGTTGGCTCACTGCAGCCTCCACCTCCCGGGTTCAAGTGATTCTCCTGTCTCAGCCTCCCAAATAGCTGGGACTACAGGCGCTCACCACCACACCTGGCTAATTTTGAATTTTTAGTAGAGACAGAGTTTTATCATGTTAGCCAGGCTGGTCTCGAACTCCTGACCTCAGGTAATCCACCGCCTTGGCCTCACAAAGTGCTGGGATTATAGGCATGAGCCATGGCACCCAGCAACACTTAATAACTTTTATAGCCTTTTAAAATAACATATTTATAATAACATAATTTAAAATACATTTTAGTTTATTTAGCTATAATAATGTTCACAATATGTCTAAAGTAGATGGAATTCATTTTATATAACAGGCTTTCCATTCATGCCGAAAAATTTTATAGTATACATAGAAATAGCAGAAGTTAGTTTTTCTCATTTCAAAACTTGAATTTCGATATCAGGAGTTTATATGTTTGTGTTTGTTAATATTTTTTCAGAGATTACAGTCTCTAAAACAATTTTGTTAATGTTATTCTTTTTCTTTTTGATATAACAATCAACATCTACCATAATGAATATGTATTCCTTATTTTATATTTCATCTGTCTGTTTCTCCTTTTTCATTATGATCTAGCTGTACAAAATATCTGAATGGCCCATGCTTAGTAGCAAATATATGTTGTCCATTGTATTCCTCAAATTAGCATTTCTATCAACAAATTTATTGTGGTAACCAAATGGGGATGGAATAGATATGTTTCTGAATGTGCAAATGTGCTGCCCAGAGAATGGTCTCACTTTTGGCCAAATGTCTTGTAAAGTGCCATATTGATTTTGTTATAAGAAACATTTGATATTCTGAAAAGAAATCAATAGGAGGCCCAAATAATTTAGATACTATCTCTCAAATCAATATTAACGTATATTACTTTCCATTAGCTATTTGATGTGACAGTTTTAACTCTACATTTTGTGATTTCATTATTTATATAGTTGCTTGTAAATATTAGAAAGAGCTCTCCTCTACACATTATTTTTAAACCATAACTAGTTAAATTGACTTTGGTTCTGACATGTAAAATAATTAAAATAATAACTTTTTCCATTTTTTGACTTGTATTTTAATACATCTCTTTCAAAATAAGAGAATGATATATCTATATATGTATAATTTCAAATATTTTAGTACCTTAAAGAAAATTTTAGAGTTCAGTAGCATTTGTAAAGGAAAGACAAATTGAAAGAAACCCAATTAATTACAATTGTAGCTAATTTACTTTAAAATGACCAAAATGCATTTTATTGTTTATTTATATTTAGTATTTAACAAGCATGATAGTTGACTGTGATTATCAAATATTTGTTCCATTAAGCAAAACAGAGTGCAATTGAGTTAGTTCATACTTGCTTAATTAAGCAAAACAGAATGCAATGGTTAGTGCAGAAATTTACAGTCACTTGGGATTCGACTATTTTAAATATTTTAGTCTTAGACAACTCATTATTCAAGGGTTAGTTTTGTAGGCCAATTCTTTGTAATTGCTAAGCTATATTAATACACAGCTTTAAAAATATATGTAATTTTCTCAAATATGCATATTTAACATGTTTAGATAATTAAGACAAACTTCTCAGGTCATACAATTTTAATATAAATCCCTGTCTAAGGATTAACTCTTAGAAGAGGTTAATAGTGTCAGTTTACACGTGAATAAATAAAAATTGATAAAAAGAAAAATCAATATTGACGTTTGTTTTTATAATATATTCCTTTTAGTGAGTAATTAAGTAACATGGAATGGGGGCATGAAATTCCCCCATATCTAGATGTGAATCGTAACAGTACTCTATAAGCTCAGACAAGTCCTTTAGCTTTAGAAACCATGTTTTCTATTCTATAAGTGTTGTTAATAATATTACTTTCCTCAGAGGGTCATTGTGGAGATTTAATAAAATAATGCAACATTAAGTTCTTAGAATATAATCTGGTAAATGGCAAATTATTATTTTTAAATTATTTCACTCTTTAAAGGAAAACCTCTATTTTTCACAATTTCAGAAATTGATATTTGTATTATAATTATCTACCATAGCTTTTTCTGTTGTTGTTGTTTGAGATGGAGTCTTGCTCTGTCACCCAGGCTGGAGTGCAGTGGCGCGATCTCGGCTCACTGCAAGCTCCGCTTCCCGGGTTCACGCCATTCTCCTGCCTCAGCCTCCCGAGTAGCTGGGACTACAGGCGCCCGCCACCACGCCCGGCTAATTTTTTGTATTTTTAGTAGAGACGGGGTTTCACTGTGTTAGCCAGGATAGTCTCGATCTCCTGACCTCGTGATCCACCCGTCTCGGCCTCCCAAAGTGCTGGGATTACAAGTGTAAGCCACCGTGCCCGGCCTATCTACCATAGCTTTCCAAATGGCTATTCATCACCACATGATAAGCTTTCTTCTGAGAAATGATTTTCAAACAGAGTGATAGAAATTTAAGGGTAGAGTTTTTACTTTATAAAGATGATAATATAAAAAATCAAAACTACTTGTCAACATAATTGTTTGTATTATATACTTGTATCATATCAATGATTTGGGATGGAGTTGGGGGGCAGTTGGGCTGAAGGTGGATTAACTGAGCCCAATTTCCCCTCATCTTTGTTACCCAGATTCCTGGGAAAGATCTATTACTCTGGACACAAGGACCCCTTGCATAAAGTGGCTGCTTCAACTGCTCTGATCACAGCACTTTCACTGACTACAACTACAGACACAGTAACTATTTGGGCACACCAGAGTAAACTGACAGGCACCTTCCACTTCCTGTGAGTCTTTTCTTGCCCTTAGACAAAACATATCTGATAATATGTTAACCTGTGTATGTGTGTAGATTAGATAGATAGCTACTAATAGATGACAAGTATAAGTGAATTTAAAATTTGTAATTTCCTAAGTATTTATTTCTTAATTTTTAAATTGAAGCTAAAAATGTCTGGTAGGTTAATCTGATTTTGCCTCAATAAGCATGTTTTTTGTGTATGTGTGTGTGTGTGTGTGTGTATGTGTGTTTTCCTTTTCTGTGAATCACAAATGTTTCTGAAAACTTCTAAATTAATTTTTAAAATATATATTTTCAGCATTTACTCACCAAATCTGTAACTTTAAAGTTTTAAGTGTAAAGGGCCAAATTTCATTTTGAATTCTGAGAAGCCAGATATACTCTGAGCCTAAACGATTATGGAACAAAAATATATGAGTCAAAGATGGCTAAAGTAATTGATGGATGAGGATAATAATTAATGGCAAGAAATGGGAAACTGCATGGGAATATTTAAATAGAAAAACAAGAAGCAAATCATGAACAATATTTAATAAACCAGGACAAAAACACAGAAAATATATGAGCCCATTGCAGTATGCCCAAATATCATTCTTCTAGTCTGTATCTCTTTCAGTGCATCTAAAGGCAATGACTTCAGTGGTAAAAAACTCACATTTTTTCTTATGTTTAGGCTGTTAAAAATATCAGTTTGGGAACACACTTTTGACAGACTTTACTCATATCTATATTTTATCACAAATAATTTCTGGACTATATGATGTTTGTTAATAATCTTGTCCCAATCACATGAGGTAATACTTTATATGTAGTTGTACACTATGTTTTTAAATAATGAATTAAAATGGATTATCTGGGTATTTTATTGAGACCAGGAGGCTTCTATATAGGAATTCATAGATACACTTATATTTTATTAGTAAATGCTAAAATGACAAAAACAGAATATGAGACTTCCTGTGTAATTACTCTAGTATGATTACGGGTTGGCTGGGAGATGAGAGGCTTTAGATGCCAAACTTCTGCTAAGGATGAAGCCTCTCTAAAGCTTCTGCTATAAGGAGAGATATGTGTTCTAATCACTTAAGCTGACACTTCAATACCTTTCAGTTAATTCTATTGATTAGAACATTTCCTCACCAAGAGCCAAAATTTACCTTTCTAGAACTCTTATCAAGTAACTCTAATCAAATTTTCCAACTAAATCATCTGTATTTTGTGGGAATTATAAGAACAAAATATAATTTAGATATTTGGAAATATATAAAATCATGAAATATAAATGTCACTCATTTTTATTTAGAGATAACTAATCACTGTTAAAATTCTGATGGATTTTTTCAGATTTTTATACAGATGATAATATACACACATATAAATGTAAATACATGTATTTTTAAACTTTAATATTATAAAAGTAAACATTTCTGTGTTTTATGTTTTGCAAATATGCTTTTAAGAATTGTGTAATTATCAACAACATTGATACAAAATAATTTCCATAGTTCATTTTCAGTTTCCATTTCTGCTCATGCTGTTTCAGGAAATGGCATTGCAGGTAACTTTTGCTTAACAATTAGTTTTTTTCAGAATAAGGTATTGCTTCATTACACTTTAAACTCTACAACAAAAGTTCTTATTGTACAACAGTTATTTCTTCAGGAAACTAGGAACATATAATTCAATAGCATTTTGAATTTGACTTAAGCATATCATCTAGTCTAATAAATAGATTGAAAGGAACAAATAGAATAAGAGATACAGGTTTGGGAGCTGGCAATAAAAAGATAAAATACAGAAATTATATTGGTACTATGAGTTATAATTATTATTGTCTACCTTATGCACTTCCTGTAAATTTTGTGAAATAATAAATTTAATCTATGATAAATAATTGGTGGTGGTAAACTTTGTCTAAGTAAATTAAAACATTCAGCACATGTATTCTTTAGGGTACTTTGGAAACAATCAATGAGATAATCATTATTTGTACACATCTAAATGTGTACTCTTAGACGAAAGTAGCTCCTGCTGAAACTATTTTTAAGCAGAAGAGGAATTAAACATTTTTGGACATCAAATAAATTTATAAATATTACTAAAACGTAGTTTACTCCTTTTAGTAAAACATTGTTTACCTGAAAAAGAGTAGAAGGTTAGAATATATTCCTGCCAATCATACCACTGGCTAAAAAAGCTTAATGATTAGAGGGACCAACTTCCAAGTCTCAATAGCATATATCACAAAATATAAATGAATCGCATATCTAATGGATGAAATATTACTGAATGCAAAGAATAATCAAATATTTTTCCACAAATATTTTTTGAGTGTCATTACGTTTACACAATTATAATGTGTATTGGGTGGAATCAAAGGAGAGATTCATTTATTTACTAAATACACCCAATATACACTTACATATATCCACAAAACTGACTTCAAGGGGGTTATAAATTGCTCACCATAGAAGAAAAAACATACTTCCTAAAATATATTAAAGAATAGTTTTTCCGTTGATTTTCTTGAATTTTCTATGGAGAAAATGTTGCTTTGAGCAAATTTACGATAGCTTAAACATTTTATTTTTGTATATTTATTCCTCTTGTTTTCTTCATATCATAAGATATACATCTCAGTATGATTTTGAATAATATACCGATACTGATAAGAATGATAACAATGCTTTTTTCTGATATTCCAAATCACTTTTTTAAAATTATAATCCATTCAGTGTGTCAGTTCATCTTTTAAGTTTGTAAATTTATGTAATTTTTATTAGTTTTAAAACTTAAAGTTTGTTTTCTAAGAATTCCAATTTTATTTTCATGAAAATCATTTTCTAGTAAAGTACTCTTCTAATTCTTCCATTAAATCCATCATAATATAACTACCTATTTTGGTTGTTTGACTAGGTCTCCACATTTTAAGCCACTGAGTCCACCTTGTTTCTATCATAATCTTTGTCTGTTAGTAAAGATTTACCTTAAATCCTGTTTAGGTTAGTCTGTTTAGGTTTTGGGGCAGTGGTGGCTTGGATGATATTGAAAGGAAAGATTATTATTTTCCTGACTCTTGGAGACAATGGGCGTCAATAAACTCTATCCAAGGCTGCAAGATTGGAAAGATAACTTCTTATCTGTGTTCTAAAGAGATTTAGTTGGTTCAGTCCTTAGAGGCAGTTTCTGACCTGGCCTCTTAGCTTCAAGTTTCACTACAGAAGGGTTCTTTTTTCCCCCAAGCTGGTAAGTCCTGGAATTCCCTCCAGCTTTACACCCTGGAGGTCTGTACAGGTACTCTAACCTCAGTAAGTGCATAGGACAGCCTAGTTGCATAGCCATAGCAACTATAACAAATCTTTCTTATGGCAATCCAATTACATTATTATTTAGAAACAGTGTAAGGTGACAAGATTTCCACTTATTTAGACTGACAGTGAATCTTAGTTGGTAATCTCATTGCACATCAAGTTTTGCTTGAGAAAGCCACAGAAGGAAAAAGAAAAGCTATAATTATTGGCACATAGATGAACAAATTTGCACTTCAATTTGCCATGCTCAATATAAACTGTGAATAAATGTGAAAGGATTCTGCTTTCTGGGGAAATAATAAACTTTTTCAAGAAAGATATTTACTTGAAAACACTTAAGCAAACAGAACTGAGATTTATGTGGGTCTGCTAGGACTCAGAAATTCTGCAGAAGTATTATGAGGCAGGATTAAAGAAAATGAAGTAACAAAAGACTGAAAGTAAAGAAATTTATCTGGCTTACCTACAATGAATGATTTTTTTCTTTGTTTTTTTTTGTATAACTATTATTATGAATAACTTTGAACTATTGATGTCAAAAGGATCTTAGAATATAAGCACTAGATACATAGTGATATGACAGAAAGAAAGTTAAATATATGACTTAGAAGAGATAATTTCTTTGTCTAGCACTGTGGTCTTTTTACTGCTTTAAAAGCTGTCTATTTTACTGTTCTATTTTTCCTGTCTTTAAAACAGCGCCTGGTATTGACATTATTTTAGTCTAAAACATTGTGGTCAATAATTAAATCAATAGTCAAAATCAAAGCTAATCTTCTTTTTAATGAAAAGTACATTTAGATAAATGTTTTTCCTCCATTTATACATCAGAATATTATAAAGTAATGGGGTTTTATATCGGTTTCATAAGTTCTGTACCAAACATGCTGATTTTATTCCATTCACTTAAGTATCTACCTTTACATTTTTCACAAAAATAATAAAATCAGGGAACAAAATTGATTACCCTTTGTATTGCAGACACTTTTCTAAGTGCATAACATATACTTATTCAAAAAGCTCTGTGAAGTAGATGCTACCATTATCTTTTCATTGCAGATATAGAAACTTAGACACAAAGAGATTAAGTAACATACACAAGTTCGCATGGTTAGAAATGGCAGAATTCAGATTTATTTTGATTTTTATTTTAAGTTCCTATTGCCTAGTTGTATTCAGCCTAGCATTCATTAGCTATTCTTCCTGATGCTCTCCCTCTTCCCCACCTCCATTATGTAGCCTTGCATAATGCAGCCTTGCAGTCTTTTGCAAGGACATGGATGGAGCTGGAGGCCATTATCCTCAACAAACAAACACAGGATGCTGTACATGTGGCAAGGAAGACAGCTATAGCCACTGCTCCAAAGTACTTATGAGAACAGACTCACAATTAACATGTGAACAAATAGGTAAGATAATGACAATGATAAGTTCATAGAGGGAATAATACAGAGGATATAATAGAGAACTATTTGAAGGTATCTAAATGGCAGAGGGGAATTCTCACTGAAGCTTTTTTTTTTTTTGGATGAGGTGATATTTAATCTAAGATCTAAGCAACAATAGGAGGACAGTCTTTTAAAATGACTTGGAAAATCATTGCAAGCAGAAAGGAAAATGTATACTAATAACATTTTTAAATGCCTGACATATTTGAAGAATAATAAAAAAATAAACTGATGTGGTTAATACTAATGAGTGAGGAGTCTTAATGAGTGAGGCAAGATGCTGTATCAGGCAAGGTCTTGAAGACAACAGTCAAGAGTGTGGAACATCCTCTAATTCAATAATGAGCCATTGGAGGGTTTTAAGCAAGATCTTACATTAACCTGATTTACATTTTTGGAAGATAACACGTGATCATAATCCAAAACTCGGCTTATTACAGGAGACAGGCTTGTAGCCTAATGAGTCAAGTGGGTTTGATGTACACAAAGGGCTGTGATAAACTGGAGGGCACATTCTCTTTCTAAAGACATTGAAATTAATTTAAGTAAAACATCTCCCAGCTAGATACGGCCTTCACACATCCAGTTTGTGATACTTCTCTAGGTGTTGTTTAGAAAACGGGTTGTGTAGGAGGCTATTTCAATAATGTAGGCAAATGATGCAATCTTGGTAGATTGTTGGCAGTGGAGATAGTAAGTGTGAGTATTTTAGTTACAGTTTGAAGTTGGAACCAATAAAACTTAGACAAGATGCGGAGAGAAGATAGAGGAAAATAATGTAATTAAGCTTAACTCCAAGGCTTTTGGACTGAGTATCTGGCTGATGATATCATTTTCTAAGATTGAAGATAATGGAGAAGAAACAGGCTTTGAAGATCATTTCATTTTGGAGCTATTATATTTGAGGTAACAATCAAATTTCCAACAGGACATTTCAAGCAGTTCAAGACATAGATGTGTCTAGAAGTCAGAGGAGATGCCAGTGCTAGACTATACCTTGCGAATATACCTTTGGAAATATTGTCTATACAATGGGACCAGATGAGATCTTCTGAAGAGATACAATTGATATCAAGAACTCCTGCATTGACAGGAAATGTAGAGGAGGTGTGTGCAGAAAGGGAGACTGGAAAGGAGAAGCCAGGGATTGAGAAAAACAAAGAAACAAACAAACAGTAAAATCAGAGGTAAGAAATCAAGAAAAGAAAATATTTTAAGAATAAGGGCAGTCAAACTTAATAAAAGATTCAGATAATCTCCCATAGTGAAAACCAAGAAGCACCAATGGATTTGGCAACATAGTGGTTTTTGGTAACTTTGACAATAGAAGTTACAGTTGAGTGGAGAGGACCCAAGTTAGAATGGTGTGTTCTGGAAAGTGAAAAGACGAGGATATACAGATAAACAGATAGAGGATATACAGATAGAAACTACACCCATCTCTTTAAGAAATTTTATTCTGAAGAAGAGGAGATAAATGAGGAATAATTGGAAGGGTATTTATGGTCAAAGAGAAGTTTTATTTTGTCTTTGATTTTACAAAATAATACTGAAATTGTCTGTGTTTTTATAGAATAATATCAGAACATTAGAATATTGGACAAGGAAAAAATTTTACATAACAAAACAAGGATTGACATTGTTAAGGTGAGAGGGAAGGTACAAGGAGCACACAGAACAGAGATTATTTTGAGAGCTGTAGGGATATTTCTGCTTGTGTAACGAGAAAAAATAAACATTTACATATTTACTCATAATGATATATTTGGTGGTGGAAGATGAGGGAGTCTGTTTAAATTGCTTCCATTATCTCAGTGTGGTATGAAGACATGCTCATCAAATGAGGTAGGTAGAGCGTACTGGATAATTTTCTTTGTGAAATCACCCTTGTAGTGTGTGGGGAAGTAGATTTGCTTGGGAAGTGTAGTAGGATTGTCATGAAGTATTCTTTTGAGCATTCTGGTAATGAAGTCAAGTGAGACATGTCCACATGGTTTTATGGTTTTCTCTACTGTTTTAGATGGCCCTGTGCACAAAATAAAAAGCAGATTCATGGGTTGACCTGACATATTAGTTTCCTAGGGATGCCATAACAGAGGACCACAAACTATGAGATATGAATCAACATAAATTTATTGTCTCTCAGTTCTGGGGGTCAGAAGTGAAAAATCAAGGTGGAAGTAGTGCCCTGCTCCCTCTGAAAACTTCGGGAGCATCCTATTCTTTTTAGCAACTGTTGCTGATTTAAAGCTTGCAGCTGCATAAATCCAGTGTCTATATTTGCAGTCATATAGCATTGTCCCTGCATGTCTCTGTCTTCACATGGCTGTCTGCTTAAAAGGGCACTAGTTATATTGGACTGGGGCCCACTCCACTCCAGTATGACCTCATTTTAAATTATTACACTTGCAATTAATCTATTTCCAAATAAGTTCATACTCTGAGGTTCAGAAGTCTAGGACTTCAAAACATCTTTTTTGAGGGGAAGACAATTCAGCCCATAACTTCAGAGTTGGTGTTTTTGCCAGGTAAGACTGAAGGAGAAGGAAAAAGTTAAGCATTTTCCTGTAATGCCAAGAAAGTTGGGTATGTTTTTAGAACACCCTTTCCTCACTTACACAATGAGCTTTAGCCTCAGTGATCTTTTGTGTACATTCCAACCTTAATATTATATGATGTGTCCTTCTGAATTCTAAACTTAAACTTTATTTTAGTGTTAGTGATACATCTTACTTAGCATTTTAGATAGTATGAGACGTTTTAAAGTTTTTCTTCTTGATCTACTTAGACAACACAAAATAAAACAAACATATAGATTTAACTATTTTAGGAAGATTTCAAAAATAAAGTTGATCACAAGGTTCTAAAATATTTAGCCTGCACATACAAATTCACAGCTATTCATCATATTATTAATGTCACACCATGTAGAATAAAGAAATCCTGAGATGAAATAAAGCAAGTGGCTGAATTTGAGGTCTGTGGGCTAACTGCAGCTTACCATAAGACTGACACTACTAAGCTTATCTTTGTATGAAACAAGAAATAATATCTTGCAGCTCATTGATGGATGCAATTAGTGGTTCTTTAGGAATGTCACTTAATTATTATATAGAACTAAAATAGTTTATTAATATTATTTTTATGATTTCAACATCTATAGAGTAAGAAAACAAAATGTTGCAGCTCAAAAAGCACATCAAATGCTGTGATAGCACTTATTTTTCAAAGGCTGTACCTTGCTTCTAGTTCTGCTTTAATTTTAAATTATCTAGCTTGCTGAATATCTTCATTCTGCAGGATTTTATTAAGCCTTTTAGATTAACATATTGCCTTTCATCTCAGGAAAAAATGCATATGTGCTTTTTGATAGATTTATTATTCAAATGACAATGCTATTTGGTTTACTACATTGCATACAACTTATATTTCAAGATATTATAAAATATTTTCACTGAAATGTAACAGAAAATTTAAAAAGCAAGGTAAGTGCTTTTTCTGTCCACACAATAAAGTGAAATTGGCATTTTCTACAGGATAAGAAAGATTCATTTTATTCTTCAAGCCCTCTAGTAATCTTTAAGACCAAATACCTTAACAGATGGAATTAAAATGCTTACATATAATTACTAAGCCTTTCAAAATGAAAATTATGCCTCTGTTCTAATTTTTAAAATATGATTATTATAAAGATGATACAAACACATGAGAAAAATGCAGAATCTAAATGGTTTCTATGTCTTGTATGACTGTTATAACCTAGGTCAATCTCTATTCCCCTTTTTTCTATTTAAATGCCTAAAGAAAGCTTCAACTATGTATTTTGAAACAAAGAAGTACACTACTGTAGCATCTGATTCTTGCATTTCATTGTTTCCTTGGCTGCCCTAGAGACCAATCTGCATGAAACTCCAAAGTTTTATTTGACTTTTTATTATGTGATACATTTGTGAAGTGCAGGTTGCTACCTCTGCTCATCAACTCACAGATATTTATTGTCATATTTATGCAAACCTTTAAAAATATAACTAAAAGGGAATACACATTTTTATTATATATGTACTTTTATTATTACATATGAATAATATATAAAAAATGGATCAGTATTATTATTGTAAGCTGTTTATTACATGTGTACAATAAATAAACACTGCTGTAATTAGCATAATTAAGATACTTTTTGAAAGTATTATTATATATAAGAATATTTAATATGGGGTTCTTATTAAGAGTTTACATTCTAGTTGAGGAGAAAGCAATAAATTGCTATAAAACTATGATTTTGGTCTCAGACACAGAGCTAAATTCAGATCCTGATTTTCATCATTTGCTGTCAGTGAAACACTGGGTTTTGTATTTTTTAGGAGAAATCCAAATTAAATTAGCTCAAACATAAAGGAAATTATGAATTCAAACACTTTCTAGGGGTAAGATTTGTTTCATTAACTACCCAATCTAGGAACTCAAAAAAGTTAGGCAAAGTTCTGTTTCATGACATGTGTATTAGTTCTGATGGACTTCCTTCTGCATATGGTTTTCTCTTCGATGTCCAGAAAAATGGTCACTAGCAGTTTTAACATATAGTGTATGTACATGTAAGATAAAAATGTTGAGCTATCTCTCACTATCCTCATTGCATATCTGAGAGAAGAGTCTGCTTAGCCTCATGGCGGGGGGTCACATGACTTCCCATGTGTCAGGAGGGTATTGAAATCCATGATGGAGTGCCTAGTGGAATTAGAGAGGGGACATCACCAGAGGAAACACAGTTGTTGTTAATGAACAAAAGGACAGGGTGTGAAAGAAACGATGAGAATTTAAAAATAACGGAAGTTCAACTAGATGCTTCAATTTTAGCTTTTTAGGTTTTTTTTTTTTTTTTTTTTGAGACAGAGTCTTACTCTGCTGTCCAGGCTGGAGTGCAGTGGCACGATCTCAGCTTAGTGCAACCTCCACCTCCCGGGTTCAAGCAATTCTCCTGCCTCAGCCTCCAGAGTAGCTGAACTATAGGAGTGCACCACCACACCCAGCTAATTTTTACTATTTTTAGTAGAGACAGGGTTTCACCATGTTGGCCAGGCTAGTCTTGAACTCCCGACATCAAGTGATCATCCACCTCGGCCTCCTAAAGTGCCAGGATTACAGGCATGAGCCACCATGCCTGGCCTAGCTTTATAACTTTAAAATATCAGTAATAATATCTATTTGAGTAACATAAATGTATGTGAAGTGTTAACTCGCTACATGGGACATAGTTAATGTTCATTAATGACATATATAATATATATTATTATATAAAATAATAGCTTATAATAGTTATAATATATTAATTTTATACAGAATATGTTTATGATACATTATTTCAATTATTGTTAGATTATAATTGTTACATCATAATAATAGTTAATATATTTTAAAAGTGACTATTAATACTGACTTAACGCATATCAATGTGTACCAAGCACTTGTGCTTGGCGATGGAGAAATAAAAGTAAATCACAGTTCTTTTCTTTACATTGGATTAATTGGATATATTTTTCTATTTGTGTACACATACATATATCTTTAAGCATGGGGGAAGGGAGACAGATAAACAGGCACTTAACAAGAGGACATTATGTGAGATGCTGTATTTGACTTATAACAGGTATATGGAAATTCAGAAAGAGACTTCGATTCTAAAATTCTAGACCAAGGACATCTTCAAAGTGAAGACAATTAAGTGGAACTTCAACCATACATAGGAGTTTTTTTAGGTAGAGATCGTGGGAAGGAGATATCAGCATGAGCAATGGCTAGAGGTATGAATAGGCGTGGCATGTTTAGGAAACTAAGAGCATGTATTAGTTTTCTGTTGCTTCATGGAGTAATCACCACAAATTTATTTTATTCTATTTTATTTTAGAGATAGGGTCTTGCTATATTGCCCAGGCTGGCTTCAAATTCCTGGGTACAAGTGATCCTCCTGCCTCAGCCTCCCAAATAGCTTGGATTAAAGGCATGGAAAATCAATTTGGCTCACTACAACTTTAGCAGGTTAAAGTAAGACAGATTTAAAAAAGAAAAGGTTTATTCTCATGTTTCCATGGGCCAGGTATCTGGGCATGGTTTAACTAGCCCCTCAGGTCATGATATCCCAAGGTTAGAATCAACAGGCCAAGATTGACAATAACTGAATTTTTGCTAAGAGATTTGAACATTATTTTCTAGAAACGGAATATCACTGAGAATGTTTAAGCAGGTAAAATCCTTAAGTAAGAGGACTTGACACTACCTTTTGAGATGCACTCTCCTCTGGAGGCTAGACTGAGGAAGAATCCATTTCCAAGCTTATTTGGGTTATTGGAGGAATTTATTTTCTGTGGCTGTTTGACTGTGGCCCCCATTTTCTTGCTGGTTATTGGCCAGGAGCTACTGTCCACTCCTTGACACGGCCAACATTCCTTGCCAAGCGGCCCTCTTCATTGGCCCTCTCACAATATGGCAGCTTCCTTCTTCAAAGCCAAAAGGGAGAGTCTCTCTTCAGTCTGGTGGATGGAATCTTCTATAATGTAACATAACAATTAACGTGACTTCACATACATCACTTTTGCCATATAACACAATCTAATGAAAGCTCAGACATCCCATCATAGTTGCTATATCTTGTTGGTTAAAAGCAACTCACAGATTTACCCTCACTCAATAGTAGGTAATTATATAAAAGCACGGATCATTTGAAATAATCTTGAAATATGTTCACTGTAGAGCAATTCAACTATAAAGTTTGAGAAGAATTGGTTATGAGACTATAGAAAAAACAAACAGAAGCCATATTATGGAAGGTCTTGCATTTTTACTAAGGGATTCAAATATTATTTTCTAGGAAACTGAGTATCCCTGAAAATGTTTAAGCAGGGAAAGTGACATAGCTATATCTGTGTTTGGGAAAGATGACACTGCAGAGAAAATGAAGAATGAATTGGAGTAGGGATAAAGGAGAGGCAGAGAGAGAAAGTAAAAAGCAGGGGTCCATACAGCATATACTGAGCCTAAATATCACAAAATCTTCATATTTAATAAATAATATTTAGATGTTTATATTTTATATTAAAGTAGAATATTACTGATATATTGAAAACATTTTACTTAATAAAGACAAAGTTTAGAATTATTTGAACATTCTGGCTCTGCATGGGTTCCCTTTGGCTCTGAATATCAGCAGTACACATATTGAATCCATTTGTATTTCCTGTCTTTAAACTTGGGAAATTATTTTGCAACTGAAGATACTTTACCTTTGAAATTTAGGATTAAACACAAATATTGTATGTGAATTGCCACATTGCTCCTTTAATTCAGGTAACATTTCATTTTCCCTTCAAAGGCTAATGTTCTTTTGTTTTGCATATGCTGTGAGGCCTAATGCTGACAGCAAAGTTGAATACTAAAACCATCTGTCAGGACCCAGGGGATTTTGCCATTATTCACTGCTTCCTCATGGTGTAAGGTCAATAATACAACAAGGTATGTTTCAATAAATATGCAGTGAGAAGATAAATTGTCTCAAAGTAAGAACTACCAGCTGTCAATACAATTAATGACAAAAGAGCAGAGAAGTGGCCTTGAGGGAATACAGACCCATTTGGGAATTGATTTCCTTGCGTTCTGAGCTTTATTCTGCAGAATGTCTTTTAGCAGAAGAGGAACATGTGTTAAAAGCAGAATCTTTTAAAAATATTGTCATTCCACACAAGATCTCTCAAACACCATTGTTACAGAATCTATGTATGTTTTGTTATTGACTGATAGAATTACAGGATGGGATAGATATATACATATATATATTTTTTTCTACAAATAGAAAAATAACTCATTGTGTTTAAAAGGAAGAAAGAAAAGAAAAATGTCTTCAGCCATCTGTGGTACTTGCTACAGGTATAGTATATGGTCACTGGAGTATTGACTGCTGAGATAATTAATTCTGAATGGACTAAGTTAAGTTTAATGGCTTTCAAGAGTAAGGAAGCAGGGTGAAACTTATGTCACAAGCCACATTATATATATGGTTTTTGTCCGGGATGCAAAAATCTATTGCATTATTTTGAGGTAGATTCACATTTCTAAGAAGAAATAATGAAAAAAATCTAAGGTTAAACAATTATACACCTTGTCAATCTTAAATATTAACAAGGTAATGATGTCTTAATCCCTTTTTTAAACTTTTCCTTGAGTATAATTAGTATTCATGGTGCAATCCCATATATTTTCCCTTCTTAGGAAAAATTGTAAGCAAATATTTTGTTTTTCTCCATTCTTTTTTACAAATAATAGTTCATTTGTTTTCAGTGACTAACACTTTAGAGGGAATGAACATACCCCAGTAAGATATTTAGAACTCGCTTGGTACATCTGACTACAAATGCGATTTGTTTAGTCATTAATAGGAATAATTTTAGGGTCTCCTGAAATTATACTTTGTCTAGGCCACTATTCCCTAAGTTTTGGTTTCATAATGACAAATAAAAATTAAAACAAAAGGCTTAATTTTCCCTATTGAAAATAAGGGAAGAGGCCAGATGCAGTGGCTCATGCCTTTAATCCCAGCACTTTGGGAGGCTGAGGCAGGTGGATCACGAGGTCAGGAGTTCAAGACCAGCCTGGCCAATAAGGTGAAACCCCATCTCTACTAAAAATACAAAAATTAGCCTGGCATGGTGGCTTGCACCTGTAGTCCCAGCTGCTCGCAAGGCTGAGGCAGGAGAATCGCTTGAACCCAGGAGGCGGACGTTGCAGTGAGCCAAGATTGTGCCATTGCACTCGAGCCTAGGTGCTAGAGCAAGACTCCATCTAAAAAAAAAAAAAAAAAACAAAAAAACGGAAGAATGAAAGAAAAAGAAAATAACGGAAGACTCCAGGTATGGTGGCTCATGCCTGTAATCACAGTACTTTGGGAGACTGAGGCGGGCAGATCACTTGAGGTCAGGAGTTCAAGACAAGCCTGGCCAACACGGTGAAACCCCCTCTCTACTAAAAATACAGAAATTAGCTGGGCAATGGTGGCAGGCACCTGTAATCCCAGCTATATAGGAGGCTGAGGCAGGAGAATCCCTTGAACCGGGGAGGTGGAAGCTGCAGTGAGCAGAGATCACGCCATTGCACTCCAGCCTGGGCGACAAGAGAGAACTCCATCTCAAAAAAAAAAAAAAAAAAAAGAAAATTTACTTTAAACAACTTGTAATTACAAGTACTTTCTTCTCTTCTTTGAAAATGACATAGGTCTTTTGACAGCGTTGTGACCTAGGAATATCTTTCTCAAGGTCATGGGAGCCATGTCTTTAAAATATAAACATCAGAAAGATAGCACCCTCATCTCCCTATTTCTGTGGCAAGATAAGAGTCTAACTTCAGTGTGCACCTTGCTTCAAATTATCAAACTACATTCTTTCATAAAAATGTGAGAAGTTTGTTTTTCTTTGGAATAAGGTCAATTAGCTAACACAGATGGCGATTCCAATTGCCATATAAAGTTATGAGCTTTGTGTAACAAAAAGTGGTGTTGAGTCGTCTTACTTGAGGATTAGTTATTAATCTTGGAAACATATACGTAAAGAGTTGTTTCTACTTAACTATATAAAAGTCTGAGATTTCTCTTTCCAATATTTTAGCAGAGATATTGTACCTTATCTTGCTTATGATACAAATCACATGCTCTTTAATTCTTGTTAAATAATGCAACTGTCTTTTGTCTGTACTACCTTTGTGGAGAGGTCTTTGAAGCGGGGATAATTTTTTTAACTATATTTGACTCAACAGATTCTTCCTTTTTACAAGTTGAATGCATTAAACAGAAGGGTTGTTTACAAGTGGGATGTCTTTACTTCCAATTCACTGAATATGTCATGAAAATTTGCACTTTGTTGTTTGCTGGTCCATTCCTGCCAGTACATCTGTTTTGAATATTCTAGTCACACAAATGATAGTGCTTGCTGAAAAACTGTAAAGAACATAATGTCAATCTTTACTACTAATCAAAGTTACTACATATTGTGTATTCTGTCAAAAAATATCTCTTATATTTTCCATGTGTATTCTAGCTTATCTTAAGCTTTTCATGGTATTTGTTAGTTTCATCATTTCAACGCATTCAAACATAAACTTTAGAAGAAACCATATGGTCATATTCTGCAAATGTGAGGTAAATGAGGGTATTCACAGCAAATCTTACTCTCTCGTATGACACGTATATTGTTAAAATGTCACCTTTTCCTCCTGGAATACCATGTAATGGTTGAACATCTTTTGGTTCTGCTGAAAATAATGTGCTGTTTTTAATGGAGTAGGTAAAATGACATAATGTTTAAAAACAGGGCTTCTGGAGTCAGATTTTCTAACTCAAAATCCCAGCTCTATTCTTTGTTACCTACGTGAATACTGATGAATTGCTTAGCCTCTAGGCTTCTGCTTCTTCATTAATGAAACAGAAATATGTCTTAAGTCAAGCTCCTTATATAGAAACTCTCTTGTGGATATTTGCTTGGAGCTTTATTGGGGACTACTCAGAAGAACAATACCTATAAGGAAGTGAAAGAAGCAGAGTTGTAGGGTCTTTCTTAGGTGGAGCGTTAACTTCTGTGATGCAATCTCTTTGGCTCCAGATCAAGTTCCAATAGTGACAGACTCAGTTGAAGTCTTTAACAGGTAATACTTCCAGCAGCTGAGGAAATAAATGCTTTGGTCCAGGAAAGGGGCTGAAAGCAGATCCATCCAGACAGCTTAATGCAGAATCCACTACTAAAATATATTAGTATCTATTACATTTGTTTTTTCTTTTTTATTTATTTGTATTTTTCATTTTTTGTTTTTCGGAGACAGCATCTCACTCTGTCACCCAGGCTGGAATGCAATGGCACAATCATGGCTCACAGCAGCCTCAAACACCTGGACTCAAGCTATCTTCCTCTCTTGGCCTCTTGAGTAGCTGGGACTACAGGGACCTACCACCATGACCTGCCAATTGAAAAATTGTAGAGACAGGGGTCTCACTATGTTGCTCAGGCTGGTCTCCAACTCCTGGCCTTAAGTGATCTTTCCACTTCATCTTCCCAAAGTACTGAGATTACAGATATGAGTTACCTTACCCAACCTACATTTGTTGTTTTAAGATTTAAAAGAACTCATCAATGTAAGTCCTTAGAATAGCAGCTCATCCACAGAAAATGTACTGAAAATGTTAGCTTGTATTAAAAACTAAATAATTTTCTAGTTCTAGGTTACTTATTTAGGTTGAAATATACTGTTAGCTTATGAGATCTTCTAATATACAGTGCTCTTTCTAGCAAATTTTCTCTGATAATACCTTTTTGGTTAAATAAAAAATTCATCCAAACCATCACTGGCATCATTTTTACAAACATTTTTATACTCTACAGGAATTTTTCATGTTCTGACCAAAATTGTTGCAGAAATTTTCAAATTCTGATAAAAATTAATTAAATAGGATAGAATAGAACAAAATATTAATGTTGATGTTCCTGTATTAATAATAATTTACTATGTTGATATTTGCCCTTTCCATAAAGGCGGTATTACAGTGCAGATTTTGTTAGTTGAGAAAACACTACTTATTGCTTTATTCTCTATCAATAGAGTCAATATGAGAGGCATTATACTCATTTTAATTTCTCTTTTGGAATTGCCCATACAATGACTTTCCCAGGCATAAACATGCAAAATCTAAGGTCAATATTCAATAAGACTTAATTTCAGACATAAAGTAAAATTTCTTGTCTTAATTACAACAGTAATTTTCATTGTGCTTAACAAATATTTTTATTATATAGGTTGTTAATATCAAATATATTCACTAGAATCTAAATTTGATACAATGTTATCTTTACATCCATATTAAATGGAAGGTAGCATAGTGTGATGATGCTGAGTCTGATGAATTTGGTTTAAAATTCTTACTTTGCCAGTGAGCTGAGATCGTGCCATTGCACTCCAGCCTGGGTGACAGGGCAAGACTCCGTCTCAAAACAACAACAACAACTACAGCAACAACAAAAAAAATCCAAAACAAAAACAACAACAACAACAAAAAACTTCTTACTTTGCTACTTATGTAGTATATGTGATCTTGAGCAATTAAACCTCTGTATGTCCAACTTTCCTCATCTATGAAAAGGCTATAAATCAGGAGTGTGGCTGGAAGTAGGGAGAAATACATAAATGAAGCACAGAGAATTAATAGGGCAATGAAATTATAATCTTTCTGTATTGATGAACACATGTTGTTGCACATTTGTCCAAAACCATAGTGCATACAACACCATAAATGCACCCTAATGTAAACTATGGACTTTGGGTAATTATATATCAACGTAGTTTCATCAAGTATAACAAATGCACCACTCTGAAGGGGGATGTTAATAATGGGGGAGGCTAAGCATGTGTAGGGGCAGAGGACCTATGTGGAATCTTTGTACCTTTCTCTCTCAATTTTGCTTTGAACATAAAATTACTCTTTAAAAAAGTCTTTTTAGAAAGGGCATGAAATACCCTTTATTTTATTTTATTGGGAAGATTTATTTTATTGGGAAGGTACTATGAGGTGGTGAACTTAAATAAATCAATCAAAACTGTATATTTAATATAGTTTCATAAGTAGTAATTGGTTTTATTAATAGATATTATGGTGACCTAAGCCCTGAAGGGAATTTTAAGAGGAATTCTAGAATTTATTTTTTGTAAGGAAAATATTATTAAACTAAATGTTTAGTCTCTGAAAGTGACTGTTTTGAAGAGAAAGACATTCATCCAAAGACATACATATTGAGTTATTAAGATATTATATTACTTAGTTAAAGTCATAATTACTATTAAAGTGGCTTGTCCTCTGAGGGCTGGGGTTTTACCTAGAGGAAATAAATCCAGTTTGAGACTGAGCAAACTTCAAGATAATTGCACAAGTTTCTTACTTTTTTAAAAAAAATGTGTCCTTTCCTCCATGTTACTGAGGTAGAAGAAATTCCCCCTGTACTAATTAGTCTTAACCAGCCTACCAAATACCTCACATTTATAAAAATATCGATATATAGTAAGGGCTAACTCTATAAAAACACTTAAGAAATACGGTAGCAATTTTAAAACTATGACATAACGTAAACATATTTGAAGATAATATAAATAGTGTTTAGTTCCTTTGAAGTGATTTTTCCAGGCCGTTGTTAAATTCACCTTAGATTGTTTACTTCCTTTTGTTCATGGAGACTTCCGTAACAGCCCTTCAAGAAAGATTTTGGTTAAAATTCCTTTTTAGAAAAATCACAAGCATAAGTATTAACACATGATGACAGCCCCACTCAGAGCCCTGGAGAAAGGTGGGTCAAGTGAGAATGCCGGAAGTCGAAACTTCATTAGCTTTTTATTATACTCTCTGCCTATTTAGTTTCCTCCTTACCCAGCCTAAAATCCATAGTCAATAATTATAATTGCCTTACAAATATCCACTTTCTTTTCTCTTGCTTCATAATATTAATTTGGCCAAGCCATAACCTTGGTACATTCAGTTCTATCTGCTCCCACAGAGCTGAACAGGTCTGAAGAAAACCACATTAGCATACTGATTAGTCTCACTTTAAAGTCATAATTTTGTGATTTAAGTTAGCCCTTAGTACTGCCTGGAATCACACAGTATTTTCCTAGTTCATTGACTACCTTCCTCTCCTAGACAGAAATTTCATCCATTCTCCTTCCTCCTCAACCCTGTAGTACCTCACATCTTCACTCACAGCTGACCTTTCTCCTTTATTAAGAACATAGAAAACATTAGATGAGCTCCAAAAATACTCAGCCACTTACCAGCATCTGTACCCATACTTCTACCTTTCCTCCCTGTTACTGTGGGAAACTTGTTCCTAGGCAAAGTGTAATGGCCTCATGTGGGAATAGCGTTCCATCTTTTTTTAACCTATTCAAGATCCAAACTCCAACAATTATCCCTGAATTCTATAATATCAGATTTTACTGTATCTGCAGTTTATGACTCAGATACTGACTTCTTCCTAGATACCAGACACTCATTTCCAACTATCTACTCAAGGTCCCTGCTTGGAAGAGTAATAGCCATTTAAATTTTATCATCATTTTCCCTCCTCAAAATTTCTACCTAATGCAATATCCCCATCTCTGTTAGGGCAACACCATCCTTCTAAAAGCTCAAGGCTAAATGCTGAAAGTTGGCTGAGAGTGTCTTTCTCTTCCAAAGCATACCCAGTCATTTAGCACATCTTACTGGCCTCATCTTCAAACTGTACTCAGATTAAACTGATTACCACCATCTTCACTGCTATAATCCTAGTTTACACATCTCTCTCTTGGATTCATGCAATAGTTTGCTCATACCTCCCTTTTCTGACTTCTGCCTATTTTATTTTATGTATACAAATGAGTCAGTTTGGTGGCACATGCCTGTAGTCCCAGCTATTTGGGAGGATGAGGCAGGAGGATCCCTTAAGTTGACAAGTTCCAGTCTAGCCTGAGCAACAAAGTGAGATTCCCATCTCATTAAAAATAAATAAATAAAATAATGTAAAAATCAGGTCATGCCATTTCACTGCTTAAAATTCTTTACTGTCCGCCTATTTTTTCAAGAGAGAAAATAATAAAAAAAACCATAACCCAAACAATTATCTACAAGATCCTAGACAATATGAACCCAATACCTTTCAGAGATATGCCCTATTTTCCCCCTTATTCTATCTCAGCCCCTTAGGCTTTGTTCTCTGTGTCAGATAGTTTCCATTTCGAGGCCTTTGCACTTGCTGTTTGTTTTTTGTCTGAAAATCTTTTTCTTCAGATATTCATTCCCTTGTTTTCTTTATCTTTTTTGCTCAAATATAACCTTCTCTGACAATTTTCTTTAAAATCCTAAGGTCAGACTTTTCTTCTCCCCTTTCCCAGGTTGGTATTCCTCCGTAACAAGCTTATCACCATGTAACATGCCATATATTATTATTACTATTATTTCTTTATTGTCTGTCTCCTCTCATTCTATTGTAAATTCCATGCAGGCAGACATTTCTGTCTGTTTACTTCATTGCAGTTTCTACAGCATTTAGAATTTTGCTTGGAGAATATCTGACACCCAATAGTTTTTAAATGAGTGAATGAGTAAAAATTAAGTGAATCTGAATATGACACTTTACATATGAAAAGAAGTTTAAAAGGCTAACTTAATGACTGAAAGAAAAATGTTAGCAAAGATACATGAAAAAATAAAGTTAGATGCTTACTGCATACCAACACCAAATTTAATCCTAGATGGATTAAAGAGCTTATTGTTTTAAAAAATTTAAAAAGCTAGACAAAATTAAAAAGACATTGTCTATCACATTTCTGACTGGCTCAGGATCTTCTACACATAAAAGCAAAAGAAGAAATTTGAAATTAAAAAAATATTTTAAAGCCATGGAAAATATAACGTAGAAAAATAGCGATAGACATGACTACCTCTGGATATCCATAAAGAACTTAACCAAAATTTAAAACTAAACTTTTAAAACAAAAAAAAGACAAGTTTTTAATAATCTTAAGGGAAATACTAAAAAAAGAAACAAAGTGAATGAATATAGAAGATTAATAGAAAATTCAGAAACCGGTATTTATGACTCCTGGAAGAAGGGTGTGGGCTGAATGTTAACTTTTGCCATTGTTCTAGGAAAACACATTTGCAACATCATTAACAGCCTGTTTCGCTGTACATTTCTGTAGTGAGTTGAATGTTGCCCCCCCAGCTCAGCCCCTGAAACTGATAGGTCTATCTTGATAAATCTGTGAATGTGACCTTATTTGTAAAAACTTATCTGCAGATATAATTAACGTACGGATCCTAAAATGAGATAATCCTGGATTAGTGTGGGCCTAAAATCCAGTAATAAGTGTCATAAAGAGAAATGGGATTTGAAAGGACACACAGAGGAGAAAATGAGGTGAAGATGGAAGTAGAGACTGAATTTATGCAAAACACAAGCCAAAGAATAGCTCGAGCCACTAGAAGCTGGGAGAGGCAAGAAGGGATTCCTCACTAGAGCTTTCAGAGGGAGCATGGCCCTGTTGACACCTTGATTTCAGACATCAGGCCTCCAGAACTAAAAGAAAATAAAATTATGTTGATTTAAGCCACCCAATTTGTAGTTATTTCTTATGGTGAACATAAGATCATCCCAGACCTGACTGGAACAGAAAACAAAACAAAGCATATTCATACACATACACACAGGCACACACACACACACAGGCACACACACACACATACACACAAACACTTTTTATAACCTGGCGTGAAAAATGGGACCATATTGTTTCAACTAGAATTACAGTTTTTTAAGAGAATTTGATTATTTTTCGGTATGTTTGCTGGTAACATACCGAAAAATATGTATTGCCAGACAATTTTCCTTGGGTCTTTTTTATGTTTCTGCACATTTTGTGTGTAAGCCATTGAATGCCCTTCTTTTCAACTACCTTTTCAAAGATAGTTGAATACTCAGCAGCTTTGAAAAGTAGAGATAATGCCACCTGCTAGAAGAAAGAACAAGCCTGTTTACTGCTCATTATGAAATATTGGGTTCCTAAGCTCAGAGTTCCTTCTCTATAATTAACCTCCTATGTGTGCAAGTGTCATCTGTCATCTGGACCTCTTCATGTGGCCTGTGGTAACTGAGGCTTGTGACAACAGCACAAATAGTGATGCTGCTACTGCAATTGCCATGAGTAGTGAATTGTCCATCTGTGATCCAGGAGTCTCACACCTTCTACCAGAATCCATAAAATTGTGGCAGGCTAACTGGTTAGCATACAAGTAGTATAAAATCTCAACAATTTGCTCTGTTTTTCAGATAGTCTCCATAGTATGTATGATTGTCAAGCATGCAACTCTGGCCTTTGTCTATCACCTGAGTTCATAGCCAACATTTGTAACAGCCGGCTGGGCATCATTCTCCAGTGTGCCCATGACAACTCATATTGAACATGCTCCAAAATTGAACTTAAATTTTTGCTTTCAACTCCTTTTTATCCTATTTTTGAAACCTCAGTTAATATGATCATCATTTTCACAACTTGAATAGTACATCACTCTTCCTTGCTTTGCTTCAATAAAATCAGCTAATATTTCCTGTCAATTTTACTCTCAAAATTGCTTGCATATACTCCTGTCTGCATATTATCTCTGCTTTTGTGTTAGTCTGCGTCATTTGAGAAAAATATGTGAAGACGGGGTTAAACCTGTAAGAATTTGTTTAGGAGAAAAACCCATATGAGAGAAAATGGGAAGAGATCCAGAACAGCTGGGAGGGCCATTGGACCACGATGTAAGATTGTTCTTGAATGAAAGAGAAAAGAAATAAAGATTGAATGGGAACTCCTGAAAATACCATGGAGTCTGAGGGATGTTGAGCAAGCCATGGGGGATTCTCAAGGCTAAACCAACTCTCAGAGGATATTCATGTCTCTCAGAAATGAGCCTGTCTTTGTATTCCTGCTTTGAAGTGAATATTTCTGAAGGCAGTCCAGAAGAAACATAGATAAAGATTGGTATAACCCTGTAATGGTGTCCTAGGTTAATCACTTTTCTCTTGTATAGAGATCTACGAAATACTTTCTCTCAGTTGCCCCAGTACTCATGCAAATTCTTATGTCTTAATAATAGTAATAATATTTGGCATTATTTAGAAATTCCCTATGTTAATTTGTCCTGAACTTTATTGCTAGAATTATGCTCCTAGAGTACAAATCTGACCATTTGGAAGGAACTATCAAAATTTTCTTATTCCCTAATTCTATACCTCATTGTCCCACACCTTTAAAAGAACGTGCCTTACCTCATCATTCTAAGCAAGAATATCCTGAGCTCTGCTTCCAAATTCAGTGAGTTAATTAGACAAAGCAATAAAATTTTGGTACTTTTTCCTGATGTTTGGCGAATTAAGCAAAACTTGGTAAGTATTAGGGTTAGGGTTAGGCGTTTTCATGGGCAATTTCCTCTGCCTGGCATTAAAAATTTCTTTGTTAGGGCCCCAAGCTCTTCTCACCTTATTTTCTTCTCCATTTCTCTGAAGCTTTTTTCTTTCGTTGTTAAAATCTCTGCAATGGCATATCTGACAGCTTAATTAGATCTGCAGACAGTCCTGATGACAAATCTGGTACTCCTTGGAGTGATGGAACTCACATTTATAGGGGATGGGACTTGAAAATACATAGGATTACTCATACATTCTCATGGTTTCTGCCGATAATCAAATATTCATTAATAAAAATGTATACTTTTCATGAATTTTATGTGGGTCATACTTACAGATTTTGCTCACATTGATTAAAGTTGATAGATAGATATTATATATAATAGCACTGTACATTTGCAGACATTTTGTTTTTTCCTTTTAGAATTTTCCTTTTTCTCTGGTATTTAATTTTATACATTGTTTTATCAAAATATTAATTGCCCTAATTCACAATTATCTATAGAATTAAAAAGTAAATGCAATGGTATTCTGTGTTTTCAAATTTTGGTTATAATTTTATTAAAAATTAAATTAAATGTAAAGGTAAATAAAATTAGTTGTTTTATTTATATTTTCAAAACTGTATTTTTGCCAAAATATTCAAAATCACATTTTAAAGTTAAAATATATAAATTCCAACTAAATAACCAAATGAAATTAAATAAATAATTGTAAAACCATTGTTTATTTAATTTTTGACATTTTAATTAAACCTTATTAAATATTTTCCTAAAAATTTAACTTTTTAATTTAATAAACATTATTTTGCTAAAGTAAAAATTGGTACTATACTTTATTATGGGTAAATTTATGTGTCAACATGACTGGGTCATGAGGTACCCAAATATTTGATGAAACATTATTCTGAGTGTTTCTGTGAGGGTATTTTTGAATGAGGTTAATATAGGAAACAGTAGGCTGTAAAACAGGCTGCTCTCCCTAAGATGGGTAGTCCTCAATCAATCAGTTGCAGGCCTGGATAGAACAAAAAGGCTGACTCTCTTCTGAGCAAGATAGACTCCTTTCTGCCTAAGCTCCTTTGAACTGGGCCATCAGCTTTTTCTTGCCCTAAGACTCAACTGCAACATTGGCTCATCCTGGGTTTTCAGCCTGCTGGCCTTTAGACCGAATCTCCACCGTTGGCTTTCCTCTGTCTCCAGGTTGCCCACTCACCCTGCAGGCCTTGTGAATTGTCAGTAATATGGTTTGGCTGTGTCACCACCCAAATCTCATCTTGAATTCGCAGATGTTGTGGCAGGGACCGGGTGGGAGGTAATTGAGTCGTGGAGGTGGGACTTTCCTGGGCTATTCTTGTGATAGTGAATAAGTCTCATGAGATCTGATGACTTTATAAGGAGGAGTTTCCTCTCACAAGCTCTCTCTCTCTCTCTTTGCCTGCTGCCATCCATGTAAGATGTGATTTGCTCCTCCTTGCCATCCACCATGATTGTGAGGCCTCCCCAGCCATTGGAACTGCAAGTCTATTAAACCTCTTTTTCTTCCCAGTCTTGGGTATATCTTTGTCAGTGGCATGAAAACGGACCAATACAGTCATGCTGTATAATTATGTGAGCCAATTCCTTATAATACATCTCTTTATATATAAACATATATTTATATGTATAAATATGTAAATATTTATATTTATAGTATAAACTATAAGTATATTTAATACTATATGTAATACTATAAATATAAATACACATTTAATATTTAATACTACAGTATATTTAGTATACTATACTATAGTATATTTAGTATACCATACTATAGTATATTTAATACTATAACTATAAATACACATTTATACATATATAATATATATTTATCATATGTGTTTACAATAAAAATATATTATATATTATAATATTAAATTATAAATTATATTAAACCATTGTTTTATGTAATTTTTGACATTTTAATTAAATCTTATTAAATATTTTCCTAAAAATTTAACTTTATAATTTAATAAACATTATTTTGCCAAAGTAAAATTGGTATTATACTTTATAATTTATAATATAATATATATTATATATTATTAAATATATAATATAATATATATTATATATTATTAAAATATAATATATAAATATTGTATGTTTACATATATAGAAGCAATAAACATATTAGTCATAATCCATGCATATTGTCTAAATTATTATATATATTCACATACATACACAAACATTTAATAATAAAATGAATTTGTTATTATTGGGCCCATTTCCTCAACCACTGCATGCCATTATGACTACTATGCTATGAGTAATATGAGTACCTCTGGTGTACTAATTGAAGCACCAACAAAAATGAGAAAGCAGATCCTGGAAACTACTGAGAAACTATACTTAATTATGGAAGAATCAATTACATCCTTGCTATCTGAGAGAAAGAATTTGGCAAATTAATTAACTTGTCTTTTATCTGAGTGCTTCCATTATGTAATTCCTTTCTGCAATGAAAAATATTATTTGTCTTTAATACTGACATCAACACCACCTGCAAATGTTCATGACACTCAGATGTACTTGTGTTTTTTTTATGAAGACTTAGAAGAAGATATATGGAAAAACATTTCTTTGGACTTTAACAACGTAAGTCGCAAGAGTCGACATGTAGATTTTATGTGAATGCTGGCTCATGAGCCCCAAGTGACTTAGCTGTGTGTGTGCGTGGGTTTATATGCTCATGATTTCTGAAGCCCTTAAAAATGATAAGTATAAATCAGAGTTCCCTCTTGCCTGGCTGTCAAAATGGTAATGATAGAATTAGCCAATACATTTACCAGCTTGTGTTGGAGTTTAATGTTAACTTTAGTGTTAAACTGTATGTTTTTCCCATAGAAGAAAAAGTAGACTTATTTGGGGTAGACACAGGTAATCTTTGTGCTTCAATAGTGATCAACATACATGATTTATATCATGTGTTTACCACAATGTAATGATGTATACTGACATGTTAAAGTGATAATTACTCAATGAGTTTGTGAAAAGGACTATATAGTAAAGCCGTAAGGTCCAAAAGACTTTTTAATTTATATGGCATGAATCACTGCTATGACTGAGAAGGTGAGTTATGATGAAGGTTAACTTTCACTAAATACATATATTAATCTTAAAAAGGGGAATTTCCCAAAATAACAGGATTCCCTGTTTATGTAAAAATGGCCATGTGTTATGAGAATGAATATTTAAGAACATATCTGAACAGTGAATATGAGTTAGTCAGGGTTGGAGTCTTACATTTGAGCTTTATTGCTACATCCTTTGTATTTGGATCAAAGAAAATCAATGAGATCCTGAGTAAGAAACTATGGAGTGCATATCAATGGGAAGAGGGTCCAGAATAATATTAGTATTTCATAATCAAGCAAACAAAACTGAGGTGCACTGGCCAGAAAACAGTTTGAATAGGATAATTAAAGCAGTTATTACAGAGTTTCCACTGCAAAGGCTGCACAATTACTATATGTAATTGAATCATGACACATGTTTTCATATCTCTGTACCCTTCTAAAGCATCATTGTGCTCTGGAGATTGGCAGTGCCAGCAAATGTTTAACCATACCACTAGGACAAAAAGGGATTCAAATAGGTTATAAAACCTTTATTATTAACTTGGTAATCTTAGAATAATTTTTTCTGAGACAGAATCATCTTCAAATATCAACAAATAAGTACACTGGATAAAATAAACCCTAGAACTACATCAATAATTTGGAAATGATGAGTCAAATATAATGCATTTAATATGTATAAATGTAGAGTCTGATGCTAGGGTTTAAGAAAGATCTACAAAATCTAAGAGGGGACAATGGCTCAGTAGCATTGCATAAGATTTAGATATTTAAATTTCTAATAAACTCAGTGTGAATCAGCAGTAACAGATGGCTGGCAAATATGCTAATAGAATTTCAAAGTACTTTAATAGAAGTGTTACCTCTAGAATGAAGGCAATAATGTATTTAGTTTTTAGAGTTTTAGACCAGCACATTAAAGGTATAGTGACAAAGTAGAAAACATTTAGAGGACAATTTTATAGGAATAATGAGAGTACACAAAACCTAAGGATATTTACCTCGTAAAAGACAAAACTCACAGTTGTCTTTTACTATGTGAAAAATTATCCAGAAAAACTGGGTTAGAATTGCTCTGTAGGTCCTTCATTCTTTTTAGATAAGTTGGTCAAGAAAGAAAACTTTGAGTAAGTGGCATTTTATCAGAGATGTGAAGGAGGTGATGGATTGAGCAGAATAAAGATCTAGGAGAAATAAATCTGATATGAGGGAACAGACACTGTACAGCCTTGAGGTCGGAATGAGAAAAATACTAAGATAATAGACCCATATATATGTGTCACATATAACATGTTTGAATATGCATACACTGATATATTTATCCATATATGTTCTTTAAAAAAATCATTTCACCAATAGGCAATCTAGAGACTTCGGTTAGGGAGGCATATTCAAAGCAGAAAAAGGATGACAGGAAACATTTTAGCAATGGAATCTCTTCAAACTAATCAGCGCTGCTTTCCTAAAGGGTGGTTCAGTGAAGGCAGTTAATCTCTTAAATTGTTTTTCCAGATTGTATCATTGAAAATAAATAATACTACATTATTTAACTGAAAGTAAGAGTTGTAATGACTGTTTTAAACTTTTTTCACATACATTTAGGCAAAATGATTATGATTCAAATTCATTTTCTATATGAAACAGAAAGACAAAATAATAAATGCAGTAAGGAGATGACTCTTTAAAGACAGGTTTTTTTCAGTTATCTGAAAATATTCTCTCAAGTTTATAGTAAATGTGCTTATCATTGACTGCTAAATTAACCCTGTTGTTAATATTGTCTTGCTTTCTTTGCTCCCAGAATATTACTTCAGAATAATTTTTTTTGTGAGTGAGTTGCAATCATATTTCTTATAGTCCAAAGTTACTCTTTTATTGATTATAATTTCCTGAGGAGAGTCTTAAAGATTATGTCAGATCCCATCTCATGTGTGAGTATTGCACTTAATTTGATTAAATTTAAAAAGTTGAAGTGTATTAGATGTGACAATAGAAAGCAATTGTGTATAGTAAAACAAACAAACAAACAAACAAACAAACAAACAAAAAAAGCTTTTCTCCATAAAATACAAATAAATCCTTAAAGTCATATGACCTTTTACAAAGCATATTTATGTATATTTTTAACTTAATTTTCACATAAATAATTTAGTAGGATAAGTATTATGTATATTATTTTGAAAATCAGGGAACACATTCATAAACTCAACAACTTTAAAAGTCAGTAGAAAAGTAAGAATTTCCAGCTCAGCATTGTCCACACTTTAGTTGACCAGTTTCCAAAAATATTTTGCTAAAAATCTCAATAAACTGATCAATTAAGAATAAAGAATGACCTAAGCAAGCCAGATGAATTTATAATAACATATATCAATTTCTACAGCATTCAATATTGTAAACTTTTGTATTTTTTAAAGCTATGTCTCCTTGGATTTTCAGACCCTGGATTCCAGTCATTTTCTTTTAATCTTAAATTTCACTTCCTTTTCCTGTTTCATCTTTTTATGCTTCGACACTCCATGTTCAACATGGTCTTTTCTTGTTTCTCTTTGCAGTCTACCTACTTCCATTTCAGGATTTCAAATTTCTGTTTCCACAATTCACCTGGCTTACCAAGGTCCAGTCTTTTTTCTGAGCAGAATATATCATCTGTGGATGTAGGCATAGCTGTGGAGCACAGGAATAGGAGACACCTGGAAATGTTTACAAAAGCAACTTGTTGAAATGCTATAAGAGAAGTAAACTAAAAATAAGTAAAAAGCAGCTTTGCCAGCATTGAGAACAAAATATTTAAAATCTAAGGATTTGTGGTGAAACTGATTGACCTCTTCTAAGACCTCATTAACATATTTTTAAAATTCAAGGATAAATAGCTGAGAAAATTAACATGGCATTATTCACAGTTGGAGAAGAAGAGAGAAACTGAAGAAAGCCTGTCAAGACCAAAGGGCATCAAGATATAAGTTCTGTGGGAACACTGAACTGTCTATTTAATTCACTGATCTAATGCTGACACTTACAGACATGCTAGCACACAGTAGTTGCTTAATAAATATTTATATAAATGATATATAAATAAAAGACTAGAAAGGAGGACTCACTGACAGTGCATATTATGGAGATTATCAAAGACTTTTTCATTAATTTCTATTTTCTTCAAAATATAGTCAGTTTTCAAAATGACTAGTTTGGGAATGAACTTGTCCAGTGTGTTATTTCTTCCTTCCTTAATTGAACATAACCATCTAGTTCTGTGACAAGCTCAAAAACAAAATTGAATCTGGCAAGGGTAAATCTGAAAAAGAGAACTGAATGATAAATAACATGTACTTTTACTTCTTGACTGGATCAGGTTAGTATTGATTTTCTTCGTGTTTAAAGCAAAATGTTTTATGCCTCTTCGGGTTTATTCTTTCCAGTTCATTAATTGTTGATGGAATACACTAAATACCAACCATAACTTTATTAGAGCATAGGTCTCCTATTATTGATGGCAATTCTGAGATTATCAGAATAAAAATGAAGTGTTTAGAAAAGACCAGTTAATAGTTATGCCTAAGGGCTATTCAGGTGCAATTTTTTACAAGCTTGCTTTGACAACTAAATGTTTTTGTTTTTTTATATTGTACTTATTATTAACTAAAATTATGACTTTGGCTTTTTTGAGACAAAAACATTTTGCTTTAATGTAGTGCTATAATTGGCCTAGTTACAACACATGTGTGTTCTTTAGCTTGGAAACATGAAGAACATGATAATTTCACTTGTTATTTTTTATTTGTTAGACAAAGTCTTGCTCCGCCACCCAGGCTGTACTGCAGTGGTGAGATCTCGGCTCACTGCAGCCTCCACCTCCAAGGTTCAAGCGATTCTCCTGCCTCAGCCTCCAGAGTAGCTGGGATTACAGGTGTGCACCACCACATCTGGCTAATTTTTGTATTTTTAGTAGAGAAAGGGTTTCACTATGTTGGTCAGGCTGGTCTTGAACTCCTGACCTCAGGTGATCTGCCTGCCTCGGCCTCCCAAAGTGCTGAAATTACAGGTATGGGCTACAGTGCCCGGCCCACTTGGATTTATCCAAAGGCAAAAAGACATGTTCCTCAGAGGACACTGAATGCTAATAGAAAGAAGAAAAAATTCATTTTGGTTTGATTGTTTTGTTAAATAACTGCCTCAAGTCTATATTTTGAACAAAGCTAGGGTTTCAGTTTCAGAGAACTATCATTAGGTAAAAAAAATACACCATTTTTTTTGTAACTTTATATTTCCTGAAAACAGAGCTATAGGCAAGCAACTATAACATTCCAGATTACTAAAAGCACATATTTTCACTTCAAACAAACATTTTTCTGAGACAAAACTTTGGATTTTAATTTTTTTCTAGTTTTTGAAGCGTGAGGCAAAGTAGGAAATGCAAGAAGCCATGTTTGCTCTTTTCTGCTTGTACCCCTGACTCCATGACAATGTGCAGCTCTCCAGAGGGATGCTTTGAAGACAAAACAGAATAGAGCAGATGATTCCTCACATCTTTTCCCTGAGTCTCCCCATCCCTTAGAAGATAATTGACCCACGTCATTGTCTTTTCCTATATGTAAGATGTCTGACGGGATTGGTTATGCTTCTGTAATGTATAGCCACATGTATTCCTACACCTATACTCTGACACACTTCTGCTTCAGTGTAACTTCTGAGGAAGTGCGATGTGATTTTACACATGCTGAGCCCCCACCACCTGTATATGAAGAGTGGGCTGAAATACTGCGCTGGAGTAGTCTCATAGAAATGCTCCTGGGCTATAGGACTTGGTCTGTAGTCCTTAGTAAGTTTTCTGAATAAAACCAACTTTAATTATTTAAAAGCTTTTCAAAATTTCTTCCCTAGTTGGCAGAAGTTTTGTAGGAGGACTTTAAACTAGGTGGTAACCAAGGTGTCTGCTGAAGGAAAAAGAGGGAAGACATTAGAAAAAAAAATGTTCACTATTGTAGTTCTTTAAGCCACTAGAAGTATAGTAATAATAATCTTAAATTCTACAAATCCCTGGGCTATGGGCTTGCACGAAGGGTGGGGTTAATCTCCACTCCCTGTACAGAACAGCCGTGTTCATGCAGGGGAGTGTGGACAAGCCATAGAGATGTTTGTTTTGGACTGAAGGAAGAGATTATGCCCTGAAGTCATATTGGTGGTTGCTATGGGATGGCCATTTTCTGAGGACCTCAGTTTCTTTGCAACCTGCAGATAAGGACAGTGTTTATCTAAACTGAAGGCCAGATGCCCCACAATATTGACAGGAGGTATAACACTAACCTCGAGGGTCCACGGCTTCATTCTTGAAGTCAGCGAGACCAAGAACCCACCGGAAGGAAACAATTCCGGACACAATAAGAAAGCAGATTGCATTCCTGCTCACTCAGGATGAGGAGCTGGTGCAGCCCTTTCCCCACTCACTGCCATGGAGACCTTACTGCATTCCACCACAAGCTCTCCAAGACACACTGTCAAGAACATGCTTCTGCTCATCATCAGGGTATCTGGGGATGATTTTACTCTTACTTCTAAGTGCTTGCTACTAGACTACAAAACCAAACAAAAAACTCTACTGCCAGATAAGCTTCCCGAGACCTCCACCCTTCCATCCCTGGCAGAAGATAGTGACTCAGGTCACATGCCCAATATATTGCCACAACAATCAGCATTCGAGAAGCCCCATTCAGAAGTTACCTAAAACCAAGGAAACTCATACAGAGCACTGACCTTCTGAAAACACCCACAAACAAAGACAAACTATCATAAATAACATACATTACAGTCACACCCTCAAGGGAGAAAATAATAGAAAAATTTAAAATTTCATCCAAATAAAAACAAATTCAAAAATAATAAGTGACAGCATCTCCAGATGAGAAGAACTCAGAGTAAGAACTCCAGTTGTACAATAAGACAGAGTGTTTCAGCAACCCTAAAGGATGACACTGTTGCTATAGAATAGCAACACATGCTAACCAAAATGAAAACTCTGAAATGAGAGATAAATAATTAAAAATATGAATTGTAAGGAAGCTAGTAGAGATCCAAGAGAAAGTTAAAAACCAACACATAGAAATCAGAAAAACAGTTCAGGATATGAAAGATGAGACAGATTTTATACACACACACATATACATATGTGTGTGTGTGTTTGTGTGTGCTTGTGTATTTTAAAAAATCAAATAGAATGTCTAGAAATAAAAAAATACTGAAGGAATTTGAAAATACAGTTGAAAACTTTAAATACAGACTAAGTTGGGCATGGTGGCTCACGCCTGTGATTGTAGCACTTTGGGAGGCCAAGGCAGGAGGATTGTTTGAGTCTAGGATTTTGAAACCAGCCTGGGCAAGATATTGAGATCTCATCTCTACAAAAATATTTTAAAAATTAGCTGGGCCCAGTGGAATTCCTGTAGTCCAAGCTAGTCAGGATGCTAAAGAAAAGATTGCTTGAACCTGGCTATTTTTTTTTTTTTAATTATAGAGATGTAATTTCACTATGTTTTGAACTCATGAGCTCAAGCGATACTCCTGCTTCAACCTCCAAAAGTGTTGGGATTACAGATGTGAGTCACTACAGCCAGAACAAAAAAAATCTTAAAATCAGAAAGAGAGGAGTCAAGTCACCTATAAAGGAAATTCCATCAGACTAACAGCAGACTTCTCAGCAGAAACCTTATAAGCCAGAATATATTAAAGACCTATTTTCAGGCTTCTTAAAGAAAAGAAAAATGCCAGCCAAAATTTTTATATCTTTCCAAAGTAAACTTCATAAATGAAGGAGAAATAGAATGTTTAACATACAAGAAAATGCTAAGGGAATTTGATGAGCTAGAAAATGAAACCATTTTGCTTCAGTGAAGATAAAATTCTTAAAATATATAAAACTTAGAAAATGAAACCCAAAGCACTGCCAAAAAAACTTAGCATTAGGTTCATGATTATAAAATTGAGGTTATGGTATCAGATCAAACCAAGGGTGTAGTCTTAAGACCCTTTGTTAAGACCTCTAAAGGATTTAAGCGGCCTTACTTGTCCAAAATACAGAAAGCCGATCTGGAAAATAAAGAATGTGGCTTTTTATCAAATGAAGTGGTCTATTATCTGATACATAGAAAGCCCACAAAAACTTTTTAAAAGAATTGTACAAGTAAATGGGACCCAGCTTGCAATAAAGAGACTGGGAAAACTGAATAAAAGCCTCTGAGCCTTCCATTTTCTATGGACAGCAAACAGATTGAGAAATAGACTCAGCTTTTGTTGCAGAAAAGTGAGAACATCTCAGAGGAGAAGCCTGGAGTCTAGAGGATAAAGTTAAGATCTGAGAGGACAAGAGGATGGATGAGGGAGTCACTGTAATTATACAGTAGAGATACAGTAGTGATACAGTAATTATACAGTAGAGATACAGTAATTATACAGTAGTGAGCTGGAAACCACTTCCAGGAAGATAACCAGAACTTATCCCCAGGGAAGAGATCCTGGCAGCATTTGTCTAGGAGAATTTCATTATAGCAATGAACCAATGACTGCTTTGTGTCTCTTACTTACTTCCTCTGCAGTTATGTTGCTCCTATCTCACCACTGTATGTTAGGAGTGTGTGTTTGTAGGGGGACAAATACAGATAACTTGCCTTACTAGTTCACAGGAGTCACCAGAGGAACATCATCTGCACACAGATTGATATAGACCATGGGATCCTACACTTCAAGTTTGATAGTGTAATTCAGAAAGATTTTTGAGGGTTCTGAGGTGGAAGTAAGCACATACTTTTTGGAGGAGGAATGTGAACAATTGTGACCAGGAGTATCAGGATCTCAATACTTTGAAGTTCCTTTCATTAACAGATCGAATGTATTTATCCACCTCTTGAACCTGGATTAGCCACATGACTTGCTTTGGCCAAAGTTAGGTAGTCTTATGTAAGCAGGGGCTTAAAAAGTGCTTGTGTATGGAGATTTACACCTTGTGGCTTTTGAAGTCCTCCTTCCACTTTGTGAACAACCTGGTCCAGGCTCCTGCAAGAAAAGGTAGCCCAAGATGTGGCCTTCCCACAGTAATCAGCCTCATGAAAACCTGGCAGTGGACTAGTGGACTGCAGGCACGAGTAACCTCAGGAGAACCTTAACAGTGGAACCAATCAAACTGAGCCCATATTTTCATCTACAATATCAAGATCTTAAAAATGGTATGTTTTGAGCAAAGATGTTTTGGAGTGGTTTGTTATACAGCAAAAACTAACTAATTCAGCACTACCCTGTGTTTCAAATTGACAACATTTGGCTATATTTTCTTCCAAAATTTTTTCTGCAAAAGAAACAAAACACGACAAATTAATCTAAAGCAAGAATCCTTTTTTCTTCTCTGTCAAGAAGTAAACACTATCAAGAATTTGCTTTGAATTACTTCCACCCACATTACATATTTAAGCTTTTACAAATACAAAATGTTGTTTTATAGTTTTAAAAATTTACAAAAATGATATACAGTACACTTTTTTTAGTAAAGAAAATGAATATGCTTTGAAATTATAGTCATTCATTACTTATTGTTTTGAACATTAAAAGGCAGTAATTCACAAACACACACAATGGTTGGTAGAAATCAGAGAAACAAAAATACATGAAAAAATGTTCTCCTTGAACCACTACAATGATAGAGCAGCTAGAATCATCCTTTTTAAAAATATTACTCTTCTAATTAAAATTTTGTGTTTCTTTAATTTTACATAGAATAAAGATTAAAGTCCTCACAGTGACCTAGGAGGCTCTTTGTCATCTTTCCTCTTCTTTTTACCTCTCTCACTTCAACTTCTACTATTTTTATTCTTCCTTACTCAAACAATAAATAATGGAAGTTTGCACATAAATTGTCTAGCCCCCTGCCATTCAAATGGGCAGTTCTGGGAGGCATTCTGTACATGTCTCAAAATCTGGTGGAACAACATCCACATTGTTCACGGCAGTGACCTCAGTGATCTTTTAAAATAATCTTTGCTTCCCTCCCTAGCTCACTCTACCTGCTCCATCATTCACGCTTCCTTGAATTACCTCCCATATAAATCTAATTTTGTTGTACAGGGTATCTATCTTGTCTCTGTCACTTCCATAGGTGAGACTGTTGCAGTTTCTATAATCAAGCCAGGAACAGGAATATATTATTAAGACTCACCAGACAATAAGGAGAGGCTATTTCTATTTCATGGAGTGACTTAGTAAGATATGAGGGCTCAGGGAACTTGGAATTATCTGAATCCTCCCAAAGCCCTCACTGAAACTTTTCATCTGACACCCTCCTACTCAATCCCTGAATTTGAATGCATCCTTCACTCTTTTTTTTCTCTAGCATCCCCTGTCAGATCTGCGTTAACAATATATACAGACTCTGACCATTTCTCATTGTCTTTATGGCAGACACCCTCATCAAAAACAAACAAACATAATTATCTCTCCCTTGGAATATTGCAATATAATCCTTTTTTTAAAAAACCATGTCTCTATATAGACTGCGTTTTACATAACAGCAAGAATGATCAAACATAATTCAGATAATTTCAAACATCATTCTTACTCTTAATGATCTACAAAGTTTTTCCATCTTCATTAAAAATCAAAATCTTTACAGTAATTCCCCCTTTTATTTCATCTACATAATACTGATCCTGCTATCCCTCCAGCTTATTTTTTTATGCCTTACCTTCTGCTCACTAGGCTATAGATACACATAATATGCCAGACATATTTCCTTCTCAGCAACTTTGTGCTCAGTTTCCTCTATATAGAATGTTCTTCCCTCAATTTGCTGTGCGGCTTCATCCCTAACTCCCCTCAGCTTTCTGCTCCATCTTATCAAAGGGACATGAAAATGTTCTGCTCAGATTTTCTGCACTGGGAAGCGTAATTGATGATCCCTACTGGTTCCATTACCTTATTTGGGTCAAGGCTATGTTTCCTGTGGACTGCTCTGAGCCAATGACTGATGATGGTGGGGGTTGAAAGGCTGGTCCACTCCTGAAGAAGAAAAAAACTCCTTAAACAGGTGACTTTGGCTCAGGGACTTCCTGTCTGCCTGTATGAAAATTTTAAAGAATTGCCTTGCAGTGTAAGATTCTACCTATTCAATTTTCTTTTTTTTTTTTTTTTGAGACGGAGTCTCGCTCTGTCACCCAGGCTGGAGTGCAGTGGCGCAATCTCGGCTCACTGCAAGCTCCGCCTCCTGGGTTCCCGCCATTCTCCTGCCTCAGCGTCTCCGAGTAGCTGGGACTACAGGCGCCCACCACCACGCCCGGCGAATTCCTATTCAATTTTCTAACTTGGCCCTGTACTTCATAGGTGGTCTCAAAGCTCTCTCCACCTTCTCGGACTCTGCCTCTTTATCCTTCACAGGTATTTCCCCCCAGTAAGTCCCTTACTCATATAATCCCAACTTGGTGTGTGCTTTAGGAGGGAGATGTGGGCATTCTCCAGGCGTTTTCAGTAAAACACTGCCCCATCATTATCCAATTTATTTAACCTCGCTTCAGTTTTCTTTTCCTGTCAGCAGAGATGTTAATTTTCGATTTATCCCTACCTTCCACCTATAGAATGCAATATCTTTGAAGACAGAGGATTTATCTATTTTTTTATTTCTATAACATAATATTTGTACTAGTGGCTTTCAAATAGTTGGCTATAATTATCCACAGAATGAATAAGCACATGAAAAAAGAGGTCTAAAACATCTGCAGATTCTGCCTATGTTGTAATACAATAATGGCAACGTCAGGTTCTGTGTTGCTGAACAGTGCTGTTGCTAAATAATAGAAAAATAATTCTAATAATATCATAAAAACCTTTGGCTGTCTGATAATGGCTGAGGTAATAACTTAAAACTTTGGACTGTTAAATTATTTTTAAACTCTCCTACACAGCTGGAATAGCCTACCCATTCTCCCCCAAAACACTAGCATTTTTGATACCTATTAAAAGTGTAAATAGTAATCACCAAATCCATCAAAGTTGATTTTAATTTGCACTTCATTCCAAGTGACCACAGAGATGTCAATGTTTCTTCAGTATGTGCCACGGAATACCAACATCCTTTTCTAATGCTAATGAGTTCTTTACTGACTTCAAATTCAATCAGATAAATTGACCAATTTCAAGTACTCCCCCTGACCCTCAACTTTTTTTTTTTTTCTTAAAGTGCTAGATGCCTGAAACCACTGCGGAAGTAAATTACTATAGCGGTCATTCTTCCCACTATAAGTCAATGGACTCCACTCTCACAAGTTTTTACTCATTTATTTTGAGACAGTCTCATTCTGTCGCCCAGGCTGGAGTGCAGTGGCACGACCTCGGCTCACTGCAGACTCCACCTCCCAGGTTCAATAGACTCTTCTGCCTCAGTCTCCTGAGTAGCTTGGATTAAAGGAGTGAGCCACCATGCCCAGCTAATTTTTGTATTTTTAGTAGAGACGGGGTTTTTTCATGTTGGCCAGGCTGGTCTCTAACTCCTGACCTCAAGTGATCCACTCTCCTCGGCCTCCCAAAGTGCTAGATTACAGGCGTGCGCCATCGTGCCCGGCACACGCTCACAAGTTTAAACAGAAAGGATTTATTAAGATATTAATAAGCTTCCAGGAACAACCGTCAGACCACACCACAGAACTAGGTGGTTAATCAACTAATGCTGTGGATCCCACTGCTTCAGTCACAATTAGGAAAGAAACACCATTATTGTTAACCTCATACATTCACTGCTTGTCTCCTGCATGCTCCAGCAATTTGGGTTCCCTATTCCTGCTGGTTTTCTGACATGGCTTACTTATGAGTCAGAGTTTCTTGCAGGTGCATGAAATTGGCAGAACGTAAATCAGATCTCTGTAAGCTAGTGGAAAAGGTAGTTCGGAATATTTTCTCAACATTTCTCAAAATATTTTCCACTAGAAAATATTTTCAATTTGGGAAAATGAGATTCACAATTAGGGAGTTACTGAAATATACAAATGATCCTTGATAGTTTTTGGACAGCCGTTAATGATAGATTTATGCTAAAATTAATATTTAATATATAATGGTATAATAGCACTTATAAACAGCTTACTCTGTGCAAGCTTGTTTTATGTACTCTACATCTAGCAATTCATTTTATCATTATATCTCTCCTGTGTAATTGATGTCATTATTTGTCCTATATTACAGATGAAACTTAAGCATTGAGATGTTAAGGAATTTGTCCAAGGTCATAGTGACTGCATGGGGCAGAGCTGAGATTCAGATGCAGGTAGTGGCTCTGAAGTCCGGACTCTCACTTTTCACCAATATATAATATGTGTACATTAACAACATTAGCACAACAATTTGGAATAGGCAAGAGAAATAAAAAGAAATTGAGTAGAATATATGAATAAGAAAGTTACAGAAAATAAAACTATGATGGCTAATAAAAATGAAGTAGTATTATCATGGAAGGAACTATGATATAACCAATTCATATTTCTTTGGGCCCAACACCCTCATATATTATCAACATAAATCCTATTTATATTAAAGAAATTGCCTTAGACATAAATTTCTCAAAAGTTCGTTCACTGATTCTTTAAATACATATTTCATATTCACTTCAAGTTGCCCATACTACTGTCCCAATAGTTACAGCAGCACTTAACTGTAATTGTTTGTTTTTTCTTTTTTCATTTTTTTTTTTTTTTTTAGTGTGTTAACATCAGAACAGGTGCCCTGTTAGACATTTCCTCAATGGTGCACACTCAGCCATTCAATAAAAATTGTTAAATAAAATACTTGTTAAATGTAATCAAAATGTCTGCTATTGAATCTTCAAGAATTATTAAAAGATTCTGAGCACTCTCTCCCCTTAGAAATTTCTCATATATGATTTAAAAATAAGTAAACTAACATCATTTCTTCTCTACAGTAGAACATGTTCTAATCGCCTTACTATAGTTTTCCTCCTGTAATATATATTAGCGTTTTATTAAACCAACAGAGAGTAAAATTCTTTCAAAGAGATAAAAAAAATCTACAAATTGTAATGATCCTTAATCAAAGCAGAAGATAATGAAATTTTGCTAGACAGAAATTTATTCACCCCATGGATTAAAATAACAAGATGATGGGGGAAAAAAAAAGGAAAAGGAAAAAAATTCAAAGGGCTCTGAATTTAAGATAGAAAAAAGCTGTCATTAGAAGATTAAATCTACCTTTGAAATAAAAGTCACTTAAAAATCAATCTCAATTAGGTTAAATTGCACTTGATGTGATTTCCTTTCTCTAAAAACTTCTGATATTAGCTTCTCTATTTGATTTGACTATGATATGTTTTGCATATGAATATATTCATGTGTTAAGCTGTCTGGATTAATTTAAATTTGATTTAACTTGGTTAACACTAATAGTCTGTTTTGACAAATTGAAAAAAAAACTTTAAAAGAATTAAAGAGAGTAAAAGCTCATGAAAATTTTATACCCATGAGAAATATATTTTATTGGCTGGAAGACGGTATTAAAATTTAGCAGGTAAAACAGTTCCTATAGACATTTTTATTGTAATATATGTGAGAAATAAGCAAGGATGAAAATTTAGGACAAAAGACCAATTGCAACAATACTGTACATCAGTGGTCCTCAACCTTTTTGGCACCAGGACAGGTTTCATGGAAGACAATTTTTCCAGGGACTGGGTGGGGGGAGTGGGGGGCAGTGAGAGGGGGTGATTTTGGGGTGATTCAAGCAGATTACATTTATTGTGCACTTTATTTCTATTATTATTACATTGTAATATATAATAAAATAATTATACAACTCAACATAGTGCAGAATTTGTGGGATCCCTGAGCTTGCTTTCCTGCAACTAGATGGTCTCATCTGGAGGTGCTGGGAGACAGTGACAGATCACCAGGCATTCAGTTCTCAGAAGGAGCATGCAACTTAGATCCCTTGTGTGCACAAATCACAACAGGGTTCACTCTCCTATGAGAATCTAATGCTGTAGCTGATCTGACCCGAGGTGGAGCTCAGGTGTAATGCAAGCAATGAGGAGCAGCTGTAAATACAGAAGCTTCCTCGCTCACCATCCACTCACCTCCTGATGCGCAACCGGGTTCCTAACAGGCCATGGACCGATAGCCCCGGGGGTTGGGGACCCCTGCTGTATATTATAAGGAGAACTATCTTTAGATTTTAAAACAATGCCTGTTTGCATTTGAGATGAAATTCTATGCATTTGGTTATTTGGGGGAACCCAGTCAAATTTCCTCTGAATCAATTGATAAAAAAGAGCAAGAGGTCCAGCAAAAAACTATTGGAAATGATGATATTGCAATATGCACGGATATAAACTGCAGGGAGACTGTGTTCCTACACTGAAGCCCAGAATGAAGCTAATTACACACAAGCCACTGCGAAATGGGTCGGTGCTTGCTCTCTCGGAGTTCCTCTTCCAGCGAGTAGATCTGACTATGCTGCTCTCTGAGCAACTTCTCTCAAGAAAAGGAGAGACAGGATGGGGGGATTTACTTACTCCAAGAGTTTTCTTCTAGACTTTCTAATGATGTAAGCCTCTTTCTACTTCCAATCTATGTGGAGGAGTATGTTAGGATACATCGAGGTTCGGAGTAGGCCCTTACCAGGAGGGTGAAAAAAGTGTTGTTCTCCAATATTGTATGTCTGGCATATACTGAGACTATTGGAAATAATGAATTGACTGGTTCAGCAGTGGGTATTTGCTTGATTTAAAAAAAAATCTATTAAATTCCTATGTTGGAGATGTGGATAATATACCAACACAGGAAAACTGGAAGCAGAATTAAGAGACTATCATGCTAAACTAGATACTGAGTGTGGGGTCAGAGGAAGAAAAGAATATCACCACGAATGCTGCTTTTTCCTAGTGCTTCTTATATGTTTCAAAATAGCTAGAAAATAAGAATTGAAATGTTACCAACACAAAGAAAAGATAAATGTTTGAGGTGACGAATATCCCAATTATCCTGATTTAATTATTGCACATTGTATATAGGTATCAAAATACCACGTGTACTCTAAAAATATGTACGACCATTGTCTTTACATATTAAGACAATTAAGCCTTTGCTGTGACCTGTGTTGAAAGTAGACTTATTCCTACATAGTAATTTCCCTTTGATTTCATTTATGGTTTTTTAGGCAAATGGAATTTTTTAAAATTAGAAAATAGCTAAAGCACAATTTCATGGTTAGTACAAACACAAATTGTGTGTGTGTGTGTGTGAGAGAGAGAGAGAGAGAGAGACAGAGGAAAAGAGAGAAATCCTTGTTCCATTTCAGAAATATTAACTAAATTCAAAGCCTTTTTTGTTTAACAGAGTCTCACACTGTCATTCAGATTGAAGTACAGTGGCACAATCACAGATCATTGTAACCTAGAAGTCCTGGGCTCAAGGGTTCCTCCCACCTCAGCCTCCCGAGTAGCTAGGACCACAGCTGTACACCACCATGCCTAGCTAATTATATTATTTTTTACAGAGATTGGGTCTCACCCTGTTGCCCAGGCTGGTTTCAAACTCCCAGACTCAATCGATTCTCTCAGTTTAACCTCCCATCGTGTTGGGGTTACAGGCATAAGCCAATGTGCCCAGCCTGAAGGCATTTTAAATACATGAGCTTAGTTAAATTTCTTTCACAGTCATTTATATCAGGTGTTGACTTTGATTTAGATTTTTAAGAAAATGGTAAATGGCATATACTTTGTATTTTCTTTGCCTTGTTTGTGTTGTATGTATGTGTTTGCAAGAGCTTTGGGGATGGAGTGTGTTTGGGAGTTTAATGAGAGCTTTTTGAATTGGTATATGCAAAAGAAAGCTTAAAAATTTGCTTCAATAGGCCGGTGCAGTGGCTCATCCCAGCACTTTGGGAGGCCGAGGCGGGCAGATCACGAGGTCAGGAGATCGAGACCATCCTGGCTAACATAGTGAAACCCTGTCTCTACTAAAGATACAAAAAATTAGCCCGGCATAGTGGCAGGTGCCTGTAGTCCCAGCTACTCTGGAGGCTGAGGCAGGAGAATTGTGTGAAACCGAGAGGCGGAGCTTGCAGTGAACTGAGATGGCCCCACTGCACTCCAGCCTGGGCGACACAGTGAGACTCTGTTTAAAAAAAAAAAAAAAAATTGCTTCAGTGTAGTTTTATGGATAATTTATTGTACAGGGTACATTTTGTAACCTTAAAAAAATAAGCACATTAAGATATGCAGCAATGGTTAGATATGATATTATTCCTATATGCCAATTTTTACTTTACTTATATTTCATATCTACCATTTTAATTTTCAGATAAATGATAATAGGATTTAGAGCTTGATGGATTACTCTGCTGCTGTTTCAACCTTAAAGAGGTAGGTGGTTAGTGAATTCTACGTCTACTTTTTAAATGAGTTGCTTTCAATGAAGCTCATCAGCAACACTTTCTGAATATAAGAGGCATTGCTTACTTTTAAGCTTAAGTGGGCACCTTGCTATATATTGCTTTTTAAAGTTCAAAGTAATAAATTTTCAAATAATCATGTAAACCACATAATAGTTTAAATTACTATAATCTGACAATATTTTATAAGCTTATAATTTTGTTAATATAGTGTTCTGAACCAAAAAACACAGCTGTTTAATTTATACTACTGGCCAACTTCTGGGCAATTAAACATATCAGCAAACCATAAAACTGCAGAAATTAAATTTAAATAATGCTATGGTCTAGAATTGATGATAAATTTATGCAATTCAGCCTAGTGTAACTACAATTGAATTGACAATTACTTCAGCTGCCTGCATTTTCATAATTTACACCATATTTGAAATACCACAGGGCAGAAGATAGATTTTAGCTCAGGTAATTGGTATCAGCGGGAAAGTGAAAATTGTTTCATAAGGTCCAGGAACTAGTTACATAGTGAAAATTCTAATTAAAATAGAAGAAGTATTCATTAAGCTATTATTGGTGAATAACACAGACATAAAAATCTTAACTAGATTCTACTTTAATGTTATTTTTAATCCTTTCATTCAGGTCCTAAAAACAAATAAAACAAGTAAATCAAATGTCATCCAATAGGCTAGTGAGCCTAAAACCTTATTATTTAGACTATTTGTTATCTATGAACAAAGCTAGATTTTGAGTCTTGAAAAAATAATTTTGACCCTTCAACGCCTGATTCTAGGCTTTTATGGGAAATGTTTTGATCCATCCAACTCTGAGAAACAGGGAGTCCTAAGACTGAAATAAATAGACTTTGTCATGGCCTATTCAGAAACGGGGCCACTTTTCATGGTTCCTAACAGCCTTCATGCTACACTTGGCAAGCCCAGTCTCTTTCTATTCTCCATCTAGTATCTGCACTAATGCTTTTAGTATAAAAACCTTGACAACATTTCGTTCCTATTTAAAACATTGCATACTCTAAACCATGGCCTCCCAATCCTGCAACATCTGTCTCTGGTGTTCCACTTAGTCTTTATTACATTCTAATTTCCCTCATTCTCATTGCAGTCTGCCACACTAGCACTTTTATTTCTTTGAAACAATACACACATTCCTGCCTCCAATGTTTTAACACTTGCTGCTCACTTTGCCTGAAGCACTCATTTTGCCAGGTACTAGAGCTCACATGCTCATTTTCTTCAGCTCTCTGATCACATATCATATCTGAGAGGTTTTCTTTTATTACTCTGTATAACTGATGCATTAGCTTCTTCCATTCTTAAATTACCCAGTTCTATTCATTTTTACATGACTATAATTAACAGACATTTCTGTTAATCATTTTTCTCTTCCCTCTGGAATATAATTTGCACATGTCCAGAACTTTGCTTTTGTGTTCACACTTGTATCCACTGTACATGTTTGATACATGAATACTTATTAAATATTTCAAAAATGAAGAAAATAATTTAGTGAATAAGTAAATAAAATGGTAATGAGTTAATTCTCTATAGTTCATGCAAGTTGTACTGGCATTTGAAATAAACCTAAGAAAATTCTTATAACCCATATTAATGACAATAATCTTCACATGCCAAAATTAAATCTGTTCCATAAAGAATGAAAACTGCTTTGTTTCTTTTTTCAGTTAACTATTAAAATTTATTGTTATTATTATTATTATTATTATTGGCTAGGAAAGGGGTTTAGTGATGCTTATTCATTTGTTCTGAATTACTTATGACAACTAGACTAGGTCTGGAAACTATTCTGAAATCCTCATCCCTGTGTGGTTCTGGGTTAGAGTTGATGAAAACAGGAATATATATAATATAGATGGTTTAAATGGTGGAAATTAACAGGAAGCCATTACTCTTAGATGGTCATGATGGACCGTGTGGTTAAGTGTCAACTTGATTGGGTTGAAGGATGCAAAGTATTGTTTCTGGGTGTACCTAGGTGTTTCTGGGTGTTGCCAGAAGAGATTAACATTTGAGTCAGTGGACTGGGAGAGGAAGATCTACCCTCAGGAAGAACCACCCACAATGTAGGTGGGCACCATCCAATCAGCTGCCAGTGCGGCTGGAAAAAGCAGGCAGAAGAAGGTGGAAGAAGTTGACTTGCTGAGTCTCCTGGCCTTCATCTTTCTCCCATGCTGAATGTTTCCTGCCCTTGAATATCAGACTCCAAGTTCTATGGTTTTTGGACTCTTAGACTTACATCAGTCGTTTGCCAGGGACTCTTAGGCCTTCAGCCACAGAGCGAAGGCTGCACTATCAGCTTCCTTACTTTTGAAGTTTTGGGACATGGAATGAACTACTACGGGCTTCCTTGTTCCTGAACCTGCAGACGGCCTGTCATGGGACTTCACCGTGTGATTGTGTGAGTCAATTCTCTTGAATAAACTCCCTTTCATATATACATGTATTGCATTAATTCTGTCCCTCTAGAGAACCCTAATACATGGACAGACAGGGGAAAGATAAATGCAGATGCACCCAGAGAGCTAGAGCTTCTCTTCCCAATGACAGACTCCACCATCCAATAGCAACTCAAGCCTACCATCTAATATTTGACTAGTTTCCTCAGAGGGGGCTGCCTTATCAGATCTCACTATGAAAACACATTTAGCTGATGTGCCAGGCTCCCAGATGTTTATAACTTCTGAGATTTTTCTGTGAGCTCTGAAACGCCCACTCACATCATTGCTTGAAGCTATTAGGGTTAATGACCTTTCTCTAATCTGGCTCTCCACTTTGAGGCTTTTCCTAACTTTGCCACATTTGTGTAAGCTCTCATTAATACGATAAACCCTTTTGTTCCTGTACTCTTAGTGGCTCTGTTTTGATTACTGAATTCCGACTAATAAACCATTTTTCATGGCTGAATATGGGTCATCTTCCATTGTACTTTTCCATAGTGTTTGATCTTCATTGCTATACATAAATATAACCTCATGAAAACAAATTATAATATACATATTTATATGTGTGTCTGTATGTTTGGGGGATGTGCATGTGTGCTTGTGGGTTTTGTGTGTGTGGATGTATTTTGAAACTTTAAAAAAATCTTTTGAAGAAGCCTAAAATTATCACAATATTTTAAAATAAAATTCTTTTCCAATCTTCACACTATTAGAAGAGCCTTCACAATTGTTTTATGACCCTAAAATGGTTGCAAACAGTATTTTATATATTTAATGAAGTAAAGATGCATAATTATTGGATCCAGTCAAATTGTTATCAGAGCATGTGGTTCAAATTTGCTGAACTCTCATGGTAAATAAATATGCCTTACTGAATTAAAACACATAAAGATGGATCATTTAAGTGCAGAACACATTTGCTATTTAAACAAACCTTTATAGCTTTTAAGTCATTTCTACCAGATCAATGAGATAGTTTTCAGATTTCACTGGAAAAAGTAGAGTAAATGGAAGACTTTTCTCCATTGTAAAAACATATGCTACTAATGGTCACAGGAGTGGGATTGTGGATTTGGTCTTTTTTTCACTCTATTGTTCTAACTGAGAACATGTATAGTACAATGGAATGTGCCATGTTGGAAATACAGCAATGTGTAGTCATATTATTCTATTTTACTTGTTGCTTCAATTTTTATGATTTTCTCTTCCTTTAGTTTTTGGAGAGCAAATTAATAGAATATTGACTTTTTTGTGACTAGTCTACTAAGAAGGTATAAAATTTATCTGTGTCTTCATGTGCATACATACATCTTCTCTTCACAAACATATATCCCAGCACAATGTTGTTTCACTTTCTTTTGATTTAATTACTTGTCCATTTTAAAATATTGGCTATTACTTTGTACATTGTTATAAAATATACTAGTAAATAAATAAAAGATTCTCACTTCTGTCTTTACTAAATTTACAATCATCTACTGGGGGAATATGAACAACTAAATGTATCATTAAGGTGAACTGCAGCAAATGCTTTTAAGAGAGAAATACAGTGAGTGTGCAAGTAATTGTGTGGATATAAAAATTATTGATGGAAATGTTATTTCAACTAAAATCTAACTGAATGTTAGAAGTGACTCAGATTAAATGGAGTAGGAGAAAAAATATTTCAATCATAAAACCTGAATGAATTTCGAGGGATCTGAAATCTTCTCAATATCACTGGAGCATAGATTGAGAGTGGAGATTGGTAGGCATCAAGGGAGATAAGAGCTCAAAGGGAAGAAAGAATGGATTAAAAGTAGATTTGGATGGAATTTTAGACTTTATCCCAAAGGCAATGATGAGACATATAGAAATGACAAGTAAACATTAACACTTACTTTCAATAAGGTCATCTGGCTGCTGAGTTGAAAATGGGCAACTTAGGTTAGGAAGAAGGGCCAAGCCTAGAGCCAGGGAAACCAGTTAGAGAGCAAGAGATGACTTAAGCTTTGATAGTCAGGAAAGAAATAATAAACTGTATCTGAAATAAGCAAAAGATGACATACAGATTTTGGTAGTTAATTGCTCACAAGGAAGAAGAAGTCAACTCCACCTCCCAGATTTCAGGAGTGAACAAGTGATCTGAAATGCAGCATTCCATGCCGTGTGGAACGTGGGAGGCAGAGCAGCTTTCTGTGGCTGTAGGTATGAGAGCTAGTTCAGTCTGTAACCATTAAGTAAGGATTTAAGTATCTGTTTGTATGGAATTATAGCTGTCCTATAGGCAAGAAAACACAAAGACAGAGATGGTGTTATCTGGGGGGAAATATGGGGTTAGTTGGGCTTTAAAATTTTAATGTAATTTGATTTTTATGTGACAGGGATTTGTTCATGATTAAATGTAGATTGGCAGGAGCAGGAGAATGGAAATCTATCCAAAACTTGCCTCAGAGATTATTAAAGAACTGTAAATATTTCTAATTGTGTTCAAAATGCAAAAGCGGGACTGGGCGTAGTGGCTTACACCTGTAATTCTAGCACTTTGGGAAGCCAAGGCAGGAGGATTACTTGAGCCCATGAGTTCAAGACCACCCTAGGCAACATGGCGAAACCCCATCTCTACAAAAAATACAAAACTTAGCTAGGCATAGTGGTGTGCGCCTGTAGTCCTAGCTACTTGGGAGGATCATTTGAACCTATGAGGTTGAGGCTGCAGTGAGCTGTGGCACCACGGCACTGCAGCCTGGGCAACAGAGTGAGAATCCATCTCCAAAAAGAAAAAAAAAAAACGGAAAAAGAAAAATTGAGCTAGACTCGGTCTGCATTAATTTGATTCAGTATTAAGACATTTGAGAAATGTGAAGGTTTGAAGAAGAAAAATCAAACGCTTGTAAATTATTAAATTATTTTAAAATAGATAAATACATTTAATATATTCTTTCAACAGGATAAAATTAGTGCTGTTTTCTTCCTAATTCATAAACATCATGTATAAGTGTGCGTGTATGTGTATGCACATGTATATAGTCATGCACCACATAATAACTTTTCATCAAGGATGGACCATATATAAGACAGTAGACAAGTAAAATTAGAATGGAGTTGTCCTATATAGGTGTACCATTTTAAAATATTTTGTAGCATATTTTACTTGTCTATGTTTAGATATGTTTAGATACAAAAATACCATTGTGATGCAAGTGCCTAAAGTATTCATTACAGTAACATGTTTTAAAGGTTTGTAGCCTATGGACAGTAGGCATACCATATAACCTAGGTGTTTAGTAGGCTACACCATCTAGGTTTGTGTAAGTACATTTGATGATGTTTGCAGAATGAGGAAATTGCTTAACGACAAATTTCTCAGAGTGCACCGTCTTTGTTAAGCAATGCATTACTGTCCATTCTCACATACACATTTTTCTTCTTCAGTAAAGTTTTGTACTGTATAAGCAACTCATTAAGGATCACAACACTACTGTGAAAATAGAAATAGAATTTCTTATATGTTTTTGTTATAATAAGATGATTTTTGGCATTGGTTTTTTAATGGCAGTGCCAATAATGTTAATAATTGGATTATTTCCCAGGCTCCTCTGGTTTAATATGCATCTAACATCTTCCAACCTCAGCTTAGAAATACATTCTAATTCTTACCAAAGCAGTCAATCAGCAAAACACAGGTAGTTTCACTGATACCAGTTCCATACCCATCACTGTAAGCTATAGTATAGATAAGGCTTATCTGATAGTGAGAGTATCATAACTCTGGTGATACTAATGATCTAAATGAGTGAATAGAAAATCAAGAGAAATGCCAAAGTTGTCTTTTTCTTGAATGACAGGAGACTTGGAAACACCAGACTCACATTATAGACTGAAGAGGAAGGAGGACAGGGTAAGGGTGAGGTATATGTGTCATCTTACATGAGGAAAATGCTTTTCTACAATTGACAATAATATTCATCAATTATAAATTCTAATTAGTTTATTACATTAGAACTGCTTGCTTGAAAGCTGCCACAGATCTTTTTACAGTGGGTCATTACATCATTGCAGAGAATTGTTTTCTAGCATGTGTCTCAAAGAATTTTGGTAGGGAAAAATGAGAAGTCAATAAAGTAAATATGCAATTAGGTGTTTTGTTTTCACATGGTTGAGTAGGTTTTATTTCCCTTTAATGTCAGGTTTAAATTTTAAGCCTTGTTTCAATATTCATACAATGACTTCAGAGTTAGAGAATTAATGCCAGTGGTCTGCATTGTTTTGTTTTACTCTGCATATTTAGAGAAAGGGTCCAACTTGCCCTTTACTTACATCAGAATAAAAATCAGTCATAGCTTACTTGTTATCAAAATACCACAAACTATGAAATAAAAATATATTTATAGTAGGAAAACAGAAGTGGAGGGCTATGATCAGCTTATTTATAATACATCAAACTTTATTTCATGTGCATATATTGCACTTTTCAGCATGTACCAATTAGTGAACATTATTCTGCTAATTTTTATGTTAATATGCTATGAAAATTCTGCAAGCTATATGAAATTTTATAATTCTTTAACAACTGCAAATAGAAAATATAGGCAAAAGCCTATTCCTTTTTGGAATGAAAAGTGCTTAATAAATTTGTGGAGAGTTTTGTCTATAGAACAGAACATGCACTGACAGAATTTAGAGAAAATTGTCATAAATAGCATATTTCCTTTCATACAAAAAATTATGGCTTTGTACATAACATCAAAGGAAATGGTTGGAGAATCTATATTTGAATCTGTCTCAAAAGTTTGTTAGAGGTGGATCCTCTGATTTCTTTGGAAATATTATAGTTAATTTACTGAATGTTGATTTCATCAATTTGATTTTGAATATTTCCTGAGAGACTGTTAAAATGACCATTGATATTATACAGACCATTTTCTCATGCAGATTTTCTTTCATCTTATCTTCAGAAGGTATGCAGAGATTTAAGTTTCTGGCTACCTCAAAGAATACAAGGAATCAGGTTTCATAGGTTTGAATCAACATTTGGAGCCTGAATTAGAGTAGAAGACTACAATTATGTGGTTCAATGTGTGAGTGTTAATTTTTAAAAGTAGTGTTAAATTTTTTCCACTATATGTCAAAAAAAATTGAGCCGTCATAGGAACTAAATTGCATGATATTGACAAGAGCAAAGAACACTACGTAGTATTTACCTCTGACAAGAAACATAATGTTAATGCCCTTAATATACCTTTCTCATAGATCCCTTTCTACTGAATGCACCAGTTCATGGGTGTCATTTGGGAGCAGTCATCTTTGCTATTTCTTCTGGCAGTTCTCCTATTTAATAGGTACTGAAGTAAGAAGTAAGTCCACTTGTAAATACAAGTGTAAAAGAACAGAAATAAGTTTTCTGTATTCAATTTTGGTAACTCTCAATATGTATTAGTTTTCTAAGAATAATGGCCTCCAGCTCCATCCATGTTCCTGCAAAGGACATGATCTTGTTCTTTTTTTATGGCTATATAGCATTCCATGGTGTATACGTACTCCAGTTTTTTTACCCAATCTGTCATTGATGGCCATCTAGGCAGACTCCATATCTTTGCTATTGTGAATAGTGCTGCAATGAACATATGCATGCATATGTTGTTTTAATAGAAAAATTTATTTTTTTTTTTTGGTATACACCAGTAACGGGATTGTTTGGTGGAATGGTATTTCTGTCTTTAAGTCTTTGAGGAATTGCAACACTTTTCCACAGTGGTTGAATTAATTTGCACTCCCACCAACAGTGTATAAGTGTGTCTTTTTCTCTGTAGCCTTGCCAGCATCTGTTATTTCTTCACTTTTAAATAATAGCCATTCTGACTGATTTTGATTTGAATTTCTCCAATGATCTGTAAGGTTGATCGATCTATCTATCTATCTATCTATCTATCTATCTATCTATCTATCATCTATCATCTATCTATATCATCTATCTATCTATATCTATACACATACACACACACACACACACACACACATATATATGCTTATGTGTCTTCTTTTGAAAAGTGACAATTCACATTCTTTGCCCACTTTTTAATGGGGTTGTTTTTACTTGTAAATTTAAGTTCCTTATAGATGCTGGATATTAGACCTTTGTTAGATGCATAGTTTGAAAAAATTGTCTCCCATTCTGCAGGTGGTCTGTTCATTCTGTTGATAGTTTCTTTTGCTATCCAGAAGCTCTTTAGTTTAATTAGATCCATTTGTCAATTTTTGCCTTGGTTACAGTTGGTTTTGGCATCTTTGTCATGAAATTTTGCCTGTGCCTATGTCCTGAATGGTATCGACTAGGTTTTCTTCCAGGATTTTTATAGTTTGGGGTTTTACATTTAAGTCTTTAATTCATCTTCAGTTAATTTTTGTATATGATGTCAGGAAGGGGTCCAGTTTCAATCTTCTGCATATGGCTAGTTAGTTATCCCAGCACCGTTTATTGAATAGGAAATCTTTTCCCCATTGCTTGTTTTGGTCAGATTTGTTGAAGATCAGATGGTGGTAGGTATGTGGTCTTATTTCTAGATTCTTCATTCTGTTCCATTGGTGTATGTGTTCATTTTTGTACCAGTACCATGCTACTTGATTTGTCCGGCTCTGCAGTATAGTTCGAAGTTGGGTAGTGTGATGCCTCCAGCTTTGTTCTTTCTGCTTAGGATTACCTTGCCTAATTGGGCTCTTTTTTTTGATTCCGTTTGAGTTTTAAAATACTTTCTTTCTAGTTCTGTGAAGCATGTCAATGGTAATTTAACAGGCATAGATTTCTGAATCTATAAATTATTTGGGCAGTATGGCTATTTTAACAATATTGATTCTTCCTATCCATGAACATGGAATGATTTTCGTTTGTTTGTTTCATTTCTGATTCCTTTGAGCAGTGGTTTGAAGTTCTTCTAGAGATCTTTCACCTCCCTAGTTAGTTGCATTCATAGGTATTTTTGTGTGTGTGTATGACAATTATAAATGGGAGTACATTTCTGATTTGGCTCTTGGCTTTACTGTTGTTGGAGTACAGCAATGCTAATAATTTTTGTACCTTGATTTTGTATCCAGAGACTGCTGAAGTTGTTTCTCAGCTTAAGACGGTTTTAGGCTGAGACTGTGGGGTTTTCTAGATATGAGATCATATCACTTGCAAACAAAGATAGTTTGACTTCCTCTCTTCCAATTTGGATACCCTTTATCTTTTCCTCTTGCCTGATTACTCTGGCCAGGACTTCCAATATTATGTGGAATAGGAGTGATGAGAGAGGGCATCCTGTTATTTTGCCAATTTTCAAGAGGAATGCTTCCAGATTTTACCCTCTCAGTATGATGTTGGCTGTGGGTTTGTCATATATAGATCTTATTATTTTGAGGTATGTTCCTTCAACAGCTAATTTATTGAGAGTTTTAAACATAAATGGATGCTGAATTTTATTGAAAACCTTTTCTGCATCTAGTGAGATAATCATGTTGTTTTTGATTCAGTTTTGTTTATGTGATACATTTATTGGTTTGCATGTTTTGAACCAATCTTGCATCCTGGGAATGAAGCATATTTGATTGTGGTGCAAAACATTTTGGTGTGCTGCTGGATTTGTTTGCAGTATTTTGTTGAAGATGTTTGCATTAGAGTTTATTAAGGATATTGGCCTGAAGTTTTCTTTTCTTTCTTTCCTTCCTTCCTTCCTTCCTTCCTTCCTTCCGTCTTAATCATCCCCTAAGTGCTCCACATTTTAATACAATTATACTGGTGAGTGAATTTCAACATAAGAATTTTAAAGGACACATTCAGACCATAGCACTTCCCCAGTTGTGAATTAGATGTGTTTCTAAAGTGTAATATGATAAATGGATGGGAGAATATGAAATCTTTATTTTTAATTATCTTAGAGTAAAGAGAAATTAAAAAGTGGATAATTTTGCATTCTCTATATGGGTAACAGAAGCTGTGAGATAATGAGTGTCTATCATTGTGCTTGCCTACCTTGACATGAGTGTAGTTGTTTAGTGACAAAGCTCAATATATTTAGTTGTTGGTTTTATTGAAACTTATAAACCCAAAATTGGTATTTAGAAATAGCATTCACTCAACAGAAAAAGATACATTCAGCAAACATCTTTTAATATACCTTTAAAGACAAAACAAGGAAGATATATAACAGACGGAAAGTATGTCTCTCTGGTTGTATCAGGGAAGAGTATACATAAGCAATCACAGTTTGGGCAAAGATATTTTCAAACAGAAAACAGTAAGCAGAAAGGCCTTGACTCAAATCACCATGGTTGCTAGGTTACTGGTCATTTGTACTATTGCTCTCAAATCAATTTCTTGCCCTTGCTTTACTCTGAATTGCATGGGACTAACCTCTGCAACATATCCCAAGCTCCCTTGTTTACTAGCTATAGCAAACAGGAGGCATAGGGGGTACTGGGGTTCGAGAAACAAAAAAGCCAGCACGTATCTTCCCCCATTCTTTGTTCTGTCTGTATCCCTGGTATGTTTCTTGGCTGTTTCCACTTCTCTTACAATCCTTCTCTGTTTTAACAGTTCCCTCCTGGTGACTCAGACTCCTGGTATCTGATAAATCAGGGGATAGTAATGGTCTCTTTCTCTTGACAAACTCTGGATTGTCTCACCGTGTCTCATTTTTTGCTCTTTCAGCTCTTCTAACAACCTTGCTACAGTTCTTTGTAACAAATTCTGACAATGAAATTTATGATCTGGACTTTTTCTCCCTGACTGGACCCTATTGATACAGTTTATCTGAGTAAATAAGCAGGATAAGAGTTATAAAATAATAACCTACGGTTAAGGAAAGGGAGAAAACGGTGGATACAAGGCAGGACTAACTTGCAGCTCCCACTCAGAAAAACAGAGCCACACACGTGGAGACTCACATTGTGAACTTTTGCTCTGAGATCTACGGCAGCAACATACCAGGAAAGCTGAGATAATCCACACACCCTTTGAAGGAAGTGGATTGCTGCTGCAGGCTCCATGAGACAGCCAAGGAACTGTGAGTTGGCTTGCTTTCTTAGCTGAAAGGCTTGTACCCTGGGGCAAGTTCTCAGCCCTGCTCACCTGCTGCCTGGAAATAAACTCGGTGCAGTTGGGGGAGCATGGTGGGAGTGAGACCAGTCTTTCAGGCTGCAGGCTGTGTGAGAGTTGGATGAAGCCTGTGGCTGATGGCTTTCCCCAACTTCCCTGGTGACCTCTGTGATACAGCAGAGTCAGCTGTAATCCCCCTGGAAACAGAACTCCATTGGTCTGAGAACCACATCCCCATACACCACAGCAGCTGCAGCAAGCCCTGCGCAAGGAGAGTCTGAACTCAGACACCCTTAACCCTGCCCCCACCTGAAGGTCTTTATCCACCCTGGTAGCTGAATACCAAGTACATGATCTCTTGGGAGCTCTATGGCCCACTCATTGCCTGACCCTAGAGCAAGCTTGTATCCTACCTATACTACTGCAGCTGATGCACTCTTGAAAGCACCACCTGCTGGCTGGAGGCTAACTGACACAAAAGCAGTACAAAAATAACAACCAGGGACCCTCACAGAGTCTACTTCACTCCCTGCTACCTCTAACAGAGCAGGAGCTGGTATCCATGGCTGAGAGACCTGAAGATGGATCAAATCTGCAGATACTGCCCAGCACCAGTGTGGAGCCTGGTAGCTCTGCTGGGTGGCTAGATCCAGAAGAGAAATAAAGATAACTTCAGCTTGGCTCTCAGGAAGCCCCATCCCTAGAAGAAGCGGGAGAGAACCAAATTAAGGGAGTACCTTTTGGGGCAAAAGAACTGAACAGCAGCCCTTGAGTATCATATGTGACCTCTGACACAGTCTACTCAAATGAGAATAACAAGATAAATAATTCCAGCAGTATGACAAAATAAGATTCTTTGACACCCTCAAAAGATCACACTAGCTCCCCAGCAATGAATCCAAACCAAGACAAAAATCTCTGAATTATCAGAAAAAAGAATTCAGAAGGTTAACTACTAAACTAATTAAGGAGGCACCAGAGAAAGGTGAAGTCCAACTTAAATAGATTTTTAAAAAAGATACAGAATGTAAATGGAAAAATCTCCAGTGAAATAGATAGCATAAGTATGAAACAATCACAACTTCTGGAAATGAAGGGCATACTTAAAGAATTGCAAAATGCACTGGATATTCTCAGCAATAGAATTAAAGAAATATAGAAAGAACATCAGAGCTTAAAGACAGGGCTTTCAAATTAACCCAATCTGACAAATACAAAGAAAAAAGAATTTAAAAAATGAACAAAGCCTCCAAGAAGTGTGGGATGCTAAACCACCAAATCTAAGAATAATTGGAATAATTGGTGTTCCTGAGGAAGAAGAGAAATCTAAAACTTTGGAAAGGATATTAGAGGGAATAATCAAGGAAAACATCTCTGGCCTTGCTAGAGATCTAGATATCCAAATATAAGAAGTTCAAAGAACATATGGGAAATTCATTGCAAAAAGATCATTGCCTTGGCACATAGTCATCAGGTTACCTAAAGTCAAGACTAAGGAAATAATTGTAAGAACTGTGAGGCAAAAGCATCAGGTAACCTATAAAGGAAAACCTATCAGACTAACAGCAGATTTCTCAGCAGAAATCGTAAAAGATAGAAAGTATTAGGGTCCTATCAGTAGCCTTCTTAAGCAAAACAATTAGCCTAGAATTTTGTATCCGGCAAAAATAACTTTCATAAATAAAGGAAAGATACAGTCTTTTTCAGACAAACAAATGCTGACAGAATTCACTGCTGTCAAGCCAGCACTACAAGAACTGCTAAAAGGAGCTCTAAATATTGAAACAAATCCTTGAAGTACACAAAAATTCAACCTCCTTGAAGCATGAGTCTCACAGGCCCTGTAAAACAATAACACAATGAAAAAAATAAATAAGGTACTCAGGCAATAAACAGAATGATGAATAAAATAGTACCTCATATCTCAATACCAAAGTTGAATGTAGATGGCCTAAATGCTCCACTTAAAAGTTACAGAATGGCAGAATGGATAAGAATTCACCAACCAAGTATCTGCTGTCTTCAATGAACTCAACTGATACATAAAGATTCACATAAACTTAAGGTAAAAGTGGGGGGTGGGGGGACGATATTCCATGCAAATGGACACCAAAAGCAAGCAGCAGTAGCTATTCTTATGTGAGACAAAACAAACTTTAAAGCACAGCAGTTGAAAAAGACAAAGAGGGACATTATAAAATGATTTAAAACACTAGTCCAACAGGAAAATATTCCAATTTTAAATACATATGCACCTAACACTGAAGCTCCCAAATTTATAAATCAATTACCACTAGACCTAAGAAATGAGAGAGACAACACCACAATAATAGTGGGAGACTTCAACATACCACTGACAGCAGCAAACAGATCATCAAAGTCAACAAAGAAACAATGGACTTAAACTACACCCTGGAACAAATAGACTTAACTGATATTTACAGAACATTTTACCCAATAACTGCAGGATACATATTTTATTCATCACCACATGGAACATTCTTCAAAACAGATGATGTAATAGGCCACAAAACAAGTGTCAACAAATTTAAGAAAATTGAAATTATATCATGTACTCTCTCAGACCACAGTGGAATAAAATTGGAAATCAACTCCAAAATGAAGCCTCAAGACCACACAAATACATGGAAATTAAATAACCTGCTCCTGAATGATCATTGGACCAATAATGAAATCAAGATAGAAATTTAAAAATTCTTTGAACAGAACAAGAGTAGTGACACAAGGTATCAAAACCACTGAGATACAACAAAATAAGTGGTAAAGGGAAAGTTCATAGCATTAAATGGCTACATCAAAAAGTCTGAAAGAGCACAAATAGACAATCTAAGGTCACACTTCAAGGAACTAGAGAAACAAGAACAAACCAAAACCAAAGCCAGCAGAAGAAAAAAAAAATAACCAAGATTAGAGCAGAACTAAGTGAAATTGAAACAAACTAACAAACAAAAGTACAAAAGATCAATAAAACAAAAAGCTGGTACTTTGAAAATATAAATAAAATTGATAGACAATTAACAAAATTAACCAAGAAGAGAGATTATCTAAATAAACTCAATTGAAAATGAAATGGGAGATATTACAATTGATATCACAGAAATGCAAAAGATAATTCAAGGATACTGTGAACACCTTTACATGCATAAATTAGAAAACCTAGAGGAGATGGATAAATTCCTGGAAATATATAAGCCTCCTAGATTAAATCAGGAAGAAATAGAAACTCTGAACAAATCAATAATAAGCAGCGACTTTGAAATAATTAAAAAGTTACCAATAAAAAATTCCATGACCAGATTCACAGCTGAATTCTATCAGAAATTCGAAGAATTGATACCAATCATATTGACACTATTCCTCAAGATAGAGAAAGAGGGATTCCTCCCAAAATTATTCTATGAAGCAAGTTTCACCCTAATACTAAAATCGGAAAAGAATATAGCAAAAAAGGAAAACTACAGTCCAACATCGCTGATGAACATAGATGCAAAAATACTCACCAAAATACTAGCTAACCAAATCATATAAAAAGATAATCCACCATGATAAAGTGGGTTTAATATCATGAACACAGGGATGCTTTAACATCCACAAGTCAATAAATGTGATACACCACATAAACAGAATTAAAATAAAAAATCTCATAGTCATCTCAATAGATACAGAAAATCATTTGACAAAATCCAGCATTCCTTTGTGTTTAAAACCCTTAACAAAATTGGCATACAAGGGACATATCTTAAGGTAATAAGAGCCATCTATGACAAACCTACAGCCAATTTTATACTGAATGGGGAAAAGTTGAAAGCATTCCTCCTGAGAACTGGAACAAGACAAGTATGCCCGCTATCACCACTTCTATTCAACATAGTACCTGGAGTCCTAGCCAGAGCAATCAGACAAGAGAAACAAATAAAGGGCATCCAAATTGGCAAAGAAGTAGTCAAACTGTCACTGTTTGCTGATGACATAGTGGTATACCTAGAAAACCCTAAAGACTCCTCCAAAAAGCCCCTGGAACTGGTAAATGAATTCAGCGAAGTTTCAGGATGCAAAATTAATGTACACAAATCAGTAGCTCTGCTTGACACCAACAGCAACCAAGCTGAGAATCAAATCAAGAACTTAACACCTTTTACAATAGCTGCAAAAAAGAAAAAAAAATCAGGAATATATCTAACCAAGGAGGTGAAAGATCTCTACAAGCAAAACTACAAAACAAAGGCAACCACAGATGACACAAATAGAAACACATGCCATGCTCATGGATGGATATAATCGATGTTGTGAAAAATGACCAAACTGCCAAAAACAATCTACAAATTTAATGCAATTTCCATCAAAATAACACTATCATTCTTCACAGAACTAGAAAAAGAAATTCTAAAATTCATATGGAACCAGAAAAGAACTCAATTAGCCAAAGCAAGACTAGACAAAAAGAACAAATCTGGAGGCATCACATTACCCGACTTCAAATTATTCTGTAAGGCCAGAGTCGCCAAAAGAGCATGGTGCTGATATAAAAATAAGCAGGTAGACCAATGGAACAGAACAGAGAACCTAGAAATAAAGCCAAATACTTATAGCTGACTGATCATCAACAAAGCAAATGAAAACATAAAATGGAGAAAGGACATCCTATTCAATAAATGGTGCTGGGGCAATTAGCAAGCCACATGTAGATGAATAAAACTGGTTCCTCATCTCTCAGCTTATACAAAATCAACTCAAGATGGATCAAAGACTTAAATCTAAGACCTGAAACTATAAAAATTCTAGAAGATAACATCAGGAAAGCCCTTGTAGACACTGGCTTAAGTAAAGATTTCATCACCAAGAACCCAAAAGCAAATGCAACAAAAGCAAAGATAAATAGATGGGACTGAATTAAACTAAAAAGCTTCTGCACAGCCAAAGAAATATCAGCAGAGTAAACAGAAAACCCACAGAGTAGGAGACAATCTTCACAATTTATACATCTGACAAGGAGGAATATCCAGAATCTACAACGAACTCAAACAAATCAACAACAGCAACAAAAAACACATAATCCCATCAAAAAGTGGGCTAATGACGTGAATTGACAATTCTAAGACAACATATGCAAATGGCCAACAAACATATGAAAAAATGCTCAACATCACTAATTTTCAGGAAAATGCAAATCAAAACCACATGATACCACCTTACTCCTGCAAGAATGGCCATAATCAAAAAACAAAAACAAAATAGATGTTGGTGTGGATCTCATGAAAAGGAAACACTTTTGCACTGTTGGTGGGAATGTAAACTAGTACAACTGCCGTAGAAAACAGTGTGGAAATTTCTTAAATAACAAAAATTACATCTACCATTTGATCCAGCAATGTCACTCCTGGCTATGCACCCAGAGGAAAAGAAGTCATGCGAAAAACATACTCGCACATGCATGTTTATAGCAGCACAATTTGCAAGTGCAAAATTATGGAGTAAGCCCAAATGCCCATCAATAAATGAGTGGATAAAGAAAATGTGGTGTGTGTGTGTGTGTGTGTGTGTATAAAATGCATGTGTGTATATACATATATACACATTATATATGTGTGTGTGTGTGTGTGTGTGGGTGTGTATGTGTGTATACATATGTATACACACATACACACCCACACACACACACACACACACACAAACACTATGGAATACTATTCAGCCATACAAAGGAATGAAATAATGGCATTTGCAGCAAACTGGATTGAAGGAGATAATTATTCTAAGTGAAGTAACTCAGGAATCAAAAACCAAACATCATATGTTCTCACTCACAAGTGAGAGCTTAGCTACGAGGATGCATAAGAATGATACAATGGAATTTGGGAACCTCGGGGGAAAGGGTGGTAGGGGTTAGGGTTTGAGGGATAAAAGACTACACACTGGGTACAATGTACACTGCTTGAGTGATGGGTGCTCCTAAATCTCAGAAATCACCACTAAATAACTTATTCATGTGCAAAAAAAAGATTAAAAATAAGAAAGAGGAAAAAAACACTATACAGTCATGTGCCAAATAACCACATTTCAGTCAATAATAAACAACATTTATGATGACGGACCCATAACATTATTATACTGTAGTTTTACTGTACCCTTTCTATGTTTAAATACACAAATAGTTAGCATTGGGTTGCAACTGCCTACAACATTCAGTACAGTAACATGCTGTACAGGTTTGCAGCCTAGAAGCAATAGACTATACTCTATAGCCTAGGGGTGTGGTAGGCTATGCTATCTATATTTATGTAAATATGATGTTCACAAAACAACAAAATTGCCTAATGCTGCATTTCTCATTATGTATACTGCAGAAAGGTTAGTATTAACATTTACAATTTCCGTTTATATAGTATATACCTTCTGTCTTCTCAAAAGTTTTACTGAAATAACTCTCCTACTCCACATATAAGAATACTCATTTTCTCACATCTTTCAAAACATTGGTTTTTGTTAGACTTCACTAATATGGAAGTATTCTTCAGCCAAACAAAACAAAACCACCTGTTATTTGCATTTTCTTTATTACTGGAGAAGCTGTACATGTTTTGCTACATTTATATTCCTTCTTGGAACGGTTTGAGTCTTCTGCTGATTTTCTACTGAATAGTCTTATTTTCTTAGGAATTTAATAGTATAATTCTAGTTAAAAGAAAAGAATATTTTCATTTTATTTTTTTTAAAGAATAACCTATTGTTTTTAGGTGTTTATGGAAATTCCAGATATTACAATTAATTAAATATGTCTGGAAATCAGAAGAGAGGCCAGCGTGGGAATTCAAAGGAAGTAAATGAAGTCATCTAGAAGCAGAACATAGAGGAGAAAAATGGCTGAGGATGAATTTTTAAGGTAAGCATGTTAAGGTATGAGTAGACAGAGATAATTGGTAAGAAAAACAGATTAGGAGAGCATAGGAGAGAAAAATGATGAAAAAACAATAGTATTCACCAAAGTTTTTAGAAAGTGGAGATAAACCTTGAAAATTTTCTATTGGGCTCTGAATTTGGAAGGTAATTTTTGTTGTTGGCAAAGAGGTGGAAATGGGGGAAGGTAATATGGAGAGATGTACTAAAGTTGAGAAGGAGAAACTGTTAAATAAATTGTTAAATAAAAAGTGTTGAGGTCTGAAAAACCATGATATATTTTTTTATTCCACTCAGAATTCCTTAATTTGGGGGGCATAATATTTGATGAGGCCAATTGTAGCAATAATCCAAGTTGGAGTGACTCCTAGGACAAAAAGAAAGACTGGTTGATGGTTCTGGTGATGGTATACCAAAAGACCAGCCATGAATCCAGAAAGCAGAAAAATGGCAGGCCAGGGAGGAGTTGCTAATGCGGAATAACTAGTTGGTCCAATGGTATGGGTATCATTGGGGTATAGAATAAAGGTGTTTTATCATCTAAAAGACAGATGTGAGCAATGTTCATGACTGACAAGAGGTAAAGGGGAAGGAGCAGGCACCACTGAAGATGGCTGCAAGAAAAATACTGTCTTTTGGGAACAAGAAGATGTATAAAACCAACTGTGTAGAAGTTGAGGATGAAGGAGAGTTTATTTATGATGGAATGGGGATCCAGTAACCATAATGGTATGGATTTTAAGAAACATTAGTAGGGGAATGATAAATTCATGGGCTGAATGTGCAAAGTAGTATAGAAAGAAGAGAGTATGACAGTGGTTATAGTCATGACTACATTTCATCTCCTAATTTCTAGTTCTGAACTACCCACAGTTACTCAATATATTCAAGAGCTGTCTCTATGGCCTCTAATTAATATGGAGGCTTGGGGTATTTTATTCCATTCAAGAGTCTCTATATTCATTTTGTTATCCCATCGCTATTCCTTAAATTTCTATACACTTGAAGTGCATGTATATATTTGTATGTGTGCTTATATCAACCTTCCTCAGCCATTCTACAGGACTATAAAGATAATTTAGTACTCCTTTCTGAATTAGGCACTCAAGGTTAACAGCAAAATTTAGGGAGACAATGTCAAGAAGAGCTTTTCTCTGTCAACTTTTGTTTTCTGTAGTTGACTAAAGAATTGTTTTCTTATATACCTACATATGTGCATAAAGAAACACATGAAAGGAAGAGAACATATTTTAATTATGAACTTTGGAGCTCTATTTAATGGTGTAATTTAGGAAAAATAAAACTAATTATAATTCAAGATTATCTACTGAACATCTTGGTACTTTCTAACTTGTGATGCCAAGGTGGTGATCCTCTTACACATCTTTTAACCAGACTTGTCTTCTTTTGGCTAAAATCTAGTGTTTTCAGAGAAGGCCAACTCTTCGAATCAAAACGGGTTTAATCAGGAAAAATTGCAAGTAAAAACATTACTAACCCTTTTAAAAATAATCTGAAAAATATTTTGATTTATAGACTTGCATTATTTTAAACTAACATTTCCTTCCACTGACAAATGTAAGTGATATTTGGCAGAGTTTCAGAGGACCACCAAAGCTTAAATTAAACATTCGGAGAATATTGTCTCTACTCATGCATGTGATTCCTAAACACTGTGCAATAATTAATCTGAATTGCTTCCAAAAATAAAAAAAAAGCAATGTATAAAACAAAATAAAATCCTACTCTTCTACAGTTCTACTTCAGTGAGTTCTAGGAAAAAAATCAAGCCAAAAGTTTAGCTGTTCACATACAGGTATCATTTATCCAAGTGTATATTATGTATGCAATTGGCTACAGAAGCCTGGGCACAAAAACACAGGTGTTATTAGATTGAAACAATTCTCTGTGTACCCTTTTCCAGGAATCCCATGTACCTCCTAGGCATGAGTGTGAGCTAACTAGGAAATTAGATCAGTTCTACTCTAAACAAAAATAGGAGCTCCTGAAACTATGCACAAGTTTATTTGAGTAAAAGGAAGTCAAATCATTCGGTTAAGTTCTTTTACATCTTGTGTTAGGGAAAGAAAATAGTAAAGCTACAGATATAAAATAAGAAAAATAGACCTTAAGATCCCAAGAGAGATATATTTTAGCAGTTCTTGCTTTTATTTTTGTATGTCCTAAGACAGATATATTTTAGTGGTTCTTACTTTTATTTTGTTTATCCTAAGAGAGATACGTTTGTAGATCCTAAGGGAGAGATATTTTGTCAGTTTTTACTTCTATTACTTTTTCTAACTATGCTGTTTTCTTACTATTTATATTAGATAAATTTATTTTGGATGTAAAGAGATCTGTTTGCTCACAATGTGGAAAAATAATAGAAAATAAAGAAAAGAAGGGTAAGAAAAAGGAAAGAGCATTAATACTTTGTGGATTAGATAATGTGTTACGCACTTTGATAAATATTTTAATCGCAATTTTCTGAAATTTTTACTGATTCCACTACAATTTTCAATAGGAAAATGTTCTCATTGAATTTATTTTAAATGCCAACTATCTGAAACAGTGTAATGATCTTTAAAATTTCCTTTTTGGAGGCTGTAGGGAATAGCATCAATGTTTCCAGAATGCTAGATATTTTTTTTTATTTTGAAAAAAGTAGTAGGAAGTTTTGGAAGAGGAATATAAATATCATACAATATAATCTTCCTATCAGTTCTTGATTTCCTTGTATACTCTAGATTATTGTCCATTAGCTGTATGCTTTCTATGCCTGACATGAAAAACTACCACAAAGTTGGTAGCTTAAAACAGCAGAACTTCATTCTCTAATAGTTCTGATGGCCAGATATCCAAAATCCAGGTGTTGGGAGAGCCGTATTCCCTATAGAGGCTCTAGAGGTAAATTGTTTCTATACCTTTTCTGGCTTTTGGTGGTTAGTGACTTCCTTCACTTTTGGCCACATCACTCCAATTTCTGCTTCTGTCTTCACATCACCTAACCTGTTTCTGTCTCCTCCTCCGTATGTCTCTTATAAGGACCTTTGTTGCTCTTCTAGGCAATCCAGGATGATTTCCTCATCTCAAGATCCTTCAGCTAATTATAATGACAAAGACTCTTTTTCTAAATAAGGTAATATTCATGGGTTCTTGGATTAAGGTGTGAACATATCTTTTGGAGGGCTACCAGTCAGCCCACTACATCTACCATCTGTAATATCAATCTGTGAAAAGAACTTAGTACTTTCTAAAATGACTTGCTTAAGCTGTGATGCCAAACTCTGTTTCACTGAGCCAAAATCTGATTCCACATATTTTCCCCGTAATTACAGTTCTGCCATTTGGGGTCCATCTTATGTCCATTTTCTGTTGCTATCACAGACTGGGTAATTTATAAAAAATAGAGGTGTATTTATTTCATCGTTCTAGTGACTGGGAAGTCCAAGAGCGTGGCACTGGTATCAGGTGAGGGCCTTTCTACTGTGTCATAACATGACAGAAAGCATTCACATGGTGAGAGGGCAAGAGTATATACATATCAGTCAGGTCTCTCTTCCTGTTTTGTACAGCCACTAGTTCCATTGTGGAAGCCCCACACTGATGACCATATCTAATCCTAATTACCTCCCAAAGATCCCACCTCCAATCAACATATGATTTGGAGATTAAATTTCTAGCTTAAAAAATTTGAAATTTGGGAGAGACATGCAATTCATAGCAGAGCCCCATTAAATAAATGTACTATCTTCCCACAATATAGTCTTCTAAATATTTGAAAATTGGTATTTTTTCTTGAAAAATTATTTTCATTAATTTTTCAATACTCCTGAATTCCATTTTCTGTATCTTCATTTCTGGGTTTTTGTTTTTTATTTTACTCCTAATGAGTCACTCTGCCTCCTTCAAGATTAACTTGAGGCTTACTAATAGGTAGAATGAGTGTCTTGCCATCACATTAATCACAAAATGCCGGTGTACAATATAATAATACATTGCCTCTTGCAGTGCACTATTCCATTTCTATATTAATAAAACATCAGGGATAGATTATATGCAGTTTCCCGTAGGCAGATGAAATTGAAAGGGTTTTTCTTTAACTTACTGCTATTTCTTCTATTTGTATTAAATTTCTTGAGTAATTTATGGCAGGTGTCATTCCTACTCTCTCAAGAGTTAGTAAAACCCAACAGAACTATTCATTTTGTTCTCTAAAAATTGCATTGAGTGATCCCAGAGGCAGTGTGGAGTTACAGATAAAGTATCATTAGACAAAATCTGTAGGCTGACAAAACACTGCAGAAGAAAGAACATACAAGCATACATAGGAAAATTGGTTTCTAATGGAGTGACAAATGATGAAGTGTGTTTATATAAATTTAAGGGAGATAATTTATTAGTAAATAATAAAACTTTGTTGAATCAGTAAAAATTTCAGAAAATTGCGATTAAAATATTTATCAAAGTGCGTAACACATTATCTAATCCACAAAGTATTAATGCTCTTTCCTTTTTCTTACCCTTCTTTTCTTTATTTTCTATTATTTTTCCACATTGTGAGCAAACAGATCTCTTTACATCCAAAATAAATTTATCTAATATAAATAGTAAGAAAACAGCATAGTTAGAAAAAGTAATAGAAGTAAAAACTGACAAAGTTTTTGCAGTCTTCTGCATTGAATCAAGGGGGGAAAGGCATGAAGAGTCAGAGAGTGGAGGCTTTTATGGGATAGTACTAGAAGTAGGACTTGACACTTTTACTCATCTGTCTTTGACTAGCATTCAGTCACACATTCACACCAATGGCCAGGGAGCCTGAGACACAAAAGAAACTGGGCTTAGTGATTATGTTACTGTTTATATTATTCCATTTTAAATTGTCCTTTTAGTCATTTAATTTCAATCTATACTAAGTGTAAATCATAATTTAGGTTTCACAAATATCAAATGTGTCAAATTATTCTTACCATTAATATATTAAAGATAATTTTAGATTTAATTCAGATTATCTGCATTAGTCTGTTCTGTTCTCACACAGCTAATAAAAACATACCTAAGACTGGGTAATTTATAAAGGAAAGAGATTTAATTGACTCACAGTTCCACATGGCTGGGGAGGCCTCACAATCATGGTGGAAGAGCAGGGGACGTCTTACATGGTGGCAGGAAAGACAGAACTTGTGCTGGAGAACTCCCCTTTACAAAACCATCTCATGAGACTTATTCACTATCATGAAAACAGCATGGAAAAGACTCACCCCATGATTTGATTACCTCCCACTGGGTCCCTCCCACGACACATGGGAATTTGAGAGCTACAATTCAAGATGAGATTTGGGTGGGAACACAGGCAAACTGTATCATTGTCTTAGAGCTGAATCATTAACATATTACCAATAGTCTAGTTTCCCACATATTTTGTTTTTTTATGTTAAAATATAGGCAACGAATTATCTCAAATACATTAAAATGTCCCTTCTCTTAGTTTCAATAGAATTATGATGTATACAATACAATGAAAATAACTACATATATGCAACATCATCAGTTTTATTTCCCAAGCTCCTTCTTCCTCCAACATACATTTTCTGTTAACATTAAGGCTTTGTCCATTTGAGGCAATTAATGGATTTTAAAATGAAATTAATGGATGACACTGATATTGGTTACTAAAAATTTGGTTTGATAGACTATACTATTAATGGAAAAGTTAAATATTGAAATAAATGCCGAAAAGAGGATAATGAGTCAGACACATTATAATTTTGTTATTCATAAAAATAAGTTCCAAAACAGTATTTCTGAGGAGTAAGCAGCTTTCCTACAAGAAGATCCTATACTACACCCTTTCTACCCCTGCCTTCCCAGGTTTTTGCAGTCTTCTGCATTGAATCAAGGGGGGAAAGGCATGAAGAGTCAGAGAGTGGAGGCTTTTATGGGATAGTACTAGAAGTAGGACTTGACACTTTTACTCATCTCTCTTTGACTAGCATTCAGTCACACATTCACACCAATGGCCAGGGAGCCTGAGACACAAAAGAAATTGGGCTTAGAGAAGAGCTATCAAGTCTGTCATACTGGGGAAGATGCTTTATGGGAAAAGCATTTTTTAATAATTTATTGGTTTTCAGGAAGTAATATAATTCAGATAATAAAAGTTTATTACTCAGAAATCAGGTCTAGTTAGATGATTTGTGGGACAAGGTACAAAATGAAAATGTGAGGCCTCTTGTTCAAAACACAGAAACAGTTGCCACTTAATGTAATAAAATATAAAGGCTTTTACTTCAAAAATTCTTATAATAATTTCAAACATATGGGTGAGTAACAGTGACACATAGTTTTAGTAACACACACTGTATCAAAAGAACCATCTTGCTTGGAAAAAAATTACTAGACAAATATATAAAATGGCTTTTACAAGCCATTTAAACAGCAACCCAAACAGGCAAGTTTTTAGGAACCATAATCCTGAAATTAGTTCGAATTCACCTCAGATTTTTCCTAAAATACCTTATAAAAATTGTATTTAAGGAAGATTGTACCATATCAGAAAACTGAAGCATCAGAAGCGATACAGAACAAAAGGGACAGTTCAGGGCTGTCCAGTTCAGAAGCTAGGACAAAAGAGGCAAAAATCCAGAGATAAAGAATTTTCAGGTCATGAAAATGACACATATTCCAAGAAACAAATCAGAAGACAGCAACTGGGAGGCTGAATTGTTGAGCAGAGATTTTAGCAGCTATGTTATCCTAAATGGAGAATGAGTGAATTTCAAGCTTTACCATGGAGGAAAGACTTTAGGAAATATCTCAAGACTTCGGTTGAGACAATGGAAGGACTATGCCTAATGAATGAAGGTCACTCCACAGGAGTAAAGGTTGTGTTCTACTGTGGTATATTACATAGTATCATATTTACACCATGTGTGATCAACTCTATGGAGAAATTCACATGGCCTCCAGGCAACAGCCAATGAGGAACTGAGTCCCTCATCCAAAAGCCCAAAAGGACCTGAATTCTGCTACAATCACATGAATAAGAATGGAAGTGGATCCTTCCCCAGGTAATCCTTGGGAGGACTGCTGCCCTGCTGACACATGGAATTCAGCATGTGAGACTTTGAAGCAGAAAGTCAAGCTTAATCATTCCGATTTCTGGCCTATATAGACTGTGAGATAATAAATGTTGTTGTTAAAACCAGTAAGTTTGGGAGTAATTTGGTACTTGCAATAGATACCTAAAGTGGCTATAATATGCATGAGAAGCAGAAACAGACTATCCTTAACCAAGCTTCAAATCCAGTCGTCCAAGAATGAAACTGATCTCCTGGCACTCGATCTGCTAAAAATAACAGAGACTAGAGACTCCATAATTTTTAATATGCAGCCTGGCATCTGTTCAAAATTTTTGAGACATGACAAAGACAGGCAAAAATGAGTGAAAAAGAAGGTGGAAAAAAAAAGCAGAGCTGATAAAAGAGACTAAATGTTGATTCAGAATTCAGAGAGATTAAACAATGACTTTTAAATAATCAATATGGGTCCTGTAAAGTATGCAGTTTGTCTGCAAAGCATGTAATAAAATTTAAAGTACAACTTTATGTTTTAAATGCACAATTTAGAAAGGAAGAAAAATTGTAAAACATTGATTTAAGCTTTCAGTTCAAGAAGCTTGTTGGATAAAAAAGCAAATTAAGCTCAAAGGAATCGTAAAGGTAAGAGAAAAAGCAATGAGATAGGGAATATAAATTAGATCCAGAAATTCATTCTTTGAAAATTTTGATTAAAATTATAACTTGTTTACAATTCTTATCAGAAAAAATAGAAATAATGTAAGTTATCAATATCAGAATAAATAACAAAGCATCAACCAAATCTCACAGATAAAAAGTCATTATGATGAATTTATAGTAATAAAGTTAAAATTTTCACAATAATGGATGAGTTCTCAAAATATATAACTCACCACAATTAGCATTAGAATAAATAGATAATCTGAATGATCTTACTGAAGAAATTGAATCTAAAATTAAATACCTACACACAAACACATCTTTACACACTTTTGAACTCAGATGATTCAAAGAGAAGTCTTCCAAATGTCTAAGAAAGGAATTATATCAATTTTACACAAATTCTTCCAAAGAGTAAGACTGGAAGAACTTCCACATCATTTTCTTATTCTATAATAACCTTGATACCAAAACTAGGTAAGCAAAAGTAAATTACAAGACAATATTTCTCATAAATATATACATAAGCCTGTAAAAATATTCCCAAATCAAAGTGATATATAACAACAAACATTAATAGACAATTATCTATTAATATTTATTTCATGAATGTGAGGTTAGTTTACTGTCGAAAAATCAATAAAGTCATCATGTTAACAGATTAAAAAACAAAAACCATATGATAATTTTAAGGCATAAACAAAGCCTTAAATACAATATGAATAAAATTCAATACCTGTCCATGATCAAAATTCTTAGCAAACTCCATAAATATAAAAAGAAATTAATCTGATAAACTATACAAAGCCCACACAAAACCTACAGCTAACATTATATTTAATGGTGAAATAGTTAAGTTTCCCTTTAAGGATGGGAACAAGACACAGATATACACCACCATCACTGCTAATGAACTCCAAATGTTCTTGCCGCTGAAATAGGGTATGAGAAATAGAATAAAACATATAAATATTGAAGAGGGAAAAGGAAAATATTTAGGGAATCGAATAGTATTATAAGCAATCTATTAAAATTAATGAGTAAATTGAACAAGATAATGGGGCACAGGTTACCAAATGGATTTCTATATTAGTGACAATTAGAAATTGGGAAACAAAATAAAAATCTTATTTACAATGCTATGCGAATAATACATTCCTTAGGGATAACTAACAAAAGATGTACTGGATGTCTATAAATTTAAAGTATTATTGAGACACTAAATGAGACAAATAAATGAAAGTGTATAAAGTATTTATTGATTGGAAAATTAAAAATTTTTAGGATACTAATCTCCCAAATGCTTCTACAGATTTAATACAATTGCTATCAAGATCCTTCTAGGCACTTTTATGAAAATTTAAAAGTTGATTCTAATATGTATATAAAAATGAAAATGACCCAGGATAGACAAGTTAATCTTGAGGAAGAAGAAAAAAAGCTTTAGGGTATACCTTGATATGAAGGGCTTAGCAATTAAGACAGTGTGGTATTGATTCAAGGACAAATTGATGTATGGAACAGAATCCAGAATCAGACCAGACATACACAGTGACCTGATTAATGAACAAGCTTCACTGCTGTTTAACAGGCAAAAAGATAATCTTCACAATAAATTGTGCTGGGTATATGGCACATCTACTGGGAAAAAAATGAATTTTGACTCATTTACTGGAAACTTAGGTTTAAGGGGCCCCAATTTAATCATAATGACACAAAATAGGACAAATTAAAGAGAAAAAGTATTCTTTTTTAGCATACATTTTTCCAGTCTGAGAAGAACTAGATAAAATGTTTGCTAATAACAAAGAACTAGAAAGTAGAGGCAGTCAAACTGAAGGTCTGAGGCATTCGCATTTACTCAGAGATTCTACAACCTAGAGGTACATCTTAGTTACCTGGAAAGTGTTTTAAAAATACATATTCTTTTCTTTGAGGACTGTATCTTTTATTTAATTTTAACTTTTATTTTAGATGTGGGGTATACATGTGCAGATTTGTTACCTGAGAATATTGGATGATGCTGAGGTTTGGAGTACGGATCCTGGCACCCTGGTGGTGAGCATAGTACCTGATAGGTAGTTTCTTAACTCATCCCCCTCTCCAATCCCTCCACCCTCAAGTAGTCCGCATTGTCTGTTGTTCCCATATTTATATGATATACACATCCCACGTGTGCTCAATGCTTAGCTCCCACACGGCTGGAACTGAAGGCAAGAATCCTGAACAAATTAATGCAGGAACAGAAAACCAAAAGTACATATTCTTAATTCCTAGACAGGAAGGCCCCAACTCAGTAACCGTAGTACAAGAAGTTGGGCATCTGAGTTCTTAAATGTTCTAAAAATGCTCTAGTAGTGTCCTTCTTCGGCATAAAGTTTTAGATAAAAATCACAGTACGAGGCAAGGAATGTCTAGTCATTCTATGAGATTTCCTTGGGCCATATTCTACACTCCTAATTGGGTGAGTCAAGAAGGAATCAATAACTGGATTCAAAAACCTACTGCCTCAAGAAAGTACTGCATACACTGATATGACTGAAAGTATACATTTTCTGAAAAATAATATATCCCAATGTGTCAAAAGTCATAACCTATGACTCAATAATTTGTTAAATTATACTACTTAACCATGGTTAACTTATTATATATATATATGTGTATATATATGTGTGTATATATATATATATATATATATATATATATATATATTCCACGTACTCATGGCCATTTTGACAGTCCATAGTACAGTCTCTTCTATATGTTAAGTGCTGAATCCATGTGAGTTATTATAATATGTACTTTATTGAAGCAAAATGTTCCTAGATATAAATAGTGGGAGAAACAGACTATTAGACATATTACCAAAATATTATCAGTATGTTCTTGAGCAATATGATTCCTGAATTCATACTTTGTTTAATAGCTTTATGTTTATTTTTATTTATCCAATTTTCTAATAAAACACTAATATGACTTCTATGAACAGAAGAAATTGCTAAAAGAAAATTAGAAAATTACAAGTTTCATGAAAAATGTTATTTGGTAAAAATATTAAAATACCATACACACAAGAAGAAAAAGAACTATGTAAGTTGTTCCTCTGCGAAAAAACAAAAATGACTTTTGAGTTCTTCAGTTTCCATTTTTCAGAAACACCGGACTTTGACAGCAAAAATCACTTTTGACTGGCTCATTTCTAACATGGTAGTCACAGCTGTGGAACATATTTTCTAGGCCATTCTTATAAATCACCTCAAACTTATTGAGGTAGGCTGAATAATGCCCTCCAAAGAATAATGTATACCCCAAAGAAGTCCACATTCTAATCCCTGGAACCTTTGAATATGTTACCTTACATGACAAAAATAAGGGCCTGGTCATCTAATGTATGCAACACATCTATTATTTAAAATCATGAATACATGTAACCAAATAGTTCTAAATACAGTTTAGTTTCATCCTTTTAATCTATTATTAGAAGATGAAACTGGCATAAAGGATAAGTTCTCCTTAAGATAAACTTGTAAGTTGCTGTTTTCTCCCTGGCAGGCTTTCGCTCTTGCATTTCTGACAAACAGTGGGTATCATATGTTTAATTAATTTTCTTATGGCAATCTAACACCTTTTCATTCACTGCTTTCATTTGGAACTGGCTGTTGATCATAGCTTTGGTATAGCAAAAGAATCATATCCAGTAAGATAGCCAACTAAATGCAGACAGGTGGAGCAGTTCCTACCTAAAGACTGAGACAACCGGCATGCTCCTAACATGCTCCTAACAGATCTTCTCCAGAGTGGACAGAGGGAGGACATGGAAGCTGAGCAGAAGGAGGAGAACGTTGGGAACCCTACATGGAGATAAATTGCACCCAGAGTCGTTCCTGACCACTCGTTCCAGAGCACCTGGCTCTGGAGAAATGGGTGAGTTGACATGGCAAAGAGCAACCTGCCCTCACCACAGGCCTCTGGACCACCAGTAGGAGACCCCTCAACCATCACAGGCATTTGAATTGGCAGGGAGAGCTGCTTAGAGAAGTGGTAGGGGCAGTAAGCCAGCTGATGTGGAGCCCAGAGGGTTTGGTGCAGGAGCATCTGTAGCAGGGTAAGGCCAGAGATGGCCATCCTGCTAGGCTTGACTTGCTCCCGTAGGAAATATTAGCCCTAGAGGAAGTGCTGGATCTGAACACTACAGGGTGGTCTTGTCCAACAGATAGGACCAGTCTAATCTGAGCACTCCCTGGTCTGCTGGCCTCTCCCACAGCCTCAGCATGACCATGCCTGCTTGCAGGGCAGCCCCGAGTGGTCTGGGGGCCTGTGTCATAGTTTCTACACTGGCAGACTGTGCAGAACTGGCAGAGAGCTTCAGTGGGGCAGCACCTATGTCGAGGCCCCAGCCCACATGCTCCCTCCCTATACTGCAGCTTCCTGCCTAGGCTCAGGGCAACTCCCCAGATTGCTCTGTTGGTGTATGTCTGTGCAGGCAGGTTTTGCTTTCCTAGCACTGACAGCACGTTGGAGTCCAGTCTGCCTCCCCTTCCCTTCCAGAATGCCATTGCAGACAGAGCCTTGGAGGGCACAGAGCCAGCAAGCCCCACACCTACAAGCACCCCACCCTTTTACTAACACTATGTAGAGAACAGTGGATCCCCCTCTGCCCTGAGCCATCACTCCTCCTTGAAGGGAACAAAGAAGGTACCCAGACCTGCACTTGCGACTGCCTGGCCCCTGAGCCAACACTACCTTCAGCACAACTGTTCACACAGTCTCCAGCAGGGGTCCCCAGCCGCCCCCACCTTCCCCACCAACCAAGCTGCAAGGGAGGCAGGCACCGCAGAACCCACTAGCACTCTGCCACAGCTGCCACTACTGCTACTGCTGGAATGTGAGGTTGGATCCTGCTGTCACTGCACTATGAAAGGCTTTGGCTGACACCATCTGTTGGAGTGCAGTGACTGGGGGTCTGGGAGCACCTCAGATTCCCCCAGCTCAGTAGATTCCTAACTTTGAGAAGCCAGAGAGCAAAGTTGGGGCCCAATATATGTCTCCCAGTTAGAACACACAGTTCAGGATTTGGCAGAGTGTTGGTCCCCTAAAATCTTCCAGAAAAGACAGTCAACTGAATCTACCTTATACCACAATCAAACCCTCAAGGGAATCAAATAAAATAAAAGCAAACAAACAAAAAAAATCAAAAGGTCAGCAATGTCAAAGACTGAAGGAAGACAAGCCCACAAAGATGAGAAAGAATCAGCATAAAATCCCTGAAACTCACAAAGTCACAGGGCCTTTTTTCTTGCAAACAGCTGAATCATCTCTCCAGCAGGAGTTCTGAACTGGGCTGAGCTGCTGAAATAACAGAAATAGAATTCAGACTAAGGATAGGAAAAAAGATAATTGAGCTAAAGATGTATATTAAAACTCCTTCCAAGGAAGCTAAAAATCACGTTAAAACAATGCAGGAACAGACAGACAAAACAGGCAGTGTAGAAAAAAAATGGAACTGACCAACCTGATAAAGCTGAAAAATGCGCTATAAGAATTTCATAAGGTACTCACAAGTTTTAGTAGCAGAATAGACCAAGTGGAGGAAAGAATCTGAGAGCTTGATGGCTGCCTTTCTAAGACAGTCAGACAAGAATACGGAGAAAAGAAGAAAAATAAATGAACAAAACCTCGGAGAAATAGGGGATTATGTAAAGAGACCAAATGTATGACTCATTGCTGTCTCTGAAAGAGATGGGGAGAATGGAAGGAACTTGAAAAACATATTTCAGGATATCATCCCTAAGAACCTCCCCAACATAGCTAGAAAGGCCACCAATCAAATTCAGAATATATTCCCAACACAGAAGCACACAGATTCATAAAGCAAGTTCTTAGAGACCTTCAAAGAGACTTAGACTCCCACATAATATTAGTAGGAGACTTCAACACTCCACTGACAGCGTTAGATAAACCATTGAGGCAGAAAATTAACAAAAACATTCAAGACCTAAATTCAGCATTGGTTCAAATAGATCTGATGGACATCTACAGAACTCTGCACCAGAAAACAATAGAATATACATTCTTCACATCACCACATGGAACGTACTATATAATTGATCACATTCACAAGTAAAACACTCCTCAGCAAATGCAAAATAACTTAAAACATAGCAAGCACTCTCTCAGACCACAGCACAGTAAAGTTAAAAACCAAGACTAAGTATTTCACTCAAAAGCATTCAATTACATGGAAATTGAATAACCTGCTCCTGAATGACTTATGGGTAAATCACGAAATTAAGTAAGAAATCAAGAAGCTCTTTGAAAGTAATGAGAACGAAAGTGCAACATGCTAGAATCTCTGGGACACAGCTAACACAGGGTTAAGTGGGAATTTTATAGCACTAAATGCTCACATCAAAAAGTTTGAAAGATCTCAACTTGACAACCTAATGTCACAACTAAAAGAACTAGAGAAAGTAGAATAAACCAACCCCAAGCTAGCAGAAGACAAGAAATAAGCAAAATCAGAGCTGAACTAAAGGAGATTGAGATACAAAAAAACCCAAACCACTCTAAAGATCAACAAATTAAACAGCCTGTTTTCTGAAAATATTAATAAAATAAATAGACCATTAAATAAACTATTAAAGAATAAGGGAACAGATTCAAATAAACACATTCAGAAACAACAAGGGGCACATCACCACTGACCCTGCAGAAATACAAATAACCATCACATAATATTATGAACCCCTTTATGCACATCAAGTAGAAAATCTGGAAGAAATGGATAAATTCCTGGACATGGACATCCTCCCAAGACTGAACCAGGAAAAATTGAGTGCCTAAATAGAATAATAATCAGCTCTGAAATTGAATCAGTAATAAATAACCTACCAACCAAAAAAAATCCCAGGACAAAATAGATTTACAGCTGAATTGTACCAGATGTACAAAGTAGAGCTGGTATCATTTCTCCTGAAACTACACCAAAAAATTCTGGAAGAGAGGCTCCTCCCTAACTCATTCTATCATGATACCAAAACCTGACAGAAACACAACAAAAAAGGAAAATTTCAGGCCAATATCCTTCATGACCATTTATGCAAACATCCTCAAAATACTGGCAAGCCAAATCCGACAACACTTCAAATAACTTTTCTACCATGATCAAGTAGGCTTTATCCCTAGGATGTAAGGCTGGTTCAACATACACGAATCAATAAACGTGATTCATCATTTAAACAGAACTAAAGACAAATCCACATGATTATCTCAATAGAAGCAGAAAACCTTTTCAATAAAATTCAACACCCCTTCATGTTGAGACTTCAACACAGTAATAGGGCTAGACTTCAACACACCACTAGCAGTATTAGATAGATCACCAAGGCAGAAACATTAGCAAAGATATTCAGAACCTGAACTCAACATTGGACCAAAAGGATCTGATAGACCTCTATAGAACTCTTCACTACAGAACAACAGAATATGCATTCTTCTCATTGCCACATGACACATAATCTAAAATTGACCATATAACTGAACATAAAACAATCATCAGCAAATGCAAAAGAATTGATAGAATAACAAACACACTGCCGGACCACAGTGAAAGAAAAATAGAAGCCAAGACTAAGAAAATTGTTCAAAACCATGACATTACATGGAAATTAAACAACATGTGCCTGAATGACTTATGAGAACAAAGATACAACATACCAGAATTTCTGGCACATATAAAAAACCCTTCAAAAGATCAATGAATTCAGAAGTTCATTTTTTTGAAAAAAGTGATAAAATAGGCTGCTATCTAGAATATATAAAGAAGAAAAGATAGAAGATTCAAATAAACACAATTACAAGTGATGAAAGGAAGGTTACCACTGACCCCACAGAAATAAAAATAGCCATCAGAAACTACTAGGAACACTTCTATGCACATACACTAGAAAACCTAAAAGAAATGGATAAATTCTTGAACACATACAACCTCCCAAGACTGAACCAGGAATAAATTAATGTCCTGAACAGACAAATAACAAGCTCTAAAATTGAATCAGCAATAAATAGCCTACCAACTAAACAAAGCACAGGATCTGACAGAGTCACAGCTGAATTGCACCAGATGTACAAAATATAGCTGGTACCATTCCCAGTGAAACTATTCCAAAAAACTGAGGAGAATAAACTTCTTCCAAACTCATTGTATGAGGCCAGCATCATCCTGATCAAAACCTGGCAGAGTCCCAACAAGAAAATAAAACTTCAGGCCAATATGCTTTATGAACATCAATGCAAAAATCCTCAAAACAAAACCTTGCAAACTGAATTCAGCAGCACATCCAAAAGTTAATCCACCATTATCAAGCAGGCTTCATCCCCAGGATGCAAGGTTGGTTGAACATACGCAAATCAATTAATGTGATTTATCATATAAAAAGAGCTAAAGACAAAATCCACATAATTATCTCAACAGATGCATAAAAGTGTTTTGATAAAATTCAGCATCTCTTCACATTAAAAACTCTCAATAAACTGCGTATTGATGAAACTTTTGAACAACCAAGAAGGAAACAACAGACACTGGAGTCTCCTTAAGGGCAGAGAGTAAGAGGAGGCAGAGGAACAGAAAAGATAACTATTGAGTACTACTGGGCTTAATTCCTGAGTGATTAAATAATCTATACAACAAATCCCTATGACATGAGTTTACCTATATAACAGGCCTTCATATGTAACCCCAAACTTAAAATAAAAGCTACAAATAATTGAAAAAAGAAGTAACAACTGCACAGTCGACATTGTGCTGAATGGCCAAAAGCTGGAAGCATTACCCTTGAAAACCAGCACAAGACAAAAATGCCCTGTCCACCATGCCTATTCCACATAGTATTGGAAGTCCTGGCCAGGGCAGTCTGGCAAGAGAAAGAAATAAAGGGCTTCCAAATAGAAGGAGAGGAAGTCAAAATATATATGTTTGCAGATGACATGATTCTATATCTAGAGCACCACATAGAATCGGCCCAAAAGCTCCTTAAGCTAATTAACAACTTCAGCAAAGTCTCAAGATACAAAAATCAATGTGCAAAAGTCACTAACATTTCTGTACATTAACAACAGTCAAGCTGAGAATCAAATCAGAAATGTAATCTCATTCACAATTGCCACAAGAAGAATAAAATACATAACTGGGGAGGTGAAAGATCTCTACAAGGAGAACTACGAAACACTACTCAAAGAAATCAGAGATGGGACAAACAAATGGAAAAACCTTCCGTGGTCATGGATAGAAAGAATCAATATCATTAAAATGATCATACTGCTCAAAGGAATTTACAAATTCAACACTATTCCCATTAAATTACCATTAATATTCTTCACAGAACTGGAAAAAGAAAACTGTTTTAAAACTCACATGGAGCCAAAAAAGAGCCCAAATAGCCAAGACAATCTTAGCAAAAAGAATAAAGATGGAGGCATCATGCTACCTGACTTCAAACTATATTACAAGGCTACAGTAATCAAGGCAGCATGGCACTGGTACAGAAAACAGATACATAGATCAATGGAAAAGAATGCAGAACCCAGAAATAAGGCCACATGCCTACAACTCTCTGCTCTTTAGCAAACTTGGCAAAAACAAGAAATGGGGAAAACACTCACTATTTAATAATTGGTGCTGGGATAATTGGCTAAACATATGCAGAAGATCAAAACTAGACTCCTTCCTGATGCTATACATAAAAATTAACTCATTATAGATTAAAAGCTTAAATGTTGAATTCAAAATAATATAAACTCTGAAACACAACCTAGGCCATCACATTCTGGACTTAGGATCGGTGGCAAAGATTTTATGACAAAGGTACCAAAAGCAATTGCAACAAAAGCAAAAATTGACAAATTGGAGATAAATAAAATAAAGAGCTTCTGCATAGAAAAAGAAACTATCAATAAAGGAAAAAACAACCTACAGAATGGGAGAATAATTTTGCAAACTGTGCGTCTGACAACCATCTATAAGAAACTTAGACCAATTTACAAGAAAACAACAAACAACCTCATTAAAAAGTGGGGAAAGAATATGAACAGATGCTTTTCAAAAGAAGATGTACATGCAGCCAACAAGCACATGAAAAAGCTGATTATTAGAGAAATAAAATCAAAACCACAATTAGATACCATCTTACAACAGAATAGCTATTATCAAAAAGTCAAAAAATAACAGAAGCTGGTGAGGCTGAAGAGAAAAAGAAATGCTTATACACTGCTGGTGGGACTGTAAATTAGTTCAATCATTGTGGAAGACAGTGTGGTGATTCCTCAAAGACCTAAAAACAGAAATATCATTACTAAGTATATACCCAAAGGAATATAAATCATTGTTTCATAAAGACATATTCACATATGTGTTCACTGCAACACTATTTACAATAGCAAATACATGGAATCAACCTACATGCCCAACAGTGATAGGATAAAGAAAATGTACATATACACAGTGGAATATTATGCAGCCATAAAAATGAAATAATGTCCTTTGCAGGAAAATGGTTAGAGCTTGAGGCCATTATATTTAGGAAACTAACACAGGGACAGAAAACCAAAACCAAATGTTCTCACTTATGACTAGGAGCTAAAAGATAAGAATACGTGGACACATAAAGGGGAACGATAGACATTTAGGCCTACTGGAGGTTGGAGTGTAGGAGAAGGAAAAGGAGCAGAAAAAATAACTAATGGGTACTAGGCTTAATACCTGGGTGATGAAATAATCTCTACAGCAAACCCCCATAACAGAAGTTTATCTTTATAACAAATCTGCACATATAACCCTGAACTTAAAAGTTCAAAGAAAAGAATCAAGTCATATCTCTACACCCCTTTCTACTATTTTGAAATGGGCTACTAGATTTGTCACTTAGATGATTAGATAAATGAGAGCTGCTGTGTTTATTGTTTTTGAGAGTGAGTTTTTGCACTACCTTAGCAAGCAGCATCTATTAAAAGACTGGTCAATGTCTGTTGAATAGAAAACATAAATTCTTTATGGGGAAATAACTGAAACTGAGAAGAAGGAACACACATATAAAATACATTGCCTTTAATTCCTTTTCCCATTTTCAAAGTTCATAATCTGCTGGGAGATATTTGTTGGAATGATATATATGTTTAATTTCATTCAGATAAGCAATACAAGAACTTTGAAATCTTAAGCATACTTTGTACATTACAACCTCACAAATTAATTGTGATCTATAGTTTCACTGTAAGTTTCTTTTCTAGAGAAACAGAAGTTTGTCTTTTTTATTATTTGATGTACATTATTGATCTGGGACCATCTTAATTTTCATGTAACTGCATATATCTTCATTATGCCATGGGAAGTACTGAGTGCCTTACTTCTCTGAGGCTTTCACAGTTTCATCAGCCTTTTGTAATATGTACTTCCAGTCAGGCAGCAACTGGAGATCAATGCGGAGAATAACAAGGACATCACAGGACTGTAAAACCTCTTCTCTTGAGTACCATTCCTGCATTTGTTCCATGACAAGGAATTTATGAATACCTTTGTTGGACTTTTATGACTACATAAGCTAGCCTAACCCTGTGCTATCAGGCTTGGACACAATAATTTATACTGCTTCCGTTTTGCTAAATTCCTGACCCTGCCACTTTTTTTTCTCTTTGTTTATGACTTATAGCTAACTAAACAAGCACACATCAGTTATAAACATCTTTAAAACACTTTATTTGATAAATTACTCATTGGCTTAAGAATTGTCAAAGTTTTCCTAAGAAGTGCAATAAAAAAAATCATGGTCCTTTTCCACGGCATAGGGTTGTTGCCCCAAACTGGCAGCCAAACCATGATCAACATTTTCTAGGAATAAAAGGAGAACATAAAAAACTGCCTATATTCCCTGCTAAAGTGATTAATATGTGAATATGATTTCTCCACCTTCTTTCTTCTTGATCCTGCAGCCTGGAGGGCAATGGACAACCTTAAAAGTCACATGTTGCTGATGCCGGAAACTGTCAGCTTTGGTTCCTGAATGCTTGTCTTCAGCTGAGGCCGCTGCCCTTCCTCTTTCCTGCCACAGATCAGGAACATCTACTTTTTAATTTATGTGATTGAGAAGCAAACCTCTATTGTGGTAAGCCACAGATGTCTCTAATGTTTACTTATCTATACACTACTGAATATATTATTCTAGTCAGTATTTCTTTTACATAGTTAATTTAGGTTAATTAGGCACCAATATCCAACATATGCTAAGAAATCCTTATTATTTTGGAGGTCCAATAATTCTAAATTATGGTAGTTTAGTATTATCACAGTGGAAATTTACATTTACGACTTCAATGAATAGATGAATTAATAAATAAAGAAACTTTAAAAACCAATTAACTAGGTAAATACTACTTTAAGAAGCCACGTGTATATATTTATTGGAGCCAAAAAAAGAAGACTTGGAGAAATTTAGTGGTATATGATACAGATTAATAAACTCAGTGTAAAAGACAAAGAGCCCTAGCTTTGGCCTCAAGGTCTGGTATTGTAGCTGGATGACTTTGTACAGATCACTTAATTTCTCTACTTTCTTATTTGAAAAATGAATATATTAATTGTTTCTACCTTAAAATGTGACTCAGCTTTGACGCAGATTACTACTAACACTGATGGGCCTCAGATGAACCCAGCTATGCTGAACAAACTTTGTGTGATATCAGAAAGACATTCAATAGATAAGGGTGGCATACAATACCTCACTCATAAAGTGACAGTGGAGTAATCAACAGCATGGAATGGAGAAGGGTAGAGGGAGGAAGTTCAGGGAAAAGTCCACCACATACTTAAGCAGTTTGCTTCACTCCCCGTGGAATCCATGATAAAGCTCTTTGATTAACTTTCCGCTCCCATTGCTGCGTTGTCCAAGCCCAAAACTCTGCTATTAGAGAAAATGCAGCCTCTTTGGTTTACTAATAGTTTGTGGCTAGAAGGCCATTACTAGTTTTTTAATTAAAGTTTTAGGGTACATGTGCACATTACTATTAATAGAAAAATTGGCATCAATATTTTCTGCAGATGACAAAATCTTTATGGAAGAAAACTAGGAAAAGCCTGAACAGTGAGTAAAGTTAAACCTTTTATCAGTAGAAGAATATTTACATTTCCCCTATCAGTGAAGTGAACAGATAATCAAATACTTGGTCTTTAGTCAATGGCTTTGCTGTATAGTTAGGCAAATGAACCCTAGATAATTGCACAATAAAAACTCTCCTGTATGGAACAATCAGTTATGAATGTCTGTGGGAATTTTGAGGGAGAATTAGAATGGGTTATGTGAAACATGCACACACACACACACACACACACACAGAACAACAACAACTCATATGTTAGCTCACTGGAATTTTAAGGCAAAGTCATTAGAATTATAGTGCTGACTACCTGGTTTCATGAAAAGAGGAGGCATGTTGGTGCTGCTGCCAAGCACTGTTGGGCTAGGAGACAAAACATTTTAATTGCACACAATGAAATAACTAATATAATTTTTAAAAGATAAAGAATACAAATCACCCAAATATTAACCAGAATGAAATTCACTGAAAATCCCCTTGAGTTGAATTCCCCAAGGACAACGACCTACGGAATAGGTGAGTGAATTACTTTAGATTTTTATCAGCAGCCTCCAGGTCTACAACTGGTTGCTAACAGATGTTATTCTGTTCTATTTTAGGCATTGCTTATTAGTTAAAATATAAAATTCAGAGGACACAATTAAAGGTATGAAACAGAAAAATCAATTTTGCTATCCAGGCTGCCTGAATATATTTCTTCTGATTATGGTACGCACTTCGCTGTACAGAAATGGTCAAGAAAAGCAATATTACATGGATATAATATATTTATCATCATCTTTAAAATTTTGGTCTTTTTGACAATTAAAGTTTGGCTTAATCAATTAAATAAATTAGCACAAAAATTAAACATGAGAGTAAATATGCTCAGGTTTTATTGGAAAAGTTTCTGGGATCAGGATGTGGTATGAAGGGATAGGAGAGGATTATCATTACACAACTGTACATCTTTCCAACTTTACACAATTTTTCTTTTATTTGGCCCTAGGCCCATTTTTAAGTTTATATGTACCTAAAAATGAACATATCAGTAGCCAAAACTTTCTACACAGCATATCTCTAAGGAAGTATTGGGATGGGTGATGACATGGCCAATGGAGCAACATTAGGATCAGCTATGAACACTCTAATACAAAGCAGGAGAGCAAGAGTACTCTAATTCTTAGCCTGTCAAATACCATGGCATCTGCCTGTATGGGTACGAGGGTTAGCACGGGTGCTGCTGTTGTTTTTCGCAGCTCTGTGGATACATCATCTTCCCACTGAATGAGATATCCCAGCTATAAAGATGAAAGGTATGAGGAGATGGTCAGAGTGGTGCAGTACCGAAATCAGCAAATTCCCGTCCTCTTTGTTCACTTAGATCACAGAACACCAAGAGATCTTCTCCCAGAAGAAACGAAATAGTCCAAGAGTAAAATATATATGGCCTTTAGACCATTGGTTATATTCCAGTGCAATAGCAATATCACTGACAAATCACTACAGATTGAGACCTATTGGTAAACAAGTCCAAACTGTAAGTACAGTTTTTCATCCACCTGTAAATGCTTCACTGTTAAATCAGAGTGGGTATCTAAGAATCATTAAATAAATAGCAACAAAAAATAAAGTAGTGAAAATAAAGAGGGAAAACAAAAAAATCAAGTAGTGAAAAAAATCAAGTAGAGAAAATCAAGACAAATAGCAACGAAAAATCAAGTAGTGAGAATAAAGAGAAAATAAAAATAATAAAGAGACAAGGGAGTGGTAATTGTCCATATGATTTTTAGTAACATTTGATTTAAAAACTACTTATATACAATTATTTAATTTAAACATTAAATGAGAATAATCCATCATAAACAAGTAGAGACAGGGAGAAAATACGATATGATAACTTAATTTTTTGCGATGTTTCTTTAGAAGACAAGTTCAATGGACATCTACACATCCATGTCAATTTATGATTGATATGGCTTTTCACATTTTAGATAGTTATATGTGTAAATTTGTATATGGATGACAATTTTTGAAAATGCAATCTCAATCCATTTATAATTTGGTGTTTTTTTAATTATTCACTAAAATGCACAGATTGTTATTCATTAACAGTTGCTTTTGCTCTAATAGTGGTTGAATTTATATCACGTGAAATGGCATTGCTTTTAGGTAACCATTTGATTTGTATTCGCAACCTATAAAATTTAATGAGAATCCAAAATATGGAATATTTGGCAGGGACTCCTCGTTTAAATCTCATAATTGGTTTTAGAAGATTACATTTTGGTATTTTATATTCACTTTTTTTTTTTTTTGAAACAGAGTCTCACTCTGTCACCCAGGCTGGAGTGCACAGGAGCGATCTCAGTTGACTGCCACCTCTGCCTCCAAGGTTCAAGCAATTCTCCTGCCTCAGCCTCCCGAGTAGCTGGGACTAAGGCGTGAGCCACCACACCCAGCTAATTTTTAGTATTTTTAGTAGAGATGGGGTTTCACTATGTTGGCCAGGCTGGTCTTGAACTCCTTACCTCAGGTGATCCACCCGCCTCATCCTCCCAAAACTTTGGGATTATAGGTGTGAGCCACCACATCCAGCCTATGTTCACTTTTTAATAAGAGGAAATAACAGAGGAAGAAAAACTAATGTAGATAGGTGTTTGAGGTCCCAGATCTTCTTTTCCTGTCTTTTCTATAGAGACAAAAACCAAAAACCAAACCAAACCAAAATATCCTTCATTTACTCTATGTGTCAAGAGTCCTCAACTTTTAGTGATTCACTAGAATGACTCAGAGAACTCAGAAAAGCTGTTTGAGGCACTCTGAAAAAAGTTTTCACAATTTTCCTCACATATCATTTTCCTTCTGCCTGAAAGCAATTTCCCCCTATTCTACAGTTTCACAGTGGCTAAATGCATGCAGAGCTAAACTGAAGCATCACTCATAATTTAAAACATTTCTAACACCTTCATACTTGTTTAGGTACCTTTTTACCTTTTCTCTATCTTTCAATACTGTTGTTTGTGTCTATTATAGCACTTCAATGAAATTTTGTATTAAGAAAAACAAAACCTCTCTATAGACTTTGAGCTCTTTAAGCAAAATTGTAATGGTTTAAAATTTCTGTATTTACTGTTCCAGTAAACTGCCTTGAATTTAGTACATTCTTGATAACACACAATGAAATGAATTATTCAATTATGTTATGTCACATCAAGAATTGCATCTGTTCATTATGTGAAACATCACAGTGTTTGTATAACTATATCTCCAAAAGTAAGTAAGAGTATAGATGGATGGTGTTCGACTAAAGTTAAATATGTACTAAAAGAACTCATATATATAAATTTAAACAAGCCTATTTTTGTGTTGGTGTTATAATATATCAACCTGACTAGACTAGCACATTCGTCACAATTATTTTTCTAATGTATTTTCAGATAGGGTAGGCTACAATAGCTATTCTCTTCTGTAAGTTAGATCTGGAAAGGAGATAGCAGCTGTTTGGTAGCATACGCCCACTTTGTTCCAGTTATTCAATCACACATTAGTGTACTTGCTGCTGTGAGGGGATTTTGCAGATGTAATTAGAGATCCAAAGAGGTTAATTCTGGGTTAATTAAAATAGAGATTATCTCAAGTGGGCCTGACCTAATCCCATTGGTGTCCCTTAAAGAGAGACTGGACAAGACATCAGACATCAGAGATTTTTAGCAACACCTGGGGCTGTAATCATCCTTCCTTCTGCATGGATCCTCCCTTTCTGACTGCTCTGTGAACTTTGGGATAGTTGAGTCAGCCCTCATGATTGTGTAAGCAGATTACTTGTAGTAAGCCATATGTGTGCCTATGTTTGTGCGTGTGTGTGTGTGTGTGTGTGTATTTATATGATCTACCGTTTCTGCTCTTTAGTTAAACCCTAATTGACACAATTTTAACTGACTTTTTATAATAATATTCAACACACATGGTACTTTATCTACTGCTATTTGGATAGATGTATTAAAGTACATATTGTATAGAAAAACAAATTCTTACTGCTGTGATCCCAATCTCAAATGCCCTCAGAGGACGCAACAGTGGTGGTGTGGCCTGTGGCCAACTAGAAAGAGCATTTTTATTCAAACATTTCACAGAGAAATAACGGACATTCAAAGAGAGTTAAATAATGTGTTCATCAAAGGTCATCTGCCCAGCATTCTACACAAAGGCCATGTACCTCAAACTGCAGAAGTCAGACCTTTGTTCTTTAGACCAGCTTTATACCCTGCTACGTTCACTATCGTCCAAAGCTGTCTGAACCAGTGTTCTGCCCATTAGTTATAATCACCAAACAACCCTTCATATGTTGGAAGAGCAAACACAAGAGGACAGAAAGAGAACTCTGTAAAGACAGAACTCTGTAAAGTTTCCAGCTTAGGTGTGTGTGTGTGTGTGTGTATGTGTGTGTGTGTGTGTGTGTGTATGAGAGAGAGAGAGAGAGAGAGAAATGGATCCATTAAGACCCTGTGTCCAATATTTGGTTGGGTGCATAGCAGAGGCTTTCTGATTCATGACACACATCCACCTGTCCCTGAGATACGTCCAAGATTTCAGATATAAGCTAGGCTTTTTAAAAATAAAGTGTAGAATCACACAAGAGAATATATTAGATACCACTGAAACATGTGTCTTTGTTGCATTTATATTTTGCCGTTTCACATACTTCTTTTCATAAAATATACTTTTTAAAGCTTAATATCTATGAAACTATTATACAAGGGGGGTAATTCTAATAATCACTTTTCTTCTGTCTGTATAGTTCATCTTGCCAAGATTTATTTTGATTTATCACATTGTCAGTTACCCCTTAGCTGTCGTATGTTTACCTCCAACTCCTCATCAGACTTTAACTGAGCATGAGTGCTTTATATCATTGCCTGTTTATGTGGAAAATATTTAGGATTTGATATAGATATAAATTAATCCTTTATTAGCAACTCTGAAATTCAATTTTTACTTCCCACAGGGAGCATGTTCAATCTCTATTGAATAAAGATGAAAGAATGAATGAATGAATGAGTCATTAAGATAAAGTTCTTGGGTGCCTTTCACTATATCATTAGTAACTTTAATGTGTCCGTGTGTGACCTCAGTTTATCAGAGAATATAGAGATGACAAATAATAAAAATTTTTCATTGATTATTGAACCAAGCCCCGTTTGATTGTATCCAGAAACAAAAAAAAATGTGGTCTAAATGATCTAGAATATTGTTCTCTTCTATTCTTGTGCCAATGTTTAACCACTTTTTCATCTCTCGCACATAGAAGAAATATATAAAATATTAAGGGAAGTTAACATTTAATTTTCACAGTTGATTAGGACAAAGTGATTCAGCACATCAGTTCTTGAGTGAATAATATTTTTAGGAGTGTTAAGCATTCTGAAGAACTGAGCACTAAAGTTTGCCTTAGAGTCACTGGTTACTTTAATCCTGACTTTCAAACACTCAAATTGAATACAACAAATTCTCCTGAAAAATGCTCATAGTTATTTGTTCCTTAAAATATGCCAAAGTAACAGTATCATCTCTTTGGAAAAATGCACTCCATTTAAAAATCCAAACATTTCTAATATCAATGATACATATTAGATGATTCTAGAATAACTTTTGAAAATAAATTTAAATTTTATAAACAAATGAATCATCAGAGAAAATTTTATGGTAACTATTTCGTATCATATTTTAAACTAATGTGCATATTCAAATATATACAAATTAGACCCTCACAGTCTACCATAAGCAAGTTTGTGAACACAACCAATTGTTATTTGCATTAGCAAGTACCAAGGTGGCTGTGTAATTACATAGCAAGTATTTTTAGGTTAATCAAATAAGCCTGATAATTTTGTTTCAATTTAGAAAACATGACCTCAGAGGTACAGATTAACTTGTTCATTCTTTTAAATTCATAAACTTCTGCCATTGTTTTGCCCATTTTTGCTTTTATATTTTGTTATTGCTTTTACCCCTAACCTCCCATTAACCTTCCTATCAATAGCACACATGCTTGTGTTAATGTATATCTTTCCAATGAACTTTTCTGCACATGTATTTAAATATTCAAACCAGTGTAAAAATCAGTTATTTAGTCCTAAATTTACCCCAATAATATGCACAATAAATCTCACATTTTTATCTTTCTATTTTTGTTATTTAACATTCTGTTTCAGATCTAGTTTTATCAGATTCAGTTCCTTACCTGACCACCTGGCCACTATGTAGCAGAGTTTATCTCCAGCTATTTCTTCATACATATAATGTTAAAATAAATCACCTTGTAAAGGTCTTCTTACACATGTATGAGAGCTAGAGCTATGAGAGTGATTAATAGGCCAGTGTATAAGCTAATTATCTCTTGTTGGTGCCTTTTTCCATTCCTCAATTGCTGATAACCTCTGTGTGAATATTCCTGTTTCTTGCTTTCTTGTTAGCATTCAAAGTACTGCAATTTTAAAAACTGAAATTAATGCTTGTTTCCTCTCAGATATTTCTCCTTATGCTGTTTAAGAACATGTAGGAGAAGAGGAAGAATATTCAATAGGCTGAGCAGACGTTGTTGCTGACCTGTCTTCAGTCATGGGCTGAGCACCCTAGTCTCCAATAGATAAGAATGAATAGTCTAAGAGGGAAACTTGCAAGACTTCAGGCCAGTCTGTAAACTCAAATGGAGTAGCAGTAAATTCAGGAGTTGGGAAAGTCCATTCACACTGACATATCTCCTTGGTCATATTCTTTTCAATAACAACTTGCTTTAAAAAGAATCTCTTTAGTACATGTAGAGAAATAGAGGACAGGCACGACTTCCATGGGTGCTCAAGAGGAATGCTGCCACACATGCACAAGACTTCCTGGGCCAGCATCTATCACATCAGACCCAATGAGCATATTGGGTTGTTATTGTTGGATGGATGACAGTGTCCACATAACACACAGGACGATCTCTGTTACCCAGGGCCATGGTGATCAGGAACATCACATGCCTTCATGGGACGTCAATGCTGTAATCAGTACCCAGCAAAACGTGGGGTTCCAAGAAAGCTGCCTAGATCTGCTTAGTAAAGTCTGAGAATGAAGTATATGCAGCAATAGGTGTGGAGGGTAAATGCAATCAATTTCAGTAACACAGACTAGCTGGTGTTCCTAGAAGATATGAGTCACTTCAGCTGGATTTTCAGTGGCAACAGTGACATGAGCTGCCAACAGAAACATATCTGGTTCACTTCATATTTATGATGCAGATGCCTTTTTTTTCCCTAAAGATACATTTCTTTCTAAAATTCAGTTATGATGACACCTATGCATGATCCTGAAGTAAGGATACTCTCCTGCAGGAAATCAAGGGCTCTAGACATTTTCCGTAAAGTCATGATACACCCCAGTAACAATACTATAGGGACCATTCTTTGAGACTAATAGGTAGAAAGTAGAATCTTATTATTGTTTTAATTTATGTAATTAAGATAAATTTTTATCTGAGCATCTATTCATTTTCCTACTTGACATTCTGTCTTCTTATTTTGAGAACTGGTTATTGATATAATTGCCCATTTTATAATTGGATTTCCAGTTTTGTATGCCTTGCAAGATTTCTTTTCACATTCAAGATACTGAAATGTGCTAGTTATATATCCTGCAAATATGTCCTTCTACTGTGGCAACTCTCCTTTCATTATGTATTTTGAGTCATTCACTGAATAGAATTTTTCTTTTGAAAACTTATAAAACAAATTTTATTTTGTTTTTAATGACATAATATATTAATACATATTTATGTGGTACAGTTTGATGTTTCAATATACATATATGTTGTGGAATGATCAAATCAGTGTAATTAGCATATCTATTACCTCAAACAATTGTCATTTCTTTGTGATGAGAACATTCAAAATTTTCTCTTCTTATTATTTTGAAGTATACAATACATTATTGTTGACTATTGTTACCCTATTGTGCAATAGTATATCAGAACTTATTACTCCTGGAATAGAAATTCTTAATTTTGATGTAGTCAAATACTATCATTTGGTTTTCCACAGCCCCCACCTTTTTTCGTGAGTTTTGTATATTAATTATCCCCGTATTGATCATGGTCCACCTTTCAGGAATACAGAAATAATGAAAGCTATAATGAGGTGCCCTAGAGATGGCAACACTAGAAGATGTTGCCACCACTAGGCTAATGGGGTAAAGAGAGGAGGTATTGCTACCTGAAGATACAGAGAAGACAGACAGAAAAGCAAGCTAGTCTTCAGGTGAGATCCTGGGCTAAATTACAAGCAGGACTCCTAGTTAAATTTGGATTTCAGGTAACAACTATTGCCACTAAGAGATCATGAGTGTCAGAAATACACTGGCTTCTCCTTTTCTCCTGCCAGTGACTTTCATTGGCTGCACTCAACCAGAAGACTAATGACAAAGAATCCTGAAAAATACAACTGACAGAGTAAAGCAAATGGGCTATAGAACTAATAAAGGATCATAGACTCATTTCTACCCAAATTTTTAACCAGTGCAATCATCTGTGGCTATTCTACAAAATGATCCAGTCAATGGGGATACTTTCTGCCAATTATATTGGTCACTATGGAGGAAGGATGCCTTAGTCCATTCTTGCTACTATAACAAATTACCTTACACAGGACATTTTATAAACACTGGGCATTTATTTCTCACAGTTCTTGAGGTTTGCAAGTCCAACATAAAGCCACTGGCAGATTTGGTATTTGGTGAGGGGTCATTCCTCATAGACAGTGCTTTCCCACAGTGACCTCACAGGGCTGAAGGGGCAGGGCAGAAAGGATAATCAGACTTTTTCAAGTGATTTTAAAAGGGCATTTATCCCATTCATGAGAATGGAGCTATCATGACCTGATCGCTTTCCAAAGGTTCCACTTCTTAATACCATCATTTTAGAGGCTAAATTCCAACATGTGAACTTTTGGTGGGACACCAACATTCAGACTAAAGCAAGAGCTAAAACAAAAGTATAAGACTGAAGTTTGGAGCCTATGGTAGGCTGCATAAGAGCCATAAAGACCTGTGAATTTACCTCAAAATTACCTACATGTAGCATTGGAATCACTTTGTATTTCTCATTGTGTATTCTGAAGATGCTGTTAATTGCAATTAACCACAAATTTTCACAATCAAGAAAATATGCAGTTTTAATTAAAGATAAAATCATATGAGCTACTGTCCACTTAAATGCTTTTCAGGTAATTCATCATGCATGAAATTAGTCCTACTCAGGATTAAATCCTACTGCATGATACTAAGCCCAGTTCACATCAGAACAAATTGAAAATAAACATCAAACTATCTTTCAAATGCACTTTAAAAGCTTTAGTTTTTAATTTTTAATATTTAGTTATTTGATCAACAAATTAAGGTTTCCACTTTATACCAGGGAATTATTTTAATGGTTGGAAATAAATAAAAAATCTATAATCCTTGATTTCCAGATGTCTGTGTGTGTATGTGTTATGTAAGCAAGTATCTTACAATCACAGGTTGTTAATTAGATATTTAAAATATTTACATCAAATACTTTCTATATGGTCTCTAAGGCATAATAGAAATGAATGACATATTTGGCTATAAGACATATACTTTTAATTGATAAGCCAAGGTAAATCATTATTTCTTCTAAATTACATGAGTCCGTTATGAAGGTGTCTTAGTCTGTTTTATTTTTTTAACAGAATACCTGAAACTGAATACCTATAAATAAAAAAACTTTATTACAGTTGTGGAAGCTGATAAGTCTAAGGTCTAGGGGCTGCATCTGGTGAGAGACTTACTGCTGGTGGGTATTCTTGAAGAGTCCTGAGGTGGCACAGGGCATCACGTGGTGGAAAGTGCTAAGCATGCTAACATGCCAGCTTATGTCTGTTTTCCTCTTCTTATAAAACCACTAGTTTCAAGCCCATCCATATATAAGCATTAATTAATTAATTCAAGAATGGATTAATCGATTTCAATGACTTCTTAAGGCCCAATGTCTGAATATTTTCACAATGGGGATTAAGTTTCAACAGGAGTTTTGAAGGCGACGTTCAAACCATAGCAGCACGCAGTCATTGTTTCCTTAGGCAAAGTCTTTCTCAGGTCCAGTCACTTTCATCACTGATGTTTGGGTATGGAGCTTGTGGCATCATTGTTGTGTGAGTCAAGTATATTTGAATTGAAATACACACACACACACACACACACACACACACACACACTTTCATATAGCCAAAACAACCTGCAAAGAAAAATGTATTATTTAATTCTTTTTAGAGGTCATGAGTACAGAGGTTAGCATTATTAAGGTTCATTTAGTACACCTTTTTATTTCAAATTATTTTGAAAAATGAGTGGGTCGATTGTAGTAGAAATTTTCACTATAAAATGTAATTTAAAAGTACTAAACATTAGAAGAAAAAGTCACAGTGGTAAGTGTACAGTTCTTCCATTTGTTTGTGTCCTCTTTTATTTCCTTGAGCAGTAGTTTGTAGTTCTCCTTAAAGAGGTCCTTCACATCCCTTGTAAATTGGATTCCTAGGTATTTTATTCTCTTTGAAGCAATTGTGAATGGGAGTTCACTCATGATTTGGCTCTCTGTCTGTTATTCGTGTATTAGAATGCTTGTGATTTTTGCACATTGAGTTTGTATCCTGAGACTTTGCTGAAGTTGCTTATCAGCTTAAGGAGATTTTGGGCTGAGATGACGACATGATTGTATACTTTAAAATTATAGTGCAATATTTTTGTTTGTCTTTCTCTACCCATGATTACATTCAAAAGATCCATTGCATTCTTAGTTTGATAAGACTTTAAAATTTTTTAATGGGTGTTAAATCTTAACAAACTATTTTTCTGTGTCTACTGAGATTACCTTGATTGATTTTAAAATTTTGAACCAAACTTGTATTCATTGAGAAAATAGAGATTGGTCTTGATGTATTATTTTATTATATTCAGGGTGTTTATTATTTTGTTTAGGATTTCTGCACCTATGCTCATAACTGAACTTCAATATTTGGCAATCTTCATATCATGATTAATATTTGCTATCAAGTTGGTGCTCACCACATATAGTAAGTGGCTAATATTTCATCTTTTATCTTCATAAGAATTCATTTAAGATTCTTATTTCTTCTTCATTTAATGCATAATAGAATTCATACGTGTAGCTACTTTGGTCTTGGAAATCTCTTTAGTTGGAAGTTTATAATTTTTATTGAGAGGTAAATTCCTTGAGAGATAGAGAAAGGAAAAAAGAAAGAAAAGAGTAAAATTCTCCTTTACTATCTATACTATCCAAGCATTAACAAAACTGACAAATTATTGATCCTTTTCTTTTACACTCACCCTTTCATGTCTTATATTATCAATTGTGGTACCACCATTTTTATTTCCAGTATTAATTATATGGACTCTCTATTCTCCTAGATTGGCTGTTAGCAAATTTATTAGCCTTTCCTGAGAATTAACTTTTTAAATTCTTAATTTTTTTATATTGCTTTATTTTATCCAATATCACTAGTTATTTTTCACTTACCTTGTTATAGTTTCTTCTAGTCTCTGAATTTAATTTCTTCTTATCTATCTGTATTCTTAAGATAGATGTTCACTTACTGTTTTCAGCATTTCTTCATTACCTATTTGCATAAATCTTTTTAAATACAGCTATATCTTCATCTAATAAGTTTTAACTTTACGTATTTACCACCATAAAATTTAAAAATATTTTATAATTTCTAATTTTATTTTTTGATTCAAGTTAAATAGAAATATGCAGCTTAATTTCTAAACAATTAGAGATGTTCTAATTAGATCATTGATTTCTAATGTTATTTTCCCATGGTTTGAAAACATATTCTATATAATTTTTAATCTTTGAGAAGCACTTTATGATCCACATTTCATCAATTTTGGAAAATATTTTATTTGTACTTATAAATAATATTTTTGACACATTATCCTGTAGATGTTGAGACAAATTTTTAATTGCTTAATTTAAATATTTCATGTACTTATTAATTTTTATCCTGTTTCTTCATTTATTGAGAAAGATGTGTTAATTTTTTTATTCCTATTTTTGGCTTGTCAATATAATTTTTTAATTCTTTCCATTTTTGTTTGCATATTTTGAGTCTATGTTATCAAATGTATGGTAAGAATACAAATTTAGAATACTATGTCTTTCAGATGAATGCAAGCTTTACTCTTAGAAATATTGCTCTTTACTTCTAGTAATTATTATTTTCCTTAAAATCTATTTTGTCTAGCTTTACTGAAATTACATCAACTTAAATCAGGTTAAGATTTGTACAAAATATATTTTTATATCATTCTAGTTTAGTATTTTGAGACTCTATATTTTAGAAGAACCGGATTATATTATTTTTTCTTTTTGAAATATATATTTTAATCCAGTTGGAAAAAATATTTGTTATTATTTACAGTATTTAGTTCATTTCAATGTAACAGTTTACTTTAAATTTATCAACTATTTTGTTTTTCTTTGTCTTGATTGTTCTAGGTTGCTTTTTCACCATTTTATTACTTTATTATATTTTATTTCTTTGTCTTTATTGGCTGTTGATTGCATAATTTTCACTCTTCCACGTTTTGTTTTGTTTTTCACTATAGGTTGCAACATTCATTACTCAAGGACAACATAATCAATTTCCAAATACTTTAGCTCCATTTACCGTGGCAAGGCTTATATGTGATTGCTGTTTTATATTTTATATATGACATATGTTTGTATCCTGAGACTTTGCTGAAGTTGAATATGTTTGTCATATATAAAACCAATATGTATTAATATTTAATATATTATATTAATATATTGAAATATATGCGATATATAAAAATATATATTCTACAAGACTCAATACTCTTACAGAGTTAATGTTTACTTAGATTACACATATATTTAGCCTTTCTATTGCTGTTTATTTCTTCATTGTGTTGAGTTTCTTCTCATGAACAACACTGTGGTACAGTTTGCAGTACATTGTTATTTTTTTTTGTAAGATAATATCACAGAATATAAAATTTTAGACAAAGGACTGTTGTACTTCAGCACTGTGGAGATACTGTTTCAGTGTTTTCTGACTTCCAGTATATTTTTTTCTGTTGAGAAATCAGCTGTTTATCTGTTTTTTCCCTTTGAAAGTAAATCTATTATTATGCCTGATACCTCAACAACGCTTATGTTTTCTCTGACTTTTGGAATTTTCATGGGCTGTATTTCAAAATGATTTTATTTGTATTTACTTCCTGGCATTTCATAGAGTTTCTGTTATTGTGACTTGATAACCTTTATTAGTTTCAGAAAATTCTTAGCTCCAAAAATATTGCTGTGCTTTATTTTCTTTTCGATTCTTTTAAAATTTCAATAAAATATGTTCAGCTTTATCTCTTTATTTTTTATATCTCATCTACATTTTCAATCATTTTGTCAACACATGCTTAATTTTGCATATAGTCTTTTGACCTATATTACTATTTTTAAATTAATACATTCTACTCTTAATTTCTGTATTGACTTTATAATATTTGTTTTTATATTTCTAGTTATGGAATTTTCTTTGGATTGTTTAATTCCTGTTAGATTGTATCTTACTTCATTATACATATGAAGTAGAGTCATTTTAATGTATATGTCTAATATTTCAATTACCTAATTTCCTGTGGGTTATATTTTCAATCAATTGCAGCACCCAAGGCTACATTTCAAGCAGGCACAGCCAAACTAGAGCCCCAGGAGAAGCCAGTGGACCAAAGAGTGCTCAGGTAAGACCAGCCCTGTCTGATGGACAAGACCACACTGCAGAGTTCAGGTCCAACAGTTCCCCTAGGGCTAATATCTCCTGTGGGAGCAGGTCGAGCCTAGGGAGATGAGCATCCCTTTATATGCTCCTCTATTCAGGCTCCCACACCAAACCGTCTGGGCTTCACACTGACTGAAGTGCTGCCCCTGCCACTTCTCTAAGCAACTTTCTCTGCCAAATCAAGTGTCCATTGTTGTCAAGGGGTCTCCTCCTGCTAGAATTCCAGAGACCTGTGGCAAGAGCGACTTGCTTCTTGCCAGTTCAATTCACCCATTCCCCTGGAGTCACTGGGGGCCAGGAACAAGTCCTGGTGCATGATAGCCCCGTGTAGGGTTCCCAGCTTCCTCTCCCTTCAGCCCAGATTCTGTGTCTTCCCTCTGTCCACTCGCAACGCTTTCCCCCTGAAAGACGTCTTGGGAATGTGCCAGTCATTTTGATGCCTCAGTGGCAGCTGTTCCAAGATGATCTAGTTGGTCATTTTGCCCTGAAATCTGGACCATTTATTTTAATTATCATAAACATTATTTGAGATAATTATATTAGTTTCATTTTATTGATGAGAAAACTGAGGCTTATAGATGTTAACATGTTGGAGGTGACATGACTAAAAAGATTATTTCAAATCATTTGTTTCTGGATAAATGAGACATATCTGTCTCATGGGAAAGATAATCAATTCTATCTAATGCATTTAAATTAATTTTTCGAATCATTACAACAGTAAACTCAACTTTAGATTAATTGATTAATAAATTAAAAATATAACCTGATGAATGTATGAATTACTGGGCTTTATGTTTGACTTCTGAATGGGACTGTTTACTCTCTGTATAGAGTAAGCCCCAGGGTCTTTTCTGGTTGCAAAAGTAATCCTGGTACTTTCTGGATTTTTAGTAAAGTAAACAAGAACAATATAATAGGCAAACTCCTTAAGTTAGACATCACTTACACATATCATAAGAGGAAAATAATTTATAAATGTTCCCAAATTTTCCTCCCTAATACAGAGAATAGTATAAACATGTATTTTACCTTCAGAATTCAAACACATACAGTTCACCCATTATTCATATATTACTGGTTGAAAGTCTTTTAAATGCAATTTTACTCAAATAATGGGACAATTGCATGACTCTACAGTAAAAAATGTGAAGTACATTCCAAAGTATATCACAAAGTACAGTTAAGCAAACATGAGTCTTTCAAATACACACTTTTTTAATCAGATCAGGGTAAACCTTCCGTTTTTGTTGCTGTCAATCTTTTGATAAGAAAGGCTTGTCATTTTTGTTTAAGAAAGTAAAAGTGCTTACAAATGAATGCTCTTGTGACAAATTAGACTGTTAAATTGTCTTCTGACTCTTGCTGCTGCTGTTTGACCATTAATCACACAAATAGGGAACAATAGCATTGGAGATTTATGTTTCCAGCTGTCACAAACACTAGTTTGTCAAAAATGTCAGTTATATATTCAGCAAGAAATATGAAAGTGACACAGAATTATTTTGGCTCTAAGAAAAGGATTACTCATGCTGCTCACTAGAAAATCCACCTTTAGATTTTTTTTTTTGCTGACAAATCTGGCAGTTTATCTTTTATTTGCAATGTCCATATTCTTCACCATCAATCCTACATTTTTGAACCATGTGTCTATAGAAGAAACTGTAGACAATCACCAAAGATATCTTAGAAAGCTATACCTCACTCATCTGTCATTCTTTCTAATATTCACTTTTAGTACCCATACAACGCAAAAATATTTTTAATTATGACAAAATAAATGAGAAATCTTCAGATAGAGTCATAAACCTAGGCATATATTTTTAAAGGCTTCAAAGTACTGTACCTGAAAAAAAGACACAAGACCACAAAGTAACTCAGATTCTTTTGAAGTTCCAGATTAAGTAATCTTAATGTAAAATCTTAAATTTATTAAAGATAGAGCTCCAGAAGAATTTGGACCTTCTTGTCCTTTTTTTAAATTGCTGTAACATCTTATTAGTCAAGCAATGTAATTATTTTACTTGCTCAAGGGAACTGGTCCATTTACATTTATATTAAAAAAAGACTCAAAAGTTTTCTACAAAGTTTATTAACCTAGCCAGTTCCATTATATTTTCTTTATTCTACTAGATTCTGTCTTATAAATTCATTGTCTTGTAGAGCATCTGGGCACATAGTCAGGCTCTTCATTTTCTATTTGCTATTCTGGTTTCCATTTCTTTATTTGGGCATTCATAATGTAAAAACAAATGTATAAGGATTATCTTAATTATTCAACCATGTGCTCTGTTCATATAGTATCTGTACACAATATCTAAAGTCATCCTCACCCAGCCATCTCTTCCATAGAACTTAAAATTGTTTACATAAATGAAGTAAAATAAATGTTATTTTACTGTAGCTTTATTTGCTACTTCGACACATGTGCTCACTTAGAGGATTCACTAAAGCTTTAATATTGTGAATAGTAAACAACTATAATTTTTTCTTACTTTGTTGTAGGCAGTAAGTATAATAAAGCCATATATGAGGAATAGATTCTAGCTATTGAACCACTTTTCCTTTATTTTTTATATTCTTTTCCATGCTTCGTTTAAATAAAATGACTAAATCACAATTCCTTCCCAACTCTTTCTTCCTTGAGTTTTATTTATTGTTTTCAAAAATATTATATATAAAATCCCAATGCGTATTTTACTTCAATATAAGACAATCTGTTATAAGAACAACATGTGGAAAAGCTTAAAATGCGTGCTCTGAAGTAATAATGGATTACATATAGTCACATGTATTAATAAATCTCTTACAGTGTTGATAAATCTTAGTGTACCTACGAAAACACAGTTCATTTAGACTTTGCCTCTTTGCACTGCATTTGCTTACATCCTTTTATGAGAAAATTGCTCTACTGCCAAAGTAGTGAATGTAATGATTTAAAAACAATCTTTCATTTAAATCTTTAATGTCATCTTGAGTTAATTTTTGTATATGGTGAAAGATAGGGGTTCAGTTTCATTCTTCTGTATAAGTTTAGACAGTTTTCCTAGCACCATTTGTTGAATAAGGTGTGCATTCCTTGTTGTTTAGTTTTGATGACTTTGTTGAAGATCAGTTGGTTATAGTTGTGTGGCTTAATTCTGGTTTCTCTATTCTGTTGCATGGATCTATGTGTCTATTTCCACACCAGTACCATGATGTTTTGGTTACTATAGCCTTGTGGTATAGTTTGAAGTCAAGTAATGGGAAGCCTCTGGCTTTGTTTTTTGTTCTTTTTGCTTAGGTTTGCTTTGGCTATTCAGGCTCTTTTTTCATTCCATATGCATCTTAGAATTGGTTATTTTTTTCTAATTCTGTGAAAAATGACTGTAATTTGATAAGAATTGTGTTTAATCTGTAAATTGCTTTGGGTAGTGTGGTCATTTTAATAATGATTCTTCTAATCCATGAGCATAGGATGTTTTTCCATTTGTTTGGGTGATTTATTATTTCTTTCATAGGTCTTTTATAATTCTCCTACTAGAGATCTTTCACCTCCCTTGTTAAGCCATAAATATCCTAGAAGAAAACATAAGAATGAGTCTTGTGGACATTGACCTAGAAAATAATTTATGTCCCAAGACCTCAAAAGCAATTGCAACAAAAACAATAATTGATAAATGGAACTTAATGAAACGAAAGAGTTGCACAGCAAAAGAAACAAACAACAGAGTAAACACACAACCTACAGAATTGGAGAAAATATCTGCAAACTATGCATCCAACAAAGGACTACTATCCAGAATCTATAAGGAATTTAAACAAAAGAACAAGAAAATAAAAACAAATAACTGCATAAATAGTGGGCAAAGGACATGAACAGACATTTCTCAAAAGAATACGTAGACATGATCAACAAACATGAAAAAATTGTTAACATCACTAATTATCAGAGAAATACAAACTAAGACCACAACGATACATTGGAAGTACATACGAGAAGAAAAAAATAAAATGACAATGATATATTATCTCACACAAGTCAGATGGCTATTATTAATAAGTCAAAAAACAACATATGTTGGCAAGGATATGGAGAAAAGGGAATGCTTATACACTGCTGGGAATATAAATTATTACAGCCTCCATTAAAAACAGTATGGGTATTTATCAAAGACACCTGCACTCATATGTTTATTGCAGTACTATTCACAATAGCAAAGACATGAAATAAAACTGTGTCCATCAATGGTGGATTGGATAAAAATGATACATGTAGACCATGTAACACCATGCAGTCATAAAAAAAGCACGAAAATATGTCCTTTGCAGCAACATGGATGCCATTGGAGACCATTATCCCAAGTGACTGAAAGCAGAAATAGAAAATCAAATCCCACATGTTCTCACTTATAAGTGGGAAGTAAAGACTGGATACACATAAAAATAAAATTGGAAACAATAGACACTGGAGACTCCACGAAGTAGGTGGGAATGAGCAGGGCAAGCATTGAAAACTGCCTATTGAGTACTATGTTCACTATTTGAGTGATAGGTTCACCAAAATCCCACACACAGCGTCACGCAATACACCCATTTCGCAAAACTGCACTTGTGAATCCTTAATCTAAAATTAAAAAACAAAATTCATCACTACAATTACTCTCCTAAAGCTTAATAAACTTCCTGAAGTCATTCTGAAAAAAAGTTTAAAAATCTTTGAAAATTCTAAAACAATTATAAAATATCTTTATTCAAGTTAATTAGATCTCAAAGCTTCATATTCAGACCATTATTATTTTCTAGAGCAATTAAAAATATTACATCACTTTTACTCAAGGAATTTGGTAATTCGATTATATAACTTGAATTTTATTTCCTCTCAATTATTTTTAAAACCAATATGAGATAAATAAACATGATAATACAATTAATCTAAATTTAATTATAAATGTATTTTAATGTGACTTTCTGATATTATCAAGAGAATATTATTCTGGTCTTACTTTAACTGTCAGAATCATAAGTATTCTAATTTTTGAGAAAAGGAAGAAATATCTTATTTTTTAATATTTGGAAACTTCTAATTTGTTGCTTACAACAGAAATATAATAAATTAAGGATAAATCTATTTTAATGAAAAATGACTTCTCTTGATTGTTTCTCCACTGACCTGGAATGAAATGAAACAGTTAAATAAATAATACGTGTTGTTTTCTAAAACAAAGCCTTTGAAAATCCAAGTGTTCACTGTTGGCTATTTATTCATTGTATACATTCTAAATAGTTAATGGTAGTGTAGGATGGGCTAGTACTAACGGACCCATATTGGGTGTTCTTTTTGATTATTTATCTTTACTAGAGTAAAAAGCAAAATAATCTGTATATAAAAATAAATTTATGCATTTTATTTTGCCATTTTCTTTTTTTTTTTTTTTTTTTTTTATTATACTTTAGGGTTTTAGGGTACATGTGCACAATGTGCAGGTTTGTTACATATGTATCCATGTGCCATGTTGATTTCCTGCACCCGTTAATTCATCATTTAGCATTAGGTGTATCTCCTAATGCTGTCCCTCCCCCCTCCCCCCACCCCACAACAGTCCCCAGAGCGTGATGTTCCCCTTCCTGTGTCCATGAGTTCTCATTGTTCAATTCCCACCTATGAGTGAGAACATGCGGTGTTTGGTTTTTTGTCCTTGCGATAGTTTACTGAGAATGATGTTTTCCAGTTTCATCCATGTCCCTACAAAGGACACGAACTCATCATTTTTTATGGCTGCATAGTATTCCATGGTGTATATGTGCCACATTTTCTTAATCCAGTCTATCGTTGTTGGACATTTGGGTTGGTTCCAACTCTTTGCTATTGTGAATAGTGCCGCAATAAACATACGTGTGCATGTGTCTTTATAGCAGCATGATTTATAGTCCTTTGGGTATATACCCAGTAATGGGATGGCTGGGTCAAATGGTATTTCTAGTTCGAGATCCCTGAGGAATCGCCACACTGACTTCCACAATGGTTGAACTAGTTTACAGACCCACCAACAGTGTAAAAGTGTTCCTATTTCTCCACATCCTCTCCAGCACCTGTTGTTTCCTGATTTTTTAATGATGGCCATTCTAACTGGTGTGAGATGGTATCTCACTGTGGTTTTGATTTGCATTTCTCTGATGGCCAGTGATGATGAGCATTTCTTCATGTGTTTTTTGGCTGCATAAATGTCTTCTTTTGAGAAGTGTCTGTTCATGTCCTCTGCCCACTTTTTGATGGGGTTGTTTGTTTTTTTCTTGTAAATTTGTTTGAGTTCATTGTAGATTCTGGATATTAGCCCTTTGTCAGATGAGTAGGTTGCAAAAATTTTCTCCCATTGTGTAGGTTGCCTGTTCACTCTGATGATAGTTTCTTTTGCTGTGTAGAAGCTCTTTAGTTTAATGAGATCCCATTTGTCGATTTTGGCTTTTGTTGCCATTGCTTTTGGTGTTTTAGACATGAAGTCCTTGCCCACGCCTATGTCCTGAATGGTATTGCCTAGGTTTTCTTGTAGGATTTTAATGGTTTTAGGTCTAACATATAAGTCTTTAATCCATCTTGAATTAATTTTTGTATAAGGTGTAAGGAAGGGATCCAGTTGCAGCTTTCTACATATGGCTAGCCAGTTTTCCCAGCACCATTTATCAAATAGGGAATCCCTTCCCCATTTCTTGTTTTTGTCAGGTTTGTCAAAGATCAGATAGTTGTAGCTATGCGGCATCATTTCTGAGGGCTCTGTTCTGTTCCATTGATCTATGTCTCTGTTGTGGTACCAGTACCATGCTGTTTTGGTTACTGTAGCCTTGTAGTATAGTTTAAAGTCAGGTAGCGTGATGCCTCCAGCTTTGTTCTTTTGGCTTAGGATTGACTTGGCGATGCGGGCTCTTTTTTGGTTCCATATGAACTTTAAAGTAGTTTTTTCCAATTCTGTGAAGAAAGTCATTGGTAGCTTGATGGGGATGGCATTGAATCTATAAATTACCTTGGGCAGTATGGCCATTTTCACGATATTGATTCTTCCAACCCATGAGCATGGAATGTTCTTCCATTTGTTTGTATCCTCTTTTATTTCATTGAGCAGTGGTTTGTAGTTCTCCTTGAAGAGGTCCTTCACATCCCTGGTAAGTTGGATTCCTAGGTATTTTATTCTCTTTGAAGCAATTGTGAATGGGAGTTCACTCATGATTTGGCTCTCTGTTTGTCTGTTATTGGTGTACAAGAATGCTTGTGATTTTTGTACATTAATTTTGTATCCTGAGACTTTGCTGAAGTTGCTAATCAGCTTAAGGAGATTTTGGGCTGAGACAATGGGGTTTTCTAGATATACAATCATGTCATCTGCAAACAGGGACAATTTGACTTCCTCTTTTCCTAATTGAATACCCTTTATTTCCTTCTCCTGCCTGATTGCTCTGGCCAGAACTTCCAGCACTATGTTGAATAGGAGCGGGGAGAGAGGGCATCCCTGTCTTGTGCCAGTTTTCAGAGGGAATGCTTCCAGTTTTTGCCCATTCAGTATGATATTGGCTGTGGGTTTGTTGTAGATAGCTCTTATTATTTTGAGATACGTCCCATCAATACCTAATTTATTGAGAGTTTTTAGCATGAAGGGTTGTTGAATTTTGTCAAAGGCCTTTTCTGCATCTATTGAGATAATCATGTGGTTTTTGTCTTTGGTTCTGTTTATATGCTGGATTACATTTATTGATTTGCGTATGTTGAACCAGCCTTGCATCCCAGGGATGAAGCCCACTTGATCATGGTGGATAAGCTTTTTGATGTGCTGCTGGATTCGGTTTGCCAGTATTTTATTGAGGATTTTTGCATCAATGTTCATCAAGGATATTGGTCTGAAATTCTCTATTTTGGTTATGTCTCTGCCAGGTTTTGGTATCAGGACGATGCTGGCTTCGTAAAATGTGTTAGGGAGGATTCCCTCTTTTTCTATCGATTGGAATAGTTTCAGAAGGAATGGTACCAGTTCCTCCTTGTACCTCTGGTAGAATTCAGCTGTGAATCCATCAGGTCCTGGACTCTTTTTGGTTGGTAAGCTATTGATTATTGCCACAATTTCAGAACCTGTTATTGGTCTATTCAGAGATTCAACTTCTTCCTGGTTTAGTCTTGGGAGGGTGTATTTGTCGAGGAATTTATCCATTTCTTCTAGATTTTCTAGTTTATTTGCATAGAGGTGTTTGTAGTATTCTCTGATGGTAGATTGTATTTCTGTGGGATCGGTGGTGATATCCCCTTTTTCGTTTTTTATTGCATCTATTTGATTTTTCTCTCTTTTATTCTTTATTAGTCTTGCTAGTGGTCCATCAATTTTGTTGATCTTTTCAAAAAACCAGCTCCTGGATTCATTAATTTTTTGAAGGGTTTTTTGTGTCTCTATTTCCTTCAGTTCTGCTCTGATTTTAGTTATTTCTAGCCTTCTGCTAGCTTTTGAATGTGTTTGCTCTTGCTTTTCTAGTTCTTTTAATTGTGATGTTAGGGTGTCAATTTTGGATCTTTCCTGCTTTCTCTTGTGGGCATTTAGTGCTATAAATTTCCCTCTACACACTGCTTTGAACATGTCCCAGAGATTCTGGTATGTTGTGTCTTTGTTCTCGTTGGTTTCAAAGAACATCTTTATTTCTGCCTTCATTTCATTATGTACCCAATAGTCATTCAGGAGCAGGTTGTTCAGTTTCCATGTAGTTGATCGGTTTTGACTGAGTTTCTTAATCCTGAGTTCTAGTTTGATTGCACTGTGGTCTGAGAGACAGTTTGTTATAATCTCTGTTCTTTTACATTTGCTGAGAAGAGCTTTACTTCCAACTATGTGGTCAATTTTGGAATAGGTGTGGTGTGGTGCTGAAAAAAATGTATATTCTGTTGATTTGGGGTGGAGAGTTCTGTAGATGTCTATTAGGTCCACTTTATGTAGAGCTGAGTTCAATTCCTGGATATCCTTGTTAACTTTCTGTCTCGTTGATCTGTCTAATGCTGACAGTGGGGTGTTAAAATCTCCCATTATTATTGTGTGGGAGTTTAAGTCCCTTTGTAGGTCACTGAGGACTTGCTTTATGAATCTGGGTGCTCCTGTGTTGGGTGCATATATATTTAGGATAGTTAGCTCTTCTTGTTGAATTGATCCCTTTACCATTATGTAATGGCCTTCTTTGTCTCTTTTGATCTTTGTTGGTTTAAAGTCTATTTTATCAGAGACTAGGATTGCAACCCCTGCCTTTTTTTGTTTTCCAGTTGCTTGATAGATCTTCCTCCATCCCTTTATTTTGAGTCTATGTGTGTCTCTGCACGTGAGATGGGTTTCCTGAATACAGCACACTGATGGGTCCTGACTCCTTATCCAGTTTGCCAGTCTGTGTCTTTTGATTGGAGCATTTAGCCCATTTACATTTAACGTGAATATTGTTATGTGTGAATCTGATCCTGTCATTATGATGTTAGTTGGTTATTTTGCTCATTAGTTGCTATAGTTTCTTCCTAGCCTCGATGGTCTTTACAATTTGGCATGTTTTTGCAGGGGCTGGTACCGGTTGTTCCTTTCCATGTTTAGTGCTTCCTTCAGGAGCTCTTTTAGGGCAGGCCTGGTGGTGACAAAATCACTCAGCGTTTGCTTGTCTGTAAAGTATTTTATTTCTCCTTCACTTAGGAAGCTTAGTTTGGCGGGATAGGAAATTCTGGGTTGAAAATTCTTTTCTTTAAGAATGTTGAATATCGGCCACCACTCTCTTCTGGCTTGTAGAGTTTCTGCTGAGAGATCAGCTGTTAGTCTGATGGGCTTCCCTTTGTGGGTAACCCGACCTTTCTCTCTGGCTGCCCTTAACATTTTTTCCTTCATTTCCACTTTGGTGAATCTGACAATTATGTGTCTTGGAGTTGCCCTTCTCGAGGAGTATCTTTGTGGCGTTCTCTGTATTTCCTGAATCTGAATGCTGGCCTGCCTTGCTAGATTGGGGAAGTTCTCCTGGATAATATCTTGCAGAGTGTTTTCCAACTTGGTTCCATTCTCCCCATCATTTTCAGGTACACCAATCAGACGTAGGTTTGGTCTTTTCACATAGTCCCAAATTTCTTGGAGGCTTTGTTCATTTCTTTTTATTCTTTTTTCTCTAAACTTCCCTTCTCTCTTCATTTCATTCATTTCATCTTCTATCAGCGATACCCTTTCTTCCAGTTGATCGCATCTGCTACTGAGGCTTCTGCATTCTTCGCGTAGTTCTCGAAACTTGGCTTTCAGCTCCATCATCTCCTTTAAGCCCTTCTCTCCATTGGTTATTCTAGTTATCCATTCTTCTAATTTTTTTTCAAAGTTTTTAACTTCTTTGCTATTGTTTTGAATTTCCTCTCGTAGCTCAGAGTAGTTTGATCGTCTGAAGCCTTCTTCTCTCAACTCATCAAAGTCATCCTCCATCCAGCTTTGTTCCGTTGCTGGTGAGGAACTGCGTTCCTTTGGAGGAGGAGAGGTGCTCTGTTTTTTAGAGTTTCCAGTTTTTTTGGTCTGTTTTTTCCCCATCTTTGTGGTTTTGTCTACTTTTTGTCTTCGATGATGGTGATGTACGGATGGGTTTTTGGTGTGGATGTCCTTTCTGTTTGTTAATTTTCCTTCTACCAGACAAGACCCTCAGCTGCAGGTCTGTTGGAGTTTACTAGAGGTCCACTCCAGACCCTGTTTGGCTGGGTGTCAGCACCGGTGGCTGCAGAACAGCGGATTTTCGTGAGACCACAAATTCAGCTGTCTGATAGTTCCTCTGAAAGTTTTGTCTCAGAGGAGTACCCGGTTGAATGAGGTGTCAGTCTGTCCCTACTGGGGGAGTGCCTCCCAGTTAGGCTGCTCACGGGTGAGGGACCCACTTTAGGAGGCAGTCTGTCCGTTCTCAGATCTCCAGCTGCGTACTGGGAGAACCACTACTCTCTTCAAAGCTGTCAGTCAGACAGGGACATTTAAGGCTGTGGAGGTTCTCGCTGAGTTTTTGGTTGTCTGTGCCCTGCCCCCAGAGGTGGAGCCTACAGAGGCAGGCGGGCCTCCTTGAGCTGTGGTGGGCTCCACCCAGTTAGAGCTTCCTGGCTGCTTTGTTTACCTAAGCAAGCCTGGGCAATGGCGGGCGCCCCTCCCCCAGCCTCGTTGCCGCCTTGCAGCGTGATCTCAGACTGCTGTGCTAGCAATCAGCAAGACTCTGTGGGCATAGGACCCTCCGAGCCAGGTGCGGGACACAATCTCCTAGTGTGCCGTTTTTCCAGGCCCGTTGGAAAAGCGCAGTATTAGGACGGGACTGACCCGATATTCCAGGTGCCGTCTGTTTTCCCTTTCTTTGACTAGGAAAGGGAACTCCCTGACCCCTTGCGCTTCCCGAGTGAGGCAATGCCTCGCCCTGCTTCGGCTCGCGCACAGTGCGCTTCACCGACTGTCCTGCACCCACTGTTAGGCACTCCCTAGTGAGATGAAACCGGTACCTCAAGCAGAAATGCAGAAATCACCCGTCTTCTGTGTCGCTGGGGCTGGGAGCTGGAGACCGGAGCTGTTCCTATTCGGCCATCTTGGCTCCACCCTCCTATTTTGCCATTTTCTAGTCTATGAACTCCTCCCAGGGCATGTGTACCAGAACGTAGGAGTATTAGTGTCCTTAGAATTCTACCTTCTGTGCTATTGGTAGTCAACTTCTTAATTTATTTTTGCTGTTACCTTTAGGATTTCCTTCTATTTGCTTTGCTTTGAAATTTTTCTTCATTTACTAGTTTATTGAGTTGGAATCTTTGATAGCTGATTTTGAATCTTTTTACTTTTCTGATATAATCATTTACAGCATTGCTATATCCGCATCCCACAAATAATGCTTTGTTAATTTCTTATCATTTCACTAAAAAATGTTTCATTATCATTTTTTCTTGTAACCATCAATCTTCATAGTGTTTTTTTAAAAAATGGTATTTGAGATTTTTAAAATTATTAATTTCCAATGTAATTCTAAACTTGTTCAAGAATATATGTGTATGCTTTAATTCCTTTATATTGATTCAGGCTTATTTTATCACCAGTAATGTAATGTGTACTTGAAATCAATGTGTATTCTGCAGTCATTAGTTATAGTGTCCTATAAAAGTAATTCAGGTCAAGTTGATTGACAGCATAGTTCATGTCTTGTATATCATCTATTGAGTCAGCAGTATTGACATCACTAAAAGTAATTGATATTATTTTCATGTTTTTTTCTTTTATTTTTGTGACTTTTGCTTTTATGGAATTTTAAGCTCTTTTATAAGGAGCAAAAACAGGATTATTATAACTTCTTGTTATATGTGTGAAATATCTATCTTCTTTCATCACATGAAATGTCTATCTTTATCTCTGGGAATGCTTCTTTGCCTGAAGTCCATGATTTTGTATTACTATGGCCACTCCAGATTGCTTGTGATTAGTATTTACATATTATATCTTTTTCCATAATTTTATTTTTATCTCTTTATTCTCATATTTAAAGCATACATATTTATTGTTGACAGTTACTGTCATTTTATTTACTGATATTCTCTATATCATAAACAGTATTATTATTCCATTTATATTTAATGTAATTATAGATATGATTGGGTATAAGTCTAATAACTTCCTCTTTTTCTTATTAATAGCATCTGGCTTATTAAATATACTATCTGTATCTTATTTTGTATTAGATGCTGTATGATTTATAATATGCAACTTTAACATACCCAATTTGCCTTCAAATGATAACACTCTACAATATAAGAATTATAGAAACGTATATTCACATTTTTCCTTCTCTCATTCTTTGCACTGCTATTGGCATAAAATTTACATCAAAATACATAATAACTAATTTCTTTGTAGCACAATTTTTACTTTTAACAGTCAGTGGACTTTTTAGGATTTCATAAAATTAGGAAGTAAAATATGTAGTATTAATCCACGAAGTTATTACTTCCATAATATCCATTCTTTGAGTAAATTTATTTGCATTTTTACCTAATAACATTTTCTTTTTATCCTGAAAGTGAAAATTTAATATTTAAATTTCTTGAAATGCAGATCTGCAGTGGAAAAATTCTCACAGCTTTTGTTTATCTAGAAACATTTATTTTACCTTATTTTTGGAAGAGATTAACTGGATTTAAATATATATGTTGATATTTTCCCCAGCACTTTAATGATGCTGTTCCATTGTCTTCTGGCTAGAATTTTTTTTTTTTCTAATGACAAGTCAGTGGTCATTCTTACCTTTATTATTTTGCGTAAGTAAAACATGATTATTTTGACAAAGAAATTAAAGCCGAAGTGACATTATGCCAGTTTCACTGTAGGAGTTCTTTCTGCCAGAAATAATCTTTCCCCAATACCTGTATCTTTCTTGTGTCTTTGATTTAGAATGCTACCCTTATACTCAGAAGCATTCCTACTAATATTTTCCAATAGAATTTGACTAAGGTGGCCAAATGGGGTGGCTCATGCCTGTAATCCCAGCACTTTGGAAGGCCAAGGCGGTCAGATCTCCTGAGGTCAGGAGTTCAAAACCAGCCTGGCCAAAATGGTGAAAGCCTGTCCCTACTAAAAATACAAAATTTAGCCAGGTGTTGTGGCACATGCCTGTGCTCAAGAGGCTGAGGCAGGACAATCACTTGAACCCAGGAGGAGGAGGTTGCAGTGAGCCAAGACCCGAGATCATGCCACTGCACTCCAGCGTGGGTGACAGAGCAAGAATAGGTCTCAAAAAAAAAAAAAAATTGCCTAAGGTGTTTATTATTTGTTTCAAATAATTCATCAATGAAACAAACTGGGTTAGACTTCTCTTCATTGGAAAGCTTGTGAATTTTATTGATTTCACAGTTGTTAAGGTATTCAGATTATCTGTTTCATATTATGTCAGTTTTGGCAAGTTATTTTTTCAAAAACCTTATTTCATGTAAGTTATTAAGGATTTTTATTAGTCTCTTAATGTCTTTTTAAAATCTATAAGATCTCTGGTGATAACATCTTTCACTATCCAATCCTGATTTTATTGATTTGTATTCTCTTTTCTCTTTTTCTTTTGATCAGGCTAGTTAAGGGTTGATTAATTAAATCTATCTAGTGAAACAACTAAACTTTAGCTTTCCCAATACTTTAATACAATTAATATTTAGTCAAATAAGTAATATTTAATTTAATTTTATGTTATAATTATATGAGAGAACAAACTATATTAGATGTGGGCATATTCAATTGAAGAGTTGAATAATCTATACCCATCCTTCTTTGGAAGGCTTTCCAGGTATTCAGAGGTACTTGGGGCTGAGTGCAGTGGCTCATGCCTGTAATCCTAGCACTTTGGGAGGCCAAGGCAGGCAGATCATTTGAGGCCAGGAGTTTGAGACCAGCCTAGCCAACATGGAAAAACCCCATCTCTACTAAAAATACAAAAATTAGCCAGGTGTTGTGGTGTATGCCTGTAGTTCCAGCTACCCAGGAGGCTGAGGAAGGAGAATCGCTTCAACCTGGGAGGCGGAGATTACAATGAGCAGAGATTGCGCCACTGCACTATAGTCTGGGTGACAGAGTAAGACTTCATCTCAAAAAAAAATAGTGGGGTGGAGGGAGAGGACTTGAGTGTTGTTATATTGGTTTTTGGTCACTGCAGCCATATCGGAATTGGGGCACCCCAAACCCAGTAATGATGTGTCTCTTGCAGACTTGTAGAGGTACTGCCTTAGCTCTTATGATTGCGAGGCAGAGACTCTGATTCCCTTCCCTTACTTTCTCCCATACAAATGGGGAGTCTCTCTTTGTGCTAAACTGCCTGAATCTGGAAGAGGGGTGACACAATATTCCTGTGGCCGCCACTATTGGAACAGTTCTGGATCAGAGCTTAAGGCAGCTTGGTACTGGGTCTCACCCAAGGTCCTTGGAAACCACTGCCTGGCTACTGTCTATGTTTCTTCAAGGCCCTAGCTCTCTACAATCAGCAGGTGGCAAAGCCAGTGAGGCTTGTCCGCTTCCCTTTAGGGCAATGAGCTCCCCCTGGCTCTGTGTGGGTCCAGAGATGCCACTGGGGAGCCAGGGCCTAGCCTCCAAAACCTTATGGATCTAACTTTTGCTCCATTTTACTACAGCTGAGCTAGCATCCAAGACACAAGAGAAAGTCTTTCTCACTAATTCCTCCCTTTCCACAAGTAGCAAAGTCCCTCCCGTGGCCACCACTTCCCCAAGCTCACTGCAAGTACTGCCAGGCTACCACTGATGTTCACTCGAGGCCCAGGGGATCTTTGTTCAGCTTGTGGCGAATGCTCCCAGGTCTGCGACTCTCCCTTCAGGGTAGTGAACTCACCTTTGGTTCACAGCATGTCCAGAAATGCCATCCAAGTATCAAGGTCTGGAATTGGGGACCCCAAGTGCCCACTTGGTGCTCTACCCCATTGTGGCGAAGCTGGTAGCTAAGCTATAAGACAGAGTCCCCTTTATTCTTCCCTCTTCTTTTCTCAATCAGGAGTCCCTTCCAGTAGTCACCACAGCTGGGAATGTGCTGGGTCACACTCAAAGTCAGCACATGTTTAAGTCCTACCAAAGGCCCATGATTAGTACTGCCTGACTACCAATGCTGGCTATTCAGTGCCCAAGATCTCTTTAGTTAGCAGTTGATGAATCCTGCCTGGATTTCTGACCCAGGATGTGGTTAGAAATGTCATCCTGAAGCTAGAACCTGCAACAGGGGTCTCAGGACTCTTCCTGTTGCCCTATCCTACTGTGGCTGACCTGGTATCTAAATTTCAAGACAAAGTCCTCTTTACTCTTTCCTCTCCTCTCTTCAAGCAGAAGGAAGGAGTCTCTCCCAAAGCTTTGAGCTGCACTGCCTGGCTTTAGGGGAGTGGTGACACAAGGACTCCCTTGACCACCATGGCTGATGTCTCTAGGTCACATACGCTTTCAAGTACACTGGCTTTGAGATCAGTACAGCACCAGAACTTGGCCAGGAATTGCAGCCCTTGTCACCTAGATTGCCTTTCAAGTTTATTTAGAACCCTGTAACACTTTGGCTCATGGTGGTGGGGCTTGACGGCCCTCAGGTTTCAACTGCTAGGATGGGTGATTCTCCTCTGGCACGAGCTGGTCTAAAAATGCTTCCTCTGTAGGTGTTGAGTAAGTTCTGCTCAGTGTAGTTTTCTGCTGTGATAGGGAGCACTGATTGCCAATGAAAAGTTCCACATTCACTGTGCTGTCTGTCTCCCTAAGTGCATAGATATCTCTCAGCACCAAGTGGCTACTGTTATGGAATAGGGAATGGGTGGAGTTGGCAATTCAAGACTGTCTTTTCTATTCTTGTCACTGCCTCTTTCAGTGATTTGAAGTTAGAACTAGATGCTATGTTCAGTCACTTAATTTTTGATTCTTATGAAGGTCCTTCTTTTTTGTATGGATAGTTGTTCCATTTGATGTTCTTGTGGGGATAAACTCCTATTCAGCCATTTTTTCTGCCTCCTTCTGGAGCTGTTATTCTTTTCTCAAATATTTAAAATTGAACATATAAATAGGTATAGATGAATCAAGCTTTTTCAGGGATACTTGACTGTGAACTTCAAGTATTCTGCTTATTGTCAGTTAAGCTTCTATTTTGTTAATATTTTGATATAAGCATTAAAAAGATAATGCTTCTAAAGTGCTAAAAAACTGTTTGACACTCAAAAGTTGGTAATAATTTCCACTTTTATCTTACCTTTCTCCTCAATTTTTTTCCTCTTTGATTCTTCAATTAGTGTTCACAGAGATGTAAACTTACTTTTCAGTAAACATTTATTTATTAGTAGTGGTAGTTTTCAATCTATTATTTCAACAGCTCTATTGTTATTATTGAAATATAATAAATCTGTACATATTTTAAGTGTAGAATTTGATACATTTTGGCTTGTGGATATACTCATGATTCCATCAGCACAATTGAAATAGTGAACATGTCTAGTTCTTCAACAAGACCTTTTTAAATTCCTCTCTCCCTCCCAAAGCTCTCCTTCTCATGTAACCACTGATGTGTTTTCTTTCATTATATAGAGTAGTTTGTATTTTCTAGAGTTTTATATAAATGATTTCATGCAGTATGTACTCTTGGTTGCCTGGTTTCTTTCATCTAGTATAATTATTTTGAGATTTATCACAATTGTAGTGTGAAACAATAGTTTATTCCTTTTCTTAATGCTGAGTAGTATTTTTAATAATTTTTCATTGAAGAAATAGCCTTTCTCTCAGACCATATCTACAACACTTATAATAATGTTCTAAAAATCATGTTTCCCCAATGTGCTATATTTTGTTAAAAAGAGACATTTCTATAATTTAGCCAAATTAGTGCACTCTTTGAAGTAAGCTAATTTTAGAATTGCATTCGATAGCAACTTAGAACATTTGATTTTTTTGTTCATGTGTAGCAACTATGGTATATTTAAGCAAATGCACAGTTAAAAATGAAGATTACAAATGTGGTTCTACTGAGGAGGCTGAGGCAGGAGAATGGTGTAAACCCGGGAGGTGGAGCTTGCAGTGAGCCGAGATCATGCCGCCGCACTCCAGCCTGGGCAACAGAGCAAGATTCTGTCTCAAAAAAAGTATATTGTAATGAAGTAAAATAATAAATGGCCAAAGTAAAATAAGAGATAATTTTATTTATTGAGAAATATAACTTGGCATTTCTGGTTTTCAAGCAATACAATTGAGATATCTTTCAATTTCCCATTAAGATATTGAAGGTATGTGTAATTAGTAAAGTCTATTTGCCAGAAAGAGCTATGTTTTCCCAAATTTTTCAAATGCAGTTTCAGGTATCAATATACTTGCCCCATGTAAAGTAAGAAAAGTAAGTGAGATTACTTGAATTGATAATCCGTACAGGGGAACCAAAACCATTTTTAAAATGTTTCCACTAGAAAATGGTTTTGTGCCTGTTAAGCATGTAAAATGTGCCAACATCTGGCTTTTAATAATATTATGCCTCTCCAATGACTCCATGAACAAATCACTTCAAATAGTTCAAATTAATTATAAAATCCAAATAGTCACAGATAACACTTCTGCATTTCCATATGATAGGCACAAACTAGAATGATGCAAAATATGGCTGTGCCAATTAAAAATAGCAAAATTAATGGTTAAGGTAGAAGATGTCAAAAGGAAATGAAAGTAAGATTATTAGATAAGAGCAGCTTGCAAACGGAATATTCAGATTTTGAGAGTTTTGTATATTTATCAAAAATAAAACTGAGCTATAAAATAAGAATTAAAATATACTAACAAATTTGTGAATATTTGCCACAAATGCTTCATATTCTTTGAAATAAGATGTTCCAGTATTTGAATTGGTATGTGATCAATAAATCACTTGCCAGCGTGTGAAATGTGTATTTTACTGGTCTGCTAACCTATATTCATTTATTGATGCAAAAATATGTTAAATTCTCATTATGAATAAATATCAAATTAGGTGTTGATTTTACACTTCTAACTTCATAGAGTTTACAGTGTACTGGTGATTTAGGAAATAAACATTTATACATATAACAAGACATACAATATATAAAAAGTTAATACTGAGGAAGCAGGAAATAACAGATGATTATACACTGAGCTTTGAAAGCCTGTTTGAGGGGTTTAATTTTAGCTGAGCATTGAAAAACAAGAGTGAAGGGTGAAAAGAAGGTGGAGAGTAGGAGGATGATATTTCCAGGATAGAAAACAGCTTACATGAATAAAATATAAATATAAGAAAAGCATAGCAAGAATTGTTCTTTTTGAGACAATATTTTTAGTCTATTTTCTTGTTTAGTTTATACAATCTTATTTCAATAATATGTTAAATCTGTATAAATTTACCAAATATTAAATACGTAGTTATAGGTCCTTCATTAGAATCCAAGATAACAGAATATTTAAGCATGCAGGAAAATTGACTTATTTAAAGTTGAAAATATCAAACACCACTTTTTGTCCTGAGTCAAATTAATTGGTGAAAAAGAGGCTTGATAACAGAAAGATTCAATTCTTTAAATAAGGGTGAGTAAATCAAATTATTGAAAGAAGATGCTGTAGTGTTCAATCTTATGCATCTGAATATCACTTGACATTTTCAGTAAAGGTCCATTTGAAATCCAGGATCAGATTCATGTCTAAGTACTTTAAACCAGAACTAAATCCAGCAGCTACCATCAAAATATATTTTCTTTTTTCTCCTATCTAGTTCTTTTGATAACAACACCTCTCATACAGTTTCAAAGCATCAAGATCTTCAATAGCTTCTCCTTCTCTGCCAATTATAAATTTAAAAGTTGGAGAGATTTACATTTTATGGTACTGCAAATTTTTCCATTAGTTTATATTAACGAGATCTCTAATGTTAAAATCCTGTTTCTTACCTCATCACCTCTAGCAGTAGCTTGCTCACTAGTATCCCACTTCTGACCTTAGCCTCTTCTAATAAGCCACTCACATTAGGGCAAAGTAAGGTTGCTAAATCATAGTCACTATCATTAGAACGCCAGGTTGATTAAATAATACTCCCTGAAAACATCCCATACTGTTCTGTTGTCTTGTCTGACGTTACTTTCTGTTATCACCACTCATCTATTAGGGCCCAATATTACGTATGTTTAATTCTTCCTCATCTTGACAACTTTATTATTTTTCTTAAAGGAACACATCTTTTCACTTTCAAATACCAAAAGTTTGGTATATTAATTACCAAACGTTCTTAATTCTTATGGAATTTAAGGCTTTTCACTTGAATTATACTTATTAGCATTCATACTATTTTCAATTAAGTTGCAATTTGTTCCAGAGAATGAACCAGCATATTACCTTGTATAGTGTATAAATCAGTGATTTTTTGCAGAGTTAAATTTCAGGAATTAAGTAATGGCCCATGGTTTCATTAATACAAACCATTTAATGTAATATTAGCTTGAAGTAGTATGTTTTGATGAATAAAAAATTGCTTAAATGACATATAGCAGGAATAGACTTGCTAATTAATTCTTCCTTAATTTATTCAAACTTTATGTAAAGATCTCCCATTATGTGCAAGATATTATTTTAAAAACAGATGGCCCCAGATCCTGTGACGAGTAGGAAAACAAAGCTACTATACTGAAGAAACATATAAAATTGCAGTGAAATATCTCACACAATTAGTTTTTTAATGTTTCTGCCAGTGTCCTTCGATCAACTCAGATTGTGTATACGTTAAGGACTGTGTTTATTCACAATTGTCTAATGTATATGTTTCTGCAATGTTAACTGAAAGTTTTAGTACTAATAGAATTTAAGAACATGGGTGTCTCATGCTCTTTGTTTTACATTCAGCCTTTTCATGACTTTCTGATTCTATGAATGTGTGCGCATATGTATTCTGTGTTTATTCAGTAAGGTCAGAATATTCTGCAACAACCCATTAAGAGTTTGTATTCATTTCCACTCTCCTAACTACCACATGTACTTATTCATATATGTTCTCTAATGACCAACATCTTAGAATATTTGCAAATTACAAATAAGTATCAGATCTCTAAAACTGTCCCAATAAAACCATTAATTTTATAATTCATATTAAGATTCTGGTAAAACTTGATTTTTCACAAGACAAATCTTAGATGATATTCTGATGTTAATTATCTTAGTTAAACATGCGGTATTAAAGTCAATAATTAAATAATCTAAGATTAAATTATTCACGTGCACATGACAAGTTTTCCAAAGTACAACCATGGAGTCGCTACAGAGCTCAGAACTGAGCAGATATACTAGGTGTCAAACACTCCTGAAGATGTTGAAGTTTCAGCTTAGACAGGAAGAGTGGAGGGACCTCAATGAGGACCTCAGGCATTAGGCTGAAGCTCCAGGGAAGGTACACCTTAAGAGGAAGAAATACACCCTGTAAAAAGGCCAACACCAGTATTAAGCACAAAACAGAACCATCCAGTCCTGTGTCATTAAATACCATCTCTATTCTGAGGATTTCCAAAATCATAGTTACAGCTCGGATCTCTCCATCAAATTTCTACTCATGTACTTAACTTTCTTTTTGAATCTATTTAAGTAATTAATAGCCATCTAATACTGAACTCTGCTCCTGCACTACTCCCCGTTAAAAAATAAAACTAAAATAAAAAAGCATATTCTTTCTATGTTGCTTTAATTGCTGGAACTTATATGTGCTCAGGTGCAGAATCTTCATGTCATCTTTACTCCATCATTTCTTACACCTCCCTCATTAGCAAATGCAACCATCAACAAATACAATCATATTTCACTCACTTCACTGCTTGTGCACATCCATGACACCACTGTTTTCATCAGTTTTTCCTTTTCCATCAGTATCATCCTAATATGCTCCCTACTTTCATCTTTGTCCCCATACCAACCCACAGTCTCTTTCTAAATTCAGTGGGCTGTACTTCTTTATTAAACAAAACATGCTTCTGTCTTAGAATCTTTGTTCTGCTTTGTTTTCAGCCTAGAATGCTCAGCCTCAGAGCCTACATGAATTTCCTTTGACAACCTGTGAACAATACATCTCTTACTCTCTTTATTCTCATTCTTAGCACTTATCATCTGACAAATTATCTTTATATTAGCTTATTTTTGTCTTTCTCCATATGAATATATGCATCATTAAAAGTAGAGCCGTTTTTGTGTGTATTTCTTCGGTGACCCAAGCATCTAAAACAGAACACGACACACTAGCAGGGGCTTCATACGTAACAACTATGTATAAATATAGTCTTTGTGGCTGCAGGATGGAGGGAGAGGACAAAAATAATGAGTGATGAGATAGAAGTTGTAAGCAGAAAAAATGAGAAACCATGCTATGACTTGAAGCATAGAAGTGACATGATTGTTTTAGAATTCTAAATGACTGACTAGGAATGAGGATTTTCTTAGGAGCAAAGATGGAGAAACAATAAGAGCCTATTTGAATAGCTTAGTTAAGAGATGATTTTGACTCAGATGAATACATCATCTGTAGTTTCTGGCTTTTGCAACTAGCTTTCGCATGAACTGAAAATGAAGCCCTTGGGCATCATATATCATACATACAGCTCCTATGGATCTGTATAAATAAGCAATAGTGATGATGGATGTATTTATATATTCATTCCAATTGATTTATAAGATAAATGCCAATTTGTGAAAATGAAAAATATTCCCAATATTGAACTATATTATATCATTTGTATAATAAAAAGAAGGAAAAGAAAGAAATGCACTCACTTGGATATGTATATGTCTAGAATTCTATTTCTTTTAAAAAACTTAATAAAATTGTTTGCCTTTAGGTACAATAGGATACCTGTGTGAAGGAACTGGGAAGAGGGTTTTCCACAATATACCATGGTGTAACATTTGAATTTTGAACCCTGAAAAGCATTAGCTACATAAAAAATAGGTACATAACATCTAAATATAAAAATTATAAACCTCAGAAAAATATTCAGCATTTTGGCACTTATTTGCTGTTTATTTGCGGTTTATTTTAGAGAAGTAATTTTAACTGTTGGAAACAATATATGGATATATATCCTACTTTGGAGTGGAGGGGCAAACTACCCTTCTCTCTGCTCCTTTTACATTTTTCAAACTATACCTACTTCCACTGCTTTACCCTTACAGCATTTTCTACTGTACCTCTTGTCACAGTTATTGATGTCAAATTGTTATGCTCTTAGGTTAAGAGCAATCATAGTAAACAATCTTATAACTATGTATAGAGAAATATCAAAAAGTTTCTAAAAGAAAGTCAGGGCAGGGTGCGGCGGCTCATACCTGTAATCTCAGAAATTTGGGAGGCCGAGACAGGTGGATCACCTGAGGTCAGGAGTTCGAGATCAGCCTGGCCAACATGGTGAAACCCCGTCTCTACTAAAAATACAAAAAATTAGCGGGGTGTGATGGCACACGCATGTAGTACCAGCTACTCGCTACACGGGAGGGTGAGGCAGGAGAATGGCGTGAACCCGGGAGGCGGAGCTCGCAGTGAGCCAAGATTGTGCCATTAAACTCCAGCCTGGGCGACAGAGCGAGACTCCGTCTCAAAAAAAAAAAAAAGAAAGAAAGTCAGCATCAATGGAATTTTATAAATTATATAATTTTGTGATTATTATTATGATTTGCTACTGAACTGTGTTCATGGCCAAGTAAGCACTAGAATCTGATTACCCTACAAATAATTTATTACTTATTTTGGTAGACAGTAATCAGTTTGTTGTTATTAAGCAAGTGCATAAGCAAATTTGCAAACACTGAATATAGAAGAAATGTATGTAGAGGCTTCATACAGCATAGTTTAAACCCTTGCTTCTGAATTCAGAAAACTTCATTTTGAGTTTAGACCATATCATTTATTGAATGAGTGTTTCTTTCTTGCCACATGATAAAAAAAATTAAAAACTTAATTTTTTTTCTTCCTACTGTGGTTGTGATAACATGTAAAATAAATTTTAAAACAACGAAGCCCTATTTATATTTTTACCTTAAATATTGCTTATCACATTGTTCATAAAAATTAAAATAAAACATGGTACATTTATAACCAAGATTTTCTTATGTACAAAAAAGATAAATTTATACTATAAAATATTTAAATATAAGAAAAAGCTGATATTTTATTACTCGATTTAATTTACAATTTTGGGAGTTAAATATGGAAAGGTTTTAATATAGTAAGATATTTAATATGTTAAAACATTTTCAAAAAACGAAATTCTACTGATAGGATTTTTTGGGGAAAGGTTTTTCTGGAGACAATCGGCCATTGAAAGGTCAAACATAAGTTGGCATTCATGTGTGCTGGGTAATTAAAAACTTCATAAGCAGGTTGTACATAATTATATTGCATGAATATTTTAAGTTTTTAAATATATATTTCTAGTAGAATGTGGTTTTGATTGATTTAATTCTCACAGTATTGTGGGTGTATGAGTCTAGTTGGAAATATTCTTTGGCCTGCTCATATAGCAGCAGATGCACTATTTGCATAAGTAGGATGTTATATGTGGGCTTGTATTTTTGGCTGCCTCTAGATTTATGACACCAATTCATTTTTTTTTTTGCACAGATGGAAGAAAGACTGGCAATATGAAAAGAGGAGTTAATCGATTTCATTTTTAAAAATTGTTACAATTACTCTGATTTAAATCTGCATATATGTGAATCTGATTACTTCATTCATAAACATGTATGAAGCAGTAAATTTTCAGTCACATTATGATTGTGCATTATAAAGTTAGCAATTAAACTAGAGGCTGATGCAGGCACATTAATTGTATTAAAAATTACATTCATTTAATTATGGAGAAAAAAGTCATTTACAATACTAAACTGAAAAAATAAATGGCTTATTTTTTCAGAAAAAATATACTATTTTCTTACATAGAGTAGTAAATTGCTAAATAAATGGCCATTTTTATGCAGAAAAATATATAAATTATATTATACTATAAAATATTGCTATTATATTCTTTTGAAATCTCATGTTATTTTAAAATTTTCTTCACTTAGCATAATATGTTTAGAATCCTTAGTAATAGCATACTGGCTTTCCTGTGTTTTTTCTCTGGTTTTCATACAGTATTTTTCTGCTTGACATGAAACAGATACTAATTTAAATAATTTAATTTGAAGTCAGTATAATGTAAAGCATCACACTTTATAATTTTAATAATTTTTTTCCTAAATGGTATTTTTTGTTATAAAGATAAATGGGATATTTGTTTGAAAAAAATTATAGTTTTAAATAAAGTGTGCAAAGTACTTTCATTAATATTTATCTGAAAATGAAATGGTGCTCACCTCTGTGGGGAAGGCTAAGAGTGAGAAAAATGGGAGTACATGGCCAAAGGATACAAAATAGCAGACATGTGAAAGAACAAGGGTAGATAACTAATGTATAAGATGAGCACTAATGTTAATAAAATTATACGGTAGTTTTTTTTTTTTTTTTGGATAAGTAGATTTTAGACACTCTCATCACCAAAAAAGAAACTATGAGATGATAGACGTTAATCTGCTTCAATATAGTAACCATTTTACAATCAATATGTATCCCATATCATGTTGTAAAACTCAAATTTACACTATAAAATTTATTTTAATAATTGAAAATTAAAAAATTGAAAAACTGAGACAATTCTGATAGCTAAATGAGTAATGAATTTAATGAATTAAGACTGGAAGCAGGGATACCAGATAGAAACTGTTGCCATGCATTAGGAAAAATGTCATAAAGTTTTGAATGAGTCAAGTTGTAATAGAGGGAGGAAAAAAATTGATAATGTGAGAAATAGTTATGTGTATATTAAAATTATTTTGTAATTCATTTTTTCAAAAATTAAAATATCACTTCCTAATTTTACTTGACATTTCAAAATATATTTCAACAAACTAAAGTAATGATAATTTTGAAAAAGAAATAGTTAATCTTCTATTAGAAACAGATATGTAGGTATAGATAGATTGATAGATGTCTAGCTAGATATTGATACACTCACAGAGTACTGAAAAATAAAAATAAAAATGGTAGACTTGCATTATAAAATTGGCTATGTGTGGGGTTGAGGAGAAGAATATTTAATTCATATTTATTTATTACTGAAGTCAAAATACAATTTCTTTTTTTGTTTTAGAATATACAATGTCTAAAGCATGTCTAAATTAATTCTAAAATCTAAGTATCTGCTTAGGGGGAGGATGACTGAACTGCTGTATCCCAAATTAGAAATCTCACCACTTTACCTTTGTATAAGATACAAAAGTTTATTTGTAATAAAAATTTGGGGAGTTCATGGTCTTGGAATAACATCTCAAGTGTAAAAATGTATAAAACATTTGAGATACACCTTTACACAATTTATAGTCTATAAAGACAGTAAATATTAATTATATGGTATTTAGAACAGAATAATATTAAAAATCCTATACAGTACTTTGTAAAAACTTAAACTTTTATGTCTGGCTTCTTTCTTTTAACACTTTTTTGTTTGAGTTTGACCTATGTTGCTGCATATAGCAATAATTTGCTCATTTTTATTGCTGTATAATATTGAATTATATGCATATACCAGAGTGCATTTATCCATTTTAGATCATTAGATACTTAATTTTTTGTGCATTGGAATACTTCTGCTGTGAATACCTTGTCACGACTTTTTATGCTAATAGCTGTACATTTCTATTACATATAAAATGAAAACAATTGTGTATCATATAGTATGGATATTTTCATCTTTGAGTGTTACTGACAAATAGTTTTCTAAAGTGTTTGTGTCATTTATTTTCCCAACCATTATGTATGAGAATTCCAAATGCCCCATATTCTCTCCAATACTAGGTATTATTTCATCTTTTTTCACTTTGACCATTCTATTTGGTTATAACAGTATTTTATTTTTGTTTTAATTTGCATTCCACAATAAGGAATACATTTTCACATGCTTATTTGCCATTTGAGTACACTCATGTGGGATGTACCTATTAGCTTCTCCTCATTTTTCTATTGAGTCATATATCTTTTTCTTATTAATTTTTGAAAGGTATTTATATAGCCTGTTTACATTTCCTTCTCACACTCGGTGGCTTGCCTGTTTATTCTCTTTATCTTTTATTTTGATTAACAGAATTGTAATATACTATAATTTATCAATGTTTTACATTCATTGTTTGTGCTTCCTGTTGTACAATTTACTAAGTCTTTTCTTACTGAAAGGTTGTGAAAATATTTTCTTATGTTTACTTCTAAATGCACACCTCTAAATACAATAGTGTTTTAACTTTCCCATTTATGTCTACAAAACATCAACAATTAATTTTGTGTATGTTGTATGGAAGGATAACTAATTTAATTTTTTTTAATTTAAAACAATTTTAGATTTATAGAATTATGGTGAAGTGACTACAGAGAGCTCTGGTATAGTTTACTCCAGTGTTATTAACATCCTCTAACACATCCCTATTATTAACATCTTACAATAGATAGATCCATTTGTCACAATTTACAAACCACTATTGATACATTATTATTAACAAAAAGTCTATATATTTTGTTTGTTTGTTTGCGATGGAGTCTCGCACTATCACTGGAGCTGGAGTGCAATGGCATGATCTCGGCTCACTGCAACCTCTGTGAAACTCGGGTTCACTTGATTCTTCTGCCTCAGCCTCCTGAGTAACTGAGATTACAGGTGCACATGACCACACCCGGCTAATTTTCTGTATTTTTAGTAGAGATGAGGTTTCACTATGTTGGCCAGACTGATCTCGAACTTCTGACCTCATGATCCACACACCTAGGCCTCCCAAAGTGCTGGCGTGAGCCACCACTCCCGGTCCAAAAGTCTATATTTTATTCAAATTTTCCACTTTTATTTAATGCACTTTTTATGTGAGATCTCACCAGGATACCACCTTATATTTAGTAGTCGTGCCTCCTTAGGCTTTTTGTGGTTGTCATAACCTCTTAGACTTTTCTTAGTTTTGATGACCTTGACAGTTTTGAGAATTACTGATCAGATATTTTCTAATACATACCTCAAGTGACATTTGTCTGATATTTTTCTGATGATTAGACTGGAGAAATATGTTTTGAGGAGGAGGACAAACGAAGTAAAGTGCCATTCTCATTACATCATATCAGGGTTACACACTATCAATATGACTAATAATTATTCACGTTTAACGTTGATTATCTGAGTTAAAGTAGTGTTTGTAAATTTCTCTGCTATAATTCTACTCTTTTTTTTCTCTTTCTGTAGTGTATCCTTTAGAAAGAAGCCTTTATGTGCAGCCCACACTTAAAAAGTAGAAAGTTATGCTTTATCTACTAATGGCAGATTGATTATTGGAATTCTTCTGCATAATAGTCTGTTCTCCCCCATTTATTTATATATTCATTCATTTATTTATATCATGATACACTCAAATATATTTATTTTATTTTATGGCTATAATTGAATGTATAATTATCTTGCTGTTTAAATTGTTCCAACTTTGCTCATTTGGAATGCATTTGTTAGGTCCCTGTATTCTTTTGACATACTGAGATCTTCATGTGTGTGTGTGTGTGTGTGTGTGTGTGTGTGTGTGTATGATGTTTCTTTTTTTTTCCTTTCCTGAGCCTAATTTCAGGCATACAAGATGCTCCAATCTCATCTTGCCTATTTCCAATCCAGTGCTATATTCAGCTTTTCTCCAAGGTGTACAGATTCCTTTAATTGAATAATGTTATTAGAAACCAGGAACTGGCAACTAAGTGTGCTTGTTGCTATTTGGGTAATGTTCCTTCTAGACCTCAGCTACCAGAGCAAAAGCATATATATATATATATATATATATATATATATATACACACACACACATATATATACACACATATATATACATATATATATACGTATATATATATACATACACACGTATGTATGTACGTGCAAACCTGTGTATATACAAACATCTATAAATATTTCTATATGTAACAATGTGTATATTAAACATGAATTTATAATGATGTCTAATCTATTACCACATGGATTATCATTCTAGTCACTTCCTATTGATTATTTGTAACTTCCCATTCTAAATGTAAGAAACATGGCTTCCAACATCTGCCATCCATTTGCTAAACTGACCAATGCCTGTATATATGTATAATGTTTGTAAAATTGTTGACCTGCACCCTTATAGGTAATGGTTTTATCAACTAGTATACAGTGCTTATCTAAAGCTCCCATTGCCTTTAGTCTTATACATTCTATTCACTTTCAGAGCTACTAACATCAACACCTTATCCCTCATTCTATTAATTTCATACAGTTATATTACATTTAGATTCTCTGGACAAATTTTGAATTCCATTTCTGTTCCATCGACTACTTAAATTTTTTTTAATTGCATATATTAAAGTGTACTCATTGTGCGGTAAAATTTTATGTGTTTTGAAAAATACTTAATACTTTTTATTTAACATTATGTATCAAACACAATAATTACATTATCCTAAAGATTCCCTGTGTTTCAGTTATTTAACTGCCTCCCACTTCAACCCTTAAACACTGACAACTCTCAATCTGTTTACCATCTCTATAATTTGTTTTTACGAAAGTCATATTAGTATCATGTAGCATGTTGTTTTTCTTTAGACTGGCTTCTTTCATGTAGTAATATAAAGAATAATAAAATAATTTTTGTAAGCAATTGTCGATGTTCATAGGATTAGCATTAGTAGTTATAAATTCTGTTGGCAGAAGTGTGTCATACTTAAATATCTAGTTTTTCTAAATAGTTTTTGTGGAAGATAAATAGAAATAAAACTTGAACCATATCATGTCTGAACATTGTTCTTGATAAAAGGTTACTAATGGCTGAAAATACCTAACTGAGAACTTTAAAATGTGATGCAATTTTTATCAGCACACGTTTAATTTTAAGATCTATTTGGAACCCTACCCAAACCATCTGGGGAGAAATTCCTCCAGGGAAAATAAAAAAGCACTGCATCATGATTCTATTTGCTACCATTAGCAGACATTGCAGACTTGTTAATAGCATCTGTCTTCAACATTTTCTGGCCATATGTTCACACAGATGAAACATTAACACTCATTGATTGTACAATTCCATTAATCTCTATCATTCTTCTCACAAACAAAATAATCTCCAATTAGGTATCCTTTCCAATACTATGATTCCTCTACTGATTAAATTTTTATCTCACTGACTTTTCAATCCTGACTTTGCTATCTCCATCTGAATATCTATTGTCCTCTGAAGCCCCATTCTATGGTGTACACAGAAAAAAAATTATTCTGTATCCTCATGCTCTTTCCAGAATCTATGCAAAATCTCCTTGCCTTAGCAGAAATTTTCCTCCTTCTCAAAAATATCCATTTGTGGTAATGTTATTTTTCTCCAAACTCCCCTTGGCCTTTGTTTAAATTCCCACGTCATCTGTATACAGTGTTACAACCTTCACCCTCGCTTTTCCTCTCAGTCACTCTGTATTTGATTGAGTTTTAAAATTCTGGTCTCAATGTCTTTCTATCTATTTCAATAATCTCTGTTTATCTGTTTTTCTGTCTCTCTCTCCCAACACATGCACATACACACATACACATAAAATAAAAAGCCATAATTTTTATATGGGTAAATAACACTTTTAAAACTCAACATTATTTTCTCAAAAAAAGACTTTTTTTCATAGTAAGTGTCTTTGCTATAATCTTATAATGTTCTCTAAAGTGACCTTTTGGAACTACATTTTCTTTAGCACGTAAGTTTAGTGACTCAAAATGGAAATCTTGAGAGGTAATTCAAGAATATTCATTCATTTACTTATTCATGAGTTCATTCATTTAAAAATCATTTTATGAGTGATTACATTATTCCAGGTAGTTTCTGAGAATTAAAGAAAAAAAAAAAGACACTGACTTTATTTGAATAAATTTAATCCAGTAGAGAAATAGACATGCAAATGAAGAATTAAAATGTAATGTGCTTTTTGATGTACTGAATATATGAATGTAGTGTAATTAGTGCTCAGGGAAGGATTTTCCAATTCACTCTACAACTTTGAAACACAGAGAATAACTTGTAAAAAAAAAAACACACTGATATAACTGTATTTTCACCCACAAAGACCATATGCCTGTGGAAATATACCCATGGAAATGACAAAGATGATGATAATCATAGATTATCATTGTACTAAACATGATGGGAATATATAAAGAAGTCTGGACAATAACTAATTTTATTTTTATTTAATGTATCTATTAAATTCACTTATTTTGTCTGAAGAGCTGCTATTTAAAATAAAATACAGTATTAAAGTCATTTTCTAACAATTAACATTCACTGATTCTGCATCTTACATATAAATCTGAAGATGAATAAAATGTTTTTTTACTTTTAAGGTCTCAGGGAATACTTGTTAAATCATACACACAAACAAAATAAATCAATGTGTTAAAGATTACAACTTGAGTTTATTAAACAATGTGTTTAATACACTGTGTTTTAACAATTTGTTAAGGGTTAAAAACGAGGTAAATTAAAGCATGGTTGTGGAAGCTGATTATGAGAAAGGAATGACAAATTATCTTGGCCTGGAGAGGTGAGTAGGAGTTTGCAAGAAAAATGAGGGATTGAAGGTTATTGTAAAAGTTAAAAGAATGTTTTCTAAGCTATGTAATTATAGAAGGGGATTGCAATTTTGGGTTATGGTGAGAAATTCTCTGTAGAATTTTGTGTGAGGAGTAAAAAAAAATTGAGGTTGAGGTATAGGTTAGAGTCAAATTTTCAATGGGTATGATATATCCAATTTTCAGGAAGATCACTGTTTCTGTCCCTAAAAAGAAATGCAGTGGAATCTATTAGATATTTATTTTATGTAACCGGGTATACTTTTAAACATATATGTACAAACATACACACACACACGTATATGTAAAAATTGTTTATAAGTGTAATTTTTTAACTTTATTTCCTAGAAACTGGTCAAATGTACTGGGTTTTAGACACATTTACCATTTCTCAACCTTTCTATTTCTGTGAGTGTGTGTGTGTGTGTGTGTGTGTGCATGCCTATGTCTTCATTTTTCTCTCTTTCTCACTTTCTCTCTTACTGACAGAAGTGATGAATTGATATAGAGCACCATAAATATTTTAGATTTTCATTGTGAGTAAGGAAGACTGTATAAAGTAAATATATGCGATATTTACACAGACAGTAGGTCGTACTAGTTAAATAATTTCACAAAGAGTTATCCTCTGAAAGCACACATATGGCTTTCAGTTTTCAGTCTAGCATGTAAGAAGCATGGAAGTCATCATTCTGTCCAAAAACTAAAAAACTGAAGACATTGATAAATTAATGAGTTTTCTTAGACCATAAGAGCAGTGAGGTGACAGGTCAAACAGCTGTCCCCTAAATTGGAGACAGCAAGAGGTGAATACAGATAATCACAACATACCAGAGCAGCAATGTCCAAAGAAACCCGGGCCTATATGGAAAAACATGAACTATGATTTATGCATTGTTGTAGGTTCAATGTGGACAACTCTGAGACTTAAAAACTCCAGGGGGACAGTCATAGGTGGTTCCTCACACTCTCAGGATTTTTGCCTCTCAATCTCTACCAGGTTTTTACAGTGAATATCACACACACACACAAAACCTAGACAGGACATATATTACTTATGTGTTTATATATTTGGATACAAAAGAATGATCAATATAAATAATTTACATAAAGTTATTGATACGGTTTGGCCGTGTCCCCAATTCAAATATCAACTTGAATTGTATCTCCCAATTCAATCTTTTCAAACGTTTAGAAACAAAATGTTTCATGTAAAGTGGCAAAGTTCTTCTGTTATGCCTTTCACTGTTTAATATATGGAAATGCATATGCTCTTTACATGAATTTTTTTAGCTACAAGTGTCTGTCTTACTCACCAAATGATAGCTCATATTTGTATAAGTAATACATTTTTGAAACATATTTTGATAATTACAGAATATTATAAACCATGTCTAGGTAGGTAAAAGTTCATGAACTGTAGTTTTTAAGCACGCCAAATAATTAAATTTTAAATGAATGTATTTCTTAATTTCTTATTTGTTATTGTTAGTTGTTAATAATATTTTTCTCATCTTTTTTCTTCTTAAATTGTGTTTTTGCTGTAACAGTTTCAGAAACATTATAAAAAATTGCAGCATCATTTTTTCATTATTTAAACCCTCTGCATGTGATTGAAAACAATCTTTCTGACAGTTTCAAACTCTAGAAGAATTTTTTGTGTCATTTCTTGTATAGAGTAGACCTAAGGTGGTGTGTATGCAGTAGATTTTTAACTGAAATTGTTTTATACTGATATAAATTTTGAAGATGTTATATAAAATATATCACAATTTGAATTTAACTAGATTTAAATGCCTAACTTTAAGAGATTAAAAAATCTTAAGTGCTTCTTTTTCAAAGGACACCATATGCAAATAAAATTTTGTATGTGGAAAACACTTTTAACAAGTAACACTATAACCTATATTTACCAGTTATTTTCCTTCATTTGCATTATGGAAATTATGTTGAGTGAGTAAGAAACTGTTACTATGCTCCAAGGAAATGTCTCAGCAACCAATTTAAAATGAGAATTATTTGAAAAGAGAATAGAACAACTTTGTAATGCATATCTTACTTTCATTGTGGCAGAAATTATCGAGCTATTGAGTGAATACCTCTCTCTTTTCTTAAGGGAACTAGCTATATCTTTCTTGCTGTTAAGTGTACACATATGAGTGAATTCCACATCCAGACAATGGAATGTAGGTAGAAGTAATATGCTACACTTCAAGTCATTGCCTATAAAAACCCCTTTTGCAATTTTGTACTCTATCTTTCTCTTCTTTTCCAGGTAGAAATAGATATGAAATCCACAAAGTGAAGATGGTAAAGCTTCCATAGTACTGTTTTCTTGAATAACTACCTGAAGCAGAAATTCTCTAGCATGCTGATTGGTCTTTATGTAAATCAGAAATGAACTGTAATTATAGTAAGTATTCAAGAAAGTAGAATTGCACAGTGAATGTTTCAGGGAATTCTCTCCAAATTGTCTGGAAAAAAATGCACATGCATAAAAAGTAAGATTTTTATTCCTAGTAGATTTCCTGAACTCAATTTCCTACAGAACCAAAGGGAGGGGATATAAAATGGAGGGGCCACAGAACGTCCCAGCTTCTTTCCAGCAATTAGTCACCAGCAACTTTGTAAATAGCTAGAACCAAGTAAATAATTTATTCTTTACTAGCAAGGCCACTCCCAAACTTACCATATATATATATGGAAGAGCCAAGAATGGGATGCTTTACCAAAGACAAAGTTTCATAGTAAATTCATCTGAGTCATGACCCAAGCATATCTTTCTGCAGAATCTATATAGAAGGGTGCATATATTCACACTTTGACTCTTCTATCCATGAGTATCAGCCTTCAATAAATGATGTTCTGGGGTTTAAACAAAATAATTTATTGACATTATGTGCTACTGATTTCAGCTTTTATAATTCTAATAGCATTATCTTTAGCAAAACATTATAATTAGAGAAATAATTAGAAGAAATTTTTCTCTTAGTCATTACAGTTTACTTAATTTATTGCTTATATTTATTCTTTTCTTTTTGTTACCCATTTCTTATTATATTTATAAATAATTTGCATACTACTATTGTATTTCTATGCCTTGATTTTACATGTGATTTTAGGGAAAAAATTTACTTGAAAATGTCAAACATCCTAAGGATAAAAAAAATAGAAAGCAGATGCATATAATAATATATTTTATTTGCATACAACATTCATTAGCTCTAACGCATTAATAGGCTTTAAAGTAGATCATTTAAATATGAAAACAAGAAATAAAAAATATAAAGGACAAAAAGAAGTTTTAAACTAAATAAGAAGAAAAGCATATTAAATAAAATATGTTGATTAAGATTATTTTGTGGAGAACATAAGAAAGACAGCAGAATAAGAAGTCTCAGGCTTTACCCCTCACAGAAAAATTGATTTAAAAATAATATACAAACCAAAATACCCTTTTAAGAAGTCCAGAATTTTGTTAAGAAGGTGCAGTAGCCTGGACCACCACAAAATTAATAACAGCTACATTGAAATTGGTAAGAAGAGAAATTTCGCTTTACCTTCATCAGTATTTCCCCAAATCTGGCAAAACTCAGCTCCCAGTGAAATCATCTTGTCCTGTAACATCTTCCTGAAGGAAAAAGAGAGAGGGAAGTATGCATCTAATGTCTCCAGGCTTTTGGTAGTCTGCCCGAGGGAGGGACTGGCTTCTGTCTTGCCTCATCTGGAGTGCTGATGGAACAGGCATAGTTTGGATGTCCAATAACGGCTAAGGAGAGAGGAAAGGAGTGGGTGGCTTACTGCATCCAACATGGCTGTGCAAGAAAGCGGAGAAGGTGCAGAACCTGAGGCTCCTCGACAAGGAAGAAAGAAGAAGAGTGAAATATGCCTTCAACATTCTGGCCATATGGTGTGTTATCCAAGGAACTAGTTTCTCTCTCACCTCACTCTTAGTACTGATGAAACAGGCATAGTTTGGATGCCTGGAGACAGCTAGGAACAAAGAAAACAGGTAGGCATCTTGCTGCATTAGACACAGTTCTGCAAGACTGGATGAAGGCATATAACTTGAGGCTTCTCCACAGGGAGGGAAGAAGAGGAGTACAGTATGCCTCCAACGTCTCAGACAGCAGTACTTTGGTCAGACATTAGAGGGAATAAGAGATTATAGGTTTTAGAAGAAAAGGAGGAAGAGAAAGAGGAAAAGAAGGAGGAGGAGGAGGAGGAGAACCAAAAACAACCAGAAAATCTCTCATTATAAATCCACGTGCACAAATTCAGACAAGACCTATCTATAAAAAGGGTTCTAGAGATTCCCAGAATCCCTAGCAAAGCTGAATGGTAAACATCTTTCCCTGTCAGTAAAGACTGTGAGAAGTGGTTTTCTATTTCAAATGCACAGAAATTGACACAAAGATACAAGGAACATGAAAAATAAGAAAATATAATACAATCAAAGGAACAAAATAAATCTCCAATAACCAATCTAAAGAAATGGATACTCATGAATTGACAAAGAATTCAAAACAATCATCTTAGTGAATCTCAGTGAGTAACAAGATAACACAGATAAGCAACTAAATGAAATAAGAAAACACATGAACAAAATGAAAATATTGATAAGGAGACAAAAAACTATAAAAGAGGAACAAACCAATTTGGGAGCTAAAAATACAACAAACAAACTAAAATATTAACCAGAGGAATTCAACAATAGACTTAATCAAAGAGAAGAAAGAATTAGTGAAGTCTAAGAAAGGTCATTTGAAATTATCCATCAGAGGAATAAAAATAAAATAAAGTAACAAAGAGTAACAAAAGCTTAAAAGATTTATGGGAAACCACAAAGAAGCCAATTCATGCATTATGGAAGTATCAGGAAAAGAAGATAAATTGGTTTTGGCAATGATTTTTTTTCTGTATTTTGACACCAAAGCACAAGGAACAAAAGCAAAAACAAACAAGTGGGAGTTTTTTGAACCAAAAAGCTTCTGCATAGTCAAGAAAACAACAAGAAAGCCACCTACAGAATGGGAGAAAATATAATAGTTCCAAACCATATATCTGATAAGGGGTAAATAGTTCCAAACCATATATCTGATAAGGCGTAAATATCTAAAACATGTTGGGAATTTATACAACTCAATAGCAAAGACAAACAAACAAAAAAAACAAATCTTTTTTAAAAATGGATAAATGATGTGAATAGGCATTTTTCAAATGAAGATATACAAATAGCCAATAGGTATATAAAAATATGCTCAACATCAGTAATGATCAGAGAAATGCAAATAAAACCCACAATGAGATATTACACTTTTTAGGATGGCTATTATCAAAAAGAAAAAAAAGAAAAGTATTGGCAAAGATGTAAGAATTTGGAACTCTTGTATAGTGTCGGTGGCAATGTAAAACGGTGTAGCCACTGTGAAAAACAATATGGAGAGTCCTCAAAAAATTGAAAATAAAACTATCATATGATCCAGCAATCTCACATCTGAGTATATACTCAGTATGTACAAAAGAATTAAAATGAGGATCTTGAAAAGATTTATACACTCCCATGTTCATTTCAGCATTATGCACAATAGCCAAGATGTGGAAAAACCTAAATGTCAATTGATGGATTACTGAATATATAAAATGTGGCATATACAAACAATGGAATATTATTTAGCCTTTAGAAAGAAGGAAATCCTGTCATACATGAGAAAATGGGTGAACCTGCAGGACATCACGCTAAGTGAAATAAGCTAGTTATAGAAAGATAAACACCACATGATCTCAGTTATATGAGATATGTAAAATAGTCTAATTCACAGAAATAGAGAGTAGAATAGTAGTTACCAGAGGCAGGTGGGGCAGGAGGGGAAATGGAGAGTTGTTCAATGGGTATGCTTTCAGTTATGCCTAGGGTTAACAATACTGTATTGTGTACTTAAAAATTATAGAGGGTAGCTCTCATGTTAAGTATTCCTACTACAGTAGAAAGAAATTACACAGATATTATTTGCATATTGAATATGTAGAACTATTGTTTCTTTCAACAAAAAATTACCTCTCCCAATTCTACTGAAATGTCAAATCTTTACAGTCTGCTAGTCTCAAGTTTCTATTTTGGAAAGAACTCTATGTTAAAAATATTTCTCTAAAAATGTTATTCTACTCTAAGAAAATAAGGCATGATGTGAAATAAAAACTGGTTCTTGCCATTATTATCAAGAGACAATAAAGAGTGATAATAACTAGGCAATCAGAAGGATGCATGCCCCTTTTAAACAGGGTAGTAATATTCACCTAGAACCTTTTGTATTTAGGTGGGCTTGCTATTGTAACACTTGTTTTTAACAGCAGTGATCTGATTTTTTTCATGACATTTGACTTTTAAATATTGGCTTAAAAAATCAGACCAATTATAATATTAAAAATATTTTTCCATAATTTCCATGATTAAGGTTCAAAGAAATTCAGTGGAGAGATGTCTTTTCAACAAATGATGCTCAACCAATTTGATCTCTATATTCAAAAGAACAAGATCATATCCTTTGCAGGAACATGGGTGGAACTGGAGGCCATTATTCTTAGCAAACTAATGCAGGAACAGAAAAGCAAATACTGAACATTCTCACTTATAAGTGGGAGCTAAATAATGAGAACACATAGAAAGTGGAGAGCAACAGACACTGGAGCCTACTTGAGGGTGGAGAGTGGGAGGAGGGAGAGCTTCAGGAAAAAAACAAAAACAAAACTATTGGGTACTATGCTTAGTAACTGGGGGATTAAGCAAACTGTACACCAAACACCCGAGTCATGAGTTTATCTATAAAACAAACCTGCACATATACCCCTGAACCTAAAATAAAAGTTAAAATATTAAATAATAATACCCATATCATTAGCATATCAGAGACTAACATCTTTTGCACATTTAAAGGTTAAAGACCGATGCTTTTAACCTCACACTAGGAAAAGGCAAAGCTTTTTTTTCTTACTGTTTCTATTCAACATTGCACTTGAGGTTTTATTCAGTAGAATAAGACAAGAAAAAAACAAAATAAATTTAGTTTAAACAAGGAGAAATAAAAGCATCTTTAGTCATGCAAGTAATCTACATAACTTTTTTTGGATTCTACAAAAAGATACTAGAAATAATAAGAAGGTTTTGTAAGGTAGTAGGATACAAGATCAATATACACAGTAAATTTTATTTTATATCAATGTACAATTGAAATTTTTTAAAAGGTACCATTTTAAAGCATTATAATATACAAAAATTTTGGTATAAATATGACAAAAGATGTGCAAGACTCATACTTTGAAAACTATGATACACTGTTTTAAAAAATTAATGAAGGCTTAAATAAGTGGAACAATATCACCACAAGTTGATCTATCAATGCAATACCTACCAATCAAAATCCCAGCATACATTTTTATAAAAATTCACAAGTTTGTTCTAAAATTTATATGGAAAAGGAAGTCACCTAGAATATTTTTTGCCAAATATTTGTTCCAAGAACAATTTTGAAAACAAAAAACGGAGTGAAATGAGTCTCACTACCTGACCTCAAGAATTATGATAAAATTTCAGTAAACAAGACAGTTTGGTATTGGCAACAATGAAGTAAAAAATCAATCAGTCAGTGGTACAGCCTTGATAGTTCGGAAGTAGACCCATACATATAAGGTTAATTGATTGTTGGCAAAGATCCAAAAATAATTCACTGGACATAATAAATCTTTTTAATAAATGATGCTGGACCAATTTAATGCTCATATTAAAAATAGTGAACTTTGACCAATAACACATAATATTAAAAACTAACCCAAAATGAATTATAGAACTAAATTTAAAAATCAAAATAATTAAGCATCTAGAAAAAAAGAATGAAATTATTGTGACCTTGTGTTAGACAAAATTTTCTTAGATATAATACTACATAAGTAATTCATATGGTGTATGTTAACAAATTTCACTTTGTCAAAATTAAGAACTCTTGTTTTTCAGAAATCACTTGTAAGAGAATGAACAGAGAAAAAATACACTTGGAAAGAATAATTTCAAATTACAAAATCTTTAAAAAGGCTTTATTATCTACAAACAACTTTCAAAACTCTGTTACTAAAAAAAAAAACAAACAAGTTAGACAACCCCACCAATGAAGTATAGTTGGCATACAGGCCCTTGAAAGCATACTTGAAATCATTTGTCTTCAGAGAAATGACAATAAACCTTTCAATTACATAATGTTACACACCCATAAGAATGTCTAAAAGTCAAAAGAAAGAACATAGTTTTGGTGAAGATATGAAATAATTGAAACTGTCATACAGTGATGGTGAAATTGTAAACTAGTACAACTATTTTAGGAAATGGCAATTTCTTTAAAAGTTAAATGTACACCAACCATACAACCCAGCCATTCTACTCTTAGCTATTTACCTAAAAGAAAGGAAAGCATTATTTAGTAGAAAGACTTTTACATGAATATTCATATAGCAGTTTCATTTGTAATGGCCAAATCCTGTATATCATGCAAATGTCCATCAAGAGGTTAGTGAATGAATACATTGTGTTATACCCACACAATAGAATACTCTTCAGCCATAAAAAGTATGAATTAAAGGTACAAAATAAAATATGCAATATTAAGTATTACACATTCTTAAGTATTGTGTTTTTTAACTTATGCAAACCAAAACAGATTTTTTATTTTGTAAGATAGCTTAATGAATTTTTAATATTCTGCAGAAATAAGAAAATATTTCACACTCTTAATAAGAAGTAAAGGCTTTTCTCAATTACAGACACATGAAACACACAGAGAACTTGTAACTTCAGTTCTATAGCTTCAGCTTCACATCAAAAGAAAATTCTCATCATTAGGCGATATATGACTGTATAGATATATATATGTATGTATACATACACACACATACATATGATTAAAACTAATACAAAACAAAATGGTTATTCATAAACTGAACTTTGTCTTAAATTTTAAAATCAATTTTTACATTTATAATTAATTATTTTTCTCCTTTTTCAGTAATTAACAAGACAGAAAAAAACCAAGGTTGTGTGATGACATCTATGTATGCTTTTAAAGTATATTAAATTCTATTTAAATGTGTTTCTAAAAATATGTCTTAATGTCATCTACTTTAGAATGATATAGCTCTAATACTGAAATAATTTCTACGAATGTGTCTTTAATGTATAAGAAAAAAGATAAAATTACTTTTGTATGGACCAAAGAAAAATTTTCCCTTCTCATCTTCAAGGTTCACTAAAAATCACTGACAAGAGGAAATTAATAGGAAAAAAGACATAAAAATGTATTTGATCATAGTTTTATGTAACACAGGAGGCTTCAGAATATAGACTCAAAGGTACAGGGAATATTGCCCATTTTTATGCTTAGGTATGCACAGCCATGTAGAAAAACTATTGGGCAAAAAACATGATCTAATGCTAATAGACTGAGTGGGGAAACCCAGCACGACCTGTGTCTAGAGTCTTTTGGCCTCTCTTGAGCATCAATTCCTTCCTTCTGGGTATGGACAGTACCCTCTCTGGAATGGGAGTCTTATGAGAAACAGTCAAACAAGGTAGGCCAGATAATTTCTTTAAAGCCGGTTTTTACACAAACAAGGTAGAGGAAAAGTTAGCATATTATTTGGGAGTTTGATGGTTGGCTCTGGGGAAAGGGGGTTCTGAATACAGAGCTAAGGGGCACCAGAAAAATGACAAGTAAATATAACCTTAAAGTAGACAGAAATATATCTCACTTCTGCTCTTTGATTCAGAAACTTCCCTCTCTCTCTCTAATCTCTCCTCCCTCCCACTCTTTCTCCCTTTCTCTGTTTTTCTGGGTGTATTGAGCTATTGAAGCTCCTAGGAGACTCCTGGATGCCAGTAGCAAAGTTGACTGCCTCACAAGGCTAAGAAGAGAACTAGAATCAACTCATGTTAGAGACCTGTATATTCAATGTGTTTTTATTATTTCTATGAAAACATGTTCAACTATTTTGAAAACTACTTTTTTTGGTTTTTCTCCTTCTCATTTTTTTTCTTTTTATCTGCATTGGAAGTAGTCACTAAGTTCATGCCACAGATTGGAAGGGATGGGTAAATTTACTTAGTAAGCAAAGCAAACATTTGCCTCTTCTCCAATAGTCAATAAGATACCTGAAATTAAAGGATCATCTTCTGGCCTTTTAAAGAAGGAGGTGCCATTTTTTCAATTACTAACATTTTCAAGTCATTTTTAATTGATGATCAAGGCTCTTCTTCACTCTTCATCAGTTAACAGATATAATAAGGGTTAGAGAAGTGAAGGACTTTTATGTGTGTGTGAAGGTGAGACATGATAGATTACAAGAGGTAAAAAATGACATTAAAACGTTACAGTAAGCTAATTTATTGTTGAAGAAAGAAAAATTATTTTAAATACATTTAGTGGAGCCTAAGTACACAGTGTTTATAAAGTCTACAGCTATATACAGTAACGTTCTAGGCCTTCACATTCACTCACCACTCACTTATTGACTCAACCAGTGGAACTTCCCGTTCTGCAAGCTCCATTTGTGGTAAGCGTCCCATACAAATGTATCATTTTTTAACCTTTTTAAAAAGATGTTGATATGTTAACAGAAAATAATAAGATGGCCCAACTTCAGAAATTTACATAACCTTTAAAGTTACTCTTTGGAGATTCTATTTGTCATGGATTTGAGCCTGTCCCAGTATAACACAAAATATGGAACTGACTAAACATCCACTACATTTTTTAATTAATTTTTTTTTTTTTAGTGTCAAGGGTACATGTACAGATTGGTTCTACAGTTAAATAGCATGATGCGGGGAGTTGGCGTCCATATTATTTCATCACCCAGATAATAAGCATAGTGCCTGATAGGTAGTTTTTTTTTTTTTTTTTTTTTTTTTTGTAGACGGAGTCTCGCTCTTGTTGCCCAGGCTGGAGTGCAATGGCGCCATCTCGGCTCACCACAACTTCTGCCTCCCGGGTTCAAGCTATTCTTCTGCCTTTCCAGAGTAGCTGGGATCACAGGCATGCGCCACCATACCCGGGTAATTTTGTATTTTTAGTAGAGACGGGGTTTCTCCATGTTGGTCAGGCTAGTCTCGAGATAGGTAGATTTTTTATCCTCACCCTCCTACCCATCCTCCATCCTAAAGTAGGCGCTGTTGTCTATTGTTCCTTTCTTTGTGTCTATATGTACTCAGTGTTTAATTTATGCTCATAAGTGAGAACAGATGGTGTCGGGTTTTCTGTTCCTGAATTAGTTCACTTAGGATAGTGGTCTTCAGCTTCATCCATGTTGTTGCAAAAGACATTATCTTATTATATATTTTGGTTGCATAGTATTCCATGGTGTATATGTACCACATTTTCTCTATCCAGTCTACCATTGACGGGCATTTAGGTTGATTGCATGTCTCTGCTATTGCGAATAGCGCTGTGATTAACTTATGAATCCATGTGTCCTTATGGTTGAACAGTCTATATTCCTTTGGATTGCTAATGGGATTGCTGGGTCAAATGTGTGTGGGTTTGGGGTTCTCCTTTGAACCAGTTATTGCACTACACAGTTTCCTCACAATTATATATCAGGAACACTGGCAAGAATTTGTAAATAGATCCAAAACTCATCCTTGAGTATTAAGAGTGAAAGGATTATCTCTCCATGGAACAATTCAGTTGCATGTCTATAAGCAAGAACTATTTTGCATTTCTATTAGTTATCTATCACTTCACAGAGTTGCAAAGAAGCTTATAGAATCAAAATAATGTAATGTGAAATGTGCCATAAATAATGCATAGTTTTCATTGAAGCACAGATCTTTTTCCCACATGTCATGTATCTATTAGTTCAATAGGCCTAATTTGTAATATTTATGAAAAATATAGTCAGAGTAATAGTAGGACCAATAGTAATTGTATCAGGAAAGAACTTACCATCAAATAATTACTTTTTTAAAGGTTAAAAATATGTCTCTCATACAAATATAAAGTAAGTATATGTCAAAGATTTTTAATTTCTTTATGATATTAAATATATATTATTTCTTCAAGTACTATATCATTTGTAATTTATATTAGTTTTTTGATTCTCTTCTATGTTGCACTGATCAATTTGTCAATGTATATCATAATGTAAATTTTTATTACTATAAAAAATAATATTTCGGCATATAGTAAAAAAACACATAACTAATAATGATTACTTATTCCTTTCAATTCTTGTATGATATGTTAACAGAATAAGTTACATAGTTTTAATTTGCTTATAGAATTTAAAGGATTTTTTTTCTGATTCATGGGGTTACTTTCAGTAGCTTTATATGGGTAGAGAAGTCTAACATTTCTTTATTTACCCAAATTAGTTTGACCTATTTTTCAAATTGGAATTTCTATTTCTTATTAAAAATAGAAATAGAAAAATTCTGCAGATATTTCAATAGTGTTTCAAAGCCTGGGAGGTAGAGCTAGAGGATTTATCAAGCTCAGCTCACCTAATACACACACCCAGCCTCCTACCATCACTTCCACCCTGAGCCTAAGGGTCTGTCCATCTGTTTCTTTTATGAAATCCAGGGGAAATTGTTATTTTCTCAAGAGCTTAGAGATTTTGTGTGTGTGTGTGTGTGTTTGTTTCCCTTTTCTATATGGACAAAGTTTATTATTTTTTTTTACATTTCTCTCAGCTCCTGCCCACCAAAGAAAGTTTAAATACTAAAGATGAACAATCATAGCAAGTCCTGAAGATTTAAGAATCTAAAGTAAAAATTTACGGTTATATCTGCAGTTTGTGTTGAATGAGAAAATAAGTAAAAATTAAAATAAGTCCTTCATGCTGTTTAGGGTTTTCTAGTAAGAAATATACACTAACTTATTGAATATTTTCTTTAAATTTTTATTCTCTAATTTCATTCACTTTAAAAAGGTAAAAGACAGTACTTATTGATGAGAAGAAAATAAGGAATTTAGTTAACCCAGAACATAAGATATATATTTACACATTTCTTATTATTTCAGAGAGCATGGAGTTAAAAATTTTAAGATCAAAGTTAGTGTTTAACAAAGGTCACTGCAATTTTTTCTGATCTTCTTATGTTATACAACCTCAAAATTAATGACTCATAATAAACAAACTATTTTGTGTACTTATTCTTCATCATAATGATTTTTACTTCTATGCTTGCCTAGTATTGGAAAATATCTGCATAATCCATTCGAGAGGAAATAAAATATTTCTAGATTGCCCATTTTTAAAAGTGAAAAATTTTGCAAAGTTATCAAATGGGGAAATCACTAAAGAGTAAATATTTAACAAAAATCACATTAAGAATTTTAAGCACAAGGTATTAGTCTTAGAGTTTTCATATCACCCTATTGGTTCCTCATTGCAAAGTCTAACTCACTTTAGGGGTATCCTAAATAAAAAATATATTACGAATCAACATCAATATTTATTTTTATGGAATAATTGTCACTATGTAGCTGAACATTCAATTTAAGATATAAAGAAAAAATATTTAAGTTCAGTATATTTATTAGTTTTCTATTGCTGCAGTAACAAATTATCACAAAACTAGCAAAGTAGAACAAATGTATTGACTTACAGTTTTGTAAGTAAGAATTCTAGGAGGGTGCAGCTGGTTTTTCGACTCCAGATCTGACAAGGTCAAAATCAAGGTGTCCTTTGGCCTGGGCTCTTATCTGGAGTCCCTGAGGGAAGATTTGATGTTTAATTCTTAAGGGAGAAGTATTGTTGGCAGAATTCAATTCCTTGCAGTTGTAATGCTGAGGTTCCCCATTTCCTCACTGCCTGCCTTTCTGGGACTTCTCTCAGCTCTTTAAGGCCACCTGCTTTCCTCATCATATTGCCTCCTCCCTCTTTGAGCCAGCAAAGGCACAGGTGCATCTTATACTTCTAAACACTCACTCCTCCTATTGCATCTCTTCCAGCTCCAGCTGAAGAGAGTTCTCTTTTTTTAAGGATTCCTGTAATAATGTTACAGTAGATAGCTAGTCAGACATAAGCAGAGTGGAGAGGGACCCCGCTCACCAGGAATGTCAGGCAACCATCAGGTGATGGTCAGGCAGTTGTTAAACTGTCTCTCTAAAGTAATAATTGGTTGCAACTGGTGCCAGGGAAAGACAATCTCCCAATAAATAGAAACACCTGAAGCTGGTGATCAGCAGCTTCCTGATAAGATCTCAGGAGTTGGATGAGAGGGCTCACACGTGTGCTCTAAGAGGCAAAATGGCAGACTTTAACTGTTGACGTGACCTCCTTGGAACATTCAGACTGGTAAGGGAAGAGTGCCTCAAGTGAGCATGTGTGCAATTCCAGTAAATACACTGCTTATGAGGCCCCTCCCAAGCACTGGCAGGCCACTGCACATGCCTACAGCCTATCCCAAAGAAAGAATCAGGGAGATTGTGGAAATTTTCTATATGTATGTATCTTGATTGTGATGGCAACGGCATCACTTAAATTTGTCAAAGTTCATTGAACTGTATACCTAAAAAGGAATAATTTTACATGTAAATTATCTCTCAGAAAACTAAAAAAATCATTACAATAAATTCAAAATTGATTGCATATAAATTATCTTGTGAAATATAATTTTTTGACATGTACTTAAATTCAATCAGGACAGAATACAGTATGCACAGTGGCTCACGCTTGTAATCCCAGCACTTTGGGAGGCCGAGGCAAGCAGAGCACGAGGTCAGGAGATCGAGACCACCGTGAAACCCCCTCTCTACTAAAAAATACAAAAAAATTAGCCGGGCGTGGTGGCGGGTGCCTGTAGTCCCAGCTACTGGGAGAGGCTGAGGCAGGAGAATGGCGTGAACCCAGGAGGCAGAGCTTGCAGTGAGCCGAGATCGCGCCAGTGCACTCCAGCCTGGGCGACAGAGCAAGACTCCGTCTCAAAAAAAAAAAAAAAAAAAAAAAGTCTTCTTTCTTTCATTCTTCAATTTATTTATTTATTTATTATTATTATTATTATACTTTAAGTTTTAGGGTACATGTGCACAATGTGTAGGTTTGTTACATATGTATCCATGTGCCATATTGGTGTGCTGCACCCATTAACTCGTCATTTAGCATTAGGTATATCTCCTAATGCTGTCCCTCCCCCCTCCCACAACCCCACAACAGTCCTGGGAGTGTGATGTTCCCCTTCCTGTGTCCATGTGTTCTCATTGTTCAATTCCCACCTATGAGTGAGAACATGCGTGTTTGGTTTTTTGTCCTTGCGATAGTTTACTGAGAATGATGGTTTCCAGTTTCATCCATGTCCCTACAAAGGACATCAACATGTCTTTTTCTTATTGATTTATGGACATTCTTTATAATTTTGCATAGCAATCTTTTTTTTTTTTTTGAGACGGAGTCTCGCTCTGTCGCCCAGGCTGGAGTGCAGTGGCGCAATCTCGGCTCACTGCAAGCTCCGCCTCCCGGGTTCACGCCATTCTCCTGCCTCAGCCTCTCCGAGTAGCTGGGACTACAGGCGCCCACCACCACGCCCGGCTAATTTTTTTGTATTTTTAGTAGAGACAGGGTTTCACCGTGGTCTCGATCTCCTGACCTCGTGATCCGCCCGCCTCGGCCTGCCAAAGTGCTGGGATTACTAGCGTGAGCCACTGCGCCCGGCCTGCAATCTTTTATCAGTTATTTGTTTGGAGGGATCTTATCCTTGTAAGTAATTTGAATTTATACTTTCTTTAATGTGCCTTTTGACAAAGAGAAAAATATTAATGTGAACATAATTAAATATATATTTCTTTAAAATTTTGTGTTTTTACCTTATTATAACCTTCCCCTAAAGATATTTTGACATTCTCCTAGAAATCATTTTATAATTATATTATTTATCCATTTGGGATTGATCTGTGTAATGGATATGAATAAATATTATGGGGCAAGTCTCCCTTCTGAAATCTTATTCTTTACGTTGTCATGATTCTCCCTGGTTATTTGTTCTTCCATACATATTGGAATTATTGAAATTATGCTTAATATACAAATCAATTTGGTGACATCAATATTATTACTATATCTCTCTTAACAACTATTAACATGGCATGTTTCTCCACAAATCTGCATCTTCCTCCATGTGTTTTATTAATGTGTGTGTGTGTGTGTGTCTGTGTGTGTGTGTGTGTGTGTGTTGGCTAAACTCTTGCTTATATGTTATTAGGCTCATTTCTTGGTAGCGTATATTTGGATTGTTATAACTATGACAATTTAAATGAAAACATTAACTCTTTAATTTATAAAATGAATATTGTAGACTTACCCTTAAGATAAAACATATTCTTCTCTTCATATACTTTATATAGTTTAATTGAAGAAAATAATCTGAAAAATTCCACTTCATTGTTTATATAATTGTTTGGCTTTGGGTCCCCACCCAAATCTCACCTTAATTTGTAATCCCCACAATCTCCACGTGTCAAGGGCAGGAACAGGTGGAGGTGACTGGATTATGGGGGCGGTTCCCCCACGCTGTTCTCATGATAGTGAGTGAGTTCTCAGGAGATCTGATGGTTTCACAAGCATCCGGCATTTCCCTTGCTTGCGCTTACTCCATCCTGCTGCACTGTGAGTAAGGTGCCTGCTTCTGTTTTGCCTTCTGCCATTATTGGAAGTTTTCTGAGGCCTCCCCAGCAATGCAGAACTGTGAGTCATGTAAACCTCTTTCCTTTGTAAATTACCCAGTCTCTGATATTTCTTCACAGCAGTGTGAGAACAGACTAATAAAACAATTCTATTGTTAATTCGTTTGAATTGTTCATATGTCAAGATTGACAATTTAGGAGCCTACTCCCAAAGAATTACAGTACATTGTCAAAAAAATGGAACTTTTTCCAATAAATAGCAAATGTTCTCTTTATATGAGAAATGGTTCTGAGTGTAGCATTCATCAGAAATTGGGACAGGCTCTGAAAGTGGACAAAGATTAGGTGTGTTTATGATATTTTTGTTCAGCTTTACTGACTCCAATTTCAAAGGAAACTTCTGAAAAGTTATTCTTTGTTTTAGAAGAAACTTCGAAGTGATATCATCTTTTCCATTGGGGAAAGGAGGTCAGAGAGAAATCCTTTGTTTTACTGACATTTTTCCAAATTAAATCTTCAGTCCCACCTCCAGCTGAATGATATTCACGATGAAAATTACTGTTTCCCTCAATAAAGACTTCTAATAAAAGATGAGGTTTTTCAACCTAATTTTACCTTTTCCTGCTTTAATTAAAATATAATTTATTAAATGCAGCCATTGTAATTGAGGAAGTTTTGAGAAAAAGTGAAATAATAGCAACATTTGCCACTGACTTTTTTTTAATGTTAAGTGTCATATTTCACAAGAAATTCTAGTGCTATTTTTAATCGTAGAATTTTAATTTAATTTAATTTAGTGCTTCTTCTAAATATTGTAACAGCAGCAACTAACATATTTTCATTATTCAACATTTATTGATAGAAAATTTCCTATATGTATTTATATTATGACTATTTTGTTAGTTCATGAAAATCCATATCTAATCCTGACAACCCCACTCTTGGAATTTAAATGGGGTTTGCTAGACAAAAGTGCGAAAATGCTCTGACACTCTTGAAACTCACTGTGTCCTGTATTTGGCTACCAATGAAGGATGACTTTACTCAGACATCAAGTCCTCTACTTAGTATGTGACTTCCAGGAGTAGTTTATGTTTTCTAGACCCTTAAAGTTAAAAAATAAATTCCTGAGGAGATTGCAAGTCAAAGATAAAACAAGGGTAAAAAGTACAGCTTGCCAAATGATAATAGCAATTATCTTAGACTAACAGCTACCGTGTGTCAAGCCCCATGCAGTGTGTTTTATAAGAATTATTTCACTTTATCTTCAAAATTGCCTTAAGAGATTAGTATTCTTCTTATTATTTATTCTAAGGATGAAAAGACTGAAGCCCAGAATTCCAAATTAATAAGGCTAAATGAGATAGAAGTCTATTTACTACACAGATCCTACCGGCTATCAGAGCCTGTCCTTTGAAGACAATGCTATTAGGTACTTTGTGTGTTTGTCCCCTTTTTCCATCCTGGGCATACTCTTAGCCTAAGCGTCTCTTTATATGGGGCGATTAATCTGGAGGCATAGCAATAGAAAATGTAAATTCAAGAATGTTAGCATTACCAAGAAACTGGATCATTTGATCATAATTTGAGGATAATTGGCTTTACCACCTAGAATTCAACAAAATTTCAAAATACATAAACTAATAGAACTGGAAGGAGAAATTGATAAATCCATAATTATAGTTGGCAATTTAAATACTCCTGTGTCAATAATTGATAAGTAGATAGAAAGTCAATAAAGATACAGGAGAGGAGAGCCGAACAACATCATCAACCAAATTGACATAATTGGCATTTAGGAGACCAAATTGACACAACTGGCATTTAGCAGACACTTTATTTAAAACTGAAAATATGCCTTATTTTCAGGGGCACATGAATTAGTCACCAAAATAGGCTATATTCTTAACCAGAAAATAAATCTTTATAAACTTAAAAAAATTTCTTGTTATTCAAAGTATATTTTTTGATCACAATGAAATTAAATTAAAAATTGAGAGAGAGAGAACTAGCTAAAGTACTTCTAAAAACTGAATGGTGAGGGAGTCAAAGGGAGAATAAAAAGTAAATTACAAATAATTTTTAAATAAAAATAAAAATGCAGCATACAGAAATTTATGCATACCACTAAATCAGTAATTTATAGTGTTAAAGATCTGCATTAGAAAAGAAATAAGATCTGAAATCAATTATCTCAACTTTTACCTTTAGAAACTAGAAATAAGTGAAGCAGGAAAAATTTCTGGGAACATGTGAAGGACTAATACACTGAAAACTACAAAACATTGTTGAAAAAATTACGTCTTAGATAAGCAAAGAGATACTATGTGCATGAAATAGAAATCTTAATAGTTTTAAAATGTTAGTTCTTAAATTGACCTATAGATTTAATGCAATCAGTAAAATTCCCAGGGGTTTTTGTCTTCTTTTTAATAGAAATGACAGATCTCTTTCAAAATTCATATGGAAATGTAAAAAGCCATTTATAAAGCTTATATAAGGAGCCATAACATCTTTGAAAAATAAAGTTACAGGAATAATGCTACCTAAGTTCAAGGCTTATTATAAAACTACATTAATCATAGAGTGTGGCACTTGTGTAAAGACAGACAGATAAATGAAACAACTAAGAGTCTAGAAACAGACATATAAATATATGGACAGCTGAGTTTTTATAAAGGTCCAAAAGCAATTCAGTGCATACAGGATAATCTTTTGAACGAATAGTGCTATAGTTATTGAATATTCATGTAAAAAATGAACTCTCTTAATACCTCATACTATATACAGAAATTAACTCAAATTGGATCAACGTGAGTAATAGACCTAAATGTAAAACAAAATACTATGTATCTTCAGGGAGAAAATATAGAAAAAATATCTTTATGGCATGAAATTAGGCAAACATTTTACTGATATGTCAATGAAAACAAACCATAACAAAAAAATTAATGAGTTGGACTTCATTACAATAAAAAATATCACTTTGAAAGTCATTGAAAGAGAATGAAAAGACAAGCCACAGACTGGGAGAAAATATTTGCACATCATATATCTCACAAAGGGCCTGTATACCAAATGCGTAAACAATTCTAAAAACTCTAATGTTTACTGAAACTTACTAAAAATCAAACAATCCAATTTTTTAAAATAATCAAAATATTTGAACAGATACTTCCACAAAGTAGCTGGATGACCAACTAATCTATGAAAAAGACGCTCAACATCATTATTCACTAGGAAAATGCAAATTATAGCACCACATAGCAACTTTACTTGCCAAGGACATCAACGCATGAATAGATACATAAATTGTGTTGCTTCCATGCAATACAATACTTCACACCAGTAGATATAAATTAACTACTTATTCGTGCTACAACATAATAAATCTCAAAATAATTATGCTGAGTGAAAGAAGCAAGACAAAAAAAGATACAGACTCTATGATTTCTTTGATATAAAATGCTAAATCAAACAAACTAATCCACAGTGACAAAGCAGATCGTTGGTTGCCTGGGGCTGGAGTGTAGAGACAGGAGGAAAGGAATATATTGCAAATGGCATGAGAAAACTTCTGAGGATAAAGGATGTGCTCATTATAATGACTGTGGTGATGGTTAAACAAGTGTATACACATGTCCAAACTTTTCAAACTGTACATTTTAATTATGTGTTTTAAATACCATATTCTCATGGAATAAACAAACTAATATGAACAGAAATTGACCTCTGTCCAGGAGAGAGAGGAAGGAAAACCACTTATCTCTTTAGGAAGGTGAGTTGTGTGCTTTTAATTTGACAGCACATGTGGATGTCCTGGAACCAAGAGTAAAATCAAGTAACAGTTCATTGTTCATCAAAGCCAACCGCTGTATAAATAAATGTCATCAGAGTTACACTCACTTTTTGGTCTAAACTTCTCACAGAATGGAATATTGTGAGAGCTTTTTTGCGAATACTGAAAGAACAGTGGTAGGAGTAGTGAAAAAAAAATTCAACAGGACATAATAACTGGAATTGAATAAAATATAGGAATAGCAGCTAATTTTTGGTAAAAGGAAACATCAATCTTTTAAAAAGTACAATATAAAAGACATAATTGAAATGAATGAAACTTGTACCCAATTCTTGCTTGGATGGATTTGGATTCTGTAACAATAACTCCCAGTCTGCCCTAAAGTACAAACATCATTGCCTTATTCTCCACTAGCTTGGAGAGATAAAAGTTACACGAAAACTGCATTTTGTATCCAAAGAGCAGTCTAAAACCTTTTTAATGCAATGCCACACAATTTTCTTGGTATCTTTAAATTTAACTGATGCCACTGAAAGCCATCATCTGACCGTAAATGGCCAGTATCGCTTCACAGCTGGCTTTCTTCTTAAGCATGAAGCAGCTTTGTCTAGATGCGTGCTCCAGCAATGCTTTTTTCACTTTACTTTCATTTGCTTTATCAAGGAAAAAACAGACTTTGTTTTCTGCCCATGCTAGAGAATAGTCTTTTCAACTGGAAAGAATAAGACTGTCTTAACATAATCCATTATTATCTCAATAAGACACTACTGATGCCAGGAAAAATTAACCTCGAATTACAAGTGGTTAAACAATTTAACTAGTTAAATATAATGTTACTCCAGAATAATATATGTTTGTATAAAATAAAGGGAAATTGACTTTGCTGAAAATTACATAGAATAACTTTTGTCATTTCTCAAAACAATTAGCATGGCAGTATCCAGAGTTGGTTAAAAAAAAGATTATTTAATATTTATTTAATGATTCTCTGATAGTAGTTATCATTTTCTAATACTTAGTTTTGAAATTTTAAAAACCATACTAAATGAAAAACATAAACACATAAAACATGTTTTATGAAAAACATAGAAGTATAATTTTATACACTTTTATATCTTTATGTTGTAAATTATTTTGTTTAGAATATTCAAAAGTATATCATCTAAACAAAATAATTCACAAAGTATGGTTTTGAATACTCTAAACAAAATAATTCACAACATAAAAATTATATCAGGAATTGAATAAGATGATTATATGATTTAAAATTTTTTCCTACTACTTGCCTAGTAACATATGGATAAATTCTCTTAAAATATTTATACAAATATTTTAGTACTCATCCTAGAAAACTTCCCTATTGTACAAAATGCAAAACTGTATCTATCACAACACATTTATCTAAATTAGCCATCCTTTGGCCTGTCTGCCTTTTTTCAACATGCTTTTGACCCTCGCATCTATGTCTCTGTCCCCAACCTCTCCTTTGAAATAACTGAAGATTTATAAATTAACTTCCTCCTGAATACTTCTAACTGGTGTATTGGTTTCTTACTGCTGCCATAACAAATTACTGAAATTTTACTGGCTTAAAACCACACAAATTTATTTTATTACAGTTCTATAGTTTTGAAGTCCAACATAGGTCTCCCTGGGGATAAAACCAAGGAGTTAGCACAGCTGAGTTCCTTCCTAGAGGTGCTGTGGAAAATCCGTTTCCTTGCCTTTTCTAGCTTCTAGAAGCCCACTGCATTTCTTGGCCTCGTGGCCTTTTCCTCCATGTTCAAAGCCAGTGTCTTAGTGCTGAATCCTTCTCACTCTGCCATCCCTCTGATTTTCTCTCCTGCGTCTTCCACTTTTAATGAATCTTGTGATTACATGGGGCCTACTAGATGACACAGGGTTATTCCCCTTGCATTAAGGTCAGCTGGAGAGAAGCCTTAATTCTACCTGCAAGCTTAATTTCCCCTTACCATGTAGGTAGCATATTCATAAATTCCAGAGATTAGAATGTGGACATCTTTGGAGGAATTATTATTTTGTCACCACAATAGTCCATCTTGATATACACAAAATACTCTTCACTTTGTATTATAGATCAGTTTCTCCCCATCCTTCTCGATCTAAGTAATTACTACCTCAAGCCAATGATATGAATAGTCTTAGATTTCTCTCAGTACCTTTCTTCTGTATTGAACCCAGCAAGCTCTGTGGATCTAACACCAAAAAAAAAAAAAAAAAAAAAAGAAAAAAATGGAATACTTTTACTTCCACTGTGACCACACAGTCTATGCCTGGTCATCTTTACCTGGAAGATTACTTTAGCCTCCAAACCAGTCTGCCATTCTCAACATGGTGTCTAGGGTAACATTTTAACTGTAATTACATTTATGTTATTCACCTGCTAAAAATCTTCCGCAGGCTCCATTGTGCTTAGGAAAGACATTCAAACTCCATATTTTGGTTCATGTAGCTCCCACACTGTGGTCTTCCCTCTTGATGTTTTCCAAACACAGTTTTGCCTTTTTTCTGCTCCTCATTTATCTTAAACACTGCAATACAATTCTGACTTTATTCAGACCTTGAGCACAGACTTCTCAGGTTGAGGGTTCAGTCCCTCACAAGATCCTACTCACTTCAGGCACCAGCTGGAAACTCCAAGGTTTTGTGGCCATCTGTACTTCTGACTAAATGACTACAAATTCTGTGGTTTCCACCGCCCCATCAGCGTGGTCATTTGCTAGAATGACTCACAGAACTTGGGAAAGCACAATACTTAAGGTTACAATTTTATTACAAAGGATACAAATCAGAACAGTTAAATTGAGATTGTTGTTCAGAGTTTTTATTGCAGTTTCATTATGTCAGCATGATACATAGAATCATTGACCAGTGATTGAACTTTAGTTCCCTTCACCTCCTGGACATTGGTCTGATATCACCTGGACCAAACCCCAACCCTCTAATTACATGGCTGGTTTTTCTGGAATGGCAAGCCTCCGCCTGAGTCATTTTATGAACATAAACTCTGGGACCCACAACAAATAACAAAGACATTCCTATCACAAGAAAGTAAATTCTAAAGATTTTAGGGGCTTACTTGTAATAATGGAGGACAAAGACCAGTCAAATGATTGATTACAGACCAAAGTTAATCTCCTCTGAGATGTTATGATCACATCTCCACTGTGTGGAATACCATACTCCCTATGGTCTAGCTCCTTTGCCTATCACTTCTTCAGAGCTGGCTGTCCTTAATAGCCTAGGAAAAGTTGCCCTCAGTTCAGACTGCTATGCTCACTCACACTTTTATATTTTCCTTAAAGCCTTTTTTACTTTCTCAAATCATATTGTTTGTTTACTTGTTTACTAATTGTCTCCACACTAGAATCCTACATGAGTGCCTTGAAAAGGACCTGTTACATAGTAGGTACTCAAAAAATATTTGTTGAAGAAACAAATATCTACTTGACAGGGATGACATCTTTTTAAAACATTTAATATTTTAGCTAACAACACTCATTTTCCTTGGACTTGCAAGTGATAACACACTTAATCATCTGTCTACGCTCATTTGTTATTCCAATATCATTTTATGTCTGGCAGGTTTGTATCTTTACTATCGCCTTCTGAAAACTACAGAGCACATTTCATGTTGTGTTCAACACATCATTCTGCAAATAGCTCTAATTAAGTATATTTTACTCACTGAAATATCAGTTACTAAAAAATACTACTTTGATTTAAAGTCTCATTTTTGTAAATATTTTTAATAGTCACTTAAAAGAAAGTTTTTTTAAAATGTGTGCAACGTGAATCTCTACAAATATTGTTAGTGGTGTTAGCTTTATTTTCCTTAACAAAAATTTACGCCAGTTTTATTTTTATACTCTTTTTGTGCCTTCATAGTTTTTTGTAAAGAGAGCTTCTGTTACTTTTAAAGTTGCGACAGAGATAACCACACAAAGGGAAAGTCTTAAGCTCTAGAATTAAATATAAAAGATGAGAGGAAGCATTCATGGTCTTTGTATGGTGAAGCAGGGTGAGGAATCCTAACAATATGATTTGAGTGATAAATATTATTTGCATTTATACTTATAAGATGAAAATAAAATTGGAAAATACTAATTATTGACTTCTACCAGGTCTTTTTAGGCAAAAGGCTGATTCTAAACTCTTTACCATACAGCATTAAAGGTCACAACAATTTGGCCATAACCTCTCTCTCTAGTCACAACTGTCCAAACTACTCTTTGGCAATCATATTATTTCTTTCACCCTAAGGCGTTTCCTATTTTGCAAAAATGTTGATACTGTTTCATGGCTGTGTATCCTTTCGTATCAATTTTCTTCATGGAATATCTCTTTCCATTTATTTGCCTGGAACGCTCCACCTGCTCTCTTTTTAATTGAACTCAGTGTTCACTTTTGCTGTAGTTCTAATCTCACTCTCTAAGAAGATTTGATTTTTACCTTTCTCTGTGCTGTCAGTGCGTT